>NC_082676.1:74600000-77000000 GCF_025265405.1 Mesoplodon densirostris
AAGGGTACCCTCTTGCACTGTTGGTGGGAATGTAAATTGATACAGCCACTATGGAGAACAGTATGGAGGTTCCTTAAAATACTAAAAACAGAACTACCATATGACCCAGCAATCCCACTACTGGGCATATACCCTGAGAAAACCATAATTCAAAAAGAGTCATGTACCACAATATTCATTGCAGCTCTATTTACAATAGCCAGGACGTGGATGTAACCTAAGTGTCCATCGACAGATGAATGGATAAAGAAGTTGTGGCACATATATACAGTGGAATATTACTCAGTCATAAAAAGAAACAAAATTGAGTTATTTGTAGTGAGGTGGATGGACCTAGAGACTGTCATACAGAGTGAAGCAAGTCAGAAAGAGAAAAGTGAATACCATATGCTAACATATATATTGGAATCTAAATAATAATAATAATAATAATTCTGAACTACCTAGGGGTAGAACAGGAATAAAGATGCAGATGTGTAGAATGCACTTGAGGACACGGGGAGGGGGAACGGTAAGCTGGGACAAAGTGAGAGAGTGGCATGGACTTATATATACTACCAAATGTAAAATCGATAGCTAGTGGGAAGCAGCCACATAACACAGGGAGATCAGCTCAGTGCTTTGTGACCACCAGGAGAGGTGGGATAGGGAGGGTGGGAGGGAAAAGCAAGAGAGAAGAGATATGGGGATATATGTATATGTGTAGCTGATTCACTTTGTTATAAAGCAGAAAGTAGCATACCATTGTAAAGCAATGATCCAATAAAGATGTTAAAAAATTTTAAAAAAATATTAAAATATCACTGTTGTTAGAATTTTCCATCTGATATTGTGATTTAATTTTTTTAATGGAATGCTTTAAGTATTTACTATATTTTCATGCCAAGCGTAGAATGTTACTGTTGATTCTTAAAATTTTCTATAATATGCCTGACAAATTTTCCTCAACTAATTTAACAAACATTTATTGAATCACTACAATTTTTCATGTAAGGTGCTGGTTATACAGGAAAAAAAAAAACCAAGAGAGATTCTTTGCCTTCATGGACATGACAATCCAGCTTCTAGCTCTCTGCCCTCATAATTTGTCCTTAATGGTGTTTATTTTGTTCTTAGGACAAGAGGCGTATGTTTACCCATGTATTTAATTAAGAGCTTGTAAGAAAGTAAAAGTCGTCACTTGTCAACTTTAAAACGGTGGTACATTCTAAGAGCATGACTGGATTTCCAGACATCTTTCCCATGTTGTGTGCTCTCCCATGAGTGCACTCAGAATGGCCAGAGCTGGAAACAATGCTACATGAGTAGATGGAACACAGTTGAGGGAGACTTTCTGTTGTTCTTGACACTACATTTCTCTTACCATACTAAAGGACTGATAAGCATTACAGTTGGTGATAATAGAACTCTGTCCTCTCTGAGATATTCAAAGCACCAAACAGCAGTGCAGGAAGCAGTGTGCCATGACAGAAAGTGGTCTCTGTCCAGAGCCCAAAGATCTGGATGGCATACCTTTCTCCAATATCCATCTTGGCATTCCCTCAATATACAGAGAAATATCTAATGGCATTGAGGCATCCTCTAGGAAATTAGAGGCTAGGTCCACAAAAATGCCACTCCCCTATTCCTTTGCACTCTCCACATGAAACTGGTAAAAATTTTAAAGACTAGTGTATTGTTTTAGTAACTGACGTGTTACTATGTGATAGCTGGTGACAAACGTAATTATTCATCACTGAGCTGCTTCAGTAGTGCAGAAAAGGGATGATTATGAGCATTTTCCAACAGGGTCTGATATTTCTCAGTTTCATTCTTAACCCTCCGTTTGGTGGAAGCAAAACTATAAATGAATCTAGACTAGGAAATCACCTTGGCTTTTACACCGGATTGGAATACTTAGAATACCTAATTTATGTTTTGTTTCTGAATGAGTGTCAAAAACTCCAAAAGGTCAGCAGTCCAGGAAATAAACTGAAATGGATAGGAAAAGATGGTTTCTTGCAAGATGTGAGTCTTATCTATCATCTCTCATTTCCTTCTATTGGGAAAGGTAAAACATTTGGAGGACCACATGAACCTTCATCATCAGGAAGTTTTGGATAAGCAACAAAAATGGAAATTTTTATAAAAGTTATTACAGATGAAAATTTTTAATTAAGTCATCATACATCTTTTCAAATTAACTGTTTTTTAACTTACCTGAAGCCTTTGAAGAACTTTGGAAGTACAAGTGTTAACAGAGAGGGTATGTAGTAGAGGGGGAAGAACTTTTCTTTCTTGAACTCCTGGGAGGAGGCATCTCAGATGGAGAGGCAATTTGGGCATTAACCTCCTGTGCCCTCTTAACCACTCCCTTCCTGAGAAAGATCCAACAACTGTGGGGAGTGTCTTGCTTTCCAAAGACCTTTCTTTCTATGTTTATTTGCTTGCCCTTGCATCATTTTCTCCAACATTTGCCTGCCCAATAAAGGATGGGCAAGAAATAGCAAAAGATTTGAAAGCCAATCAAATCATCTGGATAAATTGTTAAGAACTGGAATAAGATTAGCCAAGAAGCATTTAGCTAAAATAAGGATTGGAGGGAAATCTGTGGATTTCATTTTGATTGTGTTTACATGACAACAAAGCATCTGGTCAAGTTAGTGGAAAGTAGGCAAATTGTTTATGAAGTTGTGTAGACAAAACCACCAGTTGATCCAATAATTGCATTTTAAAATTGATGGATTCTGTCTTTCATATACACTGCCATGCCCATAATCATGAATATCTAACAGTTGCATAAATTAATTTTTTTTCTTTTTTGGGGTAGATTAACAGTTTACTAAAGTCTCAATCTTCAAATATTTTTGTTGGTTTGTTTCATTGTTGCATTTTTCTTCATAGCTATATGATTGGGAGTGTTGGAAACAGTGAATTTTAACTTTATTCAGTTAGTTTATTGAAGAGTTGTTTAACAGAGTTTCTTCCTGACTACTTTTTAGTGGATTCATTTTAAAAAAATCACTACTTAAGACAGAAATGTTCATGTCATAACACATATTATATTAAATTACTGTTATTCATAAATTCTCCAAAAAATTGGAGTCATATTGCTCATTAATATTTTAACTAGGGGTTTCCCTAGTGGCACAGTGGTTGAGAGTCCACCTGCAGATGCAGGGGACACGGGTTCGTGCCCCGGTCCGGGAAGATCCCACATGCCGCAGAGCGGCTGGACCCGTGAGCTATGGCCGCTGAGCCTGCATGTCCGGAGACTGTGCTCCACAATGGGAGAGGCCCGCGTAAGGCAAAAATAAATAAATAAATAAATAAATAAATAAATAAATAAATAATAAAAATATTTCAACTAGATAGTATGGTTATAACAACTAATATTCAAACCAAAAGTGTATTCTTGACTAGGGGAAAACTATTGTCTACTATTATTCAGAAACTTTTTAAAAATCTGATAGGTGTGTTCATTAATATTAAAACCAGATAACATGGTATCAACAATAAAGGAAAATCTCAGCCAAAAGTGTGTTCTTGACTTGGGCAATGCTACGTGTTTATTTGGTAAAGAAATCTGTGCTCCTGGATCAAAGAAATACCAAAGTTCCTTAGAGAAAACCTCCTTATTGGTGCCAGTTGGCTATTTAGGATACAGGATTTTATCTACTCAAAATGACATTATTTCACTCTGTCTAACAAAGTTTGTTCATTATTTTCAGATTTCCAAGATGTCAGTCATTACACTACATGCCAAATATTTTTATTACAAGTATTTATATAATAGCTTACGCATACATCATTTCTTAGTTTAAAAAAGAATCACTATTCATTAATACATACTACTGAATAGTGTTATGACTATTCCACCTAAAGGACGAAAATTTATGTTCAAGATTATTTTCTCACGATGTTTTGTTCAGTCCATGGCTAGTCTGAGTCATGAACTCAAGACTTCAGACAAAATTTCTGGGATCTTCCCAGTAAACCATAAATGAAAAGGTTAACAAGAAACACAAACAAAAACCAAAGCTGCTTTAGATCAATATAGTATTTTTCTTCCAAATAATTGTAAACATTATTACATTTATTACTGTAATTGAAGTGCCTACAATACAGATAAGAGCTGCTATAACATTTTATTCTTTAAATTGGACTACATTGAAAAGACTTTATGTCACTTGCCCAGGGTAACCATGTAGCAAGGTTGGTCTTGAGTTTATTAAATAAAGTTTCTTCTCGGCCTAAGATTGTTCTGCATGTCTACATCTGGAATTGTATTCATCTAATATAAATAATAATTATCTCTATGTGGTAAAATATGTGATTTTTTTTTACTCTGCTGAATTGCTTGAAATACTTAACATTTTCACAAAAAGTCAAGTTTTTGAAATCAGTAATGTAAAATCAAAATACATATTTGAACTTATCTCACCTGATAATAATTATTATGAATAAGACTTTGAATCTCAACTTATAATTCATGACACATTCTCATAGATTTCACCATGCTGTGTTCTCATTTCACAGCTGAGAATCTGAGGGTGCTAAGGTTAAATAATGTTTCACATGGCTAGTTACTCAGATCTTCAGGATACTAACCCAGTGTTTTGGGGTGGATTGGCTTTCAACTTCATTTAGTGAAGTTGGTAATAAAGCTTTAATATATAATGAAAACCATATTGCTATAAACTACTCCATCAACAAGAAGATCCCCATACTGTTAGACTCAGGAGTTTGACTATAATGGAAAACAAATCAGCTTTAAAGATAGATGATCTAACCAGAGGACACAGGTAGGAAACTGAGCCAGTCTTTTCCCCAATGAGGCTGAATCAAATGAACAAACAAAATCAAATTTATTGCTCACTTGAATTCCAGCCGTTGTATTGACATTATTCAGGATAACACAATTCTTGGTTTTCAGAAGATCCTGGGAAATTTTCAGTTGAACCTATGCTCATTATCTAAAATGATATTCAGGAAAATATCAGGAGAAAAACAGATAACTGGATAAAAATAAGCTTTCTTATTTCCCCCAAACAACTATTAGTCAGGAAATAAGATACTGATTGCTCAAGTTAGATTTGGATAAGGACAGGAAATTACATATTTTTAAATAAATAAGATTTCCCATCACACAAACATATAATAATACCCTTCTGTCATTTGTGTTAACATTTGTATTACCTAAAATAAACTCTCATCCTGATGTTCTTCTATAAATGGCATGTGACAGAGCACACATTGAAGCAAATATAAGTTCAGAAAGCATCCTCTATCTTTATGTTATAAGAAAACTTCAGTCTTTCCTAAACACACTTTATTTTGTTGCTCTGCAATAGACATGCAATACAGTTCATCAGACAATAAATAAATCATGGATTTTACAATGAAAGATCTTTTCTCCTTATTTGAGAACAAGCCACCACTTCCTTTCATGCTATACTAATCCACCACAGCCCTCTAAAGCTGTTTCACAAATGTTAATGTTTTGGCAAGATAAACGAATGAATAACACAGTAATGACATAGATGCAGTTTGCAAACTGCAGGCTAAGAAGCATCCATACTACTTGATTTATTCCTACAGGCCTGGGATTCTGGGCTCCCCAAGCCTGGTGGAGACAAGGAAGTTTATTTCACACCCACGTTCTTCCACATAGCAGAATATAAGCAAGCTTAAACAAAAGAGATTCTGATTAATTCTGTTAGCAGGCACCAATTACTGCTACATATCTCAGGCATGATTCTGTGTAGGGGCATAAGAGTGATTTTAGCCATGAGGGAAAGATTTGTGAGGCCAAGATGTTACAAGAGTTGAGAACTCATGCCTCATGCACCAGACATGGGTCATACCCATGTTTAACATGACCCACTCCATGTTTAGATTGTTAAATATTTGCCAGCCTTAAAATCTTCACATAACAATGTTGATGTCTAGCTTTTCTTGAAAAATCAGAAAATAACACTAAACTTGCATTTTTGCTAAAATCAGTGGGAATCAGCTTCCAGCAGAAAAAACTGCAAACAACCCAAACATGTAACAATAGGAGAATGAATCAATAACTTGTGGCATGTTCATGCATTGGATAAACATAACTAATTACTGATATACTCAACAACATGAATGGACTTTACATACAAAACAAAAACAGTAGTACCTACTGTATGATCCCACATATGAAGTTCAAGAACAGCCAGAACTAACCAATGGCAATGGAAGTTAACATAAGTTTACTTCTGTTAGAGAGGGTCGTTTGGGGATGATGGAGAAGTTCCAAATCTTGATCTGGGTGCTGATGGTCACATGAGTGTATGCGTAAAATGTTTACACCTCTGACAAATTTGAGCACTTAACACACATCACTGTAAGTACTTTGTGCCTCTATAAGAAATAAACTTCAACAAGAAGAATTAATTGGTTGAAGAAAAGGTGGCCTTTTTAGGTGGGGTGTCATCCATATGCAACAGCTGGCTCATTACATGATCTGCTTGGCAAATAGGAATTGATGCTTCTTGCTCTAGACGAGACCAATGGTTCTCAAAGTGTGTGCCTACAAGAGTAGTATGAGCCTCACCTGGGAGCATGTTAGAAAGGCAGATTCCCAGGCCACACCCCAGACCTGCTGAATCAGAATCTATGAGTGTGGCCCCAGCAATCTGTTTTAACAAGCCCTGCAGATGATTATAATACACTCTCCAGCTTGAGAAGCACTTCTTTAGGGTACCATGTACATTAAGCACACAAGAAAAGCAGACTTGGCCTATATTAAACTATCTGTTCTCTATTATCCCCTCCCTCAACATATTTTAAGAAACTCAGGAATAGAAAAATCAGTTGTCTTCCTCAAAGAACTTCTTTCAAGTTCAAGTGAGAAAATCTCCAGCAATGGATGTACAACAAACACGCCCCCCTTTTTGTCTCAGACATCAGACAGATTTGGTTTTAGCGTTGTTACAACTGGACTGGAGACACTCTCAAAACAATGTAAAAACAGCTTTATATCTTCCTGATTATGGAAACAACACACATCATGAAGCATTTAGTTATATTATGACTCTGAAGAAAAAATGGATATCTATGTTCAAGGAGGTAGTGTGGATCTGGAGGTCAAAAAAGTGTCTAGAAATTCACAAATTAAGACCATTCAGGGGCTTCCCTGGGGGCACAGTGGTTGAGAATCTGCCTGCCAATGCAGGGGACACGGGTTCGAGCCCTGGTCTGTGAAGATCCCACATGCCACGGAGCAACTGGGCATGTGAGCCACAATTACTGAGCCTGCGCGTCTGGAGCCTGTGCTCCACAACAAGAGAGGACGCGATAGTGAGAGACCTGCACACTGTGATGAAGAGTGGCCCCCACTTGCCACAACTAGAGAAAGCCCTCGTACAGAAATGAAGACCCAACACAGCCATAAATAAATAAATAAATAAATTTAGAAAAAAAAATAAGACCATTCATCATCATTCTCATAAGACTCACTTAAAATGCCATTTGAAGATCTCCATTTGCTGAGAAAGCTATCAAGTTTTTAGCAGCCACAAACTATAATGTAGCCAAAGTGGACATTCTCTGCCAACAGCAAAGGCATTTCTGCATCATTTGGTGGGATCAAAGTAGTGTTTATTATAGACCTATTAACTGATCAATATTAATTGGGAAAGCACAAAACAATTATGTGATATGACAGTCATATTCTTAGTATTTGGAGAAAAATTAAATTTCTTTTTATCAGATCAAATAATTCTTTTTTTAACTTTTATTTTTTATTTATTTTTAAAATTTTTATTTTATTATTATTTTTTATTTTTTATAGTTTTGACCGTGCCATGCAGCATGTGGAATCTTAGTTCCCCAACCAGGGATCGAACCCGTGGCCCCTGCAGTGAAAGCATGTAATCTTAACCACTGGACAACCAGGGAAGTTGCTAAATGATTCTTCATAATCAGACCTAGATATAAGTTCAAAAAGAAGGATATATGTTTGTGTCCATCATAGTATTTACAAATATCTCAGCATTTAAAGGAAAAGAGAGAAGGAGGGAAGAAAGGAGAAAGAGAGAGACACACAGAGAGAGACAAAGAGAGAGATCTGAGAATAATCAAAGAATATAATAAAACAAGAAGACATAATATCATGGTCATATTTCAAGGTAGTGATTCTCTCAATTGTTTCATTCAGTACTTCACACTATATGAACAACCAGAGAGATGGTGAAAAGACTATTTCAGACTCACTTTGGTTACCAAGTTTACCTATAATCTGTCAAATACCTGTTTGGGGAATAAATGTAAAAGTCACGTGATAAGGGCTTCCTGGACAGTTCGCCAATACAGTCACACAAGACTCCAGGCTCCAAAGGGGTCCTCAAGCATAAGTTTAATATTCTGTTGTTGGCTTGAAATTCTTAATAATCTTATCTTTGAGTTTGTGTTTTATAATAAAGGATGACGGGACCATGGAACACGTGCTGGGGCCTGGGAGTCTAGAATCACACATTATCCCATACACCCCACCCTACCACCCTGCCACCACCTCCCCACATTTCCTGAACAAGTCCTTGGCTGCTGGCTGAACCACCGGCCCAGTGGCAGTGCTGCCATCCACCGCCGGCAGGGTCCTGGGCACAGAGGAGTTGGGACAGATCACAGGGTGGTGTTCAAGCACCCGTGAGGATCCCCATGTCCAAGGAAACATGACATTAAATAGCAAAGAAAAGAGACATTGACAGGATAAGAGAAAAACCTTGAAAGAAAGGAAAAGGTCTTTTTCCTGCTTTTTTGAACAGGGGCCCACATCTTCACTTGGCATGGCCCTCACAAAGCATGCAGCTAGCCCGGCATGTGACTGAGTGGAAAGAAGCAAATGAGTAAAGAAGAGGAACTAGGAGGTATAAGAGAATGAATGGGTATGCACAGGGAACAGAGAGGTAGTTCAGGCTCAGAGATTAAAATGGTTGAATTCCACAGTTACAAATTGACCCGATATCTTCTTTTCAAAAATGCTTTATTTCTCTCTGAATAGGAAACAATCTATATCATAAAATACTCAGATATATTCTGATACTAAAGATGTGAATGGAAATCTACATTCAAAGAAGTAGAATAGCCCAGGGTGTTACAAAGTATCTAGAAAAATCATAAATTACCACCAACCTATCCCAATTCTCTCAAGTGCTATCTCCTCCTCCAGGCACATCCAGCCTTCTGAACCTGCGCTTAGATTTTAAGAACACGGTTTTAGAGATATCCACACACAATGCAGGTTTATAAACAGGGAGATCATTATCTTTTTACCTCTGCACTAGCTACCTCCAATTTCACCCAAGGATATCTTTTGTTTTGTAGCACGTGAGGCTGCCAGGGGATGACGTTGTCTAAATCCATTTTCAATGTTTTATTTTTAACAGTTAATATATTTCCAGGATGCAAGTCCATTTGTTTCTAAAAGGTTCCTAGGACACTCATTGAAAAGTCAAAAGCAATGAACTTAAAATAGCAAGGGATTGCTATTTTGTTGGAGAAGAACGACACCCTTTGTATCAAAGCGGGGAATTACAGACTGTGGTCACCCTCTGCACAGTGTCTCTTTGTCAAGTAATACATGCCAAAAAAAAAATAATACAGATGGGAAAATATTGTGCACTGTCAGATCTTGGAAACGGCCAAAAGATTTTTCCTCACCAATGTCTTGTCGATGACTTTCACATTCTGGCACCCTAAAAAATAATGCATACATTTAATATGAAATGAATGCAATAATAATCAGGCAGGTAATCGTTTTCCCAAGGAAGGAATGTAAAACTTGACAAATGTAAGGTTTATGATTCAAGGTAGGCTTGCCAAATCTTATGTGGCATGAGACCATTTTTATTACCTAAACAGTCCTTAACACAAAATGACTGGCACATATTTTTATTAACACAAAGAGTATATTCTTTTCTGCCACATTTAATAGAGAGTCAGTGGCTGAAAGCTCTCTTTTAGGATATGTCTGTAGCAAATTAAAATGCAGAGTGAGGATTCAGAGAATGGCGTTCTTCTCACTGATGCTGTGTCCACACAGCCTCAGCTCAGGAGTGTGTAGCCCACTGATCTCCAGAATTCTATCTGTGGGGACAATCTGAGTGATACGAATCACAGAAAAGGAAGCCCTCATTACTTTCAAAAGTGGGGGAGGTGACAATTGACTCAAGGTGATTCTTTGCATCTAGAGGTCCATTCTGAGTCAAATTCAGTCACTAGGAATAATGGTGATTATTTACTTGTTCGTTTCTTCAGCAAATATTTGTTATTTAGGTGCTATGCACTGCTCTAGACACTGCGGATACTGCAGTAAAGACAACAAAGATCCCTGCCTCAGGGTTCTTACTTCCAGAGAGGAAACAGAAAATACATAATACGTGTAATTAAAAAATAAATTATGTGATAGATTAACTATAGAAGGTGTTAAGTGTTATGGAAAAATAATGAAATAGTAACAGGGAAAAAAACTGGAAGTTGAGTGAGTGGAGGACAAATTGCCATTTTAAATATGGTGGTCTGGATGGGATACTGTGAGAAAATAGGATGTAAGTGTGACTTGAAGGACATGGGAGAGTTAGCCACGTAGATATCTGGGGAAAGAGCTCCAGGTAGGAGGCGCGGCCAAGGCTAAAGCCCTATGGCTCAAATATGTCTGACATGGTCAAGGATAATCAAGGAGGCAAATGTGGCCTGGGTGGAATAAGTAAGAGTGAGAATGGGAGGAGCTGAAGTCAGAGAGGTGACAGAGGTCAACCACATAAGACTTTGTAGACCATCGTAAAGACTTCAGCATTTACTCTGAATAAATTGAGAGCCATTGGAGGGTTCTGATCGGAAGAGTGATATGACCTGAGTTCATGTTTAAAAGGATAGTCCTGATGCTGTGATCAGAATAGACTGGGACAGGGATGGAAGCAACGATGGACAGGCTGACCCGAAGTTCCCTAGGAAAGAGAGAAAATGACGGGAAGGATACACAGGAAGACCATCACAATATCCAAGATGAAGAAAGATCATGAAGGCTCCAGACAGGCTGGTGGCAGAGGAGGTGGTGAGTAGGTCTCTTTTACAGAAAGCACCTATGTGGATGTGAAGGTATGAGAGAAAAAAGGAGTCAAGAGTGACTTAAGATTTTTGATCTGAGCAACTGAGACAATAGTATTAACATGAACTGAGACTGGAGAGTTGGAAGGTAGAGCAGGTTTAAAGGGGAAAGTTGGCAGTTTAGTTTTGGACAGGTAGACTTTGAGATGCCCCTTAGACATCCAGATGGAGCTGTTGACTAGCCAGTTAGATTTCTTACTCATGTGTTAAGAGAGGAGGAAGGGTTCAATGTAGTGTTCACCCTTAAGGTACTAATAAGACTCACCAAAATATCCCTGAGAAGACTATCAAAGGCTAAGTGACTACCCTAGACAGCACACACTGTGGAGTTCCTCCATCCAGAGAGCACTCTGCACTACAGCTGTGAGTATGCAGCCAACGTTAAATTGAATTACACTCCAAATGATTCCATCCTCTTACCCTTCAAATTCACTTCTCTCCACCAAGGAGCCTGGCCTAAAGACACCCAGAAGAAAAGAAGTTGTAAATGAGAGTGCCAAGTCTTACCACTTAGAGCCATGGCCAACCAGAATTCTTCCTTCAGTATCTCAAGGACACCCTGAACGCCTTTCTCTCCCTAAGCAAATAGAAGACACAGATCTTTTGAGTAAGTCAGTCTGAATGGTTTCACAGATTTATTTCACAGTTGAGTCATCCTGTTTTATATATTTATTGCTTTGTCCTGTCATTACCTGCGAAGCCAAGCCCCAAATGATCGGTCTCCCCACAAACACAGCCTTGGCTCCCAGGGCCAGAGCTTTCAGAACGTCAGTCCCCTTCCGTACACCCCCATCCAGGAAGACTTCCACCTTCCCTTCCACAGCCTCCACAATTTCTGGCAGAACATCAATCTGTGGAGAGAAGAGGTCAGTAAAGTGATACTATGCATACTGAATTGTTCTCCAATTCAACTTCCTCAGGCCACCAACCATCTGACAGGGCTTAGAGTGAAAGAGGCTAGGTTTAGAATCAACAGTAAAACTCCTAAAATAAAAGAGGTGCAAATGCTAGTAACAAAAAAACAACTAAATTTGGAACTGAGTGACTTATTTTTCTATCAAAGTCCAAGGGTTTTATTCTATTCCTGATATTCAAATTCAAATATCATGATCCAAAAAATATATAAACACAATTTATAAGCACATAATGATCTTAAAAGATACAGAGCTGTTTTTTCATTAAACACATAAATATAAATGAATTATCTTGCTCATATAAATTATTCTGAACATTATTTACTCACTGAAAAAATCAGTTGTTAAAATTCATACTCAGATTGTAGTAGAAGAAATGGTATATAAAAATGCAAACATCACCAGTCACAGAAAATCTTAGTCTCTGATTTTCCCATCCAAAATACAGGAATATGTACAATAATGTAGCAAATATATATAATAATATAGCAAACATCCAGCTGTACATTAGAGAACTCTCCCTGAAAACATTTTTCTTGCTTTTAAGGAAAATGACCACATGAACCTTGAAGATCCTCATCTTGATTGGCAATTGATGATAGGCTTATATCAGCACTAGAGAATATAAGATCCTCATTGAGGTCAATCTGGTAGATTGCACTATTGTTCTTAATTCTTTACACCACTCTGAACCCACTTTTTCCAAGGTCATTGGTAGTGTTTCCTACTAAAAGAAACAGAGTGCGCTTGCCACTCCTCGACAGTGGCCTTGGCCTTGCAACCTACTTTGGCCAATGACACTTGAGCAGAGGTGGCAGAGTTCCGTTTCTGGACGTAAGCCTTAAGAGACCTCATGCATTTCAATTTTCTCCTGCACCTTGCATGAGAGGAGAATCCCCCAGGCAGTGCTTCCCCTTTAGTTGAGACCCAGAGAAAATATTCAGCAAGCAGAGCTGTCCCATCCAAGCCCAGCTGGACTTGAAACTTGGAGCACAGCCATCTAACCAGTATCAAATCTAGATCGGCAGACCCCCAGTTGACACAAAGATTCATGGGAATAAAGACTCTGTTGATTTAAATCAATGAGTTTGGAATCTTTTGTTTTCTAGCTCGTAAAGTTGGTTAATAGCCAATATTTTTAATAGCTAGTAACTGATACAATTGGCTACTTTGATGTGAATTTTTGCACTTGAGGGTGGAAACAATCCTCAAGGTGATCTGTAGATCAAAATCTGTAGAAATTATCCACTTTCATCCCCAAGTATTTAAATATAAAATTAAGTCCATACATTCAAGTGCAGTTTTTCTAGAAATAATTGTGCTGAAATCACTCAAAAACTTTCCCACTTCTCCCCTAAATTTTTCGAGGCTCAACTTAAAGAGAGTTTTGTGTAAAAGGTTGAAGACCAAACCTGACTACAGATTTGGAGGAAGTGAAGGCAACAGTTGGAACAGGGCCCCTAAAAACGTTTGGCAGGTAGTGTGATTTTCCCCTTTTCCTTTTGGCTTTTCTGCCTGGCCAAACATGCTTTGGATCCATTTACATATGTCCCTTTACCTATACATAGTCCTCTTTTTACAGTCAGGCAAGTTACATCAACATATAAATGCTACAATTTCCAAGTGATGATGCAAGCTATAATTAAGCATATTTCCCCATTTGAAACCAAAACCAAAGAAAAATATTAGCTAGCTCGGGTTCAATACACATTTTCACAGTCACGCAAATCAAGTCTGTTTAGGGTATTTCCAATGCCCAAACTGGCCTAAAAAATAAACTAATAAGGATACTTAAAATGTGAATCCTGGGTTATAAAATGAAGTCCAGATTGGTGTTTCCTGTGTCCTTGGACAAGGATGTTCTATCCATAGCTAAGCATTTCTATCCTCCCATTCTTCTTTCTGGAGCTACAGTTTTACCGTGTATATTTTATGCAGAATAATTCTGATCAGAGCAGATTAAATAAGTACATGTAGTAGAAAAATCCACTATTTTATGACTGTTCTGTTTCCCTTTTTTTCAGCTTGCTACACATCCAAGAGACGATTCATTTCATCTTTTCTTTCCTTAAAGGTTCTTTAGACAACTAATTTCAGGCTTATCTCCAGCAGAGTTTACAGGAAAATACAGTAAGATTCCAATGTACTACTACTCACTCATCCGTCCATTCATTGATTTTTTTTAACATCTTTATTGGAGTATAATTTCTTTACAATGGTGTATTATTTTCTGCTTTATAATGAAGGGAATCAGCTATACATATACATATATCCCATTCATTGATTTATCAAACACTTTATTGATTACCTGGCAGATTCCAGGCACTATGCCAGGAAGTTTAAGGAATCCAAAATTAATCCCACATGGATCTGACTCCCAAAGAGCTCCCCTCTTTCCTGTTCCTGCTCAAGGTACACACTTCCAGGGCCTCCCTGTCCCACAAAACTTCCACTCACAGGGGGTTTCTATCTTTCTATCTTCTTACAGCATCCAGTCCTATACTCTTGATTTCCAAACCAAAGCAGTTGAGCACAAACAAAAGCAGATAAAGCCAGAGGTGCTTTAGTTAACAGTGAAGGAGACAGATTCCAGGCCACTGCCCACAAGTCCTCCTCTGACTCTCTACCCATCATGCTTCACCAGGCAGCCCTGGATGGGGGTGGGGGTGTGAGTTCTACTAAGCACGTTTAGAAAATCACTGGTCCATATAGGTCTGACGATTGTTTGCAACTGTAAAAATGGCTGCAACTATTTCCTTCCCTATCTCCATTTCCTTGCAACATGACATTTCCACTCCTCCATCATGAGGGAGAAATGGGGCCAGAAGAGTCTATTTCCTCACCCCTTGAATCTAAACTAGCCTTGTGACTTGCTTTCACCAATAGAACAAGAGAGAAGTGACAGTGTGCCTGTTCTAAGCCTAGAGCTCAAGAGGCTTTGCATATTTCCACTTGCTCTCTAGGAAACCAGGCCACCTAATGTGCTAGATGTGAGATGATGCAGAGTTATCCCTGCTGATGTCATCCTACACTAGTCTGCCCTAGTAAACCCAGCAATTGACAGCATACTCATATGAGTGAGCACAGCCAGGACCAGAAAAACCTCCCAGTGGATATCAGCTCAAATTGCCAACACACAAAGTTGTGACATGAATAAATGGCTGTTGGATTTTAGCCAGTAAATTTCAGAGTTGTTTGTTACACAGCAAAAGCTAACTGATATATCAAGTGTCTCTCAAAGGTAGAATTTCATGAATCCCTTTCAGAAGGAAAAATGAAAGATCCCATAGAATATGCCCAAGGACTCAATTTTAGAAACACTGATTTAACAACCCAAAGTTTATTTTCTGAAAAGTTTTTACAGTTGAGAATTTTCACTAGAAAAGAATGTCATATTTTTAAGTTTAAGGTAGTTTGGGTCCAGTTAACATCAAAACAAAAATGAAAAAATGAAAAAAAGAATTCTCCTAGGGTTCAGAGACTCTAGAGAATCTGTCTTTAGACCCTAGTTTGAGATGTTCCAGTAATGTGGATTTTGGAAAGTGATTTGATTCTGCCATATCATTCTCTAATTACTCCAAGACAAGTCTGGGCCACATTATTACCTTCAGGGTAAGGATCTTAACATGAACTTATTTTTAAACTCTTTGCTGTAGCAGGGGTCTGGCAGTGGTTCTTGGTAGCATTGCATTAAGATGGACCTAAGTCAAACTCCTGTTCTAGGACTCTTAGTGATAAGTATTTTTCCATACAAAGAAACTCTGTGATTTATAGAAATGTAGAAATCATATAATCCAGATGTTTTATTTTTGCAACCAAAACAATGTTATGAAGAGGCTCAGGCTGAAAAGTTTGAGCAACTTGCTCACCCAGCTCTCACCCCTCCGAGGAGGCAAGACAAGGACTTGAACCCAAAACTCTGGGTTCATTTCAATTCTCTGCCAGTGAAATCATGCTGCCTCTTTGGCTTTGAATTACGATGTCACAGAATGTGCAGGAGAGCAAGTCCTTCTTTGTATCTACTGAAAAGTTCTACACCACAGCATCCTCCATGCCTTTTGCCACACACCTCAAAACCACCAAACTGAGAGAAAAACACCTTCACTATAAACTCAATCTTGTTTCACATTCCGCTCATTGTCATGCACCTTAAATTTGCTCTAAAGTAGGAGGCAAAACTCAAGCAAGCATCTCCTCTCATGCACACATCATGCAAAGGGGAGGGCAATTGTTTTTCTTAAAATAGTCTCTGAGACCACAACTCAAAAAAACCCTTTTAGATAAGTTTCCATATCCCCTCAGCCAGAAGGAAATAAATCACACCATTCAGATATTTTTCCCTTAAAATCTAATTAGATTTGATTTCAGTAGATTTAAATTTTATTTTTAGAAAACAAACTGAATTTGGCCTGCACATTAAGTCTACATCTTCATACAAAAGAGAGTCATAAATCAGCGGAAAAGCCTTGAACTGTGACTATCTTCTCCTTGCCCAAAGGAGCTATTCACTCTCCACTGCAGGCAATGTTTAATATCACCTAAAAAGATGGGTCTTTATAAGTAATGCTGAATTGGAAAGAGCTGACAGCTTCCAATTTTATGATTTTAATTATTGGCTGCATGCAAAGACTTCATTTATTCTTATCATTAGCCCGTTAGTGCTTCACAAAAAAGTCTGAGTGCAAATGAGTATACCCAATAGCCCCCTGTCATCATTCAATCTGCCCTAACCTACACAGCATCCATGGCTTTAGCTAAATCAGCCTGCTAGTTTAATGCAACAGTAATCCACTACTACTTTACTAAATTATTTGAATAAATTCAAATATTCATCCCAATTAAAGACATCCCCTATTAACTATGACTAAATGGTTCTGACAAAAGGGGGAGATGCATATGATGATACAGCTCAGAAATGATGGCCTAGGAAATCCATCCACATTATTTTGTAGATACATTTTTATTTAAGTTTTGTTACATGTTGCTAGGTTACTTTACCTACGATAGATAATTGAGATTATAGAACACTAATGTTTAAAGGCACCAAAGAAGTAATCTAATTGATTTTTAAACTTTAAAAGATGAAAACACTGAAATTTGGAGGGGCTATTGAGTCCTTCTGCTCCATAGCAGGTCAGGCCCTTCTCTCTTTCCTTGGCTCTCATAATTATGTGGGCCACCTCATTGATTTTCCTGACCCCTGTAATGCCACAGTCCAATTTGTGATACTCATTGCTGCTAACTCAGGGCTTTGTTATTACATTTTCAATGACTCATAATATTAAAGGACCTCCTCCCAGACCTCTCCTAGCAGGTGCATTTCCCAGGACTCCCGACTCCTACCAGGTAATGCAAACAAAATGGATTCCTTGGTATTCCCCAAACACATCTCACTCTTTCCCATTCTACTTTTAGACTCACACTCGTAAAAACAAGGGTCCATGTGAGAACAGAACAGAGGTGAAAGGCACCTGAAATCCCAGTGCCTCATCTAAAAGAATCTTGGTCATGTTCCCACAAGTGGACAGCATGTAAGAGGACCCCACCCCACTCCACCTACAGCTCCTGGCCTCCATTTTAGATCACGGATCCATGACATCCACCCCTAGATATGTGTCTGCCTCCATGACTTTTGATCCATTTCTGGACCCACCAATCCTTGGTCTTAAAATCTACCCCTGGTTGGACTCCTTGGCTCTTGGCCTTTTTGGAGCTAATTACTCTCCTTTACAGTTTTAACTCCATCCCACATCATTCCAGGCAGTTTGATTTACTTTTATATCTGGATTCTGGACCCTGATTTTCCTAACACAGTGTGTACAGTGTATACAAAACATAGACTCACACTGGACCTCCTGGGTAGCTATCAAAAATACTAGTGCCTCTGCCTCCCCTGGTCCTGCAAGATTCTGATGGATGGATGTAGGGTGCAGCCTGGGAATTAGGATTCTTTACAGTTTCCCAGGTGATTCCAATATGTAGCCAAGGTAGTTCACATCTCCAACAGAGTAGCTTGTTTGCAGCAGACATCTCCTCACCTGGACCACAGGATTTCTACCTCCTTTCCCCACCTGCCCTCACTCTGCAGTTCTTCAACTCCCACCTCCAGGAAACTCATGGCATAATCTTTTCTTTCATACTCCAACTTATAATATACCTATTGGTATATTTATGAATATAAGAATAATCCCTGCCCACTAATGGCTGTGTATTTAACACAGACTTTTATAAGTTTACAAATAAATAGACTGAATAATGATCTAATTTAGGTAGTTACTTGCAAGTAAACTTAAAATCTGAGCTCTTACCTATATTCATACATATTTTACCTAGAGTGTTCACACAAATATATATACACAAGGAAAGGAAGTCATAGAGATAGCCAAAAGTGGGATAGAAATGGGAATTCCAGTTGAAGCATTTGCTAAAACTCACAGTGGCTGGCACCCCATCGAGCTGTCGACCCCCATGATTTGACACCAAGATCCCATCCAAACCATGTTTAACTGCCTCCCTGGCATCATCACCTAGAAAGAGCAAGATAACCATTGTATGAAAAAGGCAACTTAATAAAGGCTTCAGTTCTGAGGCCAAAGCATCCCAGTCAAAGGGAGCCTGACCTCATACATATGTATCTTTATTTTTTAGGAGTTTATTAATTAATTTATTTATTTTTGCTGTGTTCGGTCTTCATTTATGTGCGAGGGCTTCCCCTAGTTGTGGATTTGCGGGGACCAGTCTTCATCATGGTGCGTGGGCCTCTCACTATTGTGGCCTCTCTTTTTGCGGAGCACAAGCTCCAGATACGCAGGTTCAGTAGTTGTGGCTCATGAGCCTAGTTGCTCTGCGGCATGTGGGATCTTCCCAGACCAGGGCTCAAACCCATTTCCCCTGCATTGGCAGGCAGATTCTCAACCACTGCGCCACCAGGGAAGCCCCATACATACGTATCTTGCTTGGAAATTTTAACACAGAAATACACCCAAGGGTTAAATCTGGAATTATAGTGATGGCTTCTTTGGCAAAAAAAGGTTAACACTTAAAACAATTTAATGATGAAATAAAATTATCAATAGATAGCAAATTGATAGCAGTTAAATGTATTTATCCTGAAAAGTGAATACTCTTGCTAAGTAATTTTGTTATTAACAAGATCATATTATTTAGCATTTAATATAAATATTCCTCTACAATTTGAATAACATAAAAGAACATACAAGTAGCAAGCACTTTCAGTACAACAGGTGATGAATAAGTCTATTTCTAAAACATTCCTTAATATGAAGATATAACGTCTGTAATTATTTTAAGTAATAGTGTTCTATAATTAAATGTGTTTTGCCCATTGAAATACACAAAAAAG
Source organism: Mesoplodon densirostris (assembly GCF_025265405.1). Taxonomy (NCBI): domain Eukaryota; kingdom Metazoa; phylum Chordata; class Mammalia; order Artiodactyla; family Ziphiidae; genus Mesoplodon; species Mesoplodon densirostris. The sequence goes on from NC_082676.1 coordinate 74,619,399, forward strand.
TAATATTAAAATTATATGCTACACCTCAAACCATGCTTATAATCATGCTACACCTCTAATCATGCTTCAAAATATATTGGTTTCTGAAAATATAGTTTTAAATAATAGATTAACATTTTCTTAAATCAGTTTCCAACTTTTTTTATACTTTATATTTTAACTATTATTTTCAATATTCTCCCAATAAAAACCATTTTCTAACAGAATTACGAAAATAACACTGGTTCTCCAATTTAACACTCAAAGATAGCCCAATGTTGTAGTGAAATCAGATTTTGGAAACTTAGCATATAGATACAGAACATTGTATATATTTATAAATTCAGCAATGGAGATCAAGGGCAGATCTGACAAGAATAATAAAAAAAGATTCACAGGAGAATTTATAATTCTGATTGTTTGAAAGTTTTATGCTAAATCACTATTTTCCAAACTGTGTTTCATGGAATACTGCTTTCTAAATATTCCCATTTTTCAAAATAATGTTAGAAATATTTTTCTTCTAAAATTATAGGTACATGGAAATGTTAAACCCATGTGGTATAGACTGAATATTTCTGTCCTTAAAAAAATCACATCTTCTAGATTGGTCCAAGATAGCAGAGTAGAAGGATGTGCATTCACTCCCCCTTGCTAGAGCACCAGAATCAAAACTAACTGCTGAATAATCATCGACAGGAAGACACATCAACAGGAAGATACTACACATACAAGGACAAAGGAAGCTCCACAACAAGATGGTAGGAAAGGTGCAATTACAATAAAATCAAATCCCATAAATTCTGGGTGGTTGACTCACAAACAGAAAAACAATTATATCATAGAAGTCCACCCATGAGAGTGAAGGTTCTGAGACCATCAGGCTTCCCAACCATGGAAGGAGGAATTCCCAAAGAAACAGGCTTTGACATCTACTGGGATTTGATGGCAGAACTTTGACAGGTCTGGGGGAAACAGAGACTCCACTCATGGAGGGCACACACAAAGTAGTGTGCAAATCAGGACACAGGAGGAAGGAGCACTGAACCTATAGGAGACTGAACCAGACCTACCTGCTTGTGTTGGAGGGTCTCCTGCAGAGGCAGGGGATGGCTATGGCTCACCGCAGGGACAAGGACACTGACAGAAGAAGTACTGGGAAGTACTCCTTGGTGTGAGCCCTCTCAGAGTTCACCATTAGCCCCACCAAAGGGCCTGTAGGCTCCAGTGCTGGGTCATCTCAGACTGAACAACCAACAGGGGGGAACTCAGCCCCACCCATCAGCAGACCAGCAGATTAAAGTTGTATTGAGCTCTGCCCACAAGAGCAATGACCAGCTGAACCCACCACCAGTCCCTTCCATCAGGAAGCTGGCACAAGCCACTTAGATAGCCTCATCCACTAGAGATCAGACAGCAGAAGAAAGAAGAACTACAATCCTGCAGCCTGTGGAACAAAAACCACATTCACAGAAAGATAGACAAAATGAAAAGGCAGAGGACTATGTACCACATGAAGGAATAAGATAAAACTCTAGAAAAAACAACTAAATGAAGTGGAGATAGGCAACCTTCCAGAAAAAGAATTCAGAATAATGAAAGTGAAGGTGATCCAAAACCTCGGAAAAAGAATGGAGGCAAAGATTCAGAAGATGCCAGAAATGTTTAACAAAGACCTAGAAGAATTAAAGAACAAACAAACAGAGATGAACAATACAATAACTGAAATGAAAAATACACTAGAAGGAATCAATAGTAGAATAGCTGAGGCAGAAGAATGGATAAGTGGCCTGGAGGACAGAATGGTGGAATTCACTGCCATAGAACAGAATAAAGAAAAAAGAATGAAAAGAAATGAAGACAGCTTAAGAGACCTCTTGGACAGCATTAAATGAACCAACATTCACATTATAGGGGTCCTAGAAGCAGAAGAGAGAGAGAAAGGACCCAAGAAAATATTTGAAGAGATTATAGTTGACAACTTCCCTAACATAGGAAAGGAAATAGTCACTCAAGTCCAGGAGGTGTAGAGAGTCCCAGGCAGGGTAAACTCATGGAGAAACACACTGAGACACAAAGTTATCAAACTGACAAAAATTAAAGACAAAGAAAAATTATTAAAAGCAACAAGTGAAAAATGGCAAACAAAATACAAGGGAACTCCCATAAGGTTAACAGCTGATTTCTCAGCAGAAAATCTACAAGCCAGAAGGAAGTGGCACGATATATTTAAAGTGATGAAAGGGAAGAACATACAACCCAGATTTTTCTACACAGCAAGGATCTCATTCCGATTCAACAGAAAAATCAAAAGCTTTACAGACAAGAAAAAGCTAAGAGAATTCAGCACCACAAAACCAGCTCTACAACAAAGGCTAAAGGAACTTCTCTAAGTGGGAAACACAAGAGAAGAAAAGGACCTACAAAAACAATCCCAGTGTCTTCCCTGGTGGCACAGTGGTTGAGAGTCCGCCTGCCGATGCAGGGGACATGGGTTCGTGCCCCGGTCCGGGAAGATACCACATGCCGTGGAGAGGCTGGGCCTGTGAGCCATGGTCACTGGGCCTGTGCTTCCAGAGCCTGTGCTCCACAACGGGAGAGGCCACAACAGTGAGAGGAGTGTGTACCACAAAAAAAAAAAAAAAAAAAAAAAAAAAAAAAAAAAAAAAAAAAAACAATTAAGAAAACGGTAATAGGGACATACATATCGATAATTACTTAAAAGTGAATGGATTAAATGCTCTAAGCAAAAGACACAGGCTTGCTGAATGGATACAAAATTAAGACACATATATATGCTGTCTACAAGAGACCCACTTCAGACCTAGGGACACATACAGACTGAAAGTGAGAGGATGGAAAAAGATATTCCATGTAAATGGAAATCAAAAGTAAGCTGGAGTAACAATACTCATGTCATATAAAATAGACTTTAAAATAAAGAATGATACAAAACACAAGGAAGGGCATTACATAACGATCAAGGGATCAATCCAAGAAGAACATATAACAAATATAAATATATATGCACACAACATAGGAGCACCACACTACATAAGGCGACTGCTAACAACTATAAAAGAGGAAATCAGCAGTAACACAATAATAGTGGGGGACATTAACACCTCACTTACACCAATGGACAGATCTTCCAGACAGAAAATTAATAAGGAAACACAGCTTTAAATGACACAATAAATCAGAGAGATTTAATTGATATTTATAGGACATACCATTTGAAAATTGCAGAATACACTTTCTTCTCAATTGCATATGGAACATTCTCCAGGATAGATCACATCTTGGGTTACAAATCAAGCCTTGGTAAATTTAAGAAAATTGAAATCATACCATGCATCTTTTCTGACAGCAATGATATGAGATTAGAAGTAAATTACAGGTGAAAAAACGTAAAAAACACAAACACATGAAGGTTAAACAATACGTTATTAAATAACCAATGGATCACTGAAGAAATCAAAGAGGAAATCAAAAATTACCTAGAGACAAATGACAATGAAAACAAGATGATTCAAACCTATGGGATGCAGCAAAAGCAGTTCTAAGAGGGAAGTTTATAGCAGTACAATCCTACCTCAAGAAACAAGAAAAATCTCAAATAAACAATCAAACTTTACAGCTGAAGGAACTAGAGAAAGAAGAACAAGCAAAACCCAAAATTAGTACAGGAAAGAAATCACAAAGGTCAGAGCAGAAATAAATGAAATAGAAACAAAGAAAATAATAGCAAAGATCAATAAAACTAAAAGCTGGTTCTTTGAAAAGATAAACAAAATTGATAAACGTTTAACAAGACTTAGCAAGAAAAAGAGGGAGAGGACTCAAATTAATAAAATTAGAAAAAGAAGTTACAACTGACACTGCAGAAATACAAAGTATCATAAGAGACTACTGCAAGCAACTCTATGCCAATAAAATGGACAACCTGGAAGAAATTGAGAAATTCTTAGAAAAATATAACGTTCTAAGACTGAATGATGAAGAAATACAAAATATGAACAGACAAATCACAAGTAATGAAACTGAAACTGTGATTAAAAATCTTCCAACAAACAAAAGCCAAGGACCAGATGGCTTCACAGGTGAATTCTTTCAAAATTTAAAGAAGAGCTAACACCGATTCTTCTCAAACTCTTCCAAAAAATTGTGGGGGCAGTACCCCTCCCAAATTCATTCTATGAGGCCACCATCACCCTGACACCAAAACCAGACAAAGATAATACAAGAAAAGAAAATTACAGAGTAATATCACTAATGAATATAGATGCAAAAATCCTCAACAAAATACTAGCAAACAGAATCCAACAATACATTAAAACGATCATACATCATGATCAAGTGGGATTTATTGCAGGGATGAAAGGATTCTTCAATATATGCAAATCAAACAATGTGATACACCATATTAACAAATTGAAGAATAAAAACCATGTGATCATCTCAATAGATGCAGAAAAGCTTCTGACAAAATACACTGATTTATGATAAAAACTCTCCAGAAAGTATGTATAGAAGGAACCTACCTCAACATAATAAAGGCCATGTATGGCAAACCCACAACAAACATAATTCTCAATGGTGAAAAACTGAAAGCATTTCCTCTAAGATCAGAAAGAAGAAAAGGTTGTCCATTCTCACCATTATTCAACATAGTTCTGGAAGTCCTAGCCACGACAATGAGAAAAGAAAAAGAAATAAAAGTAATCCAAATCAGAAAAGAAAAAGTAAAATTGTCACTGTTTGCAGATGACATGATGCTATACATAGATAATCCTAAAGATGCCACCAGAAAACTACTAGAGCTAATCAATGAATTTGGTAAAGTTGCAGGATACAAAATTAATGCACAGAAATGTTTTGCATTCCTATACACTAACAACAAAAGATCAGAAAGAGAAATTAAGGAAACAATCCATTTCACCATTGCAACAAAAAGAATAAAATATCTAGGAATAAACCTACCTAAGGAGACAAAAGACCTGTATGCAGAAAACTGTAAGACAGTGATGACAGAAATTAAAGATGACACAAAAAGATGGAGTGATATACCATGTTCTTGGATTCGAAAAATCAGTATTGTGAAAATACTAAACTACCCAAAGCAATCTACAGATTCAATGAAATCCCTATCAAATTACCACTGGTATTTTTCACAGAACAAGAACAAAAAATTTCATAATTTTTATGGAAACCCAAAAGACCCTGAATAGGCAAAGCAATTTTGAGAAAGAAAAATGGAGCTGGAGGAATCAGGCTCCCAGACTTCAGACTATACTACAAAGCTACAGTAATCAAGACAGTATGATATTGGCACAAAAACAGAACTATAGATCAGTAGAACAGAATATAAAGCCCAGTGGTAAACCCACACACATATGGTCACCTTATCTTTGATAAAGGAGGCAAGAATATACAGTGGAGAAAAGACAGTCTCTTCAATAAGTGGTGCTGGGACAACTGGACAGCTACATGTAAAAGAATGAAATTAGAACACTCCATAACACCGTACACAAAAATAAACTCAAAATGCATTAGAGACCTAAATGTAAGATCAGACACTAAAAAATGCTTAGAGGAAAACATATTCAGAACACTGTATGACATACAACACAGCAAGTTCCTTTTTGACCCACCTCCTAGAGAATTGGAAGTAAAAACAAACAAAAAAGAAAACCCAAATAGGACCTAATGAAACTTAAAAGTTTTGCACAGCAAAGGCAACCATAAACACAATGAAAAGACAAAACTCAGGGCTTCCCTGGAGGCACAGTGGTTGAGAGTCCGCCTGCTGATGCAGGGGACATGGGTTCGTGCCCCGGTCTGGGAAGATCCCCATGCCATGGAGCAGCTGGGCCCATGAGCCATGGCCACTGGGCCTGTGCGTCCAGAGCCTGTGCTCCACAATGGGAGATGCCACAACAGCGAGAGGCCTGGGTACAGCAAACAAACAGACAAACAAACAAACAAAAAAGACAAAACTCAGAATAGGAGAAAATATTTGAAAATGAAGTGACTGACAGGGATTAATCTCCAAAATATGCAAACAGCTCATGCAGCTCAATATCAAAACAACAAACAACATAATCCAAAAATGGGCAAAAGACCTAAATAGACATTTCTCCAAAGAAGATATACAGATTGCCAACAAGCACATGAAAGGATGCTCAACATCACTAATCATTAGAGAAATGCAAGTCAAAACTACAGTGAGGTATCAACTCACACTGGTAAGAATGGCCATCATCAAAAAATCTACAAACAATAAATGCTGGAGAGTTGTGGAGAAAAGGAAACCCTCTTTCACTGTTGATGGGAATGTAAATTGGTAGAGCCGCTAAGGAGAACAGTATGGAGGTTCCTTAAAAAACTAAAAATAGAACTAGCATACAACACAGCAATCCCACTACTGGGCATATACCCCGAGAAAACCATAATTCAAAAAGAGTCATGTATCCCAATGTTCATTGAAGCACTATTTACAATAGCCGGGACCTGGAAGCAACCTAAGTTTCCATCAACAGATGAATTGATAAAGAAGATATGGCACATATATAAAATGGAATATTACTTGGCCATAAAAGGAAATGAAAATGAGTTATTTGTAGTGAGGTGGATGGACCTAGATTCTGTCAGACTGAGTGAAGTAAGTCAGAAAGAGAAAAACAAATACCAGATGCTAACACATATATATGGAATCTAAAAAAAATTGTTCCTGATGTACCTAGGGGCAGGACAAGAATAAAGACTCAGATGTAGAGAATGGACTTGAGGACATGGGGAGGGGGAAGGGTAAGCTGGGACTAAGTGAGAGAGTGGCATGGACATATATACCCTAACAAATATAAAATAAATAGCTAGTGGGAAGCAGCTGCATAGCACAGGGACATCAGCTTGGTGCTTTGTGTCCCCTTAGAGAGGTGTGATAGGGAGGGTAGGAGGGAGATGCAAGAGGGAGGAGATATGGGGTATATGTTTATGTATAGCTCATTCAGTATGTTATAAAGTAGAAACTAACACACCATTGTAAAGCAATGATACTCCAATAAAGATGTTAAAAAAAAAAACATTTTGGGAGATATACCATGTTAGTGGATTGGAAGAATCAATATTGTGAAAATGACTATACTACCCAAAGCAATCTACACATTCAATGAAATCCCTCTCAAATTACCAATGACATTTTTTACAGAACTAGAACAAAAAATCTTAAAATTTGTATGGAAACATAAAAGACTCTGAATAGTCAAAGAAATAGCCAAACCAATCTTTTCTGAGGGGAAAAAAACAGAGGTGGAAGAATCAGACTCCCTGAGTCCAAATTAAATTACAAAGCTACAGTCATCAAGACAATATGGTACTGGCACAAAAACTGAAATATAGATCAGTGGAACAGGATGGAAAGTCCAGAGATAAACCCACACACCTATGGTCAACTAATCTATGACAAAGGAGGCAAGGATATACAATGGAGAAAAGACAGTCTCTTCAGTAAGTGGTGCTGGGAAAACTGGACAGCTACATGTAAAAGAATGAACTTATAACATTCCCTAACACCATACACAAAAATAAACTGAAAATTGATTACAGACCCAAATATAAGGCCAGATGCTATAAAACTCTTAGAGAAAAACATAAGAAAAACACTGACATAAATCACAGCAAGATCTTTTTTGACCCACCTCCTAGAGTAATGGAAATAAAAACAGAGAAAAAAAATGGAACCTAATGATACCTAAAAGTTTTTGCACAACAAAGGAAACTATAAACAAGATGAAAAGACAACCCTCAGATTGGGAGAAAATATTTGCAAACGAATTAATGGACAAAGATTAATCTCCAAAATATACAAGCATTTCATGCAGCTCAATATTAAAAAATATTAAAAAAACAAACAACCCAATCCAAAAATGGGCAGAAGACATTTAGCCAAAGAAGACCTACAGATGGCCAAGAAGCACATTAAAAAGTGCTCAACATCACTAATTATTAGAGAAATGCAAATCAAATCTACAAAGTGGTGGTATCACCTCACACCAGTTAGAATGGGCATCATCAGAAAATCTACAAACAACAAATGCTGGAGAGGGTATGGAGAGAAAGGAACCCTCTTGCACTGTTGGTGGGAATGTAAATTGATACAGCCACTATGGAGAACAGTATGGAGTTTCCTTACAAAACTAAAAATAGAATTACCATATGACCCAGCAATCCCACTACTGAGCATATACCTAGAGAAAACCATAATTCAAAAAGCCACAGGCACCCCAATGTTCATTGCAGCACTATTTACAATAGCCAGGTCATTGAAGCAACCTAAATGCCCATTGACAGACAAGTAGATAAAGAAGATGTGGTACATATATACAACGGAATACTACTCAGCCATAAAAAGGAACGAAACTGGATCATTTGTAGAGACATGGATGGACCTAGAGACTGTCATACTGAGTGAAGTAAGTCAGAAAGAGAAAAACAAATATTGTATATTAACTCAAGGCATTCTGAAATGCCTTGTGATGCTAAATTTTTCACTTATATACAAAGAAGAAAGACTAGGGAGCTAATATAGGCTTCCGGAGCTGTTTTGCAAATCAATTTTATTCCTGCCAAGTCTTTGCCTGGAGAAGAAATTCTTGGAACTCCATGTGGGACAAGACAAGGAAAGTCAACTGAGGGGCTACTGCACTGTGAACTTCAGTGTCAGAATGAGGACAGTATCATGGCATGTTGTGAAGGTCATCCACCCATAGGTTGTCCCAGCACCCATTTATTTCATTAAAAAGAAGCAAGTTATTATGCCAAGTTTTCTATTGTTGCACTAGGGGGACAGGATTATTGGCTGGTATGTGAGCTTCACAAACAGAACTGCAATTAATCCCCTTGCTTTTCAGTTTCCACTTTTCATCCCCCATCTCTGTCACACTTACACACTAGACACCCAGAGCCCCCTGATGCATCCCATGATATGACTTGCTCCTGCTGTCAGCAGTCTCACCAAGACTACCTGCAGAGGCAGTTTTCTTTTCATTTTCCTCCTGTCAACATGATCTCTTACATTTTGTTTCTTTCATAAATTTCTTGAGGTTTCTCTGCTGTTTGTGCCTCTCATTTTCCTTTGCTTTGTTGTCATAAGTGTTATGTATTTTTGGATTTCTATACGTTAATTTCAGTGGGGTCTTAGTTTTGATAAGAGTGTTTTGAACCAAAAGCCCAATATACCATCATTTAAAACATGTTTGAAAAATGGTTCTCTAAAGACACAGCCTTAATACAGTGCAGTCCAATAGAACTTTGCTGTGATGATAGAAATGTTACAGATCTGTGTGGTTCCATAAAGTAGCACATGTAGCCATAGAGTAATGGGAGTGTGGCAGTGTAAGTGAGAAACTGGAATTTTACCTTTATTTAATTTTAATTAACTTGAATGGCCACACTTGGCTAGTGGCTGCCATATTGGCTAGTTCAGCTTTAATGTTTGCATGAGTTTACTACTCTGATAAAGAGATGTAGTGTGGTATTTTTCTAAAAGTCGAGATATAACCATATGTATAACCTTAATGAACAATGTAAAATATATTTGGAATTGCCCTGGTTATCTAGTTGTGTATGTGATACCAAACATAAAATCAAAATTTAAAAAATCAAAATATATGAACTATATATGAACCCTGTGATTGAAGATGTACGAAATCCTCCTATGTATATGCAGATACCTGCCACCGTGTAGCTATAACCTGTTTTGAGATATTGAATACTGTCAATAAACTGATCCTACACAGTATGAAAAAGAGATTACACCTTAGGCTTAGTAATAAGACCACTTATATTTGAATCCTGTATCTGCTACTTGCTTGCCATGTAAGTGGCAAGTTATTTAACTTTTTCTTGTGCATCAGTGTACTAAATTACAAAATGGGTATAAAGATGCACATAAGATTGGTTTGTGGATTAAAGGAGTTGAATGAATACTTCGAAAGTGCCTGATACATGTTGAGCACTCAGATGAATATGCACTATTATTATTATTATTATTTTCATCTGATGGTGCAGGGAGTGTTAACTAAGAAGATGAGTAGGTAGAAGAAGATTCATTTGCTGGATAATTTTGGCAAGTTTGTTTGAGTTTTGTTTATAACAATAAATTTTCATCCTAGTGAGGATTATGGTTATTATGAGCCTTTCATTTTGAAGTAAGTGCTACTTAAGTCATAGTTTGTTGTCTTCTATCATTTCAAGTGGTTTTCTGTGTTCTTCCAGGCAGTGTTGGGAATGTAGGGAGAAAAGACAGAGTGGTTTGCTCAGAAGATAGGATCATGAGTATCTAGAGAAAAAAGAAAGTAATCATTTAGGACCAGATACGAGCCCCTTTTACTACTTGCTTATGAAATCTTGTCCATAGTTTTACATTTTATTTTAACCCAGAGAGAAAAATATTTCCTTAATGAGAAGGTCAAAATGGTTTTAGCAAAATGTTGATGAATCTTTGATATTTTCATTAATCCCTAGAGTTTACTGGTATGCCATTCCACATTTGTCGATTTGCCAGTTAATACACTAATTGATCGACAAACACAATAGTCAATAGTGAACAGCACTATTTGCTATCTTATTAACACATTATTTCCATACTTAATCTAAAATACCAAAGTGAAATGTAAGTACTCAAGATTTACCCTCAAGCCCTTGGAGTTTCTGACCCAGGACTCTGTGCTATCTCAACAGGAGTTTAGTAACTAAATCCTAGCTCCATGGCAGCAGCTTTGTACACAATCCAGGAACACTGAATATTCTTTGAAAATGTCTTTAAAAACTGTAGATAGGAAAATAATGAGTTAGAGAAGTTTCTGAGAGACAAAAAGCCACTTCAGAAGTGAGACAGCCTAGTTTAAAATATTTTTAATTAAAAAAAACCCACAACTCTAAAAAGCATATGTCTGCTCAAATGCCATTTGTTAGCGTGATTTCTGGCAAAGACCTAATCCTGCTTCATGTACATGTTTGGAGTTTGTGTTAGTTTTCCAAAGGCAGAGTTTAACCGCAGCAAGAGATTACATCTTGCAGTCCAATTTGCATTCATTAGAATGCAATTCTTAAAATGGTGGTAAGGGGGGATGTTTCACTGAGATCATCTCAGTTGCCCATGATTTCATGTTCCTACAAACATAATCTGTGTCTTTCTGGGAAAATGGAAATGAAAGAGGATAGATGACTCTCAGTCAGTCCATGTGACTTCTGGATGAAGATCTGTGAAATATTTACACCTGAATTTCCCACAACTGGCCTTGCCACACCTGTCTCCCCTCCACCCAGATTGAGCATGTGTACCACCTGATGTAGCTGTTGTCATAGTGATGATCCTTGTTTGTTAAATAAATGAAATGAATAGCTACAGAAAAACTAGACAATGTAAACTGTACATGTATAGATAAGTTATTTCCTTTCAAATGCCAAATGCCCTATCTCTCCTTCTCTTGCTTTTGTGCTCTCTCTAATTATAGACATTCATGTAGTTTTCACTGAGGATTTTACTTAACAAACATTTGGACTGTGTACTGGGTGCAAAACATAATGAAAATATGACAAGCAAGTAAATAATACATATGGATAAGAAGAAAAAAGAGAGGTGATGGTGGTGGTGGTGGTCCTTGGTAAAAATGACCACAGAATGAAGTTCTAGAAGCCAAAGTATTTTTCAACATAACACATGATAGTAAAGTCTAATTCAATAGATTCAGGTCATATCCTAGAGGACAAAGTTGTAGAAAATTATATATACTGGGAATCCAAAATTGAAAAGTTGGTTAAAAAATTAAATGACTTTGGTGTTTTTAAGCCAACTGCCCTGGGCCACTTCTGTGTTGAGAGTGAATTAAATACTTGAAACAGCACTAATTTTGTAAAATAACTACACTCTCTCAGATTCCTCACTGCCATTACTGTAGGTCAGTCACAGTCATCTCTTGTCTGGGCAAAGCAGTTTCCTAAATAGCCTCCTTGACCACAGTTTGGCCACCTCCATTGAGAAGGTCCATTACACAAAGCATGATTTTTCTAAGATGTTAATCTGATGAGGTGGCTTCCCTGATCAATATTCTTAGTGGTGCTCAACAATCTTAAAGTCTACATTCTCTAATATGGCTTATATGTTTTAACACTGTTAACTTGTGACTGCTGTGTTTTGTCATGATTGAAGTCTGAAAAAGAGTCTTTTGACCTGATATCATGGCAAAGCTCAAGGATCACCTTTCACTCTGCAATGAAACCTTCCCTAATTCACTTTTATAATTGTCTAAAGCCTATTTTCACCCTCACCCTTATGCTGCATAGATTTCAATCTCAGCACCTGTTAACATCTTATTGCACCCAAATTCTTGTTTTCATGTCTGTCTCCCACAAGAATGGGGTGTCGTTTTGGTCAAGGACCTCAAATTATTTTATTTTAGCACACAGTAAGCAGGATAAATGTTTATGAAATGAATGAGTGAGTGAATAATTGAATGGATGAATGAATGTGGCAGATCTTCAGGTTAATACTTTAGTACCTACAGTTGAATATAGCTACAATCATGGACTACAATATGGATGCAAGCAAGGTCAGTGAAACTGTTGTTTAAAGGTGTCTGTAATATCAGGGTATGCTCAATGAAGTATAATCCACAGAAATTTTGAACTAAGACAATGGTCAACAGGAAAGAATGTGACAATTTTCTTTTAAAATCACAGATTAAGACAGATCTTAAATGCTCCACTACTTAAAAGCTTCATTAGGCCCATTCTTTTACTTGTATTAGCTTATTTATGTGTACAGAATATTAAATAAAGTCGAGGACATGCCTAGAGTTTTATAAATAGGGGCTATGGGACTCATACATATTCAATAAAGCCTATGAAAAAGTTTTGCTTCTATGTCGTTGTTAACCTTGAGATAAGTTAATAGAATCTCTCATCCTAGAGCCACTTACTTAAACATTTCCATTTAAAATAATATGTTTGGGGCAGTTATTCATATAACAGTACTTAAGAAATATATTCAAAGGCAAGAAAACATTTTTGTGGGTGAGCACATTTACACTCCAAATTATTATAGTCATTGGTACCTCCCTGTGGGATTTGCATACATGTGGATACTGGGGAAGTGGTCAAGTTCCTTAATACCTACGGCTTGATATTTGAGGATTTTAATGTTCTTGTCAGCCTTTCTTTAAAGGGAGGTGATGTGGGATTCACCACACTCAAAAAGTCAGTTCTAGTCATTGGTACTGGGAGGGAACAAAAGAAAAATAGAAAAGGCTCTTTAAACAGGTCTGGCTGTCATAATATCATCCTTGGTGCTTCTTGTTGTCTGAGAGCAGCTGTTGGCACCTTTCAACCAAAGCAATGAACTCAAGACCTTCTACCTAGATTTTGCCAAGCTCTGTGATTTGATGACAGTTCCAAAATAAGGCAATGGCATCCCAATTCTTTAGAAAAGGTAACTTCTTAATTCATGAGAATCCTGTTCTCCTTCAGAATACTACCTAAGAAGGAGGAAATACTTACTAACACCAAAAGGGAGAATTGAGAGATAAGATGTCTCTATTTCCATACTCATTTTTCCTGATTATTTTCCCTGAAAAACTATTATGATCATATCCATAAAGAATCATAAAATCGTGGTCAACTCAAGTAGAGAAATAAACAAACCTCTCAAAATGCCTTTTGCAACAATGGGCAGGGATGTCAGTCTTCTCAGCCATTTAATATCCTCCCAGCTGATAGATGGGTCTATTGCTTTAGCCACATATGCAGCAAGTCCACTGTTGTCTCCAAAATTTTCCTTGGGAGAAAATGCTAAATCATTGGTTTCAAAATTTTTCATTCTGAAATAAAGAATTACATAAAATGAGATATTTCCCAAAGTTAAAGATATCTTTACAATGACTCATTCAATGAAAAAAAAAAAAAAAAAAAACAGGGTTCCCTTTTCAAATCAATGGGCTGTTCACTCTTCAACCATCTACAGCTTGATTGCATTTACATTTTCCATGTTTTGGTGGAGGATTCCAGGCTAAATGTGACAATTGAGTGGACTTAATTGGTCACTTAAAGTTTATTTTATATCTTAGGTTTTTTACATAAATAAATCAGTTTAAAGGAGAAATGTTTGGTCAAGTTTAAATATCTCTACCTTTTTAATCCAGTTTATGAATATAAACAATAAATTTGATGCTATTTTCAGCCAGCAATGCATACTAATCATAAAGATGAACACTTGCTTGACGCATCACAATTTACAAAGGGCATTCATATAGCCACAATTTTAAAAGCTTTTGGAAAATAAAATTAATACTCTATAATTCCTATTTTATGTAGAAAATAAAACCAAAGCTGCAGAATGAGATGCCCCCAAGTATAAAACTATCTAAGGCAGCATTTGAGTTCCAAACTTGGTCTCTTGACTCCTAATTAAATTTTCTTCACTCAGATCTCAATTGCATTCTGGTAATTGCATTTGACTTCAGAAATCTTTCAAAGTCCTTGTGGAAAATTCTAGAGGAGACTGGAACTGCAGTAACATGTGTTAACAACTTCTGTCTGTTGTCGCTGTAGACTCTTTTCCCTGTCCTACTATTAGTGTGGTGGTGGTGGTTGTGGGCATAGGGAGAATTGGGAAGTGTTTCCCAGCAAATGAGTTGTCAGTTCTTGCTTTTCCCTCTGCCATTTAGTTGCTTTCTCTGAGGCTCTCTGCCTGCTGATTAAGACTCCCCAATCTTCCAGACAATCCTGACCAAGACATGAGTTTTCCAATTATCAAGACCTTCCTTACTTTGCCTGTGATGTGATGGTTAGCTTTGTCAGCTTGACTGGGCTAAGGGATGCCTAGGTAACTGGGTAGAACATTATTTCTGGGTGTGTCTGTGAGATTAGCATGTAAATCTGTAGATTGAGGAAAGATGTGGGTGGGCATCTTCCAATCTGTTGAGACCCCAAGTAGAACAAAAAGGTGGAGGAAGGACAAATTCATTCTCTCAGTTTGAGCTGGGACGTCCATCATCTCCTGCTCTTGCACATTGGAGCTATTGGTTGTTAAACCTTCTGGCTTGACCAGGACTTACACTATGGGCTCCCAGTTCTTGGGCCTTCACACTCAGACTGGGACTTATACCATTGGCTCCCCTGGTTCTCAGGCCTTTGGATTTGGACTTGTACTACTCTGGTTTTCCTGGGCCTCCAGCTTGTAGATAGCAGATTTTTGGATTTCTTAGCCTCCATAATTGTGTGAGCCAATCCCTCATACTAAATCTTTCTATAGATATAGATACTGATATACAGATATGGATATCCCATTGGTTCTGTTTCTCTGGAGAGCCTGACTAATACATATGACTTTTTCTTGCTCTTGGAGCCTGAGTCACCATCTAGGCAGAGGACTCAACTTGTCAAGGGTGTTGATATATAAATACCCCAGCTGCTTCACACATAGACAGACTAACTCTGAGAAGTATTCTACAAGATCTCCCAGAGTTTCCCAGCAGTGTTAAACTTTAGTTGCCCATAGCTGTAGCTGTCTTGAAAACGTGTTCATTGTTCACTACCTCCCCTCCCTTGCACCTCTTCCCTACTCCTTTCATTTTCCAGAAGAACTATTTGTACTCAAAACAGTGCCTCTCACTCTGCTCCTAGAGGAACCCAAACTGAGTCACATCCCATTGAGTTGCTGCCTTCTCCTATGTCTAATTTTGTTAACCCAGCTTAGAACAGTATTTTTCTAATTCATCTGTAAGACTCTGCTACTGGCTTACTCTATACCTGACGTCTTTTCTCTTAGTCTAATACCCTGATATCTTGACTAGATTTTGGCAGTTCTCCAAGCTAGGGATAAAATCTTTCCTGCCTGCACCTCTGACCACTAACTGGATTGATGGCTATCTGGATACACAATGGCACCATCCATGTGACTTACCTGCCCTACAGACCCAAATCCAATTACCTACTTCATTTCTCTAAAAGGCTGACTTTGAATGATGACAATGATCTGGACTCACCTTGTTGTTATGCACATTATAAATTACCATGCTAGCCAATGTCTTCTTTGCATAAAAGTACAGCTGTATCTCTCGCTTAGTCATAGGTTTTTATTCCCTTCCACTGGCTCTGCCACTGAACACAGAAAGGATCTTGGAGCCAAGGCTATAACAATTTTTATATAAACTTAGAAGCACATAGGCACACTATTTTTAATTTTTTTAAGAGAATCATAAGACTTCAGGACTTCCCTGGCGGTCCCGCGGTTAAGACTCCATGCTTCCACTGCAGGAGGCATGGGTTCAATCCCTGGTTGGGAAATTAAGATCCCGCATGCTGCACTGTGCAGCCAAAAAAAAAAAAAAAAAAAAAAGAGAGAGAGAGTGAATCATAAGACTTCAATACAAAATTAGGTTTAATGCTTTTAGTGTGCTTTCAGATAAAATAGCTGGTTGTGTAGCTTGGGTGGCATCTATTAACATAAGGACATGAACATTCACATCCCAAGTAACTCTTTTCAACCACTGGCAAAGTTTTCTCAATAAGGATTGAATAGTTAGTCTAATAATTTCATTGACTCAGGTGGCCATTAAATATCACAGAAAATTCCAACTCCATGAGAGTCATACTGGTATCCATCTATTTGCTGAGTTTTGGTTTGGATTTTAGCTGAAATACTTGGAATTTTTTTTTTAATCAAACCACTTAGGGTTTTACATTTTATCACAGACTTTGGCCTTCTGTGGTCCTCCTAACTTTAATTAAGCTAACCTTCTGATCAATAAACATACCCTTACTATGGAGAGCTATTCCATTACTTAGAAATTATATTAAGTGATATTAAATGACAAACTTCTAAATAATATTGTTAATAAGAAAAAGGTCCAGTCTGTCTATCCTATAGCAAAACCAGGGGGAAAAAATAAAAGAATAATATCTGTATGTGTATATTCTCTGCATAGCACCCTACCCCCATCCCAAACAAGCTACAGTGTTTCAGCAGGGGTGGGGTGAAAGGGTGAAATGGATAGGAAAAAACAGAAACATGGATAAAATTATATAAATAACTGTTGTTATTCTTGGATGGTGAAATGCAGATCAACACTTGAATGAATGTTGCCTTACAGAAATTTCAGGGCACAATGAAGCCTTGTTGTTACTCTAAAACGTTGTTCAAAGCCAGAAGCCAAGAAAAAGTTTTCAGATATCTTGACAGAGACCCACGATGGAGTGTTTTACCCATGGCTCTGAAGGAAACCTCCATGAATGCTATTTTTATTAGAATTACGACATATACACAGAAAAACACTTAAAGCGGCTTCTGATAACCAAAGTACTCCATTTCATAAGGAAGGAAAAGAGCAACATCAAAATAATAACATGATTACTTGGGACTTAATTCTCCAAATCCCAATCTTTTTAATGACCCAAAGGCAAGGGATAGGATTTCTTCTTTGTAAGAGACTCATTGTGCCTTGAATGGCCCCCAAATATGCTTTTTAATCTAATATAAAAATGATCTTAGTTTTTAGTAAGTTAGTATTATACAAAGGTAACAACTACTAAAGAACGTTAACTTTATTAAATAACCAGTTGTAACGTTGATAAAGATGACTATTACTGAGAAATATACAATATTTTGCATTATAAGTATTGATAACATGACATTAAAGATATAAAGATAAAGCCATATGTCTCCACTCTGGGAAACAAACTATAAAATAACAAACGGTATAACACACAGTATCAACACAACATGAAAGGGAGACATTCATAATACATTATAGAAATTGGTGCATGGAACACTAGCGTTTAATTCTGTGGTTAGGAAAACATTTCTATTGATTGCATAGCCCTGCTAATTTCTTCTTCAGTGTGGCTGGGCAATTGGCAGAAAGGTTCAGGGCAAGGATTTTAAGTATGAGCCCAAACCCTCGTTCAACTTCTTACTGATCTTGTTTTATTGGGTAAATCTCTTATGATTTAGCACATTTTTATTGACTGATTCAACATTACTTATTTAGCACCTACTATGTGCCAGTGTTTTAGTAAAATGGTCAAAAATGCCTGCCACCTAGGGTTGATATTCTAACAAGGGAGACAGAAACTAAACAAGGAACATAATAAGTAATTTATGAAGCATGTTAGAATATAAGTGCTATACAAAATAAAGAAAAAAGAAGAGCAGAATAAGAGGAATGCGATCTGGTAGATGCTTAACTTGAAAGTTTAAATATGGTAAACATGGTCTCAATGAGAAGATACCTTGTAGAGGAAATTGGCAGATCTGTGTTATTGTAGTTGTGTCCTGTTGCTGCTATAACACACACACACACACACCTAGAGGCTTTAAAGTGACACAAATTTATCATATTACAGTTCTGGAGGTCAGAAGTCCAAAATGTATCTCATTGGACTAAACTCAAGGTGTTGATAGGGCTGTTTTCCTTCCAGAAGCTGTAGGGGAGAATCCGTTTCCTTTCTTTGTCTAGCTTCTAGAAACCACCTACAGTCCCTGATTCCCCACACTATCACTCATATCTCTGCTTCTCTCATTGCATCTCCTTCTCTGACTCTGACCCTCCTGCTTTGCTCTTATAAGAATGCTTTCCATTGCTGTGATAATCCAGAACAATTATCCCATCTTGAGGTCCTTAACTTAATCACGTCTGCAAAGTCCATTTTGCCAGGTAAAGTATTAATAACATATTCACAGTTTCCAGGGATCAAAACATGGACATCTTTGGGAGGTCATTATTCTGTTTAATATTATGTGAATTATGCTGTGGACGTTTTCCTAACCAAATCATTTAGAGGCTGTTGGGTCATGTACAAAGTCCTCCTTCGAATCCTTTTCTCCCCTCCACCTCCACAACCCAAGATCCTCACACATATTGTGTCTCTATTCTGATCTCTACTGTTTATTTTTTTATTTTTGTTTCCCAACATAAAGACATGTAGAGTCACCTCTGATGTCAAAATGTAAAGGAAGTGAAGTTAGTCATCACTGATTTGAGGAAAGATCTTTACAAGCAGAGGGAAGAGTCAATTTTGAGGCTCTAAGGGGCAGGTATGTTTGGCATGTTGGAAGAACAGTAGGAAAGCCAGAGGTTCTAGGAAGAGTGAATGAAGTTGACGGTGCTGGGCAGTGAGGTCAGAGAAGCAAGGGGGACACTCACTGGCTACTTTTATCCAGAGAGACCGGGGAAGACAGTGCAGACTGGTCTCTTTTTGTGGGCTGTGCTCTGGCTGTTGTGATGAATACATCATTTCAGGGCATAAGGAAGCATGTCCCTGGGCAAATCATCAAAAGTGTAAGTGTTATGATTTACCTTGATCTTAGTCGATGATTTGAAATTTCTTTTCTTTTAACTGCCTTGGTGCTGCACTGAAGAGCCAAATCTTAACCCGGGGTAAATGAGCCACCTCTGTGGGGCATGGAGATGGATGAAGGTCCCTGTCTCAGAGCCTCAGGAACCAGTCTGGTGAATTGGCTTCAATCCTCTCCTCTGCCAAGAGCAGATGAGTATTCACTTTACTCCCCCTGAGTTTCGGGGACCTCTGGGCCACTTATACTGCACACATACGTGTGTTTTGCATATGGACCAAGCAGAGATTACCAAACTCCTGAACTCTGGCTGGTCCCAGACACCAGGAGTCAGGTCCCGCCCCCTCCCCTCCAGGCAGAGGAAGCCGTGAGGGTTGGAAGGAGCCGCCGCTTTACAGACTCATTCTCCTCTGGATTTCCTGCCTCCCTTGCCTGCCAAACCTCATTCTGAACAGCCCGGCTTCACCTTCTATGAGTCAGGTCAGTTGAGGAAAGAAACCTGATTTCATATCAGGCTGTAACAGATGAGCTTTTTGGTAGCATGTGGCTTCCAGCGGAAGCCTGGGCCTCCCATCATGTGCTCTGCCTTCACTGCTGAATGTGGGCCCCAGGGTGCTGCCCCCTTCAAGCCCACAGGGACAAACAGGGCCAGTGTATGCACTGGGGGCCAGGGCACCAGCAAGGGGTGTTTCCTGTGTTCCCCGTAGCCTGGATGTGTGGCTCATTATTTGATCATCTTCAGACGGGAGATGTGACAAGCTGGGGAGCCGTGGCCACTCCTGTGCACATCGACAGCTGAAAAGGGCCTTTGTCTCCCAGTCCCTCACGTCATCTGGGCAGGAGCCTGGGAGCAAAAAGGGGGAAAAAGCAAAACAGCCTTCCCATTCCTGGCTAAATGGCCCTGGCACTCAGGAGCAAGAGATACTGGCCAGAATTAACACGTGTCATCCCCCATCTAAGTAGATACTGCTCTGAAACACTTTTTTATTATCCAGAGCAAGAAACTGTTTCCTAATCTTAAAGAAAACTTACTGTACTAGTTATTATTGTTGTTGTTGCTAGTAGAAGTGGTAAGAGGAGGAGGAAAAGGAATAGTAAATTCCTTTTTAAATGGCCGAAGCGAAACAATGAGGGACACTTCCTGTCAGAAGCCGAAATACTCGGAAACTAATTATTTCAGAAAGTCTACAAATGAAGGCAACCAAAATAGAGAAATAATGTGAATAGAGGTTTCATATTAAGGAAATTTGAAACCATCTACTTTCTGACGAATTTGGCAAGAAGTAGGAATATGTCAGGGACGTTTGTTTTTGTTTTTGTTCTCTTAGAAAGACAGGATGTTTGGGCAACTCAGTGTTGGGATGCGTGGAGCGGGGTGATTGACAGCTGTCAGGGGGAGCACTTTGCCATTGGGCCATTGACGGTATCCCATACAGAAATAATATCTTAAACTTACCTGGAAGTGTCACGGAGATAACATCACACAGCTCATTTACATATGGTTTAACAGCAAGATTTTATGCATAGTAGCTTATACTTAAATAAGTATACACACAGCAGAGCTATATGACAGTTATGTGACACTTACATAAGACTATGGACTTATGTGATGCATGAGAGACATCCCATTCTCTAATACATATGGAGTTCCTGGCTTCCAACAATCTTATTGTCCTTATGTGGAATGCTGATTTGATTTTGAATCTTTTAGATTTTGGATCTTTCAAAAGGATTAACTTTATATGTAGACAAAATAAGCAACAGTCCGTGTGAAGTGAGGTCTAGGATTCCAAAGAAGGCATCCTTCATTTCCTGTACTCTGATGGATGCTTTGAAATCCCATCATCAAAATGTCCTCCATGAAAACTAAGATTTGGGTTCCTGGTCAAATAGTTTTAGCCCTATGAAAAACATAAGGGCAGATTTTGGTGGGAACTGAGGGAAGGTAAAAACGAAGGGGAGGGGAGATCGGAGGTTGGGGCTCTTTCTCAGTAAACTCCATTGAGTTTCTAGTTTTAACTCAAGATGATTCTAATCTTTTACAGGGAAAAGGACAACAATTCCCTGCCGATGGATGGGCTCACAGTTCAGTTTTAGATTACTAGATACATTGCTTTAGCTAAGATGAATGAATGAGTAAATGGATGAAAGAATGAATGAACCAGTGAATAAGTTAATGAATCTTGATCCATGGGTGAACCACAACAAAAGAGGAATATTGCTGAAAGAAGGAGTAGTAGATGAAGGAGCAAGTGTGTGGCTTCTTTTGTCTCCATTCTTTTAGCTTTCTTCAATCTTCCTTGCCAGAGTTGTTCCAAATACAATAAAAATAAAATTAAAAGGGGGCTTTTTTATTTCAGCAGACAAAGAAATAGGGTATTAGGATCAAAATAACAAGCTGTTGTTTAGGTTAAATTAAATATCTTCTGTCTATATGGCAATTCATCTTACTCAAAGCCCTTAATGCACTCTGAGACATAATTTTTTTTGACTTTTACAAGTATACAGCAATTCCTGTCTCTGTTTTTATAGCTCAAGTACGTGACACCCATATAAGGGGTGTGATTTGCTGAGGATTATGTGGATATTTGACAATGGCACAATCTCTAGAACCCAGACCTTATCATCCCTAGACAAATCCCAGTCAACCATACTTTGGGACCAACATTTTGTGAAGATCTGATTCCCCAGGGCACCCACATAGAAACTGGAGAAAGTCTTTGCAGCTGGATCATGACAAGAGCAGAGAGAATTAGAAAACCAGCTCAGGGACCCAGTGATCAGAGGCCCATGGTTACCTGAGTTGAGGTGGCAGTTTGAACCTGTTACGCACATCATCGAAGCGGTTGCCCAAGTAAGGTGTGTCCACCGTCACAAATATGGCCTTGTAGCCCATGCACTCAGCCCGCCGCACCAGCTTCTTGGTAACCTCATGGTCCTTGTAGATGTACAGCTGCAGCCAGCGAAGTGCATCAGGACCAGCTTCTGCCACTTCTTCAATTGAGGAGGTGGCCCAGGAGCTCAGCATCATGCCTGTTCCCAGTGACCTGCAAGCTTAGGAAGAAAGGAGAAGATCAAGGTCAGTCTGGCATTTTCCCTACTCCAAAGTCTTCAAGTTATGGTTCCAGGGGTAAAGCCATCTACAAGGGCAATTTGGAAATAAGAAGTTAAGTCTTTAAAAGTAAGAAATATGCATTTCATTCCACACTCTGTGAACTGATCTTGAAGACAAAAATGACTCAAATAGCCAAAGATGTGCTATGTATTCGGATAAAAAAATTGGGAGCATCTTGAATCTCCAACTTTAGGGGATTAGATAACCTATAGTTCATAAATAAAATGAAATATACACACCCATGAAAAGTAATATTTTTGTGATGGTTAATTTTATGTGTCAGCTTGGCTAAGCAATCGTTCCCAGATATTTGCTCAAACATGTCCAGGATGTTGCTATGAAGATATATTTTTAAAGGAGTTTAGCATTTAAATCAGTGGACTTTAACTAAAGCAGATTACTCTCCATAATGTGAATGGGCCTCATCTAATAAGTTGAAGGCCTTAAGAAAAAGACTGACTGTTTTTGAGGAAGAGGGAATTCTGTCAGCAGACTGCCTGCAGACTCAACACCAACTCAGCTCTTCCTGGGTCTCTAACGTGTCAGCCATAGATTTTGTACTTACCAGTCTTTACAATTGTATGAGCCGATTCCTTAAATCTCTCTCTCTCTCTCTCTCTCTCTCTCTCTCTCTCTCTCTCTCTCTCTCTCTGTCTCACAATCCCTCTTTCATTCCACCCCTCTTCTTTTTCTGACTATGACAATTACTAAAGAATGACATTGACAGACATAGACAGTTTTTCAAGGTATATTAAGAAAGCAGGGAATTCCCTGGCAGTCCAGTGGTTAGTACTCTGTGCTCTCACTGCTGGGGCCCAGGTTCAATCCCTGGTCGGAGAACTAAGATTCACATGGCACAGCCCCCACCCCACCCCCAAAAAAAAGAAGAAGGAAAGAAAAAAGCCTCCAAAATAACATATATAACATGATTTGTACAAATGTGATTACTGGTGTATGAACATAAACAAACTAATTGTTAATGATAGGTGGGAGAGTTTAATTTTTCTTCCATTTTAACTTTTTAAATTTTATCTTTTAAGCTTTTGTTAAAGGTGCATCTACCATTTACATTGTCTTTTAAAATTTATACAATTCATGTTAGACATTGCAAACAGACAACAGTTACCTCACAATCTTTTAAACAAGATATCAAAAAATGAGCAAATAAAAGAAAAATTAGATAAAATCATGTAACTTATTGTCTTAGAGAACTTGAAAGAACATGGGTGATAGGCTTTTTTCCAAAAATAGGTAGTCAAATTGGGGTCAGCTTTAGTGCAGGAGAAACTGATAAAATGTTTGTATGCCAAATGCCAAACATACCAAGAGATAAATAATAAATATATAAAACTGACTGTGTGACCCTGGGTCATTCAACTTACCTGTGTCCCTGCCATATATCAAATGTGAGTAAAAGTCATCCAAGTGACACTTACAGGGTGATGATAAGAATCAGGTGACATGCTGTTTACAAAGCTACTCTGAGAGGTTAAAATGCTTTCATGCTTCTCGAACTTTAGCAGGCAACCAAATCCCCTGGAGTATTTGTGAAAACACAGGTTGTGAAAAACACCCCCAGAGTTTCGGATTCAGTCGGTCTGAGATGGGGCCCAAGAAATTGCCTTTCTAACTAGCTTCCAGGCAGTACTGATGCTGCCAGTCCCTGGACCACACTTTGACATTTAAATAGCATTGTCATTTGATAGTAAAACTCTAAGTTCACCTGGTAATAAAGTGGATTTTGTTTTCGATAAATGTTACTTTTCCTATGTCATTAAAGGTGTTTTTCATCCCTATTTTTCAAGTCACAGGTCAGATAAAGAAGACTTAAGCTGGAGATTATATTATCTATGGGTCACTAATCTGTTTCCTCCAAGTGTTCCTTTGAGAATTTCTCTCAAAAGGACTCATGATTTGCAAAATATTGTCCAAAAAAACCACATTTTAAGTAAGTAATAATAAGTATTGATATGTATGAACATCCTGACCCATAGTGTTATTTTCATTGAGTTGTAAATATGGAAAATAGCTCTAGGTCATCCAGTGCTGTTTGGAACAAACACCAGAGGACACTGATTGCTGGGATCAGAATCTCCCAACCATCAATTTACCACAAAGAAAATGTGTCCTGAAGAGGATGTGGCCTAAGTAAGGTCACAGAGAGATGAGCAGCTGAGTGGAACAAGAACGCAGCATGTCTGACCACTCCCACAGGGTAATGATTTTCCTAGAATTCCCAGATGTTCAGAAGACTCCCCTGGTATCAAATATGGATAAATGTACTCCCCCAATCCTTCAGGGCCATGACACCCAAGGGACACCCACAGTTTTCCATATCCCTGAGGGACAATACCATGGCCAGACTTCTGTGAAAGCATGGAAATTTGGAAACCAGTGGGTAAGGCCTGCCATTAGTTTCCAGGTGCAGACCGTGGTTGCACGAAGTGGTCCAGCTAAGAGGACTAGCACATGATAAGGCACCTTTTTGTAGTTTATGCAAAGGCATCATGCAGGCAGCAGCAGCTCTGCTAATAAGGATTATTATCAAACAGATCTCCTTGAATTCATAAGAAATATCTACAGACATTCCACACAGATTGTTAAAATGCTACAAACTAATGCACCAATAATATTTACTTTACTTAAACTATCAAACTAGCAGGAGGCTTCAGCCTTAACAAGCATTTTGTCCATTTCTCTTGGGTAAGTATGTCTGGAGTAAGGTAAGGCCAGACTGTGCCATCTGGTTCCTGAGTCTTCCAGCTTTGATACTAATGGTTCCTGATGCTATTGGTGCTTGAGGTTCATTTTCCAAGATTAAATCATACAGGACTGAAATTTTGAATCAGGGTACCCCCAAATTCTAAGTTACCATTGTTTCCAGGTATAGGCATACAATAACTGTATGGTAAATTAACAGGTTTACTCCAAGACAGTCTCCTGGATGCAGGGGGAATATCAGAGTCTGTGTTGACATATTATGAGTTGAGACTAAGGTGCTACTCCCAAGAGAGAACAGGAGCAAAACTGAGACGACTCCATGTTTCTTGGAACATATATTACCAATGTGCTATGATTCCCAATAGCCTGTGATTATTCGCTGGAATAAAGAAAAACATTACTCCGAATAGCCAAAGCAATTCTGAGAAAGAAAAATAAAGCTGGAGGAATCAGGCTCCCTGACTTCAGACTATACTACAAAGCTACAGTAATCAAGACATTATGGTACTGGCACAAAAACAGAAATATAGAAAAATGGAACAGGATAGAAAGCTCAGAGATAAACCCACGTACATATGGTTACCTTATCTTTGACAAAGGAGGAAAGACTATACAATGGAGAAAAGACAGCCTTTTCAGTAAGTGGTTCTGGGAATACTGGACAGCTACATGTAAAAGAATGAAATTAGAACACTTCCTAACACCATACACAAAAATAAACTCAAAATGGATTAAAGACCTAAATGTAAGGTCAGACACTATCAAACTCTTAGAGGAAAACATAGGCAGAACAATCTATGACATAAATCACAGCAAGATACTTTTTGACCCACCTCCAAGAGAAATAGAAATAAAAACAAAAATAAACAAAAGGACCCTAATGAAACTTAAAAGCTTTTGCACAGAAAAGGAAACCATAAACAAGACAACCCTCAGAATGGGAGAAAATATTTGCAAATGAAGGAACTGACAAAGGATTAATCTCCCAAACATACAAGCAACTCATGTAGCTCAATATCAAAAAAACAAACAACCCAATCCAAAAATGGGCAGAAGACCTAAATAGACATTTCTCCAAAGAAGATATACAGATTGCCAACAAGCACATGAAAGGATGCTCAACATCACTAATCATTAGAGAAATGCAAATCAAAACTACAATGAGGTATTACCTCACACCAGTCAGAATGGCCATCAACAAAAATTCTACAAACAAAAAATGCTGGAGAGAGTGTGGAGAAAAGGGAACCCTCTTGCACTGTTGGTAGGAATGTAAATTGATACAGCCACTATGAAGAACAGTATGGAGTTCCTTAAAAAACTAAAAGTAGAACTACTATATGACCCAGCAATCCCACTACTGGGCATATACCCTGAGAAAACCATAATTCAAAGAGTCATGTATCCCAATGTTCATAGCAGCACTACTTACAATAGCCAGGACATGGAAGCAACCTAAGTGTCCAACAACAGATGAATGGTTAAAGAAGATGTGGCACATATATACAATGGAATATTACTCAGTCATAAAAAGAAATGAAATTCAGTTATTTGTAGTGAGGTGGTTGGACCTAGAGTCTGTCATAGAGAGTGAAGTAAGTCAGAAAGAGAAAAACAAATACTGAATGCTAACACATATATATGGAATCTAAAAAATAAAGGTTCTGAAGAACCTAGGGGCAGGATAGGAATAAAGATGCAGACATAGAGAATGGACTTGAGGACACGGGGAGGGGGAAAGGTAAGCTGGGACGAAGTGAGAGAGTGACATGTACATATATACACTACCAAATGTAAAACAGATAGCTAGTAGGAAGAAGCTGCATAGCACAAGGAGATGAGCTCAGTGCTTTGTGACCACCTAGAGGGGTGGGGTAGGGAGGGTGGGAGGGAGACGCAAGAGGGAGGGGATATGGGATATATGTATACATATAGCTGATTCACTTTGTTGTACAGCAGAAACTAACACAACATTGTAAAGCAACTATACTCCATTAAACATGTTAAAAAAAAAAGAAAGAAAAAGCATTGATGAATTATATCCACTGTTTTCAACACAGTTTTATGTTTGAAGGAGATAAGGGAGCCTGAGATTTGCAAGGACCACTCATAGAGACAGTCGAAAATTTTCCTACCTCCACTAAGGACAGATCTAAAATTCTGTTTGTACATAGCAGCATGACAATTCAGCTTGTTAAAATATTGAAATACTTCCATTCCTGTTTGTAAATAACCATGGCTCCGAAGTAAATGACCCCTCTTCCTGAGTCCCTTCAATGTGACACCTCTCTTTTCTCTCACTAAGGAGTCTCTGGATTCCCCAAACCCCACACACCCACACAATCCAGCAATTTAAAGGCTGGTGCCTGGCAGAGCTGGGTACATCCAGACCACCATTAGAGCACTAGAGAAAAGCACCTGAGCATCTCTTGCAATTGGTCAAAGTCTTTGTTCTACTGGTTGCTAAATATTTCAAATATCACCTTGGCCTCAGAGATAAACATGTGTCTTTCCAGCTCATATTGTTCTTTGGGGGTCAAAAATTACAAACTTTTGAATTTTGTAAACCACCTAGTGTAGCCAGATTTTGTTGAGAAATTCGAATTCGAATTATCCTAGTCTAGCGTCAAAAGCACAAAATTGTTGAAGTCCTTTTTCTCTCCCTATTCATTTTCCACAATGAAACTCTCACGTGCTCTCAAAAGTAGCAACTGTCAGATTTCATTTTACAAAGGGCAGGGGTCAACTTTCATAAACCTCCATTCCCAAAATGTGGTGCAGCAACAGAAAACTCCAATGCATATCGCCTTTTCCCAACTCCTGGCAAAATAGAGATCATCTCTGAGGTGATATTACTGTAAAGGCAAGGCCTGGCTCTTGAGCATGATGAGGGCCCCCAGTATTTATCCAAGTCTAAAAATCTTGGCTTTCATAATAGTGAGGGTATTTTAGAAACAACGTACCCAGGAGGCTACACCATTAAGTAAACATTGATCCCATATGACTATTTCCTTACTTCCACAAGCTCTTTGGTTCATCACCCCTAAGATATATCTTCAAGGATAAACACCTAAACTGTATATGCTCTAGATATATTCAGACTTTGTTTATATTTGACATTTCTTTTTCTTCTTTATTTAGAGGCAACAGTAATACATTATGCCATTGCTATTAAAAATGCATATCACTCACACACACACACACACACACACACACACCACTAAAAGAGACACTAGTAAGGTTTTGAACCTTGAAACATCAAAGATAAAACCCTATAAATGACCTAGGTGATAACATCTATCTCTCAGAAAGACAAGATACAATGGATTCAGTGTCAGAAGTCCTGGGCTACACTCCCAGCCTTGCCAACCATGAGGCACATTTCATCTGAAAAGTTTGTCTAACCACAGCTGCTGACCTGCCCACCTCATAGTGTTGTCAGATGGTCCACTGAGACAATGTTTGTGGATGTTTTCTGGTAAACTCGAAAGCTAAACAATTGTAAAGGGTTAAGTGAGAGAATGCCTAATACTATTTGGGAAAAGAAGTTCTAGATAGCTTTTTAAATTTTCAGAATTTTGCTGAGGACCTGGATTTCTCCTCATTATTGACAGTCTTGTCAACACACAGCTTTCCTCTGCAATGGTTTTGATGCGTAAGACACCCATTTCTCCTTGCAAATATACTGGCAAATTCTCACTACCTGAAGCAAGAAAACACTTAAGGGAGAGAGGAAACTTCTCCAGGCCAAGAAATTCTGGGCTAAGGCTGATAATTTCCATTAATACATTTCGAGGGTGTACATCTTTTTGGAAAGTCAGGGACAAAACAAAAGCAAATAATCTAGGAGGTGTAACAAAAACATGCATTTCCCCACTCCTCACACCTACCCTTTATTTGCCTACAGATTTCCATGGAGAGAACTGTGTAGTAAATCTATGCAGCTGCCAGCTTTTGCTAAGTCCAGCCATCAAGCAGTAATACCTAGAAGCAATGGTTTCAAATTCTCCCTACACTTTTTGGTTTCTCTCCTCTTTTATTTACAATACAACTGCAAGTATAATGATATGGAAATAATGAGATCAGTATCATTGTTTATTATCAGCTATAACCCCTCCCCCAACCCCAAAGTGGGCTATGGGCTGGTAGAAAATGTTGGTGCATTGTGTTTAACAGAATAAAAGTTGTCCTCAGACCTATCCAAATGAAGGTTCTTATTAGAATTAAATCACATTCCCTAGGCTGGGGAAATGCTTCAGGGTTTGCAATAATCTGGCATAAAATCAAGTTAATTCTTCCTCCCCAGAACACCATTGAATAGAAATAACTCAGTTTCCTACAGTATGAAACCTGTAATCAACTACCAAGGTTTATATCACTTCATATTAGATATGAATTCAGCCACCCCTGGGGTTGATGCAAATGCTAAACTCCGATGTTTAGCGATTTGGCTGGGATAGAACAGGTAAATAGCTTTGCAAAGCAGCATGAGCTGGCAAAATCCTCCCTGTGGCTAAGGAATGCAACTGTACTTCTAAATTTTGCCAGGGTTTCATTTTACATCAAGCCTAATGACAACATTTATTTCTAATCCAGGTAATCTGGATGTGAAGTAGAGAAGACAGGAAACCTATTGTGGCCTTAAATTTTAGGGGATGCTAAGTCTGCCTGTCCCAGTTCTTTAATTGAAAACTGCTTTGTACACATCTCTCTTGTGTATCTGAGAGTCTGCTTCGCAGTTCCTGCTCATTGCAGGCAGTCATCACGAAATCAGCAGGCTCTCAGAAGGTCTTAGAGGATCTTCGGATGGAAATGATATTCATGCTACACCCAAAACTGTTTCATCTTTGAGGATTTAAGTTACGCCTTTGGCTGGGAACTACCAGAAGTTTTCATTCCAAGTCTTTGTCCAGTGCTTCTCAAGCTTTGACATGCATAGGAATCACATGGGGATGTTGATAAAATTCAGATTCTGACCCAGTAGGTCTGGGATAAGACTTAGATTCTATACTTCTAACAAGCTCCCGAGTGATGCTGATGCTTGTTTCATGGACTATACTTTAAGAAGAATGAAGTAGATATCTTCTTTCACAAGGACTCATGCAAGTTAATTGGATATATCTGATGGCCTGAGTAATGATAAGACCTTATAGGAAACAGGAGGGAGAAACTGACCAGTGGTATTACGGGGGTAGCAGCTGGCTCCTGTCTTGTCAGTTGCCAGCCACATACTGCTGAATCTTTCTTCTCCATTGTTGTCCCTCTGGAGAGGGGCACAGGTACCTTTGCAACATTTTCTTATGCATTCATCTTTTGCTCGATTTAAAGTCAAGGAACTAAATTGCATCACAGTAACAACCTCTCAGCACACTTAACCATTATCAGACATATTTTATAACCTTGCTTATCCAGGATTTGCCTAGCTTCCTAGATTTCAAATTCAAGGCAAAAATAAGCAACAGAATAAAAATAAAATGACAGAAGATGAGGAAAAAGGAGATGTTTCTCAAAGTTCAGAAGGCACAATTTACCAATATAAAATAGCTTCCAAATATTTAATGTCAGGACCAACAACCTTACACATATAAATAAGTTGCTGAATCATCAAATAAAACTAAAGTTCATCATGCTAGGCTTGACAAGGGAGAGAGTTATAATACATTTGAGAATGATGTTTATTCACTACCACGAAAAGAAAAACAGAGGAAATGTAAACTATTAGTTATCAATGGGAGTCAATGTCTGTTATTTGGAACATTAATTCATGTGGGATAAATCATATATCCAGATTAGAGCAGATCAACTAAGCAATGTGCTACTTTGGGTACAAATTATTTCCTTGAAAATAACTTTCCTATATGGGAAAAGTGAGCTAAGCTTCCAAAATTATGTATTTAAAGGAAAGGGGGTAATATGATGAAAGGGCCCAAAGGGGTTTTTTTAGGTCCATTTGATTAAAAAGCTCCTGCAAAACTTAGTCACCAAAACAGCCGTGCTGAAAATTTTGCTGAGAAAGCGCATTTTGTCCTCTGCACAGGAAGTCATTATGTAATGGGGAAAATATGCAATGACAAAGTACCAAGCACTTGTGTGGTTCTAAACTCAGGGTCTGACACACTGAAGTGTTCTCATCCTACCAGTGTACCCTACCAGCCAGTGAGTGGGTCAGCCTTTCTTTGCACAGGAACCATTATTACACAGGTTTGTTAAAGACACAGTTAACATTATTGTCTTAATGTCTAAAGTTATCATTGAGATTACCTAGAAAAAGAATGTTCTGAAGTCAGTCATCTAAGGGAAGAACAAAACTTCTACTATAATTATGAGTGAAATACTTAGAAGTGGTCAAACAAGTATTCATGTACGATTTAGAAAATTTAACCAATTTAAGTACTGCCCCAAAAGGCCAAGAAACCAGTGTTTTTATGGTGGTTCATTGTCTGAATTTGGCACAAAAACCTTGAGCAGTCATAATGGCAATACACCTCAAGAACTCTTTTTCATTGGATGGAAATATCTTCAAGGAACAGTTAGTCCAATGACATCTTAGCCCTCCCTTCCTTGCTCCTACTTCATCTCTGGGGCAGAATTCTGCAATAGACAAAAACATTAGCTTTACTATACTGATCCCCAGGTTATTATTCTGTCATTTTATTGAGTCGTCAGGTCCTGTCATAACTGGCTGATGGCATGGAGATGACACCACAGTGAGATGCCTTTTAATGATGGTTTCAAGGAGTATCAGGTTTGCACGTGATGACTTCAATCAACCTCTCTCAATTTAACAACCTCAGTATTGGAATATATATGTCAGCCTCTGACTTCTCACTGTCACATCTTTAAGGTCATCAGGCACACTAATAATTTGAGAAGAAGCAATCTCATGCTCTTGAGAAAGCTGATCAATAGCTGAAATTCTGGTGCAAAATACTAGAAATTATTTCACTTGATGTTGGTCTTTAAGATAGCTGGAGTCATGTTTTAATAGCTGTTTTAGATTAATGAAGTTTGTCTCATTGCAAAGTGATTTTAACACTGAATCTATCACTTTTTGAAAAATTTTATATATGAATTATACATTTATATATATACATATATAAGATGTCCATAATCATTAATATATATGTATATATTCATGTGTATGTAGATGTAACATGTGTGAGTGTATGTACAGAAAGAGCATGTCCACTGACTTTTGATTATTGAAAAAGAAGGTCCAGAACACAAAACTGAGATAAAAGTTTGAAAATAAAAGCAAGAAAAGTTATGAGTTGATTTTTTTTTACTACAATGATGCAAAGAGATATTCCCTTTCAAATGTTTAACTAATGTAATTTGGACAAAGTTTTAGTGAACTATCCTTTCTCTTTATTCCTCCCTACTTTTGTTTCTTCCCTGTAAAAGTGATAAAATAATGGATGAAGACAAATAACTGGGTCAAACTCTAGAGTGAAACAGATCAACAAACCTCATCTTAACCACTCACCAACACTAGACATTGGTCAAAGGTGTCCTTCTCCTCCACTGTCAACTGAGGAGAATGATAAATAATAATGACCTCACAGGTCTATTGTGAGGATTAATAATAGGGATGAAAAGTCCAAGCACCTGGTGCATGCATAAAAGGCACTCACCTCAGAAAGAGTAAAATTTCATTTAAAGCAAATCTGGTGCTTTTCCTGGATTTAGATAAAATTAAGAATAATGGTGATATTTTCCTTGTAGGTATGCTGAAATGTATATCTACTTGATCACCTAGTACAACACATAAATATATCAATAAAGCTTTCAAAAGTACATCATTTGGGTCTGGAGCAAAGGAAATGACCATTTTTCCTGCTGAATGGTCTTGCAATCAGTGTTAAGGTTGATCACTTAATCTCAGAAAATCCAGAAAATTCAACAGCTAAAGCTCTCACCTACACCCTAATTCAGTTCTTTGGGGTCTTTGTGTTACTCTGCAATCTCTTCCACCTGCACCTTAATAGATGGCCAAGTCATAGCTGAGTCCCAAAACTTCACTTTGGAATGTTCTGGCCTTTTAGGCTCAAAAAGAAAGTGTTTAGATTTAATGGTTTTATGACCCATCAAATCCTGTGTGGTAGCCTCTAATTGCATCCAGGGGCAGGAATTTCTTATTTAAATCTTTTTTTTTTTTGACAGTTTAATAAGAATTTACTAATATGCCGAGCATTCCTGGAATGCATTAGGTGGGTTTTAATTTTTCTCTATTTGAGGTCCCAGCACTCCCTCATGTGGCATTTGTCCACATAACAAGTCAGAAGCAAAAGGATAAGTAAATATTTAATCTCTTTTTTTCTCTTTCTTTTTGATCTCCCATGATTAAATGGAGCAAAAGAGCTAATGTGTACCTCCATGGAGTACAAAATAAAATTTTATTACAGCTACTGTGCATAAAACCAGAGAGATTTTCACCATAATGTCCTAAAAGCCTCAATACTATAGTAAGCATTTTGTTAATTCGTTCTTTGAAAAATCAGAAATGTTCTACTTGTTTTGTAAGATGGAAATTTAACCTAATGAGACCACCTCCCTTAAGTGCTACTAGCATTTATATTTATTATTGCTATTTTCTTCAATATGTTAAATATTTTGGAGAAATGATTCTGTATTCATCCCTGAGGCTTATGTGAAGGATAAAACTTAAAAAAACAAAAATCAATATAGTAGAGTTTCAAACGGTATGCCATTATAAGTAGAGGCATTTATATGACTGCTTAAATATTATAATAATGGTCAATTATTAAAATGTTGACTAAATCATCCACTGCAATAAATCTCTTGTTCATAAAACAATGCATAGTAAACTGCTCTCCACTGAGTGTTTTCTGGTTATTTTCCTTCCATCTTAAAAGAGTTTTAATTTTCATTTGTTTAAAATTCAAGCCCCTTTATTTATGCTCCTGAATTTTGCACAAGTCTCTTATTTCCTAATAAGTTTCATATTCTGTGGCTTATTCCATAGTCTCAAAACTAAAAGGATAAAACTGTAAAAACATAGAACATTTATAGTAAATATTCCAGGACTATAGCATACAGCTTGCCTTAGGGGTCTTTCTGCAGTTAATGACATTTAGAAATATCAGTAACTGACCAGGGTATTATAGACAGCATTGTGTAAGTGATTAATAACCTTGAGCAAGGTATTTAATCTCTCCAAGCCTCAGTTTCCACATGCACAGGAGTCAGAGAAAGATCCTCAGGGCTTTGGGCTCACACATTTTAAGACAGTGGTCAGGGATAGATGAGTTAATAAATTCAAATTGCCTGGCACACATTAATTGCTAAGTAAATGTTCGCTATCATCATTTTCCACAAGACTTTGAAGTATCACTTTTAAAATTTATGTAAGCATTTATTAAACACATATTTGTTTTCAGCAAGATCTAGAGATTAGTAATTATATGATCGTTCTCTTCTATCCCAAGAATGCAGTTTTCAGAAATGAAAATCCAATGTAGGCAGATGCTCACTCCACAGTCTATGTCCTCCAGGGCTGGCATAGAGTAGAAAGTAAGGGAGAGAGGGGGGATTTCAGCAATGTCAGGAGGGGCAGGTCTTGACTTTGGTCTCTTTTTTTGTATTTGATGACATCTTATAAGGGCACAAAACCAGTTATTTGTATGCTGAAAAAAATTGTAAAGATCAGCTACTCCTGTTGGGAGTTTTATGTTTTTGAGTATTTTCTTTGTTTTTTTTCTTAGCAGCAGAACGTTTTCTATAAAGCACTGTTCTTTTCAGTCCCAACAAACAACACAAGTAGCTGAGTGCTCAGTGACACACTTAACTTCCTTGAGATCCTTGGAAACAATTCCAGCCTCCTTGGGACACCGGAAGTGAACCACTAATCACATGTAAGCAGCTCACTTTACCAGTGAGGAAACATAATCCTAGAGAGTGAAACGAGTTAGTGGTGAATTTCCACATAAATCAGATGCCCCAGCTGGACAGCCCAGGGGACAGTTGTAGCCCACAAAAGTATTTGCCTTGGCCCACACATTGTTGCTCCAAACAGTGTTTTAAAGAATTTTGATTTATTTGCCAACATTTATAAACCAGGACATTGCACATAAAAATTAAGATTTCTGGCTTCTCTTAAAATTTTTGAAGATTTGGCAACCACACCTCATCCTCACTCCCCTGGGGCATCACTTAGCTAGTGCCAAGATGTGGCTGCCCTCCTTTGATGGAACCTTCAATCTAGGTTTGGTACCCTCTCCACCACTGAGCTTGCATTATTGTTTTCTTAACTTCATCCTTCCTTGGACATTTACATTACCAGCCTGGCCCTTAAAGTCATCTTTTGAGGTTCCTGCATAAAGCTTAAAACAAAAACATCTTTACCAAAGTAAAAAGAGCAATTGTTTACTCCCACTAAGATATTATAAACAGAGTATACTTTTCTGAAAGTGAGTTTTTAATGTATGGGAGAGAAATATTTTAGGGACTTGGAATCTCAGGGGCAAATAAAAATTGAGCCCCATTTTGGGAAGTATTTCCTAGTATTTATCTCATGTGACCCTCACAAGAGCCTCTAGAGGTAAGATCTCTCATTTAACTAGGGTTGCCAGCTGTAACGAATAAACATAGGATACCAGTTACAAATGATTTGGTTTTTATCTGATATGCAACTATAACTAGTTCCCTGTATTTTATTTGACAACCCTATACTCGTTGCCATTTAGAAAATGAAGAAAGAGTAGCTCCGTTAGTCACTCTATGACCACACAGTCATGTAAAAAAGAAAGCTCTGTTCTTGGGCTTAGTTCAAAATGGGGACATGTCCTACAGTGGTGAGGAGAAAGGCCAAAGGACCCCTGAAGAAAGGCTCTGTGAAGAAGTCTGGAGAACCAGCTGGGAAGGCAAGACCATGGTACCGTGGCAACTTCCAGAACTTTCTAGATGCTCATTCTAATTATTCAGGCCAGACCATTCCCTGGGGATTTGATTTCACCTACTCTTACTGACCAGGCTAACAAGAACACTTTCTCCAGAGACGGCTTCTAACTAACCCCTATCCTCTGAACTTGGCCCCAATTTCTCCTTCTAGCTAAGGACCAAGACCCTGGAAAAAAGAAAACTTGATTAGGGGCCAGATAATTAGGAGGGTGGGAAAAAAATCCTCCACAACAACATCCATCCATAGATCTCACAGTTTCCCCAAGGATCAGGCTAGCTTGAGAGAGTTTCCATATTTGGAAATGGTAGAGTAAATCAAATATCAGCTGTTAATTTTCTGAGTTTTGAGAAAAGAAAGCAGTGTCTACCAAATACATATGTTCCTCCACTCTTCCTTAAATTTTCCTGTGGCTGTACAAATATTCAGTTAGTCACTGTCTTGGTTTGCGTTCTTCCAGAAGCTGACAATGAGACAATGCTATGGGCCTGAGTCTTTTATTTGGGAATGATGGCAAGGTGAGCTGACGGAGTAGGAAAGTGAAAGAGGGATGGGAGGCAGCCAGTGAAGGCTGTACTAATGGGCAAGTAACTTCTGAAGGCAACTGGGGCTCAGTCTTATTAGGGAAACCCTGGGTGATGGGATTAGAAGATGCTTCAGTTACCCTGATCAAAGAGAGCTGAGGTATTTATCCACCAGCCAGAGGGATGCCCTTCCACTCACCCGCTTCCAACCACCACTCCCATTCATCAGCTCCTGCTGCCAGAGAAAATGTTAGGCAAAAAGTTGAAGGTTCTGATAGAAATGGGAAGTAATAAGGGAATATAACCTGGGCACCAATAGCATCTGTTCCAGGCACACATTCTTTCCTTCCAAGTAACTTATCCATCCCACCACCAAAATGTACCAGCCAAGGAATACTCTTGGTTATGAGCTTATCACCACCTGTTTGGGGGATTAATCTTAATATTAAAAAGACCATCAATCCATAGACAGCAATTGGAAGGTCGAAGAAAACCTTAAGAATGTTGAAATCCTTGAGGGATGATTCTACCACAAATCTGGAATATAAACAGTCATGTCACTGCCCTGACAGGAATGTGTTCAGGATCTTGACTTCTCCAAGTTGGAGTGTATAACCTTTCATTGCCAGTTTCTCAGAGTCCTCAGTGTCACCACATCCTCTTGGTTCTGCCTGTTCTATCTTACGCTAATGTCTATCAAGTATTTCAGTCTCCAGCACTACCCCAGGTGGGGTCTGCTCTGCATGCACCTTAAGTGACAAATTAATTACTTTTAGGGAATGTGATTTACAGATACATTGGCTTCCCCTCGTGATACTTATGGGATTTTCTGGAAATTAAAAGCAGCGCAAGGCGGTTAAGAGCCCAGACTCGAGCCAGACTGCGTAGGTCTGAATCCCATCTCTCTCATTTATGAACTGTGTGACCCTGGGCATCTGCCGTGTGTCTCTGTTTCACCTGTATAAAATGGGCTTAATAATAGTACCTACTTCTTTGGGCTGCTCAGAGGATGTGATGTTTTAATACTTGTAATGTGCTTAGAAAAGTGCCTGGAACATGGTAATCATTTTATAAATAAATAAATCTAAAGGGATAAGACTCCAATAGGCATTTAATAATGTTTCATGGTTAGTGCTAGAAGGAAATAATGTTAGATAAAACAGTACTGCATAGACTGTCAAATTATAGTTTCTAAGTAAGCTTTCTTCTCATTTTTCTTTCCACCCCACCCCCAGCAAAAGTAAGGAGCAGTGACCTTGGAACCATCAGAGGTGATTTGGAGAGTAAGTCCTATCAATTACTATGAAAACCTGCTTTCTGTGGAACTAGTTCTTTGACCATAAAATGGGGACAGTGACAACTGTCAAATAGCAAATAAAATGATATATGTAAAAATACTTTACAGGCTCCAGGGTGTTTTACCAAGTGAGCTTTGCTTATTGCCTTCTTCACTTCCTTTCGTTCACTTCCACTCCATGGTTCCTTCTCCAGTTTTCTCTCTTCTTTTAAATTTAGCTTTTATTGGTCTCTTCTTGCAAAATAATTCAAAGAAAATTGTATACATATGGACCAAAAATAAGAAGACTATAGAGTCAGCAATAGTCCCATCACTCATAAATAAAAATTTGTAAAATGTGGTCTACGTTCTTGGTCTTCAAAAATAAATATATCATATGACCTTATTATTGTTTGTAACTGCTTTTTAAAAATTATTATATTGTGAGCTTCCCTGGTGGTGCAGTGGTTGTGAGTCCGCCTGCCGATGCAGGGGACATGGGTTCGTGCCCCGGTCGGGGAAGATGGCACATGCCACGGAGCGGCTGGGCCCATGAGCCATGGCCGCTGAGCCTGCGCATCTGGAGCCTGTGCTCCGCAATGGGAGAGGCCACAACAGTGAGAGGCCCGTGTACCGCAAAAAAAAAAAAAAAAAAAATTATTATATTGTAACATATTTCCATGCCACTCAACTCTTTCTATAATATGATTTTTAAGTGTTTAGCCCATATTTATTCATCCTGTTTTTTTGCAACCAATCTCCAAATATGGGACATTCGAGTGTTTTTCCTGATTTTTTTTCTTATTTAAAATAACAGGCGTGAAAATCCCTGCAAAGATGCCATTCCTCAAAATCATAATTATTTCCTTGGCATTCCTAGAAGATAATTCATAGCATCACTTGGAATTCATATTTTCAAAGCTT
This sequence comes from Mesoplodon densirostris, assembly GCF_025265405.1. Taxonomy (NCBI): domain Eukaryota; kingdom Metazoa; phylum Chordata; class Mammalia; order Artiodactyla; family Ziphiidae; genus Mesoplodon; species Mesoplodon densirostris. The sequence goes on from NC_082676.1 coordinate 74,658,210, forward strand.
TGATGCACAGTGCCAAGTTATTTTCTAAAAGATTATTCTATTTTTCACTCTTCCTACCAGTATTTGAAAATGCACATTTTCAACACGCATATAACCTAATCACCCTATCTAATCTTAAAATAATAATTTGATATTCAGAAAATAAAATAATCATAATTTTATATTTGATAATTATGGATGGGATAAAAATTGAATACTTTTCATACGTTTATTTGTTATTTTTATGCCTCCATTTTTGAATGTCTTATTTGTCTTTTTTCAATTACATCTTTTCCTACATTTTTGGGTTATATGTTATTTTATTATTCAAATAAAAGAGTTCTTTACACAGGAAGGACATTAACTCTTTGCAGTCTCATTTTTCAATTCTTTTTAGCTGGCCATTTGTTTTAAATTTTTATAGATATTTGAGAGTGTGGAAATTTCCTTTTTTGTGTGTGTGCTGATTTGTTTGCTTTTGTTTCACTGATTGTTGTCTATAACATTCTTGGAAAGTCCTCTCTTATCCTAACTTTAAATAGACTGATACATTTCCCTTTTTTCCCTTCTCCTTCTCCATATTTCAGGATTACTGTAGACAAATGGCTGGGGCCACACTTATCTGTGTGTGGTCCTAGAATTAAAGGGACTCCAGACTCTAACGTGAGTCTCTCTAGCACAACCTCACTGTGTCATGCTGACAGTCCAGGCAGTATTTTGTGAAAGACATTTCAAGGAGGGAATTGAATCCACAAGATCCTTAATTCTTAAAATTAAAATGTTTTAAAATAGTATTTAGTTCCTGCTCTTTAGTCCTGAATTTCCTGCCTTGCTCAGCATTAAAAAAAAAAAAAAATCAGATAGACTTCATTACCAACTTTTATATGTGTTTCTGAAGCAGAATGTGGGGAGATTTATCACTGCATATATCCTTTCAAATGTTCATAGTTGCTAGGGGACTGGGAAGTTAATAAATTAGCCCTAATTAGGAATTTCTGCATATCATATTTGAATTTCTCATTATTCCCTCCTAAGGCAGTTGGAAATGCTCTACTGGGAATATAACCTATCAGTAAATGAATCATGGTCCAAAACCATGGCAGAAAACACAGCCAATCAAGTCACTGCATTTACTCTTTGATGGTGAGAATCATGTGGTTTGGGGGAAGCAGCAAGGGCTTTGAAATTAGGTAGCCATGAAGTTGAGTCCATCTCTGTACTGCCTAGCTGTATGACCATGGGTGAGTCCATTTCTCAGACCTTGATATTTTGAGTTATTGATATTGATACTCATAATACGACTATAAGTCACTGAGCCACTACTCTGTGCCAGGCACTGTTTTAGATACTTTATATATGTGAACTCAGTTAATCCTCACAGTAACCCTAGGAGGTAGGTACTATTTTTATCTCCATTTTACAGCTGATAAAACTGAGTATCTTGCTAGAGTTGTACAGCTAGAAGGTAGAAGAGCAGGACGTGCAAGAACAGGCATTTTGATGCCAGTCAATGAGCTTAACTTTTGTGAGTATAAAGACATCCAGGGAAGTGTTTGCTTGATGCATACAGAGAAGGGAGTCACTAAATGTTAGCCCATTTCTGTCCCTTTGAGTGAGAACCTCGTTCCTACCTCGCACAGTTGCAAGCTCGCCATCCACATGAGCCATGCACTGCATAGCAGTAGCCCCAACGCAGATTGGCATGCTGATTCTCTGCCCTAAAACAGAAGTCGACAGGTCTATTTCAGCAACGTTCCGGAGCATTCGTGGATAAAGCTTCCACCTAGAATTTTTGAAAAAGAAAAAAAGTTTTTAGAATTTCAAAAGCATAACCAAAGCTTTGACATTATATTTGAGTTAGAAAGAGAAAATATTCTTCTATTTTTCCGAGCAAGCAACCACTGATCATTTTTATTTTGTCCCTATAGTTTTACTTTGCAAGAATATCATACAAATGGAGTCATATATAGTCGACTCTTGAACAAGGCGGAGGTCGGGGTGGGTGGAGGGGGTCAGCCCTTTGCACAGTGAAAAGTCTGGGTATAACTTTACAGTCGAACCCTCCAGATCTCCAGTTTCACATTCACGGATTCAAGCAACCATGGATCGTGTAGCACCTATTCAGTGAAAAAAAATCTGTGTATAAGTGCACCTGCTCAGTTCAAACCCACTTTCAAAGGTCAGCTCTAGTATGTGGACTTTTGAGTCTGGCTTCTTTCACTTAGCCTAATTCTTCTGAGATTTACCCATATTGCTGCATGCATCAATAATTGTTCTCTTTGGTTGATGACTAGTATTCCACTGTAAGAAAGTAGCACAGTTTGTTTATCCATTCTCAAGATAAGAGACATTCGGAATCTTTCAACTTGGGGTGATTATAAATAATGCCACTATAAACGTTCACTTAAAGGTTTTTGTGTGAATATAGCTTTCCTTTCACTTCTTCCAAGCCATTTTCAAGATGGTATAGAATGGCATGGAGGTTAGATTAGAGTTCAAGAAGATATCCTGTCTACTTCAACAGGTTTTTTTTTTTTTTTCTTACAGACAGTAGCTTCAGGGAACTACTTTTAAAATTTGATGTGGTTTCTTCAAAATCCTTGATCTGAATTCAGTATCCATTGAAGTATGATGATAAGGGAAGTTTTTATTTTAGTTTAACTGAGCATTTTCATGAACAATGTTATTTGGCAAAGACGAGTTTTTGGCTTGAATTTTTGACCCCTGAACATTATCTTAAATTACTTTTTCTGTAACACTTTTGTGTAGCAATGAAAGTTCCTAACAAACCAAGCATCAAACTAGTAAATTTTACAGGAAAACTAGTTCTATTTTCTCTCAGCAAAGTTTGTATCTCTTATTTGTTCATGATTTTTTCTCCTCATTAGTAACTGATTAAAACTGAAAAAAATACAGCCCCATTTCTAATGAGCACTAAGGCAATAAACATGTGAGTACACATACATACATACCTAACTAACACTTACCTTTCAGGACCTAGATTTAACTCTGCTTCTAGATAGATCAAGATTTTTTATTAATACAGTGAAGTGTGATTTAGTAAGGGAGTCACCAAAATAAATCGAACCTCCCAAGTCTTAACTGAAGCCTACTTCCTGTAGCAGAAGAAGAAATTTTGTCTTCGTGTTGCCTTGGGGAATAGCTAAGCGTCTGTAATATAACCCTTCCTCACATAATAAAGTAAAAACATCCAGCCCTTGCAAGCATAATAAAGAACTTTAACTGTGATTTCTCTGCAATTCCTTTGAACATCATAATTGTCATGATTTTCTGTCACACCACATGCTCTGCTGCTGGAAGTATTTTCTTCTCGACTGACCCTCACAGCGTAATTCTTTGATCTCCATTCTAATGGGGGGAGAGGCAGAAGGCTTGAAGAGAGTTTTTTACTACCAGTCATCTCTAAGTGTATTATTAGAATGAGAGAAAAAGATTTAATAGCTGCCATTGGCACGCTGGCCTTGGAAGGCATTAATATTTACTTAGAGCTGAGGAAACAATGAAAGCTTTTATGAAGCATACACACAGAGCTGCGGGGCATCAGCCGTGTGTGTGTGTGTGTGTGTGTGTGTGTGTGTGTGTGTGTGGCAGAAAGAACATTTTCAAATATCCAGTTCCCCTTTTTAAGGCAAGGCAAAACCGTTCCATCTCCAGGCAGTAGCTTTAGGCTTGTCCACGAGGTGGCGCAGTCACTTAAATAACGGTTCTTGCTTCCCACACACGTTATTTCCTGCCTTGAGGATGGCATTACAGACGTTCGTCAACCAATGCACAAAATGCAATTCCTAGGCCAAATTAGATGAGATCAATGGAGTGGGAAATGTATGTTCTCTAGAAAGTCCTCCATATTTTGAAATTTTCCTAAGAGCGATTACAACTAACCTTGTCAGGTAATTCCAATAGCTCTCCAAGCCCCACCCAATCCCATCCCCCAATTTAAGTGATTTTTTTCCACAGTCTTACATAAAACAGTAGCTGACTATAACCTTGGACTCTGCTCTTATGGGACCTCCACTTTGGAAAAAGTTATGAAGACTGACAAAAGAATCGAGCCAATTGAATAATAAACCTCTTTCATAGGTTTCCTGAGTTAACATAAGTGGGGCAAAAGTTGGGATCCATTTTGTTAGGGAAACCACTGACTGAAACACCTGCCCTGGCCAGGCCCAATAGTAAACACTTGCATGAGTTTTATTAAACAGGAGGGCCTGGTAAGGAACGCGAAACTAACAAGCCACCACCAACCAGCAGAATTCAGGAAAAGTCGAAAGGAGAGGAGATTCCAGTGATATGTCCTACCAACTTCCCAGAATCCTCCTCACTGGAATCCATCTTTGCTGAGTGATGCGTGCGCGACCAGGAAGGACCGTGAGTCAGAATGATTGGCCAGAGACAACCCGGAAACTAATTCCATCACCATAAAACCCAAGGCTGCGAGCCACGTGGCAGAAAAGTCCTCCTGGTTTCCTTTACCCTACATCTCTCCGTCCGGGCGCCCCTTCCCAATAAAGTCTCTGGCTTTGTTAGCATGACTGTCTCCTCAGACAATTCTTTTCCTAGTGTTAGACAAGAGCCCACTCTCGGGCCCTGGAAGGGGTCCCCATTCCTCCAACATTTTCACATCCAACAAGGACCTTGATTTTAATTTATCATAAATCAGGTGATACACACAGTCCTCAAGAGGAGGTACACTGATGAAAGAAGACACCTGCTCATCACCCAGCTTTGAAGTCCTGTGCTGTTATTCAATCCCACCAACTCAACACACTGAATTAATAAGTCTGGTAAGATGATCATATTGCATCTTAATTTCTCCACATTAATTATTCTAAGCATTAAAAACACATAACAGGGCTTCCCTGGTGGCACAGTGGTTGAGCATCTGCCTGCTAATGCAGGGGACACGGGTTCAAGCCCTGGTCTGGGAGGATCCCACATCCTGCGGAGCAACTAGGCCCGTGAGTCACACTACTTAGCCTGCACGTCTGGAGCCTGTGCTCCGCAACAAGAGAGGCCGCCATAGTGAGAGGCCCACGCACCGCGATGAAAAGGGGTCCCCGCTTGCCACAACTAGAGAACGCCCTCGCACAGAAACGAAGACCCAACACAGCAAAAATTAATTAATTAATTAATAAACTCCTATCCCCAACATCTTCTTTAAAAAAAAAAAACACATAACATATATGTATAAACCTACAGAATGTGTATATATATGTATATAAAATACACCACAGTATTTGTAATCATACTTTTTACCATTCATTTGTAATATCGAGAGATCTTTAAAAAATGTAACTGAATTATTATCAACCTCTGAGGCACCCTGGTAAAGGAAGGAGGGAAGGAATTTAAGTCTGAAGAAAACACAGCATGGTAAACATATTTAAATAGTCAAGCCATTTTTGGAAAACCTCCATGTATAGTCAAGTTTCAGAAGGCCTGTGACTCTCCTGAAATGGTATGTGTGTGTGTGTGTGTGTGTGTGTGTGTGTGTGTGTGTGTGTGTGTATGCTTGTCAACACTTCTCTGGATAAAGAAGCCACAGCTTTGAGGTCCAAAGTGGGGAGGGGTGTGGTTTGCAGGGAGGAAGGGGGAAGAAAAAGAGGCGTGAAGAGAGGAGGAGAAGGAGCTGAGGATGGAGCTGGGATAGAGACCTCTTACCATGTGGCTCTTCAAAACACAAGAGACAATTAGCTGCTTTTCATAATGCTAGAGAAAAAGCAGCTTACTTACCTGTTGTGCAAATGAGCTGAATGATTCTGTGACATTTACACCTACAAGAAGAACACTGCCAGTGCCACTGGTAAGTGTAGATTGCTTCTCAAATATTAAAGAGAGGGAATGATTTCACTTTTACCATCTGTTATTTGAAAGAAAACCACACAATTTTCCGGGTCGCTAAGTGATCCGCGAGGGATGAGGAGAGCTTCCTTTTCTAATATTACAGGACTTCTAAATACCCAAATCAGAGAATTATATTCCACCAATGATAATTTCACAAGAAGCCACAAAATATGTGCAGATCACGGTTTAGAAAGATACCCTGAGTTAATGTGTAAGAGAAACAAAGTACTGTTCTTTTGAAAATGAACTCCAATCAGGTCAAGCCCCACAAAACCTAGCAAGCTGATGTTTTTCTCTGTTCCTGTTATAATTGTGATAGGAAACTGTTCTTCTGGGTGGTTCTATCTACTTGACTTTATTTGTCCTTTTTTATGTGGGGAGTGGACACAGTAGTATTAGAGCCCCAAGTCTTAGCCAGAAATACCTCCAAGCAATCATTTGGTCACCTAAGTGTCTCATGTCCCCAGAACTCCAAATCATGGTTGTCAGGGCTGGGTACAGAGATAAAACTGTCATTGTGAATGACCATTTGCTACATTTGTGGCATGGGGAGGGGTATAAATGTCATAACTGTCTTTAAAATACTCTGTCATTGTGTCACAAGGGGTTATCAGAAGTTTGTTTATTTTGCCATCTTCATTTGAATCAGACTGAGACTTTTCAGAATGATTGCCTTCATCCCATCAAGCCAAAGCCACCACCACATCGGCAGAACATCTATTTTTAGTTCCACGTGATCAGCTTGATGACACAGGGTGAGGACTGAAAGGTCACCCAGCAAGTTACACAGCAAAGGAGGAACTGGGATGTTAGATAGGCAATGTGTGCTGCAATAAATACTCCTCAGGTGGTTGATAATAATCCTCTCTCTTCCAGAGAAAGTTGATTAATACATTTTTCCCTTCTTTAAAGCTGAACAAAATTGAATGATCAAGGTTCATGGAAAAGGTGGCATTGAAACCTCATTCTCATTATCTGTGTCTTGACCCTAAATTACTCAGTACTTAGGCTGAGTAAGCTGAGAATACTCACTGCAGAACCATGTAATTCACAGAAGTTGTGAGGTACTTTTCCAGTCCACATCTTGGAAGTCACCACAGTCTTCTGTGTCTCACCAGGTTTCTAGAATTTCTAGGGTTGAAGAGGTGTTCTGTCTGCTTTGCTACACCCCTTTGCTTCCTCTTAAAGGCCTCCAATGGGCCAATAGTTTTGGGTCCAGTTTGCATCAATTCAACCCACCAGCACTATGGAGGCCCAAGGTCAATGTGCATACACTGGAATGTAAGCTCCTGTGGACAAGAACTTTCTTCATCTTGTTTACTGCTCTATCCTCAGCACGTAATACTGAATTAAGCCCACTGAGAGCCTTAATGTGTGAGGTAATTAATCAACTAGCATGGGGTGAAGGGTGGTAAGGGGTGAGGAAGGCTGTGTATAAGTGGAGTAGGTGGTCACCTGAGCATTGTGCCCCGAGGAATGCTGAGGGACACCAACTCCATCATCCTGTCAAGGCCCTGAAATTTCCTTGGTTAAAATTACCTATTTGTGTTCAAGTGTTGCTTTCAGGAGACTACTAATAGGCAAACCACATCACCTGGTGATGAGTTGAGATGGGCCCAAGAAGGGGCATCTTCCAAGAGCAGAAAATATTGAAGGGACCCCAAAATATTAGATAACAGTTGGAAAAAATCATGCAAAATTTTAAGCCGCTCTACTCTTGGCCAACTTTTCCCTTCTCATGGCTCCCCCAGCATTTATTAAATCTCACTTGTGTCCCAGAAAAGATCTGAGACAAAGTCAAGGCTTGAAGGAGTTTTGGGAAGCCCCCCACCCCCTTTCACCCCACTCTCAGGCTCCTGCACTGATTTGCAGATGAATTGGTGCTGCTTGCCAGGAACCACCTTGGTTAGAATGATTTCATTTCTCCTAACTTACACATAGAAAAATGATTTTGAGTGACTTTGCTCTAGGCTAAAGAAGAAATGAGGAAGGCAGGCAGATTCTTTCCCCTGGATACACTTTGCCTGTTTTCTTTAATTTTTCATCCTCCATGAGTGCCTGCAACATTTACTGGCTTCACTAAAAGCTATTATATAAGATGAATGAGCCCCAAAGACTATAGTATATGGAGGGCTGGCCTCCCCTGCTCCAGCAAATAAACCATTTCCTACTTGCTGAGAGACCAAGGGGTTTTCCTCCTTTAAAGTTATTTTGTTTCTTGTTTTTATTACAAATAGAAAACATAAACCATGACATCTACCATCTTGGGCTTTGAAATATGAAAGTCAAGGGAAAACTAATTTGGGAAGAGAGATGAAGCACTTTGAAGGAGAGATAAAACAGCAAAGTTGAAAGAGTAATGCTATATGGACAAACTGGAATCTAAGGTGAAAATGTAGACAACTGTAATCAAAATGAATGATAGTGGAAAGCCAGCAGGATGGGAACATCTGAGGCAACCATCCGATCTGGTTTGACCAGATAAGACGGCTATCTTGTGTTTAATATTAACGGTTTCCTACACCATAAAATAGACCATCACTGTCATACTCAGAGGAAAAGAAAATGGAGTCATCAGAATTTGTCACCATTTCTATACACAGTTAAATGTATAAAAATGTATGTATCCACATAATTCCAAGTGAGGAAACTTAGGGTTAGCTTTTTTCAAGATCCCCAGGCTTGGAATATGTTCAAACAAGTTTAAAGCCCAACATTTCTCACAGCCCTATGAATTTCGCCTCTCTACTAAGCATATTATCTAGACAAATAATTCCACACCATCAACATTAAAGCTGAAAGATCTTGTTTTGATAGAATGTCTCTGTGTAATTTTTAAATATGATTTTAAAAGATTCTTACCTGGAAAATGCTGCAATATTATCATCCAAGGTTTCCTGATCATTTGCCCCAGATTTATAATAGTCATATATAGACTTTGGAAGTATGGATTTAGCATGTTGTTCATAATCACTGATGCAAACAAGCCGGGTGAACATTTTCCTGTTGCGAACCCTAGGATATTTTTCTTTTTTTTTTCCCTGTGTTTCTTTCTACATCCTGACAATTCTGTTATTTGTCAATTATTAATAGACTTTTTCCAAAGTTCAGATTTAGTTCTCTGTTGCGTACATTAAGAGAGCAAACATATACTTAGACTTTGAAATTTTATTTGCAGCTGTCTGCCAAAGAACAGGTAGTACACCTAAGCCACAAGAAGTTGGGTTGGGGAGGCAACAGGAGGGGATTAGGTGTTTGTCACATTAAAGGGCAGAAGAGGGCTTCCCTGGTGGCCCAGTGGTTGGGAGTCTGCCTGCCGATGCAGGGGACACGGGTTCGTGCCCCGGTCGGGGAAGATCCCACGTGCAGCAGAGTGGCTGCGCCCATGAGCCATGGCCGCTGAGCCTGTGCGTCCAGAGTCTGTGCTCCACAACGGGAGAGGCCACAACAGTGAGAGGCCCACGTACCGCGAAAAAAAAAAAAAAAAGAAAAAGTCAGAAGAATGAGTAAAAATTAAAAACCTAGAGAAGTATTTGCCTAAAGCAGCTCTTAACTCAGTTCTGCCTAAGGCTGCTTCTTTCCTGGGGAATGTGCCTTTGCTGCCTAACTGGTACTGGAATGGGCTGCCCACTCATTTTCATTCCATATTTGGATCATGCACATATATGAAAAAGAGCTTATGAAATGAATGGGGCATCTATTACTGGAAGGGGGATCACTTCCAGGGCCCAAGAGTGGACCCTTGTCTAACACTTGGAAATGAATTGTCTGAGGAGACACACGTACTGACAAAAGCAGAAGACTGTATTGGGAAGGGGCGCCCAGGAGGAAAGCAGCAGGGGAAGGGAACCCAGGAAAACTGCTCTGCCACGTGATGTGCAGTCACGTTTTATGATGATGATAATCTCGTTAGATTTCCAGATAGTCTCTGGCCAGTCATCTTGCTTGTACCCATATTTGGTCTGACTCAGCATCCTTCTTAACTCTCCTCTTGCCTTCTTGGCTCGCACTTTTCAGCCAAGATAGATTCCAGTGCAAGGTTTCTGGGAGTTTGGCAGAACTTATTATGAGTTGGCATCTCCTCCTTCTTTTTGGCTCCTCTCGAATTCTCCTGGTTAGTGTTCGGCAACAGCACTGTGTTCCTTATCAGGACCTCCTGTTGAGACAACTCATGCAAGCCATTTATCAAAATGCCTGGCCAAGGCAGGAGATTTCAGTCCGTGGTCCCCTAACACATCCAGTAAATACAGGGTGTCTACACAATATGAAACTCAGCTGATTATAAACATTTGGCTTTAACAAGGAACATTAAGGCCAAATTTACATTTAATTCTTAGAATTTTATCTTGCTCTGGAGAGGTTGCAAGCAAGTGCCAGTCCAAAAGACCATGTGATCTCAATCCAAATTTCACTCAGTCATGGAACAAACACCTGGGGAAGATTCATATTAGTAAGAAATGACTCAGAAAGCAATGGCTTTGACATCAGTTAGACCTGGTTTTCAATCTGGGAGCCCCCACTTAAAGCTGTTCACGTGCTGTCCAGCAGCTGAATTCCAACTGCCTACACCTCTATGAGAATGCTCTTTTAAATTTGGAGCCTGCTTTTCCATCCACGTGGCATGCTAAAGTGCTATGGAGTCAATGCCCCATGGAATAATCCTCCACCGAGGGCTTAGTGGAATTGGTATATAAATACCAAATCCCTCACTCCTCTGGGGGTTAACTCGTAGGTGTGTGTTCTACAGTGCAGGCTTCAGTTGCCCACAAGTGTTAGTAGGTTGCTAAGCCACCCTGTGTTGGCTGCCTTCCCTTACAATCTCACTCCCCTACCCTTTAATTTAATCAAAGAGCTTTATGCTGTTAGGATTAACATTGAATTATAGATAGGTTTATTCCTAAAGTTCACAAGCGCTTACTTTTTGCTTCAGTTTAGTGATAACTAAATTGACCCTAAAAATACTATTGGAATGTGAAATTCTGTTAATATGTTAAGGGAGTTCTAAAAGAAATAACTCCATTGCACAGTTAACAAAATCATTATGAAAATTGATCTGAGATCTTACTTGCTGCGAGAACTGATTCAAAAGTTGCATATTAAAGCAACACCTTTTATTTACATATGCATTTATTTACAATTTTGACACATTAAAACTTTTAGCACCTTGCAATTAAAGTAATTTTGATGCAGAGGCAATTTATCATTCTAGAATGAACCTTAAACAAGTCAAGTGCTTGAGAAACTAAAGGAGATAAGGGCCAGTGCTTCCCAAAGAGTGGCCCTAGACCATCGGTGTCAGCCTCACCTGGAAACTTTTGTTAGAAATGCAAGTTCTCAGGCCCCACCCCTGTCCTGCTGAATCAGAAACTCTACAGCCTTTTATGATGTAACAAGCTTTCCAGGTGACTCTGTTGTACAGTATGGTTTGAGAACCACTGCTCTGGCTTGATTGAGAGTAAAGGAGGATTTATTTTAAGAAGCTCGAATTAAAAGAAAAAGAAAAAATTCCACTCTCATCTGTACTATTGGAGCCGGCAGCTGATTTGGTGTACAAACCATCTTTGCAGATAAACTAAATATAATCCCCAAATCGTTTCATGAATCTCTTGGTGGAGAGAACTAAAAGAAGTGGATGGAGTTTAGAACCACTTCTGTTAATTTGTGATAATTACATTGTTTAAATATCTCACATTTTTTCAGAGACAATACATTCTGTAAAACGCTGCTCTAGGCCTCTGTGAAGTGAAAAGCTGAGGACAAAACAGGACAAGTTCAGGCTTTGTTCAAGCTGCTAAAGCTTGCACTTGCCCACCGCTGCCGACCGCCAAATTTGGGAATCAGTATGGTAAATGGCCAGGAGATGGCCTCTGCTGCTGGATTTGAGCTACAAGATAGAGGGTTATTTTGCTTTTTTATTTTTTTTTTTTACACTGGACTTTCTTTATTCATGTCAACCCTTCTTAACATCCCAATAAAATGTTCAGCAGAATAATGCCTCACTGTCTCCACAGCTCTTGGGTATTTTCCAAACCATGGGGAACTCTCCTCTTGCCTTCATCGCAAGGAGAACTCAAGCATGAGCTCTAAGAGAACTCCACATCCTCAGTTGGATCTTCCCTCACTTGTCTCAAGATGTGATGGAGACTTGCTTGAAGGATGTCTTATTTCTGGTTTTTAGCCTTTCAGAGGCTTTTCATTTTCAATGAGATAGAGCGTAGGTAGAATCTTAGTCATCTTCACTGTTCTAAGCACTAGAAGGGGCTAGAAGGGGCTGTTCACAATGTCACAATCACCAATACCTAGCGAGACACCAGGCCATCCAGGATAGCTGAAGGGATTGACTCTTACAAGGGTAAAAAATATTTCATTGTGAGTTTGTTAGCCGGAAACTGGGTTTGCCTCTTGGTGGGTGTTGAGACAATAGACAAAATCAAGCCAAAGATTGGGAGAAGGAAGGATTTATTATTACTTGCAGAAAGTAAGGGAAGATTTATTATTACTTGCAGAAAGTAAGGGGGTCTTTCCCAAAGCAGTGTCTACCCTAACAGCAAAATTGGGGAAGTTTTTTTTTTGGAATTTTATTTTATTTTTTTATACAGCAGGTTCTTCTCAGTTATCCATTTTATACATATTGGTGTATATGTGTCAATCCCAGTCTCCCAAAAATTGGGGAAGTTTTAAGCAAAGGGTAAATGTATATTCATGAAGGAGCTGGAGCAGAGGAGAATTCAGCATAGAATTAGGTCAAAGGTCGACAGAGTCCAAGTTTTAGTTGATTGAAGTTAGGAGGGTCAACTTAATCATTCCATCCTCCACCTGGGGTGGGGAGATGGGGGGGCTTAGTTCCTACAGAACTCAAAGATACATTATTACATATATCCCTTGAGGAGGAACTAGGACTCTGATTTATCACTGCACTATTGTTTGACTGTCTTTTCTCTGTTCCTGCATTCCTTTGTTCCCTTGAGATCATTAATTACCGAGACCTTTTCAAGGGCAAGCATTGCAGCCATGCTTAGATCACTAAATGGCTCAGGCCAAAATGGCTTCTTTTATGTCAGAAAAAGAGAAGCCAAATGTGGTCTTTTCCTCTGGGTACCCTCCTACCCTATCTGCCTACAGTTTTACTTTGCATTTTCCTGATTATTAATGAGTTTGATAATCCTTTTAATGTTTGTTTATTGGCTTTTTATGTTTTCCAACTTGTGAAATGCTTGCTCATGTCTTTGGTGAATTTTTATATTAGATTTGTTGTTGTTGATAGGTAGAATTTCTTTATATACTTTGGATACATCTTTTGTGGTTATACATATATAAGGTACATTTTTACTAAGTTCTTGACGTTTTTCCCACACACAAGATGCCAATGTCAGTCTCAAAGCTGCTTGATTGAGGGCAAGTGGTTAGATAGTCTCCATTTTCTTTCTCTTCCTTCCTTCCTCCTTTTCTTTCTCCCTCTCCCCTTCCTTCTCTTTGACTTCATCTTTAACTTCATTTTCTTTCTCTTCTTTTTCTTCTTTTTCTTCCCTTTCCTCTTCTTCTTCCCCCTCATTCTCTTAATTTTGTTCCTCTTTTATCCCTCTCCTTATTCTAATTACAGTCAAGTTCTAAATGGGCAAGGTGCCTCTAGCCAGGTGACTTTTTTTTTTTTTCTGGTTCATCCACTAAATGTGTTGCCCTTTGAGGTCCTGGCTTTGAGCTGTGATGAAAGTGTGCACAACTGTTGCAAGCTTCTGGAAAGGTTCCCTCTTTCATTCTGTGCAAAAAGGCAGGACTTTGCAACAGTCCCTGTCAGTGGTCTGAAGATGGAGATGAGGTGCAAAGAGTTTTCTTGTGTTTCTCCACTACACTAGTTAACATCTTTTTGAGTATCCACCTTGAAAGTGATATGGTTTGTCTTCTGTTCCCCAAGGTCCATGAAGCAATTAAAATAGAAATCCAATTCAAGGGTTCAGCACATGCCCTTGGAGGAAAAGTGGCTCTGCTTACCTCTCTGGGCTCTTGCTCTCATTCAACTTTGGTCTGTTTATTCCCTACTATTTTATGAAGATGCTGACGCCTTGTGCACTGTGCTACTCATTATTGCTCTTCAGCAAATAGATCTCTTTTCTTCCAGGCTCATCCTAGGATTGCATGTCCTGATTTGCATGTGGTATGGTAGGGTCATAAAACCTGTTGGCCAAAGAATCATGGGTGGAAGTGTAGTGTGTCAATTCTGGGACAGAGAATTTAATTGGAACTGAAACCCTCTGGGCCTAATGTTTCCTCTGCCATGATAACTAACAGTATTAATACCGGACAGGGCCCTGTGGGGCTCCTGGGCACAAAGGTTTTCTGTGTCCCCCCTTTCTTTGATTACAGGAAATAGCCTTCATTCAGCCTCTGTGACCTTCCCTGAATTCCAAGGGGCAAATTCAAGCAGTTGTTAATTAGGGAAGGGAAGGGATGCAAGACAAGGGAGAAATAAACAGTCAAGAGAAACAATAGTGCAGCCTTGGGGCAAGGTCCTTGTTCCCCATCAAAGGATATACACAACAATATCTTTGAGCTGTTTTGCAGATACTGAAACCCCCTCCAGGTGGGAAAAGTTAACGATTAACAATGGTGTGCTGCCCACAAGAAAACAGACCCCAGACCAGTTGGAACCTGAAGGTTGATGATGCTGACTCCTACTTATCTCACCATCAGCCCATCAGAAGAATGTCCATGAGCTGATCACACCCTCTTTGAACCATTACTGTAAAACTTCTCACTATCCTCTCCAAGTGGGGACACATAGTTTTTTGAGGCAGGAGGTCACTGTGTCCCCCTTTGCCTGGCAAAGTAATAAAGTTATCCTTTTCTTCTTCACCCAGAACTCTGTTTCCAAGATTCAGTTTGGCACTGATGTACAGAGAAGCTTTCGGCATCAATTTTCCAAATAGTGGCTGTTCCAGCAGCCTGAGTTCCCAAATGTGGGCATCATGGAGCATAGCCTCTAGCCAGTACAAAATGGTTATGGAGTGTAAGCAAGACTAAACTTTTGTTGTTTTAAGACACTGACATTTTGAAGTTTTTTACTACTGCAGTACACCCTGACTGACTTAAAAAATAGTATTAGAGAAAGAGTAAAAAAGAAGAGAAAATGTTGGGTATTTGGTTAGGGGGTGAGTCATCGTAGGAAAACTATTAAAGTTAAGAAGCATTAAAATTCATGTCATGCAGTGGCAAAACCACTATTATTATTCATATCACTAGCAATAACTTGGAAGGCAGATCACCTACTTAATGCACCCCTTAAGGGAAACAGTTGGAAAGCAAATATATAGCATGTGTTGGCTACTATTTAGCTGTGTTGGGTGCATTACTACAAGAAAAAGTAAACAAGCTCACAAAAACTTGGCTGATTTATACACAAGGAAAAAAAAGAGATTCCCCAAAAAGAAAGTCCAGAAATGTGGAGATTTGAAAGGCTTGCAGATGCTACTTGTTCCCAAACCTTGTCAATAAAATAAAAATTTAAAAGTTGTTTGGGTGATAAAGGTCATTTCAAACTCAGTTCTGTGCAAGGATCAAATCTAGGGCACATCCCTCACACTCCTTGTTAACACAACTGAATGAAGTAAGCCATCTCAGAGCAAGACCCAGATAAGAATATGGTGCTCAATAAATCCTTTCAACAGGACAGCATGACAGGGAAAAGAGTAAAAAGGAGTGGCTGAGATATCCAAGTTATGACCCAGTCCTGCATCATCCCAAATTTAGTGACACAAAGCAAGATCTGTTTTGATATGCTCATAGATTCTGTACATCAGGAATCTGGACAAGGAAAACAGGGATGGCTTTATGCTCTTCCATGATGTGTTATCTCAGATGATATGACATGAATATATGGAGGCTAGAATCATCAAGGGGCCAATCACTCACATATCTGGCACCTTGGCTGGGATGTCTTAAAGGCTAGAGTCAGCTGGGACAATCAATCAGAGATCCTACAACATTAAGCTTCTTCATGTCACTAGGATTTCTTCACCGCAAGGTAGCTCAGGTAATTGAACTTCGTACATGATGGTTTAGCACTCAAAGAGTGAATGTTCTAACAAACAATGCATAAGCTACATGGCTCTTTACAACCCAGACTCAGAAGTCACACAGCACCACTTCCTCTGTTTTTGGTCAAAGCCATCTCAAATTCAAAGGAAAGGAGACACAGACTTCAACTCTGTTTTTTTTTTTTTTTTTTTTAATGGACCTACAATTATATTTCAGGTGTGCAAGATAGTGATTCAATATATTTTTCTTTTTAACATCACTGACAGTTATTTATTTATTTATTTAAATTGAAGTATAGTTGGCACACAAAATTGGTTTCAGATGTATAACGTAGTGGTTCCACATTTATGTACATTATGAAATGATCTCCATAATAAGTCCAGTAACCATCTGTCACAATAGTTATTACAATATTATTGATTGTATTCCCTATGATGTACATTACATTGCCATGACTTATTTATTATATGGCTGAAAGTTTGTACCTTTTAAATCCCCTTTACTTATTTTGTCCATTTCCCGACACCCCCTTACCTTTAGCACCACCAGTTTTTCTATATCTATGAGTCTGTCTCTGTTTTCTTCTGTTGGTATATGTGTTTGTTTTTCTAGATTCCACAAATGAGTGAAATCATGTAGTAGATGTCTTTCTGTCTGACTTATTTCACTTAGCATAATACCTTCTAGGTCTATTTATGTTCTCCCAAAGGCAAGATTTCATTCATTTTTTTAATGACTGAGTAGTATTCCATGGTGTGTTTGTACACACACACACACACACACACACACACACACACACACCACATCTTCCTTCCTTATCCATCCATTGATGGGTACTCAGGTTGCTTCCGTACCTTGGCTATTGTAAGTCATGTTGCAATGAACATAGAGGTGCACATATCTTTTTGAATTAGCATTTTCATTCTCTTTGGATAAATACCCAGCTGTGGAATTGCTGGACCTTCTGGTAGTTCTATTTTTAATTTTTTGAAGAACCGCCATATTGTTTTCTATAGTGGCTGTAGCAATTTGCATTCCTACGAACAGTGCACAAGTGTTCCCTTTTCTTCATATCCTCACCAACACTTGTTATTTGTTGTCTTTTTGATAACAGGTATTCTGACAGGTGTGAGGTGATATCTCATTGTGATTTTGATTTGCATTTCCCCATGATTAGTGATGTTGAACATCTTTTCATGTGCCTGTTGGCCATCTTCAAGTCTTCTTTGGAAAAATGTCCATCCAGGTCCTTTGCCTATTTTTCAATCAGATTTTTTTGATACTGAGTTATATGAGTTCTTTGTATATTTTTGAATATCAATGTCTTATTAGATATATGATTTGTAAGTATTTTCTCCCATTCAGTAGGTTGCCATTTTGTTTTGTTGATGGTTTCCTTCACTGTGCAAAAGCTTTTTAGTTTAACATGGTCCCATCTGTTTATTTTTCTTTTGTTTTTCTTGCCTGAGGAGATATAACCAAAAAAATTGCTAAGACTGATGTCACAGAGCTTACTTCCCATGTTTCCTTCTAGGAGTTTAATGGTTTTAAGCTTACATTTAAGTCTTCAATTCATTTTGAGTTCATTGTTTTATTTTATTATTTTTATTTTTTGGCTGCCTTGAGTCAGTTGCGGCACGCCGTATCTTCATTGAGGCATGCATAATCTTTCATTGCAGCACATGGGCTTCTCTCTAGTTGTGGCATGCAGGTTTTCCCTTTCTAGTTGTGGCACACAGTCTCCAGGTCATGGAGGCTCTGTAGTTGTGGTGTGCGGGATCCAGAGTGTGTGGACTCTGAAGTTTTGTGGCACACAGGCTCTCTCATTGAGGCATGTGAGCTCAGTAGTTGTGGCATATGAACTTAGTTGCCCTGTAAGGTGTAGGAACTTGGCTCCCTGGCCAGGGATCAAATCCATGTCCCCTGCATTGGAAGGCAGATTCTTTACCACTGTACCACCAGGAAAGTTGCTGGGTTCATTTTTTTATATATGGTATAAGACAGAGACTCAAACTTTCTTGTTGTAGTTGTTGTTCATTGCTTTATTTTCTATTTTTAAAAAACACCTTTATTGGAGTATAATTGCTTTACACTGCTGTGCTAGTTTCTGCTGTATAAAAAAGTGAATCAGTTACATGTATACATATATCACCATATCCCCTCCCTCTTGCACCTGCCTCACACCCTCCCTATCCTACCCCTCTAGGTGGTCACAAACCACCAAGCTGACCTCCCTGTGCTATGCAGCTGCTTCCCACTAGCTATCTATTTTACAGATGGTAGTGTATATATGTAAATGCTACACTTTCACTTCATCCCAGCTTATCCTTTCACATCCCCATGTCCTCAAGTCCATTCTCTACCTCTGTGTCATTATTCCTATCTTGACCCTAGGTTCATCAGAACCATTTTTTTTTTAGATTCCATATATATGTGTTAGCATATGGTATTTATTTTTCTCTTTCTGACTTACTTCATTCTGTATGACAGACTCTAGGTCTACTCACCTCAAAACAAATAGGCCAATTTCGTTTCTTTTTATGGCCAAGTAATATTCCATTGTATATATGTGCCACATCTTCTTTATCCATTCACCTGTTGATGGACACTTTGGATACATCCAAGTCCTGGCTATTGTAAATAGTGCTGCAATAAATATTGTGGTACATGTCTCATTTTGAATTATGGTTTCCTTATGGTATATGACCAGTAGTGGGATTGCTGGGTCATACGGTAGTTTTCTTTGTAGTTTTTTAAGGAATCTCCATATTGTTCTCCATGGTGGCTGTATCAGTTTACATTCCCACCAACAGTGCAAGAGGGTTCCCTTTTCTCCACACTCTCCAGCATTTATTGTTTGTAGATCTTTTGATGATGGTCATTCTGACTGGTGTGAGGTGATATCTCATTACAGTTTTGATTTGCATTTCTCTAATAATTTGTGATGTTGGGCATCCTTTCATGTGTTTGTTGGCAATCTGTATATCTTCTTTGGAGAAATGTCTATTTAGGTCTTCTGCCCATTTTGGGATTGGGTTATTTGTTTTTTTAACATTGAGCTGCATGAGCTGCTTGTAAATTTTGGAGATTAATCCTTTGTCAGTTGCTTCATTTGCAAATATTTTCTCCCATTCTGAGGGTTGTCTTTTTGTCTTGTTTATGGTTTCCTTTGCTGTGCAAAAGCTTTGAAGTTTCATTAGGTACCATTTTTTTATATTTCTCTGGGAGGTAGGTCAAAAAGGACCTTGCTGTGATTTATGTCATAGAGTGTTCTGCCTATGTTTTCCTCTAAGAGTCTGATAGTGCTTGTCCTTACATTTAGGTCTTTAATCCATTTTGAGTTTATTTTTGTGTATGGTGTTAAGCATTCTAACTTCATTCTTTTGCATTTAGCTGTTCAGTGTTCCCAGCACCACTTATTGAAGAGGCTGTCTTTTCTCCATTGTATATTCTTGCCTCCTTTGTCAAAGATAAGGTGACCATATATGCGTGGGTTTATCTCTCAGCTTTCTATCCTGTTCAATTCATCTAAATTTCTGTTTTTGTACCAATACCATACTGTCTTGATTACTGTAGCTTTGTAGTATAGTCCAAAGTCAGGGAGCCTCATTCCTCCATCTCTGTTTTTTATTTCTCAAGTTTGCTTTGGCTACTCAGAGTCTTTTTTGTTTACATAAAAATTGTAAAACTTTTTGTTCTAGTTCTGTGAAAAATGCCATTGGAGCTTGATAGGCATTGCATTGAATGTGCAGATTGCTTTGCATAGTATAATCATTTTCAAAATGTTGATTTGTCCAATCCAAGAACATGGTATATCTCTCCATCTGTTTGTATCACCTTTCATTTCTTTCTTCAGTGTCTTACAGTTTTCTGCATACAGGTCTTTTGTCTCCTTAGGTAGGTTTATTCCTAGGTATTTTATTCTTTTTGTTGCAATGGTGAATGGGATTGTTTCCTTAATTTCTCTTTCAGATATTTAGTCATTAGTGTATAGGAATGCAAAACATTTCTGTGCATTAATTTTGCATCCTGCTACTTTACCAAATTCATTAATTAGCTCTAGTAGTTTTCTGGTGGCATCTTTAGGATTATCTACGTATAGTACCATGTCATCTGCAAACAGTGACAGTGTTATTTCTTCTTTTCCAATTTGGATTCCTTTATTTCTTTTTCTTCTCTGATTGCTGTGAGTAAAATTTCCAAAACTAGGTTGAATAATAGTGGTAAGAGTGGGCAACCTTGACTTGTTCTTGATCTTAGAGGAAATGGTTTCAGTTTTTCACCATTGAGAATGATGTTGGCTGTCAGTTTGTCATCTATGGCCTTCATTATGTTGAGGTAGGTTCCCTCTATGCCCACTTTCTGGAGAGTTTTTATCATAAATGGGTGTTGAATTTTGTCGAAAGTTTTTTCTGCATCTATTGAGATTATTATATGTTTTTTATCCTTCAGTTTGTTAATATGGGGTATCACATTGATTGATTTGCGTATGTTGAAGAATCCTTGCATTCCTGGGATAAACTCCACTTCATCATGGTGTATGATCCTTTTAATGTGTTGTTAGATTCTGTTTGCTAGTATTTTGTTGAGGATTTTTGCATGTATGTTCATCAGTGATATTGGTTTGTAGTTTTCGTTTGTTGTGGCATCTTTGTCTGGTTTTGGTATCAGGGTGATTGTGGCCTCATAGAATGAGTTTAGGAGTGTTCCTCCCTCTGCTATATTATGGAAGAGCTTGAGAATGATAGGTCTTAGCTCTTCTCTAAATATTTGGTAGAATTCACCTGTGAAGCCATCTGGTCTTAGGCTTTTATTTGTTGGAAGATTTTTAATTACAGTTTCAATTTCAGTGCTTGTGATTTGTCTGTTCATTTTTTTCTTTTTCTTCCTGGTTCAGTCTTGGAAGTTTGTACTTTTCTAAGAATTTGCCTATTTCTTCCAGGTTGTCCATTTTACTGGCATATAATTGCTTGTAGTAGTCTCTCTTGATCCTTTGAATTTCTGCAGTGTCAGTTGTTACTTCTCCTTTTTCATTTCTAATTCTGTTGATTTGAGTCTTCTCCCTCTTTTTCTTGATGAGTCTGGCTAATGGTTTATCAATTTTGTTTATCTCCTCAAAGAACCAGCTTTTAGTTTTATTGATCTGTGCTATTTTTTTCCTTTATTTCTTATTCATTTATTTCTGATCTGATCTTTTTTATTTCTTTCCTTCTGCTAACTTTGGGGTTTTTTTGCTCTTCTTTCTGTAATTGCTTTAGGTGTAAGGTTAGGTTGTTTATTTGAGATATTTCTTGTTTCTGGAGGTAAGATTGTATTGCTATAAACTTCCCTCTTAGAACTGCTTTTGCTGCATCCCATTGGTTTTGGGCTGTCGTGTTTTAATTGTCATTTGTCTCTAGGTATTTTTTGATTTCTACAGTGATCTCTTGGTTATTTAGTAGCATATTGTTTAGCCCCCATGTGTTTGTATTTCTTACAGGTTTTTCCTGTAATTGATATCTAGTCTAATAGCATTGTAGTCAGAAAAGATACTTGATATGATTTCAATTTTCTTAAATTTACTGAGGCTTGACTTGTGATGCAAGATATGATCTACCCTGGAGAATGTTCCATGAGCATTTGAGAAGAAGGTATTCTGTTGTTTTTGGATGGAATGTCATATAAATATCAAATAAGTTTATCTGGTCTAATGAGTCTTTTAAAACTTGTGTTTCCTTATTTATTTTCATTTTGGATGATCTGTCCATTGGTGAAAGTGGGGTGTTAACATCCCCTACTATGATTGTGTTACTGTCAGTTTCCACTTTTATGGCTGTTAACATTTGCCTTATGTATTGAGATGTTCCTATGTTGGGTGCATAAATATTTACAGTTGTTCCATCTTCTTGGATTGATCCCTTGATCATTATGTAGTGTCCTTTGTCTCTTGTAATAGTCTTTATTTTAAAGTCTATTTTATCTGATATGAGTATTGCTGCTCCAGCTTTCTTTTGATTTCCATTTTCATTGAATATCTTTTTCCACCCCCTCACTTTCAGTCTGTATGTGTCCAGAGGTCTGAAGTGTGTATCTTGTAGACAGGATATATATGGGTCTTGTT
The DNA here is from genome assembly GCF_025265405.1 of Mesoplodon densirostris. Lineage (NCBI taxonomy): Eukaryota > Metazoa > Chordata > Mammalia > Artiodactyla > Ziphiidae > Mesoplodon > Mesoplodon densirostris. The sequence goes on from NC_082676.1 coordinate 74,680,186, forward strand.
TTCATTTCCATTCAGCCAGTCTATGTCTTTTTGTTGGAGAATTTATTCCATTTACTTTTAAGGTAATTATTCATATGTATGTTCTTATTACCATTCTCTTAATTGTTTTTGGGTTTGTTACTGTAGGTCTTTTCGTTCTCTTGTATTTCCTGCCTAGAGAATTTCCTTTAGCATTTGTTGTAAGGATGGTTTGGTGGTGCTGAATTCTCTTAACTTTTGCTTGTGTGTAAAGTTTTTAATTTCTCCATGGAATCTGAATGAGATCCTTGCTGGGTAGAGTAACCTTGGTTGTGGTTTTTCCCTGTCATAACTTTAACTATGTCTTGCCACTACTCTTTGGCTTGCAGAGTTTCTGCTGAAAGATTAGTTGTTAACCTTATGGCGTTTCCCTTTTATGTTATTTGTTGCCTTTCGCTTGCTGCTTTTAATATTTGTTCTTTGTGCCTCCCTGGTGGCGCAGTGGTTAAGAGTCCGCCTGCCGATGCAGGGGATACGGGTTCGTGCCCCGGTCTGGGAGGATCCCATATGCCGCAGAGCGGCTGGGCCCGTGAGCCATGGCCACTGGGCCTGCGCATCCGGAGCCTGTGCTCCGCAACGGGAGAGGCCACAACAGTGAGAGGCCCGCATACCGCAAAAAGAAAAAAAAAAAATTTGTTCTTTGTATTTAATTTTTGATAGTTTGATAAATATGTGTCTTGGAATGTTTCTCTTTGGATTTATCCTGTATGGGCCTCTCTGTTCCTCCTAGAGTTGACTATTTCCTTTCCCATGTTAGTGAAGTTTTCAACTATAATCACTTCAAATATTTTCTCAGAGACTTTCTTTTTCTCTTATTCTTCTGGGTCCCCTGTAATTCATATGTTGGTGCATTTAACGTTTTCCCAGTGGTGTCTGAGACTGTCCTCAATTCTGTTCATTCTTTTATCTTTATTCTGCTGTTTGGCAGATATTTCCACTATTTTGTCTTCCAGGTCACTTATCCATTCTTCTGACTCAGTTATTCTGCTCTTGATTCCTCCTAGAGTATTTTTAATTTTATTTACTGTGTTGTTCCTCATTGTTTGTTTGCTCTTTAGTTATTCTAGGACTTCGTTAAATGTTTCTTGTATTTCCTCCATTCTATTTCTGAGATTTTTGTTCATCTTTATCATCATTACTCTGAATTATTTTTCAGGTAGACTGCCTATTTCCTCTTTATTTATTTTTTTATTTTTTATTTTTTTTGGTCTGGTGGGTTTTTACCTTGCTCCTTCATCTGCTGCATATTTCTCTGTTTTCTCATTTTGTTTAACTTACTGTGTTTGGGCTCTCCTTTTCACAGGCTGCTGGTTCGTATTTCCTGTTTTTGTGTGTGTGTGTCTGACCCCAGTAGGTGAGGTTGGTTCAGTGGCTTGTGTAGGTTTCCTGGTGGAGAGGCCTGGTGCCTGTGGTCTGGTGAGTGGGGCTGTATCTTGTCCTTCTGCTGGGCAGAGCCATATCCAGTGGTGTGTTTTGGAGCGTCTGTGAACTTAATATGACTTTAAGCAGTCTCTCTGACAATGGGTGGGTTTGTGGTCCTGAGTTGCTAGTTGTTTGGCATGGGGTGTCTTGCACTGGAGCTTGCTGGCCGTAGGGTGGAGCTAGGTCTTAGTGTTGAGACGAAGATCTCTGGGAGAGCTCATGCCGATTGATATTACATGGGACTGAGAGGTTTCTGGTGGTCCAATGTCCTGGACTCAGCCCTCCCATCTCTGAGGCTCAGGCCCGACAGGCAGTCGGAGTACCAAGACCCTGCCAGCCACACAGCTCAGAAGAAATGGAAGACAGATTTAAGTCATAGAGTGCTCTGCCTATGTTTTCCTCTAAGAGTTTTACAGTGTCTGGCCTTACATTTAGGTCTTTATTCCATTTTGATTTACTTTTAAGTATGGTGTTAAGTGTTCTAATTTCATTTTTCTACATGTAGCTGTCCAGTTTTCCCAGCACCACCTATTGAATAGGCTGTGTTTTCTTCATTGTATATTCTTGCATCTTTTGTTGTAGATAATTGACCATATAAGTGTGGATTCATTTTGGGCTCTCTATTCTATTCCATTGATCTATGGGTCTGTTTTTGTGCCAGAACCATACTGTTTTGATGACTGTAGCTTTGTATTATGGGTTGATTTCAGGGAGCATGATGCCTTCAGATATGTTCTTCTTTCTCAAGATTGTTTTGGCTATAAGGAGTCTTTTGTGTTTCCATACATATTTTATAATTATTTGTTCTTATTCTGAAAAAAAAAGTCAGTGGTATTTTGATAGGAATTTCATTGTATCTGTAAATTGCCTTGGGTAGTATGGTCATTTTAGCAATATTAATTCTTCCAATCCATGAAAACAGGATATTATTCAATCTGTTTGTGTCATCTTCAATTTATTTCATCAGTGTTTTACAGTTTTCTGAGTACAGGATTTTTACCCCCTTAGTTAGATTTATTCCTAGGTATTTTATTCTTTTTTTTTTTGGTGTGATTGTAAATGGGATTGTTTTCTTAATTTCTCTTACTGATAGTTCATTTTTAGTGTATAGCAATAGATTTATGTATATTAATTTTTATTGTGCAACTTTACCAATTCACTGATAAGCTCTAGTATTTTGCTGATGGCATCTTTAGGATTTTCTATGTATAGCGTCATGTCACCTGCAAACATGACTTCCTTTCTAATTTGGATTTCTTCTATTTCTTTTTCTTATCTGATTGTGGCTAGGATTTCCAATACCATGCTGAATAAAAAAGTATTGAGAGTAGACATGCTTGTTTTTTTCCTGATCTTAGAAGAAAGGCTACAGTTGAGTATGATGTTAGATGTGAGCTTTTCATATACAACTTTTATTATGTTAAGTTATATTCCTTCTATACCCAGTTTGCTGAGAGTTTTTATCATAAATGGAGGTTGGATTTTGTCAAAAGCTTTTTCCACATTTATGAGATGATCATATGATGTTTATTCTTCAATTTGTTAATGTGTTGTATCACGTTGATTGATTTTTAGATATTGAACCATCCACCTTGCATCCCTGGGATAAGTCCATGGTGTATGATCCTTTTAATGTGTTGTTGAATTCGGTTTACTAGTATTTTAAGGTTTTATGCATCTATGTTTATCAGTGATATTGCCCTATAATTTATTTTTTGTGTGATATCATTGTCTGATTTTGGTATCAGGGTGATACTGGCCTCATAGAATGAATTTAGAAGCATTTCTTCCTCTTCAATTTTTTGGAAAGATTTGAAAAGGAAAGGTGTTAACTCTCCTGTAAATGTTTGGCAGAATTTACTTGTGATTTACTTGCCATCTGGTCCTAGACTTTTGTTTGTTGAGAGTTATTTATTACTGATTCAATATCATTATTGGTAATTGGCCTCTTCATATTTTATATTTCTTCCTAATTCAGTTTTGGGAAATTGAATGTTTCTAGGAATTTATCCATTTTCTCTTCATTGTCCATTTTATTGGCATATAATTTTTGTAGTAATTTTTTATGATTTTTTTTTATTTATGTGTTGTTTGTGAGTTTTCCTTTTTCATTTCTGATTTTATTTATTTGGATCATCTGCCTTTTTTTTCCTTGATGATTCTAGCTAAAGGTTTATAAAATTTATCTTTTCAAAGAACCAGCTCTTAGTTTCATGATGTTTTCTAATATTTTAGCCTATTTCATAATTTCTGCTTTGATCTTTATTGTTTCTTTCCTCCTACTAACTTTGGGTTTGTTTGTCTTTTTTTAGTTACTTCAGGCATAGGTTTAGGTTATTTATTTGAGATTTTTCTTGTTTCCTGAGGTAGTCTTGTATCTCTATAAACTTTACTCTTAGAACTGTTTTTGCCATGTCCCATCGATTTTTGAATTGTTGTGGTTTCCATTTTCATTTGCCAATAGATACAGTTTTTATTTCCTTTCTTATTTCTTCAGTGACCCATTGGTTGTTTAGTAGCATACTGTTTAGCTTCCATGTGTTTTTGTTTTTTGCAGACTTTTTCTTAGAGTTGATTTGTAATCTCACAGTACTGTGGTCAGAAATGAGGCTTGATATGATTTCAATCTTCCTAAATTTATTGAGATTTGTTTTGTGGCCTAGCATGTGATCTATTCTGGAGAATGTTTCTTGTGTGCTTGAAAAGAATGTGTATTCTGCTGCTTTAGAATGGAATTTTATAAATATATTCCATCTGATCTAATGTTTCATTTAAGGCCAGGGTTCCCTTATTGATTTTACTGTCTGGATTATTGGTCCATTGATGTAGGTGAGATGTTCAAATCCCCTACTATGATTGTGTTACCATCAATTTCTCCCTTTACGTTTGTTAATATTTGCTGTAGGTATTTATGTGCTTCTATGTTTGGGGCATATATATTTTAAATGGTTATATCTTCTTATTGGATTGATCCCTTTATCATTATGTAATGTCCTTCTTTGTCTCTTGTTACACTCTTTGTTTTAAAGTCTATTTTGTCTGATATAAGTATTGCTACTCCAATTTTCTTTACATTTTCATTTGCATGTAATACCTTTTTCCATCTCCTTACTTTCAGTCTGTGTATGTTCTTAGACTGAAGTGACTCTATTTTAGGCAGTTTTATTTTTTAACCCATTCAGCCACTCTATGTCTTTTGATTGGAGTATTTAGGTCATTAACATTTAAAGTAATTATTGATAGATATATAATTTTTGCCATTTTGTCAATTGTTTTCATGTTGTTTTTCAGTCCTTTTTTGTTCCTTTCTTCATCATTTGTTCTTTTCCCTTGTCATTTGATGACTATCTTTAGTGTTATATTTGGATTCCTCTTTTTTTGTGTTTGTACCTATTATAGAATTTTGGTTTGTGGTTTCCATGAGGTTTATATATAGCGATATATATATTATATGTATGTATATATTATATATATATAAAATATATATTTTTAGGTTGATGATCTCTTAGGCTCAAACACATTCTAGCAACCATGCATTTTTACTCCCCCACCAACATTTAATATTTTTGACATCATATTTCACATCTTTTTGTTTTGTGTATTCCTTAACTACTTATGGTTGATGTAGAAGATTTTAATTCTTTTGTCTTTTAACCTCTCTACTGGCTTTATAAATGGTTGATCTACTACCATTACTACCAGTGAGAGGTTTTCAATCATAATTTTCACACATCTAGTTGTGGTCTTTTCTTCTGCACTTAGAGAAGTTCTTTTTATATTCCTTTTATAGTTGCTTTAGTGGTGCTGAACACTTTTAACTTTTGCTTGTCTGTAATACTCTTTATCTCTCCTTCAAATCTGGGTTATAGTCTTGCTAAATAGAGTATTCTTGGTTGTAGAATTTTTCCTTCCATCAGTTAAAAAATATGACATTTCCTTCTGGTCTGCAAAATGTCTGTTGAAAAATCAGCTCATGTTCTTATGGGAGTTCTCTTTTGCATAACTAGTTGTTTTTCCCTTGCTGCTTTTAATATTCTCTCTTTAACTTTAATTTTTGCCATTTTAATTGTAATGTGTCTTGATGTGGACCTCTTGAGTTCATCTTGTTTGGGATTCTCTGTGCTTCCTGGACCTAGATATCTGTTTCATTTCCCAGGTTGGGCAAGTTTTTAACTATCATTGCCTCAAATAAGTTCTCTGCCCCTTTCTTTCTCTTTTCTCCTTCTGGAACATCTGTAATGCAAATGTTAGTAGGCTTGATGTTGTCCCAGAGGTCTCTTAAACTGCCCTCATTTTTTAAAATTCTTTTTTCTGCTTAGCTTGGGTGATTTCACTATTCTGTCTTCCAGTTCACTGATCTGTTCCTTTGAATGATCTAATCTACTGTTGATTCCTTCTAGTGAATTTTTAACTTTAGCTATTGTATTCTTCAGTTCTGTTTGATTCTTATTTATATATTCTATCTCTGTGTTAAACTTCTCACTGTATTTAACCATTCTTCCCCTGAGTTCTTTGAGCATCTTTATGATCTTTACCTTGAACTCTTTTGGGGTACTTTGCTTAGTTCTGTGGTTTTATCTTCCTCTCTTTGGAGCATATTCTTTTGTTACTTCATTTTGCCTAATTCTCTGGCAGGGGGCATTGTACATATCAGGTAGATTGATTACATATCTCAATCTTGGAGAAGTAGCTTTGTATAGGAGACATCATATGGGGCCCAGCAGCACACTCCCCTCTGGTCACCAGAGATATGTTATCTAGGGGTGTCCCCTGTGTTGGCTGAGTGGGCCCTTCTCTTTTAATGGGCCCAAATACTGTGGGTACACTGGTTGGTGGTGCTGGGCCCTGGCCTGGTTGACTGCCAGGCCCTGCCTTGTACAGAAACTGCTGACCACTGTTAGGCAAGCCTGGGTCTTGATGTGTCTGGCTGCATGGACCAGGGGAACCTGGGGCTGGTGTCAGCCCACTAATGTGCAGGGCCTTGGCCTTGAAAGTCCTGGGCTGGTCCTGGCCTTCTGGTGGGCAGTGCCAGTGCCAGTTGAGTTGGCAGTAGGGCCCAGGGATGCTGGCCCACATGTGGGGACCATGTCCTGGTGTGGCAGGCTGCAGATGCTAGGGGAGCCCAGGACTGGTGCCAGCTGCTGGTGGGTGAAGCTATGAACCCATACAACTGGCTGCTTGGCCTAGGGTGTCCCAGAGCTGATGCTGGTTCACTGCTGGTTGGTGCCAGGTCCTGGCACTGCTGAGGTCCCCTTTCTTGAATGTGTAGTGCAAAACCAGAACTACCAACCACCTTGGTCTGTACAGAAAGTGCTTCAGCAACATCTTTCACTGGTAATTTCAATACTAGTGTATTATCAAGTAGTATTTTCTAAATTGATATTAAATACAGGTACCACAGGAATCTTTCAAGTATTGGTCTCTTTATTACCAAATTTTACATTGTCAGGTCATAGGAAAAAGAAACAGTGGTTAAATTTCATGTTGGTACTCTATGCTGCCAAAATGGTATGTTTTATGTGTTAAAACAAAAACTTTACCCTTCACCTCTCACCTTCCCCATGGCCCTCCCTTCTAAATACCCTTCTATGGAGGATGACTCAGCCGACAGGCCCATTCTTTGCCTTTCCCAACCTTTTCCCTCTTTCTTCCTGACATGCAGAAAGCTCTAGCAATTATAAGACAAGGATGGGAGTCAGAGCTAAAGATGGTGAGACAAAGAGACAAAGAGTCTGGGTCCTGAGGCTCACAAAACCACCTTACCAACTCCAAACCACCTGCCTCCCAACTTCTTTCATATAATGGAACATAACACTTTATCTAATTTAAGTTCTTTATATTTGGGGCATCTTTCACTAGCATCCAAACACAGTTCCTAATTGACCCAGACCTCAATTCATTGGAATGCCCAGAAAAGAATGTAATAAGGTAATAAGGTATATAGCATATTATATATATACATATACATACCTATGTTACATATGTACATACAATTTTTTATGTTTATACAGATAGATTAAATTGCAGTTATAATTAACTGAGAATTAAATGTAGCTTAATAAAAAAATCTATAGAATAGAGATAATTAGAATTCATTGAGATTAGTCTCAGTACAATCCCAGAAGCATTCATTAAAATATTACTTCTGGTTGTTTTGTTTTCTTCCTACAGATTTATTGGGATGAATATGGGGGTGTGTATGGGTGTGTGTGTTCTGTGATTTTGACACTGAACATTAAAAAAAATTTCCATTTGGAAATTCTGTCGTGCTTCTTATCAACTGAAATTTCCCAGTCTATTCAAACACCATCAATGAGGGCAGGACAGAAACTACAAGAATATTCATAGTGCCTAACTGTAGTTTCTGATGCCACAAGAGTAGAATGATTAATTCCTCTCCAGTTTCTTTATAAACTATCAATACTGTTTTTAAGCTATATGCCCCCAAACTGGAGGACCTCATAGTTTCTTAGATTGCAACCAGATAAAATATGTAATCAATGACTAAGCCAGTCACTCTGCTTATTGAAATCTCAGCAGAAGAAAAGTTCTGCTCTGTATAAGAAAATATATAAAATACATATATTCTGGTCATGAACACCAGCACCCCAGATAGACATTACCCCTCACTGCTGAGGCAGGGTAGCATTAATGGAATTTTGGCCTGAGTGATGGCTCTTCTCTCTTAATGAACCCATCCAGCAGCTGTCAGGCTCAAAGAAAGGCTCTCAATCTATTAAATGAGACCTTTACTATCCCAGATCTCTCCTCAATAATAAACAACAGCAGAATGTTCCCAAGCTTCTGTAAGTTATTATAAATTTACTTCCTGCCAGTAACCTCATTATAATTGGGAAAACAAAGGCTGCTTTCAACTTCTGTGCAGCACCTGAGTGAAGTTTACCAGTCGGCTCATTACAGAAAATAAAAGCAGATGATTTTTCAGGTGTTCAATTCTTTGCATCTCTGTTAAGCCCCAGAACCTTGAGTGAAAAGACAAATCAGAGTATTTTTTTCATGGCTGTCCTTCTTTCTAAGCTAGAATGAGATAATGTTGTAATGAAGCATTGTAGCCCTTTTCTTTTCTAAGCCATGCTTTACCCACTGTGAATTAACTCCTAAAAATTAAATACACATGTGTTTAAAAAGCCTATTGTATGTAGGCCTTGTCTAACAGGGAGAAAATTACAAAAAAAAAAGATAGGAATTGTTGAAAAAAACATGGTAAATTTGCAGCAGAATGACAATTAGAAAAATCTATCTTAACCTTCTCCACATCAAGTGGCTTTCAAAAATTGTCCCCTTTGAACTCTTAGATCACTTCTGAAAAAATAATAAATTAGCCTCTGATGCTTTTCCACAAGTCCTCAGCACATCCTCATCTACCTTTTTCTTCTCTTAGTATCCACATTCATCTCTTCAGTTCAGTTAGAGAATATTGGGAACCAGGCCAGCTCTATAATTCTCAGCCCTTTTATCTTAACAGGATTTTCCAGAAATCATGTGGCTATGAAGCATACAAATTAGTCTGCCCCTTCAGCTTTCAGTACCAGGAAAGTGTCTGGTAATGAGATTTCAGTATTGATAGACATCTACATTTTCCAGAAAGGAGATGGCATCATTTTCAATATGCAGGAAACAATTTTTCAAAGGATAGCCAAGTTCAAAAAATGCAGGAAATCTAAAATGATACACTTAAAATTATGGTCATGTGGGCAGGTTATTTATTTTGGGCCAATATTTCTCAGCAGAAATAAAATCTGTTTGTTTTTTTTCCCAGTCTGGAGTCATTACCTATTGCTCCAAAAATCAATATTTGATAATGTTAAATAATTCCTGCCCACAGAGGATATGTAAGCTCTCAAAATGTTTGGATAAATATAAAAGAGTGGTACCTGGAATTCAAGTTCAACTAATGAGACACATAATCTATTTTATATCTGCCTTTTTTCATTTCCTGTGATTGGCACACTCACAGAAAGGCAGCTGATTCTAAAGGCATTTCCCAAAGTGGGTGCCATGGATCACTAATAAATATTCCTTGATAGAAATATATATGGAAAAAAATATTGCTTCAATGAAAAATTATGATCGTTTAGATGACAACCTTCCAGGCTATCTGATTATAGTGTCTCACCATCATTGAACAATTTTACAACCATGTAGGTTGTAAACAACTGAAGGAAATGCAAAATAATTCTTGACTATAGATAGACAGCAAATTCAGTCCTGTCCATAGGAAATCAATAGACTTCCCTCACCATCTTGTAGAAACACCAGTATTACTTCCGTTTGCACATTCATCTCATGCTCCTGATCTAGAAATATGTCTGTCAACGTTTTCTGTCTGGTTCTCTCACTGATTATGAGTTAAATGAAATTGTTAACGTATATTCATTTTTATATCTGTGTGAGAGTCATTTTACCCCTGTATAAAAATGATCTTTTAACATGTATATATATATTTTAATAATACAAGTTTGGGGAAAGTTTGGGTATAGAGGACAGGGCACTGAGCTGAGACTTGGTGGCCTGAGTCTTTTCCAGACTGCTATTAACAATAGGATGACTATTGCTTAACTCTGTATTATGGAAAATTTCAAGCAGATTCCAAAGCAGAAAGAACAGTAAAATGAGCTTCCCTCCATTTAACCATGAGCCAGCTTTTGCATTTGCCAACTCATGGTCAAGATTATTTCTTCTATCCTCTCCCCACAGCTTCCTGTGGGGTTATGTTGAAGTAAATTGTAGATATAATATCATTTTGCATATCTCTAAAAGATAAAGTCTCTTTTAAAATATATATAGACATAATACCATTATCACACCTGAAATTTAACAAAAATTCCTTTAAATCATGAAATAATTCAGTTACTTTTCAAACTGTAATCTATTGACAAGTCATCTGCTGGCTCTGAATGACACTTCTTTGGCAAAGAGAGGCCAAATACCTGAGACCCCATCCATCTCTGCTGCACTGTTTGAAAATATGTCTTTGGGGATAGCTTGCTTTTATGCAGTGGCTACACTTCTGAAACACTGAACTTGGTCTGAAATTTTAGAAACCAAATCCTTGTTCAAATGTGCCACAATGAACTACTACTTTAAGAAAATGAGCAGTAAATAATTTTGACTGAGCACCTCCCATTAATGTGTTCGTGTTTCTAGATTTTTAGGTGTCAGCTTTCCTAAGATGAGCTACTGCTTCACTATTGATCTACTTCAAGAAGTCCTATAAAATGACTATACCTCAAATGCACAAGCAATTACTGAAATAGAGTCTGAATGTTTCTACAATGTCATGAACATAAGAGACATTCATTTCAAATCTTTAGAGGTGCCTCTAACATACAAGCCATTAGGAAGCACTGTGGAATCAAGAGCTGGAATTGTCTTCACTGTTAGTGGTTGGAAGCCCTCTTAGTTCAGGCTGCTATAACAAAATACCACAGATGGGTGGATTAAACAACAGAGTTTAATTTTTTCCCAGTTCTGGAGGTTGGTGATTCCAAGATCAAGGTGCCAGCCACTTTGGTCCCTGGGGAGAGTTCACTTCCTGGCTTTGAAATGACCACTTCTTTACTGTGTCCTCACACGAAAGAGAGAGAGAGGGAGAGAGAGGAACACGTTCTGATATCTCTTCATCTTATAAAGGCAACCAGACCTATCAGGTTGGTGCCCCACCCTTATGACTTCATTTAACTTTATCACATTACAGGCCTTATCTCCAAACACTTTGGGGGTTATGGCTTCAACATATGAGTCTTAGGGGGGATACAATCGGTCCAGAACAATAGCTTAATCCAATAATTTTACCTTTCGTGTATCATTCACCCAGGTGCTCAGGCCCAAACCTAGGAAACATTACTAAATCTTCTCTTTCCCTTTGACCTCCACACCCAATCCAGTAGCAATTCCTACTGGCTTAATACTAAATTATATCCCAATTCTCCTCACTAATCAACACCTTTATTTCAACACTGGTCTAAGCCACCATCCTCATTCACTTGAACTGATGATGACAAGATGAACTTTAAAACAAGTCAGATCATGTTAGTCCACTGCTTTCAACCCTCTAGTGACTTGCCACCATGCTTCCAATAAAATCTGTGCTTCTTACCAGGTGGCTTTCAAGGTGTTACTAATGTGCTCATCCTACCACACACACTCTGTGCTTCATCTCCAACAATTCTCTTATTTTTGCTTGAAGATATCAGATTCATTCTAGCCCCAGAGACTTTATAATTGCTCTTTCTTCTCCAAGAAACCCTTATCTTCTAGATTTTTCTATAGCTGGATCCTTATGCAAAAAACTGTTCAAATGACATCTTTTCAGAGAGGGCTCCCTTGACAGCCCTACTGCACCCTCCTTCCCTAACCCTGCCCCTTACCCTGCTTTATTTTCTTCACAAAACTTATGAAAATCTGAAACTAAACTTTTTACCATTTTTTTCAAAGTATTGGTGCCCCCCTACTAGAATGTAAACTACCTGAAATCACAGTTTCATCTCTCTTTTTCACAGTTGAATCTCCAGTGTCCAGAACTGGACACTGGAGTGTGTCCTATAGGATGCTATGTTAGGCTCAATAACCTCCCCCCTCATCCCTCAAGATGTCCACATTCTATTCTCTGGAACCTGTGAATATATTACCTTGAACAGCAAAGGGACTTTACAGATGTGGTTAAATTAAGGATCTTAAAATAGAGGAGACTATCCCAAATTATCCCGGTGGGCCCTAAATGTAATCACAAAGGTTTTTATGAGAGGTCAATAGGGGAGAAGGTGGTGAGGTGAGGACAAAAGTAGAGATTGGAGTGATATGGTCAGAAGCCAAAGAATGCTGGCAACTTCTTGAAGCTGGAAGAGGCAGGGAAACTGATTCTCCCCTGGAGCCTCCAGATGGAAACAGCCCTGCAACTTGATTTTAGACCCTGAGACCCATCTTAAGCTTCTGATCTCTGGAACTTTAAGAGAACACATTGCATTCTTTTAAGCCCTACATTTGTAGTAATTTGTTACAGCAGCAATAGGAAACTAATATAGATGGATTTAACAGATATGTGCTTAATGAATAAATTCCTTATAGAGGCAATATAGTCAATGATTGAGAGAACAGCTATAAACTAAGACTTTCTTTTTTTTTTTTTTTTTGCGGTACGCGGGCCTCTCACTGTTGTGGCCTCTCTCGTTGCGGAGCACAGGCTCCGATGCGCAGGCTCAGCGGCCATGGCTCACGGGCCTAGCTGCTCTGCGGCACGTGGGATCTTCACGGACTGGGGCACGAACCTGTGTCCCCTGCATCGGCAGGCGGACTCTCAACCACTGCACCATCAAGGAAGCCCTAAACTAAGACTTTCTTGAATTCATATCTAATCTGTTAGATTAATGAGATAGTATTTGCAAAGCACTCAATACAATCACTCAGTAAATGTCAGTTATTATTATTGTGGTTTTAGTCCAAAGATAAGTCCTAGTCTTATGTTCCTTAACCCATGGTTGTATACTAAAATCGCTTGAAGAGGTTTAAAATGCTCATGTTTATCTCCCAAAGACAGGGTCAGCTACATAATATACGGAGCCCCTTATTCATAAGTTATTAAGAATTTCAAAATAGCAACAGCATAGCATTTAAACTGAGCTTTCAGCCCTTCTAAGTATGGTGCCCTGTACCACTGCACAAGTTGCATCCCCATGCAACCTACCTTGTACAAAGGTTCTGAAAATTTATCTAGGGTGGTGTTCTGGTATCTATAATATTTAAGTCAAGTTATCCTAGTATAAAGCCATAGTTGAGAACCTCTGATATAGTCCAAAATTATCATTTAATAAATCAAAAATGCTGAGACCTTTGTCCTTTGCTGGCTCTCCAGAGCATCACTAAAACAGCCTGTTGTTAAGACACAGTTGAGTTTATTGCTCACTCTGGTAAGGCAGAGAGATGAGCACTACCTCAACACTCCAGAAACATCTCAGAGAGGGAGAGACAAAATTGTGATATAGATAGAAATTTGCAAGTCTCCTTTAAGGTTTATGGGTTTTTTTTTTTTTTTTAATTTTTGCTTGTTTTGTTTTTCTCACAAGTAAGGACAGGCTTGGTTAGGACTGGGTAAGAATCAGGAAACAGTAGTTTAGGATCAGTGAACACAGTAAGCGAAAAAGACTTCTAAACTACCATTTAATGCCTTCTGTTGAAGAGTGTGCTGGGCCTTTTAGAAAGCTTCTGGAAATACCTTATTTAAAAGTTATCTGTGGGGGCTTCCCTGGTGGCGCAGTGATTGAGAGTCTACCTGCCGATGCAGGGGACACGAGTTCGTGCCCCGGTCCGGGAAGATCCCACGTGCCACGGAGTGGCTAGGTCCATGAGCCATGGCCGCTGAGCCTGCGGGTCCGGAGCCTGTGCTCTGCAACGGGAGAGGCCACAGCAGTGAGAGGGCCACGTGCCGCAAAAAGTTATCTGTAACTTTTAAAGTCCTGTGTAATTGTTTCCAGGAATAGTAAAGTTAAATTGATGAAGACAATGGAATAATACAATAATGTTAATATATATAATAAGTTGTGCAGACAGTCTGGCTTCTCCTCCAGAAATGTTAAGTGATTGGCACAGTATCACTCAAGTAGTGGGTGAATCAGGTTAGACACTAAAGTTTCTGATTCTGAAGATAGTGCTTATACCACCTCGCAGGCTGCTTCTATAGAACCATAGGTTTTATAGCCATCTAACTAAAATCTCTCAGGTTACACTCAGAATTCTTACAAATCATATTTCAAAGACAGTACTTATAATAGGTATTAAACATCCAGAAAATTATAAGAGAGTAAAATATAATTGGATTTTATAACAGAAAAGTTCAAAGGATTACTTTTCATCATTAAAAAGATAATTGTTTCAAATCCAAAGTAAATTATGAGAACAATTTTGAGGATTTTAAAATTGTTATGCCACATATGTAATATATCTGTGCATCTTATACTTAAGTTTGTTTCTGAAAATACTTGAGTTGGTTCAGTAATCAGATTTGAGAAGGCTTCACAAATTACTATTTCATGGCTGTTACTGTAAATTGAAACACATCTCAATCTTTCAGTCTAAGTGTTTTCCTTTTTCCAAATAATGCAGCAATGTATGTTTTAGAAACTTTTACAAGAAATCCCCATCTTTCTGGGTTTACTGAGTTACACCAAGAAAAGAAGTCTTTATTGAATTTTTCCTAAACTAGGTAAGTTGTTTTTCTGAAAAATAAGCCCATATTTTTGCAGAATTTTATAATAAATTCTGTCAATTTCCTATTGGCATTAGCTATTTTTCTAAAGATAACTAATTAATGATGCTTTCTTTGATGAAGAGACTGTTTCCTTGGGTTGTCAATAGTGTAATGCTGAGAGGACTTGTATAACCCTCTGGAGACAGTTTTACATATAAAATTAAATTCCATACAGAAAAGCAAACAAACAAGCATCATCAGTCATTGCACACTCTTTTTTTTAAATTATTTTATTTTATTATTTTTTTAAAATTTTTTAACATCTTTATTAGAGTACAATGGTGTGTCAGTTTCTGCTTTATAACAAAGTGAATCAGTTATACATATATATACATATATATATGTCCCCATATCTCTTCCCTCTTGCATCTCCCTCCCTGCCTCCCTCCCTATCCCACCCCTCTAAGTGGTCACAAAGCACCTAGCTGATCTCCCTGTGCTATGTGGCTGCTTCTCACTAGCTATCTATGTTATGTTTGGTAGTGTATATATGTCTATGCCACTCTCTCGCTTTGTCCCAGCTTACCCTTCCCCCTCCCCATATCCTCAAGTCCATTCTCTAGTAGGTCTGCATCTTTATTCCCGTCTTGCCCCTATGTTCTTCTGACCATTTTCTTTTTTTTTCAGATTCCATATATATGTGTTAGCATATGGTATTTGTTTTTCTGACTTACTTCACTCTGTATGACAGTCTCTAGGCCCATCCACCTCATTACAAATAACTCAGTTTCATTCCTTTTTATGCTGAGTAATATTCCATTGTATATATGTGCCACATCTTCTTTATCCATTCATCTGTTGATGGACACTTAGGGTGGTTCCATGTCCTGGCTATTGTAAATAGTGTTGCAATGAACATTTTGGCACATGACTCTTTTTGAATTATGGTTTTCTCAGGGTATATGCCCAGTAGTGAGATTGCTGGGTCATATGGTAGTTCTATTTTTAGTTTTTTAAGGAACCTCCATACTGTTCTCCATAGTGGCTGTATCAATTTACATTCCCACCAACAGTGCAAGAGGGTTCCCTTTTCTCCACACCCTCTCCAGCATTTATTGTTTCTAGATGTTTTGATGATGGCCATTCTGACTGGTGTGAGATGCTATCTCATTGTAGTTTTGAATTGCATTTCTCTAATGATTAATGATGTTGAGCATTCTTTCATGTGTTTATTGGCAATCTGTATATCTTCTTTGGAGAAATGTCTATTTAGGTCTTCTGCCCATTTTTGGATTGGGCTTTTTGTTTTTTTGATACTGACCTGCATGAGTTGCTTGTATGTTTTGGAGATTAATCCTTTGTCAGTTGCTTCATTTGCAAATATTTTCTCCCATTATGAGGGTTGTCATTTCATCTTGTTTATGGCTTCCTTTGCTGTGCAAAAGCTTTTAAGTTTCATTAGGTCCCATTGTTTTTATTTTTGTTTTTATTTCCATTTCTCTAGGAGGGGGGTCAAAAAGGTCTTGCTGTGATCACTGAACACTCTTTGTTGGGAACTTATGGTGGAGCCATGGAAGGAAGGAAAGACAGAGGGAATATTCTTCTTATGCTGGAGCAGCAGGTATGAGATTTTCTTTTTCTACACCCTCAAGACTAATTTACTTCCAGGCAAACAGAAAACACTGACTGGAATTAATATCACTAACTTGGGAACTTGGGAACTCACTGTAACATCTTTCACTCAGATGTGAAATTTGCTATACATAAATGTTGGGGAAGGAAGAACTATTGTTTTATTTCTAGCTTTAGGCTGATTGCTCAAGGTGTCAAAGAGAGAGAAAAACGATGGGAGCGGGGAGGAAGATGATGGGCAAAAATATGGTGCCGAGGGGCAACAAATTATATCAGCTGTAATTTATTGTTATTTCCTTGTAATGTGACAGGGATAGTATGTTAACCTATGAGTATTTGATGATTTCCCCCAGAAGGCAATAGCATAGGTGTCTCTCATTTCTTCCTTTGTCCTTCTTCTATCCCCTAGACTTTATTACACGTATTCAGAGCAATCAGTGGAAGGGGCGAACAAAAGAAAATAAAAGATAAAAAGATTTTTTAGAAGAAAAGGGTGAGGTTTATTTATGAAATCAGGAAAAAATGAGACATGGAAAGCAGAAAGAAAATCAAGATCTTATGCAAAAAGCGTCCAGGGGAACTTTGTGGGAAAAAGAATGGAACATGAGAAAGAGTTTGAGGTTGAAGGGTAGCCCATGCACCCTCGTATGAGATGGTAGAAGAATAAAAGAAATGAGTTGGAGCTTTTGAGAACTGTTAGTCTGGATAATGAATTGGACTCTCCTTAGTACTTTTCCAGAGATAAAATTAATTATTTATGTTCCTGGGTTGAGCTGTGTTGGCTGGAAATACTGAACCATGTAGACTCACTAAATTTATATGGGTTACACTTTGGGAGTGAATCTCCAAGTCTTTGGATTTGTGATGTGACATCCAACTGTGCTTTGAATTAAATTATCACCTGAGTCAACAGTGCATTTTGGTATGAAGGCCAGACTCTTGGAACAATGAAACAAAGTGGGAACTGAGGAGTGGGTTCTTGAAATAATTCTAGAAAGCCAGAGCAATGTGTTTGAGGCTTTGCTGCAATGGAAACTGTAATTGGGAGAGGAAGAAGGAAAAGTAGTTCCAATTTGGAAATCAGATTTATGAAGCAAATATAATGAATGAAATTGAGATTGTCTTTAAAAGGAAAACTTCTCTTGTGAAATTGCAAACTGGACATTTGATTTAAGACAGCTTCAATGGCCACTTAACTTTTTAAGGAATTGTATTCCCTTCTCAACAGAGAAAGAAGGCCTATGTCAATCCTGCTTGGAGCACACAAAATATGCTGCCTTGCTCCACTGGTGGTGAACATATTTATTCCAGGGGGATCTGGCTGCTGCCGTGGAAGTCGACTTCAAGCAGACTTTGGAAACACTGAAACAAATTAATAGCTCCCAGAAACTTGAGAAATCTGTGGGAAATACCATGCCAAGGAAGGGCCAAATAAAAAAAAACTTGAATTGTGATTTGACCATTCCACCAAAACGATACAAAGATGCACAGACACAGAAATAACGAGATGCTGGCATCTAACATCCTCCACCAGGGGTGATTTATGAAGTCAAAGCTAGAAAATCTGCCATTAATGTTATGGATGGTTTTGAGAGGATGTGCCCATGAGAAGTAAGTGGCAGAAATAATTCCCAAGGTGGACCATCTGCCAGGGGTGATGGAATGAGGCTTGGCAAACCTACTTGTTGGTGCAATTAGTTGATGGTCACAATTTGCTGGATGTTAATCCTGAAGCAAGAGCCTCATGAATTCCCACTATTAGTGAAGTAGACCTAGACTGAGGAGGATAAAGAATGGATATTAATGGCCTTCAGGATCATCACCTATTGGGGTTCATGTCAGAGGCCTTGAGCACATCTGGGGAACTGGAAATTACAGCAGGGATATTCCCTCTTATTGAAGTCTCCACAGGGAGTCATAAATAGGACCCAAATCCCAATCCGGGACCCCAAAAGACAGCTCTTCTTGCAAGTTGGCCACTAATTTGCTTCCATTGCAGGTGGTTTTCCTATGATGAGTGGAGATTTGAAAAAAAACTGCAGGGGTGAGTCCATGCAGGGCTCACCCTCGGCTTGTGTGGTTGGACTTAGAAGGCTGGGCATGACCCGTGTCCCCATCTGACTTGGAGAAGAGGGGAGCCTAGTGTTGGCCTCCACCTCGAGGGGGCTTTTCAGATCAATCATCTTTCCTTATTTGAGGAACAGGGACTGGAGCAGAGGGCTTGAGATTCTCTGGGGAGGCATGGGTATTATTTACTAAATCTGATATATTTCTAGAAACTCCATTAGTGAATTTTCCCATTCTCTGCTTCCAAAGTTTCTGGAAAGGACAATAGTGAATTTTGGCAGAAGCTGCTGAGCCTGATAGTTTCTCCTGACAGAGACCCCTGACAGGGATTTTTATCTGCCTGGAATAAACTAGAGAATTTGGGGGGTAGCAGATGGAAATTGTAATAGGCGCAGTTACTTTTGACATATGGGCATTTATGCCCTCTCCCCCATCTCCCCTCTCAATCAAAGAGAATTCTGGCAATGTCATTTTTGTATTTACTACTTTCCTGGAGCTCTGTGGCTTAATTGTACAGTGAAGGAAACTTAGGAGCTGAGATAAGGTATCTATATCAGAAAGGATCTGTGGAGAAAGGGTCTTTCTCCAGAAAGGGTAAAAATGGAGAGGTAGTAGGTGAGAGGAAAATGGAGGTGAAGAGAGACCAGTGAATGTTCACACTGGGGACACCAGAGAGAATTTTTCAGGAATAGATTAGAGAATAAAAGGAGGGAATATTGCTGGCTTGGGGAAGGGGGTTGACAGCTTTGGGGACTAAAGGAGGCAGAAAAGGAAAGGAATATAAGAAAATCAATATTTACTTTTGATTGCTAGATTATGGTCCTTTGAATTTAATAATCCACAAAGACAGGGCTATATTAGCCCCAGGATTTATTTAAACCATGAAATCCTACCTCATAGCAAAGTGAAAAATGTAAGAGAATCCACCACTCAACTTAAGAACCCAGTTATTACCAACTTCTTCCTCCCAGCATCTGTATTTACTTCCAGGATCACCTCATTCTGCTTTCAGGAACTGGATAGACCAAGGTTGTGCCTACTTCTGGTTCATCCTCATTCCTAGCATGAGCCCTTTCAGAGATCTAATCCAAACCAGGGGGTTTCACAGGCCATCCCATCCTTAGCCAATCCTTGTCTCCTCAATAAGACAAAGGTCTCAAAAACATCACTCAGCCTTTCACTACATTCACCACCTCCACTTCTAGAAATAGCAAGTGCCCTCAGTAGAAAAGCTGACCCTAACACCAGGATCACATCCCTGACCTTTCCATCTCCCCTGACCTGGTAATCCTTCATTATCTTATAAACTCTGATGCCCTTAAGCAAGATGTGTGTGTGTGTGTGTGTAAAATTTATAATATATTACTATTTTAACATTTATATACATAAATATCAATATATATATACATATATATATATACCTGTATATATATAAAGCAGCTTTTCTAGCTGTCCTCATTAGGAGGGTTGGTTAGAATTGTCTAGAATGTCATTAATGGATGTGGAAGTCCCTTACTATGCCCACTGTAAAGATGAGGCACAGAGAAGTTAGATAACTTGCTCAAGTTCACACCACTGGCAAATGGTTCACCCTCAGGATGACTTGCTCCAGTATCTGTTTTCTCAAGCATCTTCTCCCTGCAAGGGTGAAATGCATTGCTTTTTGGTGATGTAAGAACAAATCTTGGAAAATCCTTAGGAATATATTTCTAACATTCATTCCAATATTTCTACCACAGATTATTAGTAAAGTAGTTCAGGAATGTGTCATACTCAGAAGATAACATGGACCAGCCAAGAACTAGAAATATTCTGCATGTTTATTAACAGGAAAATAAACAATGTGTTGTATATTCACACAATGAAGTCTACACACCAAAAAAAAGGATTGAACTGTTGATACATGCAGCATTGATGAATCTAAAACATTATTCTAAGGGGAAAAAATGCCCTCCTTTTGTGTTTTATATTCCTTCTATCTTCTTAATATTTTTTAAAAGTTTGAAGTTTTTATCTGATATTATTATCTCAAAGATTAGGGCAAATCTAATCCTGCTGTCTGATGAATAGTTTTCTTGTGTATTTTCTAATTTTGAATTGTGAGTGCATCTTAAGTGGGCTTTATCTATGGGAATCTTTATGCCAGTTTGATGGTGTTTTCAATAGTACTTAGTTTTGTGCTCACTTTTGCTAGTATACCCTCCTGACCCACTTTTTTATGATAATTTATTGATTTGGGGCCTTTTGAGACTATGAAGCTTGTGTAAATTCAAACTTCAGTTTGTAAAGGTCAGGCCTGTGGTTATGATTTCCCAGGGAAGACTACTGTTTTCAACACACAGACCAGGCCAAGACAGATAAGCTTTCCCCACGTGCTAGTGAGCAGATTTTGCATTTCACTGAGGATGTGGCTGGGAATTTTATGCAGTTTTGATCCCAACTTCCCACTCAATGTCAAGACATTGTACCCTGTAACTATGTGGTCAAAAAAACACATACCCTCTGGTTACCTAGGACAGCAGCTTCCACCACCACCATCACCCCCACCACCATCACTCCCACTGGGGCAGTCCCAGTACCAGGTCATGTTTATTTACTTCATGATTTTGGGCCCCTGTGAATTTTTCTTTCTTTTGTACTTAGCTTTGCCTTTAAAAGATGTCAGTTGTATTTTAGCCAACATTTCTAGTTTTTGTGGTGGGTTTTCAAATTTTCTGTTCCCTCAATATCACACATCAAATAAGTTTCAGAAATGCTAAACTCAACTCTTCCTTGGAGATTCACATCATTAGCCTGCTAAATGACAATTTAAATTTAACCCTTTTAGGAACAATGTACCCTAAAATCTCTCTTAACTTGGGCTTGCCCTTAAATCACTATTTTGTTTGCATATTATGAATGAGGCAGTTTCCCTCATGGGAGAACTCAGGAATAATCATGGGCTTACTGTTTCTTGAGGCCACTACTTTAATCTGTCACTAGGATTGTGTTGTACTCACAGGATAGAGGGGGTGAGGGGGTTGTCCTGCTATAGCATGAGAGCAGGCATGCACTTTTAAAACAAATGCCAATACTATTTATATGTGTTTAAAAGCATAGAAGAAAAAATTACCCTATTTTATGCCAATTAATAGGGCAGTTTGCTCTGTTAGGAGGTAACATTTTTCCAGAGTTAGTAGAATAAAGGCTCTGAAGGAGGGTCAAAGGATTTGATGCCACAGTATAACCATGTGGCTTTGCCCACAGCTGGCTCCCATCTATGGAGGAGTCAAGGGTATGAAAAGTCTTAGAATACTCTGTACAATATTGTTATTAGTTGGAATAGTTAAAAGTCAATGGTTAACCCATAACCTGCTGGTTTCTAATGCTATTTATTAGATCGAGACTCATGCTCAGAATTTATCGCACAGAGAACGATTGAGGGACAATCCTATAGAGTGACAGCTCTGTAATTTTGTCAACCTGGCAGGTTGTCCCTTTGAGTCTGGGTCTATCCTATGGACTCTACAGTGTAACTAGTTATAATTTTAGGAATTATATGCCCCACCAGGGACAATAGAACACAAAGAATTCTGATGGTATAAACCTTTCTAAAGTATAATTTTTAAGGTTAACATGATTAATCAGATGTCTATTAACTAGAAACCATTTAGGGAGATTTATGTAGCTTATAAATTACTGATTGGATATCAAAGACATTGAAATGGTAGAAAAAGCTCATACAAAGATTAATAACTGTTCCTCTCTCATTCCCTAAAAGGAAAATGAGGTCTAGAACTCACTCTGGATGCTCAGCAAAGAACCTCCCACTGAAATAAATATTAGTCCTATTTTTCCATATGTTCATCTTTAAGGTTTCTTGCGTGCATCAGAGGGGTTCCAAATCCATCTCTGCCTTAGAAACCCCTAATCCTGCCCTCCTGGTCACATGTACCATCCAAACCCTCAGCCTAGATCAGCTTCCTCTCTTATAAACTCACATAGCATCTCTTAACTCTTCTATTTGTCATTCTCTTTTCTTCTTTAAGATTACTCTTTGTTTAAAATTTTTATTGGAGTATAGTTGCTTTACAATGTTATTTTCGACTGTACAGCAAAGTGAATCAGCTATACGTATACGTATACCCCCCCGTCCTTCTTATTGCACTTATTAATGTCCATCTTTCCAAACAAAACACGAACTCTATGAGAACCCTCGACTCACAGTTTGAAAACTCTGGTATCTTGAAGACCAATTATAGGAAAGTGCAGAAGGAAGACAACAAGCACTGGGCCCGTATGTATTCTTCCCTCTCTTGTGACGTGTGCATTCATACGACTAATCTTCGTGAGGCACTCAGGTTACAAAGGCAGGTAAGATAAAGTCACTGTGGTAGAGACACTAGCTCTCAATCCCCCTTTTTCTTCAGGACACGGCAAGATTACACAGCCCAGTCCCCCTTTAGGTTAGGCGTGACCTCTCTCCCAGTGAATGTTAAGTGACACGGCCCAGCTATAACACCTCCCAGGAACACTCCTCGTGCTCTCTCCACTTCCCAGTGACCGGGGTGAAATGAACACAGTCACCTCAGAAGCCACAAGTTAGACAGCAGAGCCTCTCTTGACCTGGATCCCAGAAAAACTTGCATGAAGCAGGGCCTCTGTTCTCTGGGATGCCTGAACTCAGTGAAACAATAATAAATTTCTCGTTCTCAAAGTTCCTGAGATTTGGGAGTTTGTTAACACAGCCTAGACTAGCCTAATCCAGTTCTCAGTCTCAAGAGGATCACATGTCCTAAGAAAGACGTGTCCTATTATTGTGGAACAGGTTCCAAAGAGCCTCCGAGGTTGAAGCAAAGCAGGGGATTGCATTTTGCACCTGAAGTATTGTTGGCTTCAAAAGATGCAGGTTTTGCTCCCAAGATGTATGACCAAGTTCCAGTAGGCTGAGATACCACATAATGGATATTTTTCCATTATCATTCTGAGACAGTTTCTCAGAGGGGAAGGATTTGGTAGTATGGAAGTTTAACCATTACTTTTTTTTTACTACACCCCCCCCACCATCTTTCCAAAGTGAAAAACCCAATATCCATTATTTCAGTCCCTGAGGATGTTTAATAAAAGAATCGCCTCATGCCCTTTGTGCTTTTCCACTGCTATACTGATAGGAAGGGTCAGGTGTAGGTCAGAATCTTCTGAATGCCCTAGGAGACCAGGTCGACTCACAGTGTCTTGAAGGGTTAGCAACATCCCTTGCCATCCACTCCAGCCCTGGTCACCTCCAGACCTCAGGACAGAGGAGACCTGAGGGCAGTGAGTTTCTATAGGCAACACAACGACTGTGACAAGGAGGAAGACTTGCTTCTCTGCACTCATTCTTGGTTTCGTGAACCTTCCAGAGCAGCTAAAGGGAAGGGTTCAGGTTTCATGAAGTCAAGGAAAAGAGGGAGAAAGAAAGAGGGAAAATGAACAGACAGGATGGAGGATGGACACACGAAAATTATTTTTTTAAGGAAGTAATATTGTTCACTGCCTAGGCAAATGACTTCTGTGAAATTCTTATATGAAAAGCAATACACTGTTTCATTTTTACTTAGTTATCACTATCGTTAGGTTTTGATGCAAGTGGAAATTTACAATAAAATGAAAATAGCATCAAGGATGATATACAATTCTGTGATAAGGTGAGTTGTAATTCAGGCAATGCCCTGCTTGAGACTCATATCCTGATTTCCCACTCCAGTTGCTGCAGAAGCAAAAAATACAGAGAGGAAGAAAAAAATAATTATCACTAGGCTTAAAGATTAAGACCATTACAAGAATATAAATAACGAAGTTATAATGTATTACAATACAAATAAACAGTATTTTTAATATAAAAGCTGCATTTGCATGAAGAAGCTATTTAGTAACAAATATGATTAAAATACATCAGAAACACTTTAAAGTTGTATGAGTCACATATGTCACAGTTCACACGAAACTTCACTGAAAATAAGCCATCTGAAGGCCACATGTCCTGGTCTGAAACTATCAAAAGCCTTTCAACCAAACCTCCTGGTTCAGGAAAGATGCTCAAAAAACTGCCCCACCTGGGTTCATCAGACTTGATGACTCCATGTTTGGTTTTCAAAACAAGCTATAAGGGATCAGAACGTAGGACTGAGGTAAACAGATACTAAACAAGAAGGAACTTTTCTATTAGCACAAAAGATTTACATGAATACTTCCCAAAATATTATATTGAAAGAATGGGTCCACCACACATTTAGAATACTGGAAGAAATAACACTTTAACACTGAGATGAAGGACGTATCCAAACTACTGAGACACATTAGCAAAAGCACCATTCTTCCCCTTCTTTCTCTCACTTCATGCCAATTTAAGGTTTTATGCTAAAAGCTCAGGCACACCCTATCATTTCTACCCTTTTTTGGACTCTTTAATGTTTCCCATTCTGTAAAACAGGCTCCACTCTTAAAGGACTTGGTAATAAAAAGTCACATGCCAAGTACTTGTCTTAAAAGACACTTTTATCATCTACCCAAATTACACATACCCAAATCCTGGAGAAACACCATAGCTATCAACAAGGATTTGGGCCATAAGAGAGTCAAAATTTGGCTTTCTCCACCGTCAACATCAACCTGACCAAAGCTTGTTTGCTTTTTGTCACATTGGTAATTTTGTATTTCTTTCTGAAGTCAGAGAGGCCTGTGGCTAACAGGGATTGTGTTCCCAAGATCAGGCTGGGGGTGCGTGCCCATGTGGTGCCAGGCCCTGTAAGCTGAATGAGCAGGGCTTTGCCCCATTCATGCTTATATTTCAAAGGGAAAGAAGGAAGTGGGATTGCCTATATGTTGCTTCAGCATGATATATCTAAGCAAGTTGGGGTAGTTTGGCAAGAGATGAATAATAAAAGAAAGAAACTAAGGAAAATGTAGTTAGAAGTTTCAGATTTTCCCTCTAATCAATGAACAGGCACCCCATTCCCACTACTCACACATAAAGCACTGCACCCCTATTCCCAAATGAAGTTTTATTTAATTTACCTAATTTTGATATATATAAAATACTATTCTGTAACTAAATAACTGATATTGTTAATATAAGGAGGCATAATTATTTTTTATTTTTTCAATCAAAATCATGTTTCCATGCACTTGACTTCTGGATTAAATATATTATTTACAGGAAAAGTCTATCAATCCTATTGAAATGTTAATCTAATTTTAAATTATTTGGGGTTGACTTTTTTCCTTTAATTTTGTGTTGAGTATTGAAAATGAACCTAAAGGCTAGAAGTGGAAAGAAATTAAATTAGATGTGTACATCTTTCATCAGAATATTAAAAAAAAAAAACAAAGACAAAACAGGAAAAATGGTCCCTGTAGGCAGATACTTCAACTTTTAATGGATCTGTTTCTCCAAACTGTTTTATTCCTCTTCCTCCAATTTTTTTTTTAAGTATTGCTGAGAAAGAAAATACATTTGTCTCATATGTCTCATATAATCAGATACTATTTGGAGTCCAACTGGGAATTGGCCTTACATTTATAAAAAGCCAAAGTAGACTCTACTTCTTCATTCCTTCCCCTTTAGTGAAATACTCCACTTAAAAAAAAAAAAAAGATTTCAACATTGCGGGGGAGAAGGTATTGTACAGAAAAGCCAAACCATGAAACCCTTCTTTTTCCATACCCTTGAACTTGAACTCAATGATCTTTGAAAACTTTGTTTCAGCTGATTAGAAAAGAAAGAAAATCCAGTGACAGGAGGGCAGATCCAGCTCAGCTATGATCCAGAAAGGCTTCCTGGTATCAGGGAGATGCAGCTGCCTCCCTCAGAACCATGGTGCTTTGGGTGAGGAGGTATCAGAGCCCCAGATGGTGGGAGGGGCACGAAATGAGCACAAGTCAAGGTTTTCCCAGTCTGTCAGTTCTGTGATAGCCTCAAACTTGAGGTTGCGTTGCTGTTTGAAGAAAAAAATTATTGGCAACTCTTAATGAATGTCACCGCACTGGGGGATGAGACGGTCAGGTCACTGAGTTGGGAAGATGAAAAACAACTCTAAAAACTGGATTCTGTCAGAATAAAAACTCCCTTTGTATAAGGCTTGCAACAGATTCCTTCAGCCACACCAGGGTAGAGTTTCAGAACCTCCCCTTACTCCAGTGAGCCCGAGTTCAAAGTTAGTACAACGTAAAGGTTATTGAAACAGCCAGATAGGCATATACTGCATTTTTCTTTTTAAAGATGACAGAAGCTTTTTGAATTTCATAAACCTGTACTACTTATTATTCCGTCTGGACCCAAAGGGGTGTAGGATCAACTTTAGACATCTTTCATAAGCTTGGAATCTAATATTATGAATTTATTCTAAGACGCAAATCAGGTAGATGGATGGATTTTTTAAAAGACATTGGGCCCCCTGGGTACTTTTAGCAGATTGAGTATTGAGAGATTTACAGGGATAACATTCTTTACAAGATTAAGGAAGAAGGAAACGAAACCAAATCTTTCATTTCCAGATATACACTTTCATTAATTCTTTCACCAAAAGCACATCACTGAAGGAAAACCAGAAATGGCTTTTCAGTTATTATTAAAGTGGTTCAAGAGCCAGGGAACCCCTTGAGATGGAAACAAAACAACACAGTATTCAAGTTTTCTTCATAAGACTACCTTGTACTGGCAAGACTTAGGAGACTTCTGGCTTCAAAAAGAATATTGCTAACGGAACTTTTTGAAAAAAAAAAAAAAAGACTACATTTTGGCTAAAAACAACAAGAAAAATCTCTCTTGTAAAACCCCTACTTCCTTTTGAATCTCCAAAGGTTACAACATTTGAGATGCTTGGCAGTCATGGCTTCATGGGCTGTGCTTCTTGATTATCTAAACCCTTAAGGTGGAATAAACGCAGCTGATGTCAAGCAGACTGCTGTCTGAGTCTTCTCACTAAGGACGGATTGTGAAGAGTCTGCAGGCCCATGGTGAGAAAGTTGGAAATGCTAAAGGTAAGAAATAAAACATAAGAAGGGAGATTTAGAGAGTTAGGAAGATTTCCAAGCTCTTTTCTACAATAATATCCAAGGCCCTCTCAATTTCTATCTCTAAAAAGTACCCTTGTACTATGGTACCTGATGTTTCTTACAGTTTGACAAAAATAAATATTCAATACAAGAAGAGGAAGCAAGATCAGCTACACCCTGAGGACGTTCATTCGCTCTGCTTTCATGTTAGGGGCCTGCAGCCCTGTCTACTGCCCATGAACAGTGCTCATGATGGCTGGGGATTGCTTCCTCTGGTCAAAACTCTGGAGCCCCAAGGAAATGAATTTGTTCTCATCACAGGTCCCAAACAGACCCTAACAGCATGTTTGTTTTTCTGTATCCTGCCTGTCATGCCTGAAAGATTCTCCTTAACATATATGATACTTAATGCCATGAGACTACATGGCTAGAGATCATTTTTTAATAGAAGCTTGCTCATTCAAGAAACAATAAGGAGTTGGTTTAAACTGCAGACCAGAAGGAAGCTGACATATTATTTTGGTCTGTATCCTTGGAAACACTGTCATCAGGCTGACGGTCCCTTGTCGGCATGCTGACTTCTGCGCTGTCTCACTGTATCTTCTGCTGCCTCTGCGCCAGCTGGACAGGGCTGCTCTAGGGCATTGTCTTCAGTCCCACCAGGTCCTTCATCCTCCTGGACCTCCCTCAGGGGCCCCGGGTCCCGGGCATCACTCCTCTTCTCGTCCATGCCAGCAGACGGGCTGTCCTCCTCGTCCTCCTCTGCTTCTTCCTCATAACCAAGGTCTTCTTTCTCTTCTTCGTCATCTACAAGGCTGTCCTTGTTTTCTTCTTCATTTGAATCATCCTTTTCTTCCTCTGCATCCTGCAACTGTTCAGTTGTATGAGCCTCCTCTGACCTAAGATTCTGCTCTGTGGAGGGAAGAGAGGGGAACATCCTCTGAATAAACAATGGGCATTCACGAATACTGTATGTTTTAACTAGTATGTGGAATCTAAAAAAATAAAACAAATGAATACAACTAAACAGAAACAGACTCATACAGAGAACAAACTAGTGGTTACCAACAGTGGGGGGCAAGAGAGGGGAAGGGGGTAAGAGGTACAAGCTACTAGGTACAAAATCAGTAAGACACAAGGATGTAATGTACAGCATAGGGATATAAGCAATATTTTATAATAACTTAAAATGGAGTATAATCTATAAAAATATCAAATCTCACTGTTATACACCTGAAACTAATATAACATTGCACATCAACTATACTTCAGTTAAAGAAAGGTCATTCAGCAATTGAGTACATTTAGCTGTGAAATGAAACAATGGGGCATATGACAGTGTTCTCCATCTTGGAGCTATGTTATCACACAGGACAGATCTCTGGATGGCATCCTGGCCCCACCTATGGCCTCTCCACCTCTCTCTGGAGACTTCACTAACCATATTGACTCTGGCAAAGCCCAGGGGCATGGAGGGCAAAGGTTCCTTTGTGCTCTGTATTTTATACCTTGTAGAATGTTCAGTGACCCACTCACTGGTCATGGTGATTGGTTCAGAACTGTGACTTAAGCCAAGCCAATCAGAGTACTTTCCAGGAGTTTTTGGCCAGAGTCAGGAGCAAAAGCTTTCTCTCTTTCTACAGGGACTGCTAGGCTGATAAAATGTGAGTTGGGGCTGTTGAAAGCTACTGAATCAGGTTCATGGAAGTAGAAACCTATCATCCCTTGGGCTGTGCATGAAGCCAGAACATCCCTGGATTTTTCAGTTTTGTGAACTAATAAATTTTTCTTTTTTCCCCTAAGTTGTTTTAAAATGGGATTCTGTTACTTTTAAGAATTCAAAGGAACATATTTTATAATTATATATGGAAGTTTCAAAGCCTTAAAAATGTCAAGAACTAAAAAGAAATATAAGCTTATTTAGTTGAACTCCCACATAAAATTCAACAATTATGAAATCTCATAAGAGTCTTCATGGGGACTTCCCTGGCAGTCCAGTAGTTAAGACTCTGCGCTTCTGCTCCAGGGGACATGGGTTCAATCTCTGGTCGTGGAACTAAGAACCCACATGCCTCACCACACAGCCAAAAAAAAAAAAAAAAGGGTCTTCATGCAAACAATAGGAATAAGAGCATGGAAATCCAGGGGTATTTGTTCCCAGGAACAGTGTGAAATAGTGAAAGGATTTGGGGAGATGGCTTTTAAAGGACTCAGGACAGTTACTGGCACACAGTAGACACTCAGTAAGTGTCAGTTCCCCTCCCTCCCTGCTCATTCCAGTTTCAATGAAGGAAAAGATGTCAACTGATTAATGAAGGGCAAACAATTCAAGGGTAAAAGCAATTGCCAAATGAAATGTTCCTTAATTTACGAGAGGAGAAAAAAATAATTTTTGCTCAAATCTATCTAGAGAACATATTTCAAAGGAATTTGGTAATGGTGATGGTTTGGTCACCTAGCAAGTCAGGGGGAAAATCCAGTATCTATATGAGCATGAAAGGGCACACCACAGAATTCCAAAAATACTCTACCTCATGAATCTGACATACTTACCAGAACCTTCAGATAAATGCCTTGGAAGTGGCAGATAGAAACATTCTGATATGACCACCAAGACCTGGAGGGAAAAAAGTGATTTCACAGTGAGTGGATAGGACATTTGTTACCAAACATCCTCAAAGTTAGGTTCTGCTTCTATAACCAGACATTCCTAGACAAATATCAATACATAGCAATTGGTCAAAAGTCCTCAAAAAAAGACAAGGGTATAATTAAGAATTTTCTATTTTTCAAATGCGATATAACATAGGAAAACACTATTAACTTTAGAACCGGGGTCACAAAGTCAAATGTATACACACAGCCCACTAAAAATAGATGAATCAAGCAAGTGTAAGAAAACAGACACTATCAGCCAAGTCTAAAGTGATCTTTAAAAAAGAAAACATATTCTGACAAATAAAATTAGTCTGTACAGGGGTTGTCTCTCACCAGTGGGTAACCCCGATTGCGTGGAAGAATACTTCAGGGTGTAGAATTCTTAAGAGTCCTATAAGAAATTACTACAGGGACAAACTGTGAGAAAACACTTCAGTGATGTGAACTAAATCCTATTTTAAACAGTGATTGACTGGCTTCATACCTCTGACCTTGAATGCAGCATTGAGTCACTTGCTACTTACTATAAACATGCTGTTTCCCTTGATAAACCACAAGCTCCTAAGAGGCAGGTTCATTCTAGTCCATGTTCCAGGCCTGGATGGTGTGGGCCATGGTGGTGAAACTGACAGGACGGCATGTGAATCGGGGCCAAGTCAGCGGGAGCCCCTCGCTCTCTCCGCCCTCCCCATGTCCTCCCCTACACAGTGCACAACACAGAGAAGCCAGCACAGGAGGAAGCTGCCCACTGAGAAGGGCTTCACAGCTTCTCTTGTACCTAGCTAACTCCTGGAGTTCACCTACACTTTGAACAACTGCCCAGTCTTTAAAATAGGAATAGTACTTCATAAATATGTTTTTAAGGGGCTCTAAAATTTTAAAAACCCAAAGTCATTGTCCTTTTGATTCAATTTTATAAACATCAAATGTGAACCTCACTTTATTACCATCTGTATATTCATTTATTACATTACTTAATATTTGGCTCGTTAGGTTCAAGATATCATGTTAACTTCTGAGGGGAAGGGCTCAAAAAGAGAAAAAAAATAGCAGTTTAATTATAAAGCAATATGGAACAGGGGTCTCATAAAAAATGAAGAAAGCTCTTTGATAGATACTTAAGAGATACAGAGATTACAACCCGTTACGGGAGTGGGGAAGACTCTAGAATGACCACTTGAAAGGTGGCATTTAGGGTCCTGGGCATGGTCAGGAGTGGAAGGGCAGAGCAGTTATCTGGCTTTTGTAAGCGACACCAAACTTGACCACAGGAGCTCTTGGATCCAGAGAAAGGCCTAAATGCCAGTCTGAGGAGGCCCATGTGCTGGGCAGTGTTCCTCCTTGGGAAGGAACAAGCTCCAAGCCATCAAACTGATTTGAACAGCAAAGAGGAAAACATTTCCATCTGAAAAGACTGAGGTTGAAAACCTATTTCTAATATGACAGTCACTTGCTTATAGTAGCTATTCACTGGACATAATGTTCTTTGTGATTTTTTTTTTCCTTTTGGCTTTCTTAATACCAACTGGAGGGGAAATTTTTGGTCCTGACACATTGCAAGGGAAAGAAGAAACACCTGCCAGTGACAAATAATTGGCATTTACAACAAAGCCTGGGAGGGAGTAAGTCCCACCTGCGAGATACCTGGGCCATCTAGAGCGTTAGGTAAGGGGGCCTGGCAAAGACTTATGGGACACCAGCCTCAACCTTGTCAGCTGTGTGACCCTGAGCAAGTCACTTAACTGTTCTCTCACTTGCACTTTCTCTTGAAAGGACAGGCTTGGGACTAGTCTATCACTAAGGGCTGTTTTATGTCTCTAAGAGTACATAATTCCATTATACTGTCTTCCTTCCCAGAAATTGGGAGGAAAACCCTCTCATTCTATCAGTTCAGGATCTATTTTCCAGTCTCAAGAACCACTCCCTTGGGATGAGTCACTTTCTGAGCCACTAAGAATGGTTAGATTTTCAGGTTTCAGCTTAGCAGACAGCCAGGCATCTAAAAGAGGAGAGTAGATGGATTTGCCATCTTTCACAGGAAAGATGAAACTTTCTTCCACTAGGAATTGGTCAGCAGCATGTAGAAAAATAGTCCACCCAAGCTGCAAAATCCAGACAGTGTCTACACATACCAACCGAAATGGAGACCAGATAACAGAGGCAAAAGATTGCTACCTGTGTTTTCCATTGCTTTTCTGCCTGTCTACAGCTTTGCTATCTTCCACCCTTCAAAGCAGAGTTGCTGATGTCAGAAAATGATGCGGCCTGAGTGATTTGATACACAGACTATGCACTTAAGGATCTTTCCCATATTGGTTTAAAGTGCAAAATATATACTTGATTTCTAAAACTGAGCCCTTTGTTTACATGTGAAAAATAACATTTAGTAAAATATTTCAACCACTAGGCTCAATCAAGACAGCAAACAAAAATCAAACTAGCAGCCTTGTTTTGACTTCCCATCTTTTAAAATTAAGGAAAAATAGGAAATGTAAGAGTCAGGCTTATGGGAACCAATGACTTGATCAGGAAATCACTTCGTATGGAAAACATCCTGCCCCTTCTGGCCACTGCATAAGTTAAACTCCATAAAGACTCATAGAGGGAAGGAGACCCTCCAAGGTCATCAAGACCAAGTTTCACATAACTGCACACTGGGCCTTGCTTTCAGCCCCCAGTTAATGGCAAAGGTGACACAAAGCAATGAACTGCTCACCTGGAGACCTCATTGAAGGCAAAAATTCTAGCTGTTGTGTTTCTTTTAACACGTTACAGTTGTAGAAAAGGCATTTTGAGCAGAGTTTGCTATAGCAGTGTTTGCTATTTTATGGAAATGTATTAACAGAAAATGTATGAGTCTATTACTGCTTTGAAATTATTATTTCCTTAAATAACGTTCTCTTCCCAACTTCTTATGAAGGAACAGTAATCTCTATCACTTAGTCACTTGAATAGTCTAGAATCAACTCTCTTCTTTCTTCAGGTCAAGCCTCTAATAACCTTCCTACACTGATTATTTGACTCTAAGTTTCCAAATAACTTAGGGCTTAGGCAGGCCTGACTTCTTGGACTTACGTTCAACATCGAAAGTAAAATTCTAAAACTCTTTATGTGAGAAGAGTTTTCAATGATCTTCCAATAGGCCCACACTCAAACTACATTCTCCATAACACCATCTCAGAATCGCCCAGGATCTCATACTGTTCCCCCTACAGAAGCCTCACACTCATGCAGCTCCAGAGTAGACAGTAGATGGGAGAAGCACATTTATATCCAAAGTCAAATCATTTTCGGCCAGAGCATTAGGGAAATGTTAATTAGCAGTGAGATTAATGCGGCAGAATGGAACATACCTAGGACCTAATGAATGACATATCTAAGTTTTATCTCCACCCATGAAGTTAACATCAGAAATCAAATGACAAATATAAACCATAAAATGAAGTAAGCATGTTCATGGCAAAATAAAATCCAGCTTCCTTGGCTCCTTGGAATATGACTTTGTAGTACCAAGTTGTGACTTGCTATAAAGGTGACTGCTAACATTTTAAGCTTATTTTTTAAAAGACCTCGCAAAAGAGCTGAAATACATTACAAAATGTAAGGACAGACTTTAAGACAATCTTACCTAAAGGGCTGTCCTTTTTATACAAATTTTTAGTCATCATCAATTATTCCTATCATACAGTGTTTAAGGGCTATGTGATTAGTATATAGTATAGTAACTTTTACGAACTTCTTAGACTTTAAAGCTCAAACTGATCAAGTGTAGATAAAGAGAAAGATTTCAAAAATATATACAGCCAAGAGTAAAACACACCCAAACATTTATAGTTGCCTATATAGTTAAGTAAATAAATGTATTATTCCAACACTTACCTAAAACTCTAGGGAGAAAATACACACATACCTAATGGATAGTAATTTTCATATCCAAAGAAGACATAGTGGCTTGCATCTTATTTTTTCACATAATAATGATTGTGTTTTTTAATCCACATTATCTTACACACTCCATCTTGGGAAAACTGCAGTGTATGTATAAGCAGCTGGTGAGTTTAGAGGTTCAATTTGAGTATATGAACAGGAAAAGCCATCTTGTTCACCGAAGGAACAAATTCACAGCTTTGGCCTTATCACCACAGTGTTCTAATCAAGTAGGCAATTTGTGAATTCACAGCTGACTCAGTTGTCTTGGAAACTGACTATGAATTCAAGTAAGTCTCTATTTCTTTCTTCATTACTGCCTATATTTTGCGTAGCACATGACTTCAGAATATTTAAAGGAGAGGATTAGGCAATAATAATTTAATGAGTTTTCCAGTATTTCTCAAATTTCCATCGAAAGCAGTAACAAACAAGCAAATATTATTTAACTGCTTAGATTACACACAAAATGATGCTTATGAGCTTTTTCTTTCTTGGCTGCTTTCCAGTTTTGCATGAAACCAACTGGCTTTAAAGACAAGAAAAAAGATTGTCATTATCTCTTACCAGACCCATGAAAAGGCCAAAAATCAAGGTGGCTATGATGAAAAAGACATAAGAACACCAAGCAGGAACTCCAAGGGTCACTGTGAAATAGTTGTGAAGATGCTGTAATCAGAAGAAAAAAGTAAAAAATATATATATTTATAATGAGGACTAAGAATGTTTGAACCTCCCTCTTTACCTATAACTCAAGTCTGCAAATTGTTTCTACTTATATGAGCCCCCACAAAGGTTGTCCAGCAGTTTATGCATCTATATGATTCTTCAAGAAGAAGCCAAATTTTACAACATTGAGAATCTGAGAGCAATAATCAAGGTCATATCTAGTAAGAGTTATACTTCCTTGAAGTTCATGATCAAATAGAACTCTGGTAGAATTGGTTATCTAGTCCCTTCTTCCATCCTGAGATTTTTTTTGGTCACTCTGCCCTAATAATTTATAACCTTAATTTTTACTCATAATACGGCATCCATAAAAAATTAAACTTCTTGGGCCTTTACCAATTTTTAAGTAGAGCTAAATTACTACTTACGGAACATCAACCATTTAAAATGTCTCCGTGCCTCCTTTTTCTAATCAGACTCTTATTCCTCTACCCTCACCCATCCTTAACAACTTTCCTAATCACCATAAAACCTGAATGCAATAATAGAAGAAATTTTCCAGTTAATTCATTATGAACAAATAAGATTTCATCAGTCTTCGAACAGAGTGCACATCCCTTCTTGTTTACTGTCCCCTGGGACTCTATTTGATGCCAAACACTAAAGAATAAGTGAGGAGATACAATCTTAGCTAGAAATTATTTACATGCTAAATCATACAGGAATTACAGATAGGAGCCTGCTGGTCTGGAGTCAAAGCACGTTTATATATGGACTTGCAAGAGCCATGCTGCCTCATGATGGCTTTGTGATCATCTATTTTAGGCTCTTACAGCTTCAAAAACATTCACTAAAAAACCAATAGTTTTATGATTTTGTTATGTCTATAGATAGTTTTATCTATAAAATTACTGGGCACAGGATGAAATGGCTCCAAGCTAAATGCCACCAGCAAGCAGATATAATGACTGAATAACTTGCCTAGAACTGATAAGGTTGATGAAAATGAGGCCAAGATTCTATTTTAATATTTCTCAAAACCTAAGTTACTCGACTGTCTCCCATTGGTTTCTCAGTTTATAACTGTCAATACAATTAAATAATATATTTTATTCTGGCTTAATTCAGAATAATAAACAAAAATGCTTGTTAACTGATCTAGAATAATCTGAGATCTCTCCAATTTTTTACTCAGCAGTAGAGATATATCTAAAGACTCATCAAGTTTTTAAATACACATAAATCAGTGTTCAATAAATATTTATTGAATAAGGAAAAGATACTAGCAAATCCTTAAACTATTCATAAGAAATGCAAACAACTCTTGATTTTAAAAACTGTCATC
Source organism: Mesoplodon densirostris (assembly GCF_025265405.1). NCBI lineage: Eukaryota > Metazoa > Chordata > Mammalia > Artiodactyla > Ziphiidae > Mesoplodon > Mesoplodon densirostris. Next base: position 74,716,143 of record NC_082676.1, read on the forward strand.
TGTCCTCTGCTGATGGCACTGGTCATCACTCTGTCTTCAGCCAGGGCAATTATTTATTAAGAATAATCTAGTATTCTGCAGCCCAAGTAGGCAAAAGAGGTATTTGGGATACAAAAGGTTGTTTCATTCAAACTCCGTTCAATGGAAGTTTTAAGATGCATTGCACAGTTCTCTACTTTAGGAAATTTTGTATATTGAACATAGTTTATTTATGCTTTTCTTGATTATTCAATGTCATCATCAAGATTAAACTGTGAAAAACTGTGCCAAAGAATTAGAAGACATGGAAAGCCAGTATTCCTTTGTTCTGACCCATGGATGTATGAATTCTGGAACTTGCTTTAAAGTAATATCTGCCCATATAGTTGGAATGAATAACAGCATCCAGTTAAAAGTCCTTCTGGACAGTGTCTTGTGCCCTTTTGCAAAATAAACGATTTAAGAAACCCTCAAGAAATTTTCTAAGTTATTTTCTAGGATTCAGTAAATTGTATGCCTTTGAATCACTGCATTCTGAGTCATAGTCTTAGTGCTTCCAAAAACATCCTCTTATTATAATAGGTTCCACTTCAATTTTCTTGTATCAACTTACTCTTTAAAGGATTTATTTGAGCTTCTTAGAGAAACTCTGCCATCTTGTGGTCTTTTTAGGTGATTATTACTAAAGCCTCATTAATCAAGTTGTGCTCTCACACATGCAGCCACAAATCTTTACCTGTTTACTTTGTCCGAGTCCACGATGGTTTCAGAGTACCTTTAAGGGTATTAGGGTTCCTGGTACTAGGTACTTGAAGTTTTGCTGTATATATGTTTCCAAGTAATAACTGATTAAAACTGATCTAGTTCAAGTTTAGATTTCTGTGTTTCCTTTCGTTGCCAGGTAAAGTAACACTTTTCACTTGTGGAAAATACTGACCTAGTTCAATATTATATGTGCTCATTACAAGGAAGCATCCTGTTGTTTACTTATGCAGGAAAATGTCACCTGCTGGGCCCAATACCTTATACTTTTGCAATAGGTGACTGAATTAGAGCTAATTTTTGGCTACATACATTTGAATGAGATAACTAAATGCAGAATAAATGAGAAGAATATTCCAACCAGTGGTCAGATGCATTTAAGGAATGGAGCCAAGCCAAGGCGTCCAGGGGTCAGAGGTGGAGCCTCCCCTCCCCAGGGAGGCCAGCAAGCCCTCTGGGATCTGAACTACTGCAGGTCAGGTTAAATCCCACCCAAGGGCACCACTCATCCAGCCCAGCATTGCAGAGTCTCATTCAGAGCTGGGCTGGTGGCAAAGGACAGAGAGCCTTTTAAATTTAAATTCCATCTGCATCACAGGATATACCCTGAGGAGTTTGGGGATGATCCTTTTTTTTTTTTTTTTTTTTACATCTTTATTGGAGTATAATTGCTTTACAATGGTGTGTTAGTTTCTGCTTTATAACAAAGTGAATCAGTTATACATATACATATGTTCCCATATCTCTTCCCTCTTGCTTCTCCCTCCCTCCTACCCTCCCTATCCCACCTCTCTAGGTGGTCACAAAGCACTGAGCTGATCTCCCTGTGCTATGTGGCTGCTTCCCACTAGCTATCTATTTTACGTTTGGTAGTGTAAATATGTCCATGCCACTCTCTCACTTTGTCACAGCTTACCCTTCCCCCTTCCCATATCCTCAAGTCCATTCTCTAGTAGGTCTGTGTCTTTATTCCTGTCTTACCCCTAGGTTCTTCATGACATTTTTCTTCTTAAATTCCATATATATGTGTTAGCATACGGTATTTGTCTTTCTCTTTCTGACTTCACTCTGTATGACAGACTCTAGGTCTATCCACCTCATTACAAATAGTTCAATTTCGTTTCTTTTTATGGTTGAGTAATATTCCATTGTATATATGTGCCACATCTTCTTTATCCATTCATCTGATGATGGACACTTAGGTTGTTTCCATCTCCGGGCTATTGGAAACAGAGCTGCAATGAACATTTTGGTACATGACCCTTTTTGAATTATGGTTTTCTCGGGGTATATGCCCAGTAGTGGGATTGCTGGGTCATATGGTAGTTCTATTTTTAGTTTTTTAAGGAACCTCCATACTGTTCTCCATAGTGGCTGTACCAATTCACATTCCCACCAGCAGTGCAAGAGTGTTCCCTTTTCTCCACACCCTCTCCAGCATTTATTGTTTCTAGATGTTTTGATGATGGCCATTCTGACTGGTGTGAGATGATATCTCATTGCAGTTTTGATTTGCATTTCTCTAATGATTAATGATGTTGAGCATTCTTTCATGTGTTTGTTGGCAATCTGTATATCTTCTTTGGAGAAATGTCTATTTAGGTCTTCTCCCCCTTTCAGACACAGATTAGAATCCTCAAAATATCCTCCCTGTGTGGGAATAGCTCAGAAAGCCTTCTCCAGTGATCGCCAAGGGCTCACTTCCCCTTCTATGTTCTACCTTCTCAATATCTCCAACAAGACACAAATCTGCAGTCTCTTGTAGGCTCGAGGGGAGGTGACTTGTGGATGGGCACCATCTCACTGTAATATGGTTCCAGATATTTTTACAAACAACAAAAAATCCAAAAACAGTAAGAGAAGAGACACCACCATCTAAAACACAGGGGGATGTTTTAGAGTTTTAAAATTCACTCTGGTTATTCTCCAGTCTAAACATTCATGGCCTTTAATTCACATCATGAGATATTTATAAAGCATTAAATCTTCTCCATCACACAGAGTGTCCTCCCAAGATTGTAGCACACCTTATTGTAATTAAAATTTGCCATATGCCTGCATCTTTTCATAACAACAGTAACACTGAGGAGAGGTATTAACTTACATTCTGTATTAGCTCAGTAAGCAGCACAAATTCAACAAATAAAGTAATGCTTAAATACATTCAAATGCTAAACCTAGTTAACAAAAGTACACGTTGTACAACTGTCATAAAACCCTATTTCAATCCTATCAACCGTGGTTAAAAAAATAAGTGAAAAAAGATAAAGTATTCCTTGTTGTCTATTCAGCAGAAAAAGTAAAATAATGATGACAACAATGATTAATGAATATAAGTAACAAAAAACAGCTCTCAAGTACATGATAGGTACCAGGTTCTGTGCTAAGCACAGAACAACTGTCTATGGCAGGGAAAACAAATGGGTTGGGAAACATACAGCGGGTGGACTAGTAACCCATCCACGGGACACTGTTGCTGAGAAAAGACTGACTCCTATCTGTCTATGCATCCACAAAAATCTCAGTATGGTAAGAGACTGTGGATTGGCATCAACAATCTTGCCTCACTGGCATCAGCCCCTCTGCGTCTTTCTTTCTTCCCTGTTTTTACCTTCTTCCTCAGAGTCTTTACACTGTTTTAGTTCCAGTGCTGTGTTTCTTCTGTTCACTGTTAATACAGTTGCACTACAGTTTTATATTATCTAGACTTGAGTTAAAAACAGATTAAGGGGCTTTCCTGGTGGCACGGTGGTCGAGAGTCTGTCTGCCGATGCGGGGGACGCGGGTTTGTGCCCCGGCCTGGGAGGATCCCAAATGCCGCGGAGCGGCTGGGCCCGTGGGCCATGGCCGCTGAGTCTGTGCGTCCGGAGCCTGTGCTCCGCAACGGGAGAGGCCACGGCGGTGAGAGGCCCGCGTAGCGCCAAAAAAAAAAAAAAAACAGATTATGTTCCCCACAATTACATACTCAACATTGATGTGAGGATCTTGGGCATGGGAGAAGAACCAGCTAAATAAGCTAACTGAGCAGCCAGGTGGTCAGCTAGGAGAACAGGCTTGGTAAGTATCAGTAGTTCTATAAGGACAACAAGGCAAACTATAGCTAGAGGTTTCAGTGGGAATCAGAGACTGATGCATAGCCAAGGATTGGGTCACACCAGGCCAGAGATCATACTCCCTGAATAAGAGGACAAGGGCCGAATTTTGAAAACACAAGTGGTGAGAGCCCTTCCCAGAGATTTGATGAAAGGCTGGGGACTTGTTTCTAAGAATAAAAGAAATTACAAAAGTTTGTCAAGCGGCTTGAGGAAACCAGATGCTGATACAGAGAGTAATACCAGATTTCTATTATAGATATTTAAGGTAATGTGTACACATATGAGGAGACTAAAATAACCTACAAACCTACCATCTATATTCTTTTAGTCATGTACATCACCACCCCACCCCCCACCATACATACACACACAATCTACAATCGGGGCAAATGTATTAGTGACCCCAATAAATACAAATGAACTAAATTTATCAGTGAAAAGAATTCTTGCTATATATATATATATATATATATATATATATATATATATATATCCTTCTTGCTATATGATTTTTTAAAGATTCACTTAAAACATAACAACAAAAAGGTTGAAAGTAGAAAAAAATATCCCAGGTATGCACTAACCAGAAAGAAAAAATATGGTATTAATATTAGACAAAATGACCTAATAGAACGTAAAATGCAATTGCTGTGTGTCAAATTCTACAGTTTATCTTATAAAATTGTATTTTTTTAAATATCTGGAAAGTCTAAATATACGTATATATAAAATATATAAATATCATATATACTTTACTTCTCAATCCTAATAAGAACATCTTAATTGGTTATTAAGAGATGGATCATATTCTATTCTCCAAATGGCCTTTTCTCTGAAGTCCAATGCATCCACACAGAATCCATCCATGCTGCCCAAGGCTGTGCACTGTGCCTACAAAGATAAAACATCAACTCCTGGCCTCAATGTGCTCCAAATGCCACACATTGTAATCATTTGCATGACATGATGAAAAACTGCAACTCCTTGTTTATCAGCCAAGCAACAAGAGGTCTGAGCAATCATTTATTTTCCCTGGTACTATCTTTGGAAATAAAACTACTCTTTAACAATGTGTGAAGGTCACAATCAGCTTCTATCTAAGCTCTTCTTAACCCTCAGAACAAATTCATCTCTTGACCTGCAGTTATAATAGATTCTGTGCTGAGATCTTGATGATGATACCTCACACTTATTAAATTATCCTCTTGGATTAGACATTATATGGCTATAAGGTTTTCAGATAGCTATCAGAATATATGACTCCATCAACCTTTAGTGTCAAAATACTGCAATAGGCTGAATCCCTTACTCTCAGTTCCTGGTTTGCAATTCATAATTCTCAATCTTTGAATAAACTTCTTGCCAATATTACAAAAATATCAGAAGAAAACCATATGAAACTCAAACTATCTGAAAAGGGAAAAACGCTAGTTATTGTTTAATATGATATACAAATGTCAAAAAAATAGTTAACAAATCTTAACCAAAAAAGACTAAATCTAAGTCACCAATTTGCTCTCTGTTTCAAAAAAACAAACAAAAAAACCCTAAAGTAGGTATCTCACAAGGCAGGAAATATAATACAACTGAGAAACTAGGACACAAAAACTTGTTCTTAAATTTCCCTAAACATACAGTAATATGCATGAAAAACAGAGAGTCTTCATGAGCTCCCTGAATACTAAGTTCCAAATATGATGCATGACCTATAATCATAGCTTGGAAAAGAAAAATATAGGGAGGGACTCACTTCTAAAGATCTTTTGAAATACTTTAAGGATATATATTTAATTCCACAGCAATTTTGTCAAATCTGGTAGGATTTATTAGTTCACCCTACATGTAAAGAGGAACAAAAGCTTATGTGATACATTCAAGATTATGTAACAGTTCAACATTTTAACTTAAATAAGTTCTAAGCCACTAAAAGGACTCAGTGAAATGATACAATCACACATATCAGGGGCTCTCTTCCTTAAAGGGTCACATCATAAATATTTTAGGCTTGCGGGCCATATGATCTCCATCACAACTACTCATCTCTACCACTGTAGTCTGAAAGCAGTCACAGAATACAAGTAATAAGTGCATGTGACTGTGTTCCAACAAAACTTTATTTACCAAAAAGGGTGGCCTGGCCCGCCCACAAGTTGGCTGATCCCTGAAAAATCTTTGATCTGTAGGGAGATTACAACAATGGGAAAATAAGATGAAGAGAAACCACATAAGCCCTTTCAGCTTTGTTAAAAGGATTCATTACCAATCTAAGAAAATATGACTTTGACACAGTAGTTACAGGTCTCTGTCCAATTTATGTCCTTAGAAGGACACAAAGACACATTTCCACTGTGACCCCATGTAAGAGTAGCTGTGTGGCTTAAAAAGAAAACGGAAATTATAAAACCATTTATAAGTGTTTATTTTCCAATTATTTAGAAGCTACCTTCTCACTCTTAAAAAAAACCCTCTGCCAATATAATAATAAAGGGCATATTTACTCACCCATATCTTGCCAGAGATGCTAAAAAGACCAGCCATTCCAGACATCCTAAAAAAATAAAGAGAAGGAGAACCACTGGTGATGTATGGTATTAAAAAAAAAAAAAAAACAGAAAACACAAGATTCAAGTCACAAGGACTACTCCTCCACTTCTTGCAATACATTGTCCTCTCTCCTGGATTCACTTCCATCCTTACAGAGCTTAGATCCCATGGTCACCATTTGAATTACTCTGCTGTAAATACGGCCAAGTCCCTGATCCTTTCTCCCTGCATGGTGCATGCCTGGCGAAATCCCTAACCCTGAGCAGCTGAATGTCTCTGGGGAAAAATCACGATCTCCCCTCACAGTCACAAACCTCAGCGAGCACTCAATACGGCCCAGTCCCACTGTAATCTTTTAGGCTCTTACCTGAGATGATAGCTCATATCCTTTTCTCTCCCTTCAAACTTTACACACCCTCCCCTCCCCATGCACTCTCAGCTAACAAACTGCTTGTCTTTCACTGTGAAATCAGAAGCCATTATGTGATCTCTCTTATCTTCCCAGCAGCAAATCTGAGCCTGGTGTACCACTGCATCCACCTTCTCCTATTGCAACAGAGAAAGTCTACCTGCCTGACCACAGTCCAAACCCCCCACCCGTGCCTTGGACCTCATCCCTTGTCTTGCTAATGACTTGGTTTTTCCTGTCATCCCATTTCCTGCATCAGCAATTTCTCCCTCTCTGCTGGATCATTTTCATCTGCACGAAAACATGTTCTATCCTCTCTCATCTTTTGAAAAGAGCATCACTGGACCTCAGATGGCCCTCCAGCTTAGCTTCACAAACTTCTCCAAAGAGAAGCCTATGCTTGCTGCTGCTTCTTCCTCACCGTATCTTTAACCTATTCAAATCTGGCTTCCAACCTCACTACTGCACTATCACTCCTTGTAAAGGCCACAATGACATCGCATTGCTTCACTCAATGTCTCTGTCTCAGACTTGACCTCTCTAAACCCCTTGGTAACATGGGACACGAGTGACTATTCCCTCCTTCTTGAGCACCTTTTACTTGGCTTCTAGGAAACTGTGTACCCTCGCCTGTCCTCCTGCTTCACTGGTACTCATTTTCAATTTCCTTTTGCTGACTCCTTCTCTACCCAACTTCTTAACTTTGGAGTGTCCTGTGGCTCAGGCCCAAGCACTTTTCTTTTTCTCTCTCTCTAGCTGATCCCCTTCCTTCTAAAACTTTAAATGCCTTGTATCTGTGTTCCTGAATTCTCCATGGAGACCCAGCTCCATGCATCCAACTTGACAGCTCTACAAAGAAGTCTGCATCTCAAACTTTACATGTCCAACACTGAACCCTTGATTTTCTCTTGCTCAAATCAGTAACTGGTACCAAGACCATCAAGTTCTCAAACCAGAAACCAAGGAGTTGTGTGTGTGTGTGTGTGTGCGTGTGTGTGTATGAATCTTCCCTCTCCTTCACCTGAGCAAAGTCTACCTTTAAAACATATTTTATTTTTAATAGTAAAACAATTATTAAAACATTTTACAACTACATTTACATCATATACAAATCTAAATTTCATGTAAAAGGATCAATTGATAGTGGTGTTGGATTCACATTAGCAATCACTACATGATCAAAGAGAGTGCTTTCCTTTGCTTTATTACATAGTTTTTGTTTGTTTGTTTGTTTTGCAGTACGCGGGCCTTTCACTGTTGTGGCCTCTCCCGTTGAGGAGCACAGGCTCCAGAAGCGCAGGCTCAGCGGCCATGGCTCACAGGCCCAGCCGCTCCGTGGCATGTGGGATCTTCCTGGACTGGGGCACGAACCCTTGTTTCCTGCATCGGCAGGCGGACTCTCAACCACTGCACCACCAGGGAAGCCCTACACAGTTATTTTTATTGAGTTAACTACTCAAGTTTCAGACTGCTTTATTTTTTTTCTCCAGGTATACTCCTTTCTTTAGGGCTCCTAAAGCTTCAAACAATTGTTCCTTCCTATCTTTAAACTCAGTCCTGCCTCAGTTTAATTGAACATCTATTAGCAGACATTGATTTCAATCTTATTCTTCTTAGCTATTATTATGACATACAGAGAAACAAAAGAAGCATCAAAGAAGCTTAACGTTTACCAAGTATTTTTTATTTACTAGGGGCCATGATTAGCACTGAATCTCAGTCTTCAGGGAAGAGCTGGGAAAGTGAGAACTATGATCTCATCTTCCATTTAGAGACTAAAAAGCCTGCTGTAAGTGGGCTCTGAGTGATGCTAAGTTTAATCACTTGGTTAACCAGTGACTGAGACAGACCTCTCCAGTGGAAATGCAGTTTTCCCTTGGTAATGGGTAGGTCATTTGTGGGGTGATATGTTGGCACCATACAAATACCCATTACCCCGCAATCTTCTGCCCGAGTTTTACAAGTATTGATGACAATGGCCCTTGTCGGCCATCATGCTACTTTCATATATCCACTCCACACGATTCCTATAACATTTAATAAACTGTAATATATACTTAAGTTCGGTATTCGGAAGGCATCTGAAGTTGTACGGCACTTAATTTAAAAGGCTTTAAAGGCCTGTTCAGCAGTCACTTGTTAACAGCAGAACTGTAATTTTATTAGCACCAGCTTCCAAGTCTGTAGTGGTTCCCAACTTTGGCTGCTCCTCAGGAACACGAGGCTGACCCACCAGTACCAGTGTAATCAGAGTCTCTAGGAGTTTTCAAAAGTCCACAGGTGATTCCCCTGGACAAGCAAGGATGCGAACCACTGCTCTCAATCATAGTAATGGCATTTTTTAGCACTTCAAATTCAGAAAGGTAGAGTTTTGGCAAATCAATAAGCTGACTTTACAGTTCTCTGAAAATGTGAAGAAAGTGCAACACTGTCAATTTTCGCTAGAAAACTAGTGCTCTTGAAACTCATAATTCCTTAAGAAGAATCCAACATCACAGACATCAAGCCATACTGCGTGATTTTTGGGAAATCGAGTGCAGAATAAGGCATGTTTTCTACCCAATTCTCAAAGAGATCACACTATAATATTGTGTAAGTGATTAAGGGCGGCCCAGACCTGGAATCCACGACAGAGAAATGAAGCTGATAATTTGGTGGAGGGAGCAGAGACGGCAGCAGCCTAATTTTGCCTACAGGGTCCGAAAGTGGCCTTAAGTAAGTTTCCCTCGGAGAAGAAATTGACATCATCATGAAATACTAATGATATTCAGATATTTCAAATCTATCCCTAAGCCATTTTTTTCAACCAGAAATTTACTGCATTTCCCAAACTACATAAAAGTAGAAGTTTCAAGTAAGAGCCCAACCATCAGTCATGACCATCTTTCTGGCAAAAGTCACACAAAAGGATGACGGAGAGAACATCTTTACAACAGTTACACACTTCAAAACCACAAGCACCCAACCCAAGGGTATGTTAGCTAGAATTATGTAAGATTCACCTTTCAATCGTGTCCCGTGTCCTGCCAGGTCCAGTAAGGAGGGCTCTCACCCAGCTGGCAGGCCAGGTGTGACAGTCAAGTGCCTCCTTCCCCCAACCCCACCCCTGGCCCCCTGCCTACTGATGAACTTCCCTGAGGCTGAGTGGTGAGAGGTGGGAGCAGACAAGTGGCCCAGGTGGGCAGTGGGAGGAAAGCCTGGTTTGTATGTTATAACAATGACAGTGACGCTCATGACAATGGGACTGCTCAAGCTCAAACCGTGTCAACAATGCAGATACAGAGCCTCAGCAAGACTGAAGACATGAGAATCTATTTGTTGGCCCTGAGTGGGCAGCAGCCGGAAAGTGAAAGTGCCACTGGATCCCTCTCCCTCTCCTCTGCATTACAGCTCCCATCTTACCTGGTCCATCACAAGGAGGGAGGCTGGGTCAAAGGGTGGCCCAGAGTGGCAGGGATGCCAGGAGGGGACAGAAGGAGCTCTGGGGTGAGGAGTGAAAAGAGAGGAAAGCCTCACAGGCACTCCAGCCACCAGCTGTCAGAGGTTCTCCAGGCCAGGCCAAACTACAGGTAGGGAAGCCCCGAGCAAGGGGAGCTGAAACCCGAAAATGGTCAAAATGATGACTGAAAACGCTTAATCCCTCTGTCCGTCAAAGAAAAGCTGCTGTGTCTTCAGTCCCCGTCACTAAGGAGGCCAAGCACATTACTGGATTCTGGGTACTGGAGAAAAATGCATGCCTCATTAAAGAGGTCTTGCCAATCACAAGGAAACAGGGCGTCCATGGGTGCAGTTGCCTGGTCCTGGTGTCTCAGTTTGGCATGAAAGGGTGGCAGCTGCTCTTTGGGGGAAATCTCTCTCACTTCACCACCTGAGGCAAAGCTGCTGGCAACAGGGTCTCCATTTAGAGGCTCCCCTGAGTGCCTGAGGGAGCTCTCCTAAATGCCACCAGTGATGTGCACCACAGCACCGCCACTGTTCAACCTCAGCACCCACTCTGCATGGCCACCGGTGGTGGCCCCGCTCAGCAGGCAAAACTCAAGGCCATTCTCACTGCAATAGGATGAGGCCAACCTGCAATACTGACCTCAACCATGTCCCTCAGGAGGAAGTTAGAATCTTATTCCAGTCTATTATCTATTGTAACCCGCCCAAAGCAGCTTAGAGCAACCTGCTAATTTTTGTTATCACCAATAATCACAGAGGGAGAAAGGCCACCCCCACCCCACTAGAGAGGCCACTCCCACTACCTGCAGCCCAAAGGGGCACAAAGCACTTCAGTTAGGTTTTGCAGCCCCCATTCCATTGGTCTGGGTGGGGTCAGATGGGTATAATAATAGGGTGTTGTATTTATGATTTTTAAAAAGAGTCCTTACCTTTAACAGAATGACACATTTGCTATCTGTTTCAAAACAATTGACTAAAAACAGCTATAATTTGATGATCATTATAGGTGGGTAAAGGGTCCATGGGGGTTATTGTACTATTTTTTGTACTTTTATGTATGTTTGAAAGTTTGCATAATAAAAAGTGAAAAAAAAATTGAGTTCTTGTACAAAAATATAGAACAAAGTGGCTCATACCATTATGATTTGTGTATGATTCATACTTGTTACAAGCAAAATAACATGTTGCCTTAAAATACTACCAGAATATAATAAGGAAAAAAATGCAAATGGATGAATTCCTAAAAATGCCACACATCTACTGGTAGCTACAATTTCCAAATTCAATACATCACTCCCAAGATAAGTTAAAAGGCAAACATTTTGGGCTTTCCTGGTGGTGCAGTGGTTGAGAGTCCGCCTGCCGATGCAGGGGACATGGGTTCGTGCCCCGGTCCAAGGCAAACATTTTAAAAGGAAGGTCTGAAAAACATACATTTTTCAAAGGAATACCTGCAAGTTTGAGAATTAATTTCAAGTTTTCTACATTCTCAGAACTCATAAAGTCTCAAAAATCCTGTGGATCAGTCCCTTTTCCAGCCCACTTTCCAACCTTCTGGAATATGAAACCCATACACCATCCAGTGACACCTCCAATTAACAACTGGGTTGCCACGCTATACTTCTCAGCTGAAGGCCCAGATTCCTACCCAAACACCTTGCGCCACCATGGCTGCTTTTTAGCAAGGTCTGCAAGGTCCAGTGACTCAAAATTTCCCTCAGTCTCCTTAACTGGCTGCGGCCATTTTGGCAAGCTTGTCTCACGACGACCCCTGCAGGGGCTCGGCGTGGTGGGATGTGGAGCAGCAGGCACGCTGCCACCGGCGCGAGATGGCTTCCAGCACGTGGGGCAGGTGTTGAAAACATATTTTAGATCCACCCATTCTCTCCATCCCCACTGCCACCACCCTGATCTGCACTGCCACCATCCCTGGGCTAGACTCTGAGATGGCCTTCTACCTGTCTCACCTCTCCACATGGCCTTCACCACTCTCTGCTCACCATGTGCGCTGCTAATGTGCAAGCTCCTCACTGGCCACAGGCCTGCAGGATCTGCTTCCTGCCCTCCTCGCTTTCTCGGTTTACACTCCTCTCCCTCCCTTTCACTGACCACCTTTCTGCTCCTCAACACACGGAGCTCCTTCCGATTGGGGGCCTGTGCGGATGCTATACCCGTTCCTGGGAACGTTCCTTCCCTGCTTGTCACCTGGCTGGGCCGTGCCGTCTTTAGATCTCACTTGCAGTCCTCCCCTCAGAGCGACCTCTCCTAGCCCCCATCTAATGTCTAATGCAGGGCCACGCTCCCACAGTTGGTCCCTGACTTAGTAAAGGTTTGTGTTTTGTTTTTTTCTGAACAGTCCTTATCTAGACTATGATTCTTTAGATCCCTAGTTTTTTTCTTCATCTGTCTTACTTGAAGTCACCCGAGGAGAGCAGAGGGGTCACATCTGTCTTGTTCACTGCTGAACATCTAGCACTTGGAACAGTACCTGCATAAAATCAGTGCTCACATATTTGCAGAATGAAATGCCAGAGGTGAGCTGCTTCTAGAATAAGCCATGTATTTCCTATAAATGCTACCAGATTACTTATTCCTGAAATATGGCATGATTTGACCCTATTTCAGTGGGGATATTCCTTACACTTATATATACTAATATAAAATTAATTACAAATATGACAACTCATTCAAAATTAAAACTGTGAAAAAAGTTATTATGGCTTGGCCTTATCTGTCTCACCAAACATTATACAGTTTGCCATTATGGCCAAAAGTTATCCCAGCAGTATTCTGCTAGGCAGCCAAAGACACCAGCAGTCTTATTTTCCACACGGATACATGAGCAATTCCTTCATGAACTATAATTCAAGAAATAGTTGCTCCTCTATCTTATGAATAATTTATAAGGATGGTAAATGGTGTTCACCATATTTTGTAAAGAGAAAACAGGTGATATGGTGCAAAAGTTAGAGATGATTTCTGTAACCCACCTGAATCTGGGTACTTAATTCCCAGTATCCTAACAACCAGCTGAAACATATGTGGGTCACAAAACCAGAAACACAACATGGGCCAAGCATGGGCATGTGTAGTCTGAGTAACCAAAAGTGAATATGAAGAAAAATGTAGACTGTCAAGGTCTATGGGTTGTTAACTTGAGACCTTCTGTTCTATTAATAACACCTTGTCATTAAAAAAACAAGTTACGTTAGAGAAGCCGGGGATTTCCAGCCAGTCAGAGGCTCAACTGATTGCCACTTCTTCTCTAAGATATAGTTCTGCAGGTCTTCGTAGATTCCTGGGCCACGGTAACGGCGGAATATCCCATCTTTTGCACTATAAATTATAAAAACAAATAGAAAATAAATCCATTAAAATATCAAGTATTACAGACAATGAAAATCAAAATAACTATTGGTTTTACATGTGAACTCCACTCTGAATTTTAGCTTGGCTCAAATGAAGAAAAAGAAACGTTATAGTTAGGTATAAGTCAGAAAGCACACATAAATACTTATCTAGTACAAATGAGGAATTCCAAAACAGAAAGTATTAAATATTCTATTTTATTACTGCACAATTTGTGACTATAAGCAAAGTCCTTGGCACCGTCTAATCTGCCAAGTTACTTTTTATTATTTTTGCTACCAATTATTCCGATTTTACTCTTATAGCAGCAAAACAGCAATTGTTATCAAGTTTTAAAAAATTGTATCCACATTTCCAAATCTATGTCATCCAAGTCCCTCCCCTGAAAATTAACAAAATGCCTCTTAGTCTCACATACGCCTTTGGTCTTCCCTCCCTCTTGCTTTCTTGCCAGTCAAGCTTCCTAGAGGAGGAGTCTACACTTGCCATTTTCTGCTCTTTCATTACTCATTCAATATTCCTGCAGTCGGGGGTCCTGCTTCCATGACTCCATGGACACTGCTCATATTGGAGGTCTCCAATGACTCTTAAGTGCCGTATCCATGGAACACTTTTCTGCCATTTTTCCTGGGTGGGTCATTGGCACTGTCCACTACTGAGCCCCGCTTCCTTCCTCCCCTCCCTTGGCTTTTATGACATGAGCTCTCTGGACTTCTTCCTACTACTCTGTCCATCCCTTCTCATTTCCACACTCCCTGTTTTCCTTTGCAGATGTCCTAGTGGTGGTCAACTCAGGTTCTATCCTTGACCTGCTTCTTTTCCCATTGTATCTATTTCTCATTGTCTATATTTATACTGTTATCTAAACCCCAGTATGTATCTCTAGCCTAGATCTTTCTTAAGAGCTATAGATCCTGAAATCAAACTATCACCTAAACTTCCCCATTTGGAATTAGCATAAAACCTTCACATTATCTTCTCTATTCTGGCCTCTATCTTCCAAACTTCACCTTATTCTAATGGCTCCTCAAAAGCTTTCACTAGTTAAGAATGGCCCATTGGTAAGTCATCACAGGCTCCTTCTTCCTTATGGCTAATCAATCACCAGTTCTAATGATCCCATCTCCTAAGTATCTCCGGACTCCATCCCTTTGTCCTTCCCCCCGCCCCTTACTACCTAAGCCTCTCTAGCCCCATCACCCAGGATGATCCAGCTGTACCCTATGGGCCAGCCAAAGAGAACTAGTTACAGTTCTCTGAAGGTATCTCCTTTTCTCCTGGGCTTTTCCATGATACATCCTCTACCTGGAAAGGCCTTCTCTACCTTGCCTGCTTAACCTATTCCTTCCTATCTATTAAGAATCATCCCATCTTTTACATCATCAGAAAAATCTTCTTTGACCTCCTCACCTATTTGCTACCTGAAATTAGGTTCCTTTCTCTGCAGCACCCTGAGCATCCCTCTCTTCTAATCACTATCATTCAGTGCAGACTAGTCTTTCTCCCTTCAAATGCTAAGCTGCATGAGTGACGGTTATGGAAAACAACTTAGAATACTGGTACACACCTACTGACTTCTAACCTTTGCAAAACCAGAAAATTATTTGAACTTACTGAAAAAATGCTGGGAGGGTAGTGACAAAGAAGCGGCCGCTCAAACCTACAAGAAGCATAGACAAAAAAGTTACAAGTCAAACTCAGACTAAACCAAGCATCTAACTTAAGGTGCAAGAACAAGCAGCCTTGAGCTTGTTCTTACAACCACATTAGTAAAATCTTTCCCATTACTGAATCACATTTACTATTTGTTTAAAATAAATTTTTACCCATTTTTATTTACCTAATACTTTCTAGTCACTGACATACAACTTGCTTATCTTTGATGTGTTAAACTGGAGTTTTCTGGCTTGTGTAATACTTAGAATTATATGGTGGCTGAAAGGATAGGTTTTAGAGACATGCAATCTGGGTTAAACAACTAAATTCTCCACTTACTAGCTTTGTGTCCTTAGATCAATTACTTAACCTTTCTGAGTCTTGGCTACCTCATCTATAAAATGGGGATATAAAAGCCTAACTGAATTGTTCTGAAGTTATATTAGATCATTATATCAAGTGTGTAGCACACAGTAAAGGACTCAATAAATAATAATAGGTATTATTACATCACTCATACATTTAAAAATAGTAAGGAATACGAAATAATAAGTTATGTATAATCTTTGCACATTTATAAAATTTGCAAGTACTGTCAAGGGATTCTATGTACATTAAATAGATTTTTTTCAATTTGTCTTGGCAAACCTTTACTGAACACTAACTACATATCAATTGTTATGCCAGGTACACGTGAAGACAAAGATAAAGAAAACCCTTAGTCACTCAGCATATATTTACTAAGCACCTTCTTTGTTCCAGGCACTGTGATAACTATTCAAGATATAGATAAACAAAAGCACGTACAGTCTAGTGGCAGAAGGAAAAACTTAATTAAAATAATCACAACCATGACTACAGAGACTGATGATATTAAGGGGCATGCAACAAAAACCTGAATGATATAGGAGTAATGAGCATAATGCTCTTTAAATGTTTACAAATAAATAACGTTTATGTGGGCAGCAAAAATGAGTAAGCCTGGTTCTGGCAAAGAGAAGCAAAGCTGAAGGCTATCTCTGGCCAGCGTGGAAAAATGAGACATTATTTTCACCTTTCTCATAACTTCTGCTTTTCCCATTGAAGAACAATCTGGACAAAATCAAATAGCTATTCAAATAAAGTGGCTCAAATTTTACATCTCTCCTGTCTCACTTGCAATTTGAAACACTGAAGCTTTACTTTTAATAACACAGGAAATTTGCTTATACCCATTCTATAAGTTAAACCTATATTCAGTATAATAATTTATTAATTAATGATGAGTCTTCCCAATAACTATTACTATTTTTTTCTGATATCAAACCAAGTAGACTCTAAAACATCCTTATGGTACTTAAAAGAAAAGATAGTATTCTGAAGGTAATAAAAATCAATTTACAAAAAGAAACATTTACTACATACACTTATCATTGTACATCTGGTGGGGGGGGAAAGGTTGTACTGGCAGTTGCAAAAACACATGTGACCTGAGAAGTCCACTGAGGATTTAACAAGCATGTTCACCTCTAACGTTGTTTGGAAATACAGCCCAGCAGGGGAACAAGGGTATTTTTTAATAAATTTCCAACGCTAAATTACTAGGGGAAAAAGCATTGGTAATCCTAAACTATTATATGCGTTAAGCTTAAAATAATTATTGCAAACAGTTTCATCTCATTTCTCTCCTAGCTAGAGATTCTTATGACCATTCAAAAATTTTATCTAAGGAGTTACAGTATTAAGGAATTATGCTTTGTTTATATGGCCTTTTAAAGTAGAATGAACAAACAAATAGCATCTCATCACTACCTCAAGTTTCTATTTAGATTTTATTTTTATCAGAATAAATAGGATTTCTAATAAATGTTAGGTATCACTGAAAGCAGTATTTTTAACTTGTTCTTTAAAATCCTTCATGTGATCTCGTCATCATTGGCCATGGCAATAAATAAAAAATAAATAAATCTTTTTTTTTTTTTTTTTTTTTGCGGTACGTGGGCCTCTCACTGTTATGGCCTCTCCCGTTGTGGAGCACAGGCTCCGGACATGCAGGCTCAGCAGCCATGGCTCACGGGCCTAGCTGCTCTGCAGCATGTGGGATCTTCCCGGACCGGGGCACGAAACCATGTCCCCTGCATCGGCAGGCATAGTCTCAACCACTGCGCCACCAGGGACGCCCCAAAATAAATAAATCTTAAAAGTAGTTCATAAAACATTAAATTATACAAAATCTTAAAAGTCGTTCATAAAACGAAAAGACAACCCTCAGAATGGGAGAAAATATTTTCAAATGAATCAACGGACAAAGGATTAATCTCCAAAACATACAAGCAGCTCACGCAGCTCAATATTAAAAAAACAAACAACCCAATCCAAAAATGGGCAAGAGACCTAAATAGGCATTTCTCCAAAGAAGACATACAGATGGCCAAGAGGCACATGAAAAGCTGCTCAATATCACTATTAGAGAAATGCAAATCAAAACTACAATGAGGTATATCACCTCACACCAGTTAGAATGGCCATCATCAGAAAATCTACAAACAACAAATGCTGGAGAGGGTGTGGAGAGAAGGGAACCCTCTTGCACTGTTGGTGGGAATGTAAATTGATACAGCTACTATGGAGAACAGTATGGAGTTTCCTTAAAAAACTAAAAATAGAATTACCATATGACCCAGCAATCCCACTACTGGGCATATACCCTGAGAAAACCATAATCCAAAAAGAAACATGTGCCCCAGTGTTCACTGCAGCACTATTGACAATAACCAGGTCATGGAAGCAACCTAAATGCCCATCGACAGACAAATGGACAAAGAAGATATGGTACATATATACAATGGAATATTACTCAGCCATAAAAAGGAACGAAATTGGGTCATTTGTAGAGACATGGATGGACCTAGAGACTGTCATACAGAGAGAAGTCAGAAAGAGAAAAATATCGTATATTAACACATATATGTGGAATCTAGAAAAATGGTACAGATGAACCATTTGCAAGGCAGAAATAGAGACACAGATGTAGAGAACAAATGTATGGACACCAAAGAGGGAAACTGCGGGGTGGGGGTGGTGGTGGGATGAATTGGGAAATCAGGATTGACATATATACACTAATATGTATAAAATAGATAACTAATAAAATCCTGCTGTATAAAAAAAATAGTTCATAAAAAACATTAAATTATACAATATGAATTTCCAGATTCATGAGCCAGCTTACCTGGGGTTAAACTCCACTTCTGCCTCTTATTAGTTTTTAATATGAGACAGTTAATTTAAACTCTCTGGGCTTTAGTCTTCTTATTATAAATGGGCATCACAATTTCTATCTTGCAGTATTGTAGTATTAAGTGATTTTATATTTATATAGCACATAGAAAACAGGGTCTGACATATAAGTACTAAATAAATGCTATTAATTTCTTTATTTAAATCTGATTCAAAGCTAGAATAAAATAAGAGGATGTAACAAACACTAGTTTAGTCTTAAGTGCTTTGGAAATTGTGCCTTATTTTGGATAACATAACTTAAAATTTTATAAATAAATGGACCCATGAAAATCAATGTGAAAATAAAGAAACGCAGTGATGGACGGTCTCTGAGATTTCTGCATCTTTCTCATTCAGGCTAGACGGTACAACACACACTTGTTACCCAAATGGCTACATTAAAAGGTATAAGAAATTTATAGTTTTTGATATGAATGTCTTCTAATTTTTAATACTGATACTATGAAATGTTAAGGGAGACTTTCATCACCTGAAAAGTTAAACCATGACCACCTTGGAACACAGAAGCACCATGTGAGGTTGTGGCTTTACGATTTAAAAACAAGTATGGATCTTAAAGAATTATAACAGGGCAGCAGCTCATTTCAAGGTTTGCATAATGGTTCACTGACACAAACTTCAGCAAGTATGGAAGAAACTAGCACACCTCAAATACTTAAAGAGACAAAGTTTGACTGCAAGGTCTCCCAAAATTTCTACGGTACCTTTTATACTTTAAGGGTAACTTCCACTTTAAAATGAAGGCTACACTGCAGCATAAAATGACATTAATCCAAAATGCAGAAAAAAATTTAATTTCTTATTAGCAAGCTTATCTTAAACACATATAGCAAAAGAAAAAGAAGAATGAAAGATTAGAGAAATAAAATTTATGGTAGAGAACTAATTTCATATGCAAAAGCACAACAGAAATTATTTAAATTGAATCTTAAGAAAATAGGGACAGCTACTAGCTTTTGTTCTATCATTTATTAGCTGTGTTATTTTAGGCATGTTACTTAACCTCTCTGAGCCTCAGATTTTTTTTTTTTTTTTTTGCGGTACACAGGCCTCTCACTGTTATGGCCTCTCCCGTTGTGGAGCACAGGTTCCGGACGCGCAGGCTCAGCAGCCATGGCTCGCGGGCCCAGCTGCTCCTCGGCATGTGGGATCTTCCCGGACCGGGGCACGAACCCGCGTCCCCTGCATCAGCAGGCGGATTCTCAACTACTGCGCCAACAGGGAAGCCCTGAGCCTCAGTTTTATGAGTAATAATATATAAATAGTTTGTTCTTCCTAGGATTGTAATGAAGCTACAATGTATGTAAGTGCTTAACACAATTACAGGCTGAAGTAAATGCTTACTAAATGTTAGTTATTTTTTTTTATATTTTATTAGAGTATGGTTGCTTTACAATGTTGTGTTAGCCTACACTGCAGAACAAAATGAATCAGCCATACACATACAGATATCCCCTCCCTTTCATACTTCCCTCCCATTTAGGTTACCACCGTGCATTAGGCAGAGTTCCCTGTGCTTTACAGTGTGTTCCCAGCAGTTGTCTATTTTATACATAGTATCAATAATGCATATGTGTCAATCCCAGTCTCCCAATTCCTCCCTCCCCACCCCTTTCCCCCTTGGTATCCATACATTTGTTCTCTACGTCTGTGTCTCTATTTCTGCCTTGCAAATAAGATCATCTATACCATTTTTCTAGATTCCACATATATGAGTTACTATACGATACTTGCTTTTCTCTTTCTGACTTACTTCACTCTGTATAACACTCTCTAGGTGCATCCACGTCTCTACAAATGACCCAATTTCATTCATTTTTATGGCTGAGTAATATTCCACAATGTTAGTCATTATCACCAAAGAGAGAAGTAGAAGGAAAACAATTTTAAAAAAAAGTAGAACTAATCTTACCTTTGAAATTGAAATAAAGTTGTCAGTATAATAGAATATAAAAGACTAAGTTTTACAATTATAAAATTAAAATATCAACACTAACTAAAGTACAGTAAACTAAATTGTCTTCTATAATAAATTAGTGGCTTTAAAGACAACACTTATTCTTGACCATGGTAAGGGTCTGGTTTACCTCTCATCTAGTGCAACAGCCATGGGTGTTCTCTGAGCAGCTGCTCTTTTCCTGTCCTGGACAACTAAGCTCATCCGCATGGAACAGAAGGTTCAAGTATATACTCATTAAATTTAATTTTCCAAAGTCAACTCAACTGAGACATCATCTGGCCTATGCAGTATTAAATAGGTAATACAATGCAATCTAGTCTAAGGCCTGTGCTCTCCTTGACTTCTACATCTCAGCTGTAAAAATGCAGTGTCTTTATAATCCTGAAATCTTATTTTCTATTTAAAATACCTAAAAAATCTCTTATTAGATATACCAGTGGAAGAGTTACAGGCATAACTAAAGAGTATGTGTTAACAACTCAAAAATTCTTGCTTTCCCTTCTTTTTAAAAAAGAAATGAAATTATCCCTAACTAGCACTCCTGTGCACAGCAGCCCTGATGAAAGATACAGTAATGCAGATCTGTACCCAAATATCAATCTGTATAGAGAAATATCTAGTAAGGAGCTCAGCCATGGGGAAAATAATATCATTTCGACGGTTTCCCACTTATTCAGGAGGTAAGATTTTGTAAAAATGAAGTAAATACTTAAATAACTTCCAAGAATAGGGACAAGCTACCCCAGAGGTTTGCCACATAAGGCATGTTCTCTTCATTCAGCTTTCAGGACCCCATACTTCTCCATCTCCTTCCTGCTTCACTGGCTTCTCCTTTTCTGCTGCTGGAACGTCTTTTCTTCTAAATGTTGGAATGCCCCAGTTCTCAATGCTCAGAACACTTCTCTGCACACACTCCCTAGGTAATCTCAATTCGTCCCTTTGCACACTGATGGTCCTTAAATGCCTATCTCTAACTCACCTCTATTTGGATTTCTATCAAACATCTCGAACTTAAACCCTGTCCCAAACCTGACCCTCCTTCAGTCTCCTCCATCTTCTTTCCTTTCACCAAGTGCTATAACCAATCTATTGGGAAATCCTTTTGGATATTCCACCCAAATGCCGTATCTCCAATCCAGCCACTTACCACTGCTGTTACTAGTCCAGGCCACCATCTTCTCCACTCTGGGCTATTGCATTAACCTCTGAACTTCTCTTCTTGCTTATACTTCCGACCTCCTACAGACAATTTTTCACACAGCCAAATGAATACTTTTAAAACATGAATCAAATCATGTCATTCCCATGCTCAAAACCTTCCAGTAGCTTCCTTTCTATAATACTTGGTATAAAACCTAAACTCCTTGCCATGGACAACAACAGCTTAAATGGTCTGGTCCCTAGCTCCTTCTCCAGCCCCATTTGTCTCAAGGACCCCACTGGCTACCATATTGTTTCTCAAATAAGCCAAGTACTCCTACCTGCACATGCTGTATGCTCTGCCTGGAATGCTCCTCCCCTAAACCTTATTGAAATTCATTTCCTTAATTTGTCAAGACCTACAGTCAAACAGCCCTTCCCTGGACATCCTATTAAAATAGTGGCTCCCACCATTTTCTACATTTTTACCCTGCTTTCTTTTTCATCATAGCCCTTACTACCACCAGACATTATTTCCCATTTTTCTTTTGTGATTGTTTATCCCCTTCACTAGAATGTAAGCTCAATGAGGAGCCAGGTCTTTTCTTCCTTATTCACCTGCACCATTATTTACCTGCATCATTCATCTGTATCACTGCTATCCAGAACAGGGTCTGGTGCATGGTATCAACTCAAAAATTGGTTGCATAAACATATTATTTCTAAATGTTATTAAAATATCATTTGAAAGCATTAGGTTTGTAATTTAAAGTAAAATTATAAACATAAAATAGTATAATCTAAAGTGAAATATTCTCTAGGCCACTCAGTCATGTGTGTAGAATTATGGCTCCTAATTTTTACTTATCAGTTACAGGTTTTCAGTTGTTATCATTTAAAAGAATTCTAGAGCCTCTACTTAAAAAAAAAACTAAGACACAAAACACAACATTTTGTTTTTTGGACTTTGTTTCTTCACTATTTTCATAGGACATCAGACCAAAGACTTTTTTTCTTCTTCTTTGAAGAGGTTTTATACTTATATAAATACTATGAGTCAATGATAAATTTGCTTTTCAAATATTTTGTCATAATTTCTCTTACTTCATTATCGAAAAAGCATTTCATCCATTCACAATGGAAAAACAGTTTATAATCTACATTTTAGGAGGAAAGACCGTATTCAGTTAGACTTTAGATCTGTGAATCCATCACAAAGCTAACTGTTTAATTTGTTTAATTCAAATCATGCTGTGAATTCACGGCAGGTATGCCAAAAGGCTGAAATGGGAATAGGCCAGCTGCATTTCTAAGAAACTCATCATAAAATGTGTCTGGTGCCCACAAATTAACAAGGCTTACACCTGATTTCATTGGACTCAAACTATTAAAAACACAAAAACAGGTTTATCACAGATATGTCATTGCAATGCTTTGACCTCCAAGCAGGAAAACTAATTATAATAGCCCAAATCATGAACTAATAACTATAACTGTCCATCTCTAAATAGCAGATAGGCAGAAGTGGTTTTGTTTTAAATGCTTAAAAAGGTTGAGGCTTGAGGACTCATGGCTTGTAGCAGAAATCTCTCTCCATGGGTTTGTCAACACATAGATCTTAACGGACACCATTCATTTTGTTGTCCCAGTAACTGGTAATTCATTATTTTGTGTTTATTGAACTCACAGTTATTACAGAGAAGGAATAGCTACATTTCCACACCTACTATCTTTTTCCCCCTTGTGAAAGGATGCAATAGGTAGAAATTAAATGTAGATAGGAAAACAATTACTTATAAAGTTTTAAAATAGTCAAATTTGAGATTTAAATCATAAAAATGCAACTTTTCTCAATTTATATATAATACACAAAGTTATTTTTAAACTATAAATACAAATTTATTGTGTGTATCTTTTCAGAGTTAAAGTCTCCTTTATCTCCCTCTTTTGAAAAATTATATCATTAACAACTAATAAATGTAGATGGTGACAGAATTAGAAATTTACCATTCTGGAGCTCTTAATAAAATATTTGATTCAGGTAAGATCATCACAGATCTTAAAAGCCTAAAGTATCACCCCACAGATTACTTTCCAGCTACAAAGTGGGGTCTTTTCTTTACAACTGAGATGTTTAGTGTCATCACCTTAACCAAATGCTCAAATTCAACATCACTAATAGTGACAGTACATGTCTTATGATGGGATACAATATAAAGTCACAGCATCACCTTTCCATAAATGCCTAATCCAAATTATGCCTTTACACTGAAGTTCAAGTTTACAGAAAATATAAGAACAAGTTAAATGTCACCATAAGGAAACATCTAGGTAAATCCTTGGCCTGTTCTCTTCAGAATATCAATGGCATAGAAAAAATGGAGGACTATTCTAGATTGACAGAGACTAAAAACACATAACAACCAAATGTAATTGGTGAACCATGATTGGATTCTGGTTTTCAAAACTATAAAAAGTCATGTGGGAAATAATTAGGGAGATTTTAATGTGCTGAAGTATTGAAGAGTGAAGTCTCATGATGTCTGCAACTTATTTTCAAATGACTTAGCAAAAAAATAATAAATATATAAATATATACACGTATGCATGTGTAAATACAAACACAGACAGATGCAGATATGCTAAAATATTATCTTGATTTTAGGTGATCAGTTCATGGGTCATCAATATTCTGATATTCCAACTTTTCTGCATGCTTGAAAAAATTAAAATTAAAAGCAATTAACTTTTGCATTTAATGTTCAACATATACAGTACCTGGTTCTTGAATGACATCAACCTTCCCCACACTGATTTGAAGTATTTCACCATTCTTTGCAAAAGTCTCCCATTCTGAATCAGTCTGCTGACAGGATGGACACCAAGGGGCATAACTATAAAAGAATAATAGCTAATCAATATACATACATGAAAAATATCTGTAAAACAAAATAGAGAAATAGAGTATTTAAATTGACAAAATAAATTCTTAACTAAAGGGAGACACAAAAGCAATTTTTCCCAAAGTCATTAGACAAAGAAAAACAGAAGCACACTTCCCTCCTAGAATTTAATATAAATATTATGAATATCAATTCCCTGGGAAAAATTAGCCAAAGTTTAAGATTTTTCACAAATTACTCTAATACTTAAAGTATTTTATTTCAATGTTATTGCTACAATCAACCCAAATTTTATCGCTTTCCAGATATTTGAGGGTGATATTTGAGGGTGAACACTGTTTTGAAAGTGCTTACTAAAGGAGAACAATTTTCACAAGGGTGCCCCTAAACTAGCCAAACCAGTTTCAAGTCCATCAAAGCTACAAGTCTGATGAGCAAAGACCACAAGATCTGCTAGTGGGTCCCCAAGAATGTGAGTCATTTCCAAAGATCTGTGGCAGTTCTGAACCATTTCGAGAAAGAAAGCAGAAGCTATAGGCTAAGCCAACTCTACCTGACACTTAAGAATTAGAAGAACCTGTGTCTTCAATCAGAACTCTGCTTTTTACATTAATTTTTTTCATTCAATAAACATGAACTGAGCACCAACCAAGAAGCTGAGGCTACAACTGTGAACAAGACAGATGTGCCTCCTCTCCTTAGGGAGTATACAGCCCAAAGAGGTAATTACAAACCAGGTGGCAAATGTGAGTATAGAAAAGATGCTATAGAGACACTCAGAGGCTGGGTGATCTCAGAAGGGCCCAAAGAGAAAGAAGCAACTGTGCTAAGATCTAAAAGAGGAGTAACAGTAAGAGAGGGATCAAGGAATGTTCTAATCTAAGCAGAGAGAACAATGTGGGTGAAGGTGAAGAGTACTGAGCATTTAAATAAAGTTGTATAAAGAGTTGGCACTCTATTTGAAGCTCCATGGTTAGCCCTAAAGAGGTAAGAGAATTCTGATCAGATTCACATTTTGTAAAATGCACCCAGCAGTTCTGTGGATATGGATCAGGGAAGAATACGATGGAAGCAAAGAGAAGAGGTGGAAGGCTGGCCCTCTCTAGCTCTATCTTTAGAAAAGACTAGTATAGGGCTTCCCTGGTGGCGCAGTGGTTGAGAGTCCACCTGCCAATGCAGGGGACGCGGGTTTGTGCCCCGGTCTGGGAAGATCCCACATGCCACGGAGCAGCTGGGCCCGTGAGCCATGGCTGCTGAGCCTGTGCGTCCGGAGCCTGTGCTCCACAACGGGAGAGGCCACAACAGTGAGAGGCCCGCATGCCACAAAAAAAAAAAAAAAAGAAAAAAAGAAAACAAAAAAAGACTAGTATAGCCAATTCCAAGATCATTCTAAAAGGTCATTAATCTTCCCATTATAGCTCACTGTCCAATCCCTGAGGTCCAGGAGACATGGACCAGAGAACATGGTCCAAGAACAATCTGCTGACATGACATCTTTGAATGTGGATTTTTCTATAAACACTGTATCCCTACATTTGCAAGGTAAAGTACACCCTGGTATACAGTAAGTGCTCAA
Source organism: Mesoplodon densirostris (assembly GCF_025265405.1). Taxonomy (NCBI): domain Eukaryota; kingdom Metazoa; phylum Chordata; class Mammalia; order Artiodactyla; family Ziphiidae; genus Mesoplodon; species Mesoplodon densirostris. Next base: position 74,742,262 of record NC_082676.1, read on the forward strand.
TAAATGTTTGCAGAATACATAAATGAACAAACTTTAAAGAAAATTATATTCTTCATCTGAGAAAATAGTTGTTTTCTACATATTTTCTAAATATCCAAATGGCAGATGAGACTGGGGCAAGCAGTTGGTAAACTCTAAGGAAAAAAGGAATATTTTATTATTAAGTACATTTCAATAGGCATTTCAATATATTGGATAAGAGTTCTGCCGGAGGCATCAGAGAGACCAATTACAAATTAACCATGTGTCTTTGAGCAAGTTAATAATCCCTCCATGCCTCAGCTTTCTCAACTGTAAAATGGGATAATAACAGCAGCTACCTTAGAAGGTTATTGAAAGATTAGATGACACATGTAAAGCAGGCACACATTAAGAAAATCATTAATGTAAACGACATTTGTAACATACGCCTGGTTTCAGAGACATTTTTATGATGCGTTAGCTCATCTGAACCTTATGGCCTCACTGTTGTAAGGCAACAAGGCAGATTCAGAGAGACTTGCTGACGGTCACCTCAGACCTCACAGAGCAGGAACACAGATGGAGGTATTTGTGTGATAAAAATGTCCAAGGAAAATAAGATCCAACAGAGAAAGACATACTGAGAGACAGACAGTAGGAATAAGAAAGCCATTACCAAAAAAAAAGGAAGAAACTTTGAGGTACAGTTTAATGAACTTCAGATCCTCTTTGCTTTGTTTCCCTCGAACTGTTTCTGCATACAACACATTTACTATATCAGTAATGATTAAATCATGCAAATTTCATCATTTTATAAAATCCTGGTCCCTAATCTCTAGACAGACTATTATATAAATTGGGATTTTGGTGAAATTGACCCTCAAAATATACAAATGCCACTGAGGTAATTTTAGATACTCCATTTTCTTTGTAGTTGTTACCCACTGGTCTGTGGCACTGTTAATTCCATTATTTCTAAGATTTAATCAGAGTTTATTGTGTTGGAATGTACCAAGGTCATCCATTAACCTAGTGTGTTCTTTTGGTGATGGAGATAAACCAGCCCTGAGTCTCAGAAGTGGGAACTGGTCCATTGTTGTTGCAACTTTTTTAACTATTAGTATTCTTTTGTATCTAAAAGATAGTCATTTAGAATCTACTATAACACCTGCTAGAGAAATTTCACTAGAATGAACACTCCATGAAGGCAGTGACTGGTGCATTGCTTGTACCTAGAACAGAGCCTGGCACATTCTAGGTCACAGTAAATATTTATTACATCAATGAACAAAGGGGAGGTGATAGTGATTATCCTTAGTACCTAAGAAAATATATACAGCTGTTTCCTTCAGTGATATACTAGCTCTTTATTAAAGAACAATTAAAGTCTATTATTCATTCATTCACTGAGTCAAAAAGTGTTTATTGAACACCTAGAACTTGACAGTTATTAAGGTTTTATAGCTAAACAGGAGGAGGAAAAACTTTGTTCCTCTACTTAAAAGCTTATCATCTAGAGGAGAAGTAAGACAAAAAGCAAGTACAAAAACATATAAATTAATTTATAATTATAAGTTTTGATAAGGTCATGCTAGATACAAACAAGAAAGAATTTTCCTGGGTGATTGGGGTACAGAGAAGGCAGGGCACCTGTACGAATGGTAAGGAGTGTCATGAATGAGCTCAAAGCGATGTTCTTCATTTGCAGAAATTACAGAGAGGCTAAGTCATGGGTGGACCTCTGAATCCCATAGGGAAAAGGCCTCCCCTTATATGGGTCAGTGTGCAGGCCAGCTGAAAGCGTGAGCAAGCATGAGTCAGCCAGGCTCTGTGCCTTCCTCCAGCCTCCCCCACTATACAACTACTCTCCTCAGCTTGCACTGGGGATTGCAAAGCTCAGGTCAGCATTCTAGTTCTGGTCTTGCTCACCACTTACTAAGGATATGGCTTAAAGCTTTAACCTTCCAAGTTTTCGTCTCCTTTAGTTAATGAGAATGAGAATAATAATTCTGCACCAGATTTCTGGGATGCTCAAATTCTGAAAGAGGGCATTCTGAATTGCTTACACTGATGTAAGCAATGTAACTATTTACTGTGATGATGATGACAATGGAGAAGATGTGGATGATTACCCTTTGTGGAAACAATGTGAAATCAAATACTTCTATGTTAGCCTATAAGCTCCTCTTTTGCATGCTTTTAAATACCCATAACAGTACCTAAGGCAGTGGTTTCCAGTCAGAGGCATTTGGAAGTGTGTATAGGGGATGGAGGTGTTTAAATATTTTTGATGTCACATGACTACTAGAATGTTATGGGCAGGGGCCAGGGATGCCAAAGGTTCTGCAATGTGTGAGCCATCCCCACACATCAAAGAACTGTCCAACTCAAAATGCTAATAGTACCCTGGTGAGAACCACTGAGGAATGCTCAAGAGAGAGGAAGCATTCAACAAACATCTGCTAAATAAACAAATGCTACCTATGCTAATTATTTCCTTCACAGCTCAGCAGACATACCAGTCCCTTGAAATCAAGAAATGTAATTTATTCACCTTCATCTTCCCAAGTCCCCAACCCTGAACCTGACAAATAACAAGCATTTAATGACTATCTCTTATACATTCAATCAACAAATCACCACTATCGATGAAACTGCAAGAAATTATATAACTATTTGATACGGGCAAGTTAAGGCAATGATGTTCTCTCCAAGTATAAGAAGGATACTAGAAAAACAATGCTAAAACCAAGAGATCCTAGGGAAATAAATGAGGCTTTTCTCCATCACCAGATGACTAGTTTCAATTTTGAAACATGATCATCCCAAGAACAAAGTCAGAAAAAGTATTGCTTTATAAAGGTTTCTATGCCTTAGAGATAAATATTTTAGATATTTTAACTCAGAGACATATTTTTCTTCTAGATATCAGTTTAAGGTATGTGGGTCAAAATTAAGCTTTGTAGATATCTACTTATGTCTTTGGGGTAAAAAAGCCACCAGAACAGCATTATATTGAATATTTTTGTGTTTCAAAAGAACAAAAGTAGTAGTCTCAAGCACTGATATGATGGGAACCAAGCAAGTGTTTAAAACAGCAAAAGGTTACAAAGCAACTGAAGGAAGAACAGTATGAAACAATGGAAAGAGAGAAAAGAAAACATCAGAAGGCCTTTTAAAGATTAGATAATCTTCCCTAACCCAAGAAAGAACAAACTTTTCAACAGAGGTTAAGAGGATGAAAGCACAGCAAACCAATTACAGAGACATGGCAGAAACAGGGGTAAAAAGTATAAAAGAATGTATGAAAGCAAATAAGAAGAGAAAAACTGAGTGTACAAAAAATCCACAGAATTAAAGAAAACGTTAATAGTAATGGGAGAATTTTCCAGGTTTTAAAAGGTTTCAGAATAAAAATGGTGATTTACTGCAAATATAGTTTTAGCTGATATTTCTCCTTAACAGAGAAGTGCTTTTTAAAAAATTGAAAATTCAATTGCAAGAACACAAAAAAATTGTTTGAAAGACAAAGAAAACATAACAAATTAAATTTTACATTAAGGACTTTTCATGTCTCAGAGCAGACAAACACTGTTATGTCCTTCAAAATAAATTATTGATACCAATCTAACCAGGAATTGTATTATAGGAACTTTGTACAAAGTGGGATCAAAAAGAAGAAGTCCCCAGAGGAGAGGTAGCATATAAACAAATGAACAAGTAAAGAACTGTCATTCAAAGTAATGTTAAAATTTTAATATTATCAGAAAGCCTCCTAACTTGCTTCTTTTGAGAAGTTAAATATATCATCACCTGTGGATCCCTAACAATCTCCATTTATTATGACCAGTTCATCTGAACAAAGTACTAACATGGGAGCAAGTATTAAGACATTTTTGTTTTCCTCTTATAGACACCAGAAAAAAAAAATCTGATAACTTATTGGATGTTTGAAAAAATTCTTAGAAATTTATAGTAGGCTTATAGTGGTACTGAAGATGTAAATTTTATTTTTTTAAAGTGTTGGATTTTGTCAAAGGGAGGAGGAATATCACAAATAAAGAGCCACAATTTTCTTCAGGACGAGCACTTAGCTTCTGGAATTTGGAGGTAATGGTTCTTTCCTTTCTAGCTGCACTTCATATCAACCTATTCTGAAGTGTACTCAATGAAAAGAGAACTTCTAAGAAGATCTCAAGTGTCTACACAGCTTACTTTCGGTTACAAGTATCATCTTGAACCAGAGCCCAAACATAACTCCATACAATGGACACATAGCAAGCTTACAACAATTGATTACTACACCTCAGCTTGTACATTTATGAAGTAAAATTTGAACCATCAACATAGCTGTAAGAGTTGTTGGCTGTTGCTTGTTTATAATCTTAACTTGGCTTACACTTACCTGAGCTTTAGTGTTCTTAGTTTTTACTTAAAAAGAGAAAAAAAAAAAAAAAAGAACATAGCTACTCCAAAAGGAACTATAAAGGAGTTGAGGCCATTAAACATAGCAAGTCTTTTCTGCTTTGACCTTCGTCATGCACATACACAAACTCAGTTTTAATCAGAAAACTGACATCTAGAAAACCTCCATTGTACAAGCACCTACTAAAAAAACAACTTTCTTTAGTACTAGCTGATAAAACAATCTCTCTAAAACTCTTGTAATTATTACAAACATGACAGTCCTGTCATGCTTACTTTAAAATTTTCTCTCTTAAATAGAAAATGACCTCATCTCTATTCAAAGTAGTTAATTGGTTAATTTTAATCAGTGCTTCATGTCTACAGATCTCTTTAATAATTTCATTGATTTACTATGATACCAAAGGCATTTTACTTTGAGGTCTAAAATATCCCCTGCTTTGTGACCAAAAGGTAAATACTTGTTTGAAACAGTACTGTGCATTATGTTCTTTGAACAATGTAATCTACTAAGTGACTTACAACTTTTGGGCCTGAGGTTTTCAGTCTATAGAATAATCTGTTTGCAATCTAAATTCAAAGAATCAAAATTTAGTCTTAAGAAAAATGAAGGAAAATTTCAATTCTGTGAGAGTCTGTGTCCTCAACGTAAAATTAGTTAACAGTTAGCAAGCAAGTATGTGTATCATCTGAAAACCACAGGCTAAGGAGATGTGGTCTTGATGATTATTTCTTCAGCCATTCTCCATTTTCCTTACAAGCCCCCCACGATGGTCTCTCTAGCCTACTGAGACATCTGCCCACTGCCTATTTCAAGCCGTCTTTCAAATGGTTACTTCCTTCCTAAATTTTAAACTATAATGAATAAATCTTCCCTGCTCCTAACTCAAAACTGCATTTTCCCACCTCTCCTCAAGCCAAAGCACTATCCAATATGTACCGTTTATTGTTCAAAAGGGGCAATTTATTAATATCCTTTTCTTTATGACACTAGTACAATTAAGTTATGATACCTACCCAGAAATCTCTACCTCTAAAAATTTTAACAAATATCAACATTTATTTGAAATCTTGTTTTCAAACTGCAAAGGCACCCACCTTTCCGTTTATCTTTCACAAGGACATCTCCCGGTCTTCAAAGTGAAGACTGAGATACTTTGTACAGACTGGTCTGCCCCTCACCATGCTGCAATTATTCATTCAACAAGTACCTTGCCTAGTCAGTGTTACGTTATTTGTTCGGTACAGAAGCGTCACTGAATGACAGCCCTTTCCCCTCTACATACACTTTTATCAAAAGCTCGAGATTTTCTTGCAGATTTCTCTGTTCCCCTTCCTCCCCTTGGTAAACCGCTCATCCACCCCATCCCTAAAACACTTCCTCCCAAAATAGGGAACTAGCCAGGCAGGGGAGGATGCGCTACACCCGCAGCCCTCACCGCGGAGGGCCGGGCGCGCATGCGCAGCGTCGGGGGCCTGGCCCGGCTCTGCAGGTCGCTAACTGGGCGGGTCCCGACCCGAGGTCTAGCCCAGTAGGCACTGCGGTAGCAGGAGAGGGCGGTGCGGCTCCGGGAGGGCGGCAGTCGCGAGGGTCGTGTGGCGAGCGGGGCGGGCGGGCACACTCACAATTTCAGCATCCACTCTCCCTCCAACACCAGCGTCCAGTTGGAGGCGGTCATGGGCCGCACCAGGCTCCGCTCCTGCGGCAGCGCGGCCTGCTCCGGGCCGGCCTCCGCCTCCGCAGCTGCCGCCGCCGCGACCCAGACGACCAGGAGCGCCATGAGCAGCGGGCCGCGGCGCCCGCCCTCCATGTCGGGACACGGAGCGAGACTCCTCTGCAGGGGCTGGGGCAGAGGGTACGGCCACCCTGCGGACCGGGCCTTCCCAAGTAGTGCGAAGAAAGACCGGGCCACCCCGCCTCCGCCTTGCCGCGCCGACCAGCCCAGCTCGAGAATGGGGTGGCAGTCGCCGCCTCTTATCGGCCCGGGCCACGGAGGCCACGCCCCCTCCCGCGTCGACTCGCTGTTGCCCGGGGCGTTGGTTGCCTTGGCAACGGCCACCCTCCCCCTTCTGACCGCTGCGTTGAAAATAAACAGATGAGCCGGTTGTTGCTTAACTTAGAACCTGCCCGGCGTGTGCCTGGGCTCCAGTAAGGGCGAGGTTGGTGCGTGTGGCTTTTGCTAAAGAGAAACGTCTCCAGTAATAAAAAAATGCATCACCTATTCAATGGTAGCAAAAATAACAGCAATGGACTACAAGTAAACTGTTGAATGGAAAAACAAAAGGACATGTTGGGCATCTCTTACTGGATGGGAGAGGAAATTTTAAGTACTCTTTGCCTGTGTATAATGAAGTAGCACTACCTAATTGGAGATAATGAAACTAGACCATGCAATTGTATTTTTTACAAAAATAATGTTAATTTCACAAAAAAAAAAACGTTTAAAACATGGGTACTAACAGATAAAATGAGTCAATAAGAATAGTGCCAGTTGCGATTAAATGGACTTCTCGCTTCTCTTGGCTACACTTTTGTTAGATCTAAAATGAGAATAGCCTTAAATGATTTCCAAATCTCTTTCCAGATACCCATTCGATGCAACTGTACCTTGAGATCACTACAGCCTTAGTATGTAAGACTGAATTAAAATCAGAGGTCGGGTGTGCTTTTTCAAAGTGTTGCTTTACAAGAATTCATTAGATGTGCAAAGCATAAAACTGGGTAGTGTGGTCAATATATCATGAAAAAGTGTGATTTCTGTCCTGGGCAGAAATCAAATCAACAGACAGCTATGCAACTAAGAGTATTGCAGGGCACATGAGATCAATCTGCAATCAGTACTTACAGGTGAGAAAGATGAATTTTGCCTGCAGAGATGATCATACCTGAATTAGGTGTTAATTAGTTGTTGCTCAGTTCTGTGTGGAGCCAGCCCTTATCTGTAAGACCCAAATTTACAAACCACTGTAAACATGGAAAGTGGCCCTGCAATAAATGTTACCAAAAGCCAGTTATTTTATACAGATCCGTCTTATAAACTCAGTGGGCAATATTTTATTTTGCTTTTAGAAAGAAATGACATACACTATCATTCTTTTCAGTGTAGCTTTTGTATATGATATATGATTGGTAAAAAAAATTCTTAAAATAGGATCTGATATTAAGGAATTAGTGTTAATTTTGTTGGGTGTGATAATGGTGTTATGATTATATTTTAGAAGCCTTTATTGGTTACAGATAGTGAAATATTTATGGGTGAAATAATATGATGTCTAGAATTCTCTTTACTCCAAAAATAAAATTGGGGGGGGTGGTGGAAAGAAAATGGATGAAACAAAAGTAGCACAACATCAATCAACGCTGAAGCTAAGTTCATTTTTGCTATTCTCTCTACTTTTGTGTAGGCTGGAAAATTTGCAAAATGAAAAGTTAGGAAAGGAGAGTATCATTGCTGAAGCTCTTCCTTACTTCTAACACAAAATGAGTGTTCAAGGATTGCATTTCTTGGCCTTCAGACTAGGGTCACTAGGAAGGAGTATAGCAAGAATGTGTGAGCAAGTGTGTGGTGGGGTGGCACAGAATAGGCTACGGCACTGGCCTGACACTTTCTACCTATGTGACTTGGGGTTAAAACCAGTTAACACCAAATTTTCTTTTTAAATGCAGGTAATAATAGAACCTACTGCATAAGGTGGCTATAAAGATTAAATGAGATAAATATAATGACTAGATAATTAGGTCAGGACTCAATCCTTTTCATGTTTAAAGCATGGAATCACAGTTTATAGAAGATTGGTACTTGGCACTGGGAGAAAGAACTTCTGTCCCTAGAGCAGTTTCCAATGGTGGCACTGTGGGCAGCTATGGTTACACAAAAATACATGGTTCCTAGTAGGAAAAGGAAGCAAGATAACAACAAATATTCCAATGGTAGAAACTTTAAAAACATAGTAACAAGCAAAGACCTTGATAAAATTGGCAACGTGGGACTTAATATTACTAAGATAATCAATGAGGGATAAGGAGATTGTATTCAGATTACAAACTCCATAGTAATAGGGTATAGAAGTAATATGCACTGATTTTCCTATTGAGGATGGAGAAACTGGTATGGAAACATTAAATAAGCTACACAATGCTGTAAAATTAGTCCATAAAGTAATAATAGTACAGGAATTTAATTACACAAACAGATTTGCTAAATGCCTTACAGGAACAAGAGGTGGAGGGAGAATTATTAAATAGGACACTTCCTAGAACAGATGGTAGAAGAAACCATAAATGATTGAAATAAACTGAATTGTTCCAGGCTAGTGACTAGAAATGAATCCAAAAGGAGCTGTTATAAGCCTCTAAGAAACAGCAACCCCAGGACCACCTCCTGCGGAAAGAGAATCAAATAATTTTTTTTTTCAAAACTAATAAGTGAGCTCAGGAAAAGCTGCATACAAGAGATATATACACAGATCAATCCTCTTCCTATATACCAGTAAGAATTAATTTTAAAATGTAATATAGACAAACATCACATTCAAGAGCAACAAAAACTACCCAAAGAAAAAAAGAAACATGCAAGACATATGAAAAAAGCTAGAGGACTTTGTGGAGATGTCAATTTCCCCAAATTAATCTGTAAATCTAATGCAATAGGATTCAAAATCCAACCAACTTCTTTCATTTAGAATTCTAAAAATCTATCTTAAAAAGTTAATGCTTAAGTCTAGACAATAGCATTTTGAAAAAGACCAATGATGTAGGTCTTGCTCTCTCAGGTATTAAATCTGCTATAAAGTTACAATAAAACAGTGAAGTATTGGTATAAGAAGAAGCAAATAGAAAAATGGATCAGAGTAAAGACTCAAGAAACAAAACTATGTGTATATGGATATTTATATATGCTAAAGGTGGTGTAGTGGACAGGATAAAGTAGACTTAGATTACAGTAACAAATAACCCCCCAAATTTCAGAGGCTTGGCTCGTAAGGTTCCTATCTCTGTCATGCAAAATCCTCTTTGGCCTAATAGACTCTGGGGAAGCTGAACACTAGGCAAGGTCTACGTAATACATGCTGCTTCAGTCTTATGGCTCTGCCACCTCAACACGAGACCTTCCCCATGATCATAGCAGGGAAAGGGAAAAGTAAAAGGCCACAAGGGGCTTTTGGTTTCCTTAGGCCAGAAGTAGCACATCCCAATTCATCTCATGGTCCACTGGCCAGAACTAATCATAAGACTGCATCACTTATAGGAAGGGTGGTCATCCATGGGAAATGAATATTGATGCATACTAATAATGTCCAAAAATGGCATTTCAAATAGGTGGGAGCAATTGGACTGATGCATAGTAGTGTTAGGACAATTTCCTCCTCATTGAGGAAAAAAATATCTCTACCTCAATCTATATATCAAAATAATTTTCAGATCCACTAGTGAAAAAGTATACTATAACAAACGTTCTTGGAAAGCTTTGGGGGGAATACTTTTATAATCATCTGATGGGCAAAGCCTTCCTGAGTAACACAAGAAACACTGAAGCCATAAAAAGATTCTGGTAAATTTGCCACCCAATAAAAACAATTTTTAAGTAAAGCCAAACTGAGCAAAATGACCTGAAATACACACAACACACAAAGGTTTAAATTCAGGAAGTTCTACAAATAATTAAGAAAAAGATATACTGCCCAATAAGGAAAATAGAAAAGAAAATAAATACCCACAGAAGAAGAAATCCAAATGCCAGATGAATATGAAAAGCTGTGCTTGCATACTGCAGATCAGAAAAAGGACATTTTATAGTTACAAATAGAGTTTATTTGATAATTCCCTGTGATTCCCCTTGGAGTCCAGTCAACTGCGATTAGGACCAGCCACCCCAATATTATAAAGTCTTCACTGGACTCTAATTACAATAGCTCCCTTTCTGTAACTACTTGCCCCCTCACTTTCTGATTATATTGTCTGATTACATGATATTTGGGAACCTGGCAAGTAAGTGTCAATTTTAAAGTAAGATTAAATGGGAACTGGAAAAGAAAGAGGCACAAATTTTATTCAAAGCAGTTGTGTGCTACAAATCTGGCAAATTGTACATGAAGGGGAAAAACAAAACCGTCAAGGAATCCAAGTATAAATATTATGTGTAATGTTTGGTAATCTCTAATAATCACCAGGCCCTGGATATTGGAGTATACCAGGTGGTTTCTTCATTTCATTCAGCAAATTTTATGGAGCATATATTGTGTGCAGGTCTTATGCTAGATTCTGTGAGATCAAGAGAGACATGAGTCTCCATTCTTAATGAGGAGGCATGATAAAAGTTAAAGAATGTTCAGAAAACACTAAGTATTCAATGGTCTAGAGCATTTCAGAATAGGAAGGTTGAGAATATGCCACAGAAGAGATTGAGCGTTAGAGCTACTCTGATAGGAATAGAACAGACAACGAAAAGAAGCAGAGAAATTTCCAGATGGAGAAGATGCCCTGATAACAAGAAAGCATAAGAACCCCCAAATTTAACTCTCAACCTTAAAAAAAAATCTAAACCATGTTTATTATGAACAAATATCTGTTGTCTTGGCATTTGAAGGTTGGGAAATCAGGCTAACTGTATTCTTGTACTTAACACAATTAGTCAAGATTTACTTTTATCATAGAGAAGAAACTGGGAAGGAACAAAGATGTCCATTGAGTTTATTGTTCTGCTCCAAGGCAATAAAACATGTTAACTAAATCATCAGTTCTTGTTATCTATACAAGAATTCGTTTTACAAATCTCATTTTAGTAAATATTTCTTGATATTTGAACCAAATATTTCCCAAGCTACTTAAATCATGCATTAAAATTTTTTTCCTTTTGTCTTATTTACATTTCAGTGAAGGTAAAGAACAAGAGTTCGCCATTTAATAAACTTAAGTTTATATTCCTAAGTATAATTTTTGTCCATATTTCAAGCTCCTCTCACTTTGTCATCATATTTGAAACCCAGAATTAGACACAGATAAGCATTAAAATATTAGACAGTACAGGCCAAGAATTGAACATTTCTCATTTTACCTAATAAAACACTTTGGGATAATCACTAGGCAGTAACTTATATGTTCCTGATAGAAGCTGAGAAAACAATTTTGCTTGTCTTACAAAAAAAAATATGACTAAAATGTAACTGAAAGTCCATATTTCACATAAATCAGTAGTACAATTTACTATTAAAGCATAAACATAACACTTAAAAATTATAAACATAGTAGGATAGATTCTGTGTAACACCATTTTGTCCAACTGCCAGTGACTTGCTGGTGAATGATCAACAATCTACATCCCTGAGGCTGAGAAGCCCAGATTTGTGGAGTTTGCCAATTTTTTTGTGTTAAGTACTCCCATGTGACTGATTTCAAACTAGCAACTTGGTGTCTACCAGCTAGAAGCATTTCTGAAAATTTGCCAGTTGGCTCTTACAAGCTGGTGCAAGATGACTCCAGCGTCCCACTGCAAACACTGATAATACTCTACTACCACTCAATACAATTGCTTACCCTTTATTGTTTTAAATACTAAAGATAGGGGTTTAAAAACTTTAAAATACTTTTAAAATATATGGATATAAGTGTGTGTATGTGTTTTGCAAATTTATGAACTTAAAATACTACCCTTGATTCAATTCCATGCTTTTGGGCACTTACTAAATCTCTTAAAAAATTTTTTTAAACATAACCAAAGAACACGTATGTTTTCAAGTGAGTCCTTACATAAAGATGTACCTGGTGTTGAGTTACTGTTCGCATCTGTTGCTGAAAATGCACACACACACAGACACACACATACACATCATTGAATGTTTTCTTTGAAGTATAGTTGATTTACAATGTTTCAGGTGTACAGCAAAGTGATTCAGTTATACATACATAGATATATGTATTCTTTTTTAGATTTTTTCCATTATTGGTTATTACAAGATATTGAATATAGTTACCTGTGCTATACAGTAGGTCATTGTTTATCTATTTTGTATATAATAGTGTGTATCTGTTAAACCCAAATTCCCAATTTATCCCTCCCCCACCCTTTCCCGTTTGCTAACTGTAAGTTTGTTTTCTATGCCTGTAAATCTATTTCTGTTTTGTAAGTGAGTTCATTTGTATCATCTTTTTAAGATTCCATATCTAAGTGCTATCATATGATATTTGTCTTTCTCTGTCTGACTTCACTTAGTATGATAATATCTAGGTCCATCCATGCTGCTGCATTAATCCCATACTGTTTTGATTAGTGTATCTTATAACACACCTTGATATCTGGTAGAGAAAACTGTATGCCTTTGTCTATGCTTTTCATAATTTCCTTGGATAGTCGTATTTCTCAATTTTTCCATATATATTTTAGAATCATTTGATTTGGGCCAATCCTAAAAACAAACGAACTAAAACTGCTGAGATTTTTTAAATTGTCATTATACTGGATACATAAATCAATTTACAAGAACTAACATTTTAACAATATGGAATTTTCTAATCTATTAGTAAGGTATAGCATTAAATACATCTTATTTAATGTTTTTGGCTAAAGTTTTATGATTTTCTCCATAGAGATAACAGTTTTTTTGTCATGTATACTACTAATTACCTTTTTTTTTTTTTTGGCGGCACCACGTGGCAGGCGGGATCTTATTTCCCCCACCAAAGATTGAACCCGTGCCCCCTGCAGTGGAAGCCAGGAGTCCTAACCACTGGGTCACCAGGAAAGTCCCTAATTACTCTATTTTAAAGTGCTATTTTAATTGGTCTCTCTTATATTTTCCCCTCTAAGACTTGTTCCTGGGACATATGGCTGCAAATGATTTTAAATATAAATTTAGTATATACTTAATTGTTAAACTCAGTTCTGAAAAAATATTGTCTGAAGCTTTGTGGCAGAAAAAAATTTAAGGTGGCCTCTGGTGTACATACCCTGTATAAGCCCCTCCTCTTGCGTGTGGGCAGGACCTGTAAATATAATAAGATATCACCCCATGATTGGGTCAAGCTATATGGCATAGGTGAAGGGATTCTGCAGATGTCATTAAATTCTCCAATCATTTGAAAGCTCTTAAAGCCCTTACTAAGGGCTTTAAGCTACTAAGGGCTAAGGGCTTAAAAGTCTTAGCCCTTCCTAAGGAAGGACACTCTCCCTCTGGCCTTGGAGAAGGAGGCCCCCATATTGTGAGCTGGCTGTGGAGAGGTCTGGCGTCGAGCAGCTGAGAGTCTCAGTTCCACAACTATAAGAAACTGAATTCTATCAATTACCTGAATGAGCTTGGAAAGGGGTCCTGCCCTCCTGATGAGAACACTGGGGTCAACATGTTGATTTCAGACATGGGAGACCGTGACCAGAGAGCTCTAGTATGTCTGCCTGGGCTTGTGGCCCACAGAAACAATGAGATAATAAATGTGTGTTTTTTAAGCCATTATGTTTTGGTAATTTGTCACACAAACTTGTAGACGCTATCAGATTAAATAACTCCTGTTTGTCCCTAGTTTGCTAGGAAACTTTTTAAAGAATAGAGGCTGAATTTTATCAAATACATTTTGTGCACTTTTCAAAAATATCATAGAGTTTTCTTCCTTCAAAAGATTCATGTGTTGTATTATATTAACTGATATTTCTATATTAAAGCAACCTTTCATTCTGAGAGAGAGCTTTCTTATATCTTGACCTCCTGTTCCTCTCTTCCTTCAACAGGGACCCCTAAATTTGCAGATTCACTCAAGGATAAGAGAAAGTGAGACTGGAGGAGACAAGGCCAACCTCACAACAGCAATAAAGGAGAAAACTGGAAAGTCACTGATAAACTGTGGGGTCTGGAGGCTTCCTGATACACACTGAAAGACCCCGCCATTTGTAAAAGCCACTTACTAACAAGAGCAATTATATGTACATATGTGGTAATTTTCATTTATATTTGTAAGATTTTCTAAGAAAAAACTTTCCTGTTTTGTTTCTTTCCTTCCAATGGTACATCTGTCAGTTTTCTATGGAATACTAGGTGTCCAAGAAACACAATTTTCACAAAATTTACTGGTTTTTTTTAAAACATCATTTAGTATTTAAATGTCTTTCTTAATCATTTTTTTTCAAATCACCATCTTTAAGGTGACTTACATAAGTCCTTGTTGAAAGTGTACTAGATACTAAAATTGGTAGGTGTGGCATATAGCCCAGTGTCAACCACAGAAAAGAGACTCAGAAATGATTTGTGGCCTTAATTCATTAGAAGCCTTCATCATGTTTGGCCAAGTGAGTTTATATGAATAGTTTCACGTCACATGTATCACATTATAGACCCTTCACAAGCTCAGATTCGTAAATGAGCAGCTGCTATTTTAGTAAGAAGGACACTGTGAAATAAGTTTCAGTTAACTTGTTATCAGAAAGTGAAGTTATGGCTGACCCTATATTGCAGATGGAAACTATTTTGCAATATTTAAAATACAAAATTTGTAATATATATAAACACTTCCATTTGTTAAAATGGGATTTTATTCCAAAAAGGACTGATTATGAATTCATAAACAAGTCAGGAGAGAGGATGTAGAGATTGCCACGGTGCTGTGAAGTGGGTTTTTTCATTTTATGATAATTCATTGAACTATATATTTGTGTTTTGTGTGCTTTTCTTCATGTATGTGTTACTTTACCTAAAGTATTGGAAAATTTCATATTCTTGCAGTTTGTTTAACATAAGATAATGTTGATCATATTGGAAAAATCAATAAATTAGGTAGGTTATAAAATAGCACAAGTAGTATAATATCATATTGGAAAAATTCACAAGTATGTTCATGCACACACAAAAGTCTTGAAATATATACACCAACAATTTTCCCAGGGGCGAATGTAAAACTGTTGTAGTGTGTAGCTATAATTATTCTAGTTATAGATAACACTATGTAGGTATATAAAGAGCTTCCTCATTTTTTTACAGCTTCAGTATTTATGTATAATTTAATCTGTTTTCTGTTGATGACATTTAGTTTATTTCTAAGCTTTACCCTCCTAAACAGTGTTGCAGCGAATAATCTTTTACACACAATGAATTGCCTATGTGCAAGTCTATCTATAGAAGAGTTTCCTAGAAGTAGAATTGCTGACTTAAGGAAACATGCATTTTTACCTTTGACAGCCATGGCCCAATGGTCCTTCAAAAACATTATCTCAGTTTTATGTTTCCATAAGCAACGTATGAAAGTACCTATTTCCACATCCTACAATGTATGAAAGTACTTCTGTGTCAATGCAATTTGTATCTACTCCATTTCAAACCCGCCCAAACTTGCTTAATGCAGAAAATGTAAAAACTATACAACAAACAAACATTTTGGATGGTATTAAAAGTGATCCCTGCCCCTTTTTTTGGCTTTGATTGTTTTTTTTTAGATTTTCAAATTAACAGAAAAAAATCACACTATAGAACAGTATGTATAATATACTACTAGGGGTGTAAAAAGTGTTAGAAAAAGAATAGAAGTATGTATTTATGTATGTGCAGAGAAGTTCTTTAGAAGTTGAAATAACACATAGATTCCCATGAATCAGAGAGATATTTCCCAGTCCTGAGCTTTATTAAATGTGGCAAGGGCCTACATAACCAAAATGCTCAGATGAAACACAGAGGGGTCTGTGAAGTTATGGAGCCCCTCCCCTTCCACCCCACATCAGCTAGAGCTGCACTCTCTATGTGAGGTCCACAGGTTCACCTGCCACAGTGGGAGCATTTAATTAGGAAGCATCTTCATTTTATACCCAAGTATAGCCTACCTGACATTCTCCCAGGATGCCCACATCAATGATACTGAGTTCTATTTACTATAGGTTACCCTTAGCCAGGACTGCCCTCCAGGGACCTTTTAGAAACAGTGCCTCTGCCTCCTAACAGACATCAGTAAGTCTATTTACCTATAGGTCCAGATGCCTTTCCCTTGGAGGCATATTCTCTCTGTAAAGGAACGAGTAGATCCCAGCCAGCTGATTTAACTCCTTCCTCCCAGAAGGATACACTACAGTGTCTTAGGGAAGCTGGATAGCTGGGAATGGGGTAAGATGGAGATTTTAAACTGAATATCTTTTTTGTCCATGTGAGTGTATTACCTATTAAAATGATTATATAAATACAAATAGCAAAATTAGTAAATTAGAAACGTGAAGTTTATAACCAGTAGAACATGATATTTCTGAATCCTTATTTTGTGCACATTCATGGAAAAACGTTATATGCTTTTATGCTGTAGTTAAATATCGCCAATTTAATTTTGGTAATGGAATATTTGGCACAGATAAAATTGAGAGTGAGGAAGACAGTGTAACAAGATTAAAGTCCTTTGGCTAAGAACAGTGCAGATTCTTGTGTTTGCTTTTGGAGCTTTGCCTAATAAGAGCCTATTTTTTTCTTCCTCAAATATATTAGTGGATTTTATGGGATTTCTGCATGAATTAATAACATTTCCATTTTTAGGTTTGACCATTGTATCTTATTGTGCTTTCTGAAGTAATGGCTAGGCTTCAGGACATTATACTAGCCCTGTCCTTGTCAGTTTATTGCCTTAGCAAGACAACTTTTTTGTCTTAGGTGCAGAGGTAATGTTACAGACCTATAATTTGGGCTGGATTTGGCCTTCCACTTGTTATTTATGTGACTTCAAAATCATTCAACTTCTCTGAGTTTCAGTAATATTCTCCCTATCTGTAAAATGGGGATATCAGTGCCAACTGTTTCAGCCCAGATTCTCTGGAAATCAGAGCCTGAAGCCAGGTTGACAACAATGATGCTTAATGTGTGGGGTGTGTAAAAGTCTGGAGCAGTAATAGTGAGGGAAAGAAGGAAAGTGAGGCACCAAGAGGTACAGAGCCATGGTCATCAGCAGATATATCCACCTGGCACGGGATATCCTGGATAATAGAAAAGAGAATCCATGCGCCAGACCAGTCCATCAGAGGGAGGAAGAAGAGGGAATCTATTGGCTAGGCTTCATGCATTTCCTCTTTCCCACTGGCCAAAGTTCTCATAAAATGGGATTCAATGCCCTGCACTGCCAAGTGGCATCACTTGGCCCTTTCAGCTGCTTCTTGGGATGCTGTAACCCAAGCCCTGAGGTGTAATGTTTTATTGAAATCCTCAAGTGTCTGGAGGAGTCAGAACTCTGGATGCCCTGCCTGGCTGCTTTGGGGTGGCCATGAGCAAGTTTCCAGCATTCAGGCAACAAGTGACTGTCAGCCCCAGGAGGTAAGCATGAGCCAGAATAGAGTTGGTAAGATGTGGAAGGTGGCTGAGGTTCCTGGAGATGAGCCTCACTCATGATCACCCCAATACTGTGCTGACAGTAGGACTGTTTTTGTTCCTCCACAAAAAGAGCAATGACATATTATACAATTTAGGGATGTTAAGCAAGGTGTTTTAACCTATTGTAATGCCTGAAATTCTAGCATTAGGTACTCATTTCTTTGGTCTTAAAGAGGTTTTCGTTTTGAGGTTCTCAAATTAAAATTAAAATACTCTTATATGGTAAATATCTTAAGGCATCATTAAAGAACAGTTTAGAAGTTAAAAACTAGACTCAACCAAGCCCTGGAGGAATGCATCAGAATATTTGGTAAATGAGAATAGAATATAGAATTAAAGTAGAAGGATTCCTGGACCAACTCTGCCTAAATTTTTCATAGTCCATCCCAGAAATCACTAGCAAAGGAGTTTCATTAGCATGCACTCTTGTTGGGAGTGCACTATCTTTCCTCGGTGAGCTCTATAGTGAAATGATCTCTATGAGTGTAAGGGTCAAGATTATTCACTTTGTGGCCAGACTCCTGGCTTCAAACCCCAACCAACACTGCCTCTTATGAACTAGGAGACCCTGGTACAATTGTCCGGCTTCATGGTAGAGCAGTTCC
Source organism: Mesoplodon densirostris (assembly GCF_025265405.1). Taxonomy (NCBI): domain Eukaryota; kingdom Metazoa; phylum Chordata; class Mammalia; order Artiodactyla; family Ziphiidae; genus Mesoplodon; species Mesoplodon densirostris. The sequence goes on from NC_082676.1 coordinate 74,760,564, forward strand.
CTGATCTGTAAGATGACCTAACAAACACTAAACTAGTTAATGTATGTAAAGTTCCTGTAACAGTGCCCGGTACTTTGGTAGACACCCAACAAATCTTGGCAAACAATCCATCAGATTTCAGCTACTTTATAAATATATTGTGACTCTGAGCTTGACTTTCCACTACTTCCTTGTAACAGGGCCATCAAGATCTTTGAATGAATAGAGTCACAATCATATGAGCTACATATTTTTTTTATCACAGATTATTTTTATTGGAGATATCTAGTCTCAATTGCATGACATCAAATCAGGTAAGACATGGAATTCCATGTTTTGTGTGAGAAATATTATGTGATTGTATTAAAAAACCCTACAGTTTTACCATCATAATTATGCTCAATATCTATACATTTTCCCATCATAGCTGTGTTTTATAAAAGTAAGCTATCAAATTAATAATGAAAGTGAAAATCTCTTTCAAATTTTTCTATAAGCCTTTGATGTAATTCTTTCAATTATTTGTCTATCCATTAACTTAATTATCTCTGAGGGCAGGGCCGGGGGGAGTTTCTTGGGCTAGCACAAGGTAGCTGATATTTCTCCCCAGACATCCTGCTATGTTCTGCCCAGGGATCAGTGCTGGCCAAGGATTTAGAATGTTGAAAAATTCAATCCCTCTCCCTCTCTGAAAAGATAACCCATAGGATGGGAAAAAAATATTTACCAACCATATATCTGGTAAGGTGTTAATATAAAAAATATATAAATAATCCCTACAGCTTAACAACAAAAACAACCCAATTGCAAAATGGACTTTAATAGGCATTTGTGCATTGAAGATATACAAATGACCAATAAGCACAGAAAAATGCTTAACATCATTTATCATCAGGGAAATGCAAATCAAAACCACAAGGAGATACCACCTCGTACCTACAAGATGGGCTACTATCAAAAAAACAGAAAATAACAAGTGTTGGCAAAGAGGTGGCAAAATGGGAACCCTTTTGCACTATTTGTGGGAATGTAAATGGAGCCACTGTGGACAAAAGTATGACAGTCCCTCAAAAGACTAAAAATAGAATTACCATATGATCCAGAAATTCCACTTCTGGTTCTGTATCCAAACTAATTGAAAGCAGGGTCTTGAAAAATATTTGTACACCCATGTTCATAGCAGCATTATTCACAATAGTCAAGAGGTGGCATCAACCCAAGTGTCCATCAACTGGATAAATGGATAAGCATAATATAGTGTATAATGCAATATTATTCAACCTTAAATAGGAAGGAAATTTTGACACAAGCTGCAACATGGATAAAGCTTGAGGACATTATGCTAAGTGAAATAAACTCATCACAAAAAGGCAAATGCAGTATGATTCCACTTATACGAGGTACCTAGAGCTGAAAAATTCATAGAGACAGAAAGTAGAATGATGATTGCCTGTACTAGGGGGAGAAGGAAAAGGAAGTTTATTGTTTAAGGGTACATAGCTTCAGTTTTGCAAGATGAAAAGAGTTCTGTACTTAATGCCACTGGACTGCACACTTAAAATGATTATGATGATAAAGTTTATGTCATATATATATTTTATCACAATTTAAATAAAAATAAGAAATAAATATGAATGCAATTTCTAAGAAATTGGAATGCTTGTACATTGCTGATGGGCATGTAAAATCATGCAGCTGCTGTGGGAAACAGTTTGGAGGTTCCTCATTAAGTTAAGTATAAAATTATGGCCTTCCCTGGTGGCGCAGTTGTTGAGAGTCCGCCTGCCAATGCAGGGTCACGGGTTTGTGCCCCGGTCCGGGAAGATCCCACGTGCCGCGGAGCAGCTGGGCCCGTGAGCCATGGCCGCTGAGCCTGCGCATCCGGAGCCTGTGCTCCGCAACGGGAGAGGCCCCAACAGTGAGAGGCCCGCGTACCGCAAAAAAAAAAAAAAAAAAAAAAAAAAAAAATATATATATATATATATATATATATATATATATATATATATAATCATAAGATGACTCACAGGGACTAAAATAGATATTTATACAAATGCTCACAAAACATTATTCAAATAGTCAAAAGATGGAAACAACCCAACTATCCATCAACAGATGAATGGATAAGCAAAAGGTGATATATACATACAATGGAATATTACTCAGCTGTAAAAGGAATGAAGTTCTGATACATAGTACAAAATAGATGAAACTTAAGAGCAATAACCTAAGTGAAATAAGCCAGACACAAAAGGACAAATATTATAGGATTTCACTTTTATGAAATACCTGCAATAGGCAAATTCGTAAGGAAAGAAACTAGATTAGAAGTTACCAGGAGCTGAGGAGGGAGGAATGGGAGTTACTGTTTAATGGACAGATTTTCTGTTTGGGGTGATGAAAAAGTTTTGGAAGTAGATAATGGTAATTGTTATACAACATCGTGGGTGTAATTAACGGCATAGAATTGTACACTTTAAAATGATTAAAATGGGAAATTTTATTATATATATTTTATCATAATTAAAAAATAAATATAAAGAAGTGCTAATACTACTGAGTTTTTGGATTTTAGGAAGTGAACAAAGGGAAGGAATTGGTGAGCACCCTAAGATTTCATGGGCTGTGAGGCTATTCATGCTATGAAAACTGAGCATGTAGGAAGAAGTGGGATGGGATTATGAGAATGAGAGGACATTTTTCCTTGGGTTTTGATTATGTTAAATTTGAGATGGTTACAGGGTACTGGTAATTTGATTCCAGACAGTGGCGAAATCAGTATTTGGAAATCATTAGCATTTAGTGGTAGCTGAAAAAAATAGCCTAATGATAATTAAAACTTGAGACAATTTTAGGAAAATTTAAGCTCCTCTTCCAGTCTAATAAATATGATTACATTATACTGGAAAAAAAACTAACAGAAAATAGCTTCCTTCTGAATGGTGGAGATAATTCTTTTCTTGACTGTTCTCAAAATGGAAAAAGTCAAAGAGTTAACATTGTTGTGCTACTTCATAGCAACAACCTAATTTGATTTTCTTTTAGTTACTGCCAAAAATTTAATTAGATACATAATCCATGATCATTAATAGTTTGTCTATTTATTCTAGGGAACCATGGGCTTTTGAAGGTTAGTTCTGAGAATTAACTTACTCAGATGCCCCTGTGCCTTCTGTGGGAACATGGATTGTTGCTAAGGCCCCTAGACGCATGAATTTGGATATTATCAGCACAGATTAAGGAACTCTACCCTGGAATGACCTCACGTGATAACATCCCTAAGCCAAGGTTTGTATGGTGTAACATGTGAGAAAATCTTGAGATAGTTTAAAGTTCTGTATAAATATTATTTATTATTATTATTATTGTTATGATACAATCAGGCTGAGTAGTGCATCAGCTTGCATCATTAGTACAAACATGTTAAGAAGGAAGTTAGCAGTGTGATTTTTTTTAATATATGTATGATTACAGCTGATTTTAGGACTAGAGAACTCTGATTCGATACCTAAAGTAGTTCCTAAAAAATGGTGTCATTAGTATATACAACAGTATAGACATTTCAGATAACTCTTTTTGTGCAGGATTGTCCGGTGCATTGTAAGACATTTATCAGCACCCCTGGCCTCTACCCCACTAGATGCTGGTACCACCTCCCCAGTTCTGACAATCATTAGTATTTCCAAATTTGCCAAATGTTCCCTGGGGGTGAAAATTGCCCCTGGTTGAGAATCCCTGCTGTATATACAGGTGTTTACATCTTAACTCATTTATAATAAAGATAAATAAGATTCCATATAGTGGTCTAATTGTCACCTAATTGGACTATTGCCTTTGAGAGATGCTAAGGAGAGATGCTTCACTACTGGGGAGCAAGGGAGTTATTCTAAGTGCAGCAGTAGATCCCAGGATGCCTGATAGCAGAGGAGCCTTTGGAGCAACCAAATGGAGCCACTGAATAGGGTGATTAGGTGAAGATTTTCCCACCTCTCTGGAGGGTTCTGTCCTCTCTGCAGCTCTAGTTTCACTTCCTTAGTCCCACCCCTCTCCCAACATAGCCACCAACACAAAAGTACCACCATCACAGAATAAATCACCCTGGGAAAAAGATGCAGTTTGCCCTGCTTAGGGAGAGACGGGTGGTGTTTATCATTATTTTCCTTATCAGTTTCCAAGAAATAGAACATCAAGGCAGCCATAAAAATTCTAAACTCTAACCTCCTTCTTCTCTTAGTTCTCTGGTGTGGGCAAGAAAACATGCTGCACATTTATGGATAATCTATAAGATATTTAGAAAGTCTCAGTGTTTTATTGCTATTGTTCTTTTTAAGGTAAAAATGTGGAGTTCAGCGTAAGATACATGGAAAACCAAGGAGCCTTTTCTTCTTTGTTAAGTAAAAATAATATGAGCTGACACCAGCACAGAATGTAACTCCAAGAAAGAGAAAACTAATGTTTAATACAGACACATACATATGTATAGTACATCAAAACATATAACTTTTAATTTTGAAATGATTTTAGATTTACAGATAAATTATAAAAAGAATACAGTTCCCATTCACTCCTCACCCAGATTTCCCTGATGTTAACATCTTACAGTTATCAAAACCAAGATATGAACATTGGTACAATATTATTAAATAACCTGCCTTATTTGAAGTTCACCACTTTTCCCACTAATGTTCATTTTTCTGTTCCAAGATCTAATTCAAAATCCTACATGATATTTAGCTGCCAAGTCTGCTTGTTCCCCTCCAGTCTGTAATCATTTCACAGTCTTTCCCTGTTTGTTTGTTTTTTGCTTTGCTAAAGTTGGAATTTTTTGTCTTTCCTTGTTTTTCATGACCTTGGCTGGCAGGATATTCCTCGATTTGGGCTGATATATTTTCTCAGGATTAACCTGAGGTTCTGCATCTGTAGCAAGAACACCACACAAGTGACGCTGTACTCTTCTCAGGGCATCCTATCAGGGAGTTGAGATGAAAATGTGTCTTACTATCAATGACTTACCCCTGTTCTCTTGGTTAAGGTGGTGTCTGCCAGGTTTCTGCTCCATAACATTACCATTTTTCCTTTTTATACTTAAGTAATATCTAAAAGTGAAAACACTTTGAGACTATGCACAAATCTTGCTTCTCAAACTCTGCCTACTTTTTCAGCATTTATCAGTGGATCTTGCCTGCAACAGTTGTTTCTCTGGTGTTTGCCTTGTCACGATCTTCTAGTTCCTCATTCCTTCTACATTTATTAAGTAGAATCCTTGTCTAGGTAGAGCTTTCCATTTTCTCCCACTTATTTATTTGTTCAGTTATTTGTCTTATCACCATGAATGTTCCCTGGGGGTGAAATTGCATGGATATTTCTTTTATTCTATGGATTAGAAACCAATACATATTCTCATTATTTATTTCATTGCTCAAATTGCTGTAGCTTTTGGCCTCTTCCAGCTGAAGCTTGGGTTCCCTTGACAGTCCTACATCCTTTTCTGATCATGTCCTTATTTTCAGCACCAAAAGAGGTTCTCTGCTCATTTTGTATTTTTAAAATTAAATCTTATTTTTCTTTTCATTTACAATGAAAAGCATTTTTCATGCAGTTAATAAAAATGACTGACTGGGATTTGCAAAAGCCAAATAATTATCTTGAAATAAAAAAGATTTAATCTCCAAAGAGAAAGAAGATGGTAGATTTTGAGAGAAAAGTAAGGAAGAAAAATACCGAAAAGCAATGTAAATGATACATAAAGAAAACAGATGAGCATGAGAAGAGCAACAAAGTGAGTGGGAAAAAAAGAAAGACATTTTTTTGAAATTTAAATGGCTCTAAAGCACAGTAAATGGAGAGAAAAGTAAATTAAAAAGAGAGGTGCAATGAGGATCTTAAAAAGTAATACACATTTGACTTTATATAACATTTGGGTACTTTATAATATTAAAATTCAATACTTCAGTTGCATAAAATAACGAAAATTTAGGAAAATATCTAAATTTCCAATCTTTTATTGTTCAGGTTCTTTTGGTTATAAGATTTGTTAAATTTGTGGATGGCTCCCTTCTCTGTGATAGAACATACTTTTATTCCTTTTTATTTATTTATTTTTTCAAAGAAATGTGATGGAGGGGACAAAATGATCACAAGCTGTCATGAGCCCTTTCTTCTTTAACAGTTACAAGGCTAAGCATTGGTTAGCTGCCTCCATCCCCCATCCTCATTTCTCTTTCAGTCCTCTCCTTGAAGTTCTAGTTCTAGGCTCTAGATCTAGATCTAGAACTAGATCAACTGGTGTTGATCCCCCTTCACTAGGAGCTGATGGCACAAATGTTGGTACTCTTTTCCCAGCCTTGTGTCTGCTACCTCTCTGCCCTTGACTAGACTGCTCCTTAGGGTAGGCTCTCTGGGCTCTAGGTGAAATCAGAATTCATCTTCCTTCTGCATCACATAAAAAGATGGGTTCTTCTCTACTCAGAGAGAAAACATATAAAAAAGAATAAACTAGCAAGATCTGCTGGCCCCACTCCCCAGACCAACCCTGAACAACCACAGAGCAAGACCAATAAATCTGAAAAACTAACTTCAACCCTCAGAAATCCCTGAAATAATCAGTGTGTTAGCTGTGTTTTCTTTCATTGTGTAACAAACAACTGTTTGTTATTGTTCATGAGGATGAGGGTTAACAGGGAGTTTCCACAGTTGTGTCCTGGTCAGCTGGGGTTGGCCTGCCATGGCTTCATCACAAATCTGACCACTGGGTTGGCTGATAGTTGAGACAATGAGGTGACCCTGCCAAATGCTTCTAAATGGATAAATTTCAGCAGACTTCGAAATGGATATATGTCTGGAAAAAAACACAAAATACCAACATTAGGACAAATAAATAGAAAACTGGATTAGAAAAATAACCATTAAGAAGCACTAAAAATGTCACATGATGTCAGGTGAGTTCTATATATTGAGTGAAGGGATAATCTCTGTCTTAAAAAATGAATCTCTGTTAATATATTTTTAATGTTCATTCTCCCTAACTTACTATAAAATCTCAAAGAAGTTCCAGTCAAAATCCCATTATTTCAAGAAACTGAAAAATTTATTCTTAAATTTACATGGCAGAATTGACACATATAAATGATTATGTTGATTTTGAAAAAGAAGAGATACGAGGAAGAATTTGCCAAACTAGCCATAAACTGCTGTTTCAAAAGGGTCTTGTTCTAGACAAGAGTTCTCCCAAGGGCTAGGACTCTGGGCTCTGGGGAAAATGCTATTTCACCAGAAATGAAGAAATGCTACAAAGCCATTATAATAAAGACAAAGTTCTGGAACCATATCGAAAACTCAGAAAATAAACACACACATATATAACAAAAACTTGGTATAATATAGAAGTGGTACCTCAAATCAGTAAGGAAATGATGACTTGAAGATGTAGTTTTGGAAAAACTGGATAAACAAATAGAAATAAAGTTGGATCCCTTCCTCACACTATACCTTCAACAAGTTTTGGAGTGGGTAAAAACTTCTTAAGAAATACTCTAAAAATTTATAAATCATAAGGTAAAAATATGGACGGATTAGACTTACAACATAATTAAGAGTTCCTGTTCAATGTAGGCCATCATAGACAAAATCTGGGAGAAGTTAAATGCACTGTCAAAAATCCATAAGATATTAATACCAGTAATATGCAAGGACATAAGAAAAGAATGGGCACCCAATAGAAAAATAAGCAAAAAATATGACTAAGCCATTCCTAGTAGAAACAAAAATGGCTAGCAAGGTTATGGAGAGATACTTTATCACCCTAGAGATCAGATAAATGGAATGTGACAATAATGACCCTATCTTTTTGGCAAAAAAGAAAAGAAAAGAAAACAAAAGAAAACCCCAGTGGTATTGTTATACCAAGTGATAGCAGGCTACAGGGAAACGGGAGGCTTACTGCACTTCAGGTACAAGTTTGGACAGTGCAACATTCAGAAGAGAAATAATTCATTATTTTATGAAATTATACCTGTAAAATCCCTATAAAATACCTCTGAGAAGATAAATCAGAGACATTCCTGCATGCAGGACATATGTAAGGATTTTTATCTAAGGTCTCAAGCATAGAGGCGATCCTATTGGCTACCACTAGAAACACATGCAGACAAAAAAGTGATGGATACTGTGTAGCGATTAGATGCAAAGAACTAGAGCAGAAACAGCAAAGGGAGGATTCTAAAAAGAATTTGGAGTGAAAATACTAAGAAACTGAATAAGATCTAGAGTAAAATACTGGTGGTGAGAGGGAGAGGGATAAAGTAAAATAAAATGAGAGAGAGGTTTTGTATGAAATAATCATAGCATCCTAAGAATTGGGTGCAGGATCATTTTAACTGTGCAACCAGCTAAACTAAAGCAAACATTTCTGCACTTTTCTCCACTGCAGATATGCAACATATCTTATTTTGTCCGGTGTCTACGTGATAGATAAATATTAAAGCCACACACTACTATATATAAAATAAATAACCAACAAGGACCTACTGTATAGCACAGGGAACTCTACTCAATATTTGTAATACCTATATGGGAAAAGAATCTGAAAAAGAATGAATATGTGTATATGTGTAACTGAATCACTATGCTGTACACCTGAAATTAACACAACATGGTAAATCAACTATATTCCAATAATTTTTTTTAAAAAAGCTAAGGCCAAAACAAGCTTATACCTTTACATCGCCTGTTTTTATACTCAGAAAACGTTTTAAAATCGTTTTGACTATAATCATTGACACACATGATTGTAATCCTTTTTAAATGTATTTTTTATTGAAGTATAGTTGAATCACAGTGCTGTGTTAATTACTGCTATACAGCAAAGTGACTCAGTTATACATGTGTGTGTATATATATATATATATATATATATATACATATATATCCTTTTTCATATTCTTTTCCATTATGTTTTATCACAGGATACTGAATATAGTTCCCTGAGCTGTACAGTAGTAGGACTTTGTTGTTTATCCATTCTATATATACTAGTTTGCATCTGCTAATCCCAAACTCCCAATCCAGCCCTCTCCATGCCTTTCCCCCTTGGCAACCCCCAGTCTATTCACTATGTCCCTGTTTCTGTTTCTGTAGCATAGCTAGGTTCATTTGTGTCATATTTTAGATTTCACAGATAACTGATATCATACAGTATTTGTCTTTCTCTTTCTGACTTATTTCACTTAGTATGATAATCTTTAGTTGCATCCATGTTGCTGCACATGACATTATTTCATCCTCTTTTATGGCTGAGTAATATATGTACCACATCTTCTTTACCCATTCATCTGTCATGGACGTTTAGGTTGTTTCCATGTCTTGGCTATTGTCAATAGTTTTGCTATGAACATAGGGTCACATGCTTGTAATCTTAACATAAGTTAGGAAACCCATGGAGACTCATGCACATGGCCATTCTCACAAGGTCAAGTTATGGGTCTTCCAAAGCTTATGGGTGTCTTCTTAATATGATGTCACAATACCTTAAAAAAGTTTACCTTTCCTTTAGTTTTTCAGGTTGATGATTTTGACTGAATCTGATGGTCATCTGTTATCAAAATCAGGAAAACAAAGCTCAGAAAATCATGTCTTATACGTTCAAATAGTTTAAATAAAAATCATTGATAATTATCTTATTTTTATTTAAAAGAAAATACTGTTAAGTCGTATTTTGATGCAGCAAGTACCTTTCATGTGATAAGAGGAAAATAAAAAAATTCCCAAAACGATCACTTAGTTTTATCGCTAAGTGAAATGGTGCACAAACATGTTTTGTATTCCATTGATACAGTTTCTTTCCACACCCTTCCTTTAGAGTCGAAATAAGGAACCTATAAACCTGTAGCTCATATGTTAATTCTCCATATCACTCACTTTAGTGCATACTGGCTGAGAACAAAGAGATAAAATCGCATTCTAGGGCATTTGGTTCTCTAGCTGAGTGCTCCAGGGCAGGTGGGGATCTAACTGTTCTGCGGATTGGTTCTAGCTGGCTTTTAAGATTTGTGCCACTAGATGGCGATAGAGTTCATAACTACGCAGTCATTTCTTGGATGCTGCGGGATCTTTTCAGTGCTCCATTATTCGTGCATTTGATTTATTTATTTTAGATTATTCTTTATTATTCAAATATAATTGTTACTCAGATAACTGAAAGATACTATGAATTTCTAGAGGGCAGAAACCTTGTCTTTATATCTTTGTGTAATCTTTAATACTTCATTTCAGTAGTGTATACTTTTAAAATAATATATATTTAATATATAAATTAGATATGCTATATATTATATATGAATACGAACTATAACATAATTATAACATGTTAAACAACAATATATTCTCCTTTGTTACAGTCATATAAATAAGGACTTGCTGGCCTTCACACGTGAAGAAGCAATTGTTGTTTACCCTATTTAGTAAGTCTGACTAATGGCAAGAACTTAATAAATATTTGTCACATGAATGAATGTCGTCACTCGGCTCTCATTCTCCCCCATTCTACTTCAACTAATAATCATCACTTCAAAAATATGCTATTTCTTTAAAAATCACAATTCAATGACTATTACATTTGACAGTGGACAATTACTACACTGAATCAATACTTTGCTGCATCTCCTAAAAGAATCGTGTTTCCTACACTTATTTTAAAAGTTCCCCTGTCACAGTAATCAAACACACAGGGAGAAAGAACAAACTATCCTTCTTCAAGTGTCTAAAATCAGATGAAGCTGAAATGGACCGTGTGGTTATAAAGGAGAGGCAGAGTGAATTCCACATCTGCTTGGCTCTCGTGACTTCCTGTGTAACTTGGAAAAGTCACTCAGCATCACACAATAACCATATAACAGAAGAGGCCCACTTAATGAGATGGGTGACCTACAGACTAGGTTCAGTCAGAGGCTCTATTTTCCCTATATTGTCCTTGCCTCCCCAGAGAAAGGCTATTTCTGACCCAGTCCTGAATTTTGGAGTGAACTTAAATATGCGCCCAAGTTTTTCTCACTCCCTGAGGCCCCTTCTCTGAGCCCAGAGATCCCAGCAGCAGCTTCCCTGCTCCTCCTCAGGGGTCTGGGTGCCAGGCTCACAGGCTCCCTCCTCCAAGTTCAACTCACCAGTATCCCCTATGCAGAGACCCGATGTGTACATCCACAGAATACCTTCTCTAAATTTCCAGTTTTGATTAGTCCAACACTTTCAGATTGTCCACTTAGCCCTTGGGGGTTGTTAATTGTTCCTGTAATTGTTAATTGAGTGATTTTTATTTTGCTATTATTTCTTCAGTGCTGGGTTAATAATACTTTATATTGAATTCTCACAGTGAACAAAATTGACATGGTTTCTGTCCTCTGAGTAGACACTGACTGATAAACCCTTCTGTTGGCCGGTAGTGCTCTTTGAATCTTCTCTGTTGAAAACTTGGTAAATTTCTCATCCAGGGCAATGAGAGGTGAACTAATACTTATCAAACTTTCATCTGTATTCTAAAATGAAAATAAGAGAGATTTCTTATAACAATATAGAAAAAAACACAAAGGGACATCTAGCAAACATACTAGCTATTTTTGCAAAGTATGTACCTTGATTCTACATCAAAAATATCTTTGCAAATACTATTACTTAAACTGACTGGAAGAATACAGTTCAATGACTTCAAGAATGGGAAAAACACTTTGACCCTGAAACGGAAGCATCAGTATCCCGTAAAACAGTAAAAAAAAAGAAAAAGAAACCCCACAAAAACCAAAAAACTGGATATGTTTGAGGAATTCTGGCTATTACAGTGTCCACAAAGTTAGCTCAACACATTGTGTTTTATACAACTTGCTTCTCAGAGATGAAAGAAACCATTCGGATATTTCATTCTCATTCAACAGCATGCCTTCATGCCTTTCTCAAAGGGCCACTCCAGTTTAAATGGGAAAGAGTCCTGTCAGAGGAAAGTTAAATGAGCTAGGATTAAGACACAAGGATCATTATTTCTTATCTGTTTTGATAGCTTTTGTTTATCAGTAACATTTCCCAGATAGATGGCTCAGTTTTAGTTAGTTTGTTTGTTTAATGAGATGTCCTGGATAGCTTTTCTCATTACAGCATGTGTTACCATGGCTACTGTATCTTTTAAGATTCAATTTTTTTCTCATCATGAATATACCTTTACTGAGCTTTTTTTCCCCAGATTACGTAAATAATATTTGCCTTAAAAATTTTTCAGAAGATACATCAAATTACATGGAGGAAAGTAAAACTCATCTGAAATCTCACCATCTTACCTCACTATTAATTTACATACTTTTATGTGATACCTATGATAGAAACTTTTTTAACACCACCTTGGCATTTTCTTGTAAAGCTAACCATAGGCATAGACTGGAATCCAGCAATTCAAGTCCTCAGTACATACGATGGGGAAATTCAGGAGACATAGACAGGGATGTTCATAATAGGCCCCCAGAGAGAGAGAGAACAACACACTTGTTCAAGAACAGAGGTGGGGACAATGAATTGTGGTATAATCATAAGTAGAAGACTATACAGCAGTGAAAATGAATAGACTACTCTGCTCATGAGCATGGATGAATCTTAAAACATAATTTTTTTTGTTAAATGTCATACTTATATAATATTCATTTTTATATTCATTGTAGAAATTAAATACAGACTCTTGCAGGTTGAAAACGAGTAAAAATGATATTTGACCTAATATCTGATAATCCAGAAGAAATTAACAAGTGTCATGTTAGAACATAATTTTTAAAGGAAAAAACACGTTGCAAAAGAATACACGTAATATAATTCCATTTTTATGAAGATAGTAAATGAGTAAAACTCAATTTTGTTTAGGGATATGTAGTTAATCTATAAACAAAAGCAAGGGAATGATAAAGCACCATAATCTTCTCCCATTTTGTCAGCTCTACCTTGCCCCCACCCTTCAGTCTTATATTTTCATCCCTACCAAAATCCCAGCATATATGCAGCCTTGGAAATGCACTTCTTGTATCTGCTTTCAAGAAGGAACTAGACATTCAGCTGCAAGGAATACAGTCAGCTGAAAACTATGGACTCAAGCTCCCTCTCAGCTTTTGGTTTGATGCTACACATCACTTGGGGCAGACCCAAGCCAATGACTGGTCACTTGTGCCCAATGTGAGATTCCTTCAGTGGGCGATCTTTGTTTCAGGGCTTCCCATTGGACAAACCAAGACTTTGACAGAGCTGAATTATAATCTGTGGCTTACTCTACCCTATCCTGCATCTTCCCCCTTTTATCTTTCACAGGTACTAGCTATCCCCAAACTACTTGCACTTTTAAGCCCATCTCAACATCTTCTTCCCAGTGGACACAATGAAAATACCTATTTTCTCCAGTTGGCCTAATTTTGTACAAATACACATGTTTGAAGGTTTAGCACTGTTTACTTTAAAAACTGTGACGATATCACAATTCTATTCATTTGTTCTTGTCACTTACGATAGTGTGGCTCTGGCTCCAAGTCCACCTTAGAGATCTAACCCATTATTTCAATGGCTGCACAGCATTTAATGGCATTGATGTCCCTCAGTTCATCAGTTACCCCACTTATGGACATTTTTGTTTTCAATCTTTTTGCATTTCAAACAGTTCTGCAGTAAACTCACTTGTATATACATTCTTATGTACCAGACCTTTTATTTCAGTGGGATAGATTTTCAAAGTAGGATTTCAGGAGGTATGAATATGTGTATTTTGAACTTAAATAAGTATTGCAGATTGCATTTCAAATGTTCCTTAAACAGTACACATCCACATCGGCCAAGGGAGGGGATACCTTCTCCCACAACCATGCTAGTGGCAGTTGTAGTCACACTGATTTTTTTTCCAGTCTGAAAGATATAAAGTTTTACTTGCTGTTACTGATAATTCTACTCTCTAAGGACTGAAGAAATTGAACATTATTTTCCATATGTTTAATGTTTATTTGTATTTGCTTCTCTATAGATTGCCTTTTCATATCACCTATGCGTTTTTTCATAATAAAAAATTCCTATGAATTTTGAATTAATTTGTTACAGGTTTTTGAATATTGTGTAGTGTAACTACAGACATTTTATTTTTTTATTAAAGTATAGTTGATTGGCAATATTATATTAATTTCACGTTTACAACTTAAGTGATTCAATATTTTTATAGATTATATTCCATTTAAAGTTATTACAAAATATTGGCTATATTCCTCATGCTATAAAATATATCTTTGTATCTTATTTATTTATTTATCTTTTTTAAAGTTCAAGACTACTTTTATTTTGAAAATTCGTACATTATTTATTCATACAACACACAACAACATATCAAGCACTACAACAAACTGAGAATCAAAAGATTTAAGGGAATCCTCTTAGTGAATGAAACAGGATGGACTCTGGGTCTCTGAGTGCTTTTTAAAAATTTTTATTTATTTATTTATTTTTATTTATTTATTTATTATTTTAACATCTTTAATAGAGTATAATTGCTTTACAATGGTATGTCAGTTTCTGCTTTATAACAAAGTGAATCAGTTATACATATACATATGTCCCCATATCTCTTCCCGCTTTCATCTCCCTCCCTCCCACCCTCCTTATCCAACCCCTCTAGGTGGTCACAAAGCACTGAATGGATCTCCCTGTGCTATGTGGCTGCTTCTCACTAGCTATCTACTTTACGTTTGATAGTGTATATATGTGCATGCCACTCTTCCACTTTGTCCCAGCTTACCCGTCCCCCTCCCCATATCCTCAAGTCCATTCTCTAGTAGGTCTCCATCTTTATTCCCGTCTTGCCCCTAGGTTCTTCTGACGATTTTCTTTTCTTTCTTTCTTTTTTTTTTACATTCCATATATATGTGTTAGCATACAGTATTTATTTTTCTCTTTCTGACTTACTTCACTCTGTATGACAGTCACTAGGTCCATCCGCCTCACTACAGATAACTCAGTTTTGTTCCTTTTTATGGCTGAGTAATATTCCATTGCATATATGTGCTACATCTTCTTTATCCATTCATCTGTTGATGGACACTTAGGTTGCTTCCATGCCCTGGCTATTGTAAATAGAGCATCAGTGAACATTTTGGTACATGACTGTTTTTGAATTATGGTTTTCTCAGGATATATGCCCAGTAGTGGGACTGTTGGGTTGTATGTTAGTTCTATTTTTAGATTTTTAAGGAACCTCCATACTGTTCTCCATAGTGGCTCCATTTACATTACCACCAACAGTACAAGAGGCTTCCCTTTTCTCCACATCCACTCCAGCATTTATTGCTTGTAGATTTTTGATGATGGCTATTCTGACTGGTGTGAGATGATATCTCATTGTAGATTTGATTTGCATTTCTCTAATAATTAATGATGTTGAGCATTCCTTCATGTGTTTGTTGGCAATCTGTATAACTTCTTTGGAGAAATGTCTATTTAGGTCTTCTGCCCATTTTTGGATTGGGTTTGTTTTCTTGATATTGAGCTGCATGAGCTCTTCTGCCATCTTGAAGCTCCTCCCCCATTTTTATTGTATACATAGTAGTCTGTACCTCTCAATCCCCTACCCCTATCTTGCCCCCACTTCCTTCTCCCCACTGGTAACCACTAGCTAGTTTGTTCTCTATATCTGTGATTCTGTTTCTTTTTTGTTATATTCATTAGTTTGTTTTAAGTTTTAGATTCCACATATAAGTGACATCACACAGTATTTATCTTTCTCTGTCTGATTTATTTCACTTGGCATAATACCCTCCAGGTCCATCTATGTTGTCACAAATGGCAAATTTTCATTTCTTATGGCTAAGTAATATTCCATTTTGTATATATGTGTGTGTGTGTATGTATCTCAGATCTTCTTTATCCATTCATTTGTTGATGGATACATAGGTTGCTTCCATAACTTGACTATCATAAATCATTTATTGGGGTGCATATGTCTTTTCAAATTCGTGTTTGCATTTTGTTTGGATATATACCTAGGAGTGGAATTCCTGGGTCATATGGTAGTTCTGTTTCCAGTTTCTTGAGGAAACTCCATACAATTTTCCACAATGGCTACACTAGTTTACAATTCCACTAACAGTGTACAAAGGGCCCCTCTTCTCCACATCCTTGCCAACATTTGCTATTTGTGGCCTTTTTGATGACACCCATTCTAACAGGTGTGAGGTGATATCTCATTGTGGTCTTAATTTGTATTTCCCTAATGATTAGTGATGTCGAGCATCTTTTCACATGCCTATTGGCCATCTGTATGACTTCTTTGGAAAAATGTCCATTCAGGTCTTCTTCATTTTTTAATTGAGTTGGGTTTTTTTCATTTGTTTGATATTGTGTTGTATGAGATGTTTATGTATTTTAGATATTAACACCTCATAGGACATATCATTTGTAAATATCTTCTCCCCTTTAGTAGATCTTATAAAGTAGTGGTGATTAATGACAGGGGCAGACATCTGTGTCTTATTTTTTATTTTAATGGGGATGGATTTAGTGCTTAATCAGGAAGGCAGCCATTAGTTTTTGAAGTTTGAGAACATTAGTTTAATTTTTCTTTATTTTATTTAGATTTTTATGCTCAATTGCTGCAGAATTTTCTCAAATTATTTTAATATCTATATGTAGTGTTTTTGTTTCTTCTTTAATTTGTTGACAATACAAAAAATGGAAAGATTTTTCTGATATTGTACTGTTGAAGTATTCCTGAAACCCACCTTATTTTTTCACAGTGTATTATTTTTGAATCTCTGACTTAATATAATGAAGAGGGGAGAGCTTTCCAAGTTTTTTCCTCTACTAAGGAGTTAACATTAAACTTATCTATACTGAAAAACATAGCAATCATTCATTTGGTTTTAGTGCCATTTTCATATTTTTAAAAGAATGATTGTTTTCCTTCTCTCCTTAGGCAATTGGTTTCTTCATGATTTTTACAAATTTGGATGTCAATTTTGATAATATTCATTTTTCTAAGAAAGTATATGTTTTCTCTAAACTTTCTAATTTTATGTCATAGAATTCCATATAATCATTTCATTTGTTTCATCTCTTCACCTATGTACCCTCTTTTTCGTTTTTATTAGTGAATATTTTTTCACTTTCCCTTTTATCCACTAGTTATATTTATCTATTTTACGTCTAGGATTTGTTTATCCATTGTTATTTTTTTATTTTCTATTTTTAAAATTTCACTCTATATCTTTATCCACTCCCTCTTTCTATTTTCATTTATATCTGTGTTCTTCCAGCTTCTTAAGATGAGTTTTAACATAGTGGTTCAGAGTGTACACTGGAACCAGACTTCTCTGGCTTTGAAGCCTGGTGCCACCACTTGCTGTGTTACACTTGTGAAGCTGTTTAACTGTTCTTTGCCTCAGTTTCCTCATCTAAATAATAGTGATAATAATCTCCCTCCTAAAATTTTGTGAGAATTAAATAATATAATATAGATAAAGAACATAGAAGATTATCTACCATATACTAAGTGCTATGAAGTACCATTTTTTTCCTTTATTCTCTTTCTCTTTGGAAAGTGAAAGCATCTCAGACTATATGTTTTCCTGTGATTATGCTTTAGCTATGTCTTGACTGGTGTGAAGTGTTACTCTTTATAGTCATTTATTGGTAGATTTTCATGTTAACTTTTTTTTCCTAATTAACTCAAAGGTGATTTGGTATTATGTTTAATAATTTTAATTCTTCAGTTTTTGGACATATTTTTATTATGTTTGGATATTATGATCAGAAGATGTGGCTTACAAAATTGATTGTTTTTGTTTTGGGTGGTCAATTATATAATCAATTTTTATAAATGTCCCCTAGATATGGGAGAATTGCATATTCTCTACATATAAATATTTGCTGTATCACAAAATCAATTTTTGATTGTGTTCCTCATTTCCTGTTCACGAGCTTACTGATTCTTAAAGTGGTATTTATAATATCTCACCATAGTTCTGTTTTTTTATTAAGGTCTCCCTGCACTTCTGGTTGTTTTTGTTTTGCAGATTTAGCTGTCATATTCATTGGTTTATAATCTTTGTATCTTCATTAATAATTGTGCCTTTTATTTTACATAATGTTCCTTTATGTTGTTAGTATTTTCAAACTTAAATTCTCCTTCTTTACATTATATTGTAAAACTTATGTTCTTTTTAGTTTTGTTTGCCTTGGAGCTACCATGCGAATATGAATATTTCTCCATTTCTTAAAGGAATATTTTCTTTCTTAAGTCTGGTATAAATTTCTATTTATGCTTGAAGTTCAGGAATTTTTCCAGGATATGCCAAGTCTCATTTTATCAGTCCTGTGAGGAACTTATTTAGCCCTTTAACTATGAAGAATTTATCTTTCCTCCACTCAGAGAAAATTTCTCCCATTATTTAATTGTTACTTTCCTCTATCTTTTCCTTTATCTCTATTTGGGGTTCTTAGTAATTGCATATTAGAATGTTTGGAGTTGTACTCAAATGGCCTTGGGTTCCCTCATGATTTCCAAATCTTTGTAATTAATTTTTGTGTTTAGAGATATTTATTACCCAGGATCTTCCTGCCAGTTTTTATCTGATCTCAGCTATACCTGCACTACCTTTCAATATCCCTCCTGAATCACAAAATAGAAAATCACTTGCTTATGTTCTCAAAAGAACTTTAGGTTTATAATTGAATCCTTTTACATCCATTTAGTTTGTTAGTTAATTAGTTATTTAAGGTTGCCATCAGTTCCCCACAGGAATTTTTTTCTGATAGAAACCACCTGTTCAGGTTGATCAGACCCATCACTCTCTCTTTGATTTCTGGGTTCAGCCCACTTTATGGTTATTTTGCTGCTTACTCATGGATGACTTACTCTTAGGACTCAGCCTTAAGTAGGTATTTGGTATCTATTAGAAGCTTCGAGCAAAAATCATATTTATTGGTGAAATATAAGAGGAATTCCTATCAAAGTCTTAAACAAAGCAAGGATAGCTATCATGGTCACTGTGTTGGTGATCATAGCCAATGTAATAAAATAAGAAAGGAATTATGTACATTGATTGGAAAGAAAATGACAAAACAGGCATTATTAACAGATGATATCATCTGCCCAAAAAATCTGAGTAGAAACCAAAATATCATTAAAAACGAGAAAAGAATTTGTCAAGGTTGTCAGACGTAAGATTAACATTCAAATCTCAGATACTATTCATAAATGGTAATAAATGTGTTTAAATGTCTAGAAATAAATTTACCAGGATATAAACATAAGGTATACAAGAAGAAACTCCACAAAAGGGAAAAGTACATTAACATTCAGAGGAACATGCACAAATTTTAGATGAGAAAATTCAAATTGTAAATATTTCACTCCACACATTATTCCTTAAATTCAATGCAATAATAAATAAAATCCACATTGGAGTTTTTATATGAATTTTTATGTAAACTTAAGAAAATATATCTAAATTTCATCTGGGAGAAGAAAAACAAATATATAAACAAAAGTATAGCGATATATACTTTTCATTAAATATACAAACATGTGAATTGGCAATTGGACAAGGGCTATGTATTACAACAGTGGAGGGTAATTTAGCTATATAATTAAAATTTTAAACCCTCACAGTCTTCAATGCAGCAATTCCACCAGAAGTGATTATATTAAGTTTTGCAATAATGAGTGAAAATGGATTATCAGTGATCAGGAAAGTATGTACAGTTGTATAATAGAGATTTCTTTTTTTGGTACACATCTGATTTGTGATTATCAAAGTTCTATCTGTAGCACATGCTTTACTGGAGTGTTTACAAGAATATATTCTATATAATACTATGCACTTAAAATATTTTAAGAGATTATAATACAGCTTATTATTGTTTTGCAATAACTTAAGTACAACAAATACAACATTTGTTTCACAAGACATAAAATGATGTCACCAATACACTCTCTTTTGCTCTTTTCCAGGCTACTGGTTTCAGAGAAGATAAAAAAAATACTTTTTTCACACTCAGTTTTTTGCAATGGAATGATTTTAAAAATGGAAGAATTAGAAGGTCAAGACATTCCTCTAAGCCCTGGTTTCCCAATCTCAGTTGGCCATCTCCTACATTCTCTTAAGATTATAAACACCAGATACAACTCTAATTTTCCCAGTTAAAATGGTATCCATGGACCTAAAATGAAAATAATTTTATTTCAATGGCCAATTTATGTTAAAATTATCTTCTAATTAAGAAGAGTCGGCCGAGCCCATTTTTCCTTTCTTAGAGCTGTTTTCTAAGGAATCTTTGGCCTCACAACCATGTTTCCACTACAGGATCCTGTTTAACCTGTTTCTAAATCTGAATGGATCTGAATGACCCAAGATCTATAATCAGACTATCTCTTCCTGATATTTGGGAATGAGCTTGAAGGACACTGAAGAGTCTGGACTGTTTGCTTGAACAGAGGACACAGAAGCTCAAGAGAGACAGGGCAGCAAAGTAAGACATGCATTCAGAAGGAAGGCAAACCATTCCGCAAAGACAGGGGGAAGATTAAAATAGACACACAGAGAGGAGCTGAGAGGAAGACAGGGAGCTATTGCCTGGGTTCATAATGGTTTTCCTTGTGTTGAAAATAGTCCCTATTAGTAATGATACTTTTTGAGAATTTATTCTATGCTGGCAACTGTTCCAACCATCTTACACAAGATATACAGTCTCTTTCAATCCATATACCAGTAAGATGACTAAATACTCTTAGCAACCCTATAAGTGGAAGGAGAGTTTATCTATCTATGGTCTCAGAGCTTGCAAAGAGAAGAGCAACAATCTGAACCCAGGCTGAATGACTCCAGAGCCTAAGTTTGCTGTCTCTTTCTCTCTCTCTTTTAACTTTTATCTTAAATCTGCTTCTTTTTTCCCAACAAGTTTTTATTTTGAAAAGTCCTTCTTTGTCCCTAATATTTTCTTTAGGTTGTTTTTGCAACTGAAGATGTAATGAAAATCATGTATTACATTTAGTTGTCAGGTTCCTTTAGTCGCCTTAAATCTAAAATAGTCTCTGACTTTTAAGGTGTTTTGTTGTGTTTGGATTTTTTTCCCATGCCTCTTCATGGTTATATACTGTTGCACAACAAACTACCCTACTACCCTACAACTTAGTGATTTAATGCCATTAAACAACGACCCTTTGATTATGGTCACAAATACTGTTGGTTAAAATAATGGACAGAGCGCAGTGAGGATAGCTTGTCTTTGCTCCATGATGCTTCATGCCTCAGCACTTAAATGGCTGGAGGCTAGGATCATCTGAAGCTTTCTTCACTCACATATCTTCTGCCTGAGCTGGGATGATTCAAAGGCTGGATTCAACTGTGATGATTCAAAGGCTGGATTCAGCTGTGGTTGTCAACTGGAACACCTACACATGGCCCTGCCATGTAGTTTAGGCTTCCTCACAACATGACAACCTCTAGGGAGTTAGGCTCAGGGCTCTACCACCAAGTGTTCTAACTCCATAGTGTAGAAACTGAAAGGCTTTCAGTAATTTGCTCAAAGTCACACAATGTCACTGCTGCTCTATTGTACTGATCAAAGCAGTCACAGAGGCAGGGAAACAGATCATCTACCTTTTAATGGAAATAGTGTCAAAGGATTTACACCATGTTCTAAAACCACCAAAATATCATTGATCTCTTTGAAGAATCCAAGCCAGTTAAATACATTTCTAACATCATAACACATTATTTCTTTCACAACTTACCCTACTAGCTTTCAATTTTTCTTTTATAACTCCAGCTTGAAGCAGATTTCTTATTTTTTTCTTTTTTTTCCACTGAAGTGATTTATTTGTTTTGCTCAAGGAATATTCCCATTGCTTAAGGATAACATTTGAAGTGAACTATGAATAGTGTTGTATATAATGAGTACTGTTAAGGATATACATTCTTTTTTTAAAAAATACAGCTTTATTGGAGTATAATTGCTTCACAATGCTGTATTAGTTTCTGTTGTACAGCGAAGTGAATCAGCCATATGCATACATGTATCCCCATATCCCCTCCCTCTTGAGTGTCCCTCCCACCCTCCCTATCCCACCCATTAGGTCATCACAAAGCACGGGGCTGATGTCCCTTGAAGCAGATTTCTGTTAGTTAAGTTAAAAGAGCTCTAAAGAATAAGAAACATATTTCAAAAATCTTAATTACATTGAATCTTTATGTTTTATTGGTAACAAGCAGGCAGGTCTTCAACAAAACTGCCTTTTATTGCTGCAGAAAAAGGCTATCTATGACCTTCGTTTCCTCTTACATCACCAAATCAAAGGAACTTGTAACACCTGCAAACACAGAAGGACCATTCAGCCATAGCACCTCATAGCATGCACCAGGACATATTACAGGAAGAAAACAAGAGTGGCATGCAGTTCTTCTAAAAACATGAAAAAGAAATGTAGTTTTCAACCAAGAACACTTTTTTAAAATTAATTTATTTTATTTTATTTATTTATTTTGGCTGCATTGGGTCTTTGTTGTTGTGCACGGGCTTTCTCCACTTGCAGTGAGAAGGGACTACTTTTCGTTGCGGTGTGTGGGCTTCTTCTTGTGGTGGCTTCTCTTGTTGCAGAGCATGGGCTCTAGGCATGCAGGCTTCAGTAGTTGTGGCTCACGGGCGTAGTTGCTTCACGGCATATAGGATCTTCCCGGACCAGGTCTCGGACCTGTGTCCCCTGCATTGGCAGGCAGATTCTTAACCACTGTGCCACCAGGGAAGCCCCCAAGAACACATTTTAAATAAGATTTATTGATGTATAATTTACATACAGTAAAATTCACCCTTTCTCGGTATGCCATTCTATGAGTTTTGACAAAATAAAGCATATAGTCATAGTCAGGTAACCACCACCACAATTAAGTTATAGAACAATTCCATTACTTCAAATGATAGTCTACTGTGCCTTATAGTCAATTATTTTCATCCATTCCCAGCTTTTGGCAAGCACTGATCTCATTTTCCCCCTATAGTTTAGAATCTTTCAGAAGAGGTCATGTATGTGGAATCACTTACCATAATGAATTTGAGAGTCATCCATGTTGTTGCATTTATCCGTAGTTCATTTCCTTTTCTTGTGGAATATTCTTCCATTGTAAGAATACACCACAACTTTTTTTTTAAATCTATTTATACAATGAGGGACATTTAGGTTGACTTCAACACACAGCATTTTAAAAGCAGCAGAAAAGGGTAAAAATTAATCTTGTCAGAGAGCCTTTCATTTCTTAACTGTCTTCATATTTCCAGGTCATTTTGAGTTTCTTATAGCAAAAGTTAGAAATCATCAATCTGATGGGAATCATGCAAGTTTTGGGGGGAGCAATGGTCTCTTTCTAAACAACCTTTTTCCCCCTGAATTCCTTCTGGTTTGATGCAATTGCTCCTGTTTCCCAATCAGTATGTTTATGAAGAACATTGAAAGATGATTATGTTTCAGTGGGGAACAGCTGGCCCCATAGCATCTGGATGACAAAGGGATTATCCAAGTGTATAACTTATAAAATTGGGCCAGGAGCTGGGTTTGGGGATGGAACACTCTCTCTGGCTGACGTTTAAGGCTCAGTCCTCGACAATGATGTTGATTAGGCAATCGTGAGCTTTCTACAGGATGGAGAGTGATGGCAAGGCGGATGGCAGGGCCCCTGGAGAAAGAATGTGGATATTTCTGCTTTTTCCATTATCCAGCTCCCTCTCAGCAATAACTCACAGTGAGTCATTACACATGCTATGCAAGATTTCAATAGGTTAGAAATGAATTTTAAATCCATTAAAAACAAGCCCGTATCAGCATTGTCTCCATGACCCCTTGCCTTTAAAACAACTGAGAACAATCCTGCTTCTCTGATTTTCTCCTGCTATTGTATCATTTGCATAAAACAGGGTTACCACAAACGTTTCCCTGCCAACTCAACACACTGCGCCCGCACAATTCTCTAATTTCACTGTCAATGCAGTAATCTTTTCTCCTTTGTTAAAAGGCTCTCAAAATCACTGTAAGTAATGCCAATGCATACTGAATTTAAGTCAAATCATACCTTTGCCTTTCCCGCGAACTTTTTTTCTTTTTTGCGGTACACGGGCCTCTCACTGTTGTGGCCTCTCCCGTTGCGGAGCAGAGGCTCCAGACGCGCAGGCTCAGCGGCCATGGTTCACGGGCCCAGCCCCTCCGCGGCATGTGGGATCTTCCCAGACAGGGGCACGAACCCGCGTCCCCTGCATCAGCAGGTGGACTCTCAACCACTGCGACACCAGGGAAGACCAGCCGCTAACTTTGAAGCTGGAAAAAGCAAGACCTGAAAAATTAGAGATGGGTCCTGGAGTGAGTCACTCAAAACTCAAGATCCCTGGTTTTGTGACAGCCAATATTACTAAAAAGAAGAAAAATAATAGGAAAAGAAAAAAAGTTAACCATCAAGTTCGATTTTGTTTTTAAATTTATTTTCAGTCCCTTTCATTTTATAATACTTCTTTCCTTTAAGGAGTTTTCATCAAGAAATAAAATGAGTATTAACTTACATTTACCTGTCAACCATCTCTTTTCCTTTTTCTTCTCCCAACTGGCTCCCCACCGATAGAGCTTTCTCAGTAACTCTCACCAGCAGTGTCCTGGTAAAATGTGACTAGACATTTACAGCGTTATTCACAGAGACTTCAACCAGGGCTCACAAAATATACACTCACTCATCTACACTGCTCATTTCTGCACAATGACTGGGAATGAAAAAAGATTCCATTATTTTCATCACCTGTTAGACTGGTGTTTATAAATAAGTACATAATTACTGTATACAAATAATTATGTAAATATGTACCTATATTTATAAAATGTATATCTAATGAATACCCAGATACACAGGCATACATACGTGTACATATAATGCCTCTATACCTTTTACATGAATGTAGGCTCATGGAATTCCCATGATTGAACCCCCAGTGGTGGCCGGCACCTGCCCCATTTCCCACATGCCTCTGACTACATCCCTTCCTTCCCTTTCCTTGCTTACTTCACTCTGACTCCACAGGCCTCTTAGTTGCTTAAACACACCAAACTAATTCCTTCATCCTGGATGTGTTGGATGTTCTCTTGGCCTCAGGAAGCTCTTCCTCTGATGCAAGCAGGACCAAGTTCCTCTCATCTTGAATATTTCAGCTGAGCATCACACGCTCAGAATGACTTTTCTTAGCCAATTGAAGAGAGCTACCCAGTCATTCTAGTTCTCTTTTGTTTTTCTTGGCTTTTCCTTTGTTCCTAATTGGCGTACTATCAGTCCTCTGCAGGAGAGGGTGGGTGCCTCTCTAATGGCCCCTCATTTCTACGGCTCCCACTAGGTGGGCTCCCACTTGAAGCACCCGATCTTCTCTGCCTGGGGCTTCCTTTAGCCACAAAGTCCACTCAGCCTGCACAAGGGGGCTGGCCAAAGCACCAGCGGGTTCATGTCCCAGGAGCAGCCCTCATCCGGTGACAGCTGAAAGCTGATGGACCCTTAGGTGAGACAGCTATGAGGTGTACTTTGTGACATAGCCTAGAAAGCCAGAGCAGCATTGAGCCTCAATTGCCCAGAGCACTAACAGCTCTTCAACACACTTTTCCCTGCTTTCCTTCCCCTATCCCCTCTCCCCACCATCTCCCAAGTAAACCGTTAGAGTCCATGTACTTGTTTCAGGTCTGCTTCTGAAACATCCAACCTAAGACACTCCTTAAACTAGAATGTAAGCTCCACTAAAAGCAGGGAACATCTGAAACTATTTGTCATTATATCCACACCCCACACTCCCCACCCCAGCCCTCACTTCGAACACGGGATAGATATTTGTTAAATGAGTCAGTGATTACATTTGTATGCACGTATATGCGGTAGGATATAATTTGGATATCTTAAGAAACTTTGCCGCTGACCCTGGGGCCTGCCTATCTCCCAATATAGGAAAGCTCTTTATTGCCTGGGGGCCTGAGTATTGAAGAGAAAACACAAAAGCATACAGAGGAAGTGAAAAGACAATGGGAGACTTTTGGGATTCTCAATTGACGTTTAAAAATGTTTCTGAAAAGTTGAGGATGTGATTTTTGAGAGGAGGACCAGCTACACTGCAGGGAGTGAGGACCATGGCTCAGGGGACCTAGCAACTTCCCACCTTGCTATCAGCCTGTGGTATTTCTCCACCAAACTTTCTCTGCTTCAACTTAGAGAAGAAGAGACATTAGGATTTCCTGGAGATTGTTGGCTTTAATAAAGTCATATTTAATATCATTCAATCAAAAATAGTTATCATACACCTATTATATATTTCCAGGAATTGTTTTAGGCATTGAGGTTATCACCATGAACAAACAGTACGAAACCCTTGACCTGACAGAGCTTAGGTTTGAGAGGATAGAGGCAGTTCAATGAGTGAGCAACGATTTTAAGTGGCATAGATACTAATATCAGTGGTGAAAATAAACGTAAGAAAGTAGGGAGAAATGCTGCTATTTTATATGTGGAGGTGAAGGCAGGTCTTCTGATGAGAAGACATTTGAGAAATGAGGAGGCCAACTCTGCAGATACCTCTGGAGGGAGAGCACTTGAAGCTGATGAAATAGCTCAGGGCAGAAACCATGAGACAGGAGACTGATTGTCAAGTTGAAGCAGCTGCAGGGAGACTCTGAGTCTGGGGGCGGGAGAGTGAGATGGTGGGGGATGGGACCAAAGATGGAGCAAAGATGCTCTGGTATGGAATTGAAAATCTCCATTATTTCCAAATCATATTTATTTGGCCTAAAGTCAATTAATTTGACAATCGTGCATTAATTGAAGAAAGAATCTATGATGAAGTTGCTTCATGGTCACAAGATGGCTGCTGTCCTCCAGCCTCAGGCCACAATCTTAGGAAAAACAGCCAATGTTTACTTTTACACATAAAATTTTAATTGAAAAATGACAACATGTTGAAAAGTGCAAAAATCATAAATATGCAAATCGACAAATTTTCACAAACTGAATGCATCCATGTAATCAACAACCAGACCAAGAAATATAATGTGAATCACCTCCCAAGGGTAACCACTATTCTAAATTCTAGCACCATCTTTTGTTTATCTCTTTTGAACTCTATATAAATGGAATAAAATCATATGTACTCTTTAGTATCTGACATCTTTTGCTCAACATTAAGTTACAAGATACATCTGTGCTGTTGTATGTAGATTTATTTTGTTCATTCTCCTTGCTGTGGGTGAATTATTTGAGTTGAATGCACAATACAGTTCATTTATCCATTCTGCTATTGGTGGGCATTAGTATTTTTTAGTTTGGGCTTCTATCAATACAAGTAGTGCTGCTGTGAATATCTTTGTATATTTTGGTGCACATTTTTTGGGGGTATTTAACTAGGAGTTGAACTGCTGGGTTAAAGAAAATGGGTTTTTTTTTTTTTTTTTTTTTTTTAGCTTTAATAGATTCTGCCACACAGTTCTCCAGAGAAATTGACCAATGTTTTTCTCCCTTAAGCAGTGTATTAGAATTTCTGTTGTTCTATATCAGACAGATGGTATGTTTGTCTTTTTAATTTTAGCCATTCTATGTAGCAGTAATGGATTGTAGTTTTAATTTATATTCCCTTGATGATTAATGAAGTTTAGCACTTTATATTTCTGCTGGTATTTAAATGTTTGTATTTTAA
Source organism: Mesoplodon densirostris (assembly GCF_025265405.1). Lineage (NCBI taxonomy): Eukaryota > Metazoa > Chordata > Mammalia > Artiodactyla > Ziphiidae > Mesoplodon > Mesoplodon densirostris. The sequence continues at coordinate 74,788,275 of NC_082676.1, forward strand.
AGGCAGCTTATAAGTCATTTTAAAAGTAGTTATGGGAATTATAAATGAAGATGATAAGTGTCTACATCACAGGGTGGGAGATAATTGCATGAAAGGATCCATGTACAAACACTGAATATGACGCCTGGTAGAGAGTAAGAGCACAATTAATAGTATGTATTAATGACATTATTTTATGTTCTAAATAAAGAATAGCCTAAAACCTGTGATGATCTTTGCTACTAAATATTCCATTTGAAGATGAAATCCAGAGGTACTGCTGAGTGAAAAGAAAGAAAAGATGAATCACTTTCACAGAGCCAATAAAAATGAAAGGGCACTGGAACAGAAATAAACTAATCAAAGTCACTTCAGAGGCTGCACTATTTTTGTTTCAGTGATAAATAAAGTCTTAAACATCAAAGTGTGAGGGTCAAAATACTGACATTAAAAGGCTTCATCTTTAACAACTTGTATGTACTGTGTTTGATTATTGACATATTTCATTGATTTAGGTATTTTCATCTTTAGTCTGTGAATTAACATTATTTTAAGATCTATAAAATACATTGGTAATATTCAGCACAATTCATCTGAGGCTTATTTCCATAATTATCAATTTTTGCTGTCAGTTGGGTCATTAAGTGGAGTATGGACTGGATTAGGGCTAACCTACTGTACAGGTAGAAGAAACAGAAATCAACACGGAGGAATGTTAATACTGAACTAGCACCTGATGTAAACCTTAAAAGATAAGTAGGGGTTATTGAAGTTGAAGGCAAAAAGGACACATCAAGTCATTAAAACAATGACAGCAAAAGAATTGACAAAATATTGTACATGTAATGTTCAGAGGGTCATGGGGTCTGGAAACACAGATACACAAGAGGTAAGTAGAGGGATGCAGGCTGCAAAGATTATGATGGATCCTGTCATGCTGGATTTCGTTTTGTAGCCTTTAGGGGCTTGGGAAATGATTTTGAACTGAGAATGTTATGCCTATAATCTGGGAAGGTAACTTTAGAAACCTTGAAAAGCATGGATGACATTCGGTTTGGGAGTAAGAAAACCATAAAGACTTTTGCAAGAGAAGAGTTGGTATATGATGAGAGCCTGATCATAGGTGATAAGAGAGAAAAGGTGAAAGAGGTGATTAATTTGAAATAGATTTTTGAAAAAAATCTTGATTAATCTTGATGATCTGTTGGATGAAGAGAATGAAGGAGTGGTCTAAGATTACACTAAGGATTTTAGGTTAGTACTAGTACTTTATAATTTTACAAAGTCTTAATAAGACTGGATGGGACCAAATTTGGGATGAAGATAATGAGTTTACTTTGGGACTTTTTAATTTGATAATTTTATTCCTTTGCATTTGTTAATGTAATAGGAATAGTAATGAAAACTAATGTAAAACCAAAGATGGGAGCATTTTTGGTGGAAAAGATAAATTAGAGGAAGTAGTAGAAAGATAAACAGTAACAACTATGGGGTAAATTCATGAGCCAAACAAATTTGGACAATGAAATTATAGAGATTCTCTATCGATGACATGATTTATGATAGACATCTAAAACATACCATAGATTTTTCTGTGAATACAATGATTCTCCCTTTTGGTATTTTCATTCCAACCTAATTGAATGGGGAGTTATCAGCACCATAATAAGTGAGTAAAAGGAATAATATTTCTACATATTTTTGAATACTCTTATAATTGGAAAAGAGATCTTCCAAATAGGTTGTCTTTTTAAGTTATTCTTTTATCAATGCTTTGTATTACTATAATTCATTCATTTGAAAGTTTTTTTTTTTAATTTCTTAACTGTTTCAGGCACTGTTCTAAGCATTGGGATACAGCAGTGCACACAATCAACCCCAAATCTCAGTCTTCCTCAAGAACCTTTGAACGGTTATCCAAAAATTTATCCCCCCAAAAAAATTTTACAGCAACTTTTCCCCTATTTATTTACATTCTTCCTCCCATAATCAAAGGCAAGCACAGCCAAACATACCCACGATTATAATGTAGAACCTGCATTAGACTTGGCAATCGCAATGGGCCAAGTGACATCTGTCTAATAGAGATAAGTGGGTATTGTGATTTCAGCACAACTATGCTAACTGTAAAATGTTAAATAAACATTTAATGTGCCTCCTGTAATTCAGTAACTGAAGCCAGTATTTTGTGAATAGGTGTTAATCCATGTTCTTGACTGCTCCAATTTTTCACGTCGTGAGAACTTTTGACATTACACAGTTCATTTTCCCAGAAAGGACAGTGAGTCCTTAAAGTAATTATTTAACTAACCTCTGAGTGAACTGAATCTGCTGTCACTGTAAAAATTTGGATGTACTCATTGTATTAATAGGCTTTGGCTAACTTCTGCTCCTTTACTTCAATCTTTTAAGCCTGGATCTTGTTCTAAGTGGTCTCCACTGCGAAAAGTTAAAAAGCATATTTTAAATAAACTCTACTGTTGCTTTTTACTTTTATTTCCCCATTTGAATTTGATTCTGGAATCCTACATAGTTAAATCTTAAACGAGAAGGCATTGAGGACACTTCATCATTGTAAGAAACCCCCTTATACAACATTGACTCACAATGTTAAAACTGGCTGATGTTTTATCTTAGTCCCAGAAAAGTTCCCAGGATTTGAAAGTAAATATATACTTTCCTCAGTTGTCACTAAAAATCAAAATAGTTACTACTGGCATGTTAGTAAATACTTATTTTAAAATCATATTCAGACATATTTTGTCCTATTTGAACTATGGTCTTTCTGTGTTATAAATCTTGCTTTGAAGATTCATTGGCATCACTACTTATTTTTAGCTGTTTTGATTAACACAATTCAAGACTCACAGATGTACAAGTTGCCTGAAATACTAAAATTTTACTGAAATAAAGCAAAACATTTCAAAATAGCCATCTGAAAGAAATCCAGAATTTAGGAAGATATTCTCACCTTGAATGAGCATCATTTCTGGGCAATAAAGTTCTGTTCATTGTATTTATAGATTTTATAGATGCCTTGAAATATACTTTTTTCTTCTGAGAGAATATAAAGAAAGCTAAATATCTACAGGAATTCTTGAAAAAGTATGTTTAAAAAAAACTGTGTGAAGAGAAAAAAAAAAGAAAAGGAATAAATAGATTTTTATTTTTCTTAGCACTGACTAGTTTCTCTTCAAAAGGTTCCAGTAGCGGAAATCATAAAATAAAATTATAAATAAGGTAGCTTGCTAAATTTATTATGGATGAAAAACTTCCTCTATGATGTGTTCCAAGATAAAAGGAATTTACATTCATATTTCAGTGTTACTTATACATTCACTAAATAATCTATTATGTACTCATCATTATGTATTCCACAATCTTCAGATTAGATCTTGAATCTTTTTATACATTATACTTCCAAGATTTTGTTTGGAGTATTGGCTTAATTTTTCAAAACACATGATTAAGATGGCTTATATGCACTTTTATTTTTAACACCACACTATATATATATATATATATATATATATATATATCTTTATAGGCTTACTGTGTCTACATGTGATGGTAACATAAAAAACACTTCATGGTCTTGATTAAAGGAATGGCATGCAGAGTTTCTCTCTCACTTTACTGGAGTTCAAAGTTTATTTCTCACTTTGTTGAAGTTCTGAATTTATTTCTCACTCTACTGAAGACTGCAAGATATAAACAAACCTTTTAAAAAATAAACAACCAAGAGTGCAGTAGAGATGAGCAACACTGTGGTATTTCTTTGAGCGAAAGTCGATCATGTGAGTGGAGTTTCCACAGTTTTCAAAAACAAGTGGCTTTCATGTTTGAAATAGCTGAAAAATTTTGAGGTACATAAGTTTTGGCCATGGCTTTGGATTTTAAGAGTGGGCTAAAACCATCCTAGTCCTGTAAACAATCACATTGGTTGACCAAAGCTGCCCGGAAGGTGTTCCATAGTTTTGGGCTCCTGCCAGGCCACCATATTTTGAGGCTGCAAGACCTAGATCAGTAGCAATCCAGCTACTCGTTTCCATAGCTTACATCACTGGAGAAGGTAACAGGCTTTCAGCTGGGCATGGGAAGTGGGAGCTATAGCATCTCAGAAGAAAACTGAGATGTATCACAATAGAAACTCTCAGACTTCATTTTTACCAAAGAAAGAGCCATAAAATGATATTGTGACTGGAGAGAATGACTTGGAGTGAAAGATAGTCTTCACTGGGATGTAAATTTTTGAGGAAATAATCAGATTTAAGTATAAAGACACTATTTTCAGTTTTTAAATGGCAACATAGGTAAACTTCAGAGAGTAGTTGCAGATGCATTATTTTAGAAGATTTAAATAAATATTGCAAAGCTCAAAAATATATTTGTGCATTAATTTTTGAAAACTTATTTTTCATAGAAATGTTTATAATGCTACTACTCACTGTTCATTGTATATTGACTTCCTTCTTATTTTCTAAGAATTTTAACTCTTTTTATTAAAATTAAGGTTAAGTAAATTTATAATTCTTAGATGTTAAACTTTGGGAACAAACCATTTCCTTTATTTACAGTGGGATAAGCAAAGTAGTTTTGAATGTTCGCTAAGTGCTAGGTACTGGGCTGTAGAAGTATATATCAAAATGTGAGAAAATGGGTGCATAAATGTATAAATAATATTACAAAGTAGGACATGACTATTGCAAATAACTGATACAGACAATAAGTACTATGTGGATTTAAAGGAGACAGATTTCTTGATGTCAGTCAGAGAAGGTTTTATGGAAAAGGTAGAGAAAGCAGGAACTGAAGATAAAACAAATAATTAAAATATGTTGTGATAATTTTATGTGATAGAGGTACATATAAGAGTTTCAGCATCACTAATAAGAGAGGTCTTGCAGGATTAAATTCTTAGTGAATCACATTATTTCTCATTTGTACTTATTCTAGGACATCCTAAGACACGACTGTTTGGATTCTGGAGTAGATGCCACCAGTACCCTGTTACCTCCTGGACCACCTTCCAAATAAACTTCCTCCACTCAAATCTTTGTCATAGCATCTGCTAAAGCAGGAACCCAGAGGAAGACAGATGGGATGGGGTACACTTAATTGATTTCATGTTAGCCAACCGAGTCATGTTTGAGCAGCACCGAAAACTATGCATGTGTGTATATATAAGTGACAGGAATTACTAAAGAACATCCTACTGAAATGCAAAAGCCTTACAATTTCACACTTTTATTAATTTTCTCTCTTAAGATGCTTAGGGCTCTGCTTTATCTTCACTGATAAATTTAGAATAATATTACATTTTCTGTATCAATGATATTTTATTTTAGCTCATTATCATAAAATCGAAGTGATTTTAAAATGTAGAAAGAAGCAGTCTGAAAAAAACACAATTCACTTTGTGTTGCTTTTTTTGTCCAGGCATTACCAAGCTTAAGGTGGAATATGATGACTGAAGGAGATATATTCAATAACCGGTGATGAGAGAGAGCCATTAACATGAGGAAAAAGCCATTTTCCATGTATTTGACTTGTTTTATAGTGTTTCTCTTTTAGCCAGTGGATTTCCAGAGCATCACAAAAAAATTCATTTTATAAGAATGATCTCAGATTGCACTTAGTAACAATATTATGTTTATAAATTTTGTATGAAATTATAATAATTCTCTCATCTCATGTTAAAATTAGGAAAAAGGAAGTAGAATTAAAGACAGAAGCTATTACAGAGACAAATATGAGAAGGCATATTTAGTGGTCTTAGTTAATTATAACCTGTGGATTCCAGATTACATAACAGGTAGGAAATGGACTTTTAGTTAAAAAATTAACCCCATCAAATTATATTCCCAAATCATATTTACTTACCTAATAAAACTCATATTCATTTCAATTTGCTTTATTACCAGCACTCTGTAGCTCCCTTAACACAAGCACACACAAGAGTAGTGTATGATGAACAGACCTACTAAGTGCTAGAAAACAGAACACTCATTAAAATGACCAAGATGATAAAAAAGAAAGCATGACTTCTGTCCTCAAAAAAAAAAAGGAGGAGAAGGATGATCCATAAAAAGTGTGATGACTTACTTCTTATCCCTGGAACATCAAGAGTACTGAAACAGCAGCATTGCACAGGGAGGTCAGCTCCATGCTTTGCGATGACCTAGAGGGGTGGGATAGGGAGGATGGGAGGGAGGCTCAAGGGGGAGGGGATATGGGGACATGTGTATGCATATGGCTGATTATCTGTGCTGTGCAACAGAAACTAACACAGTATTGTGAAGCAATTATACTCCAATAAAGATCTATTAGAAAAAAAAAGAGTATTCCTGTCAAAAACTGGATTGACTTCCTCTTTAGCTGTAAAATGTACTACCTACCTCAAATCAAATTGTGAAGAAACAATGTGCAAATATTAGTAACTGTTATATAGTGTAACCTAATTAAACAAATTATCTTTGGAAGTGAGCCACGTCTGTCAGAGGCCCAATTTATAAAGTTGCTATAACTAGCTTCATTTTATAAAAAATGAAATTAGGAAACTCTCCCAAAGTCTCAAAGCTGGTAAGTATGGATCTAGAAACTGCCCTTTACCACTACATGATGACTAAGGAGAAACAGGACCCAGGACAAATGTGACATAAGATCTGTTCATTTGAAGAAGTGGAGATTGAGAACATGAGGTACTGCCCTCATAGGCTGTTGCAGCTCTTTTGAACAGAGAAGAAAACAGTCTTAATTTCATTACATTACTCATAATTTATACACTATTCTCCAATTTATGAAAAGAATAAAAATTCAAAACAGACATTGTTATTAGTCTTTGAGAATATAAGTATTTTTACTTCCTTTGCTGTGTCTTTGTTCTGGGGCCAATCATATATATTTCCTGGGAAACAGAAACAAGTGAGGGAGATCTCATTTCAGAAACTCTCTGCTCAGTTATTTTTCACCCTTTCATTACTTAGGTCAATCTTGAAAACAAAACCTCATCTGATTATATGGGGGTTTCTCCATTAATGAATTGACCTTTATAACATCTAACTAGTCATCAAAAGGGACAGTAGCTCATATTTTTATTTAGTTCCATTCTTCTTCCATTTGTTTACTTGGCTATATCTTTGAAAGATAAATAACTGGGAAGGAACAAGCCATGAATGCATTGTGATTTAGTGATATTACTTAGTTCTTATAAAGAGCAACAGATGGTAATGAAGTTGTGCCAAATCTATGGATTAAATCATATCAAAATATTCATAAATTCAGGTAACTTTGTCTAGCAGGAGCTACACATGAGTCAGAGAAAGAAGCATATTAAAATTATTTAAAGTAGGAACAATTTCGTAGGTCTTCTCTCCTGGTTCCATTTCCCCCCCTAGTGACGGGAGGACTAGTCACAAAGATCCGTGTACATCTGATCTGGAGTACATATCAGAATAGCCATGATATCAACAAGTGACACAGGGCCAAAAACTCAGAGGTGGGACTGAAACCTATTAGGTAATGACACTTGACACAGTGTCTTGACATGTCTTAGATTGTCTTCTCCAAAGGCAAACCTAAGACCAGGATACATAGGCAAATGAGTTCTTAAGTGAGCATTATGAAGGGAAACTAGTAAGACAGTGGTAGAAATGGAATAGAGAGGGGAGAAAGCTAAGAAAACGTATGATTTCAGGTAAAGTCCAATTCTTGGCCTGATCGCAGTGGGAGCTCTGGAGCTTAAGTCACACACTAGAGTTGACCCCTGCTCAAGATAACTGTACACACACATTGTACATTTAATCCAGCAATTCCTCTCTCTCTCTGGGGATCACTGTGGTCTCAAGGACCACAGCTTAAGTAAGGCGTTCTCCCTGAATCTTGGTCAAACCTTAGGGTAGGTTGTATCATAGCTGGTGGTCTCTCTGTCTTTGCAGAATAAATGTTCTAAAGGAAGTGCCTTTTATACTCCTGTGCCAGGCAGTCATTGGTTACAGATTGTCTCTAGGGAAACTGGAAAACCCAATGACTTCTGACTCCCCAAGGACCTGATAAAATTGCCTAATAGTTGTCCCTTCAGGAAAGTTGAGCTGTCAGGAACAAAACACACAGAACCAGTACAGGGGATCTGAGGGGGTGGAGACGGGGAGAGCAACAATGCCTACTGCACATACTAATGTGTAGTTTTACTGTGTTGGACATGATAGTACTTGCCACTGTGTCCATTTATACTTGGGGTAAGTTGTGTTAAATTAGCTAGCTGTCTTGGTTAAATAAGAAACCCAGTTTGGTTCTCTTATTTCAGGAAGGGCTGGATTTGGCCTGTGTTCTAGACCATACTTTGCAGATCCCTGATCAAAATAAATGGTATGAAATAAACTTTCTGTGCAATTATATCAGTGTTAATACTGAAATGGATTAGAATTTTACTATCTAAGCTAAAACAGACAAATCTACTATTTTACGCCCATTGCTGGGGTATTGCCCATAGCACCAAAAATAGAAATTCAGTCCATAAAGTTCAAAGGAATCGTTTTACTTCTTTTTAAAGTTTCCTGTTCCCATTAACTCTGCATTTCCCTGTACTCTCAACAGGGCACTTTTCAGGAGAAAGAGTTTTGGAGTCAAACTAGATAGGGAAACATAATTAAGTACACATGTTTCTACCATGAGACTTTTTAGCACTATTAATATATGTTGTAAATCCCCAAGAAGGGTGATACTAAATTCAAAATTGTCATATTGAGATGACAGTGTAATGTTTATTGTATGGGGCATCTTTTAAGACTAATGTCCCTGGGCACACTTTGGTGAATTCTATTATGAATGAGTAATATAGAAAATTTACAGATCTATTTGACTCGTGATTATAGATGCAAATATCCTAAACAAAAGGTATGCAAATTGAATCAGTGTATAAAAATAATAATATGCCATGATCAATATGAATTTAAGCTATAAGAATATATAAATATATTTCATCATGTTAAGAGAAAAAATACACAATCATTTTAATAGTTGTACAATAAACACTTGCAAAATATATAACAATTCATGATTAAAAAAACTATTTATTAAAATTGGAGTAGAAGACAATTTTAAGTTCTGCCAAAAATTGAAAAAAACAACTAAAACTAGATAAACCATCATTCTAAATGGAGGAACATTTAAAATATCCCCTTTAAAATTAATTATAAGGATCTCTACTATCATTACTTTTACTAATTATATTGGAGGTCTTGTCTAGTGTAGTAAGAGAAGAAAAAGAAATGAGACACATAAGGATTTGAAAGTTAAGAATTACATTTTTCACTAGTTGCTTGGGATGTTTCTTTAACTATTTGCATGGGTCATAGAAACCACAAAAGAGTTCACAAACACGTTACTAGATGTTATAGAGTTGATTAAGGTCATTAGTTATAAAATTAATAATCAAAAGTCATTTGCATATTTATACAACAGTTGCAAATTCCTAGAAAACATAAGTTTAAAAAAAGATACCATATACAGTTACATCAGAGAACACCAAGGACATAGGAATAGATTGAACAGAAGATATACATGACCTCCACAGAGAAAATTATAAAGTTGTACTAAGATATACCACAGACGTTATAAATAAATGGAGAGAATTTATTTTTATGATTAAAAAGAGTTGTTACAAATATTCTAATTTCCCCCCAGTTAACTACAGATTCAATGCAAACACAATTAGATCCTGACAGAGCTTTTCCTGGAAACAGATAATACTAAAATTTACATGGAAGTATAATAGGCCAGGAATACTCAGGACTTGTTTGAAGATCCTTTTGAAGCAGAGAGCAGACTTGCTGTATCAGGAATCCAGATATATAGTAGAGCTATGGAATTTAAAACAGGGAGGTAATGACATAAGAAGAGAAATATTAAATGGTGAAATTTAACAAAAACACAGAAAGAGACCTCAGTAAACAATGACCTTTGCTCTATAACAGAAGAGAAATAAATGGACTGTTCGGTAACAGAACTGGGAAGAGTGGTTGGTTATTTGGAAAATAATGAAGTTGGATTTCTTTCTCATACCCTATTCAAAACTAAACTTCTGCTGGATTAAAGTCTTACATGTTTAAAAAAAGGCTGAAAGTTTGAAAACCATCCATAAATATCTTTTAAATATTGGGTCAGGAAGAGGAAACCAAAGGAAATTATGAACATAGAATTCAGGATGATGGTTATCTGCTGTGATGAGAGGTAATGGTGGGATGGGAAGGGATCATATTTGGATAGGTTATTATCAAAAGTTTAGCTTTTGTTTTGGTAGTTGGCTGATTTATTATTAAATAAATAATATAACCATAAAAGTAAGCTATACATGACAGTGTCACAAACCAAGAGTTGTGATTAATCCAATTCTAAACAACCAAGGTCCCAATACAAAAATAATAAATATACTATCATTTTTAACATTTTTTATGCTTTACAATCCAGAGTATGTGAGCAAAGGAAACATTATAACACAATAGATTTGAACATGGACTTCAAAGTCAAGGGGACTGCCTAATTTCACCACTTCAACCTAGGATGCTAGTTTGTTAACAGTTCTAAAGCCTCAGCTTCCTCATCTGAAAAAAGGTAACATCACCTTTGCCTTGAGATAGTTTGAAATTTAAAACAAGAGCATGAGATCACTAATGCCAGTGTTTCCCAAATATTTCACAAAAGTTTCCCAAATAGAAGAGGAGCGTGAATGTGTATCTCTGGGTAGAAGCAAAAGCAATCTTCCACAAACACACACTTTCTTTGGACTGCAGTTTGTTGCCTCTAAAATTTCATGCTAATTTTGATTATTTTAGGTCCTCTTTAAATGTTTCAAATCACTTATCATTAGCAAAGAACAGAGAGGAGGAAATGTTCTGGAATTTCTAAGAGGTGGGTGCATGCAGCTAATTACTTCTGCAGTGACGGGGCTTTGGGGAGAGGGACTGGCTGATATGGGTTGAATCTTTAGAAGCCTTACCTAAGAGACCCTATAGTCAATCTGAGCATGGAAAGAGTATAGTATAGGCCTTTGCAGGGCCAAGAGAATCCCAACACAGCATGGCTCAACGGATTGGTGCCTTTTGCATTAAGAACAAACAGCAGCAAGAACCAAATCAAAGTTTAAAACCCCATGATTCCTACTCACACAGGAGGGGAAATCTGAGATCCATAGCTCTGGAATATTCATGAAGCCACAAGAATTTGATACTAGATCTCCACTAGAGAGGGCCTAACACACATTCTAATTTAATTTTAGCAATAAATTTAAATGATACTCCTTGTATTCACATTTTCATGGAATAATTCTTAACTGTTTCTGTCCAGTTAATAAGAGAAATTACACTGAATCAGTCTTCCCATACTAGAAAACTGGGCCAAACTGAAGAGAGTTGATACCTTATACAGGCAATATCTCTTTTCTATTTTTGTAAACCAATGTTGTGACAACACAGACTATACTCAAACAGAGGATTGGGATATATGTATGTATATAAAATCTATCTACTTAAAAGATAATTCAAAATGGTAACAAAAGTTACTAGGTGTCTAAATAAATTTGAATAAATAGTCTGAAAAAAAAGAAAGCTGTACAAGCCCTTTTTGGAGAAAATTGTTTTAAAAAAATTAAAGGAGCAAAAGAAAGACCTTATTAAATAGTGAGATATATCATATCCTGGAAGAACTAATCCAGTATAAAAAGATGTCTGTTCTTTTTGTGCTAGCCATAACAGGGAATACAATCAATTCCAATAAAATAGTAAATGCAATTCATCAAGGAATTTGACAAACTCATTTTAAAACTTGTATAGAAGAAGAAAAGTACAGGAATAACTAAGATCATTTTGAACAAGTAGGAGAAAGATGACTTGACTGTCAATTATTAAGATTCATGATAAAGATATACTAATTAAGATAATTTCTTTTAAAACTGTGTAGTACTGGTGACTAAATAAATAAATAGAATAAAACAGAAGGAAACAAAATCATGCATGGGACTTTGATATGAGAAAAAAATAAGGATTTGAAAATTTGGGGGGCAGGATGTATTAGGATATTTGGTTTTCTATATGGCAAAAAGTAGTCTAAAATTCATATCATAAAATGCAACAAAACTGGGTAAAGACTAGCTTGTAAAAAAGTAAACCTATAAAAGTATAGCTTATTATCTTTATTATCTCCACATATAGAGTAATGTTTGAATAAGGAGATAAAGGAAAATGTAAAATCTTAAACAAGTTATTATCATAAGTAATAGATTGACAGGTTGAATTGCATCATAATTAAAAGCTTCTCTACAAATAAGACACTGCAGTAGGTAAGTTCTGAAATGGTCCCCTAATCTCCATTTCTCTTGGTGTTCTTCACTTTGGGTAATCTGCTGGAGTAGCTTGTTTCTTTTTTTTTTTTTTTTTCTAATTTTATTTTATTTTTTATATAGCAAGTTCTTATTAGTTATCCATTTTATATACATTAGTGTATATATGTCAATCCCAATCTCCCAATTCATCACACCCCCACCCTCACCACTTTCCCCCCTTGGTGTCCATATATTTATTCTCTACACCTGTGTCTCTATTTCTGCCCTGCAACCCGGTTCATCTGTACCGTTTTTCTACATTACACATATATGCGTTAATATATGATCTTTGTTTCTCTCTTTCTGACTTACTTAACTCTGTATGACAGTCTCTAGATCCGTCCACGTCTCTACAATGACCCAATTTCATTCCTTTTTATGGTTGAGTAATATTGCATTTTATATATGTACCATATCTTCTTTATCCATTCATCTGTCAATGGGCATTTAGGTTGCTTCCATGACCTGGCTATTGTAAATAGAGCTGCAATGAACATTGAGGTACATGACACTTTTTGAATTATGGTTTTCTCTGGGTATACGCCCAGTAGTGGGATTTCTGGGTCATATGGTAATTCTATTTTCAGTTTTTTAAGTAACATCTATACTGTTCTGGAGTAGCTTGCTTCTAACCAATCGTAATGCCCAACATCTGGGGTAAGTCATTTCTGTGATTAGATTACAAATGTTCTGACTACTATCTTGCCAGTACTTTCTCTCCCTTGTTTGCTTTGATGAAGCAAGTTGCCATGTTGCTTTTTCAACAGCCAGCAAAGAAGCGAGTCCCTTAGTCCAGCCCTGAGGGAACTGAATACTGCCAAAAACCACATCAATGTGCTGATCCTTCTTCAGCTGGCCCTTCAGATGAGACCCTGGCCCTGCATGACACCTACATTGTAGCTTTGTAAGAAGTTCTGCAACCGAGAGCTCAGTTAAGCCACGTCTAGATTCCTGACCCACAGAAACTGTAAGATAATACAAATGTGTTGTTTTAATCCACTAAGTTTGTGGTACTTTGTTTCACAGTGATAGATAGCTAATACAGATACCATGAACAAATAGACATGGTCAGAGTGAGACAAGACATTACAACACATATAATAGTCAAAGCCTTAGTATTTAGAAAGGGTAGTACATAAGAAAGTCGTACCAATTAAGATAAAAAGGATCACTCAAAATGGGCAAAAGAAATGGTCAGATAATTCATGGAACAGAAACCTGCATTGACAATACACAGATTAAATAATGGTTATTTTCACTAACATTCAGGGAAATGAAACTTAAGGAACAAGTCATATCTTATACCTATTTGACTGACACAAACTTTAAAAGTTTGATAAAGTCTAGTATGGCCTGTGGAAATGAGAATTCATATGCATTGCTGGTAAAAGTGTAAGTTATCACAACTGCTCTGAAAATCACCATTTGGTAAAAATTAAAAGATGCATAACTAAGACCCAGAATTTTCATTTCTAGGTAAATTATCAAGAAGATATGAACAAAGGTACATATTTTGGTATTTTTTGCAGTCATGAACAATAGGAAACAGCCCAAATGTCCATCAGTAGTCAAATGTTATAGTCATGCTTTGAAATTATATCCAGCAGTGAAATGAATGAATTAGATCTATAATATTTAGATAAATTTCAAAAAAGAACATTGAGGAAAATAACAAGTTGAAAGGCATAATACACAATATGATATTATTTATGTAATTTATTAATAATATTTTAAAACACCATTCAAAAATAAAATTGATTAAATAATATTATAATATATAATACTAATAATTATTATTATTATTTAAAAAACTGACCAAATATACACTAAATTCATGATAGCTATCATCTTGGGAAAGGAGAGAGAAAAGTGATTCCAGGAGAAACCAAATTTTATTATTTTATTTTCATGCATATTTTTGATATTTTATTTCTTTAAACAAATTATTATTTATACAAAATGTAAGCATGTTTAAATGTGGGGTGATGGGTGCAAAGATGTTTTTGGTATTATTTTCCAAAAGAAAAAGTATTAAAAATAAAATGGTCGTGTGTGGTAATTGTTTCCTCAATGTATGAGGGTTGCCGAAGAGAGAAACTGAGAGATTTTCAGAAAACTGCCTAAATTAATATATGACAACATTTCTGACTGCTGTCAGTAAAAATGTCTGTGAGGAAATCTCCTTGCTTAGAAATCTTATCACATGTCACATGTCAGGCTGCAAAGGTGGTATTATGAGTATTGACTATTTTAACACTAATTAATGAATTAATGTTAATTATTTTAACATTAAAGTTATTTTAACATTAATTTAGCAGTCATTTTGTACACATGTAAATGTAGACTCAAAGACAAATAATCCTCACTATCAGCTTTCTTTATGTAACTCATAACTTCATAGTTCATTGCTCTAATCTGATCGCATGCTGTATCACTTACTCCTGGTTAACAAATCACTCCAAATCTTAGTGGTTTAAAACAATAACCACTTGTTATTTCATATGGGTGCAGAGCTTAGCTTAATGGTTCTGCTGATCTTGGCCAGGCTCACCCTTGTGTCTGATGTCAACTTCTGGGTTGGTTGAGTACTGGATGATGTAACATGACTTCAGTGGGACAGATCAGGTCCAGCCACATGTCTCATCCTCCCCAGTTTAATCCACACATGTTCTTGTGGTTGTGGCAGGGGTCCAAGGAAGTGAAAATACCCAAGTGCAGAGCTTGGGTCAATAACTCCCTGTCCAAAGCCAAAAATCAGTGCAAGCATGCACTACCACAGTATATAGATGCCAGGAAGTATGAAAAATTCAGGACGTTAGCAGAACTCATCTACCATACATACTTATAAACACTCATGGTTTTTCTTTTAGCCTTTTAATAAAATTTACTAAATTGGGCAACTTTAAAAACCATCTTATTATTATTAAATTGGTGACTACAAATAACATTTATTCAGCCCCCTGACTGTTAAGTTTTATTCCCCACTGTCAATAATAGAAGTTCTGAAGTGAGTTTATTTTCCTCCACAATTCCAGTCCACTCCATTGAGACCAGGAATCTATGGTGCTCATAAATATAAAAGAGAGAGAGCAGTCCTGTCCATTTTGGCCTTACAGTGTTGGAGGAGTGCTGGCTGCCAGTAGAAGTTCCATCTTCTAATTTTGAAGCAACCATCAGTGGTAGGGTGACACTATGGTGCTAGATTTTCCTCAAGATTGAATTCACACCATAATGGGAGGGTTGGTGTTCTTTTAGCTCCTTACCCAAAAGTTTTCTCCAGGTGCCATTAGATTCAGAGTGCTGGAGAGAGACTTGCTGTTGGCTGTTCTTTGATGAAGACTCTAGGAGTGACTAAGCCTTTAGTGATACTCTTATGCAGATGGATATCTCATAGGCAGGTGAGATGCTATCCACACTAGTAAAAGGATCCTTGATGGCTGGGGAGGAACCCTGTTCTGCTGCGACCATCAAAGTCCATAGCTGAAAACATTCTTGGCATGGCAGGATCCACTGAGAAGAGACATAGTTCTGGCTATGAGGATTCTTGGTGACCACCCCTTTCAGTTCATGCACAGTGACTTCTTTGGCTTAAGGAAGGGCTAGTGTTGATGTTTAAACAACTCTTAGCCTAGACTCTTCCTACACTGACCACCTGCTAAACTCAAACATTGGAGTTGACCCATGAATACATTTCTCTTCAGACTTGTAACTTTATTTCAATTTATCTGTAGCCCTCCTCTGCTACTGGGTCTTAATGGTTATCACCTTCGTTCAGCCTTCTGATTCTCTCTGACTGAAACCTCACTTAGCAGAAAACATCTGGATTCCTTCCTCCAGGAGACCTGGAGCTCCTTATACAAATTGGTTTGCCTCTTCCATCTTCAATTTGCTCTGATAATCAAGCAATTCCCTTCTTGAAGCACTTTTCTTTGACTGAGCATTGCAAATTTGCCTCAGTGATGAGTATTTAAAACACACTTTTCAAAAACCACCTTTATCAATCCAGGCATTGGATTGGCAGAGAAAACCAAGTTGCAAGCTCTCTGAAGCTTAGGTGGATAGACTTTAGAGGGCTGAAAGGGCTTGATTCAGTCTCCAAAGTTAGCCCCCTTGTAGGTGTAGGCCCACATTCTCACATATAAATCTCAGTTTATACCATATTCACTAAAAAACATGGCACATAATAATACATACATGTACGCAATAATACATATATGTGCATACATGTGAACAATGCATATTCAGCATTAATGCATCATGAATATCCGTTTGCTCAGTACCCACCTCATGCCAGACACAGTGCCAAGTACCAGGACAGAAAGACAAAAATTATATTACTATTGTTATGGAACTCATGTACAATTTTTAGGCTGGAAAAGCTGTAGAAAAAAATATGAGATTTTTGTCATGAATATGTTGTTTCTAATTTTACACAAATAAAAACACCCATTGTTCATTATCAGAGCTTAGAGTAAGAACATGGATAGTTTGTGTGCAACTCACAAAACAAACTCAGTTTGTAGGCCTGCAAGCATTCTTTAAATGAGTTTCAGGACAGAATTTACCAGAAGCAAGCCTCTTGCATACTTGGAAGAGATAACCAAGATTAGTCAGCTCCTGGCTTTTTCATTTGATATAACTCAGATATCTGTGATTTCGCCAAAGTTATAAATAGCCAACAGGCCTTTGAAACACATTTTCTTTATCATGAAGTGTAAGTTTTATATCTCCTACTTTGGTAAATTTTATACATGCCAACTAGAAGCAGCCATTTTGGAGAAAAGTCATGGACTCAAGTAACTTTTTCTTCCCACTCACTTGAGTAACTCTTGATATATGGAATAAAAATCCATTATCATTATTTTAAAAGACTGAAGCAGCATTATATTTAAAAGCACATACAAACACTTTTAGAAAGCATGAGATACTACAAAAGAATGCAAACCATAAAGCAGAATCAGTTCTCAATGTTTAAGGAATTGATTTCAACCTGTAAAGAATTGGGAACTGATACAAACTGGTCCCCAGTAATTGATAATGCACTTGACAAAAATTACTTTAAAAAAAATAAAAAGAAACAAAGGCAGAGATCAGCCAATCATGGACAACTTTATATTGTCAAAATGAGCACCTTTAGGATGCTTACTAGTAGATCTGCTTTACATTTTTAGAGGGGTTTTGAACATATGGTTTGATATTTCACATTAAAACTCTTTAAAAATGAATATGGTAATTTTCTGAAATGAAAATTTTGTTTTGTCTTTATATGTTTATTCCAGCAAGCAATAGGAAAGTTGGGAATTAAATCATTATTCAGAATTAATTTTTGTCATTGAAAAGACATTCCTTTATTATACAAAGATTCTAAAAATAGAATTTCAATTGAAAGGATGGCATTCTAAGTCCATTTATGAAAAATGGTCAATTTTTCAGAAATGACTTAGTTAGTTATGACTAGTTAGCTCCTGGGAAATTTGTGCTCTGCTGGAGGACTTTGGTCATAAACTCCTTTGACTCTCAGAGAGGTCCAGCAGCTGCATTCTCACTTCTGTCCAGCCCTAGGAAATCACTGACTACGGTCAGAGCATGAGCAGACAGTTATCAAGGACCTGAGACACTGAGGGAGAAAAAACTCTGATGTCATAAGCATCTCCATCTTTCCCGCTTTCTGGAAACACCTGTCTGACCTCCCATAGATAGGCCTGGAGGGAACTGAGTAATAGGGATTTAAAATCTTGTTTAGTAGAATGCTTTCAATTAATAATTCATTTATATCCCCCCAAGGCTTTTAAATTAATTTATTTTTATTATATGGATTAATACATGGATTCACTTGCCAAATTTTGTGTTTAAAATAGCAAATAAAATGGAAGCGCTTTGAATAGTCACCAATACCAACCCTTCCACCATGTATGTATTCTTTCATCGCTTTTTTGATGTGTATATGCAGGTTTGTGAGGGTGTGCAGATGTGTGTGGATGCACTCAAATGTTTATAAAAAATATAGAATGCAAGTGCAGTTGAACATATTTTACATATATTGGACATTTGCATTTCCTCCTCTATGAATTTCTTACTGGGAATTCAAAGGAAGACCTCATAGAAATGTAAATATATAAGGATTTTTGATATATGAATAGTTTCATATGCTTATATCACTGTATGGGTCACTTAGAAATGTTTCAGAGATCTTTCCTTGTAGAACATAAGGAATTATTAATCGCTTTTTAACCGCTGTGTATAGTTATTCCAGAGGAGAGATTGGAAAGATTTTATTTAACCGTTTCCTTGTATGTGCCTCTCTCCACATGTGTCAGGTTTTTCCAGCATAACCAGAAGAAGAATTTTTAAGTCCAAGGGATACATAGTTTAATTTTTAAGAAATTGTGCCAAATTATCCTCCAAAAAGACCATGCCAACTTATTCTCACTAATCACACATGAAAGTTAATGTATCTTCCACCCTTGTCAACAGGGTATTAACAAACATTTTTATGTTTGCCAAGCCGACACAAATCATTGCATTACATTTGTCTGAATTTTTAGTTCCCTGGGTAACAAGTGCACTTGAACATATTTTCTGTACGGTTACTGGCCAGCTGTATTCCCTCCCTCTCAATTTTCTATTTTTGACATTCAAAGAGGAAATGCAATAAATTTTTTGAAGTTTATTATGGTATTATGTTTATCTATCTTTTAGCTATATTTTGTGTAAGTATTTTCTTGTTGAATTGAAAAAGTCATTTATATATCCTGGATATCTTTTTTTATATAAATTTATTTATTTGTTTTTATTTTTGACTGTGTTGAGTCTTCATTTCTGTGCATGCTCTACTTGCAGTGAGCGGGAGTTACTCTCCATTGCGGTGCAAGGTCTTCTCATTGTCGTGACTTCTCTTGTTGCGGAGCATGGGGTCTAGGCATATGGGCTTCAGTAGTTGTGGAACTTGGGCTCAGTAGTTGTGGCTCGCAGGCTCTAGAGTGCAGGCTCAGTAGTTGTGGCTCATGGGCTTAGTTACTCTGCAGCACGTGGGATCTTCCCAGGCCAGGGATCAAAATGGCAGGCAGATTCTTAACCACTGGGACACCAGGGAAGCCCTGGATATCTATTTAATTTGTGTGATAAATCATTTCCTCTATTTTCTGACTTGTATTTTAAATTTAATAATGATATATTTTATAATTATTTTAATAATTAACTTTGAAATTTTATAATTAAAGTTTATCAAACTTTCTCTTTATAGCATTTTCAGGACTTTTCCAAAGTCATAAATATATTCTCTCATTTTTGCTAAGGTTAAGCTATCAGGAAATAATTTTTATGAGTAGTGGGTGGGAGGTAGGGTTCAAATTTTATTTTTTCCAGAGGGAAAATCTATTGTCCCAATCATTTAGTGAATAATTCATTTTCTCACTGATGGGAGATGCCACCTAATTAATACATGAAATTCTCATAGATATAAATGTATTCTTGACTCACTCGTTTGTCACATCTCAATTTTTAAAATTATAACACAAATGTCAGGAATTTAACTATTAATGGCAACAATTAATCATGATCTTCATTCATGTAACAGAGTTTATTGAGTGCCTATTATTTGCCAGTCACACTATTCTAAGCCCTGGGAGAAAGCAGTGAATGAAACAGGCCAAATCCTTGCACTCATGGCTGTTGTGTTCTGTATGGGTCAGGTGTGGCAGAGGGCACCACACAACCAAAGCATGATGATACAGCAGATCTGCAAGATGTCAAGCTTAAAAATTGTTGACCTCTTCCTAGGTAGTGTTAAAGAATATAGATCCATTTTACCTACACCAAAAGTCTACGTAAGATACTTTTTGTTTTGTTTTGTTTTGTTTTGTTGTTTTAACGAACCCGCATCTAAACTTCACTTCAGGAACAATCAACATGCAAAACTCTAAAACTACAGAAAAAGCATATGGCAAGTTATTTTTCCCAAAACAATTTAAACTATATCTGGAGAAATGAGACATAAACAAGAAAAATGATATAACATGAATAGATAAAAGCAATAATAAATGAGGGGCTTCAAGAGAGCACAGCATTACTTTTCAAATTAATAGGATAAACCATAAAAATCACACCAGTTTGAGGAACCAGATAAATGTGCTCTGGAAAGATTGAGCTAGACGCTGAACTCTGACATAAGTATGAAAATGTAAGTACGTGGACACAAGTGGCATGGCATTCTTTTTTTTTTTTTTTTTTTTTTTGCGGTATGCGGGCCTCTCACTGTTGTGGCCTCTCCCGCTGCGGAGCACAGGCTCCGGACGTGCAGGCTCAGCGGCCATGGTTCACGGGCCCAGCCGCTCCTCGGCATGTGGGATCTTCCCGGACCGGAGCACGAACCCGTGTCCCCTGCATCGGCAGGCGGACTCTCAACCACTGTGCCACCAGGGAAGCCCGGCATGGCATTCTTGATCGGGGGAGTTCCTCAATTCCTTGTGTCAGTTTTCTTATTTTTATTTTTTCATTTTTTTAAATCTTTAATGGAGTATAATTGCTTTACAATGGTGCATTAGTTTCTGCTTTATAACAAAGTGAATCAGTTATACATATGTTTCCATATCTCTTCCCTCTTGCATCTTCTTCCCTCCCACCCTCCCTAACCCACCCCTCTAGGTGGTCACAAAGCACCGAGCTGATCTCCCTGTGCTATGTGGCTTCTTCCCACTAGTTATCTATTTTACCTTTGATAGTGTATATATGTCCATGCCACTCTCTCACTTTGTCACAGGGTAAGCTGTGTCAGTTTTATTGAAATGGAAAATAGGAGGATGTGTCATTAGAGAACAGTCTGAAAAAAGTAGTAAAGAGAGAGGGCTTTCAATAGCTAAGAAGTGTTGGTTATATGTTATATGTATCAAGGGAAACCAAAAGAAAACTTCTAAGCAGAAGGAGGACTTGATCACCTTGGGTTTCATAGAACTGACACACCTGGAAATCTTGAAGGCAGGATAGTCTGAAACAAAAGTCTGTCTTAACTTCTACTTTCCTTTGAGTGTCCCTTCTTTTCCTCAATGTGCTCTGTGTCATTGGGCTGACCTCCTCTCCTGCCATAGTGTCCTTTCATATTTTGGACCCTCCAGAAATACTAACTATTCTTCTCCACTTCTCAACCCTAAAGAAAAACTAAATGGCCTCTGCCACAGGTATAATGAATCTGAAGATGATCTATATCCTGGATTCTCACATCTGCTCCTGTAAGTAACGCTTCATGAAATACATGTGCATTTCACATAATTTGGGGATCAGGAGATGGGAAACCCTTTCCTAGGAAGCATGTGACAATTTCAGCTTCTGGGGCAGCCTGGGAGGAGAGATACTTTTGTCTCAGGGGAGCTTCAGGTCCTGTAGGAGCTTTTAAAATGGCTCCCACTGACTTCTCCCTCTGGGATTTCATGCCCAATGTAATCCTTTTCTTGAGTGTAGGCTGGACTCATGACTTGCCTCCAGCAAACCGGATATGGCAAAAGTGATGGGATGTCACTTCTGAGGTTAAGTTACAGAAGATTGTTTCAAAAAAAAAAAAAGATTGTTTCAACTTACTTGTCCACTCTGGCTTTCTCTCTCTTGCTCACTTTAATGAAGAACTCAAGGAGCACTCAGCCCAACAACCTGTGGGGAACAGAATCCTATCAGCAATAATATGAGTAAATTTTCCCTCAGTGGAGCCCTGACTAATAACATGATTGCAGCCTTGTGAGAAACCTTGAGACAGAAGACCCAGTTAAGCCACACACAGATTCTTGATCCACAGAATCTGTAAGATAATAAATGTTTATTGCCCTAAGCCTTATTGCCTAAATTTTGGGTAATTTGTTATGCAGCATAGATAACCAATACAGGCCACCCAACGACAGAAAATTCCATGGGTATTGTAAGCAATCCAGAATCTTGGGGTAGGAAGAGACTTTAAAATCAACTATCTCCATGCCCAGTTAGATGTTTGAAACTCTCATAAAATTCCTGCTAATAATGGTCAAAGCATACTTGAACACCTCCCCTCTTCTGAACATTTTAATATAATTTTCAGTTTGGTATGGAAATTCCCCTGTAATAGTCACTTGATAATGATAAAATTTCTTATCTCTGTGATCAACTGTCATTAATGTTGGTTTCTCATTTGGGATAAGGAAAATTATACTATTGATTAAGAGTGATAGAAAAGAAAAAGCATGTTATTTAAGAGAAGGTCTAATGCACATCTGGTCTAATGAATCTTTCTGTAGTCACATTTCCTGTGTAAAACATGTCATCTCCAGAAAATGGAAATGGAAAATGGCAATATAATAGTGCTCTAAAAACATGATAAAGAGTGAAAAATTAATTATCAACAGAGGTGTAATAAATACCCACAACTATTTTTTTAAAAGATAAAACACATGTGACAAATGTGCCTAGACATAATGATTTGTCTTCTTTAAGAAGACAACCTGTACAGTAATAATCCAGATCATACAATTACCCTATGAACTAGTCTTCAGTAATAACAAGCATAGGACAGCTGCAGTGCATCTTGAAATCCCACAGCATTTCCCAACTGCATTACTAACAATTTGAAGTCATACACCCAAATGTGGTGAAGCAATTCATTCAATAGCAGCTGGGAAAGATTGGTCAGCTTAAATAGACTCTAAAGATAATTTAACTGGCAAGGACACTTGAAAGAAGGCCACATTGGTGGGTGATTTATGTAGCTGAGGCTATTGAGAGCCTGCTCTTACTCCCTTGTGACTCAACCCTACATTAGGAAGACTACTTAGTGCAAACACCTGCTGCTCTCTGCCTGTGAGTTTTCATTTTGGCCTATGCTCTTGGCAAATCAGAAATGCCAGAGGGAGGATAATGTTCTGGATGCAAGGTCCAACCAGTGTTGGAGCAGAGGTTAGAAGACAGATACCTAATCTCCCTTGCTGATCTGTTGGCATAACTCTAATGCATGTTCTACACTGTCTCCCAGAGTTCCCCAGCTGCACTGAAGCAGCAATTACCCACGGTGGTAACTTGCTTGGTGATGTAAACTTCATTGCCTATTTCCCTTCCGTGGTGTCAGTTCCCTACTCCATTACCAGTGTTTCCTGAGATAACATGTAATAACAATCAGCATTCCTAGGGCCACCCAAATAAATTATTTGGACTCAAATCCATGTCTCAGGTTCATTTGCTGGTTGGGTTCAGAACATGTCTCAGGAACCCAACCTAAGATATCTTACTTAGCAGCTGTACATTTAAATCAGGTATTATATTCTGAAAGAATGGGGGGATGTTTTATACCCATGGAAATGCTTAACAATAGAGCACATAAAGGGAAGTAAATTTCCTTGATTTAGGAGCTAAAACCAGACTTGGGATGTCACCTTAATGTATTTGTGAATTTTTGTTACATTTTCTCTTTCCAATCTTTAATTTTGAGGTGATGCCAGAGGCAATGTGCTTTTTTTAAAACACTTTTATTAAAGTATAATTACTTTACAATGCTGTGTTAGTTTCTGCTTTATAACAAAGTGAATCAGCTATACGTATACATACATCCCCATATCTCCTCCCTCTTGCGTCTCCCTCCCACCCTCCCTATCCCACCCCTCTAGGTGGTCACCAAGCACCGAGCTGATCTCCCTGCACTATGCAGCTACTTACCCTTAGCTATCTATTTTAAATTTGGTAGTATTAATGAGTACATGCCCCTCTCTCACTTCGTCCCAGCTTACCCTTCCCCCTCACCATGTCCTCAAGTACATTCTCTATGTCTGCGTCTTTATTCATGTCCTGCCCCTAGGTTCTTCAGAACCTTTTTTTATTTCTTTTTAGATTCCATATATATGTGTTACATACAGTATTTATTTTTCTCTTTCTGAATTACTTCACTCTGTATGACAGTCTCTAGGTCCATCCACCTCACTACAAATAACTCAATTTCATTTCTTTATATGGCTGAGTAATATTCCATTCTATATATGTGCCACATCTTCTTTATCCATTCATCTGTTGATGGACACTTAGGTTGCTTCCATGTCCTGGTTATTCTAAATAGAGCTGCAGTGAACATTGTGGTACATGACTCTTTTTGAATTATGGTTTTCTCAGGGTATATGCCCAGTAGTGGGATTGCTGGGTCATATGGTAGTTCTATTTTTAGTTTTTTAAGGAACTGTCCATACTGTTCTCGTAGTGGCTGTATCAATTTACAATCCCACTAACAGTGCAAGAGTGTTCCATCTTCTCCACACGCTCTCCAGCATTTATTGTTTCTAGATTTTTTGGTGATGGCCATTCTGACTGGTGTGAGGTGATACCTCATTGTAGTTTTGATTTGCATTTATCTAATGATTAGTGATGTTGAGCATCCTTTCATGTGTTTGTTGGCATCTGTATATCTTCTTTGGAGCAATGTCTATTTAGGTCTTTTGCCCACTTTTGGATTGGGTTGTTTGTTTTATTGATATTGAGCTGCATGAGCTACTTGTAAATTTTGGAGATTAATCCTTCGTCAGTTGCTTCATTTGCAAATATTTTCTCCTATTCTAAGGGTTGTCTTTTCATCTTGTTTATGGTTTCCTTTGCTGTGCACAATCTTTTAAGTTACATTAGGTTCAATTTGTTTATTTTTGTTTTTATTTCTGTATCTCTAGGAGGTGGGTCAAAAAGGACCTTGCTGTGATGTATGTCATAGAGTGTTCTGCTTATGTTTTCCTCTAAGAGTTTTATAGTGTCTGGCCTTACATTTAGGTCTTTAAACCATTTTGAGTTTATTTTCTATATGGTGTTAAAGAGTGTTCTAATTTCATTCTTTTATATGTAGCTGTCCAGTTTTCCCAGCACCACATATTGAAGAGGCTGTCTTATCTCCATTGTATATTCTTGCCTCATTTATCAAAAATAAGGTGAACATATGTGCGTGGGTTTATCTCTGAGCTTTGTATCCTGTTCCATTGATCTATATTTCTGGTTTTGTGCCAGTATCATACTATCTTGATGACTGTAACTTTGTAGTATAGTCTAATGTCCGGGAGCCTATTTCCTCCAGCTCCATTTTTCCTTCTCAAGATTGTTTTGGCTATTCAGGGTCTTTAGTGTTTCCATACAAATTGTCAGTTTTTTCTAGATATTCTTTGATTTCCTCTTTGATTTCTTCAGTGATCTCTTGGTTATTTAGTAGTGTATCGTTTAGCCTCTGTGTGTTTTTATGTTTTACAGTTTTTTTCTTGTACTTGATATCTAGTCTTATAGTGATGTGGTTGGAAAAGATCTTTGGTACGATTTCAATTGTGTTAAATTTACCAAGGCTTGATTTGTGACCCAAGATATGACCTATCCTGGAGAATGTTCCATGAGCACTTGAGAAGAAAGTGTATTCTGTTGTTTTTGGATGGAATGTCCTATAAATATCAATTAAGTCCATCTTGTTTAATGTATCATTTAAAACTTGTGTTTCCTTATTTATTTTCATTTTGGATGATCTGTCCATTTGTGAAAGTCAGGTGTTAAAATCCCCTACTATGAATGTGTTACTGTCGTTTTCCCCTTTTATGGATGTTAGCATTTGCCTTATGTATTGAGGTGCTCCTATGTTTGGTGCATAAATATTTACAATTGTTATATCTTCTTCTTGGATTGGTCCCTTGATCATTATGTAGTGTCC
The DNA here is from genome assembly GCF_025265405.1 of Mesoplodon densirostris. Taxonomy (NCBI): domain Eukaryota; kingdom Metazoa; phylum Chordata; class Mammalia; order Artiodactyla; family Ziphiidae; genus Mesoplodon; species Mesoplodon densirostris. Next base: position 74,814,293 of record NC_082676.1, read on the forward strand.
TTCTTTGCCTCTTGTAATAGTCTTTATTTTAAAGTCAATTTTGTCTGATATGAGAATTGCTACTCCAGCTTTCTTTTGATTTCCATTTGCACAGAATATCTTTTTCCATCCTCTCATTTTCAGTCTATATGTGTCCCTGGGTCTGAAGTGGGTCAGACCTATACATGTTTGTAGACAGCATATATATGGGTCTTGTTTTTGTATGTATTCATCGAGCCTGTGTCTTTTGGTGGGAGCATTTAAACCATTTACATTTAAGGTAATTATTAATATGTATGTTCCTATTACCATTTTCTTAATTGTTTTGGGCTTGTTATTGTAGATCTTTTCATTTTCTTTTGTTTCCTGCCTAGAGAAGTTCCTTTAGCATTTGTTGTAAAGTTGGTTTGGTGTTGCTGAATTCTCTTCACTTTTGCTTGCCTGTAAAGGTTTTAATTTATCTGTCAAGTCTTAATGAGATCCTTGATGGGTAGAGTTATCTTGGTTATTGGTTTTTCCCTTTCATCACTTTCAACATGTCTTGCCACTCCCTTCTGGCTTGCAGAGTTTCTGCTGAAAGATCAGCTGTTAACCTTATGGGGATTCCCTTCTATGTTTTTTGTTGTTCTTCCCTTGCTGCTTTTAATAATTTTTTCTTGTATTTAATTTTTGATAGTTTAATTAATATATGTCTTGGTGTGTTTCTCCTTGGATTTATCCTGTAAGAGACCCTCTGCACTTCCTGGACTTGATTGACTATTTTCTTTCCCATATTAGGGAAGTTTTCAAATATAATCTTTTCAAATATTTTCTTAGTCCCTTTCTTTTTCTCTTCTTCTTCTGGGACCCCAAAATTGGAATGTTAGTGCACTTAATGTTTTCCCAGAGGTCTCTGACCCTGTCCTCAATTCTTTTCATTCTTTTTTCTTTACTCTGCTCTGCAGTAGTTATTTTCACTATTTTATCTTTCAGGTCACTTATCCATTCTTCTGCCTCAGTTATTCTGCTATTGATTCCTTCTAGAGAAGTTTTGATTTCATTTATTGTGCTGTTCATCATTGTTTGTTTGCTCTTCAGTTCTTCTGGTCCTTGTTAAACATTTCTTTTATTTTCTCCATTCTATTTCAAAGATTTTGGATCATCTTTACTATCATTACTCTGAATTCTTTTCCAGGTAGACTCCCTATTTCCTCTTAATTTGTTTGGTCTGATGGGTTTTTACCTTGTTCCTTCATCTGCTGTGTATTTCTCCGTCTTCTCATTTTGCTTAACTTAGCATGTTTGGGGTCTCCTTTTCTTAGGTTGAAGGTTCATAGTTCCCATTGTTTTTAGTGTCTGCCCCCAGTGGGTAAGCTTGGTTCAGTGGGTTATGTAGGCTTCCTGATGGAGGGACTAGTGCCTGTGTTCTGGTGGATGAGGTTGGATGTTGTCTTTCTTGTGGGCAGGACCACATCTGGTGTGTGTTTTGGGGTGTCTGTGACCTTATTATGATTTTAGGCAGCCTCTCTGCTAATGGTTTGGGTTGTGTTCCTGTCTTGCTAGCTGTTTGGCATAGGGTGCCCAACAGTGTAGCTTGCTGGTCATTGAGTGGAGTGGAGCTGGGTCTTAACATTGAGATGGAGATCTCTGGGAGAGCTTTTGCAGTTTGATATTATGTGGAACCAGGAGGTCTTGGGGGGCCAATAGCCTGAACTCTGCTCTCCCACCTCAGAGGCACAGGCCTGACACCTGGCTGGAGCATGAAGACCCTGTCAGCCACACGGCTGTATCTAGTGGCAGTTGAAAATGACAGTGTGTAGGGGAGGTATATCCATAAGTCTCCACAGGAAAGGAGTATCTGAGGCTTGTCCTGGGTGTTGCTAGGCGAGGAGACCTCCACACCTGTCTGCCAGAATTTTAAAAGTTTGTATAGAAGCCTTAATGGGTTTCAGTCATTTATTTTGTCCACATGGGGTAACACATCGCTTGCCAGCACGGTTTCTAAACTTTCATGAAATTGAGGTTGAAATATAGCGTTCCTCAACCCAAGAGGACTCTGGATTCACAAAGAAAGATTCACAACTTAATAGTAACCAAAACTTACTGAATACTTAGTAAGGGTCAGGAAATGTGCTAAGTGCTTTATATATATATGTATCCATTCTACGTCTAATTAAACTCTAGATACTGTTCTTATTGTGCTTTTTTTGTTTTTTTTGTAGCAAATTTACTGTTTACATGAAAACTGCACATATTTACAGTTTATCATATTGGAATTCTAAATGTTTATACCCATGAAACCATTACCACGATCAAGATATCCAAAACCCCAGACATTTCCTCATGATTTTTTTACAATCCTTCTCCCTTCCTTACCTCTCCTTTTCCTTAAGCAACTGTCACTATACATTAGTTTGTATTTCCTTGTATCTTACATAAATGAAACAATACAAAATATAGTCTTTTATTTCTTCCTTCTTTCACTCATGATTATTGGGGGATGCATTCATATCATTGTATATATCTATAATTCATTCATTTTCACTGCTGAACTTATTCCATTAATGTATGAATATCCTACAATATGTTTATACATTCACCTATTGAAAGACACTTGGGCTCTTTCCAGCTTTTAGCTATTACAAATTTGAACATTTATATACAATATATTATATGCACTTATGCTTTCATTTCTCTTGAGTAGATGCTCAGAATTGGAATAACTGGATTGTATGGCAAGCGTATGTGTCACAGTTTAAAAAATGGTCATTGTATCATTTTATATTCTGCCAGCAATGTATGAGAATTCCAGTTTTTTCACATCCTCACCAGCACTTGGTATGGTTAGACTTTTTATCTTTAGCAATTCTTACAGGTGTGTGGTGCTATCTTAATATAGTTTTAATTTGCATTTCTCTAATGACTCATGATGTTGAACATCCTTTCATGTACTTATTTCATGTGCCTCCTGTATATCTTCTTTGGTGAAGTGTCTATTCAAATAATTTGCCCATTTTTATTTGGTTGGGTATTGTCTTATTTGGGTTTCAGAGTTATTTACTTACTCTATGTACAAATCCTTTATCATATATATAATTGGCAAATATTTTCTCACAGTCTGTGGTTTATCTTTTATTCTCTTAACACTGTGATTTGAATAGAAAAATTTTTAATTTTGATGAAGTTCAATTTATAAATTTTTCATTTAGGGATTATGCTTTAGGCATCGTATTTAAGGACTCATTGCCTGATCTAAGATCATAAAGATTTTCTCCTATGTTTTCTCCTAGAAGTTTTAAATTTATTATTGAGGTCTATTGTTCATTTTGTGTTTATTTTTATATATGGATCAAGCTTTATTTTTTTTGTTTGAATATCCAATTGAGCCAATGTCATTTGGTAAAAAAACTATGTTTTCTTCACTGTTTTGTTTTCTCAGTTTTTCCTAAAATCTGTTGTCAATATATGTATGGGTCTATTTATGGACTTTCCATTCCAATCCATTGATCTATTTGCCTGTCTTAACCCAAACACTAGAGACTCTCTTGATTATCATAGCTTTATGTGTGTTAAAGTAAAGTAGTGTTAGTCCTTCAAGTGTGCTCTTATTTTTCAAAGTTATTTTGGCTGTTCTAGACCCTTTACATTTCCACACGAATTTTAAAATCACTTTTTCAATCTCTACAAAAAAGCTTTCTGAGTTTTTTTTTTTAATTTTTTTATTTTTTGGCCACGTCATACAGCACGCGGGATGTTCTCCAACCAGGGATTGAACCCGCACCCGTGCAGTGGAAGTGCAGAGCCTTAACCACTGGACTACCAAGGAAGTCCCACCTGCTGAGGTTTGATTGGGACTGTATTGAATCTATTCATCAAATTAGAAAAAAAGATAATGTTATCTTAACAATATTGAGTCTCCTAACCCATGAACATGGGATATCTGTCTTTCCATTTATTTGAGTCTTCTTTAATTTCTCTCAGGAATATATTGTCATTAAAACCATAGTTTCCAGTGATTAGGCCTTCCACATATTTTATCAGTCTTATCCCTAAGTATTTCATATTTGTGATGCTACTGTAAATGATGTTATTTAATTTCAATTTATGAGTATTCATTTCTAGTATATAAAAATAAAATTAGTTTTTGTACATTGATCTTATATCCTGCATACTTGTTAAACTCATTTAGTTTGGGAAGCTTTTTTGCACATTCCTTTGGATTTTCAATATAGATTATCTGGTGTTCTTTGAATGAAGAAAATTTTACTTCTTTCTGTCTAATTTGGATGATTTAAATTATTTATTTTGCTTTATTCAGTGGATGGAATCTCCAGTACAATGTTGAAAATAAGTGATGAGAGTGTATATCCTTGTCTTGCTCTTTCACCATTAACTATGATGTTAGCTATAGTTTTGTCATGGATGTACTTTAGCAGATTTAGGAACTTCCCTTTCATTCCTAGTTTGCTAAGAATTTATAATGGCTTTCATCTAATGTAAATTTATGGATGTTATCAATGCTTTTTCTGCTTCTATAGGGAAGACCATGGGGCTCTTCTTTTTTGGTCTATTAATATGATAAATTATATTGATAGTTTTTTAAATGTTAAACCTGCATTCATGGAATAAACTCTAATTGGTCGTGAGGTATTATCTTTTTTATTTATCAAATGATTTGATTTGCTAAAATTTTGTGAAAAATATTTGCATGTGTTTCTGAGACATATTGGTTTTTAGTTTCTTATGATGCTTTTTCGGAATTTTGTGTCAGGCTAATTCCACCTCATAGAATTAATTGGGACATATTCTCTGTATCAATTTTTGAAAGTGTTTATATAAAACTGGTATTATTTCTTCCTTAACTGTTTAGTAGAGTTCACCAGTGAAGCCATTTAGGCCTAGAGTTTTCTGTGTGGGAAAGTTTTTAGCTACAAATTAAATTTCTCTAGGAAATATAGGGCTAATCAGCTTATCTGTTTCTTCTTAAAGGAGCTTTAGTAATTTCCTTCTTTCAAATTATTTGTACAGTTAATCTAAGTTGTTGACTTTACTGGCATATAGTTGTTCGTAAAATGTTCTTGTTCTCCTTTTAATATCTGTGGAATCTAGAGTAATGTCACCTCTCTCATTACTGATACTTGTAATTTGTGTCTTCTCTCTTGCTTCTTGGGTTGCCTGTCAAGAGATATGTCAATTATAATAACCTACGCAAAAAACTAGCTTTTGGTGTCATTGATTTTTCTCTATTTTTTCTATCTTTTATTCTATGGATTTCTATCATAATTCATATCATTTCCTTTTTTCTGCATACTTTGGGTTTAATCTGTAATATATTTTCTAGTTTCTTAAGGTGGAAACTAAGGTCATGATTGAAGACATTTTTTCTTTTGTCAAATAGTATTTGAGTGCTATAAAACTACCACTAAATAATGCTTTAGGGGCATCTCACAAATATTGAAATGTTTTGTTTTCATTTTTATTCAGTCTAAAATACTTTCTAATATCTATTTGATTTTTTCTTTAACTTATGGGTTATTAGTATGTTATAATTAAATATGTTATAATTAAACATATGTATGTTATAATTAAATATCTGTGGCTTTTTCAGAGATATTTTACTTCATTGATTTCTATTTTTATTCCATCATTGACAGATAGTATAATTTGTATGATACAAATACATTTTAATTTTCAAGACTTATATTATGATCCAGAATATTATCTATCTTGGTAAGTGTTCCATGTGTTACTAAGTCCAAGCTCATACTGCTTGCCATACAACAGGCCAATAAATTGAAAGACGAGGTGTTAGGGCAAGGAATAGTAGACTATTGCTCCAAAGAACCATCTTACCCGAGTTAGAATTCAGACTTATTTTATACTAAAGGGGGAGATAGTGATAGATCCATAAAAAATATTGCTTTAGGGCAAAGGAAATAAAAGCAAAAATAAACAAGTGGGACAGAAGTAAACTTAAAAGCTTTTGCACAGCAAAGGAAACCATCAACAAAACAAAAAGACAGGAGGGACCTTCAAGATGGTGGAGGAGTAAGATGCAGAAATCACCTTCCTTCCCACAAATACATCAAAAATGCATCTATATGTGGGAAAACTCCTACAGAACACCAACTGAACGCTGGCAGGAGACCTCAGACTTCCCAAAAGGCAAGAAAATCCCCACATACCTGGGTAGGGCAAAAGAGAAAAGGAAAAAGAGAGACAAAAGAATAGGGATGGGACCTGCCCCTCTGGGAGGGAGCTGTGAAGGAGGAAAAGTTTCCACACAGTAGGAAGCCCCTTCACTGGTGGAGATAGGGGGTAGTGGGGGAGAAGCTTCAGAGTCATGGAGGAGAGCACAGCAACAGGGGTGCAGAGGGCAAAGTGGAGAGATTCCCACACAGAGGATTGATGCCTACCAACTCTCACTAGCCAGAGAGGCTTGTTTGCTCACCTGTCGGCCTGAAAGTGAGGGGGCTGGGACCGGAGGCTCCAGCTTCGGAGGTCAGATCTCAGGGAGAGGACCGGGTCTGGCTGCATGAACACAGCCTGAAGGGGGCTAGTGCGCCACAGCTAGCTGGGAGGCAGTCCAGGAAAATGTCTGGAACTGCCTAAGAGGCAAGAGACCATTGTTTTGTGGTGTGCAAGGAGAGGAGATTAAGGGCACCACCGAAATGAATTCCATAGATGGGCGTGACCTGCAGCTATCAGCGTGGACACAAGAGACGGCCATGAAATGCTAAGGCTGCTGCTGCAGCCACAAAGAAGACTGTGTGCAAGCACATGTCACTATCCACACCTCCCCTCCTGGGAACCTGTGCAGTCTGCCACAGCCAGGGTCCAGTGATCCAGGGACAACTTCCCTGGGAGAACACATGATTAACCTCAGGCTGTTGCAACACCACACTGGCCTCTGCCGCTGCAGGCTCACCCTTCATTCCATACCCCTCCGTCCCCCACACCTGAGTGATCCAGAGCCCCCTAATCAGCTGCTATTTTAACCCCATCCTCTCTGAACAGGTAACAGGCGACCTACACACAGAGGCAGGGCCAAATCCAAAGCTGAACACAGTAACTGTTCAAACAAAGAAGAGAAAGGGAAATTTCCCACAGCAGCCTCAGGAGCAGCATATTAAATCGTCACAATCAACTTGATGTATGCTGCATTTCTGGAATACCTGAATAGACAATGAATCATCCCAAAATTGAGGCAGTGGACACTGAGAGCAACAGTAGATTTGGGGTTTGCTTTCTACAACGAATTTGTTTCTGGCTTTATGTTTATCTTACTTTAGTATTTAGAGTTTATTATCATTGGTAGATATGTTTATTGATGTAGTTGCTCCCTCCCTTTTTTTAAATATATAGATATATATTTATTTTTCCATTTTATTTTTTGAGTATATATGTGTATGCTTCTTTGTGTGATTTTGTCTGTATAGCTTTGATTTTACCATTTGTCCTAGGGTTCTCTCTGTCCAATTTTTTTGTTGTTTTACTTTTTAAATTTTAAATTTTTAATAATTTTTTATTGTAATAACTTTATTTTATTTCTTTTTTTCTCTCTTTTTTTTCTCCCATTTCTTCTGAGGCATGTGGCTAAAGGGTCATGGTGTCAGGCCTGTGCCTCTGAAGTGAGAGAGCCAATATCAGGACATTGGTCCACCAGAGACTTCACGGATCCATGTAATATCAAATGGCAAAAGCTCTCTCAGAGATCTCCATCCCAATGCTAAGACGCAGCTCCACTCAACGACCAGCAAGCTACAGTGCTAGACACCTTATGCCAAACAACTATAAAGACAGGAACACAAACCCACGCATTAGCAGAGAGGCTGCCTAATATGATAATAAGGTCACAGACACCCCAAAACAAAACACTGGACATGGTCCTGCCCACCAGAAAGACAAGATCCAGCCTTATCCACCAGAACACATGAACCAGTCCCCTCCAACAGGAAGCCTACACAACCCATTGAACCAAGCTTACCCACTGGGGGCAGACACTAAAAACAACTGGAACTACGAACCTGCAGCCTGTGAAATGGAGACCTGAAACACAGTAAGTTAAGCAAAATGAGAAGACAGAGAAATACACAGCAGATGAAGGAGCAAGGTAAAAACCCATCAGACCAAACAAATTAAGAGGAAATAGGGAGTCTACTTGAAAAAAATTCAGAGTAATGACAGTAAAGATGATGCAAAATCTTGGAAATAGAATGGAGAAAATACAAGAAACATTTAACAAAGACCTAGAAAAACTAAAGAGCAAAGAAACAATGATGAACAACACAATAAATGAAATTGAAACTTCTCTAGAAGGAATCAATAGCAGAATAACTGAGGCAGAAGAACGGATAAGTGACCTGGAAGATAAAATAGTGGAAACAACTACTTCAGAGCAGAGTAAAGAAAAAAGAATGAAAAGAATTGAGGACAGGGTCAGAAACCTCTGGGATAACATTAAACACACCAACATTTGAATTATAGGGGTCCCAGAAGAAGAAGAGAAAAAGAAAGGGACAGAGAAAATATTTGAAGAGACTATACTTGAAAATTTCCCTAATATGGGAAAAGAAATAGTCAATCAAGACCAGGAAGCACAGAGAGTCCCATACAGATAAATCTAAGGAGAAACACGCCAAGACACATATTAATCAAACTATCAAAAATTAAATTCAAAGGAAAAATATTAAAAGCAGCAAGGGAAAAATAACAAATAACATACAAGGGAATCCCCATAAGGTTAACAGCTGATCTTTTAGCAGAAACTCTGCAAGCCAGAAAGGAGTGGCAAGACATATTTAAAGTGATGAAAGGGAAAAACCGACAACCAAGATGACTCTATCCAGCAAGGATCCCACTCAGATTGGATGGGGATATTAAAACCTTTACAGACAAGCAAAGGTGAACAGAATTCAGCACCACCAAACCAACTTTACAACAGATGCTAAAGGAACTTCACTAAGTGGGAAACACAAGATAGAAAAAAGACCTACAAAAACAAACTGAGAACAATTAAGAAACTGGTAATAGGAACATACACATCAATATTTACCTTAACTATGAATGGATTAAATGCTCCAACCAAAAGACACAGGCTCGCTGAATGGATACAAAAACAAGACCCATATATATGCTGTCTACAAGAGAACCACTTCAGACCTAGGGATACATACAGACTGAAAGTGAGGGGATGGAAAAAGGTATTCCATGCCAATGGAAATCAAAGAAAGCTTAGCTAATATTATACATCAACTATACCTCAATAAAAAAATTAAATTAAAAAAATGAAACCACAATAAAGGTGCTTGCTTACATAAAAGAAAGAAAAGTGTTATTAATTAATTAATTAATTAATTTTAAAGAAGGGGGAGGGTTGTTGCAAACTTGGTGTGGAGGGGATGTGATAATCCTTTGTTCTTGCAGTTTTCATGTAGATCTGGTTATGAGGTTCCTGTAATCCTCTAAAAAGAGAAATGCTATTCTCCATTCTGCAACTTTTTATCTCTATATGAATGGAAAAGTGTTATACCTTTAGAGGTCAAGCCTTGGAGGCAGAGCCTTAAGAAAGGACTATCATATATTTTCATGTATATATATATATATATATATATATATATATATATATATATATATATATATATATATATATTTATTTATTTATATTTATATTTATATATATTTCAGGTTATATGCAACATTCTTTTACAAAGATGTAGAGTCAGCATGACAAAGCACAGGCAACAGAGCACACAGGATAGAACTAAAGGAATAGATTCAATATGGAGTCAGGTTTGTTCTTCTCTGTTACAAATGTCCACTTGTCAAAAGTGTGTATTCCTCTGGTGGATGAGGTGTTCTATAAAAGTCAGTTAGGTCAATCAAGTTGGGTGATCATATTGTTCAAATCTTCTATATTCTTACTGACTTTCTGTCTTCTTGTAATATTATTTTTTCTGAGAGAGATATATTGAGAACTTTTACTATAATTATTGATTTGTTATTTTTCCTACAGTTCTATCAGTGTTCACTCATGTGTTTTCAAATTCTGTTGTTAGGTGCATAAACAATTCAGATTATTTTGCCCTCTTGATGGATCAACTCTCTTACTATTATGAAATGATTTTCTTTATGCTTGTAATATCATCAACTCTAAAATCTCCTTTGTCTGATACTAATATATAGCCTATCCACTTTTCTTTTGCTTAGGATTGGTGTGGCTTTTTTTTTCCTTCCTTTTACTTTGAAATTATTTGTTATTTCATATTAAATTATATTTTGTTTCTTGTATACAGCATACAGTTGAGTATTGTGTTTTTTTCAGTCTAATACCCCCAATTAAAAGGCAGAGGCCTTTTAATTGGGGTTTTGAATCATTTGCATTAATGTGATTACTGGTGTGCTTAGGTTTAAGACTATCATCTCCCTTTGTGTTTTCCATTCATCTAATCTGCTTTTTGATCTCTTTCCCTTTTTCCTTGGTTGAGACCACTTGAATATTTTCATGACTTTATTTAATCTGCTTTGTTGGCTTATTAGTTATAACTTTTTGTTTTGTTTGCTTAATAGTCTCTTTGGGGTTTAAAACTTGAATTTTTTAACTTATCACATTCAACTGTCAATTGTTATTATACCACTTAGCATAAAGTTTAAGAATCTTACAAAAGTATGCTTCCATTTTTCCTCTCCCAGAGTTTATGATTATTGCCATACATGTTTACTTAAACATATGTTATAAACCCTACATTACATTGTAATTATTTTTGTTTAAACAGTAAATTATCTTTTAAAGAAATTAAAGAGTAAGAAAAATGATCACCATATATTTACACATGTAGTTACCATTTCCAGGGATCTTCATTCTTTTGTGTAAATTTATATTTCTGTCTATGTCATTTTTCATTTGCCCTATGGAATTTCATTAAGATTTCTCATAATGTGGGTGTGTTGGTGATGAATTTTTTCAGCTTTTGTATATTTGGAAAAATGTCACTATTTCACCTTCATCTTTGCAAGATATTTTCTCTGTGTACAGAACTCCAGGTTGATAGGGTTTTTCTTTTATTGGGGGTCATGAGGGGTGGGGGGTGGATAGGGAGGATTCAGTGTTTTCAAAACGTTGCTCTGTTGTCTTCCCTCTTGTGTTTTTTCTGACAAGAAATCTGCTGTCATGTTTATTTTAGTTCTACCTAAAACGTGTCTTTTTTCTCTTGCTGCTTTTAAGATTTTCTCTTTATTACTGATTTTGAGCAATTTGATTATGTTGTACCTTGGTATACTTTTTTTCATGTTTCTTGGACTTGTTGTTCACTGAGCTTCTTGGATTTGGTTTTTCAGTATTCATTAAGTTGGGAAAAATTTCAACTTTTGTTTCTTTAAATAACCCCTCCCCCTTTGGAGTCTATTTACACATATAAGCAGGGCAGTTGACTTTGTTCCATAGCTCATTGAAGCTATTTTCAGGTTTACTTTTTTAACCTCTCTCGGTATTTCATTGTGGATAATTTCCATTGCTATGTCTTCTAAATCTCTAATATTTTATTCTGTAGTGTTCAATCGCTATTAATCTCATCCAGTGTATTTTTCATCTCAGACATAATAGTTTTCATTCTGGGACATTTAATTTAGTCTTTTAAAAATCTTTCATTTTTCTATGTGTCTTTTTGAATGTATGGGAACTATGTCAATGTCCTTGTCTGCTAATTATAATATCTCTGTCAGTTCTAGATCCATGTCAGTTGATTGATTTTTCTTCTTGTCATGAATATTACTTCCCTGATTATTTTCCTACCTAGTAATTTTAATTGGATGCTTGGAGTTGATTGAAAATTTTATTACCTTTTTGGAGTGCTAAATATTTTTATATTACTATAAATATCTTTCAACTTTATTCTGGAAGATATAAATTACTTGGAAACAGTTAGATTTTTTTTTTAGGATCTTGCTTTTATAATTTTTTGGGTGGATTCATGAGGATATTTAGTCTAGGGTTAAATATTCCCCACTACTGAGGTCCACTACTGAGTACCTTCTGGGTACTAAGTCCAATGTCTTGTCTTGTGAAGTTGGAGGTAGTTGGTACAGCCACAATTACCAGTACTGAATGGGTGCCAAACAATGTTACAGTGATTCTAATCCTTACATAGGATATTTTCCTGGCCTTGGGTAGTTTCTTTTTATGCACATGCTGATGGATGCTCTGCTGAATATTCCAGAGAGGCCCTCTACATACCTCCAGAGTTCCCCCTCTATTTAGCTCTCCCCTTTCCAGTGCTCTATCAAGAGATCTGTTGACAACTAGCTCTCCTTAGACTCAGCTATCTCTCACCAACTCATGGAATCTGTTGGGCCCTTTTTTCTCCTTCTCTGTGCCAGGACATGGAAATTCTCTCAAGGCTAAAAACTGGGTCCATTATAAGGCTCATCTGTTTGTTTGTTTCAAGTCTCTTGAGGATTACCATTGTTGGGTGTCTGATGCCCACTGTCTTGAAAACCATTGCTTGTATATTTTGTCTAGTTGTTTTATTATTTCAGATGTAAAGACAAATCTAGTCCCTATTATTTCAGCTTTTCTGTAAGTAGAATAAGGAATAAATAATTCCTTAATGTAATTTAATATATATATGAGTAAATTGAAACAAAGAGAGTAACTTCCTCAGGTGGTGAAGACAGAAGTCAAATGTAGATTTTCAAACTCCAGAGCATTGATTCTTGACCACTACTCTCTACAAATTATGTAAATACTATTCCAATACTTGCCACCTAATTAGCACTCAATAAATATTACTTAATTTGATATATTAACAACAGCTATTAAACTGAAGTAAAAAATTTTAATGGAACCAGAATTTTTTTTAAGGGTCAGATTAGTCGCACACAATAGTTAGTTACAATTAGTAACACACAATAACAGATTAGTTATACACAAGGAACTCTAGATCTTATAAACTTATTACGTGAAATTTGTGACAAAAGTAACTCAAGTATAGACATTAAAAGGTTGTTTTGGAATAGCTAAGATTGACCAAGAAGAAATAGATCTAAATCCTAATGCAATGGATTTAGATTAAACTTTAAGAAGTTTTATTTTTGAACACTTAAGAGCTCTTTACTTGAGTTACCAAAAGTTGTGAATCAGATATGCATACATGGATCTGAAACGTATTTCTCCATTGAGTTTTCCCTTGAAAGCCACTGACTTAAATCTTAACAGAACTGATTCATGAAAAATGAGCCAAAATTTCTAATTAGTTCATTTTTTGGAGATATGTGAATGAGAAACCCAGGTGGTATGTCTGAGTTAAGAGTAAAAAAAGAAGGTAGACTTCACCAATAACCTATTGTCACTTTTTTTTATATTTAAAAAGGGGGTATATTTATCATTTTGTTTCTGAAGCATATATCTAAAAGTTTATACTGAATTAATACAGATATTTCCCAAACCACAAAAGGCTGATAAACCTAGAAGTGGGATTTTAAAATCTCTTCTAGCCCGATGATTCTACCTGATTAATTCTAACCATTTCTCATTACTTGCTGAAGCTGGCAAGTAATACTCTGTATTTGGCCACTGATAAAGTGATGTCTGTTGCAAACCCTGAAGTGGGAAAATATATGAAATAGTTCCTCTTCTTCATCCCTCTCTGCCTCCATACAGCTAGAGAAGCTGGCCTAGTGCCTGGTACAGAGTAGGTGCCTAATAACTGGCTTCCTATGTTTCTATAAATGAACACTTGGGGGGATAAAAATCTTATTGAGGGAAGAATAATGTGGAATTTGAGAGAAAGGAAAAGAATAAGAGAGGATAGTGTAGCATGGCACTCAGAATAATTTTTCATTCACTCAGAAATAGGAAAATATGTAGAAGGGATAGATAAAACAATGGAGAATGTAAGGAATCTATTTTTCTTTTGGACCAAGATCAAGTTAACAACTTATCCAAAGGCCCCAAAAGGGATGAAACATGCGATAAGCATAGCTAACTACCATATCAACTGACTCGTGGGACAAACTTTATTTTCAAGAAAGTTTTGAGGCTACTGAATCAAGAAAAGAAATGCAAAGCTGAAGGCTTCAACAGGATCGCAGAGGATGAAGGAGAGAAAATTATATTTTAAAAGTAGATATTCCAGGATAAGTGATGTCAGGCTTGGACAACAAATGCCTCCCCCATCTTTGGTAATTCTATGCTGACTCTAGTGGCTTTTTTCTAATTCAATTACTAATGCTTCAAATTTTTAAAAATGTTATGCATACTTAACTTCATTGAAACGGGATTTGAGTATATAAAATACTGTAAATATTTAATGGACTATCTACATATTTTATCAGACAATTTTATACAGTGAGTATAAACCTCATATTTTTCCTTTTTTTTAAAAAAAGAACTACCTCAGGACTTCTCTGCTTGTGCAGTGGTTAGGACTCTACGCTCCCAATGCAGGGGGCCTGGGTTCAATCCCTGGTCAGGGAACTAGATCCCACATGCATGCCACAACTAAACAGCCCACAGGCCACAACTAAGGAGCCCACCTGCCGCAACTAAGACCCAGCACAACTAAATAAATAAAATAAATATTTTTTAAAAACCAAAAACATGTTAAAAAAAAAAAAACCTTCCAATATCTCATATCAACACCTCTCACGAAATTCTTCAGATGAGATTTGCTCTTTTCTTTTGTAATTTATTAGTAGTTTTGTTTCTAAGCCCACTGTACTGAGTCAATTTTTACTCACATCTGTAGTCCCCATGTGTTTTTTTTCCTCACCTTTTCAGACAATAGAAATATGATTATTAGGGACAATGGTTTTGTTATCTGCAACTCCCAGAAGACACAGTGCCTTAGCTATTCTAAGTATTTCATCATAGGCCCCACCAATGTACATTTAGGAATGAACTGATAAGAACTGAGTGTCCACTTGAGCAAGATATTTTTGTGGTTGCAAAAATTATTCTGGAGAAATTACATTTTTCCTCCTCCTTCTTATCATTTAATAGCATGCTTTGAAGTGCATACACTTTAAGGGGAAATATGGTTTCTGTACAGTGGGGTTATTGCTGAGAGTGTCCCCACTGAACTTTTTTCATCAAACCCACATCAACTCTTTTTCTGGACCCATTTTCTTTTTGTCATAGATGTATTTAGCTCTGAATTGGAAAATAAATGGTATCCAGGGCTGAGTGACTTAGCAAACAAATGATGCATGGATATTGCAAAGCCATCTACTCTCTTGAATTGTCTCACAAAATTGTTTAATGGGAAGGAGATGACAATTAACTTTTTCCAGCTATCATTTCTCTAATTCAACATTCTGTTGCTGAGTGTCAAAGGGAGCTCCACAAATCATTCAGGGGTCAACAATTAAACTCCGTGACCAGAGTTTTAATGATTTCACTTTCTCTTTTTAAATGAATTTTGATAAGCTTTAAATGTGTCTCCTTCCTTTTCAAAATATTAAGGCTGTGGGCTATGCCTCTCCTTTGCTCCAAAAACAGGGGGAAAATATCTTTTTGAAATCCTAAGGCTTCAGAGAACTTCTTTATCTTTATCTAGATGGGAGGAACCACAGTCTAAGACCAGGGCATTTGGGATCAAGAAAAACTGGATCTGAATCTCAGCTCTTCCTTTCCTTGCTGTGAGATAATAGGCAAATTACATAGTCTCTGGGTCCTTCTCTGTAATGTGGGAGTAATATTAATGATTTTTTTTTTTACAGAGCTGCAATGAGGGTTAGATGAATTAACATATGTAAAGTGCCTGACCCCCCCAAAAAAATCAATTCCTTCGGTATTCACGGTAAAACACCTACTGTGAGTTTGAATCTTGTTAACTGCTAATGGTGGAAGAATCAGGGAAGTATCAATACGTACCTTCCAGGATTTATGGTTTGCAGTGATATATGAGCCAATTTAATATTATAAGGGATTTTGTCCTCTCTTAGATTTTTTCCCAAGAAACTTGTGTAATTCATCTTAGCATTTCTCACCCATCACAGTCCTGAAGGCAACTAACTGCTGTGATACATATTAAAAAAACTGGAGGAAAACCTATTAGTTTATCTGAAGCTTAGCAGATTCTTTGAATCTTGCTAGTCTACCCTAGAGGCATGCTCTGAATCAACTCTAGGTTGCCCTAAAACCACATCTTATCCTCTAAATTTGCAATATCCAACATTTTGATCCCCAAATGCTCATCAGTAAAAGCAATTTGTGCATACCATCTTTAAAATACATTTATTTATAAATGATATATATGTTCTTCTATACTGAGGCAGTTCACACATTTTAAAAACATAGATAAAAAACAAGTTGAAATGGAAGTTCCAATCTTTTCTTGCCATGTTCCAATAGATCATCTTGTACTTTCTTTGGTGTGCCTCCCCTTTGAGACAAGATGTTTTTGCTGTTGAATCTCACACGTTGGTGGAGAATGCATGTGGCAGAGCAGTGGATGTTGGAGACTAGCACTGCTTTCTGTCGGCCATATTTATGACATGGCAGGTTCTCCTGATCTTATTTTACAGGGAGCTGAGTCAGGTTCCTTTACTTTGTCAACAAGGACAGGAGGAAACTGGACTCTTGGCCCATTGCCAGCCAACCCTTTTTTTTTGGCTTTATGCTTTTATAATCAAATATTACATCGTGTGCTTTGAGATTTACAAAATTGGCTTGAATTCCCACTCTGAGTCCTGTGTAAATGTTCTTTCCCTCTCTAAGATTTTCCCAAGCTCCAGGGTGGTTTTATATCCCCACGGTTAGCTCTCCCTCCACTTTCTTACTCTTTGAAATTTTCTACCTTGTTTACTTTTGCCACCCAGCAAGGGTTCTCTTCTCTCACCTTGTGCCACTCAGGGGAAGGACAGGGGGCACCAGCATGGGACACAGTTGTAACAGCTGAAGAGGGTGTCACATCATGGCACAGAAGAGCGGATATTTACAATTATATATTACTATCCTGTGATCTTTACTTTTAGATTCCTTTAGTCCTTATCTGTCTCTGTGCTGAATTTCCTCTTAGATGTACCTGGTCTTTCACTATGATGATATGTCAAACTCTCTAAAGATTATCCATCCATCACCCACTATCTTGGGCAAATCTTTTTCAGAGGTGAATTCCAGAACATGGTGGGGGGGGTGCAAAACCATACCTATATGACAGTACTTCATACAACTGTTGATCCTTGTGTCACTACATTGATGTGTCACAATCTATTGTGAAGTGAAATGCAAGTAATTTCTTACTATCACACTGTGAATAATCTTTATTACCAAATGAGGATGGATTCAAAGTTACTCCTGTAAAAATGTCATTCTTATTTCTTTGCATTGTAATATAAATTCTAGAGTGGAAGAGAGAGGGGTAGAGTTGCAAAAAGTGTGTTGGGAAATGCACGTAAAAATGGTACATCCATGAGAGTGTGCCCCATATGTGAACATCAACCATCATTAAGGCTTTAGCAGACAGGTGTTGTTTCTCACTTATTCAGACCAATGTATCTCCAGTGTGGGGTCTGTACCCAAAGGAATGAGCAAGGTGATTCAATGGGGCAAAAAGAAAATATTACAACTTATATTGATGTTTATTTTTATCTCATGGTTTTAACTTTATCTTTTGAGTGTATGTAATGTCACATGCAGAAGTGTTAAAGCATAGCCAAAATTCTCTGACATTTTTCCTATGAAGAGATAGGTCCTTGTCTCCTCCTCTTGAATTTGAATATACTTGTATTAATAGAGTATGGCAGAGGAAAGACCATGCAACTTCCCAGCCTAGGCCATGCAGGCTTCATCTTGTTTGCTGAAACACTTGCCCTGGCAACCCAGAGCCACCATGTAAGAAATGCAAATACCTTGAAACCACTATGCTGTGTGGGAATCCAAGCTATAAAACACCCTGATACTTCAAAATTATAGCCGAGCCCAGCCTAAGCACCAGGCATGTGAGTAAAATAGTCTTTAGATGATTCCGGCAACTGAACTTCCTAATTGAAGCTCCAGGCCTTATGGAGCAAAGTTAGACCATAATTCCCTGTCTGAGTTCCTGATCCACAGGGTACATGAGCATAAGAAAATGCTATTTTATATTATTAGGTTTTGTGATGCTTTTTCTTGCAATAACAGTGATTTGAACAAAAATGTATAAATATATTAATACATGGACAGATATATGTTTTGATGGTATATGAAAAAATAATTTTTACTGATGGAGTGCAAGGTCAAGAAATTTAAAGACTACTGAAGCTAGATAGACCTTAGATAGTGATCATAGGCATACAGAAACTAAAGATAAGAAGTTCACATAACCAAACAGCCTAGATTGATCCAAGTATAGAGCTGAACAGCAGAGAGAAAATACAGCATACTGGTCAAACAAGTGGTCAGAAATCAAACTGGATAAATGCAAGAATCAAAGACTCCATGGAGATTAGATAAAACAAATGCAATTGCGTAGACAAAGCAGGCAAATTACCTCAGATACTTTGAGGTGACCTAGAGAACTAGAGGAAAATTTCAGCCCCATCAACAGCTCTCATGAAACATCTATTAGGGTAGAAATAAACTGCAGGCCAGTGAGGCAGCAGAAGTAGGTAGGTAATGCTCCAAACTGGAAATGAGGGCTGAGAAGCAGCGCTGAGGACAGTCCTGGCAAGTTAGGATTTTCCTGACTGTAGGAGACCTGTTACTTTCTCCTACAGCTCTGCACATTTCCTTCAAAGTATTAAGATATAACTCACACATCATAAAATTTACCCTTTAAAAGTGTACAATTCAGTGGTTTCCAGTATATTCACAAAGTGGTACAACAGTCACCACTATCTGATTCCAGAATATTTTCATCATACCATTAAGAAACCTTTGAAAATATTAAAGTGGGAGGAATTGGCCTGTTTGGTTTTAAAAATTTTATACAGATACAATAGTCAAGACTGTGGTATTGACAGAGGAGTAAGTGCAGAAAATAATGGAAGAGAATAGAGACCCAAGAGAACCAACACAAATATGCCCATCTGACTTTTGACAAATTTGCAAAAGCAATTCAGTGGAGGAAAGTAAGCCTTTTCAACAAATGGTGTTGAAGCCATAGGCAAAACATCCATAGGCAAAAAAAGAAAATGATATAAGAACCTCAATTTAAATGTCATGCTTTATCCTAAAATTAAATCAAAATTGATCACAGACAAATATAAAATGTAAATCTATAAAATTTTAGAAAAAAAAAATCATACAAGAGAACCTTTGTGATCTAGGGATAGGCAAAGAGTCCTTAGACTTGACACCAAAAGCATGATTAAAAAAATAAATCATAAATTTGACTTCATCAAATTTAAAAAATTTGGTTCTGGGGCTTCCCTGGTGGTGCAGTGGCTGACAGTCCACCTGCCGATGCAGGGAACACGGGTTCGTGCCCCGATCCGGGAGGACCCCACATGCCGCGGAGTGGCTGGGTCCGTGAGCCATGGCCACTGAGACTGCACGTCCAGAGCCTGTGCTCCGCAGCGGGAGAGGCCACAAGAGTGAGAGGTCCGTGTACCGAAAAAAAAAAATTTTGTTTTGTGAAAAATCATGTTAAGTGAATGAAATGACAAGCTATATAGAATGGCAGAAAATATTTGCAAATCACATGTCTTAGTCCATTCAGGCTGCTATAACAAAAACAAAACAAAAACAAAACCAAAAAACACAGACTGGGTGCCTTATAAAAAACAGAACTGTATTGCTTACAGTCTTGGAGGCTGAAAGTCTGATATTAGGGTGCCAGTATGGTCAGGTCACATATGAAACAAAAGACTAGTTGGTATCTAGTATATATAAAGAACACTCAAAACTCAATAATAAAAGACCGAGCAATCCAATTAGAACATGGTCTAAAGACATGAAGAAACATCGTTGCTTTGCAACCTTGGGTGTTCCCCCAGTGAAATTTGAAACTGCCTCCTGTTCTAAGGGGGCAAGAAGAGACAGACCACTCCAGATTGGTACGTGTCAGGGTTTTTTTTTAATAATTTTTTTTAGTTGAAGTATAGTTCATTTACGATGTTGTGTTAGTTTCAGGTGTACAGCAAAGTGATTCAGTTATACATATACATACATATAGTCTTTTTCAGATTATTTTCCATAGGTTATTACAAGATATTGAATATAATTTCCTGTGCTATATAGTAGGTCCTTGTTGTTTATTTTATATATAGTATTGTGTATATGTTAATCCCAATCTCCTAATTTATCTCCCTCCCTTCCCCCTGCTATCCCCTTTGGTAAGTATAAGTTTCTTTTCTGTCTTTGAGTCTATTTGTGTTTTGTAAATAAGTTCCTTGGTAACATTTTTTAAGATTGCACATATAAGTGATATCATATGATATTTGTCTTTCTCTGTCTGTCTTACTTCACTTTGTATGATAATCTCTAGGTCCATCCATGTTGCTGCAAATGGCATTATTTCATTTTTTATGGCTAAGTAATATTCCATTGTGTGTGTGTGTGTGTATGTGTATATATATGTATGTGTATATATATACATATATATATAACACATTCACCTGTCAATGGACATTTAAGTTGCTTCCATGTCTGGGCTATTGTAAGTACTGCTGCTGTGAACAGCACCATTGGGGTGGGATGCACATACCTTTTTGAATTAGAGTTTTCACCTTTTCTGGATATACGTGCAAGAGTGGGATTGCAGGATTATATGGTAACTCTATTTTAGGTTTTTTAAGGAACCTCCATACTGTTCTCCATAGTGGCTGTACCAATTTACATTCCCACCAACGGTGCAGGAAGGTTCCTTTTTCCCCACACCCTCTCCAGGTAGCTGTTAGTGTTTTTGTTTTGTTTTGTTTTGTTTTGTTTAAGTCTTGAACTGTTTCTTTTGTTTTTTTTTTTAACCAAGTGAATTTTTTTTTTAGAAGATGTTGGGGGTAGGAGATTATTAATTAATTTATTTATTTTTGCTGTGTTGGGTCTTCGTTTGTGTGCAAGGGCTTTCTCTAGTTGTGGCAAGCAGGGGCCACTCTTCATCGCAGTGCATGGGCCTCTCACTATCGCAGCCTCTCTTGTTGCGGAACACAGACTCCAGACGCACAGGCTCAGTAGTTGTGGCTCACGGTCCTAGTTGCTACGCGGCATGTGGAATCCTCCCAGACAAGGGCTCGAACCCGTGTCCCCTGCATTAGCAGGCAGATTCTCAACCACTGTGCCACAGGGAAGCCCTAGCTGTTAGTTTTTAATAAGCAAGGGAACTAACACATGAAACTTTTCTTGGGCAGTCGAAAGATAAGTAGATTTCTGCACCCACCCACTAGAAGAGTTTATATAGAGGTCTTAACTGGGTTCAGTCAATGTATCCAGCCCAGATGGACTCAATAACACATTGCTCTCTAAGGTTGTGTCCCTGAAGTGGCTCCTAGTGCAGAAATAGTGGGTGGAACTACATTGCAAGGATAAAGGAGGGAGTAAGGAGCCTTAGATTGCCCAGGTCCAGCATGAGGTTGACCCAGCAGCCATGATCTCTCAATGACCTCCTCCAACAGAAATTGTATCAAAAAAGATATACAGATGGCAAATAAGCACATAAAAAGGTGTTCAACATCATTAGCCATTAGGGAAATACAAATTAAAACCTCAATGAAATATCACTACATGCCTAGCATAATGACTAAAATTAAAAATATTGATAACACCAAATGCTGGCAATGATGGAAAGGAGCTAGATCACTCAGCCCTTGCTGAATGGAATGTAAAATACTAGAGCCACTCTAGTGACAGTTTCTTAAAAAACTAAAACATGCAACAACTATACAACCCTGCAATTTTATTGCTGGTTATTTATCCCAGAAAAACAAAGACATTAAAAACCTGTACACAAATGTATGTAGCAGCTTTATTCATAAAAGCTTAAAACTAGCCAGATATTCAACAGGTAAATTGTTAGACACTTTGTTATATGTCTACACTAAGAAATACTACTAGCAATTAAACTATTGCTACATGCAACAACCTGGGTGGATCTCCATGGTATTATGCTGAGGGGGAAAAAGCCAACCCCCAAACGTTTTATATTATATGATTCTACTTATATAACACTACTGAAATGACAAAATTATAGAAATGGAGAACAGATTAGTGGTTGTCAGGGTTAAAGAGGGGTTGGGGTTAGGAGGTAAGTGGATGTGGTTATAGCAAGACAACTTGAGGGATTCTTCTGGTGATTCTGTATCTTCACTGTATCAATGTCAGTATTCTGGTTGTGATATTGTATTATGGTTTTCCCTTTGGGGGATATTGGGTAAAATGTACAAAGGATCTCTTTATATTATTTCTTAAAACTGGATATGGGGCTTCCCTGGTGGCACAGTGGTTGAGAGTCCGCCTGCCCATGCAGCGGACACGGGTTCATGCCCCGGTCCGGGAAGATCCCACATGCCGCGGAGCAGCTGGGCCTGTGAGCCATGGCCACTGAGCCTGTGCCTCCGGAGCCTGTGCTCCGCAACGGGAGAGGCCACAACAGTGAGAGGCCCGTGTATGGCAAAAAAAAAAAAAAAAAAAAAAAAAAACTGGATATGAGCCTACAATTATATCAAAATTAAAAAAGGTAAAAAAATATAAAGATGGAACTGACACCCTCAGTAGAAGAATTGCAGGACCCTTTAGCCTGGATTAGATTATGATAGCATCAGGATGACATGATGCTGTTGATTTGTTACTACAGAACAATCCATTAAGCAAAAGAGGAAAAAGAACTAAGCTTTCCAGAAGGCAGGTGTCTAGTTGGTAAACAGTAGCCTCACAGGTGCAAGGCTTGTGTGTGAACAAAACAGACTTTTCCTCTGAAGATGCCACCCATTGGGACATTTAGCTTGGCAAAGGGAGAATGGAGTAGATTTTAGTTCCCAGTAGCTGAGGACAACAAAATCCCTTCTGATATTGTATGACAGGGATTGTACACAGAACAGAAAGAGGGGTCATTTTCAGTCAAAGAGAATGGTCAGTCAGAAAAGTGCTGCAAAGGAAACAGGAAATTTCAGGGGGACTCTTTAGGATGCTGATTGTAGAAGATGATTTGCAAGGACAACCAAACTAGCCTACCATGTTAAAAAGCTCCTTCACTAAGCAGTGTACACCGGCTGTGGGGAATTTGCTTACATTTAAGGAATCTTTGACTTTAAGGTGGAATTCAGTGGGAAAAATTAGAAAGTGTTTTTAACCACATTCATACTGCAGATACTCATATGGTGTTCATATCTTGTTTTTGCTGTTTTAGTGAACTTATTTCCAAGACCAGTTTTCCTCATCTGTAAAATACCTATAAAGTTATTGGAAAAGTGGAAAACATGCACAAATTCCCTATGACAGTGATTGATACATGAAAATTAGAACTTTTGAGAGATCATCTCTACTCCTGATCTTATATGTACTTGATAATATTTCGAGTTATTCTCTGTGAAATTATCTTCTACAATTAGATGTGACAAGTATAATAGGTATTGGGGTATTATGTGTATCTTTTAAACCTGTATTGTTTTAGTTGCAACCTCATAGACTAATTACAGAATTAAAAATTTGCTATTAGTCAAATGACTAGTTATATCTGTCCTGATTGCCTATTATATTCTAGACTGCAGCTTGACTTGGGGGAAAGTTTAAAAGTTGCTTTTGTAATAGACAGGCTTTTCTATTTGCATTACATTATAACAGATGGCATTTCTGGTGTTCGTCAGTGCCTATCATATCCGCACATCATCCATGAATGGTGTTTTGGATTTCTTTTTAAGGCATTCTACTTTATTCTTTAAGTTTAAGTGAAAATGAGGAACAGAAAACCAAAGTTTTAAATTTTGTTAATTTCTTATATAAGTAAAACATACATATAGAAACAAAAGTTTAAACAAAATGGAACAGTACAAATGAAAAGTAATTTTCTCCTTCCTTCTGACTCTAGCCCCAATTTTCAGAGAAAATCATTTAAAAAATTGTATTAGTTACTTCCTAATTCTAAATAATTGTGTTAATTCTTTTATTTCACTTTGCAAACTTTAAACTGTATATTGACATTGATTTTAAAAAGTAACTTTCCTCATTTCTATCCCAGACCTATTTACTTCCTTCACTTTTCAACTTTTGTTAGTCTTGTTTCAATTTTCAGTTGTTTCATTGGTTATCTTTATAATTTCACATAATATATTTATTCCCAATTCTTATTATTTTCTTACTTCCAGTGTCCTCAAAGTTCTTGAATTTCCTTTGTATTTGGTTAAGGTTTACTCTCAAGTGGAGTTTCCACAAAATCAATTTGAATCTTTTCATGTGAGGAGACATCATTTTCTCTTATACTTGCTAGGCTGATAGTTGGACTGATTTGGAATTCTTCGTTTAAAATAATTTTCTCTCCAAACTTGGAAGGCATTATTATACCATTTTCTGGCATCTATCTGATGTCATTCTTACTCTAGTTCTTGGGAAATTACCTTACCGTTTTTTTTTCCCCTTTGAAAGTTTCTAGGTTCTATTTTTTTTCAGTTAAAAAAATTGATTTCAGAAATTGATCTTTTTAATTTACCCAAATCCCAGTGAGCCTTTTAGGCAGAAGACATATGTTTTAACTTGGCAATGAGAAATTTGTTGCTATGATTTCTGGGATTATTTCCCCCAGTCCTCAACCCCTCACCCAACTTTCCGTTTTCTTTTTTTTTTTTTTGAACTTCTCTTATGTATCAATAGGTGTTAAATTTCCTAAACTGACCTTTGATGATTTTAACTGTGCTTTAAAATACTTTTTCTGAGTAGTGGAGACCTTCAAGATGGCGGAGGAGTAAGATGTGGAGATCACTTTCCTCCCCACAAACACATCAAAAATACATCTACATGTGGAACAACTCCTACAGAACACCTACTGAACGCTGGCAGAAGACCTCAGACTTCCCAAAAGGCAAGAAACTCCCCATGTACCTGGATAGGGCAAAAGAAAAAACAGAGACAAAAGAATAGGGACAGGACCTGAGAAGGAGGAAAAGTTTCCACACACTAGGAAGCCCCTTCACTGGCAGAGATCCAGGGTGGGGGAGGGGCGGTGGCCGGAGGGATGCTTCAGAGCCATGGAGGAAAGCACAGCAACAGGGGTGCAGAGGGTTAAGCGGAGAGATTCCCGCACAGAAGATCGGTGCCGACCAGCTCTCACCAGCCCGAGAGGCTTGTCCGCTCACCAGCCAGGGCTGCTGCGGGCTGGGAGCTAAGGCTTGGTCTTCAGAGGTCAGATCCCAGGGAGAGGACTGGGGTTGGATGCGTGAAAACAGCCTGAAGGGGGACAGTGCGTCACAGCTAGCAGGGAGGGAGTCCAGGAAAATGTCTGGACCTGCCTAAGAGACAAGAGACCATTGTTTCAGGGTGCGTGAGTAGAGGGGATTCAGAGCACTGCCTAAATGAGATCCAGAGACGGGAATGAGCTGCGGCTATTAGCGCGGACACCAGAGACGGGCTTGAGATGCAAAGGCTGCTGCTGCAGCCACCAAGAAGCCTGTGTGCAAACAGAGGCCACTATCTACACCTTCCCTCCCGGGAACCTGTGCAGCCTGCTACTGCCAGGGTCCTGTGACCCAGGGACAACTTCTCTGGGACAACACACGTTGTGCCTCAGGCTGGTGCGACGCCATGCTGGCCTCTGCCGCTGCAGGCTCACCCTGCATTCCGTACTCTTCCCTCCCCCTCAGCCTGAGTGAGCCAGAGCCCCTTAATCAGCTGCTCCTTTAACCTCATCCTGTCTGGATGGGAACAGATGCTCTCAGGCGACCTACAAGCAGAGGCGGGGCTAAATCCAAAGCTGAACCCCAGGAGCTGTGCAAACAAAGAAGAGAAAGGGAAATCTCTCCCAGCAGCCTCAGAAGCAGTAGATTAAATCTCCACAATCAACTTGATGTACTCTGCATCTGTGGAACACCTGAATAGACAACGAATCATCCCAAAATTGAGGCGGAGGACATTGGGAGCAACTGTAGACTTGGGGTTTGCTTTCTGCATCTAATTTGTTTCTGGTTTTATGTTTATCTTAGTTTAGTATTTAGAGCTTATTATCATTGGTAGATTTGTTTCTTGATTTGGTTGCTCCCTCCCTTTTATATATATATATATAGTTTTACTTTCTCTGTTTTTGCTAGTGTGTATGTGTATGCTACTTTGTGTGATTTTGTCTATATAGCTTTGCTTTTACCATTTGTCCTAGGGCTCTGTCTGTCCATTTCTTTTTTTACTTTGAATAATTTAAAAATTTTTAATTCTTTTCTTTTCTTTCTGTCTTTTTTTTTCCTCCCATTTCTTCTGAGCCATGTAGCTGACAGCGTCTTCATGCTCCGGGCGGGTGTCAGGTTTGTGCCTCTGACGTGGGAGAGCCGCATTCAGGACATTGGTCCACCAGAGGCCTCCCAGCTCCACAAAATATCAAAGGGTGAAAGTTCTCACAGAGATCTCTGTTTCAACGCGAAGACCCAGCTCCACTCAAAGACCAGCAAGATACAATGCAGGACACGCTATGCCAAACAACTTGCAAGACAGGAACACAACCCCACCCAATAGCAGAGAGGCTGCCTAAAATCAAAATAAGTTCACAGACACCCCAAAACACACACCAGATGTGGTCCTACCCACCAGAAAGACAAGATCCAGCCTCATCCACCAGAACACAGGAACCAGTCCCCTCCAACAGGAAGCCTACACAGCCCACTGAGCCACAATTATCCACTGGTGGAAGACACCAAAAACAACAGGAACTACGAACCTGAAGCCTGTGAAATGGAGACCCCAAACACAGTAAACTAAGCAAAATGAGAAGACAGAGAAATACACAGCAGATGAAGGAGCAAGGTCAAAACCCACCAGACCAAACAAATGAAGAGGAAATAGGCAGTCTACCTGAAAAAGAATTCAGAGTAATGATAGTAAAGATGATTCAATATCTTGGAAAGAGAATGGAGAAAATACAAGAAACGTTTAACAAGGACCTTGCAGAACTAAAGAGGAAACAAACGATGAACAACACAATTAATGAAATTAAAAATTCTCTAGAAGGAATCAGTAGTAGAATAACTGAGGCAGAAGAACGGATAAGTGACCTGGAGGTTAAAATAATGGTAATAACTACTGCAGAGCAAAATAAATAAAAGAGAATGAAAAGAATTGAGGACAGTCTCAGAGACATCTGGGACAACATTAAATGAACCAGCATTCAAATTATAGGGGTCCCAGAAGAAGAAGAGAAAAAGAAAGGGACTGAGAAAATATTTGAAGAGATTTTAGTTGAAAACTTCACTAATATGGGAAAGGAACTAGTTAATCAAGTCCAGGAAGCACAGAGAGTCCCTTACAGTATAAATCCAAGGATAAACACGCCAAGACATATATTAATCAAACTCTCAAAAATTAAATACAAAGAAAACATATTAAAAGCAGCAAGGGAAAAATAACACACAAGGGAATCCCCATAAGTTTAACAGCTGATCTTTCAGCAGAAACTCTGCAAGCCAGAAGGGAGTGGCAGGACATATTTAAAGTGATGAAAGGGAAAAACTGACAACCAAGATGACTCTACCCAGCAAGGATCTCATTCAGATTGGATGGAGAAATCAAAACCTTTACAGACAAGCAAAAGATAAGAGAACTCAGCACCACCAAACCAGCTTAACAACAAATTCTAAAGGAACTTCTCGGCAGGAAAAACAAGAGAAGGAAAAGACCTACAATAACAAACCCAAAACAATTAAGAAAATGGTAGTAGGAATATACATATCAATAATTACTTCAAATGTAAATGGATTAAATGCTCCAACCAAAAGACATAGACTGGCTGAAAGGATACAAAAATGAGACCCATATATATGCTGTCTACAAGAGACCCACATCAGACCTAGGGAAACATACAGACCGAAAGTGAGGGGATGGAAAAAGATATGCCATGCAAATGGAAATCAAAAGAAAGCTGGATTAGCAGTTCTCATATCAGACAAAACAGACTTTAAAATAAAGAGTATTACAAGAGACAAAGAAGGACACTACATAATGTTCAAGGGATCAATCCAAGAAGAAGATATGAAATTTGTAAATATTTATGCACCCAAAATAGGAGTACCTCAATACATAAGGCAAACATCCATAAAAGGGTAAATTGACAGTAACACAATCATAGTAGGGGACTTTAACACCCCACTTACACCAATAGACAGATCATCCAAAATGAAAATAAATAAGGAAACACAAGCTTTAAATGGTACATTAAATAAGATGGATATAATTGATATTTACAGGACATTCCATCCAAAAAAAAACAGAATGCACTTTCTTATTTATTAAGTGTTTATGGAACATTCTCCAGGATAGATCATATCTTGGGTCGCAAATCAAACCTTGGTAAATTTAAGCAAATTGAAATTGTATCAAGAATCTTTTCCAACCACAACGCTATGAGACTAGATATCAATTACAGGAAAAAATCTGTAAAACATACAAACACATGGAGGCTTAACAAAACACTACTAAATAACCAAGAGATTACTGAGGAAATCAAAGAGGAAATCAAAAACTACCTAGAATAAAATGACAATGAAAACACGATGACCCAAATCCTATGGGATACGGCAAAAGCAGTTCTAAGAGGGAAGATTATAGCTATACAATCCTACCTCAAGAAACAAGAAACATCTCAGATAAACAACCTAAAGTTACACCTAAAGCAATTAGAGAAAGAAGAACAAAAATCCCCAAAGCTAGCAGAAGGAAATATATCATAAAGATCAGATCAGAAATAAATGAAAAAGAAATGAAGGAAACAATAGCCAAGACCAATAAAACTAAAAGCTGGTTCTTTGAGAAGATAAACAAAATTGATAAACCATTAGCCAGACTCATCAAGAAAAGAAGGGAGAACACTCAAATCAATAGAATTAGAAATGAAAAAGGTTAAGTAACAACTGACACTGCAGAAATACAAAGGATCATGAGAGATTATTACAAGCAGCTATATGCCAATAAAATGGACAACCTGGAAGAAATGGACAAATTCTTAGAAAAGCCCAAGCTTCTGAGACTGAACTAGGAAGAAATAGAAAATGTAAATAGACCAATCATAAGCACTGAAATTGAGAATATGAGTAAAAATCTTCCAACAAACAAAAGCTCAGGACCAAATTTCTTCACAGGTGAATTCTATCAAACATTTAGAGAAAAACTAGCACCTATCCCTCTCAAACTTTTCCAAAATAGAGCAGAGGGAGGAACACTTCCAAACTCATTCTATGAGGCCACCATAAGCCTGATACCAAAACCAGACAAAGATGTCTCAAAGAAAGGAAACTACAGGCCAATATCACTGAGGAACATAGATGCAAAAATCCTCAACAAAATACTACCAAACAGAATCCAACAGCACATTAAAAGGATCATACACCATGATCAAGTGGGGTTTCTCCCAGGAATGCAAAGATTCTTCAGTATACACAAATCAATCCATGTGATACACCATATTAACAAATTGAAGGATAAAAATCATATGATCTTCTCAATAGATGCAGAAAAAGCTTCTGACAAAATTAAACACCCACTTATGATAAAAACCCTCTGGAAAGTAGGCATAGAGGGAACTTACCTCAACATAGTAAAGGTCATATATGACAAACCCACAGCCAACATAGTTCTCAATAGTGAAAAAGTGAAACCATTTCCTCTAAGATCAGGAGCAAGACTAGGTTGTCCACTCTCACCACTATTATTCAACATAGTTTTGGAAGTTTTAACCACTGCAATCAGAGAAGAAAAATAAATAAAAGGAATCCAAATCGGAAAAGTAGAAGTAAGGCTGTCACTGTTTGCAGATGGCATGATTCTATACATAGAGAATCCTAAAGATGCTGCCAAAAAACTACTAGAGCTAATCAATGAATTTGGTAAAGTAGCAGGATACAAAATTAATGCACAGAAATCTCTGGCATTCCTATACACTAATGATGAAAAATCTGAAAGAAAAATTAAGGAAACCCTCCCATTTACCATTGCAACAAAAATAATAAAATACCTAGGAATAAACCTATCTAAGGAGACAAAAGACCTGTATGCAGAAGACTATAAGGCACTGATGAAAGAAATTAAAGATGATACAAACAGAAGGAGAGATATACCATGTTCTTGGATTGGAAGAATCAATGTATTGAAAATAGCTATACTACCCAAAGCAACCTACAGATTCAATGCAATCACTATCAAACTACCAATGGCATTTTTTACAGAACTAGAACAAAAAATGTTACAATTTGTATGGAAACACAACAGACCCCAAATAGCCAAAGCAATCTTGAGAAAGAAAAATGGAGCTAGAGGAATCAGGCTTCCAGACTTCAGACTCTACTGCAAAGCTACAGTCATCAAGACAGTATGGTACTGGCACAAAAACTGAAATATAGATCAATGGAACAGGATAGAAAGCCCAGAGAAAAACTCATGCACATATGGTCACCTTATTTTTGATAAAGGAGGCAAGTATATACAATGGAGATAAGACAGCCTCTTCAATAAGTGGTACTGGGAAGACTGGACAGCTACATGTAAAAGAATGAAATGAGAACACTCCCTAACACCATACACAAAAATAAACTCAAAATGGATTAACGGCCTAAATATAAGGCTAGACACTATAAAATTCTTAGAGGAAAACATATGCAGAGCGCTCTATGACATATATCACAGCAAGATCCTTTTTGACCCATCTCCTAGAGAAACGGAAGCAAAACAAATATAAACAAATGGGATCTAATGAAACTTAAAAGCTTTTTCACAGGAAACAGTAACCATAAGCAAGATGAAAAGACAACCTTCAGAATAGGAGAAAATATTTGCAAATGAAGCAACTGACAAAGGATTCATCTCCAAAATTTACAAGCAGCTCATGCAACTCAATATCAAGAAAACAAACAACCCATTCTAAAAATGTGGAGAAGACCTAAATAGACATTTCTCCAAAGAAGATATACAGATTGCCAACAAACAGATGGAAGATTGCTCAACATCACTAACCATTAGAGAAATGCAAATCAAAACTACAATGAATTATCACCTCACACCAGTCAGAATGGCTATCATCAAAAAAATCTGTAAAGAAGAAATGCTGGGGAGGGTGTGGAGAAAAGGGAACCCTCTTGCGCTCTTGGTGGGAATGTAAATTGATACAGCCACTATGGAGAACAGTATGGAGGTTCCTTAAAAAACTAAAAATAGAACTACCATATAACCCAGCAATCCCACTACTGGGCATATACCCTGAGAAAACCATAATTCAAAAAGAGTCATACACCACAATGTTCATTGTAGCTCTATTTACAATAGCCAGGACATGGAAGCAACCTAAGTGTCCATCGACAGATGAATGGATAAAGAAGATGTGGCACATATATACAATGGAATATTACTCAGTCATAAAAAAAACGAAATTGAGTTATTTGTAGTGGGGTGGATGGACATAGAGTCTCTCATACAGAGTGAAGTACGTCAGAAAGAGAAAAACAAATAATGTATGTTAACAAATATATATGGAATCTAAAAAAAAAAAGTTTTGAAGAACCTAGGGGCAGGACAGGAATAAAAATACAGATGTAGAGTATGGACTTGTGGAAATGGGGAGGGGGAAGTTTAAGCTGGGATGAAGTGAGACAGTAGCAAAGACATATGTACACTACAATATATAAAATAGATAGCTGGTGGCAAGGAGCCACATAACACAGGGAGATCAGCCCAGTGCTTTGTACCACCTAGAGGGGTCGGATAGGGAGGATGGGAGGGAGACACACGAGGGAAGAGATATGGGGATATATGTATATGTATAGCTCATTCACTTCGTTATAAAGCAGAAACTAACACACCATTTTAAAGTAATTATACTCCAATAAGTGTGTTAGAAAATAAAATTAAATACTTTTTCTTTTTTACCCCTTATATCTGTGGTTTTAGTCTTGGCATTTTACCCAACACAGTAGCCAGAGTGAACTGGCCTTAACATAAGTCAGATCATGACATTCTTTATTCAAACCCTGCAGTGGCTCCCCCTTTCTCTGAGAGCAAAGTCCCTGCAAT
The DNA here is from genome assembly GCF_025265405.1 of Mesoplodon densirostris. Taxonomy (NCBI): domain Eukaryota; kingdom Metazoa; phylum Chordata; class Mammalia; order Artiodactyla; family Ziphiidae; genus Mesoplodon; species Mesoplodon densirostris. The sequence continues at coordinate 74,846,349 of NC_082676.1, forward strand.
AGTCAATAAAATCCTACATGATCTTCCTCTTGCACCCCTCTGTCTTCATCTTCTGCTACCTTCACCCTGCTTATTCCAATCCAGCAATATTGCCTCTTTGCTCTATCTCTATCTCCCTAGGCTCACACCTGCCTTAGAGACTTTGTGCAAACTATTCCCTCTTCCTGGAACTCCCATTTCTTTTAGATACTCTCTTGACCCACTCCCTCCTCCTTCTCAAGTCTTTACTTATATCTTAATTGCACAGTAAGCCTGGCCCCAATGGTCCCATTTAAGTTCCAAAACCTGCCCATCCCAGAGGATTCCCAAGTTTGTTCCCATGCTCTTATTTCTTTCCTAATATGCTGACATTTATCTATTTATTATGTATATATTTATTGTTCTCCAGCAGCTAGAAGGTCAGCTCTGAAGGACAGGATTCCGTGTTTGCTTCCACTAGTATAACTGAAGAATCTAGTATATACTATCAGAACCAGGCACATAGTAGGTATTTAATTAATATTCATTGACTGAATACATAACTTTGTGTCCTAGAAAATTAAATGATTTTCTGTTCCAGCTCCTCAATGAAGCATTTTATTCAGTAATTCTATTTTGAATTTACATGAATCCTTTCTTTTTCTCAAATTACTCCTTGATCATAGCTTCTTGTTTTTCTCTTACATTCACAGCATCATCTCATATTGCTTTGAAAGTAGTAATATTTCTAAGTTCTTTTTTCCTCGAATTTTCTTAAGCAAAAAGGTGAATCCTAATTTCCAATTAATTCAGTCATTTTCATTTTAAGTTATATGGCAGTATACAATAATCGACTTGATTGTCAAAAAAAAAAAGAACTTGGGAGTGAATATAAGTAGTTCATTGTTTAAAATAGAAAAAAAAAGACTTGATTGTCACAGCTGGATATGTAAATCAAATTAGCTTAAGCAAAGAAAGGATTTTTTTTTCCTCTTTTTACTGATATAATTGAAAAATCCATGGGTTTATCTGTCTTAATTTATTTCTGAATCATCTATCTCACTCTCGATCATTTGAATACCCTCTATTCATGAGGGCAAGATGCCCAGGGATACATGGGAGCCTTTCTAAGTAGTCACAGCAGAATAGTTTCAGTGAAGTTTCTGATTGGTTTGCCTTGGGTCACATGACTAATCTTAAGCCAAACTTGTGGTCAGGTACTTGAGATTCTCTGATTGTTTTAGACCTGGATCTTGTGTTCCCAAGGTGAAAAGAGGTAAAAGATGAGCAGCTTAACCTAAACTACATGAATAAAGTTCTCCCAAACAAAGAGATATTAATATTGCTGTAAGTAGGGGAAGACAAAATTTTTGCATCAGTCATAATCTTCGTGCATTTTGAGGAAAACAACTGGTGCTTAGTTTCACCTAGAAGTTTAGCTAAAGATACAGAAGAGCATTTATCTTCAGGGAAAGCCACCTGAGTACAACTAGCAAACTATTTTATTAATTGCTTTTTAAATTAGTTGAAGCAGTATCTTCAACTCTTACCTGGACAGATTTATTTTTGACTCAATGGAATCAACAGTATTCCCTTGACTTTGTGAGTTAATTTTTATAGTCTATCATAAATACTGCTTGCTGAATCTGAGACTAAATTCATAAGATTAGATATGCAAAATGTTTATTCTTATTTCTTCAAAATCATGCCAGGCAAAATTTTTCCTGGAGAGAAGTAACACCTAAGTTTCTGATAAAGGTGGGGAGGAAAAAACACTATAATTAATTCGTTTTAAAAGGATAAGGAGGGACTTTCCAGGTGGTACAGTGGTTACGAGTCCGTCTGCCAATGCAGGGGATGTGGATTCGATCTCTGGTCTGGGAAGATCTCACATGCCACAGAGGAACAAAGCCCATGTGTCATAACTATGGAGCCTGAGCTCTAGAGCCTGCGAGCCACAACTACTGAGCCCGGGTGCTGTAACTATTGAAGTCCCGTGCCTAGAGCCCATGCTCTGCAAGAAGAGTAGCCAACATGATGAGAAGCCGCACACCACAATGAAGAGTAGCCCTGGCTCGAAGCAATTAGAGAAAGCCCATGCACAGCAGCAAAGACCCATCACAGCCAAAAATAACTAACTAACTAAATAAATAAATAAAAAGGAAATAGGTTAAAAAAAGGATAAGGAGTAAAGCAAGTAACATCATAATAACACAATAATAAGTAACACTAGTAATACTTCTACTAATAACTTTACTGTTGAATATTCTTAAGTCTTTCAAAATATTTTCACCTATACTATCAACTCACTTGTTTGCTCATCTCATGAAATCAGCAGGACAGATATCATTGTGTTCATTTACTGAACAAGAAAATTGAAGGTCACGTAGGTAAATATAACATTTATACAAGCCAATACACGGTTTGTTCATGCTGTATTCGAGATCTTTATTTATGTCTCTACATCACCTGTTTGGATTATGAGCATTATGGGGGTGGATATCTTGTATTATTTACTTGTGTAGTCCCAGATCTTAGCCCGAGCCTGACATATATCAGATAACAAGAAAAACGTTTTCAAAACAGAATTTAGTTGCCTGTGGTCACAAAGCTAAGTCACATATGGCTGGGATGAAAACCAAGTTCTTGTGCTTTTCAATACAGCATGTAGACTGCTGATTAAATTGCAATCAATGTGTCACATATGTTTTAAAATAAATGAACACAATAACCTTGAGTCTAGTGAGATGCCATCGAGCGAAGTGTGAGTCAGGGGTCCCAGCAGGGAGAAGATGACACACTCAAGCTGAGTAAATGAGGAAGGTTAATAAAAGGACTATTATAAAGGTCAAGGAAGAAAACAAGGAAGAGTGCAGGGCACTGGGACTAGTGATAACATCAGGGAGAATCTACCACCCCTATAGACCTGGAGAGGCAAGGAGAAGAAGTTCCAGGAGCCCACAAAGAGAGCATTACATAAGGGCAACTTGATGATAGCTGGGGTCCTCAGGAGATGGGACCAGCTAACTTCCAGGGATCCAGAAGGCAGTGAGCCAGGAGAATAAATACCCTAACTTTACCTTCCTCCCATCTCATCTTGGTATATACCATGGCTGAAGCCAACCAGAAAACAAAGAGCAGATACTCCTATTGGTAAATCCATCCAGATTAGCATCGCAAGGGCCAGGGCAGAGAGCAGGATGGAAAAGGATGGAGAGTGGAGGGGTCAACAGAAGATATCTAACATGGAGGACTGGCTACCCCAAACGTTCAGTGACAGAAGTGAAAACTCCCTTGAGTACTTAGGCCACACTTGACTAGAGACTGAGGAAGCTAATGTACTTGGAAGGATCTGGTGTGCTAACAGGGCTGCTGCCATTCTTTGGAAGAGGAACTCATTCTTGCCAAGAAGCATAACAGATGGGGTCTGTGGTTTAGCTCACCACTTCCATTGTGTGCAGCTGTCAGTTGTGGCTACAGTCCTGAATTCTAGAGGATTGCAGGCTGTACTATGTACCTCAGATCTTCCAGAGAACTACTGGCATACTCTGCCCATTAAGTACAGGCACAATCTATCCACACTGCTAGAATCAAAGGATATTTTTCATTAATTGAATGTGACAGTGCACTTACCCCTCTTGTTTTTAGAGAACAAAATACTGATTCAAAGATTGTTCTGACTATGAGCTCCAAACAACACACACCACAGAAGCCAATGACTCAGTTTGGTCTATTTCTTTATGAATAGATTCTTCTGTGTGGCGTGTCCAAGTGAGTCCTAGCTTGCAAATTCTCAACACTGCTCACCCAGCAGTAGTCTCCCTTTAACTTACTTGGCATGGCTTTTCCTCTTGGGCCATGATGATTTCAGCTGTGTTGGTGTGCAACTTGTACATGCAGAATATTAAGGAAATGACCTGAATAAATCTCCTTCAAGCAAAGGGTCAGAATCAGGCTTCTGGTAACAGTGTCTAAAAACTGGGATGAAGCACATCTGTTTCCACCATTGTATGACCCTGTGAACTTGTTAACCTCTATAAACTTTGGTATTTCCATCTATGGAAAGGAGTCATTTATCTCCCCTTCCTACATCCCCAGATTTTAGAAATCTCTGAAGTGTTGCCTAATTATAAGATATTATAACCCCATAATATATAGTTATTAAAGATAAACATTAATTTTAAATATTTTAACGGGTTTACATATGCCTCTTGTTTTCTCCAGAATAGTTGCTGGGGCTTATGAAGTAGCATGTCTTCATTAAAATAAAGGAAATGTGCTTTTATTTCAACCTATCATGAAAAGTTGCATAAAAAAGGAAAAGTTACTATTAATTTTAAGATTCAGACTTTCTATGTGAGAAATGGGGATAACAGGAATTTACTTTCTGAATTTTCTCTGGAACTAAAAGAATAAGTGCTTTTAAAAAAATGAAGTGTTATAAAAGTGAAAGTTACTTTTTAGGTTAGTTTAGATGAGTCATAATATTTGATAGGTCAATTTATTTTCATGTTACGTAAATAGTGTTTTGCCACTCTTGACTAATATTAGAGTCAGAATTCTACTCTATGAAAATGGAATATTTCAGTATTTCTAAAAAGAAAATATGAAAGTCATGACCTAAGTGACTCTGGTCAAGTGGAAGAAACCCTGGATGTGCAAGAGAAAGAACACTAAAGAACTGATTTTTTTAAAAGTCTTTTATAGGTTTAGCAAGATTTTGATTTAATAACTAGGGGTATCCATACTCATAATTTATCTATTGCTGCTACAATGTTGTGTTATAAACCACCTCAAAGCCCAGTGGTTTAAAAAAGCAGACATTATGATTGCTGTTGAATATGGGGTGAGTTGGACAGGTCTTCTGCTATTGGCTAGGTGCATTCATATGTCTGCAGTCAGCTGTGGGTTGGGAGGCAAGTCTGTTGACGTTGGCTGGGTTCTATCGCATATTTGGAGGTGGGCTGGCTCTAAGCTGGTTTGGATGGGTTCAGCTGGAATGACTAAGTTTTTGTTCATTGGTTTCTTACTCACCTCTAGCAGGCTAACCGGGGCTTATTTTCATGATGGCTAGACGTGGTAGAGGCTGAGGCTCAAAAGAAATCTATTGCTACTTCTGCATCATTTTTTTCTGGGCAAACCAAGTTATAACACCAGGCTAGATTTGAGGAGTAGACGAAGACTCCACTGCTGGATGGGAGAAGCTACAAAATCACGTTGCAAAGTGTATGGATACAGGAGGAAGTAGAGGATTGGGGCCATCTTTGCATTCAGTCTACCACACTTCTCTACTTAGATTGTCTTGTGGGCAATAGGCAAGAGCTTAAAAACATCGGGGAGGTTTCAAAACTTTGGACATTGCTATATCAGTGTGCCACTACAACAAGCCATCTGCATAGAGCAAGCCAAGTTTGTACTTAAAGGGCTCTGTAAGACATGCCCGACTATTCTTATAAATGTACAACTTTGTCTGACATACATTTTTTAATATCTGGAATATCCCATTTGTGCAACTTGAGCAATCAAATCAGATTCAGTAACTGGTTGTATGACACCTTTCTCAGCCACCCTTTTAAGAGGATAATTCTTAGGCTGCTATTTATTTTACATATTGGATTTACTTTACAGAATAAACATATGTCATTTTCTGAAAACTTCCATCTCATTTGCTTATATCTTTAGAGGGAGGAAAATTATCTTTACTTAATAATATTTGGAAATGTGGGCCTTTGTACAAAGGGCTGTTATATAGCACAGTGCTCCCCAATCTTTTCAGCACCAGGGACCGGTTTCGTGGAAGACAATCTTTCCATGGGGGTGGGGAGGGACAGATATGGTTCAGACGGTAATGTGAGTGATGGGGAGTGGCTGTAAATACAGATGTAGCTTCGCTCACTCGCCCACCGCTCACCTCCTGCTGTGAGGCCCAGTTCCTAACAGGCCGTGGACCGGCTGTGGTCCGTGGCCTGGGGGTTGGTGACCCCTGATATAGCATATTTATTTGTAACTCAACACTAAATAGGGTATATGTAGAGGGGGGAAGCTGGGGAGTATTTACAATTCTTCGCTTCTGCAGTGTAGATTATTTCTTTACTTAAACATGGAGCTTCAAAGAGGAATTTAGATCAATGAAAATAACATATTTGCTTGGCCTTTGTTAATAACAAAGATTTTTGCCTGTATCTTCACGAATATGGAAAAAATAGAATTAAAAATATTTGGGAAAGTAAAACCAGATAATTATAATAAAACCAGTTAAATCAGATGCAAACTATTATATATAGGATGGATAAACAGCAAGGTCCTACTGCATAGCACAGGGAACTATATTCAATATCCTGTGATAGACCATAATGGAAAGGAATATGAAAAAGAATATATATATGCATAACTGAGTCACTTTGTTGTACAGCAGAAATTAAACACATCGTAAATCAACTATACTTCAATAAAATTTAAAAAATAAATCAAAACAGAAAATTTTAAATTATATAATTGAGAAAACGGTGACTATAACCCCATGGATGGTTTTGGATATTTCAGAATACAGCCTGGCCATGGTCATTGCTAAGAGAAAGTTTGAAGTTATAATAAAATGTAACCGTAATGCATTTAGAGGAGTCAACCGCTTTCTAACTAGTCATAAAGTAGAAAAATAATCTTTCACGTTATTATGCAACCTGCAACGTTTTTACTAGTTCTAGTCAGGATTAAAAATGTCAGTTAAAGTATATAATATATACGCAGTGGGATTATATGGGAAATTTACTGTTACTCCAATATTTCATTGTCCAAAGTTCTAACTAGAATTCTTGTTTCTTTCCAGTATTCATTCTCCTTAGCCTGTTAAACTTCCTTTGAACCCAAAGGCCTGTGATAATCTACAGGCTATGTGTGGAGACTAAAATCCTGTGCTAGTCTTCTGTTTCAGAGTTCTGTTTTGGCTTTATTTACCGAACACTAACTGATTGTCTATTGTAACCTCTTGTTCACTGAATTCACGTATTAAGTGGGGTATTTATAATATTTTAAAATAATAATTATTTTTAAAGCTATGGTGGAGAAAGGTGAGTTTAAGATTCAAATCCTGGCTCCTACGTTACTAATGAGATGACTTTGATAAGGGGGTGGTTCGCCTCCTAAGCCTCATCTTCTCATCTTTAAATTGGAGATAGTAATGTTACTGATCTCATATGATTATTATAATAATAATGAAGTAATATGGAGAAAGTAAAAATGTAGTGAGCTTTCAATAAATAATGATAGCTGGTAGTCAGACTTTGTTTAAAATACACCTGTATCCTAACCCCTGGAAGAAACTTTGCTGGGAAATCTGACCAACATAAGAGAAAAGACTGTAAATGCTGTTATTTAAGTTACCCAAGGAAATATTCCAGTCTGATTATCTTACAACCACATTTAATAAGCTCTGCCCATGTCTTTAGAGCTTTTAATCAGTTTTTTTTTTCTTTGCTCTACTCTTTTAAATAAACTAGCAGCCAAAAATCACCAGATATTTGTGGGAAGTGTCTGATATGAAAGATAGAGACAAAGCAAGCAGGAGAAAGCAACCAGGTGGGAACAAAGACTAGCCGTGGGAAGAAAACTTTAAAAATAAACAGACTCAATTAACATCATGGAGGGAATTGGAAATGAGACCAGGATGCTATAAAAATGATCAGAGAACAAAAAAAAAGCTCCTTAAAATTCAAAACATGATAGCAGAGAGGAAAACTGAAACAGAAGAGATGGGAGGTAAAGTTAGAAAATGCCACAGAATGTAGAACAAAAAGATAAAGCAGGCAGACAGGGAAAAAAAGATAAGAAAATTAGAGGAACAATCCAGAAAGTTCAATACCCAAGACAGGAGGTGTTTCAGAAGAAGAGAAAATTAATAAGAGGAAGTAATAAATAAAATATTTCTGGAGAATAATTTCTAGAACTTTTCCCAGAATTATGACATGATTTTCTAAATTGAAAGAACCCAATGGATGCCCAGCATAGTGAATAAAAATAACTCGAACCAAAGTTCAAAATTCATGTAAATTCAGGACATTGAGGGCAGAGAGAAAGTCCAACAAATATTCAGAGAAAAAATTTTTTTTCATATCAAGAAAGAGAACTAGGTTTACAACACTGGAAACTAAAAGACAATGGAAGAAAGCCTTCCAAATTCTGAGAGAAAATCATTTCTAAACTAGAATTTTCTGTTCAGCCAAAATATCAATTAATTTTGAAGGACAGAATAAATGTATTTTCATACATATCAGGTCCCAAATAATATACCTCCCTTGCATACTTTCTCAGGAGGCCACATAAAGATAAAATCCTTGAAATCAAAGGGTTAAGAAGAAAATGAGGAAGAATTGGGAGTTCCAACACAGTAACAAGGCAAAGGTAATCCATTCTCAACCTTATGAAGAAAAATCCCCAGAAGACAGTGGTACAAAATCTGGACGGAGAATCCAGGTTGGAGAGGGTCAGAAGTGCCCGGGAAGACATCTTCAAGAAAAAGATGAGAGAATATCAGCATGTCCTCAAGACGAAGAGATTTCAACAACTGTAGCTATGTGGAATTAACAGTAAGTACAAAACAATCTGATCAACTGAGAAAACAAGGTATAGAGAACAAAATATTGTGCAGGAAATGAAAACTAATTATGACAGTTGCATGACAGCTATGAATATACTATATATATACACATGTATGTTTAGTAATGACATGTAAATATGAAATATAGAGCTAACCAAAATTAACATAAATCTACATTAACATAAATCTAAATCTACATAAATCTACATTTATATAACATAAATCTACATCTATGGTGGGATAATCTACATCTATGTAGATTATCTACATAGATAGATAATCTATGTAGATCAATCTACATCTATGTAGATCCATAAATCTACATCTATGGAGGGCAGGGGAAAGATGAGGAAAGGATGATGCCAAAACCAAGTTCCTCATCTTCCTCATCTTCTCAATTCTTGATTGAGAAATCAACAGATAGTGAACAGAGTGAATCAGTCAGTTGTGATCTAAAGGTATTATTTAACGATATGGAGCTAAATGGCAAAAGAATCAGGTAACGTGATTAAAAGTACTTAAACTGAAGAGAGAGACATTAGGTGGGGTTGGGACAGGAAGCTTCATCTATTTATGAGAAGCTTTATCCATTTATTTGGCACTTAAAAACTAAGAGTTTGTATATTTGATAAACATGAAATCTAAAAAGCAATGTGTCTATGACATTGTTTTTACTGATTCAATTTTTTGAAAAATGTGGACAAATATTTCCCCAAAGAAACAGGTTTTTGAGAACTTTTAAACATGAACACACACACACACACACACACACACACACACACACACAGACAGACATTCATCACTGTCACCAAACAACTATTTTCTATCAATAAATGTGAGATGATTTTTCCCCCCATGTGTGAGTACTGCAGTTCTTTGCCTAACTTTTGTCTGTAGATTTAACCTCACATTCTTGAGAATCAAACCTACCGAGCACATTTACAGCTAAGGCGAGTCCACAAGAAAGCAGTGACCAACTTTCTCCTCTGTCCCTTCCTCTGGAATAAAAAGCAATTATACAAATATAGAACCTATTTTATTATTAAAAAATGCTTCTAAAAATAGAACTAGATAATTGGTCTCATCAAAATTTATGTCTTTGCCTAAAAGAGGGATCAGAAATGAAACACATATCAATACAAAGGAGACACATCATTATATAAATAGGAAATCTCAATATTTAAAAATTCAAATATCAACTATTAGCAACTTAGTGCATTTTTTTGTAGTAGTCCTGGTTATTGTACTATGAGGAAAAAAATCTATTCTCTCAACATTCAGGGATGAACAAGAGAGAGGCCATTAAGACAAACGGATTTTCTGAGTATAGATATTAAGCAGCATGTTAGATTTCTCCTGTGGTGCAATCTTAGTTTTCCATCACAGCACATAAAAACATATTCTAATATCAGTAACTAGCCAGTTGGTATGTTACCCATGGAGTGTGGAGTCAACATGGATTTTTTGCCCAACTTCAACAGCCCATGAAAGCTTAGCGTGTGACTCCATTATATGGAGTTGACTTCAGCTGTTTTGTAAAGAGCTTACCTCTCAGGAGATGAAGCTTAAGATGTATGCCTAAAAGACACTATGATTATTTTATAAGTAATAAAATTGATTCTCCTCAATGCCAAGATATTCCTTGAGAAGAAGTTAGTTCCTTAGGAAATTGGAATCAGGACTCCAGGACACTGGAGAATCATTTGCTTGCCTGTGGCACTAATACACTGCACAGGTACTTCTCAGCTCCTGTGTGCACACCAATCCCTCGGGCTTTTGGCTAAAAGCACACTGTGTGATACAGTCGGTCTGAGGTGGAGCCCAAGATTCTGTATCTCTAAAAAGCTCCCAGGGGATGCTGATGCTGCTGGTTTGTGGACCACAGATTGAGTGGTTAGGTGCTAAATGATACAATAAGCTTCTTGTTGACTAGATTGCTAGGTTTCCTATGTTGGCATAAAAGAGACAAAACTAATTGTAGAGTTTAATAGATTGCTTATCACACAGTAGGAATTCAATTTACATCTTTTGAGAGACTATGCTCTCCTCAGATAAGTATGGAGTTGAAGAGAACCCCTAGAGGACATATCTTAGGCATATTTAATGAGAACTAAACTCTATATCTCTATATCCTTGGTGCAATTTTATATTTCATTTATACAAATAATGTAATGAGAAATGCTATTTTAATAACAATTTCTCACATATTTGCAGAAAAGATTAATTTGAATAATTATAAATTATACACCAAACATTATTTTATGGGGAACGTAATTTTGCAAGATGATTTCCTTAGATTTTTCTTTATTGTAGGTTTTGCTGTTGTCAGGCTGTTTTTGTCACTAGGGGTTGTTATGGGCCAAAATTTATATTCACTTATATTCACCTAGTTCAGACAGTTGCCTATCTTCATGTTTAAAACATATTTTGCTTCCAATCTGCTATATTGTGTGGGCTTACTTCTTTATAGTTTATTAGTAGAATTAACTAGACCTACACATTCCATGCCATAGAGAAATAAAGAAATAGGACACTTATGAGGCAATAAATGCTCAGTTACTTTAAGGGAAAGGCTCAAGAAGTCTTGAACTTTTCCCTTCCTATAGAATAGGGGTTTGCAGACTATAGTCTATGGACCAAATCCAGCCTGCCACCTCTGTTTGTAAATAAAGTTTTATTGGAACACGGACACACTCAATGTGTGTGTGTCTATACTGTCTAAAGCTAATTTCAGTCTACAATGGTGGAGTTGAGTAGTGATAGAGATCATGTGGCCTGCAGAGCCTAAAATATTTACTCTCTGACCTTAAAAGTTTGCCTATTCATTCTGCCATACAGTTAAAGAGTATATTCTTTCTAATAAATTAATTTGAATAGGTAACAGGAGACAACATTCTTATCTTCACTCAGACTAGAATTAGAATGTAGGGTGATGCAAATCTTACATTGTTTCCTCCTTTGGAAGGTGCAGTGGCAACAACATAGCTCAAATAACAGTATATATATTCTGTTTGGTGGGGAGGTTCTCTCCATTGTCTATTTGCAACTTAATTTTTCTTTTTTAACCACTCCCCAAAACAAACGTGACTACTTGTTATTAGAGTATTTTCATTTTTTTCTCTGTAGTCAAGAAAAGAGGGTGTTTTGCATCTTCATATTTATGACCTGAATTTTTTTACTACAGTTTTAAGTAAACCATTTTCCAAGTTATTTTTCTTTTCAGAATTGTAACATAATCACTGCCATCTGTTGCTTGGCTTGGCTGTTCTCTGCTCCTTGTACATATTTGTATATGGGAATCTGATATTTAATATGTACCAGTGGAGGTAACCTATACTGGGGAAATGCATACATGTTTATAAAATATCTGTATTTACCCAATAAATATATGTACAACTTGATTCAATTTTTTAAATCTGCCTTAAATTGCTAACCTGGTACGATTTTTGTGAATGCAAAATCCCAGCTCAATATTATTCTTTATCTATATGATTCAGTTTGGCATTACAAAGCTGGGTCAGCAAAGATGTGGGATTATTTATTTATTTCCATCTTTAAAATCAGAAGGAAACTGGAATATATGTCTTTCTTTTTAGTCATGCTATTTAGTTAGATAAAGAATGAAATCGTCCAAACCCTTATTCTGTCAATTCTCTAGTATATTATAATGTCAGCATTAAAGTAAAAGATGGTATTCAAGTGAGAAAAAGCACAAGTTCACAGTCTCTGTAAATCATCATAGATTGACATACATGGCAACATCTATCTCTAATTATGTAGCTGCTACTGTAGCATTGGGGCCTATTTTGAATAAAATGCAACACTATGCCAGCTCCCTCATTACTTAACCTCACAAATACTTTGAGTACAATTCTTTTCCATGAAAATCAGTGTTTCTACCCTGATCCTGAATCGGTGGAATGACTGAAAACCAGCGATTTCTTCAGAAACAGAAACCCCAGGGAAATACATGAAAAGACAAAAGGCATTTTTCATAACCTGCTGGCACAGAGCACTGAAAGGCATTTAGAGAATCGAAGTGGAACAAAACAATAGCATCAGAAGCCACAAGAGTGTTCGGTGTTTGCTTTAGTACCAGTTAGGGCTGTTTGTGGCTTCATGGGCTGAAACCTCCCCAAATTGTAGGGATTTAAATGAGATAGAAACCTTTTGCTGATTTAAAATCTAGGTGATCCAGGATGATGTGATTGTTGGGAGACCCAAGAACTTCTATCTTCCTGCTCTACCCACCTCACTTCTGACTTCCATTCTCAAGGTCACCTCAGGGCTGAAAGTTCAGCCCTCAAGTGGGCATTCCATGGAGCAAGAGGGGGAATGAGGGCAGGTGAACAAAGCATACTGTCGTCCCAAATTAGATTGGAGTCTGTTGGAGGAGGTCATCAAGAGGGTGTGACATGTTGTCCCGCGAGCTTGATCTGGGCAATTGGAGGTTCCTCACCTACCCCCTCTCCCTGAAATGTACCTTCTGCCCAATATTTCACAATGGGAGCCATTGTCAAGGATGCATCCTTGAGAGAGCATGAGTTGTTGAGACCATCTGGATGGGATACGTGACTGAACCACGTTAAGTACAAACTTTAAGATTCTGGTGGGCCGGTGCCCGATATAAGCCTGGTATGTAAATTCCCTTGATTTTAACCTGTCATCTACCAGTCTAGAGTGTCTGCTTCTTTCTTTGGTCTCTTCCTGCCCTCTGTGTACCTGGAGCAGTTTCGAATTCCCCCCCCAGGGAACTTTTGAGGTTTCAAACCAACAGAATCCTACTGCCACTGGTCTCTAGGAGAATGGATACTGGGTAGGCAACCAGACTCTCTCTAACAGGGACTCCCTGATGAGCATCTTTCCTCACTGCTTTTGTATGTTTTACATAATAATATGATTGGTTATAACAAAAAAGTTTGCTCTTAGATCCCTAAGGTGGGGTGACTATAGAGAAATGCCAGAATGCCAGAAAAGAGAAGTCCTGATTGGAAACAAAGTCATGTTCTTGTTTGTTAAAGCCCAAGAAAACGTGAAAAGATGGTTATCCATATTTTATAGATGTTAGTGTACCAGTAAATGGTGACTGAAGTCTTTGCATAAGAAGAGGTTCAAAATTGGGAAATTTAACTTCAGTTTAATTAGGAGGGGAATTTTTATCTGAAACTAGTCAATAGACCAAAAGATTTTTTAAAAGTGTGAATTCACTCATATGTTCAAAAGCTCAAAAATAATAATAAATTTCCTTTAAATTCTGGTGAGATATCACTAGAGACCCAAAGGCTGGTGGTTATATTTGAAGTGAGAAAGGATTGGGGGGTGCTGATATTTATTTTTATAGAATAGAGAAAACAGAATGACTCATGAAGATTATATTGTGACACTTGCCTGTTGCATCACTCTGTCAGAGGGTCTGGAGATGGCAGGAGGGAAGCAGGGTGAGGTGGAGAGGTCTTTCCTAGATGCTTCTTGTTCTGAGGCGTTGTTTCCATGGGCCACATTCCCTAACACCTGCATTTTCTGTGAAATCGGATTCTTAGAGCATCTCTCCTTAGACATTTTTGGATCTGCGCTTCCAAATTCTTTTTTTTCAAAATGGTGTTTAAGGTGATCAGACAGATTTCAATAAAAGCTTTTACTTTAAATGAAGGATGAAACAGAGCTTAAATGAATATCAGGTCATTTTCTTTTTCAAGAAGAAAAAAAAAAACCCACCATTTTTTTAACATAACTAAAGCAATCTGAAAGCTCTTTTCTTTTGTGTGACAGAATTTAGAGAAAATACATTGTGCTATTAAGAAAGGGTTCAAAGGAGAGCCTCTGGGGAGGGAAAGCATAGATTTTTTCCATGCACCAGTGATAATTTTAAGTTGTCTTCTTTTGAGTCCCTGCCTGTCACAGGGTTTTACTTGATAATAGAACTCACTGAGTCAGAACTTGGCAATTTCATCATGATGCCTGTTCTTATTTACCATCTAAGATGTATAAATCTTATCTCTTATATTGCTGTGAAATGTAATAATGGTAATAATGTTGCTAATGACATTTACTTCTTAGCTTGAATACTCTCAACGTATAGTTCTTGTTCACAGAATTATACTGTGCAGGTGATCACGTGACACTCACACTGCGGTCCCTTCAGGGACCCAGGCTAACAGAGGCTCTGCTTTCTTCAATGTGCGGTCCTCAAGGTCACAGTAGGGATCATCTTCATTCCAGACAGGCAGGGATGGAAAGGGTATGGAGTAGCACAGATGGAGGGTTTTATGTACCAAAGGCTATTTAATGTAACCCAGATGTGGTTATTATAAAGCTGGTTCTAGGCGGTTTTTCCTCCCTATCTCTCTGTTATTTCCAAAAAGATAGAGTTAGAGGAACCCTGATGCTTAGATGCAATTAGAACACATTTATTGGTAATGGAAAAGAACTTTTGAATTCTAGAAGGTTAGAGATGAAAATGGCTATGATTAAAGTTTATAGAATCAATGCAGGCGGAAAGAAGTTGACTAAATCACAGACCACAGAATTAGGATGCTGTCTTTGAATACTGCTCATAAAAAGTTATTCTAGGGCACATAAAGGCAATATAGTACAATTTTAGAATAATTATAAGTGCATTAACTACTATTGATTAGCACTATGTGACAGTGACTTGCATACATGATTTCATTTGATCTTCACAATAACTCTTCAAGAAAGCGTAGTGTGGTGATTAAACATGTCTGCTCTAGGGCCAAGCTGCCTGGGATTTAATTCTGGTTCTTCCACTTACTAGCTGGAAAAGCCTGTACAAGTATTTAATACTTCCTGACTCAGTTTTCTCTACTATAAAATGGAGATGGGGCTTCCCTGGTGGCACAGTGGTTGAGAGTCCTCCTGCCGATGCAGGGGATACAGGTTCGTACCCCGGTCCGGGAAGATCCCACATGCCGCGGAGCAGCTGGGCCTGTGAGCCATGGCTGATAAGCCTGCGCGTCCGGAGCCTGTGCTCCGTCCGCAACGGGAGAGGCCACAACAGTGAGAGGCCCGTGTACTGAAAAAAAAAAAAAAAAAAAAAATGGAGATGATAATGATAACCCAGTTCATGGGGTTAATGTGAGGATTAATGAATTAAAAGTTTAAAACCCTTATAGCTTTCATCATCATTATTATTTACCCATTAATATATTAGGCTTCTGTATTTCAGAAGGAGGAAGATACTTTCCCAATGTCACAAAGCGAGTCATTGGTAGAGCTGGCTCTTAGAAAGTATGTCTGCTCGAATCAAAACACCCTTCCTTCCCACTGTGGCAGACCTCGAGTGAGTGATGCACTGCTAAGAGACAGGGCTACAAACCACAGTTTTCTAGAGGAATTGGGAATATTTACATTATATTGCAGTTGAAGTAGGGAAAAACTACTCAGATCTGAGTTGTAAGTTCTAGAGGTGCCTAGCATGGTGGTTGAGAGTTAAGTTCTCAAATCAGAGATCCAAGGTGTCAAACCTGGTTCCAA
The DNA here is from genome assembly GCF_025265405.1 of Mesoplodon densirostris. NCBI lineage: Eukaryota > Metazoa > Chordata > Mammalia > Artiodactyla > Ziphiidae > Mesoplodon > Mesoplodon densirostris. The sequence goes on from NC_082676.1 coordinate 74,862,394, forward strand.
GTTGGGTAACCTTAAGCGGGTTAATTCACCTCTCCAAGTCTTAATTTTATAATCAATAAAACTGGGGATAATAATATGGTCCACTAGATCAGCTGAGGCTAATAGTAAGGCTTAAGCAATAAACACACTTATTGCCTCACTTATCAGGAAACCTAGATACTTGCAAAGGGCTAACAATCTCATGAAGGACTGATTAAGGCTCTTTGCATGTTTCTAGTTGGCTGTCCTCTTTACGGGGTAACAGAGAGAGAGAAAAACAGAGAGGGCGAGACAGACAAAGTCAGAGGGAGACAGAGAAAGGAGCAGGCCCTACTCCCTTAATCCATTGGGCAGATTTGGGTCTCCTAATGACCTCCTAAACCAATCAGAGAGAAGGAGAATGTGATTTTATAATTGCTTTAGACCAATAGACCAATCGCAGTTCATTTCCTGGGAAGAGGGAGGAGCCACCTTTCCTAAGCACATTGCCAGCTGAACCAAATCAGGGTTTGCTTAACAAGGAAAAGGGTGTGGGAGTGTGCTATTGAACAGTAAGTGTTATGTTACCGAGTATCTGGGAAGTGCTTAGCCTAGTGCTCTGGCCTAGAGTTAATTCTCAGTAATGGTTAGCTTTGCCAACTCCCTGAGGCTGACATTCCCGAGGGCAATTCTGTGCTCTCACATAAAACAGACCTTTTTATTGTTTTTAAAACAGAACAGATCACTGAACTGGATGGATCACAGGCCTGGCTCGCACAATTTTGGATGTTCTTACCAGTCCCTTTGCATGGCAAAAATCCCCACATGTTAAAACTACTTCTGTCTTGTATCTTAACCAGAGGTGTGGAAAATGAGGGAGTTGAACCAAGCTGCCTCAAGCCTCATCTTACATGTTGAAGGGGGTCATCCCATAGCTCTCCTGGCTCAGACTGCATCCTTCTGCTGGCAGAAGGAGTTCCCACAGTCCATGCTTGTCTTGAAGACAAACACTGTTCCGAATTCTACAGCTTTATTCTCCTTACATTCACAACAACAAGCAACAGCTGGGAAGGATCAAGACTACTAGATGAGTGACTCAACCAGCTACTTCCCACAATAATGGTGCATAATAAATGATCCCCCAGTCCCTGGCCAGATAGGTGGATTCAACAATGAGCATATATTGTCATGCTCATAAGTCTTCAGGTTGTCTGGGTTCTGGCAGATCTCAGATGGGTTCTGTTGGATTTGCCTCTAGGCTGCAGATTGGGCCTACATCTGCCCCGTATGGCTCTCTGAGACATGTTTGTCTCATGGTAATAACCAGAAACTCCAGAGGGCACATATATTTCCCACCCATCCCCACAAGTATATTTCAAGCCTTTGCTTAGGTCACATCTTCTAGCATCTCATTGGCCAATATCAATGGGGTGAATGAATACACAGGTCACCATAAGGTCACATGGCAAAGTGTGTGGATACAGAGGACAAGGAACAGAGAGAGATGATGCAATCAGCCACCACGAAGAGGCTCATTCTACCTTCTCATTTAGCCTAGAGCCCATTTCTAATCCTCCAAACTCGGCTTCTAGAGGGCACATCTCTGGTCTATCTTGCCTTCCTACATCATTCTGTTGTTAAGCCTATTTGGTCAATAATCTTTTCAGTACAAAACTGAGGGCAGTGGAGAAGTAAAAGAGAGAACAGAGAAGAGAAAAGAACAAGTCTGGTAGGATGAATTATAAGCACAATTGAGAAGGGCAGGAACGCTGGAAGTAGAGTTGTGTTGCTGTTTTCAAGAGAAGCAGTGTGAAAATGTGATGGTGCTTTCTGCACTTAGCAAGCCAAGGCCACTGGATAGCGAGTCTTTGGACAATATACTCAGGTTTTAGTTTAGGGACATGTGATCAAAATGAAATAAGTCAGTCTTTAGAGAGATTCTTTGTGGCAAGTGGCTTCCAAGGACCAGGTAAAGCCCCCAAAAAAGAGCAGGAGTCAGGGGTCATGTTCACCAGGTTATCCTTGGTGGTTATCGTAGTGCCTAGCATACAGCTGCTAATCAACACATATGTTTTGAATGCATTGAAATATTTAACAGCAAATTTCCCCATCAGATTTTGGGTAATGTTTTGACCGAGTTTATAAACATTGGGCCTTGGAAGCCTCTGGGGCAGAGGAAAAAAGACAAACACTTAAGAGAAAAGAATGTTTCTCTCCTTCTTTGTTCATATTCTGTTTCTTCTTTTGTAAAATCAACTTTATTGAGGTACAATTTACTTACAATAAAACATACTCATTTTAGGTATACAGTTCTATAATTTTGACAACTGTGTACACACACAATATGGAACATTTCCGTCACTCTCAAAAGTTCCCTGGTTCACCTTCCCTGTCAATCCCTGCCACTCCTGGCCACAGGCAACCACTGATCTGCTTTCTGTCAACATAGACTGGTTTACCTGTTGTAGAATTCCTCAAGTGGAATTGAACAGTATGTAGTCTATTGTGTCCAGCTTCTTTCACTAGGCTTAGAGTCTGTGGGATTTATCTGTGTGGTTGTATGCCCATTACTTTTATATTGCTGAATGGTATTCCATTGTTTGGCATACCACATTTTGTTTATCCATTTACCTGTTGATTGACATTTGTGGTTTCCAGTTTGGGGATATGATGAAGAAAGCTACGAGCAGTACTGAACAAGTCTGTGAGAACATATGTTTTCATTTCTCTTGGGTAAATACCTAGAAGTGGAAGTTCCGGGTTTTATGATAAGTAAATGTTTAACTTCATAAAAAAAACTGTTTTTCCAAGCGGCTTTACCATTTTATACTCTCTCCAGCAGTGAATGAAATTTCCAGTTGCTCCTCATTCTGTCAACACTGGTATTATCGGTCTTTTAAACTTGATCTATTCTGGTGGGGCTATCTCTTTCTTTGTTTTAAAAGAAATGAGAAATGTCTGTTGAATGAGTACAAACATCCTTACACCTATGTTCCTAAATGAGCAAGTTTCTATCAGTTAGACACCTCTCTCTCTCTTTCTCTCCTCCTCTGTCTCTGATACACGCGCGCACGTGCGCACACACACACACAGGGGCCTTCTGTCATCGTGGGAAATAAAAGCATTGTTTCTCTTAGAATGGGCTTGCTTTCTCAGAAACACAACTTAACCGAAGAATGCCCGGGCTTCAAGACCAGTGCGCTGCAAGTTCTCAGGACTGGCAAGGTTTCCCCAAAGAGCTCTTACTCCATGCCTCTCAAATGCTCTCTGCTCTACTAGTAAATAATAATTGTCTTTTCAAAAAGCTGGTTTGTGGTCAGCGCTGGAGAGCTCCAGCTAGAGGGGAAAGCAGTGGGTCGCTTCTCCGCTCCCTCCGACGGCTCCATTTTCCCACCCCGTTTGGACCCAAGGACATTTCCAGGCTCGGGCTCACGTTCCCCAGCAAACCCCCAGGAACGTCTGGCTCCTGGACACCCCAGCACCCCGCCACCGGGGCACCAGGCATGCTCAGAGGCGCGGCGGCGCAGGCGTTGGCTGCAGTGAAGGCCGGGAGCCGGGAGGTGCCGCTGCGTCCCCGCTTCCCGGCGCCTGACCCAGTGCGCAAAGTTGGGCTGGAAGCCGCCGAGGGAAGGAGGGACTGAGCGAGCGCTGGTGGCGGGGAAGGGGGGCGGGAGGAGGAGGGAGGAGGGGAAGGAGCAGGGCGGGGGGGCGCCGAGCGTGTGTCATTCGCGCTCTCCCTCCATGTCTAGAGGATGTGCTGAATGGTACGCCAGGAGGCGGCGGCGGCCGAGGAGCAGTATCCGGAGGCGGCTGGCAGCCCTGCTTGGCGGCTCTTTGCCCTCCGAGGCTCCGCTTCCACCGCGGGCGCCCGACCCCGCGTGCCGCCCGACCATGGCCGGGCGCCTCGCCCCCGCGCGCCCCGCCTACTGAGCCGCGCCGGAGGAGGTGCGGAGGCCGGCGCGGGAGCAGAGGCGAGCGCCTCTGGAGCCGGGAAAGGAGCCCGCGCCCTGCGCCCCGTCCCTGCCGCGCTCGCCCGGGCCGCCCGGAGCCCCGATGAGCCCTGATGGCCGGGGCTCAGCCTGGAGTACACGCTCTGCAACTCAAGCCCGTGTGCGTGTCCGACAGCCTCAAGAAGGGCACCAAATTCGTCAAGTGGGATGATGTAAGTCGGGGCGGCTGGCGGGGGTGCCGGCTGGGCGCGGGGCAGGCGCGGGCCTCTCGTGGGGGTGGGGCGAGGGGTGCGTTATGCAATGGGCGCACCCGGGAGGGCGCGGGGGCTTCGGAGCGCTCAGGTCGCCGCCGCCCGGGCGGGTGGCCGACAGCGGCGGCTGGGCGCCCGCTCCTGGGTCCTTGGGTTCAGTAGTTGACGTCCTGGCTGGGTCTGGTCAGCGCCCCCTGAGGTCTGAAATATTTTGGGCCAGTGGAGCCGAAGGGGCCGGCGTTGCCGGTGACGGGTCCTGAGAGTTTGGAAAGTGGGGAGGGTGAAGTTGGGACCCGCAGGAAAGCGCTGCGGTGTGAACAAGTCGCGCCCCTCTCCGCGCGCAGATGCACCCCCTGTTACCTCCTTTGGTCCCTTTCGAGAAGGAACTGCCTGGGAGTCCGAAACTGTTGAATGATTGCTCAGCGTCTTAGCGCTTTTCTGGGCGCCCACGCGGTAGAGGCAGAGGACACAGCGGTCCAGCCGACAGGTGGTCGGTGATGCCAAACTTTAGCGCCCGGGCTCCGCAGAGAAGGGCCCTGAGAAAGGCTGGGGAGGACACACCAGGGGAGGGCTGAAGAGCAGAAGGGGGTCACTGAGGGGTCGATGAGGGCTCGGTGGGCCTGCAGGCTAAGCGGGAGGACAAGTTTCTGAGAACTGAGCTGGCTGGAGTCTTCAGTTCGAAATAGACATAGAACACAAGACATTACCTCAGTTTACCTTCATCTTATGCCAGGAGGGGCTGGGCTAAGTCCAGTACTTTACAGGAACCCTGGACCCTAGGACTTCAAGTGAACCCCCCACCCCGCGCATTGCCTTCAGACACTTTAATAATCTTGCTGAATACATGGGGATCTTCGGATGGAGGACATTAGTTTATCAATTTTATGGCCTAGATGTCATTCAACAGGTTTGATAAGAACAACCCATGGGAATAAACCTGAGCTGCTGGATCTAAGGAAATTTGGGTCCAAATGACTACGACATCTCTTAAACAGGAGGAGTTATAGGAGAATGAGGCATTCTTCTTGCTGAAAAGATTTTCCACCTAGTAAATTATAGCCTGTTATTCTCCAGGGTATTTTTCTTTAATCTTCTTAAGCCATTTTCCAGTGTCTGAAAACAATTTAAATATTCCAGGTAGAGAATCCAGTTACTTAGCTGAGCGGGTCTGTGTCTATATTTTGTCCATTTGGAAGTGCAAACAGGACTTGGAGGCTGAGCCCACAGCTTCCTTGAAAGCTCATACCAGTTATTAAATGCTGTAGGCATCCTTTTACTATGGACTTTACACTTGTCTCTTTCTGTCCTAGTCTAATGACCGGATGCTTTGTAAATGGATTATTCCACAATCTAAACAATAAGTTCAGACAGATGAAATGCTTTGTCTGTGTCAAGGAAAAACAGAGAAAATGCAGTTCAACAACAAGTAAAGCAGTCTTGCCCATCTTGAGATCAGATAGAAAGCTAATATGATGATGGGTTTACTGAGAAAGAGAATGAAGGACAGAAGGAAGAGAGAGAGCAAGAGAGAGAGAGAAAGAGACTATGCAGAATAAGAAGGGTATTCCGGGATAAGCTCTGGATTTATTCACAGAGATGATTTTAAACTGCATTGTAAATAATTCTCCAGATGAACCGGTTTGCAAGGCAGAAACAGAGACACAGATGTAGAGAGCAAACGTATGGACACCAAGGGGGGAATGTGGCGGGGGGGGCGGTGGTGGTGGGATGAATTGGGAGATCGGGATTGACATATATACACTAATAAGTATAAAATAGATAACTAATATAAATAATAATGAATAAAATAAAATTTATACAATGTTTGAAGAAAAAATAATTCTCTAGAATGTCTTGTTTGGAAGAAAATATGAGTGTCACTTTGAAAATGAAGTTCTTCTGTGGAAACACTTTTTGATACATCCAGGTAGATGACTTTTATTATGTGAATTTATGTCACATATATTTCTTCCTCACCTACTAATGCCAGGCCCTGGATTAGAGCCTGGTGTGATGAAGAAAGCAGCAACCTCCCTGCTGTTACCGACCTTACATACTAGGTGGAGGAGACAGAAAATTATCAAGAACACCAATGATATAGAGATTATGAGGGCTGCAGGGAGAGTGATGGAGAGGCTGCTAGTCAAACGCCACCTGCAGAAGGTGAGAAGGGCTCCCTCTGAGCATTGAACAGTGAGTTTCTGGGGCAGTCCAGTAGGAAGGATATGGACACTAAGGAGAGGGCCAGGGGAATCTCAGATCTTTCATAGGGGAGAAACCAGACTGCATCCAGGAGTCAGGTTATGTGGAATGCAATGGACTATCCTGTAAGTTCCTTGGTTGGCCTTCTTGGTCTCCATGGTGATCTGTGGAGTAAGAAGGACCCAGACTTTCTTAGGATGTTTTTTTCCTCCCCAGGTGTCACCCTTCTACTCTCCCCCGTTCATATTTGTCCTTCTAGTATCAAGCCAGTTTAAGTTATCTGGCTAATTGTATTGCATATTAGTGAGACTGTGTTGAAGACACAGAGAGCTAGATCTTGAGTCCAAAGGCCTGAGCGTACCTGCTGATTCTTTTACCAGTCAGCTGTGTGACTTTAGCTTAATCACTTAACCTCTGTGAATCTTTGCTGCCTCTTGCTCAGACTGTGAGAATGCTACCTTTCCTACCTATTTCATCTAAACGTTGGCAGCAGCTGATAGGTAAAGCAGCCCTTCTCACACTTGAGCGTGCATCAGAAACATGTGGGGGGATTGGTAAGATTCAGACTGCTGGGGCCCACCCTCAGTTTCTGATTCAGAAGGTCTGAGATGGAGCCTGGGAATTTGCCTTTCTCACAGGGTCTTGGGTAGTACTGATGCTGCTGGTTGGGGAACCACACTTTGAAACCACTGAGATAAGGTTTGTGAAAAAAAACTTGGAATGTATGGTAGAGAGCACAATCTTGCTGGCCTGTGTACATTTTCACTGGTTTGTAAGTTTAATTTTATCTCTGTGTTTGTATTTTGAGAAATTCTTCCAATTGTTACCTTTCTACCTACCTAGGAGGTAGAAAAAAACTCAGTGACATAATCGTGGACAAGCTTTTTAGATCTTCTGGGATATTTAGGAAGTGTCTCTGATGCCCAGGTTGACTTAACTCACATTCTTGCATTTCTTTTGAATTTCTTATAGGCAATGAAACATTTTCAGCATTTTCATCTGCTTCTAGTGGGAGTGTTAGAAAAGGAAAGGAAAGAGAGAAGCTTCTTGAGAGGCTGTCTAGTCTGACTTCCTGCCTCTGAGCAGGGGAGGCTGCTGTGTTTTTCCTTTTAGCTCTGACTTTGGGAAATACCTGCTACCCACCCCCCCCACCCCCAAGGGTGTGCCCCATCTGCTAGTGAGGAAAAGTAAATGCTGGAAATAATTTAAAATATCTCAAATATCTGATCTCACTTAAAAATTGTAAACCCTCTTCTCTGATCTTTAAGACAAAGGATGGGCAAACTCAAAACAGATTTTCAATAGCCCATTAGAAAGCATAATGGTACATTTGAAAATGATGAGTGTGGGCCTATTTAGAATTGTGTAGAGATTCTGTCTTGTTCTTTGAGTGGCTAAAGCACCATAATCACCAGTCCTGTTGTCCTGACCACCATGTAGAATGGGGGATGTCACCCAGAGGGCGCAGTGCCCTGCATAGTCTGTTGGCTACCTACCAATGTCATGGTGAGGCTGTGGATCCTCTAAGGGTGGTAGCCAAAAGCTTTGACATTGGCGTTAACTAGTCACAACAGACAGCAGGGGGGCAGTGGAGCTGGAGTGGAGTCCTGGAGACATCCTGTTCCACCAGGGCCAGGCATAAACCATGCTTTTGCCTGATCCTGGGAATGTCTGTGGGTCCCCAGTGTCTGTGGGGGCATGTGGAAATATTTCCACTTTTGAACAACTAGTAATGGCGTATAGGTATATACAGTCTGAACATCAAGGCCAAGCCTTGTCCTCCAGAACTTGGCCAACAGATAAAGGACTGACCTATGGTGGCTATGTGTTTCACCAGTGATATGAAAGGATGCACCTTGCTTTTATTGTGCGTTTGTATCTTTGCTTTCATTTTGCATTTGTATACGATCAGTCTCTGGTAGTAGGAGGTGGGCGTACAGGACTGGGTGCTTGAGAGTGAGCTAACTTTCTCCATCTCAGCTAGGGAGCTTGGGAGATTGTGAGCCTGGCCCCTCTTGTTTCTCTGTGTTGGACAGGATGTGGAGGGAAAGACGAAGGTTTCCCAACCCCTGATTTGCCTCAAACTCCTCATTTTCAAGTGTACCATTATGCTTTCTAATGGGCTGTTGAGAATCTGTTTTCTGAGTTTACCCATCCTTCCTCTTAAAGATCTGTGTCTTTGTTCTACAACCTCTGGTGCATGGAGGGCTTCTCATTTGGTTGTTTTCTTTTTCTCCACTCTCACCCTCCAAATTCAGAGCTCACAGTGGGTGAATTGCTTAATGCATCTCAACCTGTTTCCTCATGTGTAATGTAAGGATTGTAGTATCTCCTACTGCACAGAACTGCTGTTACCATTAAAGGAGTGAAGGCACATGCATTGCTCTGTGTGGCGCCTGACATACAACACTCAATAAAATAAGTTGTTAAAAGTGATGGTCCCCCAATAATTAGAGGGCCATGAACTTTTTCAAGGTGGTCAGTTTGTGTTGGATGATTCTTTTATTCTATAGGTGGGAAGATCCAGAGCTTCCTTCCATTCCCTTTAAAGTGTGTTTTGAATTTCATATTTTATGATTTGAAAGGGAAAAATGTTCTTTTACCCTTTTAAAAAATATAGGTATCTCAGAGAAAATGAATCTATGTAAAAAATGCAGGACTCTTTCTCTTTAAAGGAAGTCAGTTTCCAAAGCAACTGAAAGTTTTACTTCTACTTAAAAACCTTAGATTACACACAACACACACACACACACACACACACAGAGTAAGTGCACAGGTATGATGCCCAGAAGGAAAAGGAAACAGTTAAAAAAACTTTTGTAATTTAGCAAGAAAAAATTATATAGAGATAGATATATGTAAGTCTCACATCATACATCATGTCTCAGAAGCGTAATCTTACATTCAAAGGTCATAATTGCTAGACTGGCTAAGTTGTTTGAGAAGAAGGCTGAGGAAGCTTGGAGGTTTGGATGTGCTGAGCGCCCCGTGGATTTGAACAAGTAACTCCCTCACCCCTCTCCACCACTCTGCCCTCCCCACCAAAAAACCCACAGCTAAAACAGGGAATAATAATAAAAAATCATGTTAGTATACTGCACATTTCCCAGCATCCTACACAAAAGCTCAGTTAGAACTTTTGCATTATGTAGAATCTGTAGTTGCAGTTTCCAAAATGATGACAAGGTGACACTGACAAGATTAATGAGGGAGCAGGGGAGAAGCGTTTACAAGGTGGTCAGTCAGCAGCATTGACTTTGGACAGGTTATAGGGGAAAGAGGGCACAAACAGCCCTGGTTGGTAGGTGGTGGATCCAAACGCAGCCCCCAGAGGGCTGGCAGGTGCCCTCTAAAATACTACTTAACTATGTCCAGATTTGTCCCTTTTTCATGTCCAAAGAGCTTTTGTGAATTTCTCATCGACAGTGATTACTGTAATCTAAGTGTAAGAATATCACTTTTCCAAAGTAAGTCAATAAAGCTATTTTAAGCTTTTGATCAGAGTGTAACGTTCATGAAGTAAAACACGCAAATCTCGGGTCCAGCTGGGTCAGTTTTCACAAAATGAACACTCACGTGATCAGCACCAGATGGAGAAACAGCATCGCCAGCCCACCAAGCCCCTGAGTGCTCCCTTCTGGCCCCTACACCCGCTCTCCTGACTTACAGCTCCGTAGGTTGGTTTTGCCTGTCTTGGATCTAAGAAAGCTATTTTCTTCTTATTTTCAATGAAAACAAAAGCCTAAAGCATTTTTATTATTGCTTTAGGACCCTCTTCAACAGTAACAAAAATGACTTATCCTGGGTTTAGATGGACCTTGATTAGGTCCTTATCTACCCTAAGGTAAGGCCTGGGAAGTGAAGCAGGTGTAGTAAATGCCCCAAAGGCGAAAGCAGTTAAACAAAACGGTAGTAATTGAGCAAGGAAATGTAGTGCCTACAGGCTGTTATTGGCATAACAGAGCAGACTAGTAGAGTGCTGTTTCTGGAATATAATTTTCTCTAGTAGTTTTTCTCTCGCATCTTGCCTGACTTTGATATTCCCACCTATGGTGCAGTAGGATAATTTACTCTGGCTATTAGCATATCTCTAATCCTTCCCAGGAAACTTTAGCCTATCAGTAAATAGCTTCAAATGATATTTACATGCAATGACTGTTTAAATGGGACAGGAACGTTTTGCTTTTTTACATTGAACTTGTTAATCTGTAGTTAAATGTTTCTTTATCAGGATTGTTTCACATTATCATGAACAAGGAGTGCCTGGCAGAAAATGGAATGAGATTGATTGTGAATTGTCGACTAATGCTGTGGGTCTTCACCTAAATAACAAATATTTCGTGACTGAAGACCTTAGTTTTCCTGTTACTGGAGCTAATATGAGGTTCAAGCAGCCTTTTCAGACTGTATCATAAATTCCATCTGCCCAGAAAGATTTCATAATGCTCCCCTCCCCCCATCTATTCCATGTCCCATCCCACAGTCAGAGCCAGTGCCCCTGTATATCAGTAAGGAAAGGAACTAGGACATATTTCTGAGATTTACATGAGATTTTAAAGAAGCTGTCGATTTCTGTTAAAAACTAAATGAAATAGCATGTAAAGAAGGCTAGACTCTTGAAGAGTTCTTTGGCTTCCCCTTTGATCTCTTTGTGCTCTGATATTTGATTTTATTATTTTCTTCATATGTTAATTTTCAATTTGGGGAAATTTTTATTTTAATTTTGTTCTGAAAAAATGCTTAGGTATATGCTTAGATATAATTGATGTTGACTAAATCTGTGTACATTTATCAGGAAACTAAATTATTGTCAGTGGAGAAACATTATTCTATAAAATAAGAAAAAAATATTTAGCGTTAAAAGAGAATTAAAAGCATCCTGCATATGGTTTTCATTTTAAGGACTTTTTTAGTTCGCAGTACTTTCTCAGTGTTTTGTTTCTTTTCATCACAATGAAGTTTTATGAACAAGTTTAAGGAAAATGAATTAGTTAACAAAGCACTTTTACCTGAACTAGTCATTGTGGATCTTAATATATAGCATTGATACATAGGAGATTAAGAAGTTATTTTGCTGTTAAAAAATCAAAATTTCATTGGAACTTGTTTATGAAGTAGGTAAGGGAAAGTTAATTTGATTCATTTTATAGAAGAGGCCATATAAACTGAAAAAGGAAGACCCCAGAGCAAGTCAGCAACTGGTCCCGTAGATTAAAAAAAAAAAAAAAAGAAGGATACTGACTGGGATGCTTTCTCAGGTTTGCTGTTTGGTTGAATCTCACTTAGTCTCCATCCCCACATCCTCTTAGTACGACTTCTTATAATACAGAATCAGGGAATCTCAAGGTACATTTACTAGACTTCCTTGAGGTGTCTAATATTCTGGCTGTAAATTCATTCCACCAGTATGAGATGCACTTATACAATATGTGAAGGAGGCCACTTCTCTGCATTCTTTGGTTTGTCTCTACAGACGTGTGGGATGTTGAAGGACGAAGTATGATCTCCTGCAGTCGTTCTTCTGTGTTTGGTTATAAAGAGGCAGTGGTGACAGTCTCAGATTACTCTTCTTTTGTCTTCAGCTAAGCTGGCGTGTATTTGACCCTAGCAGTTCCTCCTTGATTTCTCTCTCACCTTTCTGAATGTGGTGGAGGCAACAGCTCTCCTCAAGGGTCAGTGTATCATGTTCTGGAGTCATTCACAGAGGCTCAACCTGAAGCCTATGTCTCCAGTCCTTCTAGTGATACTGTCAAGTACCTGTAATTAAACTCCTTTATGTTCAAAGTTTCTAGAGAGGTTTTTGTTTTCTTCATTAACCCCTACCCAATACGGCCTTTTATGGTTCTAGGATTCCATGAATTTCAGTCTTAATGTGCAATAACCACCCACACATCCTATGTAATTCTCTTCTTCAATATCACAGTTGAGTAAAATGGAGTTTTGCTATAATGCTGCCTCTCAAGTTCAATACTGAGAGTGAGTCCTAATAACAGGCCCTGTTATTTATAAACCACTCTTATTTATTTACAGTCATGCTCCTTCAGTCTTCAAGACCACCTCGAGTGGTAGGAAAAGGCCAGATGTTATTATTCCCATCTTACATAGAAGCACACTGGGGCTAGTGAGTGGTGAGTTGCCCAAGGCACACAACTAGTTAGAGCCGAAGTCAGGTTTAAAGCTAGGTCTTCTGGTTAAATTCAGGACCTTTCCAGTCTACCATGATATCTCCAAACAGGATCCTTGTGGTAACAAAAGGCTTTTAATCGAATCCAAATGATAACCAGCTGAAAGAGGTTCATTGACTTTTCCAAAGAATCCCCCTGGTTTTAGGATTCGTACAAATGAGGCTTAGAACCCTACAAATGCCTTCCTCTTTGCTAGTGTCTTCAAAAACAGCATTTTTTTATGATATGTATACAAAGCTCATTTTTGTTCCACAATGTAGGATGTGGGAACATAGGAAAACTTCATTGCTGCTTTGAGGCACAAAGACCAGGGTACAGTCTAGTTTACAAATGTTCTACATCAGTCAGTCAGTGTAAAACATGCTCACGGAAAGATATTCAGGAACCATGTTAAAACAAAGGTCATTTTTTTCATTACCTAATAAGTGACACTTTTGTATCTGGCAAGACTCATTACATGTGCTTTTCCATCTTTTTCTTTTCCAAACATACTTGCAAATGTTGTCTTTTGTTGGATGCCCATTAAGACAGGTCCCATGGCTTCCTATGGGAAATCTTTGATGTTGGAAGATGAAAGATAAAGTGGGCATGAAGTAAGTGTAGAGGATGCCACTTGCACCCAAACATGAGGCAGAATGGCTTGGAATTCAAGATGCTGTCAATTGAGAGTCCAGATGTAGATTGCCAGTGCAGGAGGGTGCATGCCGGGAGGTGGTTATGCCTCGTCTATACAACAACTGGACCAGGGTTCCTCAAAGACTGTAGCTTTGTGTTATTTATCTTCTTCCCTAAGGCAAAGCATAGGCCTGACACTGAGTTGGTGCTCAGGGAATCTTTGTGGAATGAAGGAATGATCTGGTGTGTTTCTGGGTCACAGTGGGTTCATGGGAAGGGGGAGTGTGCAGTCATGAGAGAGGGTGGTCATGCTCCCAAGACACCTGCATGACACACTGTGTGTGACATTGGTTAGAAAGCCCTGCCCTCCATCCTTCCATTCCATCTGACATCTCCCAGAGTCCGAGGGACCCTGTGGCCTTCTTAACTTTGGTTTCTCCATGTGAGTTCAAGAAGCAAAATATTTATTGTCAATACAGAGCTGATTGCTGTCATAGCACGGATTTCCCGTAAGGGCTAAATATGGCTTAAGGTTGAGTGTGTAGTCAATTGTGATTCGATATTGGTTGAAAGTTGGGATGCTTAATGTATTTACATCTCTTATTCAGAATGTTACAAGTGGCTTCTGTTTTCTGAAAAAGATACACATATACCGAGATTTTGCAAGGAAAATTGCCCTTAAAGAAATTCAGAAGTGTTGGGAGTGACAGAGCAAAAGACTGACAGTTGTGAAAACATCCTCTCTATCTGGATAATGATTCAAAAGGAGAAAAATGAATATGTGAGCTTTATTGCCAAAATGAGAAAACTATTAATGACAGATAGTTTAAAAAATATTATTTATAATAAAAATTCTACCTACACTATTTCTTCTGTATAGAGGGAATGGAAGTTACTGGGACAATATTATTGACATCCTCCCTTCCCCACTCCTAGTTCAATATACTTGGGCCACCTCTATGGTCCCACCTTCCCTCCAGTCCCTGGGAAAGCTCTGTGTCCTGGAGCCCATGCCTCCTGGTTTCTTTGGATTCTGGATTCATAATTATCCTCCCCTTGGACAGTATCTGTGAAAGATTCCCTTCTGTTGAAGCTCTTCTAAGAACGTAGAAATATGCTTTTTAGTCATACAAATGCCAACATAGACTCCAGCACAATGTCCCCCCCTGACCACCTTCCTCCTACAGTTACTGACCTTTTTTCCTCATCCTTCCCTCCACAAGGAACATGCAGCTTCTACCCACCTTCTCCTCTCCTCACATCCCACTCACTCCTTCTCTGCCCTCCAAAGCCTTATGCTGCCTTTGCCATTGCTTTGAAATGTCTCTTGCCACAGCTTCTGGCAACCTATTGGGTGCCAGCCCAATTGATATTTTTCAGAATCTACCTTGATTCTTTTTCTGCAGTTTCCTTCCATCTACCCATTCAGTGTTCATACTTTAAATTTGTATGGATGCCTCTTATAAGCTGGACATTTTGCTAGTGTTGTGGATTTACAAGGGTAAATGATTTGGTTCCTGCCCTCACGGAGTTGGTGCTCCACTGGGGGAGATAGATGCTCAACAAAGAGAGGTAAATGATGTTACTATAATTGTGATAAGTACTATGGAAAAAAGTACAAAAGTACAAGTGAGTATAAGAAGTTTGGAAGGTTTCCATGGAGAAATTCTGTTTAAGGAAAGACCTGAGTTATAAGTAGGACTTAAACCAACATGAGGATGGGGAGTGTATTAGGTCAAATGTACAGGACATGTGGGCATCCTAAGGAGGGAAGGCACATGGGACTTTGAAGGACAGGGAAGGATAAGCAAATGGGGCACTTGGTGGCTCAGATAATGAGGCGGGATGGCAAGGGGTGCGTATATGCTACTTAGGCCACTGCAAAATTTTATCATGAAGTCAGTAAGAAGCCATTAAAGCTGTGTTTCTGAACTTCAGTACTATGGACATTTGGGGCCAGACAATTATTTGTTATGGGGTTTGGTCGGTGCATTGTAGAATATGTAGCAGCATCCCTGGCTATCTACTAGATTCCAGTAACAAAATCCCCAGTGTAACAACCAAAATTGTTTCTGGACATTGCCAATATTTCCCTGGGGTGCAAAACTGCCCCTGGTCCAGAACCACTGATTAAAATGTAAACCACTGATTTAAATCTTAACTGATTTTAAAAAGTACCGGGCCACTGCGTGCACACGTGCATGCACACACACGCACGGCCAGTAGGGACATGAAAAGATGTTCAACAGCATTAGTCATTAGTCATCAGGGAAATGTATATTAAAACCACAGCCCACCAGACCTATAGCTTCCTGAAATGATTGGTTTACTCATCTGATGCCCCCACTAAACAGCGAGCACCTTGTATGATGGGGAATCTGGACTTTCATTTGAATCCTTAGTGTAGGCCTGCAGTATCTTGCATGGTATTTGAAGGAACATGCTTCCAACTTTTTGCTGTATTTTGTTAAAAGAGATTTTTATACCTGTCAGTAAAAGGCAACTTTTTAATGGTACTTCTCTCCACTGCTTTGCATCCTCCACCCTGGACCTTCTTCCCTCCTCTGCTTTCCTTTCCTCGAGGAAATTTCAGACCTGACAGGCTCTGGGAAGAAAATCCTCTTCCATGCTGATGCACATAGAAGATTTACTTCACCGATCCTAATCTCACAATCTGTCATCTAAGACTGCCTTTAGTGTGTGTGTCTTTGTATGTGTGTGTGTTTCATAGTCAGGGCTGCATTGCTGACGTTTGTTGGGCATCACATCTGATTTTCTGTGACACTTGGAATTTCTTTTCCTTTCATAGCTGTTTGTGTATGTGTTTGCCGTCTTTGGCTCTGCTGCTTTCTGAGGCAAGTCTTGGTCAATCCCTGTGGAACATGGCTGTTTTTTTTTTCCCTTGTTGACTCTGTAATATTGATTAGTTGAGAAGTGCACATCTCTAGCCATGTGTGTTTTCTGTTTAACAACATGAGGATACAAAATCACTGTGGAGTCAGGATCGTGGTCAATCTTGGCCAGTAGACTTTCTGACAGTGGCACCAATGTGTGGACTGTTTGTCTGTGGGTCTGTGAGCTAGCTGGTCCTTGACATTAGCCTTAATGGGTTATAGCTTGTATCAGTTTTATAGGGTGTCCATAACAAAGTAGCACAGACTGAGAGTCTTAAACCACAAAAATGTGTTCTCTCACAGTTTTGGAGGCCGCAAGTCTGAGATCAAGGTGTTAGTGCAGTTGGTTCCTTCTGAAGACCCTGAGGGAAGGATCTGTTCCACGCCTCTCTCCATAGCTTGTAGGTGGCTGGCCTCGCTGTGTTGTCACATCATCTTCCTTCTGTATGTGTCTGTGTCCAGATTTCTTCTTTTTATAAGGACACCAATCCTATTGAATTAGGGCCCACCCTTAATGACCTCCTTTTAATTTAATTGCCTATGTAAAGATTGTTAACCATATAGGGTTGCACTTTGAAGTACTGGGTAGGACTTGAACATATGGATTTTGGGGTGGGGCACAATTTAGCTCATTACTAACCTGAACCTGGTAAAGTAGAACTCAGAGGGCAGCAACATATTGGCTCTATTCAGATACTTGAAGAGTTGACACTTAGAGAAGCAACTAGATTTATTTTGTATAATTGGGCTGTCTAAAAATTTCATTCAGAAAAACCCAAACGAACTTCTTGGCCAACCCAATAGTTAGGTGTTAAAACTAAATGGTGGGCTTCCCTGGTGGCGCAGTGGTTGAGAGTCCGCCTGCCGATGCAGGGGACACGGGTTCGTGCCCTGGTCTGGGAGGATCCCACATGCTGTGGAGTGGCTGGGCCCGTGAGCCATTGAGCCTGCGTGTCCGGAGCCTGTGCTCCACAATGGGAGAGGCCACAACAGTGAGAGGCTTGTGTACTGCAAAAACGAAAACACAAAAAAACAAACAAAAAAAACTAAATGGTAGCTGCATATATGGAAAAAAATCCCAAAACTTTCTAGCTGGCATTATCTGACCAAGTTTGCTTTGTGAAAAAGATTTCCCTGTTAAGGAGAAAACTTATTTTCTCGTGAAGATTTAGAGCTCCGCTGCCCAGTAGAAATATAAAATGAGCCACACTTGAAATTTTAATTGTTTTAATAGCCACATTAAAAAAGCTTGACAAATACCGTATGCTAACACATATATATGGAATTAAAAAAAAAATGTCATGAAGAACCTAGGGGTAAAACGGGAATAAAGACACAGCCCTACTTGAGAACGGACTTGAGGATATGGGGAGGGGGAAGGGTAAGCTGTGACAAAGCGAAAGAGAGGCATGGACATATATACACTACCAAACGTAAGGTAGATAGATAGTGGGAAGCAGCCGCAGAGCACAGGGAGATCAGCTCGGTGCTTTGTGACCGCCTGGAGGGGTGGGATGGGGAGGGTGGGAGGGAGGGAGATGCATGAGGGAAGGGATGTGGGAACAGATGTATATGTATGACTGATTCACTTTGTTATAAAGCAGAAACTAATAAAAAATAAAAATAAAAATAAAAATAAAAAATAAAAAAAGCTTAAGAAAAACAGGTGGAATTAATTTTAACAATATAGTTTGTTTAACCCGATATATTTATTTACATATATAATTAATATAAAAATTATTCATGAACTACTTTACATTCTTGTTTTCATTGTCAGTCTTTCAAATCTTATACACAACTTAGCCAACTCGCCACATTTCAAGCGCTCCGTGGTCTCAGGTGAGCCCATATTCAACAGTGCAGGTGGACAGTGTTGCTTTCTCAGTTGGGGCCAGATCATCTCCAAAGAAATGAAAAATGGTTCTTGAGGGACAAAAAGTCTTCTTATTCTTTACTTTTTATTTTGTATAAAGCACAGTATACATATAGCATATAAATAGATATACAGAATATCTGTGATATTAACATTTCATGGAAGATGATTAGGAAAAAAATGTTGAAAAAAGCCCTAATTTAGCAGATCAGCAATGAAATTGTTGAGTGACCTTGGTGTAGAGTCTGTTCTTGAGGTTTAATTCCAGTGCTTCCCTTACTAGCTTAGCTAGGTTTCCTTGGACCTAGTTATTTAAGCTAAGCCTTTGTCTATTTATATGTAAAATCGGGATAAGTGTCTACCTCTTAAAATATTATAAATATCAAAGGAGAAATTCCATTTCCAGTTCATATTGCAGTGATTGGCTCAGACCAAACATTTAGGATGTGTCTATTATTTATTTGGTCAGGGAGTTTTGTAAAGAATATTCTGGTATTGGGAGAGAGTTTGGACTGTTTTGTCATTTCCTCCCAGTTTCTTTAGGACATTTTATTTATTTATTTATTTATTTATTTATTATTATATTTGCCTTATTATATTAGTTTTGGGTGTACAGCATATTGATTCAATATTTTTATAGGTTATACTCCAGGGTATATAATTTGTTTTATGGTGATTCATTTATTTTCACATTTCATCTTTTTTTTGAGATGTAAATATCATATAACATTGCATTAGTAGTATATATTATTCATTTATATCAGCACATTGATGCACAAATCATAATAAAGAAGTTATAGGACTTTGTAATTTTAATATTGATTGCAGTGACTCTTTTTCTTACTGAAATATCTCTCATTCTTTTGGATGTTGAGGTTTTAAGAAGTCCCTTTACTTTGTTCCTTGACTGTCCTTTATTTAACCTAAAATCTTTTTGGAGATTCATGTAAATTGTAGAACAGCAGCTTCTTATATCATTATATTAGTCTTCATTTTTAATAAGATGGGATGAGAGTAAAATGGTTTCTGTCAATGAAAGAGGAGTAAATAGAGATTTACTGTATGTTATCCACAATTACTAACTTAAGACAGGTATGTTTATTAGTGTTCTTCTTTTCAAGGTAGATGTTTATTGGAAAAAAATACCTTATCACTTTAAATAAGCAAATTAAAGTTGAATTCCTAGTTAGAAGCCATGTACTTATAAGACACAGGGATGTCTACATTTCAAGCTCACTGGTGCTTCTGGGCATTTACATCATTGTATTCCTGATTCAAAGCCTCACCCATTGTCGGCCTGTGTCAGTGGATCTGAGTCTGGTTCCTGGACCAGTAGCAGCAGCATCACTGAAAATAAGTAGAAATGCAGATTCTCAGACTCTATTCCAGATCTCCTAAGTGAGAAACTCCAGAGAAAGGGCTCTGGAGTCTGCATTTTAACCCGTAGTCCTTGTAAATCTGATGCACCCAAAAGTTTGAAAACCACCTTCTTATGGAATACACATCTTACGGATATTGATGGAGGGAGAAAGAATAAAACATAGACCATCTGAGAGTTATCTCCATTATTCTGCAGTAAAATGCTGCAGTTGCCTTGGAAATGAAGGATGGCCATATATTTCAAACTTCAACTACAGCATATATTCTGATAATTAATAATACTTGAGATCTGGGTTGAGTAGGGGGAGAATATAGGCACTTGCAGCTATGTGAGAGGTGTGAAAAAAGGAGGTGGAGTTGAAAATGGATATTCACGTATTTCTGGGTCAAACCCTGCCTTGCATGGCAAGAATGCCAAGTTCCAGCTGATCTTGGAATGTTAAAGGTGATTATGGAGGAAGCAGGCAGGGAGCCCAGATAAATGATCATTTAGTAGAGGAACTGTGGCCGGAAGAGTGGGGTCAAGAAAGTACTGAACAAAGGAGCTTTAATTTTGAAGGAGGAAAAGCAATAAGCTAGAAAAAGTAGTATCCGAAACAATGAGGCAGCCTAACACAATGTTCCAACATATAAATTTGAGCTGTTTTGCTTGGCTAACTTTAAATATTTTATTGTCTGGGATTCTTGCAGTGAATTGTCACTAAGATTTTGATTAGAATCTTATCAGATGCTCTTGTCAGACACTCTGATTAGGAAAGTAACTGATGTGAAAATGATAAGTTACACCTACAGGTTAATTCCAAATTTACCTGGAAATTGGGATGTGTGTTCTGTGAAGCCTATTGGAAACTTTTATTTCGCCCAACTCTGGAAGAGTAGGTGATGAAACAGAACTGAAAATATTGCTATGATTTACTGGAAATATTGCTCTGAACTTTTATGCATGTAATCTCATAGGAGAAGCTTCAAATATTTTAAAAATTATCCTTCCATTATAATATCAAATTTGTTTCCAAATGTCTTTTTTTTAACATTTAAAAGTAATTTTGGAATTTAAAAATTCCAGCTGAAGCTCTATGTAACAGCACAAGCCTTGTAAAAGATATTTTCAGACTGCATGTTAAGAATGAATCTTAAGACTATCAGGATAAAACAGCAAGGCAGTTGCTCAAAAAATTAAATATAGAACTATCATATGATCCAGTTATTTCACTTCTGGGTATATATGGAAAAGAATTGAAAGCAGGGACGCAAACAGATATTTGTAGGCCCATGTTCATAGCAGTGTTGTTCGCAATAGCCAGAAGGTGGAAAGAAACAACCCAAATGTCCATCAGTCAATGAATGGAAAAACAAAATGATACAGACATATAATTGAGTATTATTCAGTCTTAAAAAGGAAGGAAATTTTGACACCTACTATAACATGGATGAACCTTGAACACATTATGCTGAGTGAAATCAACCAGATACAAAAGGAAAAATACTGTATGATTCTACTTATATAAGGTACCAAAGAGTAGTCACATTCTTAGTTACAGAAAATAGAATGGTGATTGTCAGGGCCTAGGGGGAGGAGGGAATGGTGAGTTAGTGTTTAACGAGTGTGAAGTTTCAGTTTGGGAAGATGAGGATGGATGGTGGTCATGGTTACACAGCAATGTGAAAGTACTTAATGCCCCTGAACTTTACACTTAAAAATAGTAAGTTTTATGTTATATATACTTACCACAATAAAAAAAGAATGCCATGATAAACTTTCATTTAATATTTTAATAAATCAGGTTTTAAACATAATCCACTAGAGTAATAATGAACATTTTTATGTGCCAAGAATTGATCCAAGTGCTTTACCCAAATTATCCTGTTTAATTCTCACAACAAAACTCTGAGGGAAGTATGATTATTATCTCTTTTTTTTCCAGTTGTGGTTGTGCAAAATGAGGCACGAGGAGGGGACAGGCAGAGATTTGAGCCCGAGGGGTTGGCCTCCAGAACCTGGCTCTTATAATAAAACTTACCCTGTGTACAAAAGCCTTAGATCTGCTCTAACCATCAGGAAGACAATCCCAAATTCCAAAATTATCTCTGCAAGTTCTAAATTTATTACAAATCTTTTTAATCAGATAGAGGATATGACATACCAGAGTTACAATGTGTATGAAAAAGTTGAAATAAACTGGTTATTTATGTCTCTTTAAAAAATGCAATTCCTGCAAAGGTCCCAGTATTTCAGTATAAAAATCCATATCCAGTGACATGTGTTTCTTTGTGCAGATGGTATGCCTTTCTGAAAATTGCCAAAAGAAAAGAACACATATTTTAGAGATGTTTAATATTGTAATTACAATACAGGCAGTTTTTGCTTTATAATATGCATGCTTTAAACTCAGAAGACTGTTTATGATGTTTTATTTTATTGTGTGAAATTTAAATTTATAACAATTTTGTGTATAGCCTTCCGAATATATAGAAGATGGCCTTATTTACTGTTACCTTGGAAACAGCAATACCTAAATGCTGTGTTTACTCTCTTCAGTACAATTAAAAATCATTTTATAGAGCAAATGTGATTTAAAATAATATCCTGAAGAATGGATTTTAATTAACTTTAATCATATAAAATATGTAATGATGTTTAGTGTTAAAATTATTTGGAAAACCAAATATAGCTTTTTGTTAGAAAACATGCCAGTGCCTTTAAAAACTTGCCTTAATCAATAAATACATGCATCACTGGCCTTTTCCTTTATAAGTAATGTCCCAAAATTCTAATTATTAGTAAAGTACCTCAGTTATATAATTAACAATCCTATGATGTTAAAGATATCATGTTTAATTTTTTATTAGTTTTACTAATAATTGATGATCTTGGAGAAACTTAACAATTATAACTTGTTAAGTAATTCACAGGTAAGGCTTTCTATAGTGGCATATGTTGATATACGTGTATTTTCTTACATTTCTAGGACTCCACTATTGTCACTCCAATTATTTTGAGGACCGACCCTCAGGGATTTTTCTTTTACTGGACAGATCAAAGCAAGGTAAGAAGTGAGATATGTCTTTCTTACATTTTCCAGTTAGCTGCTGATTTGCGAAGTATTTAGCTTTCTATCCATTTCATGGATGGCTCTTTGTAATTTATTTAAAGATTCTACTTAAAAAGAATATCTTAGATAGAAATGTCTTGGGATTTTCCAAGGTCTGAAATATTAGATGTGCTAAATCCTAGAACAATTGGCATTTTTCAGGGTAAGAACATGGAATTGTGAATTACATTTGTTGTAGAGGGAAGTTAGCCAGTATTACTGCTGTTAAGTCTCCCACCAACTCTACCCATAAAAAATGAAGAAACATGATGAGAAAGTCATTTTTGTTGCTGATGACTGTAACTGTGGCTTTCCATTTCTCTTCCTTCTCCCCTTTGCTGCTTATTAAGGGTTCTCCCAGCCTCAGCAGGAATTTGGCCTTGATAATTTGTTTTTTGTTAGAAAATCAGGAATAAGATCCCTTTAGACTATACCTTCACTTTTTTAGGAATTTCTTCCCATTTTAGCTTTCTGTCTACCATACCATGAATTTAGAATCTCATTTATTATGAAACCAATTGAGATGATTCCATATTGAATTATTAAAAGCTAGACTGTCTGCAGATCATAAGATTTCTTTGGAGTTTAATGGGTAGTTAGGTCAGAATATTCATAAAAAGTAGGTTATTATTTCCATAGATGATGCTATGGTTCTGCACTTGAACATACAAGGCCACAGACCACAGAATATTTTGGTCCTATAAGTTCTGATATTTGGAAAGATGGGACAGGCTTTATTGAGTGTGCTAAATCCATACTGAAACCAATAAAATACCTGGCATCAAACTGTGAGGTGCCTTTTCACGTTCTGGTGTTAGTTCTCTATATCTAAGGTTACTGGTGTTAGTCAGCTTAGCTTTTGGCCATTGGGGGCAACCTGAACTTCACCAGTGAGTAGTGGTATGGAAACTGCTCTGTGCAGTGGCATATTTTGGGTCAGAGTAGAGCCTGGGGAAACTCTTAGGGTGCTAGACAGTAATATCTGGCCCCCAGGGCCAGTCCTGAATGGGTCTGTTAACACGTCATCCAAAAGACAGATCTTAGCTTTGTGGTCCTGGAGTTACTTTCTGAATATGGGTGCCCTGTAATCATCTCTGGCCACAGACATGGGCCTAAAGCATAGACCCTGAGCTAACATCAAAAACAGTATTTGAGTAAGATTTCATACTGACTGTTCATGTTTATTACTGGGTGTGTTAATCACTTTGGCTTTGACATTCTGTTTGGTTTCCTGCTGTTATGTATAAAACAATGGCTTGAAAGAGGTTTTTTATTTTTTTCCTCCTAAAGGCTATTTTTAGAACTGTTGAAGCTATATTCATGAAAGATATATTTATAATGCCTAGAGCATTTTTAAAGGTTGGGTATTTGTACAAGAGACTAGAATGTCAGTTTGATTTTTCAACTTGTAAATCAAGCTTCTATAAAAGCAACAGAAGGTATTTTGGGGTTTTAAAATAATTCATAGCAACTCAGTTAAGCTCCCCTTTAAGACCAATAATAAATATTTCTTTGCTTAAGAAAGAGAAAGTGTTTAGGACCAGAGGCTCTTTGATGTACCTCTATTGTTCTGTGAACCCAGTATTTTAACTCATGTTTATTTTCAAATGTAGAAAAATCTCAGTTTTTTAATACTAACCACTTTCTCTTTGTTGTAATGCTGTTTATGACCAACTTAAACAAATACTGTGGTAGCAATACTTCTGTCTCTTTATTTATTTTCTTTTCATCTATATTAATCTTCCAGTTCTAGCCAAGAGATGGGAATTTCATTTTTCACTTTTTAAGTCAACCATCAGTCATGTATCAGAATTTTGAGGTTTATTTTTTTAGTTAATGATCATATATCAGTATCTAAAAGATGAGACGATTTAAGAAAAAAATTAAACTTTCCATGATTCTAAGTTTGTCATTTTCTTCTGGCTTTAAGCCCAGTCCTGGAGTCAGAATGAGTGATGAATCCACTTCTAGGAGGTGGACTCCTGTAAGTGATATATTAGGAGCATAAATGTACGCAAGCAGAGATGGTACCCGCAAGTGAGTGGGGAGGGCACACAAACTTTAAGTCCATGTTTTTGCATAAAATCATTTGAAGGGATGGGCTTAATGTTGCAGTCAGATGATGCTTAGAGGCCCAGTTTCTTTAAGATATTTTTTTCTGACAATCAGTCTTGTTGATATGAATCTATCACATGTACTACAGAGGTTACGTCTCAAAGAAAAAATGTGATACTTTTAAGTTTATCCCCTGATTCCCTCCCTGCACCTGTTTGGAAGCTTGCGTTGGTATCTGGGTGATGTGCCTCTCTTCTCCCTGGAGCTTCTTCCTTTGTCTTTGTCCATGTTTCTCCTTGGTCCATGAAGCCTGTGCCGAAGCCCTTTGATTAGTGATCCCTTGAAGCCTACTCTGCTCAGAGGCGAGCTGAGTGGCTTAAGAAGCTCTTGGTAAAGAATATTGTTACAAGATCTTTCTCTTTATAACCCTGGAGGAGAATTCTCACATTTGACAGTTTCTCATCCATGTCTTCTCTCCTGTCATGGCCACATTGTACCATGCACCACTGATTTCAAGTCACTGGTTTCACTCTCTGTGAACATTGACATGCTTCCTTCTGTAACCCCTCCTTTGATTTGTCACCATAGAAATGATAGGTGGCAAAGAAGACAGACAGCCCAGGTGATTTAAGAACTTAACAAACAGAGCTGGAAGGTAATTTTTAGGTAGCAGAAGTGTGCTCTGATGAAACATTGAAAGAAAGTTTGAGGTTGGTTGGGAGCAGATAAATATGAACATTATCTTAAGGGATAAATGTTCATACTTTGTACCAGCTCTGGGCTTATTTTAATCATTCTTTCCCTTTTATTGTAGGCTCTGTAAATCTTATTGACTGTAATTAGCAAGAATGAGTTTCTGAATATGACTATTTTAAGCATGGTTGTTTTTCTTATGTCAGTGTGTGTTATGTAAAGAGGATCAGTTTATTTGTAATCATGAGTGAGAAGGGGCTCCTCTACAGCCTGAGTATGGAAGAGGTTGCCTACATTATGCTATGACTTTCCTTGGGAGCTCTGCCATATCAGGACCATAAACCAACACAGGAAGTGTTAGCCGTGAAGACCATGCGAACTACAAGAAGAATCTGTATGGGAGCTAAAGAAGAAAAAAGGGTCAGTGTAAAAGGCTAATAACAAAAACCTATCCTGCTAGAACATGAAACATAGTAAGCTGATGCCCTGCTTCTGTGCCAAGGTTGGTGTAAAAATAAAACTACTCACTACTAGATCCAAGAAATTCAATATAGTTCAGTAAGCTCTTCCTTGTATCCCTAAAACAGGAGCTTGGAGAAGGGGAAAGAGGAACATATAATTAAATTAACAAGGAAGAGGAGGAAAAACACATTTTAAAGGAAGGATTCCTACTACTTTATCTTTTTTGTTACAGATATTATTTATTTTTTTATTTTGTGGATAATCCACTAATAGGTTCTTTTTGTAAGAGAGTAAAGCAGTATTGATGCCTTTGACTCCTTCCCACCATTGACCCAATCCTTGTCTCTTCCAAAGTCAATTGCTGATAACAGCTTCATGGTATCTTTCCAGGTCTCCTTTTAATGAGTTTGTGCATACATTAACTATGGAAATATTTCATTTTGTTTCATTTATATCCATTTGTACCCTAAATAACATCATATTATTTTTACTGTTCCACAAACTGGCTTTTCACTTTACAGTATGTCTTACAGAACTTTTTGTGTAAGTACATATGAATCCACTTTATTCTTTTAAATTGCTCTATGTATCCTATAGAATGGATGACCAAATTTCATTTAAAAATAAAAAAAATTCTCATTGATGGACTCTTGGTAGTTGTCTGTTTCTAGTCCACAGAAAACAATCCTGAACTATAGAGTAATAGTCGGCCACGTGTATCCCTCTCTGAGTATATGGGTCAGGCGTCCCTGAGGTAAATTTTGAGAAGTACGATTGCTGATTGAAGGTTATATATATCCTAAATTTTAGTTAATGGTTGTGTCATTTTATAACTTTGCCAGTCTTGTGTGAGAGGAACTGTTTCCTCAATCCCCACCAACACTATTAAGAAACATTTTAATTTTTGCCAATCTGGTGCAACCATTGTATCTCTGCTCTAATTTGCTATTGCCTGATTTGCTACTGAGCTGTGTACATTTTCTTACATTTGTGGACAATTTCTGTTTTCTCTTACAGGAGTTACCTGCTGAATTTCCTTGCCTTGTGTTGAGAGTTGTCCAGGTATTCTGGATGTTAATCCTTTAGCTGTTAGGGATGTTGCAAATATTTTCTTCCTGTCTGTGGCTTGTCTTTGAATTTCTTAACTTTTAACTTATGCATGACAAAAGATGACCTGACATTCTCAAATTTGATGTATTCACATTTCAACCTTTTTTCTTTTTTTTTTGCTTTATTTAAAGCCTTTCTTATTCATCATCCTCATAGCCATCATTATTATTAGTTTAGATTTTTAATTCATGTATAGTTGTCTTAGTCCACTTAGGCTGCTCTGACAAAATACCATAGAATGGGTAGTTTATAAATGACAGATATTTATTTCTCACAGTTCAGGAGGCTGGAAGTCCAAGACCAGGTTATCAGCATGGTCCAGTGAGGACCCTCTTATGGGTTGCAGACTTCTGGTGTCCTCATGTGGTGGAAGGGGCTAAGGATCTCTCTGGAGCCTCTTTTATAATGGTGCTAATCCCATTCAGGAGGACTCTGCCCTCAGGACCTAATCACCTCCCAAAGGCCCCATCTTCTAATACCATCCTTGGGCATTAGGTGTTCGACATATGAATTTGGCCTGGGGGGTAGGGACACAAACATTCAGACCATAGCAATCATATAATGTATTTTGAACATCGATGTGAAGTTTGGTTCTAAATTTAATTTCTTCAAATGATTAGTCTTGTCTGTGGGTGGCTCCTCATTCTTTCTTTTTGGAGCCAGCTCTGATAGCACCGTTTCTTCTGTAGCTTTCTTCTGGCTGAGAGTGGAGGGTGTGGGAGGTGGGAGCTGCGTTGGTGGGTTGACCTGAGTTGATGCTCCCATTTCATTCCTAGTGCTAATACCTTCACCACCTCTTTGGGTGGCCCAGATCTACTCCTATGTTTTAATGTCTGTGGGTTTCTGGGATGTCATTTCCTACTTCCTTTTTATTCCATTTATCTTTTGTCTTCCATTCTTTCTGATTGAACAAGTACAATCCTTTCTGTGTACCCATAATCCTAGATGATAGACATATATTTACACCTGCATATCTAGTCATTTCTAGGGACCCGGGACCAGAGGAGGGCTCCACCATCTGCACCATATGCCATCTTTTTCTGGCCTATGATTTTGCATGAGACAACCATTTGGGATCCTTGTAGAGCAATGATTAAGCTTCTATTAATGACAACTAAAGACCGCATTCTCTTATGGTAGCCTTAAATTTCTATACAGAGTTCAAAGGCAAAGTTTAAAAATTAAATATTTACATAAGACACAATGATGTTTTCAGCATAAAAGTCCAGAATTCAAAACTATTTAAAATGATGCCTCATAGGGCTTCCCTGGTGGAGCAGTGGTTGAGAGTCCTCCTGTTGATGCAGGGGACATGGGTTCGTGCCCCGGTCTGGGAAGATCCCACATGCCGCAGAGCAGCTGGGCCCATGAGCCATGGCCACTGAGCCTGCGCGTCCAGAGCCTGTGTTCCGCAACGGGAGAGGCCACAACAGTGAGAGGCCCGCATACCGCAAAAAAAAAAAAAAAAAAAAAAAATGATGCCTCATAAACCTCTAAGAAAATCTAGAAATATCATGTTAAAAAAAATAGTCTGGCCTCCAAAAGAACCACCAGGCACCACAGATTTCATTAATCATCATTTAGCAATGGTGTTTCCTCTTTCACACACACTTCCCTAGTATATCCCAGAAACATCAGTTTTGGACTTTCTTGTCTATGGTGAATGGGGTAAGACACTCAACAGTCAATTGAGTGCAGTGATATGATTATAAATTAAGAAGATCAACTCTATTCACTTTTATTTGGCAGTTTTCCCCAAACCCTGAAACAGCAACTGATTTACCTTAGAAAACAGCAAAGTACATGTGAGTATCACTCTTGGAGGGCTGGGATCATTGCTTGGTCTGCAGCAGTGCACCAATCATTGCCAACAAATCAGCAGCATCTATGGACTAAGTCTTTTCTTTCACCCTCCATGAATTTCCTTCACATAAAGAAATTAATAGAGCAGACATGGCCCAAAATCTAAGCCCACGTCCTTACTACTCCTGAGGCCGAGAGTTGGACCCCAGTGGCCAGCATTTGCATTCCTTTGCTTTTTCTGGCCTCTGGAGCTCATGTCACTGCCTGAATTAACACCCACCCAACCAAAGAAGTTTGATGGGCAAATACCACAGCTCCCTCACTTCTTGGATGGGATAACTCAAAGGTGCTAGCTTTCTGTTTTCTTCCAGTGCCCTCCAGGGTTAATAAGCCCATTTACCCTCAGTGGTAACTGGCTTGAAAACACACCCTTCTTGGGCTTCCTTCTCTTCCTGTCTCGATTCCCCATGTATCCTGGAACCACCTCTAAAATAAACTCATTTTACTAGAATCCTTGTTTAGCAACTGCTTAATATGGTTGCTTTGTACCTAACAACTTAATATAGATGCCCCATAGTTAAGGGCATTAAAAAGATTCCTTAGTAAGAGACACTGGAAATTGTTAGGTATATACTTTAAGCCAGGGAGGTTTTCTTTTCTTTTTCTTAAAAGAGTCCTGATGTGGGAGGCCAGAACTTGAAGTCGGACAGATGTGGGTTGGAGTTCTAGCTCTGCCTTGTACTCCATGAGTCATGCCTGGTGAATCTCTTCAACCATTTAAGCCTCTGTTTCCTCATCTGCAAGATGGGGTATAACTTTCTCAGAGTTGCTCATAAACATGATGCATGTGTGTAGCACAATGCCTGGCAGTTTGTAAACTCACTCTTCGTGGTGGCAAACTCACTCTTTGTGGTGGCTTTTTTTTTTTTTTTTCTTTTTGCGGTATGCGGGCCTCTCACTGTTGTGGCCTCTCCCGTTGCGGAGCACAGGCTCCGGATGCGCAGGCCCAGCGGCCATGGCTCACGGGCCCAGCCACTCCGCGGCATATGGGATCCTCCCAGACCGGGGCACGAACCCGTATCCCCTGCATCGGCAGGCGGACTCTTAACCACTGCGCCACCAGGGAGGCCCTTTGTGGTGGCTTTTTAAAAAACATTTAATTTTAAAATTAGTTTAATTTTTTAATTAAATTTTAAAATTTCAGCTTTCCTGAGGTATGATTGACAAAAGTTAAGATAGTTAAAGTATACATCTTGGTGATTTGATGGACATATCCATTGTGAAAGGATCCCCCCATCTAGTTAATTAGCACATCAATCACCTACCTCACTTATTTTTATGTTTGTGTATGTGTGAGAATATGTAGGTTCTACTCTCTTAGCAAAGTTCATTTATATAATACAGTGTTGTCAGCTGTAGTCACCATACTATACATTAGATTCTCAGCCCTTATTCATTTTATAGTTGAAAGTTTATAGCCTTTGACCAACCTCTCCCTAGTTCCCTGGCACCCCAGCCCCTGGCAACTACTTTTCTGCTCTCTGTTGCTATGAGTCTGACACCTCAGCCCTTTCTGAAGATTTCACATGTAAGTGATACCGTGTCATATTTGCCCCTCTCTCTCTGGCCTTATTTCACTTGGCATAATGCCCTCAAGGTTCACTGTGGTGGCTTCCATTATTGGTATATAATGGACAGTTAGTCTCTGACTAAACCATTAGTCCCTAACTAATTGTTAGGGACCACAAATGTGCTGTTTTGAAAGCCAAGTGACCATCTATTTACATATATTTTAAAAGAGTTTTTCTTTTTCTTCAAGGTAATAGTGACTTGTTTTCTGTTTAGACTCTGCTGTGGTCTTTTGATCTAAAGCATTGAAACTTAGGTCTGTTTGGGCAAACAAGATGTTTATTTATGTATTTTGTAATGTTTTGGGAACAGAACTATGCAAGGCAAAAGAAAGGGTTTATTGTTGAGAAGACTTTCCCACTGAGGGTAATTTGCTAATAAATACTGCATCATAGGTGAAAGGTTTTTGACCCTCGGGAATCAGAAGCATCTTATGAAATAAACTTTAAGATGATTTAAAAGTCTTGGATAGGAGAAAATGCTATTATTCACAAGAAGAATTGGGCTCCACCATGGTTGTCTGTGTCTTTTTTCCTAAGATAATCACTTTGGGATTGGATTTTCACTGCTGTATTGGCACCAGGAGCTCCTTTTCCTCCATACTGATCAGATCCTTAGAGATTAAGTTTTAGTGTTTGTGAGAATAATTTAGTCAGTGCTCTGTTGGATTGCTGAGGAACAAACTTATTCTCATCAGTTCTACTTCCAGATTAAGCTTTATTTATTATCAAGACTTCCTTCTTTTCACTGCCTTGAGTCCCAAAACTTTTGCCTCAATGAACTCTAGCTACTGTAGGACAGCTAATATGATTGCTTAGACTATGCAGATGCAATAGAAGAAAACACACTATTAGAAAGGAAATTTTTACAAGGTTGTGAATCATGGTTTTTTAGTAAATGCATTTTAAAATCAAGCTGATTATTATGAAATGGCATCATTGTTCTTTCTTTGGAATCATTTCTAGGGTGTAAGTGCATTAACCTGATTTTCATGTCTCCATCATAGCACTTTATCAGGCAAATAACAACAGCAATGCTTGTTTGAATACACTGTAACCAGAGTTTATTACTCCTAATATAATTTAATTACAAAATTGTGCCTCAGTTTTATGAGTTGCTTATTATTTAGCTCTTCCTAGTCTTGTAGTAGAAATTAAATTGGATGCTTTCCATGCTATGAAGTTATTATAATGGGATATTTGTACCTTTTGATACAAAATTAGTTTGAGATGCTGGATTAAAGGAATGTGTAGAGGATACATTTTGTATGTTGTTCATAATTTTATTTCTTGTTATGTGGAAAACCCATTTGCGCTTGCTGTGAGTAGAATTCCCAAATACCTTGGTATTGACGCAATGTCTTGCTCCTTTGCTTGAATTATAGATGTTATAGATAGAGTGAGTCTATTTGTTTGACCTCTAGTTCCTTTTCTTGCCAATTAAAAATTTTGTGATCCTACTGATGGGGTCCTTGTCAAGCTCTTTCTATATTTAATAGCAGGACAAGCCTCTTTTTTCCTTCTGGTAACATAAATGGAGACTTACAGTTGAGTCATTTAAGCATTTACCGAAATAAAAATAGACTTAAATAAAAATATAATTATTTTCCATTTTTCACATTTTATCTTCGTTTGTTTCATTTAAATAGTTTTAAGAGGCAAAAACATAAACTTTAAACTATATGACAAACCTACAGCCAATATCATTTTCAATGGTGAAAAACTGAAACCATTTCCTCTAAGATCAGAAACAAGACAAGGTTGTACACTCTCACCACTATTATTCAACATAGTATTGGATGGTTTAGCCACAGCAGTCAGAGAAGAAAAAGAAATAAAAGGAATCCAAATTGTAAAAGAAGAAGTAAAGCTGTCACTGTTCACAGATGACATGATACTATACATAGAGAATCCAAAAGATGCTACCAGAAATATACTAGAGCTAATCAATGAATTTGGTAAAGTAACAGGATACAAAATTAATACACAGAAATCTCTGGCATTCCTATACACTAATGATTAAAAATCTGAAACAGAAATTAAGGAAAAACTCCCTTTTACCACTGCAACAAAAAGAATAAAATACCTAGGGATAAACCTACCTGAGACAAAAGACCTGTATGCATAAGACTATAAGACACTGATGAAAGAAATTAAAGATGATACAAACAGATGGAGAGATATACCATGTTCTTAGATTGGAAGAATCAACATTGTGAAAATGACTCTACTACCCAAAGCAATCTACAGATTCAATTCAATCCCTATCAAACTACCAATGGCATTTTTCACAGAACTAGAACAAAAAATTTCACAATTTGTATAGAAACACAAAAGACCCTGAATAGCCAAAAAAGTCTTGAGAAAGAAAAACAGGGCTGGAGGAATCAGGCTCCCAGGCTTCAGACTGTACTACAAAGCTATAGTAATCAAGACAGTATGGTCCTGGCACAAAAACAGAAATATAGATCAATGGAACAGGGTAGAAAGCCCAGAGATAAACCCATGCACCTATGGTCACCTTATTTTTGATAAAGGAGGCAAGAATATACAATGGAGAAAAGACAGCCTCTTCAATAAGTGGTGCTGGGAAGACTTGACAGCTACATGTAAAAGAATGAAATTAGAACACTCCCTAACACCATACACAAAAATAAGCTCAAAATGGATTAAAGACCTAAATGTAAGGCCAGACACTATAAAACTCTTAGAGGAAAACATAGGCAGAGCACACTATGACATAAATCACAGCAAGATACTTTTTGACCCACTTCCTAGAGAAATGGAAATAAAAACAAAAGTAAACAAATGCAACTTAAAAGCTTTTCACAGCAAAGGAGAATATAAACAAGACAAAAAGGCAACCTGCAGAATGCGAGAAAATATTTGCAATTGAAGCAACTGACAAAGGATTAATCTCCAAAATTTACAAGCAGCTCATGCAGCTCAATATCAAAAAAACAACCCAATCCAAAAATGGGCAGAAGACCTAAATAGACATTTCTCCAAAGAAGATATACAGGTTGCCAACAAACACATGAAAGGATGCTCAACATCACTGATCATTAGAGAAATGCAAATCAAAACTACAATGAAGTATCACCAGTCTGAATGGCCATCATCAAAAAATCTACAAACAATAAATGGTGGAGATGGTGTGGAGAAAAGGGAACCCTCTTGCACTTTGGGTGGGAATGTAAATTGATACAGCCACTATGGAGAACAATATGGAGGTTCCTTAAAAAACTAAAAATATAACTACCATATGACCCAGCAATCCCACTACTGGGCATATACCCTGAGAAAATCATAATTTAAAAAGAGTTATATTAGCACAATGTTCATTGCAGCTCTGTTTACAATAGCCAGGACATGGAAGCAACCTAAGTGTCCATTGACAGATGAGTGGATAAAGATGTGGCACATATATACAATGGAATATTACTCAGCCATAAGAAGAAAGGAAATTGAGTTATTTGTAGTGAGGAGGATGGACTTAGAGTATGTCATACAGAGTGAAGTAAGTCAGAGAAAAACAAATGCCGTATGCTAACACATATATATGGAATCTTAAAAAAAAAAATTGTTCTGACAAACCTAGGGGCAGGACAGGAATAAAGACACAGACATAGAGAATGGACTTGAGGACATGGGGAGGGGGAATTGTAAGCTGCGACGAAGTGAGAGAGTAGCATGGACCTATATACACTACCAAATGTAAAACAGATAGCTATTGGAAAGCAGCTGCATAGCACAGGGAGATCAACTCCGTGCTTTGTGACCACCTAGAGGGGTGGGATAGGGAGAATGGGAGGGAGGCGCAAGAGGGAGGAGATATGGGGATATATGTATACGTATAGCTGATTCACTATGTTATATAGCAGAAGCTAACACACCATTGTAAAGCAATTATACTCCAATAAAGATGTTAAAAAAAAGCAATCGATTTATTAAGTAGTTGTGTCACATATTTTAAGGTGTTTTTTATATGCACTAATTCAATATTTTATTTTATTTTTAAAAATTTTTATTGGAGTATAGTTGATTTACAATGTTGTGTTTTTTTCAGGTGTACCACAAAGTGAATCAGTTATACATATACATATATCCACTCTTTTTTTTTTTTTTTTTGCAGTATGTGGGCCTCTCACTGTTGTGGCCTCTCCCGTTGCAGAGCACAGGCTCCAGACACGCAGGCTCAGCGGCCATGGCTCACGGTCCCAGCCGCTCCAGCGGCATGTGGGATCCTCCCAGACCGGGGCACGAACCTGTGTCCCCTGCATCGGTGGGCGGACTCTCAACCACTGTGCCACCAGGGAAGCACCCCCCTTTTTTTTTTTAAGATTCTTTTCCCATCTAGGCCATTACAGAGTATTGAGTAGAGTTCCCTGCGCTATACAGCAAGTTCTTATTAGTTATCTAGTTTATATATTGTAGTGTTTAAGCACATTACTTTTAATTATTTTTTTTATTATCATTGTTATCATAATCACCGATAATAGCAATCACATATATGGTGTTTTCTGCATGCCAAACACTGTTCTGATACATGTGTACATGAGCATTCCCACACACACACATGTGCGTGCACGCACATACACACACACACACACACACACTTACTTAATCATTTCCATGAACCTGTGAGGCTAGGGCTGTTATCACCCCCATTTCTAGATGAGGACATTGACATGCACACAGAGGTTGAGTAATGACCTTGGTCATACGGTTTGTGAATTGAGGAAGGAATAGAACCCAGGCAATCTGGCTCTGTGTCTTGCTATTAACTTCTTGCTTTTTAAAGACCCTGTTTAATTTTTCAAGTTAAGTGTCTTTCTGAGATTTTTTTTCTCATAGATTTGTCTGAAAATAAACCTCAGTAGGTATACTGCATGTGCATGGAAAAGGCAAAAAATATGAAGTGATTCTCAACTTGGGCTGCACGTGGGAACACTGAAATCACTGGTGGAACTTCAAAAAGTGCTGATGCCTGGGCCCCATCCCCAGAGAGTTTGATTTAATTTCTCTAGGGTGCAGTCAGGACATTGGATTTTCTTTTTTTGTTTTGGAAAGCTCCTCATTTGATCTAATGTGCAGCCAAGGTGAACACTGAGAGGAAACAAGCTGACATCACAAATCAATTCAGTGAACATCCTGAGGGGTTGTGCTCACTCTACCTTTCCTGTCTGTGACCTCATTTCTATCAGAAGTCAGACTCAGCTTGAGCACCCAGAGGCCCTACAAGACTCTGAATTACTTAGCTATGATTGAATAATATTCCCTATACTGTACTTAGAAAGGCAGGAAATTACTAGCATTTTTTAGAAAGATTCTCAGTATCCAAGATTGAATCAAAATAGATATTTTTGTTATATTCAGTTGATTAAGATTCATTTAATTTTCCATTCCCCAAATGTTCCAGGTACTAGCTATTTGTTTTATTTTTACTGAACATGTCCTCAGCACTCAAGCCCTGTTTATTAACCTTTATGTTTATGTTTTTAAGATCCCCTAGTAGACCAAGTTACTGCTTGAATTCCATATTTCATTAAATTAGTTTCACTTTTGAATAAGCAAATGTGGTTTTAAAAATGATTTTATATAATTATTTCATATCTTAAATTTGTATTATAGATACAAAAGCAGATATCATCTTGGTAAATTATGATGCCATGTCATTTCTTATTAATTTGTAGGAATCCTTCCTTTATTGATACATAAGCCCAGCAGGGAAACCAGAGAGAGCCAGGTCATATACAGGTGTGACAGGAAGCTTGTGATGCAATCACTTCTATGTGATACATTTGAGTGGTAAAATTTGTGTTTCTCCCTTAAGAATTCTTGGTTTTCACTTCTGTCTTCTATGTGGATTGTGATGGGAATGATTTTGCATGAGATTTCTCTTTAGCATTTTACATAGTGAACAATGCACCTGTTTGAAGTGAGTGCCTCAATGAAACGTTTTATGGGGCAGAACTAGTTGCTATGCTAAGAAACTAAGGGCTGTGCTGATATACATAATGGATTCTATTTTTAGTTGAGCATGTGTTTCTATAGCCTGGCTTCATTATGCAAGAGGCCAGCAGTTTCAGCACTACATTGTGAATATTGAGACATTAGATGATCAGAAGAGGTGGGACTTTAGGTTGTGAAATTTTCATCTATTTTAGCCCTGACAGAGTTCATGACTAGAGGGAAAAATTAAAAATGAAACAAACAGATTAACATATACACACTACTGTATATAAAATAGATAACCAATAAAGACCTACTGTATGGCACAGGTAACTATACTCAATATGTTGTAATAACCTATAAGGAAAAATAATCTGAAAAAAGATATATATGTATAAATTTATCACTTTGCTGTATACGTGAAACTAACAACATTCTAAATCAACTATACTTCAATAAACAAAACAAAACAAAACAACCCATGTCCTGGCTATTGTAAATAGAGCTGCAATGAACACTGTTATAAAGCAGAAACTAACACACCATTGTAAAGTAATTATACTCCAATAGAGATGTTAAAAACAAACAAGTTCTAAAACGACTTCAGCTTTATGGTGTTTGTAGGGTGCGTTCTTCCAGAAGCTGACCCCAAGACAAAGATTCAAGCTCAAGTACTTTATTTGGAAGGTGACCTCATGAAGCATGAACAGAACAGTGGGGAATTGAGATAGGCAAGGGAAGACAGCCCATAATGGCTGAATTATCAAATAGGTTACACTCTGGGCAACTGAAGCTCCAACCCACTGGGGAGCCCTGGGGGACATTGTGGCACACACCACAGCGAGAGAGCTGTGATGTTTACCTATCCGTTCCCGCCTGTCAGTGTTTGAGGGAAGCTCCTCCCTGGGTTGTTATGTCCTCAGCACTTTGTCAGCCCCTCTCCATGGCCAAGGGGCCTCCAGATCAACGGGCCTCAGGCTTCAAGAAAGCGCTCAGACATAGTTGTGGTTAGAAGTTGTCAGTGGGCATGCGTAGGAACACATGGGCACCAGCAGCAGCGACTACTCTGTCGGCCTTTATTTTCAGGTCAGACTTTATAGATCTCTACCACAGTTGCAAACAGGTGGCTGAACCCATTCACAGGCAGACAGATCTTGTTTGGCCTGCTTAACATATTAAAATGTAAAGGCCAGCATTTAAAGAATCTGGGGAGTTAATATGTAAATCTGGATTTCTCAGAAAATCACAAGGCCTGGCAACACTGTTCACCAGTACCCCCATGGCCACATTTGGCCACCTGCAATCAGGGCATGTGGGATCCAGTCGACCACTGTCCCCACCAGGCCAGCCTGCTTGCCTCATTGACACGGCCACTTAGGCTCATTTAGACTTTTGAGCATAGAGTATCAGGCATCTCTGGCAACATCCTTTACTGGAAGTTTCAATAAGCTAATGATTATGAAGCTTCCTGTGGAATGAAGTCAGTTCTGTCACAATAGGCCTGTTGGTTGCTGTGGCGTAAAGACCGATTTTACAGTGGAAAATGGCCGAAGGTCAGCAAATCCAGGCCCTGCTCATAACTGCCAGAAGCAAAGCAATTGATACCCCAAGCCCATTTTCTTTGTGAGTTATGGATTTGAAGTGTGTGAGCCTTGAGGTCACTCCCAGCTTTAAAAGGCTATTATTCCAAAGTGACTTTCACACGGCATTGTGCTAGGTTAGATTTATCAATATGACTCCTTGGCAAAGGATTTCATGTTGAGTTGGGCCATTAATCTATGGGAAATAAAAATGGTGGGCTCTGGGACACCAGGCAGAACAACTTCCCTTTGTGGAATGAATGGCATTAACTGCATCCCCAGTTCAAGGCAATGGGCACTGACTAGTTTAGCCAACTACTGTAACCTGACCTTTCCCCATTATAGAGCTTCACTGTCCCATATGGTGGCCACTAGATGCATGTTGCATTTTACATTTAAATTGTAATTTATTAAAATAAAATAAGAAATGCATTTCCTCAGCCACACTAGCCACATTTCAAGTGCTCTGGAGTCAACTGTGGACAGGTACAGTTAAAGAACATTTCCATCACTAAAAGAAAGTTCTACTGGACGTCACTGCATAGACATTGGGTCAGAAATGGTCTAGTCAGAGCCAGTGCAAAGCAAAAGTTTCCTTGAATTTATAGAGAAAGAACCTTTCTCTCTTTTGCTGCATCATATCCTGCAAGGATGTTGAATGGACCTGACTTTGTTCTTTGGTTCCCAATGATGAAGATGTTCGGGTGCTCTAGATACCACTTTGGGAGCCTAACAGGTAAGCTAACCCTGCAGAAGAAAAACCAGTGAAGGACCAGATCCTCAGTGATGTCATTTGAGATATAGATCAGACCATTTCAAATCC
The DNA here is from genome assembly GCF_025265405.1 of Mesoplodon densirostris. Classification (NCBI taxonomy): domain Eukaryota; kingdom Metazoa; phylum Chordata; class Mammalia; order Artiodactyla; family Ziphiidae; genus Mesoplodon; species Mesoplodon densirostris. The sequence goes on from NC_082676.1 coordinate 74,900,903, forward strand.
ATGAGTTAATCAGTCTCCTTCACTGTCTAAGCCAGTTTCAGATGGGATGTTGTGCTAGGTACCTTGAAGATAATGACTCTTAGTTGGAGGGTTAAATGCAGTGTTTTTATTCCATCACAGAAATCAAAGAAATGTAGTGGTAAAAAATGCTAATGTTTCAGACAAAATTGGCATAAAATCTTTCATTTTAGAATTGGATCAGGCCTTAATTAAGTTATCACATCTAATCCCTTCATTTTTCTCTCTTGTAATCTAGGGACAGGGAATGGGGTCTGGCACAATTACACAGCTAGCTGGTAAAAGAACCCAAGTTAAAATGCACATCTCTTAATTACCAACGCACATTCTTTCCACTATATCACACCCTCATTTCCCAAAAATGTAAAATATTCTAATACTAATGATTAATTCAGGTTGTGTTATTATATAGTGGTGTGGTTGAACATATGGTAAATAAACCCACTTTACAAAAGAAAAAGCAATGTTTGATCATTCCTTATTAAATTTTGTCCGTTGAGGGAGATTCTCCCTTTATCATTCTCTTCCTCCCTTAATTATCTCTTGTAGTTATTTACAGAATAAATATATCAGTCACCTTCTGTTGTTTAGCAAACCACCCCCAAACTTAGTGCCTTAGAACAACAACCATTTATTTCAATCACTCCTGTGTGGGCTGACAGTGTGGTGTGGGCTCAGGCAGACACTTTTTCTTGTTCAGCCGGGCTCCTCTGGCATATGTAGGTAGCTGGGGGATGGATGTGAGGCTCTGCTGATCATGGCTGGCCTCTCATGTCTGAGGCTGCATCTGGGATAGCTGGGATGGCTCGGATCTGGTCCAGGTGGTCCCTCATCCTCCAGCTTATTCTTGTGGTGGGTTCTGAGACAGAATGGAAGTTTCAAGGCCCTAGAGTCAAAATTGCCATATTGGCACTTCTGCCCCATTTTATGTGCAAAACCAAATCATTCATAGGGTGAGGAAATAGATGCCAGCTCTTTATATCAAGTTCTACAAAGAGGCCTGGATACACATAATGGAATGATTTGTGGCCATTTTTGCAATCAAATACAGAAAAGGAATTGTTTCCTCAAATCATAGGAGACTCTCTCTGTTATAGTGAAGTGTCTCAGTGGGGCAGAACTGACCAATGGCTTCCGAAGCTTCCTGAAATATCAAGGCAGTGCTAAATACCCTAGCCAGACAATTGTGTTAACTGCATACATGCAGCATTTGACCCTTATACTGCTGTGAGGTAGGGTTGTCTCTTCATACCCTAGACTTTGGGTCCTCCATTGATGTTCAGAGAAGAAACGATCCCTGTGAGGTGATGGGGAAGTGGAGCCATATTCCAACCCAGGATGCACTTGGACAACACCCTGCTAGCAACAGCTCTTAAAACCAGAGTGTTTTTAAGTGTATTGAGGAATGAGGCTGGGAGCGGGCAATTGCAACAAGAGAGGGAACTCTTAATTAGTCTTCAAGGGTATGAGTTTGCTGTTATAAATCTCTCAGTTTTTATTCCTGTCCTGCCCCTAGGTTCTTCAGAACAATTTTTTTTTTTAGATTCTATATATATGTGTTAGCATACAGTATTTGTTTTTCTCTTTCTGATTTATTTCACTCTGTATGACAGACTCTAGGTCCATCCACTTCACTACAAATAACTCAATTTTGTTTCTCTTTATGGCTGAGTAATATTCCATTTTATATATGTGCCACATCTTATTTATGCAGATGTAGAGAATAGACTTGAGGACATGGGGAGGGGGAAGGGTAAGCTGGGATAAAGTGAGAGAGTGGCATTGACATATATACACTACCAAATGTAAAATAGATAGCTAGTGGGAAGCAGCTGCATAGCACAGGGATATCAGATCCGTGCTTTGTGACCACCTAGAGGGGTGGGATAGGGAAGGTGGGAGGGAGATGCAAGAGGGAGGCGATATGGGGATATATGTATACATATAGCTGATTCACTTTGTTGTACAGCAGAGACTAACACAACATTGTAAAGCAATTATACTCCAATAAAGATGTTAAAAAATAATATGAAGAATAAATGAATGGAAAGTAGAAAAAAACATAAAAATAATAAATTAAAAAAAAATAGGGGCTTCCCTGGTGGCGTAGTGGTTGAGAGACCGCCTGCCGATGCAGGGGACACGGGTTTGTGCCCTGGTCCGAGAAGATCCCACATGCCACGGAGCGGCTGGACCCGTGAGCCATGGCCGCTGAGCCTGTGCGTCCGGAGCCTGTGCTCCACAACGGGAGAGGCCACAACAGTGAGAGGCCTGTGTACCGCAAAAAAAAAAAAAAAAAAAAAAAATCTCACAGCTTCTGTGCTATTTTTTCCTTTTCCTAAATGATTTTGAAGTGATTTTTCTGTGCCTAATATAGCCTTTTTTTTTTTCAAGTATTCCTGTGTTGGGAACACGGAAATAATTCAAAATCTGTAAGAACACTGGGCAAGTGGAAATTAAACCTCAGGATTCTTTACTTCTGGAAAATGATCATGGGTTTTTTTCCATAGTAGAGAGGTAGAAATCTTTCTAGATCTCTTCTTCTAGCCTGGGCCACAACATGCATTTTTCTGGGATGAAAACACATGAGTTTGACCAAGGGAGAGTTTGGTAGGTTTTGTCAATGAAGCATGGGAAGGGATCAGTCCTTACTCTGAGCTCATCTTTTTTTAAGCTGAGTGTGCTCTGGGAAGATGCAGGCATCAGCGCATTTATATCTGACAGAACCAACAGAGCTGCAGTGAAAGGGAAGAAAGGCCATTATCTAGTGAATGTATATTGAGCTGGGAGACACTGAGGTTAAAACATTCAGTTTATTGCCATCTCTTTATTTGTATTTTATAGAATTAGTCCGCGACCTCCATAATTGTTCTTTTGTAAGATACTCTGTGTAAGATCATGGACTCTGAAATCCAATTCTCTGGGTTTGAAACCAAGCTCAGCACTCTGTGTCTCTGAGGAAGCCATTTAACCACTCTGAGCTTCCGTTTCCTTTTCTCTGAAATGGGAATAATACATCTCTTTCATAGGAATCTTGTGAGGATTAAATGAGATCACACATCTGAAACACTTGGTACAGCACACAGAGTAAATGCTCCACACTTGCTAGCTACCTTTAGTAGAAATTTTAGTACATTTAGAATATATATATATATATATATATATATATATATATATATATATATATATATATGTATGTATGTATATATATTCTGTGTGTGTGTGTGTGTGTGTGTGTGTGTGTGTGAGAGAGAGAGAGAGAGAGAGAGAGAAAGAGAGAGAGAATTTGATCTATGGCAGGTGTTCAGGTACTTTTGGTTCATATTTTAAATCTCTTTTTTTTTTTTACTCAATTTGATTAAAAAGTTGGGATCTCCAAGGAATGCCAGTGTCCCAGGTTGCAGATGTCCTCGTAAATGAGTGTAGATTGGGAGGCTGTCAAATAATTAGTACGTCAACTAGATGCCTGAAGTCAGAGAGGACATGGGGCATGTGACCTACATCAGTGGATGTGAGGAATGGAAGGCTGAGCGGGAAAAGACACTTTGTCACCTAAACCAAGGATCTGGACAAGCTTGATGGGCCCAATTGCCAGGTTGGCCTTGGAAAATGAGATCCAGTTCTCTGTGTTTTTGAAAACAGGAGCCATATTTGATTTCTCTGTGTGTCTCTGGCAGCTTTTAGCAAGGCTTCTTATATTAAAAGAATGGCGTTAAGGTCTCAATCAGGACGGCCTGAGGCAGTTAGAGGGAAACTGATTTAGTCCCTCTACTGGTCAATGTCAACCAGTGTTGCACCCAGATTCCCTGGGATCCCTGTGTGCCCGTTACTTTTGAGTGCCTATGATGTGCTCTTCTTGTTGTATCTGAACTCTCGCTAGTGAGGCCTGCTTAGATCAATACATTATTTTATCCTCCTTGGATAAATAGAAAATCATACTCATTCTGAGGAAAAATTGGCATATCTCAAAGCCGAAAGTAGCTCTGGTTGGATATTTAAAGAACACATGTAATAAACTCTTTTAAAAACCAGAGGTAAGAAAGGGGAAGCATTTGAAAGTATAACTTTGCAGTAAATCACAGTTTCATTCAAATGTAAGTGGGAAAATTGGAACAGGAAATAATGTCACTTACAAATTTATTTTAAATCATATTTAAATTTTTAGTCTTGCAAGGACTGGGCAGGATGAAAAAATGTAATTGCTTAGAACTTCTTAGCAAAACAAATCAGTACATTAGTAAGAAGTAGCCTATGCAGTAGGCATTATTCTGCTCTCTGACCTCGGAAAACATATTATATTAAAAGGGTAAGCTAGGTACATAGAATCAAGGCAGCCTTTAATCTCTGACTTTTTATAGACATAAAAGACATGAATAGAAATGACTGATTCTAAGCAGAGAAACAAAGGAGCCCTGAATCTCTTAAGCTGAGCCATATGAAATTGCCATAATTGTAGGTCAAAATTGGTCAAACATGGGCAGTTTCACATAGACAACAAGCCAGTCATTAGGAAGAGCAAGTGTTACTTTTGCTAAACTGGCCATCTAATGATGACAGTGTAGAGCCAATATTGATGCAGCAAATAGGAGTCCACTTCTTCTATTGTTAATGTATCTGATTTTATTCTAATAGATTAGTACATGGTGCAACATTTCACAAATAACAGGAGATAATATGCTGCTTTTACGATTCTGTATAGGCTTCTTATATTTCATCATATGCATGTAATTAAGTGCAAGCGTAACTTTTGCTTAAGAGGTCAGCTTCCAATTCAGGTTTGGGGAAAATAAACTTGGAGTTAGCTTCCTACATATTTATCATTTTATTTGCTCATGAGTTATGTTCTCTTTTTGTTGTGTAGGAGAAAAACTGATTTAGGTTGCTTCCTTTGCAGTATAGGTGGGCAGTTAGTAGTACAGACTCTGAAACCCCTCTGCTTGGGCTTGAATCTCAGCACATTAACTTGTGAACTGTGTGACTTAATCCATTTGTACCTCAGTTTTCACAGAAATAAAAAGAGGATACTGATAACACTTCCTTGAGAGGTTGCTGTAGGGGGTACATGAATTAACAGAAGATGTGTAGATCAGTGCTTTCCATATTGGAAGCATGAGTGTTTATTGTTTTTCATTGTGGTCCTATTTATGAAACTTCTGTACCTGGGCTTTCTGGAGACTGACTAGTTGCTCTTCAGCTTCAGAAGCCATCCTAATTCTCCTGTAGTACCAGAAATTCATCTGTGAGTAGTGTCACGTTGTCAGTAGAAAGTCCACACAAGTTGGTGAACCTAGAGGGTGGGGTTTCCTTAATTAGTTGACATTTAGTGAGGATTGGTTGGTGGGAGTAAACTGCTCTGAGTATTCACATGGCTGGGAACTACCCCACCTGCGGTTGCCTTATGAATGCTCTAGTACAATTTCTTTGCAGGTGTCTTCTTACCCACAGAGCAGTAAGTGGTGGCTGGGTCTATGTACTATATGCATGTGCATCCTGTTATCCATTCATTTATCCAACACAGTTTTACTGAGCACCTACTAAGTGTCAGGCGTTCTTCTAGGTAATACACAACGGCCTTATTTGCACTGTAAGTCAGAGGGTGTGCTAGCAACAGTGCTGAGAGCACTGGGAAGAGCTGGGAGCAGGGGTGGTGGTGACTGTGTAGGTGCTCAGGGAAGGCATCTCTGAAAAGCTAAGTTTTTTTTAATCAGTATATTTTTAATTGAAGTATAGTTGATTTACAATATTGTGTGAATTTCTGCTATACAGCAAAGTGATTCAGTTATATATATATATATATATATATATATACTTTTAAAAATATTCTTTTCCCTTATGGTTTATCATAGCATATTGTGTAGTTCCCTGTGCTATACAGTAGGACCTTGTTGTGTATCCATTCTATATATAAAAGCTTACATCTGCTAACCCAACCTCCCCCTTCATCCCTCCCCCAACCCCCTTCCTTTTGGCAGCCATCAGTCTGTTCTCTATGTCTTTGAGTCTGTTTCTGTGAAAAGTTGAGTTTTTGAGCAGAGACTTAAAGGAGCTGGGGGACAAGCCAGGTGGAAATCTGAAGGAAGAATACTCTAAGTAAAAGAATTAGTAAGTGTGAAGTTGTGTGACCTGGGATAGTTTGATGAACAGAAAGGTGGCTGTTTGGCTGCAGCAGAGTAAATGGGGGCTGGGGCAGTAGTAGGAGACAATGCCAGAGAGGTCACTGTAAGGCAAGGTCAAGTTATGTTGGGTTTTATAGACTATTTAAAGGACTTTGGCTTTTCTCTGAGTGAAATCTGAAGCCATTATAAGGTTTTGAACAAAGGTATGAGTGTGTTTCAAAAAAGGATCCCTATAACTTATGATTTGGACAAAATGGCGTAGATTCATATCTCTCTTTTCTCCACTAAGTACAACATAAATCCTGGAAGTAATGCCAGAGACAACCAGCAGAGAACTCTGACAGGTGCTGACAGGAAGGAAACTGGTTTGTGACATCAGGACCAGAGGAGCAGCACGGTGGCAGCAGGGCATCTCCTGTTCTTCCCAACCAGCAGAAGAAGGTGACCCGGGTCCCACATTGCATTGCATGAGCTCTGATGTAGAAACACAGGGTGGCCCAGGAAGCTCCTCCATTCCGTGAATCTAGTGGGAGTTCTTCCACTGTCACCAGGAGAGCCTGGCACCACTGGCAAGGGGGACCAACTGGGATCTCAGCTAGTGACAGAGGCTGGAAGAAGTGCTCTCCTTCCTCCCTATGTCTGAAACTCTTCTCCGTCATGAAACTCAACCTGGGGGTGGCTGAGGCACTGGCAAAATGGAACCCACTGCAGCAAGCAGCCCTGGACTGGGAAACCTCTTGTTCCCATGGGCCTGAGGCTGCCCTCCTCTGCCCAGGGACACTGGGACTGCTGGGCAGCTCCAGGAACAGAGATTCCACTGCAGGGAGCACTTGGCCTGGAGAGTCTACTTGTCCCCACAGGCCTGAGGCTCCCCTCCCTGAGGTGGACTGAGGAAGCAAACCCCTTCTGCCTCCTCAGGCCCAAGGAGTCCCTGCAGTATCATATAAATCCAGCAGATCAAAGTAATACAGCAAAGGCTCTGAAAATTAACCTGTCCTTGGAACCATAACCCATGAAAGTACACCAGGAACCTCATGATAAACTAAACAGGGTGATTGCCTACTAGAATAAAAGATGTGAGGAGGGTTCAGAGTATTCTACCATAATAGACAAAATGTGCAGGATACAACTGACAACTGCCCAGCATACTAAGAACCAGGAAAATGAAAATGTGGATGAGAAAAGATAATCAACTGATGCTAACACCAAGATGAATCAGAGGTTGGAATGATCTGATATGGATTTTAAAGTCGCAGGATAAAAATACTTCAACAATCAATTAAGAATTCTTTTGGAATAAATGCAAAAATAGAGAACCTCAGCAAAGAGATTGAAGTTTTAGAAAAAGAACCAAATGGAAATGATAAAACTGAAAAAATGTAATAAAACAAACATATAATAGACACATATATATATTTTAATAGCCAGAGCAATCACTATGAAAACTATACAAAGATGTCCACTTAAAAAAAATATATATATATATAAACATGGAATCCTAAAAAGTGTTCAAGTAACTCCCAAGAAGGCAAGAAAAGGAGGATAGAGGAGTGATAACCAGAGTAAACAAATAGAAAACAAATAATAAAATGGCAGAGTTAAACTCCAGCATATCAATAATTAACTCAAAGATAGTAGCATGGAAAACCCAGAAACAAAACTACAAAAATATGAACAACAATTTTTGACAAGGTGCAAAATCAATTTAATGGGAGAAAATCTTTTAACAAATGATGCTGGAGAAGTTGGACATCCATAGGCAATAAATAAATAAATAAATAAATAAATACTCAATGTAGCTTCACACTTTACACAAAAGTGAACATAAATAAGTTATGGACATAAATGTATAGCATAAAACTATAAAACTTAGGTAAAAACATAGGGAAATATTTGGACCAAGGACTAGGCCAAGAATTGAAACCAAAATCATGACACATTGAAAGAAAAGTTAGCTCTTATTAGAATTAAAATCTTTTGCTCTGTGAAAGACTCTGAAAAGAGAATTAAAAGACAAGCTACAGACTGGGAGGAAGTATTTGCAAATAATACACATAATACAAGTTCTGGTATGACAGAAAACTTATATCTAGAATACATAAATAACCTTAAACTCAACAGTTAAAAACCAAAACTGAACGATCCAATTAGAAAATGGACAAAAGATGCTCAAATAATCCACCAAAGGGGATATATAGATGACACATAAACATATGACAGGATGTCCACCATTATTGACCATCAAGGAAGTGCAAATTAAAATTCCAATAAGATATCACTACACACCTCTCAGGTTGGTTAAAATGAAAATAGTGACATTACCAAATGCTGGCAAGGATGTGGAGCCTGATCACTCACACATCGCCAGTGGGAATGTAATATGGGACAGAACTTTCGAAAAGAGTTCGGCAGTTTCTTATAAAACTTACCATGTAACTATTATATGACACAGCAATGTCTTGAGCACTTATTTCAGAAAAGTGAAAATGTATGTTCACACAAGAAAACTTTACACAAATGTTCATAAAAGCTTTATTCACAATAGCCTCAAACTGAAAACAGCCCAGATGTCCTTCAGTAGGTGAATGTTGGTACTTCCAGATTATGGAATAATACTCAGCAATAAAAAGGAACGAATTATTGGTACACACAGCAACCTGGATAAATCTCCAGGATGCTGAATGGAAAAAGCCATTCCAAAAAGATTATATACTCTATGATCCCATTTACATAAGTGTTCCGAAATGACAACATTTTAGAAATGAAGAACATATTTGTGGCTGCTCTGTGTTAGTCACAGGCATATGGAGCGAGGGAGGTTGGTGTGGTTGCAAAAGGGTAACATGAGGGATCCTTGTGATGATAGTACTGTTCTATATCTTGACTGTGGTGGTGGATGCATGAACCTGCACATGATAAAACTGTATAGAATTAAATACACACATATGCATAACACACACACACATACACAAATGAGTACAAGTAAACCTGGGGAAATCTGAATTAGATCCGTGAATGGCATCAATGTCAATACCCTGGTCATGATATTTCACTATATTTTGCAAGATAGTACCATTAGGGGAAACTGTGTAAAGGGTACTTGGAATCTCTATGTATTATTTCTTAAAACTGCCTGTGAATCTATAATTATCTCAATAAGAATTTCAATCATATAAAAAGAAACACCCAAAGTAGCACCTGAAGATTTTCAGTAATATCCCTGACCTCAGGACATCCTTAGACAAAAATAATAGAGTGAGTCTCCCTTTTCGAGGCATTTTTCATAATGTGATATTGTTACTACTCTCTTCTCAATAGTAAGTATGATGTTCATAGGAAAACAGCTCATGTTATATCAGTAAATGTTATTTGCTATTGCAGACTAATATGCAAATGAAGGACAGGCTTAATTATCTGGGTGTTGTTTACATTTTAGGAAAATAATTTTTAAATATATATGACTGCTATGAGAGAGATGATTCTGAACAATATGGTTTTATGCTGTGTGATCCGACTCCAGGCTGCTACTCCCTTCTATAAAACACAAGGACAGAAATTAGCAACTCCAAACTCTGCTCATGAAAAGTGCCATGCAATGCCCAAGTCGTTGTCTTCTTCTTCTCCTTCTCCTTCTTTCTTCTTTCTTCTTCTTTCTTTCTTCTTTCTTTCTTTCTCTTTCTTTCTTTCTTTCTTTCTTTCTTTCTTTCTTTCTTTCTTTCTTTCTTTCTTTCCTTCTTCTTCTTCTTCTTCTTCTTCTTCTTCTTCTTCTTCTTCTTCTTCTTCTTCTTCTTCTTCTTCTTTCTTCTTCTTCTTCTTCTTCTTCTTCTTCTTTTCTTCTTCTTCTTCTTCTTCTTCTTCTTCTTCTTCTTCTTCTTCTTCTTCTTCTTCTTCTTTCTTCGTCTTTCTTCTTTCTTCTTTTCTTCTTCTTCATATCCTTATCAGGAATTGTATTTTATCTCTAACAGGAAGATGAGTTCAGGATAAAAATTTTGGCAAGTACAAAATGCTATGGAAATATGCATTTCTGGTTGAATTTGGAAATAGGTTTGTAGTAGGCCCAAAATAGGAATATAAAATGTGTGTGATATACTTTCTGAAATCCATAGTCCAGCTTATTAAAAAAAAAGTTTATTTGTTAATTCTCTTCTTTATTACAAGTGAGAATTTGAGGTAGCTTACAGAATATATAGTACCCAGGGTAACAATAAATGAGGCTAAAAGTCTCTAAGTGTCTGGTGATATGGGGTTGCTTGATTCATGGTACTTATAAACAATGCAGCCCTAAAACTCATGCTATAGGTGTATCATTAGTACAATGGAAAACTATGATATATTAAATTTTAAAAAATGGAATTTCACTTTTACATGTTGTATACATATCAATAAATGTGTATATATGTGTATATATAAAAAGAAGAAAAAAAAACTAGAAAAAACTAGTCAGTTTGGGCTGCTATAACAAGAATACCATAGACTGGGGTGCTTAAACACAGTATTTATTTCTCACCATTCTGGAGGCTGGAAATCCAAGATCAGGGTGCTAGCATGGTTGGGATATTGGTGAAGTCTCTCTTCCTGTATCCTCACATGGCATAGAAAGAAAGAGGAAGCGAGTTCTCTCCTGTCTCTTCTTATAAGGCTCCACCCTCATTACCTAATTACTTCCCAAAGGCCCCATCTCCAAATACCATCCTGTTGGGGCTTAAGGTATCAACACATAAATTTTGCGGGGACACAAACATTCAGTCCATAGCAATATGCTAGAATGTTAGCAGTTACCAGTAGTGGTGCTGTTAGGAATATGTGTGGAATTAATTTTCTTTCTTATGCCATTCATATTCAGACTTTCTTATGATGACTTCGTATTATTTTTGAAGCTGGAAACTAATACAATAAATGGGATTTTCTTTTTAAGGAAAATGTCAGAGCAAAGAGAAAACTAGGATATGAGAAAAAAAAAAATGATGAAACCAGAGGTATAGCTGGTACACCAAAAAGGGCATGCATAATAACTCAAAGCGATTTACAGTTTGACTCTGAGTTTCCTAGCAGCACATACAAAGACTCTCAGTGCTGATTAGAGCAAACAGACTTAGCTATTCAGAAGTTTTATGGTGACCATAGATAATATTATAACTACCATTGATACGGACACCTAAGAGTTTTCTCTGGTGTGTCCCTATAAAGAAGATCACACCATCTCTTCTTTTAGTGAGTGATGCCTGCAGTAACATCTCTGTAAGACACAAAGGCAATAGCATTCACAGAGTTTGTCTCATATCTTTCTGAAACAGAGGTCAAAAACTACTCAGTACTAGCCGTTCTAGGAGAAATAAACCATGTGAACCTTGTGTGCAGCAGCTATACTATTTGTGGCCTCAAATTTTCCCTTCTCTGTCTCCACCCCTCTTTGTAATTTCACTTTGTAGGTCCTCCCATAAAAAGGTGGAGATTATTCCCTCACTCTTTGGTTTGGACTGGCACTGTGACTTTCTTTGTCCAATAGAATGTGATAGAAGTGATGGGTTGTCATATCTGAGCCTAGACCTCAAGAGTTCTTTTGTGCTTCTGCTCCTTCTTCTGTCAAGAGAACAAGCTCAGGTGAGCCTGATAGAAGCCAGCAGATCACATGGGACAGAGCTGAGTCATTCTAGACTATCTGGCTTCCACGTGACTTGCTAGTTGATTGCATGTGCGTGAGCAAGACAAGCTGAGTTCAGCTGAGCTGGCCCAGATTGGCAGATCCATTGATATGGCCCATACTCTCATAAGCAAAGATAAATATTTATTCTATGCCCTTGAAGTTTTATAGTTTATATGCAGCATTATTGTAGTAATAGATAACAAACACATCTGGCTTCATCCATTACAAGGAAAGAGATGGACTATATAGCCTTTAGGGTTCCCATTCTGGTTCTGCATTTAACTAGATGGGTGACTTTCAGCAAATATTTTAACCTCTGTTGAGTGGCATATGTAAAATGGGAAAGAAAAAAGATTATCTGTCTAACTCACAAAATTGCTAGTGTGAAATGAAGTATCTGTGAAATAATTTAGTAGCTGTGAAGTACAATTCAAATTTAGGTTAATTTGAAACTCTCTGCTCTACAGTAATACACCAAGTTTAAATTTTCTCCAATATAGTTGATCTTTCACCTGCTAAATAAAACAAACAAACATAAAGAGTATTTTAATGCCATGCCAATCATTGTTAGATCAATCCAGGAATGTTTTGATATCTCACTATCAAATATAAAATTAGCTAGAGGAGAAAAATTTTTTAGTTTTTATAAATATGGCTTACAGAAGGTGATCTTTAAGTAAAATAAAGCAAAACAAGCTTTGGCTTACTCAAGGCAACTTTTTAGTTCAGAACATCGAATATGGCTGTCAGGCTCCAGGCACGTCAGGGTGTGAACCTGCCGCACACTTGAGGTATAATTTGCATGCTCTAGTCAGGTAATGGCATGTGCAAAGAGAGAATTAATTAATAATTGGATGAATGGATAAAGAAGATGTGGCACATATATACAATGGAATATTACTCAGCCATAAAAAGAAACAAAATTGAGTTATTTGTAGTGAGGTGGATGGACCTAGAGTCTGTCATACAGAGTGAAGTAAGTCAGAAAGAGAAAGACAAATACTGTATGCTAACACATATATATGGAATCTAAGAAAAAAAAATGTCATGAAGAACCTAGGGGTAAGACAGGAATAAAGACACAGACCTACTAGAGAATGGACTTGAGGATATGGGGCGGGGGAAGGGTAAGCTGTGACAAAGTGAGAGAGTGGCATGGACATATTTACACTACCAAATGTAAAATAGATAGCTAGTGGGAAGCAGCTGCATAGCACAGGGAGATCAACTCGGTGCTTTGTGACCACCTAGAGGGGTGGGATAGGGAAGGTGGGAGGGAAGGAGATGCAAGAGGGAAGAGATATGGGAACATATGTATATGTATAACTGATTCACTTTGTTATAAAGCAGAAACTAACACACCATTGTAAAGCAATTATACTCCAATAAAGATGCAAAAATAATTGGCTTTATTTAAATGCATTTTCACCTTTTTGTTTCATGGTCTACAGATCCCTGTAGGATTTTGAAATATAGGAAATAATTTCTCAAATTAAATCTCAACAATATTCAGTTGTTTTATTTGCAGCCACAGAGATAAAAGTGACTCTTGATATCTGATTTATTTATTTTTAAACAAAAATTAAATAAAATTTAAATAAATTTATAAAGTAATTTTTCATTTTAATTAATTTAATTTATTATTAGAATAACCAAAAAATATTACTAAGGAAAATGGTTTTCTTGGTTTGGCTGTAAAATATATTCTTTGCCTATATTATCATCTTGAAAATTCTGGATATTTCTAGTTTACAAATAATGGCTTTTTTCTAATAATGGTATATAATCATTATAAAATTTAAAATAATAATAAAATATACAATAAAATAAAATTTTCTTCAGATACTTTCACCCAGAAACACATTAACTTCTAGAGAATATAATTTCAGATATTGGCCTGTACATCTATACATATAGAAAGGTAACACATAAATAGGAATACTTTTAGAACAACTGGAACATGTTATACATTCTAATTCAATTAACATTTTAGATTTCATTTTAGTTCAAGTTAAGCATGAAAAATAAGCTGAATATAATCTAAAGGGCTGAACTCCAGATAACAGTTTCACTGAGGATAAGTTGTTTCTAAAGGATCCCTCTAAAATTAAGGGAAAAAGTGATTATAAAGAAATTGAAGTTCAAGTCAGTACTTATGTAACCAAACTTTTGCCCTTTAACCATATGCAGTTCTTGCTGTGAATAATTAATACATTAGATAATGTATGCTTCTTTTTCACTTTATTCTCACAGCCCCTAAATGTATTAGTTATAAGATTATTTTTACATTTTTAAGGCTTCTACCATGTCATGATACTCTGTGGTCATTATTCCTGAAATTATTTAAAATTAATTTAAAAACCAGCAATCAGATTAAAATGGGAAATGCAAAAAGTGCTTAGATATGAAAAAGGAGACCCAAACTTATTCATAATAGTAGAAATGCAAATTATAACCACAGTGAATTTCCATTTTTTACCTGTCAGATTGTCAATGATCTAGGAGTCTGACAACATCTTCTAATGGTGAGGCTGTGGGGAAATAGACCTTATCATGCATTGCTGGGAAAAGTACAATTGGAGGGTATTCAGTAATATCTACCAGGACTATAAATGCATTTATCTTTCGACCCAGCAATTTCTCTTCTGGGAATTTACCTTTTTATGTATATCTGCACATGTACAAAATGACATATGTACAAGGTTATTCATCTCAGAGTTGCTTATAAAAGCATATCTTAGAAACACCCTAAGTGTCCATCAATAGGGAACTTGTTGACATAATTTATTCATTTATATTTTGCAGCTAAGGAGGAGAGAGGGGATAGGAGAAATGAGAGCTCTTCATATTAATGTATAAAGATCTCTAAGACATGCTGATCAGTAAAATGTTCATGTTCAGAAGGTGTATAATAAAGGGAAGTGATAAGAATATTCTTGTCTATATTTGCATATAGACAGTTATGTATGACATTAATTAAAGTATTTGCCTGGTGTGGGAGGGGCTGGAGCAGAAGGGGCACTGGTGGACTCTAGCTCTCTGAATTATTCTGCTTTATGAATCAGTGACCATTACTTATTACAAAAAGAAAATTAAAGCATTAACTGAATGGATTCAGTTCTCAGCAGCACTGCTTTTGTCTCATACTCTTCATTTCTGACTTCTTTCATTTGATTTGCTTTTTGGTTAGCTGGATTTTTGTCACACAGCTAATTTAAAAGAAAGATTCATGAGTATTCTATGTCCTAGATTGCTGCATGAGGGAGAATATCTGTCTATCACAGTTTTGTTTGTGAATCCTTACTTGAAAACACTTACAATCCTTTGGTCTCCCTTGTTTCTGCCTCAAAATATTGTTAGCATCATTTCACTTTCTTCTGGAATGGGACTGCGGCATTTTCACCAAAGTGGATCTTTTTTTTTTTTTTTTAACCTCTACTTTTGTTGTTGTTGTAGTGTTGGAGATTTTTTTAAGGTGGAGTAATTCACTGATAATGGCTCATACTCTTTAATTTTACCCAGAAGTTTGGCTTTCTTTTTAGAATATCTATTAATATTGCATTATTTTGTGAATCTTTGCTTTATCTCTAACTCTTCAGTATAAAATATATTCAGGGAGGAATTTTAGCTCTTAAGAGGTTTAATTCAAAATTTTCTTTGTGAAATTTTTCCTATATTCTCCATGAGTATGTGAATGAAATACAAGAATAATCTGAAGTTTTGTATTTGTTTGAATTGCCTGTATCATGAAACTGATGCTAATGTTTTTAACTCTTTACTATATTGCTTAGGTTTTGAATTGTATGAGTGCTCTTTAATAGAGAGGTAGGTTACTTAATAGCTATATTCTTTATTGACTGTGATATATGCATTGTAGATAAAGATTTTTCTATGTGCAGATGATACAAAATGTCTTGCAAACCTCTATGAGTTTGCCTGTGCAATGCTAAAACAATCTGATTGAAACAATAAGGGGAGGAAAGTCACCTGGGTACCTCTACGTGCCTGTAGTAGTCCAGATGATCTGAGAAGCAAGTGCCAAGATGGGATTAAATGTTAAAAGGTTTAATTAGGGGAAATGTGTGTGAGTGAAACAAGGCAGAGAGCTGGGGGAGGTTGGGAGAGCCTTCTGACTGCGATGTAAGTTTGGTCCAGAGTGAAGGAGAGAGGGAGAAGAGGTTGGTTGGAAGTATCCTGGACTGGCATGCCTTTTAAGGAAGGTACAGCAAACTTGAAGGTGAATCTTTGAGGCAAAGTCAATTGTCAGAGGAGTCCCATGTCTCCTAGGAAAGGGCCTGCCTTCATCTCTTCGTAAGTATTACTCATTGCCTGTGAACACCAGTGGGGGCTGTGGCCTCATCATAAGTGTGGTGATGGCTTTCAGAGGAGCTGTGAAGGCTGATTCCATCTTTCCCAGGCTTACACTGGGCCTCCTCCTTTGTATTTGTTCTTGGATGACCTCATCCACTCCTAGCACGAGGTCTGTCACTTAATCTCAGTCTGTAGTTTTGGTCACTCTCCTATCTGACATGCCAAAACTATTTTCCAATTGCCTTCTGTATATTTCCACCTTGCTGCCCTGAAGACCTTCCCAACTCAACACCCTACAATGAACTCATGTTCCTTCATCCCTCCCCATTTCCTCTAACTCTCTATCCCTGTCTGTCTTAATTCACCACTTCATCTTCCTTCCCCTTTCCAAGTTAAAAACCTTGGAGGTATCTGTATCTCTTCCTCTCTTCACCTCAAATATCCAACCAGCTGCCTTGACCTTTCGTGTATCTAAAATTCTAGACTTTGGTCTCTCCTTCCATTTCTATTGTAACAGTCCTAATTTAGACTACAAGTTTCTCTTCATGGTTAGATAGATTTAATTTAATTTGATTTAAGTAATTTGATGCACTTTTTGTTTAGCTAGATTTTGTCATCTAGCTAGATTTTGTCGTCTAGCTAATTTTAAAGGAGGATTCATGAGTGCTCCATTACCCAAATTACTGCTTAAGTGAATGGAATAGAGTGGATAGGGCCTGCCATTCCATTTCCTAATGGTAGTGACTGACAGGCAACTCTCCTCTTCCTAGAATTCTCATAGTTGATCACCTCTTTTTTGACAGTTCTTCAGCCGTTATGTTTGTATGAAAAGCCGAAATCTGCAATGAGGGATGCTGGCAGAGTCATGGTGATTTTTCTACCTCTGCTTGTCACATTGGTATCGTGAATGATATTTTTTTGTGTGTCATGGGAAAGTTCCAGATGCTACAGTCCACACTGCATAATCCAGTATAGAAGTACAGAAAGTATCAAAAGTTGGTAACTAAATCAGTAAATGTATAAGACTGTTACACATGTTATGGTGGTGTGTGTGTATAAATATATAGACAAGATAAAGCATTACATAATTCATTACTGTATCAGTAAATTATTTGTGTAACAAACAACCACAGATTCTTTGTAGCAGACAGCTATGATCAATGTTTCTAGGTCTCTTGTCTATGGGTTGCTGGAGTTTAGCTGATCTAGGCTTGGCTCAGCAATGCTTGACTTCAAGTCTACTCCCAGATCTGGCTGTGGGTTAGGCTCTAGTCTTTTCTACATGTTTTCATTGTGGAGCCCAGGCTCAAGAACCAAGCCCATAGTCATCTGGAGAAGGCTCTTCTAAGGGTGATGGCAGAAGTGCTAGAAAGCAAGACCCATTGAACAAGTACATTTGAAGTCTCTGCTTTATCATGTCTACTAACATCCCTTTGGCCAAAGCAAGTTACATGAACAAACCCAGCCTCAGAGAGTCCAGTGAGAGGAACTGCAAAAAAAATCGACATAGGGAGAGGTGAAGTACAGGGAAAAATAATGCAGTCTTACCCAATTATAATTACTGCTTTCCGTAAAAAGAACACAAATATAAAAAACCTGGGCTCTGTTGTGTGTACATGACTTTCATGCTGTATGTTTAATCTCTTTGGGAGGAGAGACCCATTTTCTTGTGAAAATTAAATCAGAAACTAAAAAGAAGGTAATTTGTATTTTTAGACAATAGATTTTTGGCATTATTACATGCTAATTCTCTGATAAGATTAGCCACCAACTGACAAACAACTTTCACAGTTCCTTTGGAGACTTCCTGGGAATTGTTTATTTTCATTCACATTTGTAATCCCTGACCAATTCAAAGAGCTAAGTATAGTGTGATTGTTTTCACTTTTCAAAACTAGTCTCAACCAACTATGTTAGTGTCTCATAAAATGAGCTAAATAGTCAAACATTAACACATAAGCATTTAATATGGATTCCCAGGAAGTGGATTCCTGAAAGGTGAATTTATAATTCTTAAAGCATTGTGTAGTTGACTGTTACAATTAGTATATAATTGGTGCTATTGTGATTTGATTGGTAATTAAAATATTTTGTTAAGTGTTTCAGAGGAGAAGGACTCTATAAATCAAATGATTTAGAAATTAAAATGAGACCTGTCCCAAGAGGTGAGTAGTTGTAGTATTTAAACATAATGTTGCCTAAATGAGCATGATTTAAGTTTTCTATTACTAATATTATGAAGAATTTTAATTTTCTATGTAAGCAGAAGACACTTTCATTTGAATTTTATATAGGAGCAAAGATATTACACACAGAAAATGAGTCTCTTCCTTCTATACTGGAAATGTTGGCAGGTATACTTTTATCCAGTCATAGGAAACACAATGAACTTGTGGTTGAATGTGCTAGAATTTTCTATCAAGTTGTGAAATTTGTCAAAATTGCAGTGCATTATCATCTATGTCTTTAAGAAACATGGATATGATAATGTCTTTAATTTCAGTCACTCAGTCACTCAGATTTTCTACAGTCATGTTATTCCTGGTGAAATTCATTCAATAAATTTATCTTTTTTCAAATTGGAAGGATTCAAGAAGTGACAACTTCCCACCTCTTTCATATTTGTCATTCTTAAATTCCCTTAGAAACCACAATACTTAACCATTTACCATGAGTTAAGGGAATGTTTTACTAGAAAAAGAATTGCACAAGTGTGGGAGAGAAAAAAATACAAATTTTATCAAATAGTCAAGAAAAGGTCATGATGTGAAAACCAGATAGCATATTCTTAGCATGTCCTGAATTAATAATGAACATGTGGCTTCACTGATCTTTTTTTTCCCCATGTATGGATATATAAATATATGAAAAATACAGATTCCATACCAAGCAATAAAATCAGAGTTCTTACTTATTCTTTTAAGTATTTTATTTTATTTGGCCATACCATGTGGCATGTGGGGTCTTAGCTCCCTAACCAGGCATGGAACCTGTGCCCCCTGCAGTGGAGGTGTGGATTCTTAACCACTGGACCACCAGGGAAGTCCCTGTAAGTTATTTTTTTGAAAAATTAAATTCTAAATGGCAGGTGACACCAGTACCATTGTGTTCTTGAAGTATGGTCTGCATTCCCCATTTTGTTCATAGCACACATTCCTAATCCCCTTTTTGTGAAACCCAGTTAATTATTAAATAGGTCAGAGTGTACACACTACCTGAAATTATCAGATAAGTTGTTTCTTAATATCTCCTTTGTATTTACTACTTAAAAATGTTAGCATTGTTTTTGCTTGATTCTGTGAAATTGTTCACTTCTACACTTTCTTTTCTAACCAATTGTTCCTAACTAATAATTTTGAAGTTTGAAACGCCCTGGCCTTCCCTGTCGTGCACAAATTCTGCACTTAATGGGCTTGATACCCACATACAGCTCCGTGTTTATGATGGCACAGCAAAGTGAAGGTTTCAGACAATCATCTTGACAGTCAGGCCTCTGGGTTGGCTGGCTGCTGTGTTTATAGGCAAAGCAAGCTGGCCGCTGGGCTGTCTGCAGACAACCTGTTAAGTATATAATGCTCCGATGGCTTTTTGTTCTCAGTGCCCAAGTCACTGGCTGGTGTAAGTTGGGTATTTAAGGGTGAGCATTAACTCTCCAGGGTTACCAGGGAACCATTTAATAAGTAACCAGAGGCCTCGAGATGTTCATGTAATTTTCTAAATACCCAGGTTTTGTGCAGTTCACTGAAGGTCACTCCACAGTTTCAAATATTTAATGTCCTTTCCCAAGTGAGTGACCCAGGTCTGGTAGACAAGCTGCTTGATTCCTTATTTGTAGCTGGCCAGTACATAGTCAGCAAATCAAGTACATAATTATTATATTCTGGCAAGGAAAAGCTGATCATCAGATGAAACAGGTGTTCAGAGAGGCTAAAATAAATCTGAGGTATAACAACTTTCATTAGATAAGAGTCTATATATTCATAAGGATTTTTGAGCTGAATACCTTTTGGGGGATTTTTTTGGGTAACTTTTAATTTTGATATATTTCAAACTTACTGAAAATTTGTAAGACTAAAACAAGGAACAGCTATATATCCTTTACACATATTCACTGATAGTGTCTAATTTTTCCCACTTGTTTCATCATTCTCTCTATCTACCAAGCTATCAATCCACATGAATTTTTTTTTTTCTGAACCATTTGGAGGTAAGTTGCAGACACTATGTCCCTTGATCTCTAGGTAATTCCGTGTATATATTCTAGAACAAAGACATTTTTAACATTACCAGAGTGTATAATTTTCAAAATCAGGAAATTTAATAATGATGCGTACTTAATTGTGTGTGTGTGTTTTTTTTGATAAATTATATGCTATATAGAGAAGCAAGAATATGCAAGTGAATGACTACAATTCCCACATTAGTTGCGCTGGAGCAGATTGTTATGCTACAGCAATGTGAAATAAAGAGGACTTAATTATTTAATGGTCACATACTAGGCTAAATTTCATTTATAAGCTTGCTAGATGATCCAAAAGCTGATTAGATGAGGGTCACTTTTTCAGTAACTCCTTTGCGTCTTTTAGCCACTTCAAAGCTTTCTCTTTTTTCCCAGTGACTTACCAAGGAAATGATTATTGGCACTTAAGCACCAGTTTACAGTGTATTTGTATATCAGGTTTGAATTAAAAATCAAGGAAGATTGACTTTGACCTTAATATTCAGCCATAACTGCACCTCTTTGGAACTGAATTTTTAGGTGAACTTCATTGCTGGCATCCTTGAACTTGATCACCATATTGGATTTCTAGTTTTAAGTATGGAATTTAGTACAAATATAATGAAGATAGAATAAAAGGTTGGCAAAATCCATCTAAAATAAAAAGAACTGCTAATTTAACAATGTACCCTATGGGATAATCAGTGTAACAATATAAGTAACACAAACAAAGCATACTTGTAGGAAATCAGATTTTTTAAAATGTCATAAATGTATTCAGACCTTCTAGTGTAGCACTACTGTAGTAATAATTAAGAAGTTTAAATCCTTCTTCCTGATGATTTTAGGCAGATGCCTTCCCATTAGAATCATCTGTTCCTACCTGACTCTCTCCTGTTCATTTTCCAAGTCTGTGTTTCAAGAAATGGTATTATGCCAAGTGGAGTTATTTTGCCTTAGAAACTAATTCAAAAAATGTATGGCTGAAGTGTAGACTGCTAAGTGATAGGGTTAAGATGAACACTGAGGAATAACATAAAGGCAGGTGTAGCCAGGAGGATTACCCACCTGTGAGGATGAGTTAGAGGTGCAGAAGGAGGGCCCATCTTCAGCTATACATCCAGAGTATCTTAACATGCAAGCCTCTTAGTTGGCATTGGGAGTTTTCGAAAAACAAATGTAGCATCACCTGGATGATCACGTGAGTTATGGAGGTATGATGTACATCAGTCCCAAGCCAAGTATGGAAGCAGGATGGAACTCAAATCATGGACAAGAGTAAATGCCATCTGAGTGACACCAGTGTAAGTACCTAAGGATTCAGGGGGTGAAGAGAGTGTCTTAGAGACAAATAGAGAAGACTTGGGAGGAATTGGACATGGACAAAGGTGGGAAGAAAACTTTCTAATAAATGTTTTAAATAAAATTATATTGCTGCAGAGAAACAGGTAGCTGCTGAGTGTAGCCAAATATGATGGGAGCTAGGGGTCAATGTGTATGTCAGAGATCTCCAGTTTGATGTCAGTTCTCATGAAAATAGGGTGCAAAGGAAATGGTCTCTAACATCCAGTTAGTAGAATAGACTGTCCCTAATGGGTGAATGACTTTCAAATATCCACTTTTAATACTATATATATATATATATATGTATATATATATATATATATATATATATATACATATATATATATATTATTACATCTATAACTCTGCTATGATATTTGTTCATTCACGTTACCAACGTGAGGTCCAGCCTGGGAATTTCTGCCTTTGCATACAGAATTTATGACATAAATCACAGGAAGAATAAGATGCTGACAAAGAATATCCAGTATAAAGAGGACTGTTAACTTGACACATTTTGTAGAAGAGGCTGTGGGAAAACAGACACATTCACATGTTGCTAGTAGGCGTGCAAATCATTACAATACACATGTAAAGCAACTTGGTGATATCTATCCACAATACAAATATGCTCTTTGTCCTTGAAGTCCAGCTTCTATAATTTTTCTTACATATTCACTTATGCAGAAGAACTTTTGTGCATTGTTTGTAACAGAAAAAGACAGAAGCCCAAACTAAATGTTTGAAAATGGGGACTAGAAAAATCAACCCTGGTAGATCCAGCCATGGAATACTATGCAGCTGTAAAAGAAAAGTAAAAAAGAAGAGGAATGAAGACATGCTCTATGTGCACATTTGGAAATAGCTCCTAGAGGGAAGGCAGGAATAATCTCATTTGCATGTATTTACATAAAGAAACTGGAAGAATATATAAAAAATGAATACAAGTGTTGTGTGGTGGGTGGAAGCTGGCAGATGGAGACAGGGGTGGGTGTGAAAGTCTTCACTGTGTAAACCTTTTTATACTTTAAAAATTTTGAACTGTGTTTACATACTAGTTAATGAAAAAAATTAAAAAGAAGACTATTGCATTCTTATAGGAATGGCAGAGACTGCTAGTTTTCTACCCAAACATCTATCCTAATTGTTTTGATTTTAAACCAGAATGTTGTCCTCTAGGCTTAAAATAATATTTTCCCAGCTTCCCTTGCAGCTAGGTGTGGCTCTGTGACCAGTAAAATATCATGAGAAGTGTTATATACATTTTCATACTTTTTTCATGGATCTATTCATCCAGGAGGGCCTTTCTCCCTTGGTTTTTTCTTCCTAAATATAGATTTGATGTCTGGAGGCTCAGCAGATATCTTGGACAATGAAATGACCTTGAAATTGGAAACCATGTATTAAGGCAGCAGAGCAGAAAGATAGAATCATGAGTCCCTGTGGGCACTGTGGATCCAACGTATTGGCTCCTTCCTGTTTTCTGTTATATGAAAAAAAAATCTGAACATCAAAACAAAACAAAAAACTAGCTCCTATCTTTTGTGCATCACTCTTATTTTGACCGTTACTTTGTGGATTATACATTACAATCGAATCCAGTATTTACCCTCAATGTAGGAGAATCCTGTTTTCCTTAAGATCTTTTCTTTCGTGAACTTCATTAGGGCACTCTCAGCCTCTGCCTTTGTTGCTCCTTCAAATTTAGTCACTCTTTGGGTTGAAATAATATGGCTTGTGCTAAATCTTTCCAGAGAATCATGAGATGTGACTCTTACCTGTCACTGTGTTTTACAGTCCAAAGTACTGGTCTTGGAAAACTTCCCATAAGTGCATCATGCCATTTTTCTTTTTAATATAGATGTACAGCTGAATTTTTAATATTTAATATGCAGTTAAAATAACCATACTTGTCATGTCAGAATAAATGTTCAAATTCTCAATCGTGGACTTAAGGATGTGGAAATACATTGATTTTTGGAAAGGGACATGTCTGTGTTATTGCCATACCTATAATTCAGGCAAAAAGTACAATGGGTAATAAAGAAAAAGACATAGAGACATGGATGAAATTTCTTTCTTTCTTTCTTTTTTTTTTAAAAATTTTATTTATTTATGGCTGTGTTGGGTCTTCGGTTCTGTGCGAGGGCTTTCCCCAGTTGTGGCAAGCGGGGTCCACTCTTCATCGTGGTGCGCGGGCCTCTCACCATCGCGGCCTCTCTTGTTGCGGAGCACAGGCTCCAGACGCGCAGGCTCAGTAATTGTGGCTCACGGGCTTAGTTGCTCCACGGCATGTGGGATCTTCCCAGACCAGGGCTCGAACCCGTGTCCCCTGCATTGGCAGGCAGACTCTCAACCACTGCGCCACCAGGGAAGCCCCTATTTCTTAGACTCATGTGATATTTGTTTAGTGGTGGGAAGGGCTGATGTATTTTCAGCAAGACATCTGTTAATGTGACTAAATAAACAGTATCTATTAAGTAAACATTAACTTTTTTTCAAAAAGATATATTGTTATCTCATTGCTGGAAGACTCACAGTTTGTTCATATTAGAAGCAGGCAATTTCATCACGGTTGCACAGTACCATATGTTTAAATCAAGATTTGCTCACTGAATAATGATGTAATAACTTCACTAAAGATAAATCTTAATAGATTGAAGAAGTAAACAAATTCAATTGGTGTTTCATAATATCTAATTTCCCTTAGACCTCAAATGACTTCTTCTGGGGCCCTTATACTGATTCTAATTTGCACACACAATTTAGCAGCCTCTTTCTCTGCTTTAAGTAGAAAAAAATATTCTACAGCACATTTTTACATAATTATTCTACATTATGGAGATGGGCTTTCCCACATGCTATTAAGTAAAAAATCTTTTAGGAAAGTAAAGAAGAAACTATGCAAAAAGAAAATACTTTTTTGGAAAGAAGTTTAGAAGATATAGCAATCATTTGTCTTTATGTCATGCGATATAAGGCTTCTTCTCATCATAATACAATAATTTACACAGATAAAGGTCATATGGCCTTTATACCAAGTATATTCTTTATTCATTCATTTCTGTATTCATTATTCTGAAGATATTTATTTATTATCTACTTTGTGCCAGAACCTTGGAGCTGAAGATAATAGAGTTGGTCCCTAATGTCATTAGAGCTGTGTAAAGTAGTCTTACAAGAATGAATTCCTCAATAAATGCTGGTGACTACAAACTGAGATAGGTGCTATGGTGGGAGAGTAGGCCATCCTGCAAGAGTGCATGCCAAAGGAACCTGACTCAGCATATGGGCTCAGAAAGCCCTGAGCAAGTGGGAGCTGAAGCTAGGTAAGGTGTGGGTAAAAGTGGGGTGCACCTCATGTTCTAGGTGGATGAGTCCTTGACAGTTCCTCAGTCTTTCCTTGTCTTTCACGTCCTTGATACTTTTAGAAAGTATTGGCCAGTTATTTTGTAGATGGTATCTCCATTTGAGTTTGGAGATTTGGGATGTTTTCTCATGATTAGATGGAGGTCATGTGTTTTGGACAAGAACATCACAGAAGTGATCCTGTGCCCTTCTCAGTGCATCATAACCAGGGAGAAAATGATCTTTTGAAGTATCATTTGACAATGGGCTGTTTGATCAATTTGCCTCTAATTTGAGCTCTGCATCCTTATTGAGCAAGCTCTTGATGGCTTGCAATTTTAGCTGCCTACTCTCCATTTTACTCACAAATTCATAGAATAAGGAGGGAAAGATGGAATTACTTTACAATGTAGCATTTTAGTCTGATATTTTTTCCTACATATGTTGAAATGGAAAACTAAAATTTCACGCCCAAATATTGCAAAGTGTTCTTATAAGCTGGGGTAGGAGGAGGGGTAAAGACAGTTGCACTGAAGTGGGCTTGGGGAGGGGGGTGCTGCTCAAGTGCACCTACCCCTGCAAACAGCCTCAAAGGCATTCCTTTCAGTCTTGCTGTCTGTCAGAACTTTTGCTCCTTTTCCAAGGAATCCCTTCCCTATCCCAGTTTGCAGAGGCTGTGACACCATGGAAGAAGCAGTAGTAATGGACAAATGGACAGGCACAGACAGGCAGAAGCACCAGAACCCACTATCTAGACAGAAGCATGTTAACTTTTGAGTATATTTTGAGGTTTTTTCCTGTGTGCTTATACATAACTGTTTACAAATATACAATTATATTTACCCAAATTAGGAAAATTATACACACACACAACTTAGTTGCTTTTAATAATAGACATATTTTCCTTGACTATGAATACAGAGCAATATTATCATTTTTCAAGGCTCAGCAGTATTCCCTTCTGTATTCTATATTCCATACTGGCTTGAATTGGTCTCATATTGTTGGAAACTTCACCATTCTCAACATTGTTGCAATGGACATCTTTGTATGTTGATTTTGCATTCTGCCCAGATATTTCCCTTTGGATAAAAGTCTAGAATTGGAATTATTAAATCAACCTTATAAACATTTGAGTCTGGTTTCATATAAATTGACTTCCAGAATAAGATTGTTCCAATTTTAACTCCCACCAATATGAAACTGTCCATTTCTGTGAACGTTTGCCAAAATAAGAAAATTGCAACATATGAAGATATCTCACTGTTGTCTCAGTTTTATTTCTTTGATTGCTTTGAAGTTGAACCTCCTTGTATATATTATACCTTCTTTTATTTTATCATTTATTTGTAATTTGTTAGCTGTAGTTTACTTATTTTTCAACTAGGTTGTATGTCTTATTGATTTTATAGATTTACGTATTAGTGATGTATCAGTTATTGCAAATAAATCTATTTTGTAACTTATTTTTTAACTTCATAATTACTTAAATATTACTTATGAAATAATTAAAAATGCAAATAACATAATAGGCATCTTTGTACCTATGGCTCATATTTAATATATAATAATGAAGCAATACTTGTGATTATTGTGACAGATACTTCTCCACGAATTTATGAATTTTAGCTTATTTGATCCTCATAAAATTATTTAAGAGAGGTCCTGATTTTATATCCATTTTACAAATGAGCATACTCAGGTACACAGAGGTTGAATAAGTTGTCTAAGCTCACATAGCTACTGAATGGAGACACTGGGATTTAAAGTCAGACAATTGGTTTTTGAGTTCATGCTCTTACCACTACATTTTATTACTAATTTAAAAAATCTTTATTTATGGTGGATACTAATTCTTTGTTGAATCATTTGCACTGCAAATATCTTCTTCCACTTGGAAGTCTCCCTTTTAATTTTGCTTATGCTATCTTTTGACATGAAGAAGTATGTCATAACTGTTTTATGACCATAATAATGAGGTCAGTTTTATCAATCTTTTCCTTTGTGGGTTATGCTTTTTTGTGACATTCTTAATAAAACCCATCCCAACTCTTGTATCATAAAGGTAGGCTCCAATACGTTCTTCAAAAAGTCTCCAATATTTATTTCATTCAGAGCCTTAATCAACATGGAATTGATTTTTCCGCTTGGTATGGGATAGGAACTTCATCATTTCCATTTTGTCATAGAAAACTTATAGTCTCAGTAGTATTTGTTAATCTAATTTCTTTATAAAGACCTTGGACCTCATATTTTATTTATTTCTAGGTGCTTTTAAAGTTTTCTTGTTACAGAGAATGAACTCATTTTGTTTACTACCTTGGTTATTCTAGTGTGTAGGAAATGCTTTTGTCTTGGAATGTTGATTTATTAACCATTAACCTTGATCAACTGTCTTTTGCATTCTAATCACCTTTTCTGAAGATTTCCTTGGATTTTCCATGTAGAAAAGTTATAAGTATATAATCTATACATAACCACATTTTTTCTTTCCAAACTTCTTTACGATTTAACTTTTTTCTTGTCTTCTTGAATCATCTAGGGTCTCTGGCACAATACTGAATAAAGGCAGAGCTCTCTGGATCTGTGTGTTTTCCCTGATCTTAGAAGGACTGCTTCTCATGTTTACCGTTAAGCATGATGTCTGCTTTAGATTTTTAGAAGATACTCCTTAACAAGTTAGGGAAATTCCCTTTTATATCTGATTTGCTGAGGGTTTAGAGCAATCATAAATATGTGTTAATTTTTGTCAGATGACTTCTCTGTATGTATTGAAATGAACTTTTCTCTTCTCATATGTTAGGATAAACCCTACTTGCTCATTGCTAAAATCTGCTTGCTAATATTTTATTTTGCTTCTTTATTTACAAGATAGACATAGAATTATTCTTTCTTGTACTGTCCTTGTTCAATATCAAGATAATATAGATTCATAAAATGTTTGAGAAATGTTCTTATTTGTTTGTTTCTGTATTAGTTATTTAATGTTTTCTATGTTTCCAAATCTTCTCAGTTATTTCCTTTTAGTCCTTGGTTAATGTGTTACTAAGAAGGGGCTCCCTTGCCAATGTTATAAAGAGTCAACTCCCTTTATCTTATATTTTATATATAGAATTTTGTTTGTTAACCTTTAAATCTTAAATGAGGTTTGCTCCTTATCTATGATAGGATTTCCTTCTCTATATACATGACCAAGATGGGGTTATGCAATTCTTATTTTAAAACCAGAGAAAAAAGTCCAAAGCCATTTTTAGCAGAAGCCTCAAATATATTCTTCATGGTACCAGCTGGGGTGCCCAAGAGAATTGCTATAGTTTTCAGGCTTAAAATAAATCTAAGTCTCTACCTAATTCAACAATATGATTCCCTACTCAATGCGGAAGTAAGCCTTCATCTCTAAATATAACAGAGAATAAAATATACTTGGGAAATCTTCTTAACTCATATAGACTATTACTCAGCCAGAACTAAGGATTTACTTTGCAAGCAGTTAGAATTCCCAAGCATACAGGAGCAAGGTGAATAGCACAAAAAACAATGTGATGTTTTGCACATCT
Organism: Mesoplodon densirostris; assembly: GCF_025265405.1. Classification (NCBI taxonomy): domain Eukaryota; kingdom Metazoa; phylum Chordata; class Mammalia; order Artiodactyla; family Ziphiidae; genus Mesoplodon; species Mesoplodon densirostris. Next base: position 74,929,460 of record NC_082676.1, read on the forward strand.
GGAGCTAAATTTTCTCTTAAGGATTTGCAATCAATGATGATACCATTGACATGATTTTAGATTAACATTGAAGGAAAATTATAACTTTTAAAAAAATGAGCAGGTGCATGAAGAACACAGTTTACTTTTCACATGAATGAAGACTCACAGAGTTTTTACCTGTGTTGGGTTTTATGGGTCCTTCTTGATTCTTCCCCGTATTTAATATGTATGTTAGAATGAAAATTTCCAACATATTTCATCTTAATATTAATTTTATTCCTCAGCCAGTATATTCAGGAAGGCAGTATTTGGGGATGTTGTTCTTTATTTCTTGGTATTTGCTTACTTATTTTTTGACTCTCGTTAATGTTAATGTTATACTGTTTGTTACTTCAGCTGCTGTGTGCCTGCATACTGCTCACATTTATTATAAAGTCTGTTTCTACAGTGATATCTATCTGTCTCTGGATTTTTAAGACATACATGCAGACATTAAAATGCAGAAGATATTCAACTATTTGTTGGACTAAATAATTCTGATATCATACATGGGAGGTTGCTTGTTTGTCTATTTAATTCAGTAACATATATTGAGAGTACATTGTGTGCCAGGCAATGCATTGTGTTCTGGTGTTTCACACACAGATAAAAATTTCATAATAGAGAGGGGAAGATTGTCTGCAACAACAATCACATCAGATAATGTGATGATTGACAATCCAGTATCATGAATAATATGTTGAGGGAGCACAGGGGAGAAATCAATCAGTTTTTCAGAGGTTTGGGGGTGGATGTGAGAGCAGAGATGAGGAAGGACATAAAGAGAAAGTAGAATTTGGTCTAGGCCTTGAAGGGAGGTGTAATTCAGATAGAAGGGGACCAAAGCATTGAATCATGGATGCTCTTTGCTTCCTTGGGGAATGGAAGATTGTATAGGGTATATATGGTGAGCAGTGAATGGTGATTATGGACCAGAAGAGTTTAGGCTGAATGGGTTTATCCATTGTGTTTTTTATATAGATTAACCTGGCAGCTATATGGAGGGTCATGTACAATGTGGGGAAAGTAAAAATCACTACACAGTTGAGAATTCAGTTCAAAGTCTGAACAATGGTAATAGTAATAGGAACGTGGGCGAGAGGTGGAATTGATGGCAATTTAATGTGGAGAATAAGGTAGAGAAGAAAGCAGAGATGATGTAGAGGTGTCTAGTTTGAGAAACCAGAGGGAAGGTGATGTCATAAATGGAATGGAGAATTAGAAAGAAAAAAATGTTTATTTTGTTTTATTTTATTTTAAAGTGATTTCCAGTGTGGTGATGAAGAGTAAAAAGATAGTGAATTTGGTTTTGAACAGGAGCTTACCTAACTATTTAGATGGAGATGTCAGTATACGATGGGGACGATGAACTTGGAGCTCATAAGAGTGAGATATACATATCACCAGGACACGGGTCATGGTTGTAGAAAAGGGAGAGCATGAACTTGTTCAGAGAGTGATGCACAGAGAAACCAGGTTCCTGATCAGTAGAAACTTTTAAGGTTTATCATGGGAAGGAGCCAGCCTCTTGCTGAAGAACAGTCAGTGAGATGAGGGAGAAAAGTTGGAGAACATTTTCTTGAAAATTGAAGGACAAGTGGTTCCCAAAGGGAATAGCCAAGAAGAGTGTAGATAGGAGTTGTCTAATAAATCCCTCAGCTCTTTGCCCTTTCATTGGTACAAACTTGAAGCAAGTTCCACATAGTCTTTGAGAATTCTCCTGCAGGGTTCAGCCCAGTTGCTCACAGTGAGTCACTTTTTCATCAGAATACACCTTTCATTACATTCCTCTCTTCCTATCTCACTTCTCAACTCCCCTCCCTGGGGTCACCTCAGTATAACCAACCTGCAGTCAAATCCTTGAATCAGGGTCTTTTTCTGGGGGGAAACAAACCTAAAGCAAAATGGAAGTTTGGTTTTTTTCTTCCTAAAAATTAAAGGCTGAAACAGTCCAACTACTCACTCTTTGGACATTTTAAGAGGAGAGGCATGTGACTAGTCCATGGGGCATACAAAGGCACAAATACATACTACAGCAAATTGATAAGCTGAGGAAAGAGAGAACTTGGATGTGATGAGATAGAGAAGCCATTGATTAAGAATCAAACCAGAGGAGGATCAAGGGCTCTTCATCCCTTGAGCAACAAATGAAGAGATTGGAATGAATCAAGTTTGAGGTGTGGTCATTCTTGATCATTCATTCTATCATTTCCTACAGAAGGAGACAGACTTCTTTTCAAGCATACCCCGGGATAGTCCCTTCATTTCAATATCTATGGACATTATTCATTCAACAAATAATGTTTATTGGTATAAAGCACATACTATGTGACACACTTGTGATTTTCTGTCTTAAAGACAGGTTCCCCTTCTATCTTTTTTTTTTCCTTCCTTGCAATTTATTTGATAACACTTGTTGCTTCTACTTTTCTGACATTGAGCTCAGTTAAATGTATGCTACTTGTGCCACCTATGGTAATAAATTATTATCCTAGAAATACATTTTGCATTTAAATTGAATATCCACATGAAGTTGCTGTAAATTCTTTGTGGTAAAATCCACTGATCATAATAATCAGGAAAGACAAAGCTAAAAAATTAAATTATTTAAAATAGTGATTAAGAGTGTTGCTGTGAAATATAGTGGGGCTATAGAAGGTAGCTAATATTCTAAAACTTGCTGAAATAAAGAAAAATGAATTTTTCTTATCTCATTCTGTTATCTGGTTCTTCTCTGGCATCTAACTGTATTAGTGTGCACATATTGCATTTATATAATTAAAAGTCTTGTTGATACACCACCTATGGAGTAGTCTTGCCAAAAAAAATCAAACCTGACATTTATGAAACCTCTAGGTCCAACTACTGACTCTTTGGAAATACTAAGAGGAGAAGCATATGATTAGTCCATGGGGGATACATAGACACAGTACATATTACAGGAAATAGGAAACTCTTTAGGACCATCAACCTGGTTTACTGAATAAATAAATTGCACGAAAAAAATAAAATAAAACAGAAGGAGAAACTATAGTTTAAAATACTTAAACTATAGGCTCTTCCCTGGCGGTCCAGTGGTTAAGGCTGTGCGATTCCAATGCAGGGGGCATGGGCTCAATCCCTGGTTGGGGAACTAAGATCCCACATGCTACCTGGTACAGCTAAAAAAAAAAAATAATAATAATAATAATAATAAACAGAAGTGTTAAAAAAATACTTAAACTGTATAGTCATTTTAACCAGTTGCAATGTATAGCCTTTATTAAGATTGTGGTTTAAAAAAAGAATTATGACCTTTATGAGATAACTTAAACATTGAGTATTTGATGATATTTAGGAATTGTTGCTAATTTAAAGGTCTTTTTGTTGTGTTAAAAGATAGAATCCACATCTTTAGAGATGCATTCTAAATTGCTTATAGATGAAATTGCATGATACCTGGGATATAATTTAAAATAGAACAGAGCAGTGGGAGGAGAGGATGGTCTGTGGATGGGGCAGATGGGCCATGGGTGAATAATTTGAGAGTGGTTTACAGCTCTGAGTGTTCATTATACTCTTCTGTGTACTTTTGTGTATGTTGAAAATTATACATGATAAAAACATGAAAATTAAATTAATAATATAAAAATAGATCACCTCCAGTGTATGAACAGAACATGATTTATGTTTCTATGAAAAATGTTTTATTATATAATACCATGTTTTTTTAAATTCATATGTTTGATAGAAATAAGGTTTACCAGTTCAAGAATCAATTAAAATCATCCTATGGTAAGTTTCATTGCAAATCCAGCTCTGACCTTTGTTCACAGAAGAAAAGAATATGAAAATCTCACATTTGTGCATGTTCTTTCCCTTACTCATGGCTTGTATAGATGTTAGCATTTTTTTTTCTTAAGATATTTCACCCTTCTCCCATCTTTCTATTACCCTTCTTTAAATTTTAATCATTACTATATATTGCCAGTATTTTGAATAAGATGTCTAAATCTTATATGCTGTTCCTCCATTAAATTTGCTTAGTTTCAGAACTGCATAATTCAATAAAATGTGGTAGAAGTGATAGGTAATTTAATAATGGAGTATAAAGGTATTGCTATATTTGTTACATTTTTAAAGGAAATGTCCTTAATCTGAGTTGGAAATTCTTACAGCTGCTTATGTAATATAGTAATTTGGTAAAATTAATAAAATTTATTTTTGGAGCTGCATTTAGATTTTGCTTCTGCCTAAAATATGAAATACAAAATAAATAATGCATTGTACTGTGTCTTCACTAACACACTAAGTTTTTAATTATTTTTATTCCTAAGAATGGTATGTATGAAAAATTATCAGAATTGCTATGCTGAATCATATAAATGTATCCCAAGAAAATATTTCAAAAATGAAAATATACACGAAGATAGTCACTATAGTATTTTCTAGACTAAAATAATTAGACATGAGTTGAATGATAAAAAGTTGCAAAAGGTAAAAGTAAATCATGGTATTTCAGCAAATTGAATTATTGAACTGCTATGAGAAATGGATTTTTAAAATGAAGCAATATGGAAATGTTTAGATATGAAATTAGGGAAAAAGACAAGCATAATAAAATGTATGCTTTCACTCTGATAATAAATATGTAAAATATGTTCATTTATAAAGACTGGAAGATTATATTTAAAAATGAAGCCAGCTGTTGCATTATAGTGGTGCCATTAAGGGTGATTCTTTTTTTTTTTTTTTTTTTTTTTCTTTTTGTGGTATGTGGGCCTCTCACTGTTGTGGCCTCTCCCGTTGTGGAGCACAGGCTCCGGACGCGCAGGCCCAGCGGCCATGGCTCACGGGCCCAGCCGCTCCGCGGCACATGGGATCCTCCCAGACCGGGGCACGAACCCGCATCCCCTGCATCGGCAGGCGGACTCTCAACCACTGCGCCACCAGGGAGGCCCCTAAGGGTGATTCTTTTTCTTTAAAATTCCCTTTTGTTGTTATAATGAAAAAACAAAGTTGTAATGAAACAAATATACAGAAAACAAAAAATTCTGCTATGAAAAGCTCTAATTATTTCAAATGTAGTTCTAAGGGGAAGAAAATGGAAGATTCATTTTAAGTCAACCCTAAGGAATACAATAAATAAATTGCAATGAACTGGCACATATTTTAGGTCTAGATTATATTATAAGAGACAATGCAGGACATCTCATGGCTCTGTCCTTCTTAAACAGAAAGGGGAAATGCTTTGTACGTTCTATACTCTTAATGAATCATTGCATCAACAAGAAGATGAACTCGATCCATTTACAGCAATGACCAGTGTCCAGTACAGTGCCTGGCCCCACGTCATCACTTACAAAACACTAGTGGAGTGGTTGAAGGGATGCTCTTGAGTCCCTGCCTCCCAGAAGCAATATTTTCTACAATGATGTCACATTTTATTTCTCTTCAAGTTCCTTTTCCAATAACTGCCTCCCTTTCCCACCTACATTACAGCTCTGGAATTATAGATAAAAGTTTTCCAGTTCTGGCATTTGAGTCCTACTCTCCCTATATTCTTGAGGGGTATTTGCATTGCTGATGTAGGGAAGAGGTTGGGGAAGGAGTTGACTTTTTGTTGGGGGTTATTGAAGTGCCAGGCATTTTCAAAACATCTGGTTGTTTGTTTCCCATTGTCAGGATCCCAAAGAGTAGACAGGCATTTGAATCAAACTGTAGAAAACTGTTTTTGTTTTTCTCTTTCTTCCCCCCAGACACTGTGGGTCCTCTTCTAAGGTTTTGTCCCATAGAGTTAAAGAAACTCTTGGAACGTGGGGTCAGAAGGCAAGATCATGCTTTGGAATGTTTCTAGAGCTTATTCCTTTTTACTGTACAATTAACTTAAAATTAGAAACTCTGACAAGCTGGCTTCTTTTTGAAAGGAGATTATGGACACAACTTTTGATAAGGGCTGGCAATGGTAGGGGAAGGGAGGAGGTGTCATTTTTCTGTATATTAGTAAACACAGACATGCTTGGCTCATTCCACCACTCACATATTGCTACTGGGAAGCAAATATTTCCCTCTCTTGTTTATGCAGTACATTTAAAAAAGTTAATTAAAGGGTTTAACAGGCATTATTTCACTAAGCACACAGAAGTCTTAATAGGACGTAGACCTATGCTTAGTATCATTACATTCTTTTTTTTTTTTTTTTTTTTGGCGGTACACGGGCCTCTCACTGTTGCGTCCTCTCCCGTTGTGGAGCACAGGCTCTGGACGCGCAGGCTCAGTGTCCATGGCTCACGGGCCCAGCCGCTCCGCGGCATGTGGGATCTTCCCAGACCGGGACACGAACCCGTGTCCCCTGCATCGGCAGGCGGACTCTCAACCACTGCGCCACTAGGGAAGCCCTTACTTTCTTTTAAGATGTAGTTTTAATAGAGTGTGAAAATACGGTCTCTGTGCCAAGTTTACATGTGCTTTTTGACATACATGTTGTATAGATATCAAATATGAGAAATTTGCAAATCAAATTAGCAATGAGGACTAAAGTAAAGTTTTTCATTTATTTCATGAGACTGTTGAAAATAACTTAATAAAAAATGAAAATATTGTTTCAGATAAGTTAGTGTGCAAAATAAGCATTTTATTGATGAACTTAATTTGTTTAAGCAAAACTACAGATCAATGAAGTAAAATGGAGCAGGGAAGAGATTTTGGTCCTGCACGATACTAACATTTTCCTCGGCTTTTGTCTTGGCTTTTTTAGTGAAGGTTATGGTCAGGTAGTTAAGATTGAATTAATGTGTTTGTTTCTAAAAGTGCTTTGCTCGCTGTTATATATGGAGAGTATGATTGATACTGGCAGAGATAACAGTGAAGAAAAACTGGTTCTATGGACTGTACAGATGGTCTTTGAGGGGCAGCCACCCTGACCATAGGAACTCTGATTGCTATTTTAATTAAACTTGAGGGCAGAAGAAAAGAGCCTTTTTGAAAAAAAATAAATAAATAAGTATTGAGGTTACACAATGTGTTTAACCTTACGGTATGTCAACAGTTGTAGAATAAAATGAACAGTTCACAGGAACAAACCAGTATGCAGTTTTACAGGTCAGCCACCAAGATGACTTTTCCATTGTAAGTGAAAGTAGGAAATAACTTTCCTTGGCACATGTAACATTTGTTCTCAGAGGAATTATTGTCTTAAAACAATGGGTATATGTAAAATGTTATTTAGGAAAAGAAAAGGAATGTGTCATTTTATGGTAATTTTGCTGTGGGGTGTTATATTGTTTTACTTCTCTAAACTTAAAAATGTGTTTTAGTCATTTTTTAAATTACAAAAGTAGTACTTGCTTAATGAAAGTAGTTGATGATTGTCAAACTCCAAAGTCAAAATCCCAGTTGGAAAAGAAAAACCAAATGTATCTGTATGTGAAATAAAAGTATAATTTCTCTTCATTTCCTGGCCTTTACAGAAGTCATGATTGGGGTCAGTTTGGTGTGTTGCTATACAGAGTATTTTATTCTAAGTATCAATAGCATTTTAATATGTTATTCTAAGTAAGAGGAAAACTTACACATACATATACTCATCATATTTAGCATTCATGAGTGTTTATCCCAGCCCTGCCTCTATTTAAGTGCTTTTATACACATTTGCCATTTAAATTTTACAGCCATCTATGATACAGATATCATCCTCCATGTTATAAAGGAGAAAACGAGACAGAGAGAGGTTAAAAGCAACTTGTGCCAACTCACACAGTTAGTAAAAGGCTGAATGCGGATTCGAGCCTGGGAGTATGTACTCCAATGTTTAATTACCACATATAACCCTAAATAAATAAACTGAATATCTGTGTATGTCCAGATGTATAATATTTGTTTTTGTAATAAAAAATAGGATTACTCTATGCATATTCTGCATTTTCCTTTTTTAATTAACAATAAATCAAGCCCATCGTTCCATGTTTGTGTACATAGCTCTGTTTTATTGTTCCTAAAAGTTTATGACTTTTAATAATTCCATAGTTTGTATACACCATCATTTGTTTTAGAGATCTTCTCTTTATTGAAGGCATTTAGGTTGCTTCTCTTTGAGTCCTGTGAAAACGGTGATGGGCATTCTTTTATATACATCCTTGTGCTCATGTGGAGGTATTGTTGTAGTATTCATTCTTAGAAGTAGAGTTGTTGAGTCAAAAACTGTGTTGACGTACTACTAAATACTCTACCACCTTACACTCCCACCAAAGGGCAGTTTGTAATAAAGCAGGAAGGACCACCCAAGAGAAATGTAGTCATTTATTCAATAAGTTAATTGAGTTATATGCCATGCATTCAGGAGTACTATCAAAGAAGAACAAAACATGATTCTTTCCCTCTGGAAACTTCTGATTCATTTACATAGGCCAGAAGTACAGTCAGACTGACACAGGCAATTTCTGCAGGCAAGCAATTCCATAGATAATGTTGTTTCACGGTCTCATAACTTTGACCTCCTTCTAGGGACACACATCACGGGTAGCAGAGACTTGAACTCCACTTAGCCTGATCTTTTATATCCAAGGTGATCAAATGTTTTAGCTAATGTACCCTTGAAAATAATTTTGATAATCTATATGTCTCTTCACAAATGTTCAACATCTACATTTTTTTTTTTTTTTTTTTTTTTTTTTTTTTTTTTTTGCTGTACGCAGGCCTCTCACTGCTGTGGCCTCTCCCGTTGCGGAGCACAGGCTCCGGACACACAGGCTCCGCGGCCATGGCTCGTGGGCCCAGCCGCTCCGCGGCATGTGGGATCCTCCAGGATCGGGGCACGAACCCATGTCCCCCGCACCGGCAGGCGGACTCTCAACCACTGCGCCACCAGGGAAGCCCAACATCTACATTTTTTAAATCTGAAGTTTAGATAGCCACAAAAGATGTAAATTCTGCCTTTATTATAAATATGAACATTAAAAAAATTGATCACCCAGAATGTCTCCCATGGAATCCAAAAGCCATAGTTTTTTTATGCCAACATTATCCAATTAGAGAACACCTAAGTTCTCTTTAACAAGAGATTTATGTTTGGGTTTTGCTTTAACTTGAACCTCTATACTACTTCTCCCATAGAATTTTAACCTAACATACTTATGATTGAAATTCTTGTACTGATTATTTTATCATTTTTCTGCAGCAAAAGTATATATGTATGTGTGTATTTATATGTGAATTAAAAAAATTCAGTGACCATAGTCTCTAAGTGTTGAAAACATTATTCTGGACGGAATATTTTAATTATTTTTGGTTACAGTTGACAAACACAACTATTTCTTGGTAAATAATTATTTAATATTCTATAATTTATATATTATAATAATTCTAAAATAAAAAGTAAAACTTTATTGGAATTATATCTCTTAGTGTGACAAACAAGGCTATCTTTTAAAAATTCATGCATCTGGGGTGAAAATTATGATTGCTAAAATGAAATAAGCTTCAGCATCAAGTGTATTCTTTTTATTAATGCACATGCTGAGAAGTATGCTTATATAAATAAATGGATGGTAATGGAAATACTTTTCTTATAGCAATGCCCCTCAAGTCTTTGGATTCCTAAGCTATGTATCAAAAAATATCATCATTGATATATCACTAAAAGTAATTTTATTAATCTATTGGTTGACAACTTAGACTTGCTTTAAATTTTGTTAAATTTAAATAATTGGAAACAATTTGACTTGTAAAAGGATTTGTTTGCCAATTTTGAGGTCTTTTACTTTCTGAATTTCCAGGAAAGACATCAAGAGATCATTCTCTATACCAGTTAGTCTTTCACGTAGAGGCAGCATGTGAAATCTTTGTAGGTTTCAGAAGAATCGGAATATTGGTAATCTCAATACACTTTGACTATATAATATTTTCTGAGAAAAGCTTTCATCATAATTTTATTTCTATCCAAACCTTGGAGCTACAGTCTTAACTCATTCAATTTATGGGAAATGTTCATCCTATAGTCTAATTAGGAAACCTAGCCGTCATTGTCAGAAAAAGTCTGACTTCATTTATAATTCAAATAAACATGTTAATACAAACAGCCATCGTGCTGCAATGATCTGCCTCTCATTTCTGAATTCTGAGTGGGAGACAGAAGAGGCCCAAAGCTTTGCCATGCATTGTTGTAGCACTCTGCTGCTGTCAAGATGTTTTCCAGCTTTGTTTCCATTTGTTCTCATGGGACTCCCCCTCAGGATGGGTGCATTCATCCTCCAGAGTAGGGGATTGGAGAGGCAAGTGTGTTAAATGAAAATTGTTAGCCCTCCCATTGCCTTACTTGACAATATATCTGAACTCAGAGTGTATTAATGATGGATGGTCCAAAGCACCATTGCAAGCTTATATATGATGTTTGGATAAAAGAGCCTGTTGTCATCCCTTCATTTGGGTGCCCCTGGGATAATGCCCTTTAGTAAGATTCTGATTGGATGAGGGGCAGGCTTTGCTTGGTAAGGAGTGTGAAGGGTGCCAGGGAAAGGGTGGGTGGGAGAGAGAGTGACCAGTGTTACTAAGCTGTCTTCTCAGGTTGCTCAGACTTAAGAAAGATCAAAACTTGCTGGAATCCCATTCCCTGAAAACTCTCCATGCCTGTGTTTCTCTTGGAAAATGTTGGTGTACCCTCACATCTCCATTTGAGTAACAGCATTCTAGATGGTGTGTCAGAAGAGTTAGTTGGTTACTAAGAGAAAAATGCCAGTGATGAGCATTAACTAATTTTCCTGAATTCGAACTTTTGGATTCTCTACACATAATTATATTCAAGTGAAATTGTCAGGGGTGTGGATTGGTCTATAAAGGTCTTCAAAAAGGGAAAAGATGCAGAACTGTGGGTGTTAATGATGAAATAAATGAGGAAAATATTTACCGTGTTGTCTTTGGTTGCTAAAATTCTTTTAAGTTTTTCTTAATTTTGTATTTTATAGTGGTAGGTGTGTTTATTCCAATTGCTGTTGAAATCTTTTGCAATTCTTCCATGAATTATGATTGGGAAAGATTGCAAAATCTCCTTGTATCAATTTTCCTAAAATAAATTATTCAAAGCAGTTCATTATCTATAATTCTATCCTGAGTTGAAATAAAAATCTGCTTTCTAGGTCAATCTTCATTAAGCTATTAATATACTTTTCATATTATAAGACTTCTTAATTTCCTTTATTAGCAACTGCAAGCCACTGAAATACAAATGTCATTGCTTTGAGTATTTATTGATATTTGAATTCTCTTTAGCAGTTTTGCTCTGATGTCAGCAACCTTCAGTCTAGTACACATAGGTATAAGGTCTTTATTTACTGACATATATACAGTAAATATATATATATATATATATATATATATATACATACTATACATATTTAGGCATATGTATTATGTATGTATATGTATATATACATATTTATGTTTTTATTTTACTTCTGATGATAGACATGCCTCTTTTCTGTAATTTGTATGACAGCAAAATGCAAAATTGTCACACAAACAGTTATTGTTGCATTTGGAAAAGCTGAAACTTTATTATCCTACTTTATGTTCAAGAACATAAAAACCTTGAGGATAAATAAATGAGAAGTCAACTTAAAAAATTCAGAACAGCATCTGAATTTTTGGTTCATTATGTTAATTGATATGCAGTTTTTTCAAAAAGAATATCTATACATTTTAAATATATTTTATTCTAAACAAAATATCAAGGAAATGTGATAGGTGGAAAAAGCACTGGCGTAAGAGTCCAGCTTTTCCTTCAGTTCTGTGACCTTTGCCCAGTGAACCCATCTCTGGGTCTCTTGGTGAGTCTCTTTGTCCCAATTTATAAAATGAAATGATTGAAGCATGGTGATTATTCTTATTCGAAGTCCTGTATTTTAGGACCTCACAGAGTCATAAGTTTAATTGCTATTGTGTCTTAGGATTATAAAAGTAATATCATATAGAAAAAAAAAACATATAGATATACATAACACAACAGGCAAAATATTTCCACAGTTTCCAACCTTGGATAAAAGCACTGTTCACTGTTTGCTGACAACTGACTGGTGTGCCCTTGCATGAATACACCATTGTTTATTTACCTATTAAAGGATATTTAGAGCACTTTTAAGTTTCAGTTACACCCCACACGCAGAGACTCCTAAAGTACATTCTTGTACAGTTTAGAATTCTTACATGAAAATGCTTCATCAAAGTATGTGAGAATTTAACTTTTTACCTGTGCTACCACAAAAGCTATGCCAAAAATCAACACTATGAATTTTTTATTGTTTGCACATTTGAAAACTGGAAGCCAAGTTCTCTCCCTTCTTGAGTCCCTTCCTCCACCCACTAAAGGCTCTGCAGCTTCCCTTTAGATTGTACACCATGTTTCCTGCTGGTACTCGAAGACTCTATATTGTCTCAAAACTTGATGGTGATCAAAAGTATATTCACTAATTCACCCAAGAATTTACTGGGTCCGGTATTGCACTGGAGGCTGAGGCCACAGTCGTGAACAAAAGCAGTATCTCCCATAGCTGCTTTTATGGAACTTACAGTCCAGGTGGTCAGGACACAGATGTCACTGAGATAGTTGCAGGAATGCATGTGGATTTTGCAACTGTGGGAAGAGACCTGTGAGTACAAAAGGACCTGTTTCAGTCTGATGGTAGTGGCTGGCAAGGAAGAGTTCACTGGGAAGAGATCTTAGCTCTGAAGATGCATAAAAGCGAATTGCTCATCATGGTGGGGGTAGTAAATGGGCTGGCAAGAAGAGCTTTGTAATCAGAGGAGACTGAACATGCAAAGCCCCTGTGGCAGGAGGCAACAAAGCGAGTTTAAGGAGCTGAAAGAAAGGTGTGTGGCTGAGCTCAGAACACAAGTTGAAGTTTGGTGAAAGGTAATGCCAGAACAGGGGCAAGAATTAAGCCTGCCCTGTTGGTCAGATTTTTTTCTTAAATGCAGTAGGAAGCTAGTGAAGAATTTAAGCAAAGGTGGAAGTCAAGGCAGGGATGGGTGTTATGTGTGTGTGTGTGTGTGTGTGTGTGTGTGTGTGTGTTTACAGGCAAGTAACATGATTATATATGCATTAACATAAATTGTAATAAAATATGAAAAGAATGCTTAGATTTTAAAAAGTTATGATCTTGCTTACCTTGTACCAGTTACCCATGTTAGCAGATAGTTCATAATTCTTTTGGAAGTAGTTCTTTTCAACAGTGCAGTGATTTTCCAGAGTTAGCAAAGAAATACTAATAAAGTCATTTTCCTACTGGACAGAGAGTCCCAGTCCAATTTAATGCCCATAACTAACAGTTTCAATATAATTTAATCCTTAACTACTCGATCGAAGCTGGGACAATGGTAAACATGTTTTTAAAATCCTCATCATTAAGGCTGCTAAAAAGCAAAAGTTAAACAAAGGTGGTGGAAGTAAAGAACAGCTTTAGATGGAATGTTTCAGCTTTGGGAATGATGTACAAATAATGACTTGGTAGAAATGGGTCCAATATATGCTGATGAAAGTAGCTGTGTCTTCATTCATTAAAAAGCTCCTGAAATGTACCTCATACTACATTTTGCAGCCTTGCTTTTCCCCTATTTAGGACTAATGTCTTTTGTTTTATGGACAGATGTAGGCTCATTCCTTTTTTATGTGATAATATTCTCTGATGTGGCCTTTGTGTTGACCATTAAGAAATTGTTGGGCTTAGAATGGTGGTTTGGGGGTACTGTGCTATTTAACTTGTCTTCTATTCTCTCAGATACAAAGGGCCCAGGCACCACTTCTGAATTATATGGAAGACTGTTTGCACTTTCTCGCTTGAGGATTGTGTCTGTGGCGTTGCTAAAACTATAAAAAAAGCCAAGCTAACTTGAAAATGGTGCAGTTATGGCTGAAATATGTCTCCCACCATCTAATTCCTTTGTGTCCTACTGACTAAGAAAGGCTTTCCTTACCAGCTCCATACCAGCTTCTTCGGGACTATTTACATCTCATCTACTAGGCCTAATGCAGAAGCTATGTGTTTGCCATGTGAGTTTAAGGCCACTTAGAAGACTGTTTTGTTTTTCTGATCTCTTGACTCCCAGAAAGCTCCCATCATCCCTTTCTCTCCCACCTACTGCCACCACACTACGAGTAGAAGCCAGCCCATAGGCATTTTACATTTCTAAGTCAGTTTGTGAATCTCAAAAGGTCATAAAAATATTAAACTTAAATAGCTAACAGAGAAAAAATGTTGAACAAATTCCTGGATGACTTTGAAGCTAGGATGTTTGGGGAGCATCTTTGTTGTTTGCTGAGGGCTTAGAAATGACAGAGTCCTGTCACAGAGCAGGACATACAATCCCTTTGAGTTATAGCCAGTCAGAGGCCATACTTTGTTTGGTAAGGTGGTGAAGGCCAGTTTTTTCCCCTTCAGATAGCTGACAGTTCACTGCCCCTGCCCCCTTTGGAGCACTACAGCCCTAGATTATGCAATCTGTTTGGAATTCTCCCTCAGCATTCTTAGTTTGAGGCTCAGGCTGGGTTGTGAACATTGAGAGCTTTGGTCTGTCTTGACAAACTTGAATTCGTTGGATGTTCTGTTTTGGTTGTATAGACCAAGTGCTCTGGGCTCAGATCCAAAACTTGAACAAAATTATCAACCCTGGAAAGAAGCCTGAAAATCTTTGAGTACTTAAATGGGGCAAAATATTAGATAATCTACCATATTTTAAATTTTATATGTAGTATATACTTACATATATATATATATATATATATATATATATATATATATATTTACATTTATTGAAGGGGGCAGTACACACACCATGAATATAAGAGAGATATCTAGTTTATGCAGAGTTAATTTGCTGATATGCTAACTACTCAATAATTCAGTGTTGGGCTTTCTTTCTTTTATTCTTATCATTTAAAAAGCTATTTATGTGATTTTGAGGGGTTTGTTCAAATGAGCTGATATTTTAAGATCCTTTTGACATTTTACATGATTATAGGATATGGGGACATAAGTTCAGAAAAACTGGAAGGCTCTCAGTCACAGAACTGCCATATTTGGAAGTTGTTGGCAAAGTTTTATGTAAACTGTATGTTTTTGACCCAGGAAGTCTTTATAATGGAACTAAGTCCATACTTTGTACATGGACTTCTAGCCACAGAAGGAATATAGCAAATCTACTGAGAAAGATAGAATTTGAATCAGAGAAAGGAGAATTTGCAGTTAGAGAATGGAGAGAGTACTGTACAGACCTAAGGGCATGGTGGGTCTTAGGTTCAGCACCAGGCTGTAGGATTTTCTCCTGACACTTGAAACAGACAGGAACCTGGGACTACACTGGAATTGTGAAGTTATCTTCCAAAGAGCCAAAGCAGAGTTTGTTGTGTTCTGTTTTCGTCTTCACAGTTTTAAAGGGATTTGTAAAACCAAGACAGACTTCAGAGATGTATCTGAGTTTCAAAAGAAAATTTGGAGAAAAGACAGGAAGTGGGTATATTTAAGTAGAAGTAAAAAATCTGATCAAGATATATGGTGTCCACTCAGCTCAGGGTAGATTTCTGGGAAGTAGAAGATCCTTGCCCTCAAAGAGGTCAACGTCTATTAGAGAACCACACACAAAAAAGGATATAGCATAAAAGAGAACAATTCAGATGATTTCCCTCACTATACATGAACACAAAAATATCTGTTATCTACTATATAGAAACCCAAGTACTTAGAGCTCTAAGTCTACTAGTGGAACATTCAGAAGCCAGAATAAACCGAAATGGTAAGTCAGCCAGTTTCTCTGACCTGACACAATTAGGAGCAGAGCCTCCCTGTCCTCCTGCCTCCCCAGAGACATTCTTCCTAATGTGTCATCTGTATACAACTTACCTCTGAGGTGGGTTGACTCACTCCCTTTCTCTACATAATTTCAGTCTATACGATGGTGAGTGGCTGCCGTGAAGCCTTGGTCTACCTCTCCTAAACCTTGTTTCAAATTCACCCTACTTTACTAAAGGTGACGTTATTCCCAGTCATTCCAAGACCACATTCTTTATCCACATCTTTTTAAAACCAATCGGAACCTTGACACTGAAACCAAAGTGTGTTATATATTTCTGAGTAAAGACCCCTTGGGATGCAAGGGGTCTAGGTTAGTGTTAGGAGAGAGTCTCCACAGCAAGTTGGGGTGAAGAGACAGGGTCAGGGTGTTAGGAGATGGGAAGAGTTGAAAATAAGCTGATCAGTTAGCTGACAGCGAAAAAAGCTCAGGGGAGATTGAAGGGATTGAGTCAAGCAGAAAAAAAGTGACAGGAGATGGAGCACCCCATCTCTCCCTGAGGGTGGAAGGAGGGTGGGTAGGGGGAGACCAGTACAGAGGAACTTGCAGGTGGGGGGATGTGTGGATATATGCAATAACCTGGAGGAGACAGAAAGGAATTTGTGGGCATTTGATATCAGTGACTATAAACTTCTTGCCAAAGTACGAGATGAAGTCATCTGACAATAGCATGAGGCATGCAACTGAAGGTCCTGAGGAGAGCTGGAAAGGGTTGGGTTAACTGCTGAAGGAGGTGAATGTTTAATTCACACTTACTCACCCATCCATTCGACAGTATTTAGATTTCTCATCATTACATATCCAAGGCTCAGAGGGACACGTGCAGTGAACCAGGCAGGTGTAGTCCTTGTTTACATCAGTGGGGAATGTGGTGTGGTACCTTGCTCTTCCAAGTCTAATGAACAGATGAGCAGCAACTGCTTCCCTGGGAGGATGTAAGAGATGGGCAACTCCATGTACATAAGTGGGTAGCATTGGTATAGGGCATTGATTCTAGAACCATACTTCCTGGGTACAGATCTCAGCTTCCATCTCTTACTAGCTCTGTGGTCTTGGGCAGGTTTTAAAATCTTTATTTTCCCTTACCTAAACTGGTAAGAAGGATAATAATACTTACTTCATAGAGTTGCTTTGAAGATTAACTGAATTAATATTTATAAAATGTCTTGGCACATGGTAAACACAATGTAAGTATTGGTAAATAACAATAGGCAGTTAGCTAGACAAAATTCAGAATGTAATAGAGAACAGAGAGCATGAACTAGTGGGTGCGAGATAGTACCATGCTCTAGATCTAGACTATGTTTTAGAATTTTGTGGGGGGTTGGTTGTGCAATTGACTGGGGAATATAATGGGAAAGGGCTAGCACATCCTGCACAAGTTTCAAATTTCCTAGCAGATGTTCAAGTAGGTGAAACGAAAGTTTATAATATTCTGAAGTTCCATTAACTCCATCTTACATGTAGTTGCAAGAGTAAGGTGTTACAGGGTTTCATTATGCACTGAGCTTTACAGGGCTGCAACTGTCTTGCAAATTGAGGGATGATCATCCTTTATTTGGTTCAGAACATTACCAAGAATTATTCACCAATTCAGAATGTCACTAATTCAACATCAATCCCAGCATGAGTCCTGATGCAAGGCAACTCTGTCAGCCTGAAGCACTCACTGTGGTTCTCCTTATTTGTACAAAAATCCAGAGACTTCCCATGTCTTCTAGTGAAGCTGTGGCCAAGCATTGATATATTGAAATACATGTGCTTTTGGAGTAATTTACTTTCTTATTTCTTGGTATTACAATAAGAGCATTATGTTGGTCTTTAAGTCCTTATATCAGTGGATGGCTAGATAATGGTTACGTTCTCAATGAATTTTATTTTATTACCAATATTTGTTAGACGGTGGCAGAACTGGGACTGATATGGGTGGGATCCACTGGTACAAGCAAGTGCCCTGGGGAAGCGTCCGTGAGAGGTGTGGAGCCTGGGCAGTTGTTGCAGGCTGGACCGTGGCTTCTGTCCATGAGGAAGGTATTTGTTAAATGGGCACAAGTTGTCCCATGAGGGATTTAGTGTAGTCTTAGCTTGCCAAGCTCTGTTTACTTGAAGAGGATATTGACACTTCTCTCTGAACCTTTATAAACAAGGTAGAGGTTAATATCTTTCTGGTGGAAAACAGGCACTACACCTAAACCAGCCTTGAATGTATGTCTAAATCCATTCACATACTCACTCACTTCTGGACTTAAGCTCGGTTGCTAACAGGAGATTGTTTTCCTAGACCCCTTCCTTCTGCCAACGAGTGTGACATTATTACACAGATATATAAGAATTTGAATTGTTATATATTAAAAACTTACTCTTTCACAAGTGTAATACATTGTTATTCCTAATAAGTATATATGGTCAGTTTAAAGAATCTGGATTTCACAAGTGATTTTTTCTTCCAGGTTGCAAACTATTTGCAGACAGGGAGTCAATTTTGAATATCTTTGTGAACCTTGTAACTAAAACAGTGCCTGGCATAGAGTAAGAATGCAGTACATCTTTGATGAATGGATGAACCATTGTGTGGGGCACTGGTGAGTTTGGGAAGGTAAACTGAGCTGGAGTCATACATTCTAGGTTTTACTTCCAGATTTGTCACTCAAGTGAGTTTTGAACTTGGGTTCAAATTTTAGAATTTTGGTTTCATCATCCAAAAGCTGAGGTAATATATTTCTTGCCCAGATTATGTATAATGTTTTTAAAATCAAAAGAGAGAAATCAGATAAAACCACTTGAAAACAATAAAGTCCAAACCAAATGCAAGCTTTAATAATTCTCACAAAAAGTGTGGAATCAAATTTGGGTTTATTCACAGAAGAATGGTGCCTTCATGAGGGGTGTAGTAGGCTGAATAGTGTACAAAATTCACATCTGCCGGGAACCTCAGAATGTAACCTTATTTAGAAATATTATTGTTTTTTGCAGATTAGTTAGTTAAGATGAGGTCATCCCGGATTAAGGTGGGCCCTAAATCCAATAACTGGTGTTCTTATAAAGAGGAGAGAGGGGAAGAGGCCCATGTAAGGATGGAGGCAGAGATTGGCGTCATACAGCTACAAACCAGGGAATGCCAAGGACTGTCAGGGGCCACCAGAAGCTAGGAAGAGGCAAGGAAGACTTCTTCCCTGGAGCTTTCAGAGGATCCTGGTCCTACTGACACTTTGACTTTGGGCCACTAGCTTCCAGAACTGTTTAAAGTCACCCAGTGTGTAGTACTTTGCTATGGCAGCCCTAGGAAACTGATACAAAGGGTAATCGCTTTTTCCTCTTGTGAAGAATTGGATAGGATCAGAGGTAAAATCGTGCTTCTGGAAGTTTGCCTGGTGTCCTTGGCATCATTATCATTAACCAGACCTTCGTGGAAAGAGAAGCAGCTAGCACAGGGTTTAAAAGCAGGGCATTCGGGCTTCCCTGGTGGCGCAGTGGTTCAGACTCTGCCTGCGGAGTCAGGGGACGCGGGTTTGTGCCCCGGTCCGGGAGGATCCCACATGCCGCAGAGCGGCTGGGCCCGTGAGCCATGGCCGCCAAGTCTGCGCATCCGGAGCCTGTGCTCTGCAACAGGAGAGGCCACAACAGTGAGAGGCCTGCGTACCACCAAAAAAAAAAAAAAAAAAAAAGCAGGGCCTTTGAGACAGACTCAGTTGGAATCTGGTTCTGCCATTGGCAGCACTGTGGGAGGCTGGGCACACTCCACCTTCCAGCTGTAAAATCCAGGTGGTAGTAGCTGATCAGAATATTAAATGCAGCTTGGAATATATTTTGTATATGTAACTTGGAGTAATACCTTTTAAGGTTTACTGGTTATTGCTGTAAACTGGGTAACTTGAGGCAACCATAGTCCAATTCCATATAGTTCTACTTTACCAAGGTATCAACAAAGAACTTGATTCAGCATTCTTGATCACCGTGCCCTCAAAGCATCAGAATTCGCCTTTGTCATGATGACGATAACCAGAACTGAGAAATTAACCTCATTTGGCTGATGTCCATTCTAATTGTAGATGTCTTTTTGTTATATTTTTTAAGTTACTGCAACAACTTTTTGCCACTATTTTACAGGAACCCAGGAATAGAAAGCAGGAATTTGAAAAAGTCCTTGACCTTGCAATTGCTTTAAAGTCTTGGCTTATGTTTCAAAATAAAAGCAAGATTTTATTTTATTTATTTATTTTTAAAAATTTATTTATTTATTATTTTTGGCTGCATTGGGTCCTCATTGCTGTGCATGGGCTTTCCCTAGTTGCGGCGAGTGGGGGCTACTCTCCATTGCGGTGTGCAGGCTTCTAATTACGGTAGCTTCCCTTGTCGTGGAGCACGGGCTCTAGGCGCATGGGCTTCAGTAGCTGTGGCATGAGGGCTCAGTGGTTGTGGTGCACAGGCTTAGTTGCTCTGGGGCATGTGGGATCTTCCCGGACCAGGGCTCGAACCCATGTCCCCTGCATTGGCAGGCAGACTCTTAACCACTGCGCCACCAGGGAAGTCCCTAAAAGCAACATTTTATTCCAAACTGGCTTTTTGTCAGTGTTTTTTTTGTTTTTTCTTAATTTTTTTTAATTAAAAAATTTTTTAACATCTTTATTAGAGTATAATTGCTTTACAATCGTGTGTCAGTTTCTGCTTTATAACAAAGTGAATCAGTTATACATATACATATGTCCCCATATCTCTTCCCTCTTGCATCTCCCTCCCTCCCACACTCCCTATCCCACCCCTCTAGGTGGTCACAAAGCACGGAGCTGATCTCCCTGTGCAATTTTGCCAGTGTTTTTGATTGAGAGACAAGCAGGCCAGATCCTCCTCACACACTATCACTACCTTCTGTGAAGTCAGAAAGCCTTCTGGGCTTTCCTGTCCTCTGTCAATGAACGGTTCTTCATTAGCTTTAAAATCTCAGATAGCAACCCAAATGCATTAACAAAATAGGTATTATGAGAAACTTACAGAGAAGTTCAAAATTCAAATTCACAAAAAGTTTCAATATTTGAGACCTGAAAATTCCGTATTCCGTAGGTTTGTATATTTAGCTGTACTTCCGCAACATCTGCTTGTATGTGTTGTTAGACTGAATTGAAGTGGAAAGATCAAATGTCTGGAAATTTAGGCTTAACATTATTTTTCAAACAGTTTAATTTGAAAGTTTTAAAAACATCATTAATATTGTACCATGTCTTATGGAAATCATGCAACCCTATAGGCCCATTTATGTGGTTCTTGGTTCCTTAGTAGTTGTATGTTAGTTACATCTACATTCATTCTGATCCTAACAAGACAATGTTATAATTTTGCTTTAAGCAGTATTATATATTTTTAAAGAAATTCAGAGGAAGACTATCTGTAAAAAAAATTACCCACATATTTACTGCTTCCAGTGCTCATTATTCATTTCTGGTGATTCAAGTTTACATTTTGTATCATTTCCTTTCAACCTGAAGAGCTTCCTTTGGAATTTGCTTTAGTTCAGGTCTGCTGAAGAAAAAATTCTCTTAGTTTTATGCTTTGAAAATGTCTCTATTTTCTCTTTATTCCTGAATGATACTTTTTCTGGATATAGAATTCTAGGGTGACATTTCTTCCCTTTCAGCACTGTAAAGGTGTTCATCTAATTCTTGTACCCATAACAGTCATTCAAATCATTGTTCATCTGTAGGAAATATCTTGTTTTACTCTAGCAGCTTTCAAGATTTTTTCTATAATGCTGGTTTTCAGCATTTACAAAATGATGAGTCTAGGTGTGTTTTTCTTTGTGTTAATTCTATTTGGGTTTTGTTGAGTGTCTTTAACTGCAAATTCATATCTTTCACCAAATTTGGCAAAATTTCAGCTATTATTCTTTAAATATCTTCTGTTCCACTTTCTCCATTCCTTCTGCGGCTCCAATTGCACGTATGTTAGACTTTTTTATATTGCCCCACCTTACATTATTTTAAATAATTTTATTCAACATATATCTTCAGTGTTGCAATCAGATACAAATAAATTGGCTTTCTCAACCTTGGTTACTATGGCATTCTTGGTGAAATAAATCCAATGCTTTCACTATATCCTTTTCATATGGGTTATTATTTGTTTGTTTAAAAAAAAATACTGTTCAACTGTCCAACAAGTATGTGTGACCAGGCCTTTATGTAAATCTGCTAGATCACCATTTTACTCATGAGCCATATTTATAGGTCAATATTTATTGACTATTTCAAATCAAACAGCTCGTTCAGTTACAGTGATCAAGCTTCCACTGATAGGTAAATGTTCCAACCTTACTGTAGCACTGAGCAGTGCTTCTTTTAAGTGGAATTCTCTTCTGCTCCAGCCTTGTTAAGCTTTCTTGTTTACGACCCTTATAAGGACTTGGTTGCATTTCTACTATAGAAACCATAGGGCAGTTCTGAGGAGTCTTACCCTTGTAGCGAACTTGTTATTCAAATAACTTGCCTTCTTTGAACATTTATATTGTCTTACAACTCTGTTTAGAGCAAGGCTGTGAGACCTCTCTGTCCTGAGTAAGACTTAAAGACTCATTCTTACCGTCACATTGGCAAATACCCTGGAAGCCAGCCATTTGGAGGAACCCTAATTGAACATTCAAGCCTGAAGGCTTGGTAGAGTCCCAACACTGACCTTTTAGTCTTTCTTTCTTTTCTTTTTCTTAAGAAAATAGAATGACTGCTTACTATTGATTACAACGTGTATCAACTTTTAAAATTCAGCAGTTGAGCAGTAAACTTGTTTTACTGTGCACATTTGCTTTTGTTGAATTAAGTCCAGGTCTCTTCATTTCCCAGGGCATAAAATCTTGGTTAAATTCCATGGGAAAGGATTAAGTTCTGGATATATAAACATCTAACCAAATACTTGTAAAATTCAGAAAGAGCATACATTCTTAACAGTGACTCAATTCAAACACATGCATGTAGATTAAATCTCTTTTTCAAGGAGGCATACTGTGTTAGTAGTTTTGAAAATGACTTTTCCAAGCCCGATTCAAAGAACTCCTGTTCTTCAGAATAAAATACACCTTCCGTTCAGGTGGGAGAATTAGCATCACCCCTAAAGTACTTGCTTGGAGGGAGGCAATTAAATTTTAGAAAGCACAAGAGGCATAGAATCGTTATGTGAATTATAGTGAGATTTGGCACATGTGAGGTTAATGGGATTTTTAAAAGTAAACCATTGCTTACAGTTTCAAATTGTTTTCATTTTGAGTTATTTTGGTTAAAAATAGAAACCCAAATTTAAACAAACATCCTGCTTAATGTAAAATAAACATGTAACATAATTTGCACATTTGTTGGATGCTTGTTTTGGAAATCATTGTGGTGAAATGGAAACAGTCACATAGTTTTCTGAGCCAGGTAAGTGTGGGTTTGAATCCTGGATGACTAGCTCTGTGGCTTTGATCAAGTCACTTAACTCCTTTGAGCCACATATTTCCTTTTTTATACGTTAGAAATGATGTCTACCTTTTAGGGTGGATTAAGGGGTAAGAGATTCAACCAGCACCCAGTGGGTCTTCAACAAATGCTATTATTATTGGGAATAGACAAGACCAGAAAATGAGAGCATTTTATTTATGACTGATAATTTCTAGGTTGTTTTCTTAGTGATGTTGCTGTGTTGAAACAATTGAGACTTTATATTAAAATCTCTTTAATTCTTAAATATGTACCACACATACAATGCATAAACCATAGATGTATGTTAAGACATTTAATGGTAACAATTACTCAATATTTCAGCTTTTTGAGGAAACTTTAAAAAAACTTTTTAATGGAGTTATACATGTAGAAGAGTACACAAGTAATAAGTGTACCAGTCACAATAATTTTCACAAAATGAACAAATCCTGTAGCCATTGTCCAGATCAAGAAATAGGACATTCCCAGCACCAACTGGAATCCCTATATGCTCCCCCCATTCTATCCTCCCCTCATCAAGGGTAATGTGACTTCTCATACATGAGATTAGTTTTGCCTGTTTTTTAACTTTATATACATGGAATCATATCATGTGTACTCTCTGATTTCTGGCTTCTTCAGCTCACTATCATGTTTCTGATATTTATTTACTTATTTTTAAAATTTATTTTATTGAAGTATAGTTGATTTACAATGTTGTGTTAATTTCTGCTATACAGTGATTCAGTTATACATACTTATACGTTCTTTTTCATAATCTTTTCCATTATGGTTTATCACAGGATATTGAATATAGTTCTATGTGCTAGACCATAGGACCTTGTTATTTATCCATTCTCTGACATTTCTTTTTAAAGATTTACTTATTATGGAACATTTCAAATGTACACAAATATAGAGAAAGCACAGTGAATCCAAACATGTTCACTAACTGTTTAAAACCAAACTTTCTTTGTTTCATCAGAACAGCCACCTAATTTCTTCCTGCCCCGAAGCACTGGATGACTTTCCTCAACCATTCTATCATAAATATTTCAGTATGAGTCTCAACAAGAAAAGGATTCTTTTTGTCACACCTAAAAATTTAACAGTAATTACATTCTATCAGTATCCTATTAGGAACCAAATATTTCCCCATTGTCTCAGAAGCGATTTTTTTTCCAGTTAGATTTTTCACAACACGGTCTGAATAAAGTATGCGTAAACCTTCTTTTAAATGCCCAATGTAAGGTTGGGGATCGTGTTCTATTTATATACACTGAATATTTGAGTGGGGATATGGTTCTTTATCACATAAGAAGAGAGAGAAATTCTGAATGTATTCAAATTACATTGGTTGCTGGGGAGTTCTACAAATTGAGATAGTCTTTTAATTTCCTGACATGTCTTGGCATTCTTCAGATCCCTCTTTGGCTTTGGAGGTGAACTTTTTGCCTGATCTATCTTTTTGCCTTTGGTATTATAGAGTCCTATTTTTTTTTTTTTTTTGCTCTTTTATTCCTTTGATTTACCTGCAAAGTGACAAGCACAATGGGCTATTATAGCTTGGCTCGTCTGAAGGAATTCATCACTGAGCCCAGAGAATGTTCCTTGAAAGGAGCCTCTATAGAGAAAGCCAAAGTGTTCTCACCCTCAAATTATCACTTCTCCAAGTGGGGCTGGAATTTAACAGTAAAGCTGACACAATCAGATGTTTGTTCAAATGATTTTTCATAGAAAACATTTGAAGTTTCCAATTAAATATCTCTCAGTTTTTTCCAATTTAAGCCTCAGGTCACTCATTGGCCTTAGGTTTCTGCTTCCTTACCTGTCACCTGTGCAACAGTTTGGCTTTTTGTCCCTTCCAACACAAGATGGCACCTGGGTGCAGGGGGAGGGGCATCTTGCCCTTAACAACTGTCACAGGTTGATTGAGGGCTCTCTTCTTGTCTTTTTTTAAAATTTTTTATTTTATTTTGGAATATAGTTGATTAACAATGTTGTGTTAGTTTCAGGTGCACGGCAAAGTGATCCAGTTATACAGGTATCTATTCTTTTATCATATTGTTTGATGTCAAGCCAAGTTTTCTGTGGTCACTGAGAATTCAGTATCTTTTGGAGGTCATCCTGGCACCCCTTGTTGGTGACCTTCACCTTCGCCTCTAGTCAAAAGCTCACCTCCCATTATGAACTCCTTGCCCCAGCCCCAGGCCTTCATCTGTCCACTGATCCTTGGGACTTGTACCCTCCTGGCTGCTTTCTCTTCACCTGCTGTGGGGTGCTGACTCTGTGAGGCCACCCTGAAGCCCGGTCACCTCCCTCACCTTTGCCATTTGATTGTGCCTGAGTCATACTGAGTACGCTGCCAGGGTGATGGCTGAGCTTAGATTATACACATATGGAGAAGCAGGGAACCAATAGCATTGGTTTTGAAATCTTTGAGCCTTGGATGAGTGCTTCTCCCTCATCTTCTAGGTGTCTTTGGAGAAGTAACCAGGACTCTTTGAGCTCTTTCCTCCTTATCTCCTTTATATCATAACCTCCTACTTCTTTCTCTAGTGCTTGTAGTAAAGTTCTGTGCTTTTCAGTCTTCCAAGGTTGATTTGGTGCCTTCCTTTAAGTTATATAGGTAATGTTAAATATTCTAGTGGCCACTTTAAGGGAAAATAAAAAGAAACAAATGAAACTAATGTAAAACTATTTTTATTTGACACAATATATCTAAAATATTATAATTTTAACATGTAAATAATATAAAAATAATTGAGATATTTTACATTCTTTTTTTGTACAGAGTCTTTGAACTCCAGTGTATATGTTTTATACTTATACATGCCAATTTAGACCAGCAGCATTCAGGACTAGTGTGACCACCATACTGGACAGCCCAGGTCTAGGCAATCCAAGGTCCTATACAGGAAATCCACTAGATAATTTTAAAAGAAAAACAAACAATAAATAAACTAAGCAATTAGAATGGTGCCGTTTTGCCTGCCTTCTCGGCTTCTGAGTGAGCACATTTTAGTTATCTAACCCCAGCTCCCCAGTTCTGTACACCCTCCCTTTTTATTTTAAGGTTCATACAGCCACACTTGAAGATTTCATTATGCAGCATTTGGGAGTTAATAAAGAGAACTGGAAGCTGTACAATAAAAGTGGAAACTGTAGGACTCGAATAAAGCATGCCTCAAAGATTTAAGAATGAGAGTCAGAAGTGGTCACTTTGACTTTAACACTCACAAAAATACAAGTAAAGTATATGGGATTAGGAAACTTTCTGGAACAACCCACACAAAAGGATGATTTATCAATAGAAGGATGAGGCTAGATTAACTCCAAATCTTATCTAAAAATATGTTTATTGATAATATATGAAAGTGATAATTCTAATTAAATGTATTTCAATAAATTGAAAAATTAAGTCAGCTACATCCCCTAGGAGTGTGGCGTTACTCTAATGAGTCCCCCCCCGCAAAAAAAGGAAAAAATTCTACCCCTGGAGGAGGATGTTGGCTTTAGTGACCAGCATTAATTCTTTTTCTTTTTTTTAATAAATTTATTTATTTTATTTGTTTATTTTTGGCTGCTTTTGGTCTTTGTTGCTGCGTGTGGACTTTCTCTAGTTGAGGCGAGTGGGGGCTACTCTTTGTTGCAGTGCTTGGGCTTCTCATTATCATGGTGGCTTCTCTTGTTGCAGAGCACAGGCTCTAGGCGCGCAGGCTTCAGTAGTTGTGGCACATGGGCTCTAGAGCCCAGGCTCAGTAGTTTTGGCGCACAGGCTTAGCTGCTCCGTGGCATGTGGGAACTTCCCCTACCAGGGTTTGAACCCCTGTCCCCTGCATTGGCAGGTGGATTGTTAACCACTGCACCACCAGGAAAGCCCCAGCATTGATTCTTGATGTAAGCACGCACCCTCCACCCACATGCATCCACTCAGTCACCAAATCTTGTTCATTATGCCCCTTCAATTCCTCTTGCAGCTACACTTGCTTCTCTGTGTCACTGTCCACTTGATTTCTGGAATGGCTTCCTAGCAAGTCTCTTTGCCTTATGTTTACATCCCTACCTCCACATTTGTCCTCTAGGCTAGTGCTTTGCTAGTGCTCAGTGGCAAAGACCACTCAGTGGAGGAAAGCTTGATGAGACAATGCTGATCTAGTCTCTAGTTCAGCATCCACAGGTCAACATCATCTGCCCCTGCCTATCTCTTGAGCTTCAAATCCTGTGGTGCCCCAGGTTGACCCTTCTCTCTGAGATGAATGATCATGTAGTTTAGTTCTCATGTGTCTTCACACCTGCTGGTCCTTTGTCTTGAACACAGTTTTTCCCTTTCCTTCTCTCTACCCACCTCCCCATATTCTTCAGTTAATGTGTATGTTCATCTCATGGGTAATCTGCTCCAAAAAACTTTTCTAGAAACCATCCACACCCAACACCCCCTACACACACACACACACACACACACACACACACACACACACACACAATTTAGATTGTCCCCTTTCATTTCTTAGGTAGAAGCCTATTTATGCATGTATCACATTCTTTGTTATGGTTGATATATTCTCTCCCTTTAGATCAGCATTTCTCAACCTCAGTACTTTTAACATTTGGGGCCAAATAATTCTTTGCTAGGAAAGTAGAGAGCTGTCCTGTGCATTGTGGGATGTTTAGCAGCATCTCTGACCTCTACCCACTGGGTGCTTGTAACACCCCCAGCTTGTCTCCAGACATTGTTGTATGTTTCTTGGGTGACAAAATCGCCAAAGGTTGAGAACCACTACTTAGACCTATAAACTCTATAAGGGGAGTCTCTCAAGGTGTATGAGATACTCTGAATCCATAACACTTCAGTTTCTGCACACAACTGGCATTATGTTGTTACAAATGTTAAATGAATGATTGTTGGGGAAATCTGTCATCATCAGGTCTTTCCTTGCTTTGTTCCTTTCTTCTTTTTTTCTTTTATTCCATTTCTTTGCACAGTAAGCAATGAGTTCTCATGTCTAATTTGATTTCCTGAGTGAACTCACCAACCAGGAGGGAGGGTTCAACAGAAAAGACCGTCTCTGGTCGGGGGTGTCTCCCACGGTCAGTTGGTTTGGTTGGCTGATCCACAGTAGAAGGATGGATAAAAATCATCAACCTCCTAAACTGAAGACTTGGGCTGGGAGTGAATCAGAGGTGACAGCCCCCCTGTGATACTCAGTTTTACTGTTTTAACTGTGAGTCAGAGTTGGCAGATCCGTTAGCTTTTCAAGCAGCTATTAGCTAAAGATTTTAGACTTTGGAGGAACCTAAAAGATCATGCATTCCAGTAGCCTCATTTTATCTACATGTGGATGATTTTTGGGTCCTATTCCAGTCATCATCAGCATCCTGGATGAACATAGAGTTTTGTGGCTCCATCATTTACAGCCAATTAATGCAAAGTTGCAGGACGGTGTAGCTCATGACCTGAAATCCCTAAGCTTTGTAGTCTGTTGCATGCTGCTCTCCAGGAAGTCCCCTGGCACTGGAACAGTGTTGTGGTGATACAGCTTAGCTCTATGTTACTGCTCCAGTCAAGCAGAAAGGACCCAGAAGTTATATCCCAGGTCTCCAGCATCATTGAGGTTGGCTTTTCTGCTTTGCGCTTCTTTCTAGGATCCTCTGAGAAGACTGAACCCCCACCTCCACATTCTGAAAACCTGTACTTCATAATGTCTGTCCTTCATGCTGGGTACCATTTCTGCCCAGGGGTTTCCTGTGTGTCTATATGCCAGGCTCTGATTGTCAAGGCATTGCCATTCTCTTGTTTTGGACTGGCGGGAAGATGGTGAAGTCCTCTCCCCTGTCTTGTTTCATCACTTTTGCCACTGCCTTTCTAGAGCTTGATCACATTTGATCACCACAGACATCTGATACCCTTGTAGCAGCTTATGTTAGCATCTCACTCTGACATTGCCTTGAGTCTGGGCTTGAAATGGAAATGTGTCAACATTTCTCTTTCGTATGTGGTAGGTAAAATATGTATAACATAAAATACTGTCTTTATCCTGAGTTCAGTGGTATTAAGTACACTCATATTGTTGTGCAACCATTACCACCATGCATCTCCAGAACTCCTTTCATTCTGTAAAACTGAAACTCTGTATGCAATAAACAATAACTAACCAAGTTCCCCTCCGTCCAAACCCTGGCAACCACCACTATACTTCCTTTTAAAAAAATCTCCCCTTTTCTCCTACCACCTACCCCAGCCTTTTGTAATCACCATTCTACTCTCTGTTACTATGAATTTGACTTTTTTTTTTTTTAAGATTTCACATGTAAGTGAGATCAGGCAGTATTTGTCTTTCTATGTCTGGCTTATTTCACTTAGTAGAATATCCTCCAGGTTCATCCACATTGTTGCAAATGGCAGGATTTCCTTCTTTTTTAAGAATGAATAATATTCCATTGTGTGTGGGTGTGTGTGTTCTTTATCCATTAATCTGTCAATGGACATTTAGGTCATTTTCATATCTTGGTTATTGTGAAGTTTGCAGTGAATGTGGGAGTGCAGATACTGCTTTGAGATCCAAGGAACTAAAATTACTTTCTTGAGGAAATGTGTATACAGTTCTTCACAGCAAAAGTGGGTTCCCTCTCTAGCCCAGGAGATGCCTTTCTCAGCCCTAGCACACTCTCAGCTCTGGGTAGCTGTTCTTAGCTTCCTTTGTATCTCAACCACATGGTCAGTTAGATGGACTGAGAGAAAGACCCACAAGTCACCTGGGACCTACTCATCAGTCCTGGAGCTTTGTTACAGACTTTCATTAAATCTCATCAAATATTTATCAAATACCTGCTCTGTTCTAGCCCCTGTGCATACAATTAAGATGTTATCTTGTGCTTCAAGCTGCTGGTCATCCAGTAGGACTGGAAATGAAGCAAAGACATGATTACATACAGTGTGGAATAATTATACAAAGTGATATGGTAACACAGATAAGGGGCGAGTCAGAGAATGATGATAAGAATAAATACTCTTTGGAGGGGCAGACTTTATGCCAGACACTAGACTAGTCATTTTATTAAAAAATGTACCCTTCTGTTTAAAGTCTCACAACCATTTGGTTAGGTGGACAGGTATCCGAGATAAGGGAAAGCCCCTTTAGAAATTGATGCCTGTCTGAGCGTTCTTCTTTCTCTCTTCCTTCCTCCCTCCCTCCTTCCTTCCTTCCTTCCTCCCTCCCTCCCTTCCTCCCTCCCTCTCTCCCTCCTTCCTTCCTTCTTTCCTTCCTTCCTTCTTTCCTTCCCTCCTTCCTTCCTCCCTTCCTTCCTTCCTTCCTTTCTTCCTTCCTTCCTCCCTCCCTTCCTTCCTTCCTTCCCTCCTTTCCTTCCCTCCTTCCTTCCTCCCTTCCTTCCTTCCTTCCTTCCTTTCTTCCTTCCTTCCTTCCTTCCTTCCTTCCTTCTTTCCTTCCTTCCTTCCTTTCTTATATATTTTTTATTGAAATATGAAATACATTTAGAAAAGTACACAGTTCCTGAACTTTTACAACCTGAGCATATCCATGTAACCAGCACCCTGACACCCAGATTAAGAAACAGGACATTCCCAGCATCCCAGAAGTCCTCACATGCCCCCAACCTAACCCTCTGTACCCCTGCCCCGCTCATCCTGCTTCCTTCCAGATGCTACTGCCCCTCCCCCCAAGGGTAATCTCCTGACTTTAACAGCGTAGATTAGCTGTGTCTGTTTTGTACTTTGTATCAGTGGAACCATAAGGCAGGTCTTCTTTTGTGCTGAGTTCTTTTACTCAACAAAGTGTTTGGAAGACTCATCCATATTGTCATACGCAATTGCAATTCTCATTGCTGAAAAGTATTCCTTTGTGTGAATGTTCCAACATTCATTTCATTTATCCATTGTAAAGTTACGGACCTTTGGCTAGTTTCTAGTTTGGAGCTGTTATTAATGGTACTGCAATGGATTTTCTAGTGCACATCTATGTCGTGTATGTGAAAGCTTGTCTTCTGGGCATGTACCTCAGAGTGAAATTACTGAGTTATAAGCAGTCGTGTACTCGACTGCAGAGTGGAGAGGACCTGTGTACAGTGGGCTTATGAGCTGGTGGGCGCCAGCTTGGCACACCACTGCTTACAGACAGTGCATATGTCCAGCTTTAGTAGATACTAACAGTTTTCCAAAGTGCTTTTACCCAGTGCTCAGTTTCAAGGAGCAAGTAAGAGCCAGAGGGTTAAAAAGAAAGCAGGAAATAGTTTTCCAGCAATGCACAGTGTATGATTGTCAAAATTGCTTGTTACTGGTTTAGCCATGTGCATGAATTTGAAATCCTGCCATGGGCTCGCCTTGCTTATTCTTGCCTGAAATTTCCAGCCACTAATGGAATGTAACACTTTACCCTTTTTGAACTTCTTCCTTCTCAACGCAGTACCACATTAAAGGTCAACTGTAAAATTTCCACATCCTATTAAATCCTGTTCCTGGAGCCGGATATGATACTTCAAAATGACACTCCTGTTCAAAGGCATACACATACTCGTTGTCATGGGAGGATCTAGTGAACGTGAAATTTTTTGTTTGAAAATCCAGAGTTTTTTTTTGGCTTCAGTTGTCTTTGCTTTGAGTTTGTGGGTCTGACAAAAATTGATACTTTCTTTTTTTTGGAGTAGAGGATTATTAGGTTAAACAGTATTTTACTAAAAATAGACCTCTTGGCTGACTATTAGTGTCTCAAGAGACAATGTGAGTGAGTGTCTGTTTCTGTTTACCACGATGTTAAGTATCACCAGGAACGTAATGCTGACAGCTTAACCCCTTTATGTCTACAATATTATGGTTAGAATTCCTTTCCCCTCTTTGTTAGAATCTACCTTTGGGGGGTTCAGAATTACAGAATTCATCTGAATGTGCCAGATGAATAATGCTTTCTGAGGTAGTCATTTAAAAAAAAAAGTCATTTTCCCTAAAAGGTAGCAAAAAACTGCCTTTTTGCCAAGTGCAATTTGTGTAACTTCTTTTCGGGTTAAGAGGCTGTTTATTGGACGTTTCTGAACATATGCTCTGTATGTGATTTTCTTGGAAAGCATTACCTAAGATAATTTTATAGCCTTTCTTCCAACCATGTAGAAATATGTGTGGAACTTTGAGAAAATGAAAATATTACATGCATTATTTCCTATTAATTCATATAATGTATTCCATTTATAAACCACACTGAAGAATTATTCTACTGGGTGAATAAGATTGAAGGTGTTTATACATAAAATCTAGCATTATAAGAAACATACAACATAATAAAGTAGAGATTGATCCTCAAATGTAAGAATATTCTAATATTGGAAAACGTATCTATATTGGCACTACTTTAACAGACAAAAGGAGGAGAACCACGAGATCCTGATACTGATAAGTGACAAAAAGACATGTGTTCAACATCTATTCCTAATAATTTTTAAGAGATCTTACAAATTAAGAATAATAAGATACTAATGTCAAACTGGCAACCAACATCATGAATAATAGTAACATTTTGGGGGCATCCTTCCATTAAATTAAGAAGAAGCCAAGTTTTTCACTCTCATTCGTATTAGTGAACAAGGGCCAAAAAAATTAAATAAGGACTATAAATATTAGAATAAAAGTTATTTTATAATTTGCAGATGACATGATTGTCTACCCTAAGAACACAAGATCATCTGAAAAGATTAATGCTAAGAAAGAATTCAATAAGGAGGATATTTCCACAATAAATTTACAAAATGAGAAGTTTCCTATGTTTGGTAATAAAAAGTTTGTGAAACTGATATTCAAAACAACAACCCAACCCAAAATATAAAATACCTACATTTAAAAAAATCTTATGGAGTATATGGAATTTATACATTAAAAACAATCTAAAACATACTCAAAATAATTTTAAAAAAGTTTTAAATAAATAGAGACGCCCTATTTCTAGATAGGATAATATTTTAAGACACACATCATTCCCAAATTAAATTAATGCAAATTCAAAGGTGGAAAGTTATTTTATAAATTTGGAAAACAACTCAAGTTAATCTGAAAATTTTTGGAGAAACTACTTGAGAAACACTAAGAGGGAATTTTGGCAATCAAAATTTCAAACACAGTGTGAAACAACTAATACAGCATTTTATTGACAATGGAAACCAACACATCAGT
Organism: Mesoplodon densirostris; assembly: GCF_025265405.1. Classification (NCBI taxonomy): domain Eukaryota; kingdom Metazoa; phylum Chordata; class Mammalia; order Artiodactyla; family Ziphiidae; genus Mesoplodon; species Mesoplodon densirostris. The sequence goes on from NC_082676.1 coordinate 74,962,904, forward strand.
AAAACAGAACAGAAAGTTCATAAACATACCTAATGACTATAAAGCAAACAGACAAACAAAACGAACACATAATAAAGGTACTAAATCAGTTGGGTAAGAGTGGACTGTTCAATAAGAGGCAGAATCTACAAAAGGAAAGTTAAATTTGACAGCATTATGAATAATACTTCCACATAAAGCAATTCACAAATTAAAAAAAAAACAAAATACAAAGGCACAACAAAACAAAGCAGACGGAATATTTTTTGCAAAATAAATAACATTTAGAAGCTTTAGATCCTTATTTAGTACCTAGAATATAAGAAAAACATAAAAATGTGCAAAGAATACAAATGGGCAATTAATGAAAAGAAAAGCAAGAGAAAGAAAGGAAGAAAGAAATACAAGCATAAATAAGTTTAAGAAAATTATTAACTTTACTATTAACCAAAGAAATACAAATTAAAATAACAGTTATTTTCACCCATAAAGTTTCCTTTTTTCTAAAACTAAGAGAGCTGGTGTTTGGCAATGATGAGGTTAAATACCACTCTAAGCTATTTGCAAAGAATTTAAATTGATTCATCTTTTCTGGGTAGCTTTTGACATATTTATCAAATGCATAAAAACCCTCAAGTCCTTTGATCAAACAATTTCACTTTTAATGCATTGTTCTAAGGAAATTTTCATGAAAGTGGGTAGAAATTATAAAGAAGTTCATCGTGGTACTGATCAATAGCATAATATATTGGAAAATAAACTATAAATATTCAACAATAGGAAATCAGTTAAATAATTAGGATATATGTCTACAATGGAACCTTATGCAGTCATTAAAAATGATGTTGCCAAATTAACTAATACATAAAAATGTTCATGTTCTAATGTCAAGAGAAATATGCAGACTACAAAGGAAAATGAACAAAAATATCTTATTTTTTAAAAAAGAGAAAATGCTTAAAAACTGTATGGATAGGCACCAAAATAACAGTGGTTTTCTCTAGCTGATGGGCTTATGAATGATTTTAATTTACTTACTTGTAGTTGCCTCACATTTGCAATTTTCTCTACAGTGACTATACATAACTTTCATAATTTATTGTAATAAAATCGTATTTTACTTTACAAGAGATGTGTTTCAGTTTTTAAAGATAGAAATCAGAAATTGAATGATTAGAACTATTGATTAAATTCAGAGTTTGAAAGAGGAATCTTTATTCACTGGTTTCTCCATTACTTTTTTTTTGAATAAACTGGCTTTTTCGTTAACTTCAATGCAGACACAAATAACATTAACAGTATAATCTAGGCACCGACCATAGAATTACTTAGTTAACTGTTTACTTGAACTGGATCCCAATTTCAGCAATCATACTTATGCAAAGAATGTCCTTTTCTTTGCAAAACTAGTGAAGTACCAACTTGTAAAATGAAGTCTGTTAACCTGTTATAAAAAGCTGTGTAATGCCCTGAGAAAAGATTTAGAATGTTCAAGTTGAAGATGACCTTTGAAAAATGGGTAGATTTGAATTCAATATTTACCTCTTCTCTAAGGACTTAAAAGTTTTCTCAGAAAGAAAATAAGTGCTCTGAAGACTTGACAAAATATTTTCTAAATGAGTTATGCCCTCAGGGTGCCCCCTGTAGGAATTAGAGTTGAATGAGTTGAATAAGTGATGATTTGTACACTTGAGAAACTTACTGGAAAGAGAGGTGGCTTGGAGGGTGTAGGTGGGAATAAGCAAGGTAAAACTGTGATTTCAGGTAAGATGACTTGAGGAGCTGGCAGGTTACCCAGTGGAAATATCCAGCAGGCATGTGGGAATATGGAATTGGCCCTTGAATCAGACATGTCAGGGGCGATGATCCTGATGTGAGGAGTCAGTTGCCAAAAGTGAAAGCTGAAGCACAGTGAAAGTATGGGTTCCAGGTGGGTTCAGAGGGCCCTGATCACACAATTCCCAGTCTGAGAATAGTTCTTATTCTGTTCTTTGAAGTTATGCTCCAGGGCAAGCCACTCACATAAACTGTATTAAGAACAATGCCCTTTTCATACCTTCATCATGCAAGGTGGCGCATACTAGATGAGTTCTCTCAGCAGAGCCAGACAAGATGTACAAGGACTCACATTTACATGTAAAATGAGAGAAGGGAAAACAGGAGTCAGTGGACTGGTAAAAAATGGGAAGAATGAAAAGGGGCAAATTTCAGGGAGTGTTAGGCCCATGGTGTCATATGTTGTAGATACACTGTAGATAGTAAGAACTGAGGCAGGCCACTGGGCCTCAAAGTATAAAGAAATGGAAAATCCTGAAGACAGTGGAGTCCACTGAGCAAAGGAGAAGACATCAAGGCACCGGGAAGCAGAGGCCAGTCCCTGGGGAGGAAGGAAGACTCTGCGTTCCGAGTGTAGTATCCCTGATTGAAGGACTTGTATTTCTATTTAGAGAAACCTGAGCATTTCTATGTAGAGCAAAAGGAATCAGGGGAAAGGAGGAAATTGGAGGTGCAAGAGAAAGAGGGGAAGATTAATCAAACAGAGTCACAAGGAAAGAGAGATGGAATTGGATCAATATACCAAGACAAGAATTGGCCCTAGAAAAGAGAAGGAATGCTCATTTCTCAGGATGAGACTGAGGTAGACGAGGAATTAACTCTTTCCAGAAGAGAAGTGGGTTAAGTCATGGAATCCAACTTAAAATCTGGTTGGAATGTGAAATAAAGGGAGAGACCTGAAGTCACGAACGAGGTCTCTTGCAAGCTCACAGTCACTAAGTTTCTTGTGATAGTGCAGAAATACTTTTAAGTCATTGTATGCAGTACTAATAATAATCTTTCACTGTGTCACCATCATCGGATGTAATACAAGGGGGACCAATTTACAGTTTTGCAAATGGGCCAGTGATGAGCATGGATATACTGCCAAATGCAGCTTGCAAACGTGTTACGTTTTGCCTCCAGTAAATTGTGTTTAGTTTTACCAAACAGTGCTTCGGAGTTTTCTATACCTGTGTTTCCTCTCTCTAATATTTGAAAAAAAAAATGATAAAGCCAGGTCAGGTATACTCTGAGATAACTGTTGAGAAAAGGATATTGAATGGGATATTGAGTTGATTGGTTAACACGTTAGAAGGATATGATGCTTTATAGAGATCCTTTTTATTAAACACAGAAAATAGCATTTCATTCTGTGCCTTAGAATTTTGTGGTAGAATTGACAACACTAGAGTACTTTGAGTTCTTTTAGTCCAGAAAGGCCCAGCACTGTAGCCACTAACACACTGTAAACTGGGTCCTTTGTTGATGCTGACTTGGAAACCGTGTTAAATATCCTGCCCAAGGCTCTGAGGATTTGGCTAAAAATCTATAAAGGTATTTCACATTTGTGTCACTTCCTTTTGAAATGATAGGTAATTCCCAACTCTTTGCTTGTAAATCAGATATGGGTTTACAAAATACTAGACTCACAGATAATAAAGACTAGTTAAGTGTAAGTATGTTACAATATGAGATATAAATTAAGACTTCCAATTAATAAATCATCCATACTTTCTCAACAAACAGAGAACTCTGAAGGGACTTTGAGATTATCTAGACTAGATCTCTAAGTTCTTAAAAAATTCATTGTAATTACACATACAATCTATGAATATCTTCTTTGTGCGAAAACCAAAAACAACACAAATGAGGTCAGCATCCTCTTTGGCACTTCCGTTTCCCAAACAAGCACGAGTGGTCAGTCTGCTGTGGAACCTTCCAAACTTGTCACGAACATTGACATACAAATACACGTATCTGCAGGAAATATGAAATATCATTTAGTGTATGTGCAATAAATAGCACCATGTTTTATGTAACTTGCTTTTTATATTTAATGACATGTCTTAGAGACCTTTGCGTATTAATAGACATAGAGCTACTTCACACTTTTTATCAGATGCAGAGTAGTTCGTCATATGGATGTCCCATAGTTTGTTTCATGTCATTCTCTTCAGATGGAAATTTGGCTTGTTTCAGAATTTTCCCTATTACAAATAATGCTGGAACGCAAGTGCTTCCTTGCACTGGCTTTCTTTAGGATGCATAGAGAAGGGAAATGCTGGGCCAGAAATTATAAGCATTTCACATTTTAGTAGGCATTGCCAAATTACCCTTTAAAAGGATTGTACTAATTTTCTCTCCCATCAGCTATCTTTTAATTTCATGAATGAGGAAAATGAGGAACAGAAATTATATAACTTGCCAAATATCATAAAAATCTAAGGAATAGGAATCAGATATCCCATCTCCCTGATAGATTTCTAATGCCTGCACCAAATCTTCTCCAAATTTATAAAAGAAGAAAAGAATATATATTAAGCTAGCTTCCTTGAAACTTTGCTTTATATTTTTCCTATCCTTTACTAACTTTGCAAAACCATTTCTGATTGGTCATTTAACTCAATGAGTTGAAGAATAATAAGAATATAATTTTCAATTTAGGGGTTATGGGAAACTATTAAAAACACAAGATTCTTTACTTGTTAGCTTTAAGTTATGATTTCTGGGTTGTATGATCCTGTAATCTTATATCTGCTAAAATTTTCATGGTTGAGGTATATCCTAATATAATTGAAATTCTTCTGGTTTAGAAATTTCATTTTCATATACTTATCAACCGAGTCATCTTTATTTCTTCACTTGATGTGTTTCCAGAGTAATAAAATATGCAGAGTGAGTTGATGGGAAAAATACATACAAGTAATATACTTGAAAAATCAAACCTTTACTTTCTAGAAAAAAAAATCATTTTAATGGAGTTTGGGTTCACTCTCCAGAAGTCCTTTCATATCCTAGAGTCAGGATGGGTCATAAACATCTAGTGATCCAGACTAGGAATTCAGTTAACCTCACTTGGGTTCTCTTCACCTCTTGATCTGGAAGAACATATCACTTGAACTTTCTGATATTTGAAGATAATTGGGCCCACATCATACACATTTCTGAATAACTGACATGTCTTTGTTGCTACCTGGTGGCAGCTTGATGTTGAAGGAAAATTCTATAGGAATCAAAAAATAGAAGAAATGCAATGGACTATTCAGTGGGCATGGAATAGAGCAAGGAACAGGCTAGGCATTTTCATGTATGTTCTCTAATGTAGGCTCACAAGAAACTCATATAGTAAATTTTATTTTACTCGATTTCCATATCAGGAAATAGAGCCTGAGAGGGGAAAGTAAATATAAAGTTTCCCAAGCCTTCCCTGACTCCCATCTTGGTAGAAATCAGTGAAAGCTGGAGCAAAGAGAGACCCCTGGAAGAAGTGGAGTGGAGTTTAAAAGTCCAAAAAGGTGGCCTAGAGTCAGATGCGGGGGGCAGGGGTAGTGCGGGTAGCATTTAAGGACGGGGAGAGGGCTTCCCTGGTGGCGCAGTGGTTGAGAGTCCACCTGCCGATGCAGGAAGATGCACAGCTGGAGGCAGCCATGGTGCTCAAATAAGGCTTAGGCAGATTTATCCACAAGGAACAGAGCCCTGTCCAACTGGCTTTGGGCAGTATAATTTTGGAGGATAAAGGGCTTTGGCAAGAAACTCAGTAGGCCCTCATGAAAAATAGCAGCCAGAAATTAGGAGTCAAGAGCTCAGATGACTACCTGTGTCTCTCCAGGAAATTCAGTGTCTCTTCCCTACTTCTTTGACCTTCTGCTACATACTTCTTTGTCTCTTTAGAAGGGCTTGTTTGCTTTGCTTCATGTGTGGCCGCCTCACTACAGCAGAAATGCACCAGCATCACTGAGCCTTGATGCCAGATTTCAAGAGCCAGATGTCCATCTCTGGTCTAGTCAGCTGTGATGAGAAGAATGGCTTTCAGTGGTCACTTCCCTTGGCCCGGGAGCAGGGTCTTTGATAGTGTGGCTCAGGCTGCTTCTCTAAGAAGGAATGATTGGCATTTGAATCACAGGAGCAAGAGAAATGGGAGATCCATAGAGTCCAACTTATAGAGAGGATCTCAAAGGCCAGTGGAAACACATGCACTTGGTTCTCTAATTGAGAGGGGAAGGTTTGCAAGGTGGAGGGGTTTGGTGCGGGGCAAGTTGCAAGTGCGGAGAGACTGTGGCACAGAAGTGAGCTAAGAGATAATGGCATAGGACATAGTAACTAGACTTAGAGGGTGGGAAAGGAATGGTGATGGCAGAGGAGACAGGAGCTACTTTGATAGGCCAAGCAAGATTTATTGACTGGTTATAAAGAAAAGGCAGCTTTCACCACCAGGGACAGGGACAAGGTGTGTGACTTTGGGAGATAAAGAAGGAGGAGATGGAATGTAATTTCAAAGAGAGGGAGAATGCATCTATTTGGGGGAATGTTGTCTCAGATTCATCTGAGGTCTGTAAACACCGGCCATAGGCTACAGGTTCTGTGGGAAAAGGGGATTGGATAGGATGTGAAGTCATGTTAATCTGAAGTTAAAGAATTGATATGGGGGATGGACTTTGGAGGAAAAGGGAAATCGAATCCGCGGCCAATAGCCTTCCATCCAAATTTGCATCATTGTAGGACAAGCTGTCTCTGAGTTTGTGACTGAACTTCCAGGTGGACAGGTCAGGTCATGAGGTGGTTTTCTAAGGCCGAAACACCTGAAAAATATCATGACCTAATACTGTGCTGAAACAGTGATGATAGATGAGGTCCCTGCAGTGAGGAAAACTCTAGAAGCAAGTCAAATTTTACTGTGGATAAGACCGATGCTGGAACCTGCTTTAAAGACTGTGCTAGGCTGATGGTCAGTGATTCCCAAAGTGTGCCTTAGACCACCAAAGCAAACAGGAAATGGTTAAATTTTCAAATAAGAGGAAAAATATTTCTTCCTCTTATATCAATACTAATGGAACTTAGCCTAATGCAGTCAACATTGGTCTGAAAGAATGGATGTGTTTTGGCCAAGCCACAAACTCCTTTTTGAGATTCTGCCAGTTCCTGGTGGAAGCCAGGAAATATATTTTTAGGTCTCTATAACTTGAGCTAAGGGAACTATGTACTGCCTAATGGTTGTCATCCAATGGATATAAATAGAATCTTTAAGGAGACAAACCATATGCTTTGTAGTGGTTACTTTATTTAACTCCAGATCTGATTTACAATCACTTTAATTCCCAAAACCACTCAATTTTATTCATAAAGAATATGCATTGCACATAGGAATGCTTTGTAATTTGGCTGTGGAATCAGAAACCAAGAATACTTTCCTCCCCAAAACTTGTAATAAGGTCAAACACTGAAGGCTTATAATTGTTTTTAGCTGTTCTCTTAGAATTGAAAACAAATGTTATCTAGTTTCCCAAAAGTAGTATACTGTTAATAATGTATTCGTATAGTATACTTTCAATTTCTTTATCATTTTAATGCATTATCTCAAAATTAAATGTGGCAAATGCTTTAGTCCTCTAATTTCTTTTTTTTTTTTTTTTTTTTTTGTGGTACGCGGGCCTCTCACTGTTGTGGCCTCTCCCGTTGTGGAGCACAGGCTCCGGATGCACAGGCTTAGTGGCCATGGCTCACGGGCCCAGCCGCTCCGTGGCATGGGGGATCTTCCCAGACTGGGGCACAAACCCATGTCCCCCGCATCGGCAGGTGGACTCTCAACCACTGCGCCACTAGGGAAACCCCAGTCCTCTAATTTTTGAAGAATTAAAAGGGCTGGTTTTTACTAATTAAGATCAGATTTATGCTCCTCTGTATCAGAGATTTTTATGGTAAAAATTAATATAGCAAACTTATAATGACATATACTTTTACCCAGTGTAAAGATATGCTGCATGCCCACCAGAAGGACAAAAATTGAAAAGACGGACAGCATTAAGTTTTGCAAAGAGGCCAATAACTGGAACTCTCTTGCAGTGGGAGAGCAAATTGGTTGGGAGTGTAAATTGGTTACACAACCACTTTGGAAAACTGTTTATTAGTATTTATTAAAGGAATGTTTGTGTTTACCAAATAAGCCTAAGAGAAATGAGCATATATGTTCCTCAGAAGACAGTTATTAGAATGTTCATAATGTTTTCTATTTGTAATAATCCCAAACTGCAAACAACCCAATTGTGTACCAACAAGAGAATGCATAAACACATTGTTAGAATGAACTATTAATACATGCTACAATAAGGATGAAATCTCATAAATGTCATGTTGAATGAAAGAAGCCAGATATAAAACATACAGAAGATTCCTTTTGTATGAAGTTCAAGAAGAGGCAAAACTAATCTCTGGTGATAGAGATCAGAATAGTAATCTACTTTCCTCTTGAGGAAGGTAATGTTGGAAAGTGGCACCTGAGAAATTTGGGGGTGATATGGAAATGTAGATCTTAGTTTGGATGGTGCCTCCATGAGTGTGAACATATGTAAACATTCACTCAACTCTGCTTTAGAGTACTTCACCACGTGTATGTTATACCTCAGCAAATGTATAGAATTCATGTTTTATGTTTCAGGATGATTCACAACAAATTATTTTCCTCTTTCCAATTCCAATGAGAGTGCAGAGGCTAATTCTAATGTAAAACATTGATCCTCAGCTAAATTGGGGCAGAGATGGATGCAACTGAAGTATTGAGACAAATACAGGGGGCTTTAACTTCCCTGTATTTATTGCAAAGAGTTCTACTGTGAAATTAGTAAAATGGTGTGGCTTTGGAGAGATCCTGTTTTTTTTTTTTTTTTTTTTTTTTGCCTGTAGAACAAGTAATAACACTTTTATATTTGATACCACATCACATCAGATATATTCAAAAAGAGAAAAATATTTTTAATTTTAAGCATATTAAAAATTTTATATCTACATATCCATATATATCCATCTCCTATAAATAAGATCATATGCATGCTTGTAGGATTCTTTAGTACAGTTTTTTTGGGGGATGATTTTCCTGTTTCTTCTCACGTCACTTCCTCTCTTAGTGTTACAACCTACTGTGTATCTTACATACTTTTCTTTAAGCTCATGTAATAAGGCACACTTATTATATATGCATAGATATTTGTATGTATGTATATGTATACGTCCATAGATACAAATTTCTTTGTCTTTGTGCTACAAAAGTAGTATTATACCATACACATTTTCTTGCATCTTGCTTTAATTCTCCCAAGAAAACTCCATGAAAATGCCTGCAAGTCAAGTGGTATGTCATGGTAGCCTAATAGTCCATGCAGTGGATAAAGCATAATTTACTCAACCAGTCCTTTGTGTATGGGCTTTGGTTGGGCAAGGTCTTTTGTGCACTGTGGTGGGAGAGTTTTGGACTCAAAAATAGCGACTAGGGTTATGTCACTTAAATTGTCTGAGCCTGTGTCTCCTCATCCATCAAAGGGGATGCATTTATACCTCCCCACCCACAATACAGGGAAACTATATGAATCAGAAAGATGGTATGGGGCTTCCCTAGTGGCACAGTGGTTGAGAGTCCGCCTGCCGATGCAGGGGACACGGGTTCGTGCCCTGGTCTGGGAAGATCCTACATGCCGCGGAGTGGCTAGGCCCGTGAGCCATGGCCGCTTAGCCTGCGCGTCCGGAGCCTGTGCTCTGCAATGGGAGATGCCACAACAGTGAGAGGCCCGCGTACAACACACACACACACACACACACACACACACAAAGATGGTATGTAGGCATATACATGTTTGACATGATGGGAAGAGCTTTGTCATTGTAACCATCACAATGTATTTGTGTTTAGTGCTTATTATGTATGAAGCACCATTCTAAGGGTTTTAAGTGTATTCATTTAATTCTCATGATAACCAAATGCGACACTGTGTGTTATTATTTTTCCCATTTTCCAGATGAGAAAAGTTGAGGTAACTTATGCAAGGCCAGCAGGAGATCTCAGATTCGAATCCTGCATGTCCCATTTTAATTTTTTCTACCATGCAACACTGCCTCTCAAATGTTATGCTCACTAGACATTTTATTTTATACATAAATATTCACAGAACACATAAAATAGAATGGTTCTCAAAAAATGATGAAATTACATTGTCAGTTGTAAACATTTAAAAAAAAAGCAGAAGCATGTATTAGATAGCTATTTATGTGTAGGAAACCATCAGAAATGTAGTGGCTTAAAACAACAACAATGTATATAGGTCACTATCCTGAGTCAGCAATCTGTGCTGGGCTTAGTTGGATGGTTCTTCTGCTTTTATCTGGGGTCACTCAAGAATCTGTGGTTAGCTGCTGGGTCAGCAGGGCAGCACAGCCTGGAGATTTCCTGACCGTAAACTGGGATAATGGGGACAGTTGGACCATGGGGGTCTCATCCTCCAGCAGGCTTTGTCAGGCTTATGCAAGCAGTGATAGTGTGGTTTCAAGAGGGAGAATGGAAACACATGGGAATTCTTGAGGCTAACAATTAGTACTGGCTCACCCTGGCTTCTACCACATTCTCTAAATCAAAACAAGTCACAAGCCTCACCTAGATTCAGCCCCTTGATGGGAATAACCACCAACTCACATGGCAGAGAGGCTAAGATCTAGGGTGATGAAAAATTTCTGTCTCATCCAATGTGGGAAAGAAAGGAAAAAATGTCTTACTATTTTCAACTCACAGAGCCTCAGAACTGGTTTCTTATTAGTATCAATACTATGCATGTGTTTGTGTATGTGTGTGTTTCTGCTGAGTATGCCTCCTATATATTATCCTCTGGCTTGCAAATAGCTGGTTTTCTTTTGGGGGGACGTTTCTTTCTGAGATAGTGGCTTACTCTGAAAGTCTAAGCTGAATCAAATCTCCCATGCTTTAGAGCCATCCTCATGTTCTTGATTAAAGTCCCTCTGTCTTGAATGATTTTAATCTGTATTTCTCAGGCAGCCAGAGAACATGATATTTCGTTATGGCTTTCCAAAGAGCAGGACTATTTGGCTACATAATCAATGTATCACGACCAAATTTTCTAATTCACATGGCTTATAATATGTGTAAGTTGTACATTTTACAGTGAGCACTGTCATGCTTTCTTTCCAAGACAGGTACCCTTGCTACACCTTCAGCATCCTCTTTTCATACTCTCTGTTCCCAGCATCCTTGCCCCATTGTGTTAAAGAAGGACACACATTCAACAGATAAGTAACCTGGGACACAGGAAAATATCTGTCAATTTCATACAGAGTTCGTGGACTGAGATGCAAGATTTTCTCATTTCTTGGCTGCTGACCATATGCACTGTCTAATGTGATTTTCAGGTTGTTCCAGGATATTCTAGGGACCACCTCTTTTTTTCTTTTGAAAGCTTAAAATGATATATTGATTAGCTCATCCTTTCAACATATTTCTCCTAGCTGCAGAGAAATGATGGTGTCTTTGCATAAGGGGCCTTAGAAAACCATGTAAAATTGGTTAGTGAATGTTCCTTTTTTTGCTTTAGTCACATGGCATAGTAGATGAAAGTATGGATTCAGGAATAGACCAGATTAAGATTTGTATTCCAGATCCACCACTTACAAGATGTGTGACATTAGGCAACACACACACACACACACACACACACACACACACACATATATTAGCATATGTTAGGGTGGCACATTGTGGTAAAAATTCAATAAATGTTTATTATTATTATTTTTATTGAGGTATAATTAATGTATAATATTATATTAGCTTCAGGTATACAACATAATGATTCAATATTTGGATATATTGAGAAATAATCACCACAGTAAGTCTAGTTAACATCCATCACCACACATAGTTACAGTTTTTTGGTTTATTTATTTATTTTTTTTTTTTTTGCGGTACACGGGCCTCTCACTATTGTGGCCTCTCCCGTTGTGGAGCACAGGCTCTGGACACATAGGCTTAGCGGCCATGGCTCACGGGCCTAGCCGCTCTGCGGCATGTGGGATCTTCCCAGCCCAGGGCATGAACCCGTGTCCCCTGCATCGGCAGGCGGACTCTCAACCTCTGAGCCACCAGGAAAGCCCCATAGTTAGTTTTGTTTCTTGTGGTGAGAACTTTTACAATTTACTCTCTTAGCGACTTTCAAATGTGCAGTACTGTTTTAACTATATTAGCCATGCTATACATTATATCCCATGACTTATTTGTCTTATAACTGGAGGTTTGAACCTTTTGACTCCATTCACCCATTTTGCCCACTCCCCACCCACTGCCTCTGGCAAAGAACAATTTGTTCTCTGTATCTATGAGCTATTTTTGTTTTACAGATTCCACATGTAAGTGAGAGTGTATGGTATTTGTATTTCTCTGTCTGACTTATTTGACTTAGCAAATGCCCTCCAGGTCCATCCATGTTGTCACAAAGAGCCAGGTTTGCTTTTTATGGCTGAATAATATTCCATTGTACATCTGTGCCACATTTTCTTTTTCTATTCATCCATCGATGGACACCTAGGTTGTTTCCATATCTTGGCTATTGTATATAATGCTGCAAGGAACAGGGGTGTGTGTATACCTTTCTGAGTTAGTGGGTGTTTTTGACTTCAGATAAATGTTCAGAAGTGGCATTGCTGGATCAGATAGTGGTTCTATTTTTAATTTTTTGTGGAATTTCCATACTGTTTTCCATAGTAACTCCACCAATTTGCATTCCTATCAACAGAGCATGAGTGTTCTTTTCTCTCCACATCCTCGCCAACATTTGCTATTTGTTGTCTGTTTGATGATAGCCATTTTAACAGGTCTGGGGTGATATCTCATTGTGGTCTTGATTTGCATTTCCCTGACGATTAGTGACATTGAGCATCTTTTCATGGATCTATTGTCCATCTGTATGTCTTTAGTATTCTTGCTCTTGAAAACAAGGGGCAGAATAGATATATGCCCTTCCGACGTCTGATGTGGAGGCCACAGGACAAAGGTTCACTTGCACAGACTTCCTTGTGTTTCTCTACCTTAGACGATCCATGTCTCACCCTTTGGTAAGAGCCAATAAAATAATATATATGAAGTGCCTAGTGCTGGGTCTGTAAATATTAGCTTCCTTCCTGTTTTACTCCCTCTCCTCCTGGAGACTGAACAGTCCTTACACCAGCATTTTGTCTTAGTTTGGTTTCCCCAGAAGTGGACTCTGAGATGTGGGTTGTGTGCAGGGGAATCCTAGGGAAGGATCCCAGGAGAGAATGGCAAAGGAGTGGTGGGAACAGGCCAGGGATGGGGACGAAGCCAAATAAGGGCTCCATTTCGGGGGCAGTCCAGGCCTCAGCATGATGTTGTGGGGTGCTCTAGAGCATAAATATGCCTCAGAATATGTCCCGCCTTGAGGCAAGTGACCCTTCCTTTCATATTCCTGCACCCGTCTCTTATTGGTCATGGGCCACCCTGGTGTAACTTCCAGACACTTCCAGCTCTCCATACTGAATGGGCAGTCCCAGGGGCCCAAGGAAAGCCCCTGAAGAAGGCTATGGGTGCAAGCATTTAGAAACAGAGCACATAGAAGCTGGGGGTAGGTGCATGGAAGCTGCAAAAATGATGGCGGTAACATATCTGGGTGGGCAAGAGCTGTGTCCACTGCACCCTCTCAGAGTTTATAGGGACCAGGTAACCAGTCTCTGGTTAAATGGTGGCCTTTCAGTGGGAAAGGCAAGGCTACCGTTTAGGTCAAAGTCATGCCTTATTTTTGTAAGCGGCTACTAAAGCAATATCAATCAGCAAGAATAAGTCCATATCTGAAGATCAAACACCCAGGGAATCTGTGTCAAGCTTCAGTCTCCCCTGTTAATCTTCTGCCAGATGTGATCTGAGTGTGGCTAGGGGTATTTGATGAGCGCATTAGTGATAAAGGCAGATAGTGTTCAAGAATCAGCTTTACTGTAGTGTTCAAGAATCAGCTTTACTACTATCCCTTTTAAGGAAACAACTGGTGATTAATTTTCAGGCCATATAGGGCTCTTCCTCCTAAAAGAATGACTAAACTGAGAGATTTACTTCTAAAAGTGTAAACTTTTAACTGGAGCTTTTAGGAAAGAGCAGCTTAGAAAGAAAGCAAAGAAAGTTTCAGGACTGAGAAGGAATTCTGAAATTCCTCTTTTGGGAAATGAAATACTAAGAGTTTCATGGATATTTGTTAAAATAAAAATGAAATGTTCTGGTTACACAAATCTTCCATTATAGTCTTTTAGTTGAGGAAATGTAATAATGAAAAAAATATCCAAGGGCTTGATTTAAATAAGAAATAGAGTTATTAGAAAGGAAATTTCCAAAAAGCTGCTCATGGTGTTTGACATATTAAAAAGGGCACTCATATTTGTGAAAAAATGAACTATTTTAAGTGTAATTATTTCTAATGTTCCTTATTTTGGGGTCTCATGAGAAATTAGAAATTGCTGATAACCGATTTTAAATATTTTGGAGATAAGCTAATAAAACACTTTATCTGTGATTCATGGCTTTTTATCCTTCTTACATTATTCTTGTCTGGGTTAAGGATCTGTCCATCACTGGAAGCAGTTGGAAAGAAAACTTTGCCTGAAGCTGCTTGAGAACTGGAATCAGAATCTTAAACGGTGAATGGTGGCAAGATTCTAAAATTAATTATGAAGGCTATTGAAATGATGTGACACTTTTCAACCTATTTTGATTGACAAGAGGTATCATAAATGGAAGCTCATTTTCCATTTCCCCTTGCTTCCCTGTGATTTTAGGTCTCATGACTCTGATATCTGAGCCTCCATGGAAGCCATGTCTTCATGTATGTCAGTCTGAAGCAGCAAAGACGAGACAGCTTGTCTGTGTATGTGACTCTGTAGAGTCCCCAAACCAGAAGGCCTTAAGCTTCAATTTGTTTCTTTTGATCATTGGCAGATTGCTGTCTGTGCTCTCTGATGTAACTGTTTGAGCATATTAGCTATGCCCTCCCTAATTATTCATGCTTCCAGCGTTACCCATTCATAATGTATGACCATAAGGACAGTGGATTAGAAGCCTGAGGAATTTGGGCTTAAGTCTGCTGCCAGAGATTTATTGTCATTGTTTTAGTTGCAGTGTATTAACAGGCAGGCCAAGTCACTCCTGTTCCTGGCTTCCTGTTCCTACATTTAGTGTAGGATTATCTGAGAAAGAGTGCATTTTCTCTGACACACCAGAAAATAAAACAAATAAGGAGTTGCTGAAAAATAGGATATAAGTTTAAGTCTGTTATTCTGTATCTGATGGGCATCACCCCATATCTGTGAAAATCTGATGCTGGGGATGTGCAGGCTTAGATAGATGCTTTCAAGGTGTGTCTCAAAGGCTGTCTTACTCCTTTTGTTCCCCATTTAATACTTTGCAAGTTTTCCTTAGTTGATTAAAAAGAAAATCATTGACTAATCATATAGCATATATCACTGCTATAAATACCTCACCTTATGTGACACAATGTCTTATTTATTTTACTTTATTATTATGACCTGTTGACTTTTGTGACCTAGTGCTTCAAATGCTTTTGCATTTGTAAAGTACTTAGTAATTAGATACTCTTCATCATAACTTTTGCCATCTTTGAATGGTCTTTTAAACCTTTTTTTAAAAAAATCCCTAAATGTATAGTTTAAGCAAATTAGGAAAAACTACCTATAAAGTATACTGACAAGTTCCATTTTAAATTTTTAGTGAACTGATGCATTTAATCTTCCTTTCTCTCTGTCAGTCAACAAATATTTATTGAGCCCAGCAATATACTGGAGGTATTGCTGGCTGCTGGGTCACGGGGCAAGAACACTGATGCATTTCATCTTACTTTGAGGCTGTCAGTCCCCCAATATTTATTGAGCCCTAACAATAAGCCAGGGATTTTGTTAGCTGCTGGGGATTCAGAGCTGGAAAGACATAGTTCCCTTTTTTTCACAGAATTTATAGAAGAGACACAAACAAGACAATGTAGACTTAAGGTACATACTATGATGAAGGGCTAGGCCAAGTACAGTGAAGTCTTCACAGGGAAAGGTTTTATGGCTGCCAGGGAGAGTAGGAAGACAGCCTTGGAGCTGAGACTTGGTAGATAAAGAGGAGTTTGCCAGGTGGATAAGAGCATGGAGGGGCATTTAAGGCAGGGGAAACAACATGGTCAAAAGCACAAAAGCCTGCCAGGGCCCTCAGGATCTACCAGTGACTCTACATTATTGGAGAATGAAGTGTAAGTCAAGGAGCAGCTGCAGCTGAGAGGCATGGGTGGGTGGAGGTCAGATCATAAACAGCTGTAAATGCTGTTCAAAGTGGTTCATATCTTACCTACGTCCTTCTAGGAGGCAACTGTTATGGTTAAGACAACAGGAAAGAGAATTTCCCAGTAGCAGAAATTACATACTTGCAAGTGATACTCAAACCCAGATCTTCTTGCCCCCCAAACCTTTAGAGTTGGAATAGATTTTGTGATAAAGTTTGCGCTCATTTGTTTGTTGTGGTAGTGATGATTAGAATTGAGAATGGCCATAAATGAAGGATATTTATTGCTCTAGACTTAGGGATCTTGGTATGAGTGTCTTCTTATTGTTGGGTCAACACTGACAACTGCCCTTTGCAAGTTCTTTGAAAAGGCAGGAGGCTCTGAAGGGCCTGGATGATGTTGCTTGAGGGCTCAATCAGAGATCGACATTCAAGATGAGAGAGGAAGGTAGTAAGAAATTATGGATGATGAGAGAACAAGGGTAGAATGGTACATCCACCATAGACTGGAAAGGAAAAAAAAGAAACCTAAGGGGAACTTGGGCGCCTCCTGATACAGCTGCCCAAATAAGCATGGAGATGCTGTCCTTGGCCAAACTTGACTCCAAAGAGGCACTGCTTGGAATCAGGCAGCTGCTGGTCCCACGTCCAGGGGGAACATAGCTCTTCCAGTTTGTAATGAATGATACCCAGGGTTCTCAGATGGTGTGAAACTACCGGCTTCACTTGGAAAAACTGTCTAATTCAACACAGGTGTAAACAGTCACTAACAACAAGAAAACCTTACATGGTAACTCCTTTCTGTTATGCCTGCTGAGTGTTGCGATGAGGGAAAAAATAACGAGAAGAAGGTCCTATAAATCAGTAAATGGCTAATTCTGATCCAATGATCTCATATAACATTAGAGTAAATATGAGCTTCATTTTGAAGACATTTCAGTTTTATTAAATAGCTGTTTTCATGCATAAGCAATACAGCTGGACCACACTATTCCAAAGATTACTTTTAGTAATGCCTCATTAACACACCAAGGCAAATTGAATTCTCACTTGATTAACCCTCCCACCATCCCTCATTTACCTCTGCAGTACAGAGCACTGAGTGTAGAATTTCACAGGCCACTCCACTGAGCATTTGATGGAGAAGTGCATTTAGGGAACGACCTTTATTTACACCATGTCTTCCTCTCAAGGCTAAAATTAGTATCAATTCAACAGGCATGAGATAAAACAGTATCTATGGTAACATTATAGTTTTCATTTGCCTTGCTTGTATTTAGGTGACCACATGTTCAGGTTTATCTGGGACAGTCCCATTTGAGTGACTTTACATGTGTGGGTCTATTTTTGGACTCTCTTCTAATCCATTGATCTACCTTTATACCGATACAAGATAGCTGTATTTATCCCCAGGTCACTATAATTTGTCATCAGACTTGAGCATCCCTCATTAAGATAAATCATGATTTAATGCCTAGGGCTAAATGCATTGCTGATCTAAATGAAATTGGGATTTTCTTCACAAAGAAGTTATGAGTATTGAATTGACAGATAACAGTGACTGCTACATATGTATTTAAATCATATGTTGTATTAAGTGATATTTTTTATGAATAGTGCTTTTACCTTACTCATTTCATAGAACCTCCCCCACCCTCCAAATCTTCACATGACTTTTGGGCACATTGCCTTTTTATTTTTTTACCACTGGAGCATCTTTTGGAGTCATCTAATAGAGTTTTCCGGGATAAATCTATCCACTTCCATTTATATTGTTTGAAATGCAGCAATTTTTGAAATGCTATATGATACAGCCACTGGAAATTTTAGCCCAAGCCATAAATATCATTTGCAAAAAGTATGATAGTTTTTTGACCATTAATCCTGCATATATTAGAGGAGATCTGTGA
Organism: Mesoplodon densirostris; assembly: GCF_025265405.1. NCBI lineage: Eukaryota > Metazoa > Chordata > Mammalia > Artiodactyla > Ziphiidae > Mesoplodon > Mesoplodon densirostris. The sequence goes on from NC_082676.1 coordinate 74,980,934, forward strand.
AACCACTTACTGTATTTATTTTTAAAGTGATCCTGAAAAGGCCCCTTTAAATTATCTACAATATTTGCAATTGTGAGGTCATGCCCACCTGGGAATAATCCTCTTACTTTCTGTTATACTAGTTCTGTTTATGTAAACCTCTAAAGTTATCTAAACTAGGATTAATAGAAGTAATTTCAAGCTAGGTATCATCTCCAAATATTATCCTGTTGTTCAAAATAAAATAATTAAGAAAACATGGTAACATAAGTGACTTTATTAAAACCTGACTACATAAATCAGGCCCTTTGTTTCTGAGGGACACTTATCAAGAATAAAATGTTGCCACTTATACAGAGGCAGGCTTATATAATTGTTTTCTGAGTAGAAATCTTTAAAAAAAAATTTATTGAAGTATAGTTGATTTACAATGTTCTGTTAATTTCTGCTGTACAGCGAAGTGATTCAGTTTTATGTATATATTATTTTTCCTACTCTTTTCCATTATGGTTTATCACATGATACTGAATATAGTTCCCTGAGCTATGCAGTAGGACCTTGTTGTTTATCCATCCTATATATACTAGTTTGCATCTGCTAATCCCAAACTCCCAGTCCATCCTTTCCTACCCCCACTGCCCTTTGGCAACCACAAGCCTCTGACTACAGATCTTTGACCTTGTAACTTCTTTTGACCATGGTTTGAAGTGGTAAATTCTAAACAATTTGAAAACTGCAATCTAACATGGTTGTCTTATTTTATATGGCTATGAGAAGCTTTTTAGTTCAAATAACGTGTACCTTTTCCAGAAAATCCCTGCACATCACACATTCAAAACTAACTAATTTACCAGGACATGGGAAAATGATGTGAGGTGTCTTAACTTGCTGAAGTTTCACTTTATCTTGAATAATGAAATTACAGATCTACCTAGAATTAAACTTAATTGCACAATATTGTGTTTCCTTTGCCAATTAACCCAATGGAGGTTTGAAGTAATATATATGAAAACTGCTTTGTAATCTCAAAATCACTAGGCAGTTGTTAATTGTTGTCATTACTATATTGGAAAAACTACCTGTGGCCACTCAGAGTGGAGAAAAAGTCTTAACTGTGAGTAACGAACAGCTCAACCCTTAGGCAAGTACTTTATCATGAAAACATTTTCCAATGATTGTGATTCATAGCAGATGGAAACTAACTCCTAAGCCAGTGTTTTCAAACTAGAGGTCTTGACCCATGAGTAGGTTGTGAAATCAGTTTATTGGTTAGAGACCAGCATTAAAAGAAAAAGAAAAGAATAGGAGAATAGAATATAACAGAACATAGAAGAAAATAAATACTAGAATTGTATGGACACATATTGTTTTGATATATATATTTACACAAACACTGGACGGAAATTAAAATGTTCTTACTGAGAATCACTGCTTGAAAACAAAGCAAAACAAATCCTATAACAGTGAATACCATTGCCCTAATCTTGTTTCAAAATTTTAAGAACATTACAGTTGTCCTTAGACTTGGCAATTATTTTATTAAATTTAAATTGTGACAAAAAATCTTAAGGGTTTTGTATATTATAAGATCATTATTTCTGAATCCAGAATAAAGGTTTTTTAATTAATATTTTTCTCATAAATCATTGAGTTATTAAGGACAACCAGATATCCAGTTTGATTCAACACGTTTATTGAGAATTAGGCATATATAAATGTTACATCAAGCAAGAGGAATTAAGATAATTATGTAATTATACTATATGTTAAGTGACAATTTAGTTTCTTCTGTGAGATATAAATATTTCATAAATAGTATTTAAAAGGCTGACACAAATTTTAAAATATTATTTGAATTATTTTTACAAATATTTTCCTGTATCAGTTAGCTATTGTTGTGTAACAAACCATTCTAAAACATAGCAACTTAAACAGCAGCCATTTATTTAGTGCCAATTCCATGGGTCAGCAATTTAAGCTGGGCTATCCTGGGTTGTTCTGGTCTTGGTTGGCTCCCTATGTGCATGGTCAGCCCTGAGCCTGCTAAGCTGCTCTGGTTCTAAGAGCTGGTTGGCTGTTGGCTGGGGTGCTTCAGCTCTCCCCTACCCCAGTCATCTCTCATCCTCAAGAAAGCAGTATCTTCAGAGGGCAGAGACAGGGCTCTGAGTGACAGAGAGAGAGAAAGTGAGAGACAGAGAGACAGAGACAGAGAGAGACAGACAGAGAGAGAGAGAGACAGAGACAGAGACAGAGACAGAGACAGAGACTGGGAATAGAAAACGTGCTGAGGCTAAATTGGAACTGGAATGGTGTTACGTTGGCTGCATCCTGCTGGCTAAAGCAAGTCACAGGTCAGCCAGATTTAAGGGGAGGGCACATAGACTCTACCTCTTGATAAGAGAAATGGCAAAGTAGTCACAGGGCAAAGGATAGAGATACAAGAAAGCCATTAATTGGGACCATCAGTGCAGTCAACCTAACACTGTTTTTTCCTTGCTGTCCTGTTCTTTGGTGCAATATAAAGGAATTCTTCAGACAAATGTCCATAAAGACCCTCTTTCCTGCTTCTCTCTGAGCTTCTAGTAAAAAGAAGATAAATGTGGAAATTAATCTAATCCATGCATTAGTAAGTAGAACATTTACTTAAACTGGTCATTTTTCTCTCAATTTGATTGCAATAAATATTATGCTTTTAAAAGTCTAATATTGCTAACAGAAGGATCGTGTTTGCTCTGAGAACATTATGAGGCACGCCTTACTTAATAAATGCTTTCCTAAAAGTGTGTGGGTAAATAAAATTGTAGCTCAAACCAGATTTTTTATATTGAGACTAAAGTTTAAAGAGATCCTTTTACATGTATTCTCTTTCCATAGGTGTCTCTGAAAGTCCTAGTTTTTAGATGACACATTCCCCAAAGTGACCTTCACCTGTAGAACATAATTGCTATATTTAGCCCAAAACTTGGGCCAGAAGGGCTAATGTGTCATTTAAAACTTGCAGATAAAATGAATATAATCTGCTGAGAATAGTTTCATCAACTAAGTCTAGAAATAACTAGGTACTCGAGTGATTTTTACATAATCATTTGTTTCATTTTGAACAAATTAGAAAGAAAATTAGAGGAATCTAGAAGGAAAATTAGAAAGGGTGGTGCTAAATACCTATCCATATGGTAATAATTTTACAGTATAAGGAAAACTTAAGCAAAATATAACATTTGTGTATATCTATCTTGCCTGTGAATACTGTAGTCTATTATAATTAGCAAGCTAATATTATGAAGTAGTTAGAAGATGACTGACTCCAAAGACAGACTGCTTGGATTTGAATCTGAACTTCATCATGTGTTACCTTTGCGTTCCACATTACTTTATTTTTTTACACCTCCCAGTAGAATGGGGATGATAATGGTACCTAATTCATAAGTTATTGTGAAGATTCAATAAGGCACAGGGCAATGACCATACATGGTAAACATTCAATAAATGTTAATTCTCACTATCAATACTTACGGTTTGTTTTTATTTCAAACTTCATGTATCTTCACGGATTCATTCCAGACTTGTTTCGACTCACATATTCTGTCTTGTGCCAGCGGCCTGGGAGACAGAGATGAAAAACAAAGGCATTCCCCCAAGTAGCTGGAAGCATTAGATGAGCGCCCCCCCCCGGCTGTTTACATGGTGATGCACCCATAAAGTGGATATCAAGCTTGAAGGTCATTGAGAATGTCCATGAGACTTGTTTCTTTTTTAAAAAAAAAAAGATTTTACACATACCGTTCCCTGAACCAAGGTGCATACTTTCAGTTGTTAACTAAAGTGTATCGAATTAGCTGGATTTACTGAAGTTTACACTCAGCCTCTATATTTCTCAGAAATATACATAAAGTATATTATTAACTATCTTAAATTATTATACAGAAATGTCACAATATTATGTAAGGCATGCTTTGTAGATAGAGTATATTAAGCCTTAGACAAGGGGCACAATTCTTCATTCTTTCAGTATTTAAGGATTTTAATCTTCATTTGGTGGTTCCTAATTGTCCGCTGAAAATGACCCCTCCATGCCAACCTTAACATTGACTGAATTCTTCCAAAAAGGAAAGGAAGTGGTTATAATTCTCTTTATAGATCCTGGGATCCTGTAAAAAGCACTGGTTGGTTGTGGAGCTTGCCTGGAGAACAGGGTATGTCAACAGCATAAAATCTTTACTACCGACTTTGCTACTCTTGGTTCGGTTCCATCCCCTTCCCTGCAGTGGATTCACATTTGCTTTGAGCGTGGTGAACTATGTAGTAGGAAACATTGTGGTGTATGAATTTCATTTGCTCTTTGAAGAAATGGGTCTTGAGTTCAACTTTTCCTGCCAAGTCCCAGACTTTGTGTCAGTCCCCAAAATGTAGAGTTGACAAAGACCTCCCATAACTGCAAGCCTGTAGAGAAATCAGAGATGGATTCACTTTGGCTTTTATCTGCTCCTGGGTCATCAGAACAGGTCCAGCACATGCAGCATCTGGGCGACTTCCTTGTCAAAGAGATATATTGAAACATATTTAGATGGGCTTGACTTTTTGGAGGGCTACTTTGAATGTGTTTTACTCTAACAATCTGATCTGCAATGGATTTGACTATGAATGGATTTGACTAACTATGAAGGAGAATTTGTTACAGATTAAAATTAATTTTTTGAGGACACAATATTTTGAAATTTCTCTTAGAATTCAAGATTCTGATGCTTGCAAATTAAAAATGGGCAGAGATTTTTAAGGCTATCAATACATTTATGAATTATGTTTTAAATTTTATTGTTATTTTTGGCTTATATAACAATAGGTTTATTGATAAGCTGTGCTTTCTTTTTTTAAATTTAGGTATAATTTGTATAGAGTTAAATTTACCTCTGTTAAGTCTACAGTTCTGTAAGTTTTAACAAATGTTAAATGTTGAAGTCTTGTAACCATCACCACAATTAACATATTGAATATTTCTGTCACCCCCCCACCCCACCCCAAATTCCCATGGACCCTTTTGTAATCAGCCGTTTCCCCCAATCCCTGGCAAAAACTGATTTGTTTTCTTTCCCTATAATTTTGACTTTCCCAAAATGTAGTATAAGTAGAGTCATACAGCATGCAGCCTTTTGAGTCTGGCTCCTTTCATGTAACATAAGGGATTTGAGATTCATCCACGTTGTTGCTTTTGTCAGTAATTCATTCCTTTTATCACTGGGTAGTATTGCATTGTATGGATACAATATGGTTTGTTTATTCATTCCCCATTTGAAGGACATTTGTTTCCAGTTTTTGTTAATAACATGTATTATCACTTAATTATGTTTTTACTCATTTTGGAAAAGGTCAAATAAGATGGTGAAAGAAGTACTTTGTGTGTACAGGGGTGAGGGTAGGGGTGGGGAAGTCTTAGTCCATTTGCATTTTCCAAATCTTAAGTTTTTCTCTAATGAACTGTTTGAAATACCTTGGTAACTCACAGAGCATAAAATGATACCTGGTTTGGCACAAAATCATTACATTGATTTTCCTGAAATTGAATCAAGTAATTTGGGGGTGTACCATATAATCATGTAACTGCCAGGTGCTCCATCCCTCAAAAAGAGTATGCCATATGGAAAAGATTCTAAATTAATCTATCAGGGTGTTAAAATAGGACTCTTCTTGTGCCAGTTTTGGCCAAGGCGTAAAGACAATGGCCACTACATTGCTTCATGAAGATCACCAGGAACAGAAGAGAGGCTTGGAGAGTCTGAGGAAGTGGAGACTAGAATTTGGTGGAGGATTTGCGGGAGAGCACTTAATGTTCTCTGATTCCCATCATACACCTTTGGTGTCGTGAGACAGGGTACAGTAGGACTATTTTCAGGATAGCCTGTAGCTAGCATGGGGTCTCCTTTTATCCTTTCCATGGGGCTTCCAGGAGGGGCAACCAGAGCCTAGCAGAGAAAAGCTAGGATTATCTATTCTTAGTGCTGAGGAGGGAATGAAAAATGAGCTACAGGAAAATGCATTGTACCCATCAAAAGGGCTGCAGACAGAAGGGCTCTAGTCGGGGGAGTGAGGTTAGCACGTGTTAGTTCTCTGTCCATATCTTTACCTGAGGAGGTGCGTCCATTCTCAAGCGGCTGTGGGTATCAGCTGCTAACAGCTCACAGCTGACCTTATGCTCTGGAGGACTGCCCTTGGCTGATAGGACCCTCCTTGCCCAGAGCTGCCTTGTGGTTTATATCTCCCATCAATCTGGAGGCTGCCCATGGCCACTGACTGAAAAATAAAGAAGTGTAAAAACTCAGCATCTTTGCCTCAAGGCATTAGAGCCATGCTCCAGAGCTCTCCATGGCTCAGGCTGATAATAAACTTTAGCTGAAATAAGCTCTTTGCCAAGCTCGTTCTCCTGTCCCATCTCAGTCCCTTAGAGGTTTCTTCTGACAGTTCTCCCTCGAAAATTATTTACACAAGAATCCTTATCTCAGGCTCTACACCTAGGACACCTAACTTAATATAGGGGTCTCTGAAGAATCCACAAAAGCATGAGAAAGTGAGAATGAGAGAGACACACACACAGACAGGGATCATGCATTTTAAACATGTGCTGAGCTTACAGAGGTTAATTTCAGCTTGCTACTGTAGCAGTCAGGTAAGAACTTTCCTGCTTCCCCCATCTCTTCAGTAAGTTTCTCGAAGTGTCAGAAACCATGATAGCAGGACAAGAAGGAGATGCCTAACCAAGCTGTTTAGGGAAAGAGAGCATAAGTCAATCATGGACCTTTTCTTCCGCCAAGATTCTGGTTTTTTCACTGGCCTTGTGCCTTAGGAGGAAAAGCCTTAATGCAAAAGCAACATGACTTTTCCATGATCCAGGATACTGATTGAGGGACCTGGGAAAGTGTAACCAAAAATTTCATGGGGTCTGCCTAAGTTTTCATCTAGGAGCTAGAGAGTAATCAACTCACCCAGTCCATTTAAGGAGAGAGGGGGGAAAAGTGCTTAATGATTGTATCTCATGAGTCTTGCCCATGTGGTTACTTGTTACCCTAGAATAATTGAAAGGGCAAAAACATAATAAACTGCTGGACCCTGAAAGATGAAGGCAGAGAACTTACCTTCCTTCTTAAGCTGAGGGTATGAGTATTCTAATTAGTACTGACATGAATTCTCAGTGAGATATATTCTGTTAAACACACAAGTCTCTATGCCTTAGTCATCCTGGCAGTCCCACAGATACCTCTGACAGGGAAGTCTTTTTCTCACAACTTTATTGAGGAATAAGTGACAAATGTAGTTATACATAACATGATAATTTGATTTACATATACATCGTGGGATGATTATCAAAATCAATATTAACACATACATCACCTTCCATCATTAACTCTTTGTGGGTGTGGCGAGAATGCTTAAGATCTGCTCTGCAACTTTCAGGTATCTAATGCTGGATTATTAATGACAGTCACTGACACGGCACTCTTAGTTGCTTTCTTCTTCTTCTTTTTTTTTTTTTTTTTTTTTGCGGTACACGGGCCTCTCACTGCTGTGGCCACTCCTGGGGACGCGCAGGTCCAGCGGCCACGGCCCACAGGCCCAGCCGCTCCGCGGCATGTGGGATCCCCCCGGACTGGGGCTCGAACCCACATCGCCCGCATTGGCAGGCGGACTCCCAACCACTGCGCCACCAGGGAAGCCCAGTTGCTTTCTTCTTGATAGCAGGAGGATCTTTTTCTTTCCTTGCTTAACACAAGAAATACCCAGATACCTGGAGGAAAGAAAGAGTGGGGAATGCATAACCATGAAGTCCTTGTTTTATGAAAACCCCAGTGAAAGGAGAGAAACAGGAAGACGCAGCTTAGAGCACAGGACTGAGCAGAAGAGAATCAAATTTAGAATTGCCTTCAGTCGTTGGAAAACCTTTGGTGTGACTGATGCTTTTAGATGCCTAGAAGCCCAGTTTCATTTTTTGAATTTCTTACATTCCCCTATATTTCTAGTTCTAATGCAGTATAGAGGTAATAGAGTCAGTGTTGTAAACTGACTACCTGAGTGACCTTGAACAAGTTATTTAATCTCTTTAAGACTTAATTCCTTCATCTATTAAATGGGGAAGAATTAGCTAAAATTGTATCTGACACATACTAAATATTCAGTATTTTTAATTGTTAGCTTAGACAAAACTCTGGAGTAGTTAATTGAGAAATAGCAATTATTTCATTAATATGGAGGTGCTGAGCATCATATTATTAATGAAATATTCTGTTGATCTGATATTTCAAATAGTGACATTAAATATTCTGAGGTTGTTTCCTTAAACATGACAGCATCAGTTGACTCAATTCAGAAGAAAGTTGAGTGCCTACATAATGTAACACAAAAGTTGAGAATTCAGTTCTAGTTTTATATATATATATAAATATATAATATGTGTATATATATATATATATATATATTTCTTACTCTCTCATACATGATTAGGTTTCTTCATTAATGTGATATAGAAGGCCAATATTTATTGGCACTGAAGGATGTTTTCATCTTAGCAAGAGCCAGATATGAAGTCTCACGCTAAAAATTTTTTGTACTTTTTTCCTGTTTCCCAAGGAAAATTTAGCAATTCTCCATGACTCACCAACATGTATAGTTGTGGATGCATTATGAGAAATGATTAATAAGGAAGTCTTGAAAGCTGGACCCAAATTCTCCAGCTCTTAGAGAGGAAATTCCTCATAAGTCCAGGACCTGGCCATGTCAAGAATAACTTATTTGTCTAACATTATACATAATTCTGAATGTTTAAGAGCACAGGGTTTGGTGACAGGCATATTTGAGTTCAATCCTACGAGTCATTAGCTGTGTGATTTTGGGCAGTGTCAGTTTTCTCATCCATAAAATGGGAAAAGCAGTGTCTATCCTGTAGGACAGTTGTGAGAATTAAATGAGCAATGCATATAGAACACTTGGTCCTGAATCTGGCATATGGTAGCACTAAGGTAGTTATTATTGTTGGAATTGTCTGATTCAAGACATTTTCATTTTACAAGGGAATGATGAAGTATCGTTTAAGACTTGCCAAAGGGTGGGAGAGCTCTTTAATATCCAAGTAATGATATCACTGATAATTTCTAATTAACTTGAGGTCATTCCATATTTTTAGTGCAAGGGAACTTTTAGTAGAAGCCAGCTCTGTCATAAGTATTTTCATCCTTTCATTTATGCTTTAAAAAATGTTTTTGCAGCACATACTATTGTGGGTATATCCCAAATTTACATCTTAATGTTGTCTTGTACTTAATCTTCTTTGATTCTGCACTGCCTGCACTTCAGTAATTTCTAAAATAGACAATTGTGGAGCATAAATACATGTATCCTTTTTTTTTTTTTTTTTTTTTTTTTTTTTTTTGCGGTACGCAGGCCTCTCACTGCTGTGGCCTCTCCTGTTGCGGAGTGCAGGCTCAGCGGCCATGGCTCACAGACCCAGCCGCTCCACGGCATGTGGGATCCTCACGGACCGGGGCACGAACCCATGTCCCCTGCATTGGCAGGCGGACTCTCAACCACTGCGCCACCAGGGAAGCCCAACATGTATCCATTTTTAATCATGTTTGCTATGTCTTCACAATATTATTAACAAAATCATAGTCTTTTCACTGCAACAGTGACTTAACAGAAAGAGCATGTGCCAAGACAAATAACAGTTTTTAGTGATTTTTGCACCACTGTTTTATTATTTTTATTTTTTCTACAATCACCATTAGGAAATCATATGAGTGTCATGGTAGAAATTAAGTCATCAGATTAGGGTGGAGAATTCATTTTTTATTGTAAGAATAGCCATATTGACCTGGATGTTTATGTAGAGTATAAGTAAGATTGGCTAACTTTTAAAGCCCCTTACTTTATCAAACGCTGGGTGACATGCTGCTGAACCTCCAGATTCTCCTTGGACAGCCAATGACAATGCTGAGGCTTTGTGTGTTGAAAACTTTGAATTGTGTATCAGTTGACTATTGCCACAGTAATGCTGTGTAACAAGCAACCCCAAAACTCAGGGATTAAAACAACAACCACTTATTGCTTCTTGCAGTTCAGTTGTGGTGGTCCTGCTGATCTGAGCATGTCTCAGCAGGATGCATTCAAGCGTCTGCAGTTGGCTGTGGGTTAGCTAAGTGGTGTCATTGTTCTTGGCTAGGTGCTTACATGGCTTGGCCTCATCAGAGAGGATTAGGCTTTGCTCCATATGGCAACTCATACTACAGCAGGCTAGCTCTGCCGTTTTCTCAGGCTAGCCCAGTTATATTTTCATGACAACCACAAAGCAGCAAAAGAGAGAGTAGGAGTACTCAGACTTGGCATTGACACCTGAGAGCATAGGTAGATCATTCAAATTGAGTCTCAATATCTTCATATGCAAAATAGGAATAATATTCCTATTGTGAGAGATTATGTTGAGAATTGTTAAATGTGATAATGCACATCAAAGGACTTTGTTAAGGGGCAACAGAGATGTTACTTTTACTTGTAGTGTGCCAATAAAATAGAGTAATGGAGTAATAAAGAAAACTGATTTTATGCTTACTATTTTTTTAAATGGATTTTGTTGCTCACTTTTTTTTTAAATGATTTTGTTGCTTACTATTTCTATTACTTAGTTGAAATTGAAACATAAGTTTTATATCTCTATCCAGGGGATATGAAGACACATTTTTGGCTTTGATCACATCAGTTTAGTAAGATAGAGGAATGTTCATTTTAACATTATATTTTGACTTCCTCTTATAAATGCTACTTCAAGCATATGGCAAAATAAACTTTCAAAATTAGTAAGCTTTGAGGGATAAATGATGATTTAAATATTCTTTTTGTGTGAAATGTACATACTTTTTAAAATTTACATATTTTATTTTATTTTTTAACATCTTTATTAGAGTATAATTGCTTTACAGTGGTGTGTTAGTTTCTCCTTTATAATAAACTGAATCAGCTATACATATATATATATCCCCATAAATTCTGCCTCTTGTGTCTCCCTCCCACCCTCCCTATCCCACCCTTCTAGGTGGTCACATAGCACAGAGCTGATCTCCCTGTGCTATGCAGCTGCTTCCCACTAGCTATCTATTTTACATTTGGTAGTGTATATGTGTTCATGCTACTCTCTCACTTCGTCCCAGCTTACCTTTCCCCCTCCCTGTGTCCTCAAGTCCATTCTCTATGTCTGCATCTTTATTCCAGTCCTGCCCCTAGGTTCTTCACAAACTTTTTTTTTTTAGATTCCATATATATGTGTTAGCATATGGTATTTGTTTTTCTCTTTCTGACTTACTTAACTCTGTATGACAGACTCTAGGTCCATCCACCTCACCACAAATAACTCAATTTTGTTTCTTTTATGGCTGAGTAATATCCCATTGTATATATATGCCACATCTTCTTTATCCATTCATCTGTTGATGGACACTTAGGTTGCTTCCATGTCCTGGCTATTGTAAATAGAGCTGCAATGAACATTGTGGTACATGACACTTTCTGAATTATGGTTTTCTCACAGTATATGCCCAGTAGTGGGATTGCTGGGTCATAGCATAGTTCTATTTTTAGTTTTTAAAGGAAACTCCATACCGTTCTCCATACTGGCTGTATCAATTTAAATTTCCACCAACAGTGCAAGAGGGTTCCCTTTTCTCCACACCCTCTCCAGCATTTATTGTTTGTAGATTTTTTGATGAGGGTCATTCTGACTAGTGCAAGGTGATACCTCATTGTAGTCTTGATGTGCATTTCTCTAATGATTAGTGATGTTGAGTATCCTTTCATGTGTTTGTTGGCAATCTATATCTTCTTTGGAGAAATGTCTATTTAGATCTTCTGCCCATTTTTGGATTGGGTTGTTTATTTTTCTGATATTGAGCTACATGGGCTGCTTATAAATTTTGGAGATTATTCCTTTGTCAATTGCTTCATTTGCAAATATTTTTTCCCCATTCTGAGGGTTGTCTTTTTGTCTTGTTTATGGTTTCCTTTGCTGTGCAAAAGCTTTTTAGTTTCATTAGGACTCATTTGTTTATTTTTATTTCCATTTCTCTAGGAGTTGTGTCAAAAACTATCTTGCTGTGATTGATGTCATAGAGTGTTCTGCCTATGTTTTCCTCTAAGAGTTTTATAGTGTCTGGCCTTACATTTAGGTCTTTAATCCACTTTGAGTTTATTTTTGTGTATGGTGTTAGGGAGTGTTCTAATCTCATTCTTTTACATGTAGCTGTCCCGTTTTCTCAACACCACTTATTGAAAAGGCTGTCTTTTCTCCATTGTGTATTCTTGTCTCCATTATCAAAAGTAAAGTGACCATATGTGTGTGGGCTTATCTCTGGGCTTTCTATCCTGTTCCATTGATCTATATTTCTGTTTTTGTGCCAGTACCATACTGTCTTGATTACTGTAGCTTTTTAATATAGTCTGGGTCCAGGAGCCTTATTCCTACAGCTCCATTTTTCTTTTTTTTTTTTTTTTCTTTTTGCGGTATGCGGGCCTCTCACTGTTGTGTCCTCTCCCGTTGCGGAGCACAGGCTCCGGATGCGCAGGCCCAGCGGCCATGGCTCACAGGCCCAGCCGCTCTGCGGCATATGGGATCCTCCCAGACTGGGGCACGAACCCGTATCCCCTGCATCGGCAGGCGGACTCTTAACCACTGCGCCACCAGGGAGGCCCTCCATTTTTCTTTCTCAAGATTGCTTTGGCTATTCGGGGTCTTTTTGTGTTTCCATACAAATTGTGAAATTTTTTGTTCTAGTTCTGTGAAAAATGCCATTGGTAGTTTGATAGGGATTGCATTGAATCTGTAGATTGCTTTGGGTAGTAGAATCATTTTCACAATGTTGATTCTTCTAATCCAAGAACTTGGTATATCTCTTCATCAGTTTGGATTATATTTAATTCCTTCCATCAGTATCTTATAGTTTTCTGCATACAGGTCTTTTGTCTCCTTAAGTAGGTTTATTCCTAGGTATTTTATTCTTTTTGTTGCAGTGATAAATGGGAGTGTTTCCTTAATTTCTCTTTCAGATTGTTCATCAGTAATGTATAGGAATTCAAGAGATTTTGGTGCATTAATTTTGTATACTGCTACTTTACCAAATTCATTGATTAGCTCTAGTAGTTTTCTGGTAGCATCTTTAGGAATCTCTATGTATAGTATCGTGTCATCTTCAAACAGTGACAGCGTTGCTTCTTGTTTTCTGATTTAGATTCCTTTTATTTCTTTTTCTTCTCTGATTGCTTTGGCTAAAACTTCCAAAACTATGTTGAATAATAGTGGTGAGAGTGGACAGCCTAGTCTTGTTCCTGATCTTAAAGGAAATGGTTTCAGTTTGTCACCATTGCGAAGAATGTTGGCTGTGTTTTTGTCATACGTGGCCCTTATTATGTTGAGGTAAGTTCCCTCTATGCCTGCTTTCTGGAGAATTTCTATCAAACATGGATGTTGAATTTTTTCAAAAGCTTTTTCTGCATCTCTTGAGATTATCATAAGTTTTTTATCCTTCAATTTGTTAATATGGTTTCTCACATTGATTGATTAGTATATACTGAAGAATCCTTACATTCCTGAGGTAAACCCCACTTGGTCATGTATGATCCTTTTAGTGTGCGGTTGGATTCTGTTTGCTAGTACTTTTTTGAGTATTTTTGCATGTATGTTCATCAGTGATATTGGCCTGTAGTTTTCTTTCTTTGTAACATCTTTGTCTCATTGTGGTGTCAGGGTGATGGTGACCTCATAGAATGACTTTAGGAGTGTTCCTCCCTCTGCTGTATTTTGGAAGAGTTTGAGAAAGATAGGTGTTAGCTCATCTCTAAATGTTTGATAGAATTCACCTGTGAGGCCATCTGGTCCTGAGATTTTTTTTTTGTTGGAAGATTTTTAATCACAGTCTCAATATCAGTGCTTGTGATTGGTCTGTTTATACTTTCTATTTCTTCCTGGTTCAGTCTCGGGACATTGTGCTTTTCTAAGAATTTGTCCATTTCTTCCAGGTTGTCCATTTATTGGTATATAGTTGCTTGTAGTAACCTCTCATGATCCTTTGTATTTCTTTAGTGTCAGTTGTTACTTCTCCTTTTTCATTTCTAATTCTATTGATTTGAGTCTTCTCCCTTTTTTTCTTGATGAGTCTGGCTAATGGTTTATCAATTTTGTTTATCTTCTCAAAGAACCAGCTTTTAGTTTTTAGTTTTATTGATCTTTGCTATTGTTTCCTTCATTTCTTTTTCATTTATTTCTGATCTGATCTTTTTTCTTTTTTTTTTTTTTTTTTTTTTTTTTTTTTTTTTTGCAGTACGCGTGTCTCTCACTGTTGTGGCCTCTCCCATTGCGGAGCACAGGCTCCAGACGCACAGGCTCAGTGGCCATGGCTCACAGGCCCAGCCGCTCCATGTGGGATCTTCCTGGACCAGGGCACGAACCCGTGTCCCCTGCATCGAGAGGCAGACTCTCAACCACTGTGCCACCAGGGAAGCCCTCTGATCTGATCTTGAAGATTTTTTTCCTTCTGCTAACTTTGGGGTTCTTTTGTTGTTGTTCTTCTTCTTTGTCTAATTGCTTTAGGTGTAAGTTTTGGTTGTTTTTTCGAGATGCTGCTTATTTCTTGGGGTAGGATTGTAGTGCTATAAACTTCCCTCTTAGAATTGCTTTTGCTGCATCCCATAGGTTTTGGGTCATCGTGTGTTCATTGTCATTTGTTTCTAGGTATATTTTGATTTCATCTTTGATTTTTTCAGTGATCTCTTGGTTATTACATAGTCTATTGTTTAGCCTCCATATGTTTGTATTTTTTAGTGTTTTTCCTGTAATTGATATCTAGTCTCATAGCATTGTGGTCAGAAAAGATACTTGATACAATTTCAATTTTCTCAAATTTACCAAGGCTTGATTTGTGACCCAAGATATGATCTGTCCCCCAAGATATGATCTGTCCTGGAGAATGTGTCATGAGCACTTGAATAGAAGGTGTATTCAGTTGTTTTTGGATGGAATGTCCTATAAATATCAATTAAGTCCAACTTGTTATCTTATTTATTTTCATTTTGCATGATCTGTCCATTGGTAAAAGTGGGGTTTTAACATCCTCTGTTATGATTGTGTTACTGTCGATTTCCCCTTTTATGGCTGTTAGCATTTGCCTTATGTATTGAGGTTCTCCTATGTGGGGTGCATAAATATTTACAATTGTTATATCTTCTTCTTGGATTGATCCCTTGATCATTATGTAGTGTCCTTCTTTGTCTCTTGTAATAGTCTTTATTTTTAAATCTATTTTTTCTGATATGAGAATTGCTACTCCAGTTTTCTTTTGATTTCCATTTGCATGGAATATCTTTTTCCATCCCTTACTTTCAGTCTGTATGTGTTCCTAGGTCTGAAGTGGGTCTCTTGTATACAGCATATTTATTGGTCTTGTTTTTGTATCCATTCATAGATTTTGTATCCATTCATAGACATATCCATCCAGTCTATGTCTTTTGGTTGGAGCATTTAATCCATTTACATTTAAGGTAGTTATCGATATGTATGTACCAATTACCATTTTCTTAATTGTTTTGGGTTTGTTATTGTAGGTCTTTTCCTTCTCTTGTGTTTCCTACCTAGAGACATTTCTTTAGCATTCGTTTTAAAGATGGTTTGATGGTGCTTAATTCTCTTAGCTTTGGCTTGTCTGTAAAGGTTTTAATTTCTCTGTCGAATCAGAATGAGATCCTTGCTGGGTAGAGTCATCTTGGTTGTCGGTTTTTCCCTTTCATTACTTTAAATATGTCCTGCCACTCCCTTCTGGCTTGCAGAGTTTCTACTGAATGATCAGCTGTTAAGCTTATGGGGATTCCCTTGTATGTTATTTGTTGTTTTTCCCTTGCTGTTTTTAATATTTTTCTTTGTATTTAATTTTTGATAGTTTGATTAATATGTGTCTTGGCATATTTCTCCTTGGATTTATCCTGTATTGGACTCTCTTCACTTCCTGGACTTGACTGACTATTTCCTTTCCCGTATTAGGGAAGTTTTCAACTATAATCTCTTCAAATATTTTCTCAGACCCTTTCTTTTTCTCTTCTTCTTCTGGAACCTCTATAATTTGAATGTTGCTGTGTTTAATGTTGTCCCAGTGGTCTTTGATACTGTTCTCAATTATTTTCATTCTTTTTTCTTTATTCTGCTCTACAGTAGTTATTTCCACTATTTTACCTTCCAGGTCACTTATCTATTCTTCTGCCTCAGTTATTCTGCTATTGATTCTTTTAGAGAATTTTTAATTTCATTTCTTGTTGTGTTCATCATTGTTTGTTTGCTCTTTAGTTCTTCTAGGTCCTTGTTAAACGTTTCTTGTATTTTCTCCATTCTATTTCTAAGATTTTGGATCATTTTTACTATCATTACTCTGAATTCGTTTTCAGGAACACTGCCTATTTACTCTTCATTTGTTTGGTCTGCTGGGTTTCTGCTTTGCTCCTTCATCTGCTGTGTATTTCTCTGTCTTCTCATTTTACTTAAGTTACTGAATCTGGGGTCTCCTTTTCTCAGGCTGCAGGTTTTTAGATCCTATTGTTTTTGGTGTCTGCCCTCAATGGGTAAGGTTGGTTCAGTGGGTTGCATAGGCTTGCTGGTGAAGAGGACTGGAGCCTGTGTTCTTGTGGATGAGGCTGGATCTTGCCTTTCTCGTGGGCAGGACCATGTCCTGTGGTGTGTGTTGGGGTGTCTGTGACCTTATTATGATTTTAGGCATCCTCTCTGCTAATGGGTGTGGTTGTGTTCCTGTCTTGCTAGTTGTTTGGCATAGGGTGTCCAGCACTTTATCTTGCTGGTTGTTGAGTGTAGCTGGGTTTTAGTGTTGAGATGGCAGTCTCTGGGAGAGCTTTCACCATATGATATTATATGGAGCTGGGAGGTCTCTGTTTGACCAATGTCCTGATCTCAGCTCTCCCACCTCAGAGGCACAGGCCTGACATCCAGCCAGAGCACCAAGACCATGTCAACCACACAGCTGAGAAGAAAAGTGAGAAAAAAAAAAGAAAAATAAAGAGTAAAAAAAATTATTAAAGAGAGAAAAAAAGGCAAGAAATAAAGAAGAGAACAACAAAACCAAAAAACAAATCCACCAATGATATCAAGTGCTGAAAACTATCCAAAAAAAAAAAAAAAAAACAAGAAAAAACGGATGGACTGAACCCTAGGGCAAATGTTAAAAGCAAAAGTATACAGACAGAATCACACAGAGAATCCTACACATACACACTCACAGAAAGAGAAAAAGAAAAAAAATATATATATATCTATATTTAAAAAAAAGGAAGAGAGCAACCCAATCAATAAGCAAATCTACCAATGATAATAAACTCTCAATACTAAATTAAGATAAACATAAAACCAGAAACAAATTAGATGCAGAAAGGAAACCCAAAATCTACAGTTGCTCCCAAAGTCCACTGCCTCAATTTTGGGATGAGTCGTTGTCTATTCAGATATTCCACAGATGCAGGGTACATCAAGTTGATTGTGGAGACTTAATTCACTGCTCCTGAGGCTGCTGGGAGAAATTTCCCTTGCTCTTCTTTGCTCGCATAGCTCCTGGGGTTCAGCTTTGGATTTGGACCCGCCTCTGAGTGTAGGTCCCCTGAGGGAGTCTGTTCTTTGCTCAGATAGGATGGGGTTAAAGTAGCAGCTGATTAAGGGCTCTGGCTCACTCAGGCAAGGGGGATGGAGGGGTACAGAATGCAGGGTGAGCCTGTGGCGGCAGAGGCCAGCGTGAGGTTGCAATAGCCTGAGGCACGTCGTGTGTTCTCCGGAGGAAGTTGTCCCTGGATCACAGGACCCTGGCAGTGGCCGTCTGCACAGGCTCCTTGTAAGAGAGGTGTGGATAGTGACCTGTGCTTGCACACAGGCTTCTTGGTGGCTGCAGCAGCAGCCTTAGCATTTCATGCCCCTCTCTGTGGTCCGCGCTGACAGCCGCAGCTTGCACCTGTCTCTGGAGCTCCTTTAGGTGGTGCTCTGAATCCCCTCTCCTGGAGCACCCTGAACAATGTTCTCTTGCCTCTTAGCCAGGTCCAGACTTTTTCCTGGACTTCCTCCCGGCTAGCTGTGGCGCAGTAACCCCCTTCAGGCTGTGTTCATGCAGCCAACCCCCGTCCTCTCCCTGGGATCCGACCTCCAAAGCCCAAGCGTCAACTTCCAGCCCCCACCCACACCAGCGGGTTAGCAGACAATCCTCTCAGGCTGGTGAGTGCCGGTCGGCACCGATCCTCTCTGCAGGAATCTCTCTGCTTTACCGTCTGCACCCCTGTTGCTGTGCCCTCCTCCGTGGCTCCAAAGCTTCCCTCCCACCCAACCCCCATCTCCAACAGTGTGTGGAAACTTTTCTTCCTTAGGTGCAGGTCCTGTCCCTATTCTTCTGTCTCTGTTTTTTTCCTTTTTCTTTTGCCCTATCCAGGTACATGGAGGGTTTCTTGCCTTTTGTGAAGTCTGAGGTCTTCTACCAGTGTTCAGTAGGTGTTCTGTAGGAGTTGTTCCACATGTAGATGTATTTCTGATGTATTTGTGGGGAAGAAGGTGATCTCCATGTCTTACTCCTCTGCCATCTTGAAGGTCTCCTAGATATTTTTCTAAAAACAGAATTCAGTGAATTTTATTTAATTCTACTGAGCTGTAATAATTATTGTATATTAAGATTGGCAGATTGTAGATACAAGTTGAAAATGACACTTTCCTTGGTACCATATTGGTGGTAAAATTTATGTGTATTTTGAGTTAGTGTAGGGTTAAATTGAAAATAATCCTTTTTAGGGTTGTGGCCAGAATGATTAGTAAACAATCTACAAAAATAACTATTTTTTCTTAATGAAAATAAAATGCTGATGGGGATTTTGCAAAACACTATGAATCAAATTCACACACTCAGAATGCTAGTGTCTGCAAACAAATCCCCTCTTACGATCACGTTTCTAATCACACTGCATTTTTATTCACGTCTTTCTTTTTCCTTCCTTTTACTTGGTGAAATACACACTGTATTTCCTTTCTTAAATACTTTTTCTGTTAAAAAATATTTTTATTTAGGAATTTGAAAAGTTCAAGGGAAGGAAAAAATGATAGTAGACTTAAATTCCAATAAAGGTTGATGCTGATTATTATGTAATGGTAGGTGTGTAATAAATGGGCTTGAAAATCTCCCAGACTGTTGATACTCGCTAGTGTTTGGGGGAACTTTGAACACAGATGTTCACATGTATTACTGCACCTTCATTTAATGAGGGAAAAATATTCATTTAGATTGATAGAATGATTGACAAAGCAAGAGATTGATTAATCTGGGGAAAAATAAGAGGATGGAATTTGGCAAAGAAAACCTAGTGATGAGAATTATTAAGTTTAAGATTTTAAAAATTCTTTTTCTTTGAATTTGCCCTCTGGAGTGTGCTAATCTTGATGTCTGTGATTAAAATCCAACTTTTGCTCTTCTACTTTTTGAAAGTGAAAACGGGTGGATGGTTCTTGTTTCTTTCTATCAGTAATGTTTGGAATAAGTCATCTGTCTTTGGATGAAATGCCTCAGTCATATAACAGCATTTAAAAATTATAGAGCTGCAGTTATATAATTGGCCTCAATCACATCTTGTACCCCTTCTTCTGATATAGCAAAACATACTTATGCAAATATGGAAGAAATTGTCTACAGCAGACACCAACCCCCGTGCCACACAGTAGAATGCATTGTTTTACCTAAATTCAAGATGAAAATACTGAACATTCTTCAACCATGGCTGTGTGTTACTTGTCATACCATTGGGTTTTGTTTGCTATTTAAAAAATTTTCTTTACAGTAAGTTTTACTGAAAGTGGTAGGAATCATTCCCCTTGAAGCTTTGGTTTGCCTAGAAGAAATGTCAGAAAAAAGAAAAGAAAAGAGAGAGAAAGAGAGAGATGGGGATGATTCTGGCTTCCTCCCATTTTCCCCCCTGGGGTTTGGTCTAATCTCCTCATCATTTTTTGTTGATTGTATAATATTAACCATTAAGGCATTCAATAGCAGATTATATGATTGAAATTTCTGGCCATCTGACTCATATAACTTGAGCTTTCATGAAGATTTTGCTACATTCCTCCCCAGTATACTCACAAAATCCCACTGTTTCATTGTCACCCTTGAGAGAATTAACCATATTCTAAAATTAATTAAAACCTGAAAATCAGATTAAATTTATTTTAAGGAAAACAATGTATATTGCTTTAAACCTGTGGTTATTCTTTGTTCCCTACATTGTTATTGCTTTCTGACTCTCTTTTGATCTAAGGCAGAGAAATTTCTGCATAAGATTATCTAAGAAGTATAGCATATAAAATAGCTGGGGCATAAGAGAGTTTGACTTATAAATTGTCTGATTAATAGAGAAAAGAGGCAAGGCAGAGTGTCTTGTATTCAAAGATAAAGTTGTCCTTAAAAGTGTAAAATTAGAGCTTGAATGTCTTGGAATCAAAGGACAGAAATAAAATTAATATTAATGTAGGTGTATGGGCTTAAGCATCCTACAACCCAATTATATAACAGGGAGTAAATGAGGTAACCATGGTATAACATCTTGTAAAAGAAGAAGTGAAGTTATATAATTAGTCTGCATTTATCAAGCAGCCCATTCCTCCTACATAGGCTCTGAAGAAAGATGGAGGAGGTGGATAGGGAAGGATTTCTAAGGAATAATGACTAAGAACAGTTTGATATGTGCGTTTGTTTCATCCTTTCAAACTTTTTTTGGTATCACGCAGAATATCACTCAGGTGCCTGATGACCTACAGTTTCATTCTTTAAAGTTCTTGATCAAGATGGTCTTTGGAGCAAAAAAAAAAAAATGAACTCAGTGATTTGAGAAACAACGAATGCTTGCCCTATAAGAACTGAGTCTAAGGAAAGAAGGCAAGAACCTCTAATTAAGAACGTATTTATTTGGATAGATTGTCTTTAGTATTGGGAAGGAGAGTTATTAGGTGTGTAGAGAGCACGTCTTTTGTTCCTTGGGATGTGTGAGCTAGAAAATTGGACTAATATATTATTAGCACAGTTAAAGATAATGCAGGTAATATGGTATGTTTTATTAGTTCAACAGTATCATGGTAAGGTACAAAAGAGAGAAGGAAAAGGAAGAAGCTAATAAGAGGCTATATTATAGTAATCAATAGTTCTGGTTCTCAGGGGCAATCAATACAGCAGAATCATTCCAACCACCATGCTTACTTACAGTTGCTTCCAGTTCTCTTATTCAATAGCAGTCTTAATAAGACTTTTCTCTCTCCTGTGCTATTAAATCTGAAACAAGAGAAATTCCTGATGAAGAAGTGTACTAACTGTCCTTGAGTACACCCAAATTGGAAAAATCTGAACTGATTTCCAGATTGTTTCTACTATTTTCTCCAAAGTTGGAGCTTGTCAACAGTGATGAACCAGCTAGAAATATGTCCTGATACCATCTCTGCCAGACACCAGGAATTTAATGTCTTTTGCTTGTCTCAAATTTGGGGTGGCAACTTAAAGACCCTGATGAATTAAATGTAATTGCTGAAATTGACAACATTGTAATTAATACATAGCTATTTTGCTACCTACGTTGATGCTTCCTTTGAATGTCAAACATCTGGTGATGAAGATACAATGCATGTGTGACTTCCCTGTTTTCAAGTGAACTATTCACTCAGCAATAGAATTTTGAAACTCAAGGAACAAATAGGAGTTCACCAGTGACAATAAACATTTAAAAGTTCCTGAAACCAGCTAAAGAGGTAGCAGTAAATGGAAAATAAACGTTATCAAGCAGGTGAGAAAAATTATTTCAAATTCTACCCTTTAGAAATTACCATCATTAATGTTGGATGAACTAAATTTTAACAAGGGAGGCTGGCAAATAGCCAAGTTTGTATTTAAAGACATTTGGTGGGTAATGTAATCGTTTCATAGTATTTATCTCTCATTTTATGACTTGGCTTTTTATTTCATTAATATTAACCAAAAACGACTTACTTTTGGCTCTGATGGACTTAAATCTGAATGTCTCAAAAATTGAAATTAGCAAGAGTAAATTGAATTGCTTTTTAAACTCATATCTGATGGTTAATTTGACTTGTTTTAAGATGGGACTATATTTTACGTATATGTCATTTGGCAACAGTTATTTGCTTCTAAACTTTTACAGTGGAAAATAAATCACCAACTTGGTGGTAATGTAGATAGGTCCTAAATCAGTGAAATTACCTCTTTGCTGCTTCAGAGCATCCAGCCTGAGAATGTTTATAAGCAGGCAAACTGCCCACTGGCTGAACTGAGGTAAAGAACTGCCTCCCATGCGTTCCCTTATATATTAATTTTTCAAGCCTCCTTCAAAATATTGGATTTTAGGAGTGGTAACAATTTCCATTTATTTCATGAAGTTGATTTCCAGTAGACTTCAAAGGTATTACTTTTCTACATAGATTCATTTTTAAAAATAGAGTAAGAAAATAAATTATTCCTAAAATGTTATGGTGTAAATACTGCGGGCACTGGCTTGAGACAGATCTGGGTACTGATGTCACCTCTTCCATATAAGGTGTACTTGGGCAAAGCTGTTTCCTGGTCTGTAACATTCAGATACCAATAGTTCAAAAGGTAACAACATAGAAGATGTAAAGATGTCTCCATATATAAACACTGTTGAAAGTGTTATTCTAGGGAAGTACAGGAGAAAAATCATATATTAATAGATGCTATGAGTGCGGACAGGAGAAACTGATTGGGACTTTCAATATCAAACCTTATTTTAAATGATAAATAAACAGTGTTAGCAACTTTCCATGTTTACTTTCAGTCTTTTGTTTTTTAATGTGGCATTGTTTTTGTAATACACACATATATTCATGTATGTGTATATGTATATGTGTATTCAGATAATGAAAATAGGACAAAAATCAAGTAAAAAAAATCACCTGAAATCCTAATACCCAGAAATAACCATCATTAACATTGGGTTAATGTCATTCCAAATATATTTCTAAGCATATATGCAGATAAATATAGAGATAAAGGGATTAAAAATTGTTTTATAAAAATAGGATCATTCCAAAGGTACTATTTTAACATGAAGCCTTAAGATTTTGATCTTGTACTGAATGCCTCTCTATGAAGTGTGAAAACATTCACCCTTAATGTGTCTCACTCTTTCCACGTGGCCCCATGTCTCCATATTTGTAACTTGTGTTATGTTTACATTGTTACATTAAAACATTCACACAGGGAACTCTGCTCAATGTTATGTGGCAGCCTGGATGGGAGGGGAGTTTGGGGGAGAATGGGTACATGTACATGTATGGCTGAGTCCCTTTGCTGTGCACCTGAAACTGTCACAACATTGTTAATCAGCTATACTCCAATGTAAAGTAAAAAGTTAAAGAAACAAACAAAAAATTCACATTGTCCTAGAGCCATAATTTCCATGTTTGACTAGTATTAAGAGTATATTTCAATGAAATCAGTGTTCTCCACCCATCATTCACCATGGCTTTGCATTTCTAAACAGTTTATCGTCTCTCTAAATTGGCTCTGTTTCATGGTCAAAGTCTATGTAAAGATAAATTTCAGAAGGGCTCATAGGTGCATGTATATCATGAGGTCTTCAATGTTTGCCAGTGTCACTCTTTTACCTTAAACATGAATACTACTAAACCTCAATGCTATATTCTTGGGTCACATTTGTAGCCATTGTTCCATGGTCTTCTAGCACTAGATGTTGCTGCACAAGTCTAAGGAGAACCTGAACTTTCCCTGCAAAGGGTTATTTGTTTTTTATGCCCAGATGCTTTAAACATTCTTTTCTTTATTTTCCTCTAGACTGGGATATTTTGCATAGTTGCTCTGCTTTTTTTCTTCATCTTGTTTGAATGGCCCTTTTCAAACATTCTGTTTTTTTTTTTTTTTTTTTTTTTTCCTAATAAAGTATTGCTGACTTCTTGACTGTCTCCCTTTATCTGAGACCAGAGTGCTTTCCCTTCACAGGCTATGGTTTGAGAGCTGAGAGTTCTTAGTTCTTTCTGTTTCTCTTCAGATAGAAGGCTGGAGGGAGTACTGATGGCCGTATACATTCTTTCTTAGAATACTAGGGTCTGTTTTCCCTTCTGACATTTTGGTAAATGTCCTGTATCAGGGAGAAGGGGTATCTCCCTTTCCTATAGGGAGACATCCTCAGTATTGAGGTAACTTTCTCAATTCATTATGAAGCACTGGATGGATTCCTCCCTTATTTCAGAGAGAAGCATTCTCTCCCACATTCCTCACTCGGAGGCATGTCTGTATTTCTTAGACAAGGGAAACTGTAAGGAAACCTATTCAACTTATGTTTTTCTCAATTTGTGGTTATGGACGCAAATTCTTAGTAAGTTTGGACTCAACCATTGGCTTGGGGGAGGGATCAGTGTTTGAAGTCAGACAGTGACTCACAACAACTCTCTGCCCCAGAAGTTTCTCTTATTTTCTTAGCTGCCGGAGCTACTGCACTGGGTCAAGCTTCATTTCTTGTTTGCTTGTTTTGGTTGTATTTTGTGTTTAACTGTTTTTGCTCTTTTTAAAAATGTATTCTGCAAGGCAGCTTTCATCCTTCATCTTAACCTGAAAATCAGTACAGGATTTTGACCTGAGCCCAGAAAGCTTCTCCTCTGGTCTTTAAAGGTGGTGTGTTGTCCCTGTGGGGAAACTCTCTGGAAGAGTACAGCCTCCTGTGTGAGCTAAGCTTCTGAGAAGGATAGTTAACCAATAGCCTCTTTTATTTTTTTACTCTTAGCTCTCGCCAGTGTCAAGTGTCCTGTATTTTTCCCAGTTTTGTTGTTGTCGTTACTGCTTAGAAGCTGAATAAGAAAGAAGACTCACACCTCCCTGACTTTCCTGTGGTTGGGAAATTCTTATATTTCTCCTTGATTTATTCTTCTTTGCTCTGAGATTTACAACACTAAAGGGAAATGGGGAGCAGTCAGATAAGACACACTACCAAGATTGTTTAAAACTCCAGCATCTTTAATGATTGGAAAGAAAAACTTTTAAAAAGAAGTAGCTAAAATAAAGTAAGCCTAAAATTGGAAGGCCTTCTCCTTTCCAAAATGTGTTTCTGCAGGAATTCGCTCAGGTTTGAAAGGCAGAATTATATCAGGTTAATATCTCCAGGTGGAGAGCTAGCTTTCTGTTTTACTTTCAAATGCAATTAATTGACTAATATTAAATTTTTTTCCTAAGCATCCATCTTGTTCACGTATGAGAATAACGGGGTGGAGTTAGGTTTTCCTCCGTATTCTTCACTGTGAAGAGCACTGCTTGAGAAACCTGCCTCATACCATGGCTATGAGGATTAAGTGAGCAAATATTTAGAGAGCACTTGGTAAATGCTTGACGGCAACAAGGGGAGTTTCCTCATTTGTCTTTGTTCTTATTGAGCATTCTCCTTGAGGTGTTTTGGCCTTAAATGAGATTTTGCACAGTATTTAAAGCATAAACTCTACTGGTTTTCCTTTTGAACTTTTGTCTGGAACATGTTGGTTTCATTGGTTAAAGCACGATGTAAGTAAAGTTGATGGGTTTTGTTGAGGACAGGCCTCAGGTGCACTTTTTATAATGGTCCCCAGCAACAGGCTTAGTCTCCTTAACCTGTGTCCAGGCCCAGGGAAGTAAGGAAACCACATATACAACAACACACCCATAGCCCTTCCATGAAAAATGTCACTGGAATTGAGGATTTGGATTGCTATACCCTTGACTTCAATCTTGACCTCACTCAAGCGTAGTTCACCGTTCATTATGTTGCATTTCTCCGAGAGGTTTATTCCCTTTGCACACGTGAAAATTATACACGGAGTCATTTATGTATGAGGATGCCATCGTACTGAGCCACCCACAAAAGAGAAAGTATTTTTATTATAGCATCCTAAATCTGGATTATTTTAAATAAATGATTATTTTACTTGATTTGCTTTTAATTTCTTCGTTAAGTTGCTGCAACTGTTTTATACCATCCATGATACTCAGGTGGGTCCTTGGATCTGCAGCTTGGGCACCACCTGAGACTGTGTTAGGAATGCAGAAGCTCAGGCCCCAGCCCAGACCTTCTGAATCAGAATTTTCATTTTTCCAAGATTTGCCAGAAATCCACATAGACATTAATGTTCAATGTTATAATACCAGTGTAGCTGAGACCTTCTTTGATAGGGGAAGCCGTAACACTCAGAAGAAACCTGGATATAAAAGACCTTTAAATATATGACACAGAAGCTGATAATGATAATGAATTGTAGTCTTAAAATGGTTAAAATGGTCAATATTATGTTATGGATGTTTTACCTTAAAAAAATACAAATTACAGCATGTTCACAGAAAACAATAGAGATGAAAATAAAGGTAGTACAGCTACACTCAGTATGATGAATCTCTCAAATATAAAGCTGAGTAAAGAAAGCTATATAGAACATAATGTATAACATTAAATGTATGTAAGTTCATTTATATAAATGACAAAGTAGGCAAAGCTAAAATATAGAGTATAAGGGTGTAAGTGAAGTGATTAATGTAAAAAGAAAAGCACTGAGGCAATTACCATAGAAGGCAGATTGGAGATTATCTTTACTGAGGGGGGTAAGGATCAGAAGGGCAAATGAAAGGTCCTCTGGGGTGCTGTCAGTGCTCTATTTATTTAGGTATTCACTTGATAAAATTTTAAGTGTGCATTTTAAATGCATTTTTCTGTATGTGTTATATTTCACAATAAAATGAAGAATTATAAAAGTGGTTATGTGGTAAGGATACTAGTGGAAGAACTGGATGGAGTGAGTATGATTCTTTTAATTTTGTGCCATTTCTATTTAATGTTTTTAACTATGAGGTTATTACATTTATTTTTGTTAATTTGAAATACTATATCAGTAAGCCATCAAATGACCTGGATTAGATAACTGCGAAAAAATCTTGATTTTACATATTCAACCTCTATCACCTTCCAGAAAATACAAAGACTTTTTGTGCAAATATAAATACAAATGTCTTAAAGGTAAGTATTAAATTTGGTTTCTCTTCAAAATCCAACATTCTGTATTAAGTCCCACTTGGAAACCCTACTTTTTGAACTAGGTCATTAAACACTAGGCATTTAATTATTACAGATAAAAGGAAAACTTTAAAGAAAGATGAATTTCTTTGTTCCTTTTTTCAGACCGAACACCACTTAGCCAGGGCCTGTACCAGGGTAGCAGTTCTCCCCACAGAGAGGCCTCACAGCAAGCCAAATTAACTTTCTTGTTTGGATCACACATTACATTTCCAAATAAAGCCATTTCCCTACCGAAGATCAGGAAATGCTGATGTGCAAGAAGGTTAGGCTTCCAAGTTGAGAATATCATCTGTTACCCTTGGCCCATTGGTCGACTACTTCTTCCCTTGTCTATGTTCCTTGTTCAGGTGTCCTTCTGAATAGCTACACAAAAAATTAATAACCCCTTCTAAAAGTAAAAGTCTTATTTTGGGGGAAGATGGCATTGAAAGTTGAATAAAAATTCAGGGTAAACAATGTTAACGTGTTTCTTTTGAAAAAATACATTTAGCTCTGAAAGCAGCATCCTGTTGGAAATCCAGAGAATGGCTTATCAAGGACAGCCAGTTTAGGAAAAGGTATATACTTTAGGAAGCTTATGGGTTATATTTGGGCAACCATTCTTTACTTAAAATCACTGGGGGCTTCCCTGGTGGCGCAGTGGTTGAGAGTCCACCTGCCGATGAAGGGGACACGGGTTCGTGCCCCGGTCCTGGAGGATCCCACATGCTGCGGAGCGGCTAGACCCATGAGCCATGGCCTCTGAGCCTGCGCCTCCGGAGCCTGTGCTCCACAATGGGAGAGGCCACAACAGTGAGAGGCCCATGAACCCAAAAAGAAAAAAAAAAAAATCACTGGGACTTTTTATTTATGTTTAAAAAAGTCATGTGAGTAAACCTAGGACACTTTTGTTTTAAATTGAAGTATAGTTGATTTACAGTGTTCCGGGTGTATAATAAAGTGGTTCAGTTATACATACATACATATATGTGTGTGTGTGTGTGTGTGTGTGTGTGTGTGTGTATATATATATATATATATACACATACATACATATATGTTCTTTTTCAGCTTCTTTTCCATTATAGGTTATTACAAGATATTGAATACAGTTCCCTGTGCTATGAAGTAGGTCCTTGTTGTTTACCTATTTTATATACATTAGTGTATATTTATTAACCCCAAATTCCTAATTTATCCCTTTCCCCCCTTCCCCTTTTGTAACCATAAGCTTGTTTTCTATGTAGGACTCTTTTTAGAGCAATTTCTTCCTTTTTTTCTCCTGGGCTATGTGTTTGATTAAATTATTTTTGAACATCATTTTACTGTGTTGTAGGCACCATGAACTATATTCAGTAAATAATTCAGCAGCAAAGATTGGATTTTAAAAGTGCATATGAAGTGAGGATGTTTGTTTATTAGATACCTTTAAACTTTTAGACTCATTTTACCAATAAATCTTCACACATCAAAAAACAAAGATCTACACAAAGATTTCAATTAGGTAACCCTTCTTTCTCTCCTTAATTCATCTCCAAATTGACTTTGTGTCTTTGGCCTAAAAAAATTCTCAACAGTGTAGGTAGAATTTGGGTGAAGATGTTGCCTAGTGTTATTGTCTTCGCATGGTTGTTTTTAATTATTGCCTTTTACTTTTTTCCTAATTTTTCTTTTAAATTAACTAATAATAACTGCTATGCTTATCATTCAACAAATACATGTTTCCATTTAGAAGTCTCCCTTCCTTTTATCCTTTAACATTCTAGTTGTGGAAGATACTGCATACATATTACAATAACAGGCAGTATTCTAAATTATGTCTATTTAGTAATTCTGAAATTGAGATGCTTGATTTTTTTCACTTTATTGTTGTGTATTCCTAGTATGTTTTGCATCTACTTATTATTTTCATTAAAAAGAAAACTTTGGATAAACTATCAGAGGAAAATCTGACCTGGAACCTGTAAAAACATTTGAAAAATTCAAGTGTTCAAATGCTCAAGCTATCATTTCATATTTAATACCTTGTAACTATTATATACATTGGTTTGCATGTAATACAGTCACCGTGATCTCCTATTAGAATGTACCATTTTTATTTAGTACAGTTTCTCTGGCAGTGTGGATGATACCTACTATGGGGATCAGCTGTACATCCAGCATTTACATTGTCCTTCCTACTGGTTTTAGTTTATGGTAAAAAGGGGAAGAGGATAAAGATGAAATAGAAGCAATCCAAGGTGTGTAAATCATGCTTTCTCCCCTTATTATCCTAATCTTGGCTTTTATTGCCTCATTTGAGGACAAGATTATGTATACCCATGCTATTAGACCTAGGTTAGGTCAGCTGGCCACATTGGGTAAGAGAGCTCTTTGGCTCTCAGCTTTTAGTCATCTGATGTTTTAAGTTTGCATTGGGAGGCAATGAAGGCGTATAAAACATATTCTCTGTTCCTTCCTTCAGCAGGAAGCTGTCTTAAGTCAACTGTTTGTTCAGATATCTGGTTAAAAATGAAATAATCTTCATTTTGTGCTATATGCAGCAAAGAATATGACAGCAGCAATATGGAAGCAGGATATAAGTAGATTTTATTACCTCAAATCTACTTGTTTAAAAAAGAAATGAGCACGGGCTTCCCTGGTGGTGCAGTGGTTGAGAGTCCACCTGCTGATGCAGGGACACAGGTTCGTGCCCCAGTCCGGGAAGATCCCAAATGCTGCGGAGTGGCTGGGCCCATGAGCCATGGCCGCTGAGCCTGTGCGTCTGGAGACTGTAACGGGAGAGTCCATAACAGTGAGAGGCCTGCGTACCACAAAAAAAAAAAAAAAAAAAAAAAAAAAAAAGAAAAGAAAAAAAATGAAGAAAATAAGGAAAAATAGTCCATCTAAATGGTTATATTGGGTTGGCCAAAAAGTTTGTTCGGGTTTTTCTGTAACGTACAAAACCTGAAAGAACTTTGTGGCCAACCCAATAGCTTGTTTTATTTTTTTGACTATGTACTTCCCAATTAGGTCAAACACACGGCTTTCAATTAAACCTCCATTTCTATTTCTTTTAATATTGCTTTTTTCCCTCATAAAATTCATAAGGTATTATTGTAGAAATTTTGGAAAACGTCTAGCTACTGTAACAAAGATTCAAGTGTCTTATGATTAGAGTTTATTTCTGTCCCATATTACTCTGAGATAAGCAGTCAAGAGCTGATATAGTGCCCTGTCGTGTCGAGGACCTGGACTCTTTCCATGTTACTATGCTAGCCTCCTCAAACATTGCTTTTGCCTTAAGGTCTAATATGGCTGCTTCCACTCCAGCCTTCACAGTCACCTTTCAGCAAGAAGCAGAAAAGAGAAAAGAATATTCTGGACATTCCTAGAAGCCTTATAGCCTCATCACTTCCATTTAAATTCCATTAGTCTATGCTTAGTCACAGAGCAGAAACTGAAAAGTTTAGTCTTAATTTCAGATAGTCATGCACTCAGTAAAATTAGTGGTTCTATTACTACAGGAAGAGAAGGAAGGCTGAATATTGGGAAACAGCTGGCAATCTTTGCTGCCATACATAAAAGTATAAAGAAGAAGATAATTATCTCCCATAAACTTACCACCTAAAGATAATCTCACCTTTAACTTTCGGCACATTTCCTTTCATTACTTTAATGCATTCAGTATTGTAAAACAGAATTACATTGTATGTTAAAATATGCTGTCTTCGTTTTTTGTGACAGCTTACCGTTGAACACCT
The DNA here is from genome assembly GCF_025265405.1 of Mesoplodon densirostris. Classification (NCBI taxonomy): domain Eukaryota; kingdom Metazoa; phylum Chordata; class Mammalia; order Artiodactyla; family Ziphiidae; genus Mesoplodon; species Mesoplodon densirostris. The sequence goes on from NC_082676.1 coordinate 75,011,788, forward strand.
CCCCCCAAATTTAATGACCTTCACTACATTCTTTTTAATGGCTGCACAGTATTACATACTATGTATGTATCATAGATTTAACTGAAGTCATACTTTTGAATATTTAGATTTTTCTGAAGCCATCAGTGTTTATAAATCTTTTTGTGGCAAAATCCTTAACTTAGAGATACAATGAACATTTTAAAGTTATTAATAATTTGAAAAAGGTGATACAAACTTATACTCCCATAGTTATGTCTAAGAGTACTTATTGCACTAAGCATTTCCCACTACTAACTAGTATAATTTTTAAGATTTGAGAGTTAACAAGTGGTCTCTTATAATATTTTTTAACATCTTTATTGGAGTATAATTGCTTTACATTGTTGTGTTAATTGCTGCTGTATAACAATACATATATCCCCATATCCCCTCCCTCTTGCGTCTCCCTCCCACCTTCCATATCCCACCTCTCTAGGTGGCCACAGAGCACGGAGCTGATCTCCCTGTGCTATGCAGCTGCTTCCCACTAGCTATCTATTATACATTTGGTAGTGTATATATGTCAATGCCAGTGAACACTATTGAAACTTAAAAAAATGTTCTTGGTAATTTGAGCATCTAGTTTAAATTTCCTGTGTATGACATTTATCTCTTTCCCTACTTAAATTATGAAAGTTCTTTGTATGATAAAAATATTATTAATATGTTTTTAATTATGTTCAAATAATTTCCCAGTTTCAAGTTAGTCTTCTGTTTCATTAAGTATTTATATTCTTGGAAATTTGTTTTGTTACCATATTTACAAGTTTTTATTCACATTTAGTAAGCAATCAGTAAATGTTTATTTAGAAATAATGCCATCTGCAGCAACACGAATGGACCTAGAGATTATCATACTAAGTGAAGTAAGTCAGAAAGAGAAAGACAAATACCATGTAATATCACTTATCTGTGGAATCTAAAATATGACAGAAATGAATTTATCTATGAAACAAAAACAGACTCACAGATCTAAAGAACAGACTGTGGTTGTCAAAGGGGGGTGGGGAAGAGTAGGATTAGGAGTTTGAGATTAGCAGATGTAAACTATTATGTATAGGATGGATAAAAAACAAGGTCATACTGTATAGCACAGGGAACTATATTCAATATCCTATGATAAACCATAGTGGAAAAGAATATGAAAAGGAATATATATATATATATATATATATATATATATATATATATATATATATATATATAAAACTGAGTCACTTTGCTGTACAGCATAAATTAAACACAACATTGTATTTAAAAAAATAAATGTTCATTTAATGAGAGGCTGAAAGAGTAAGCAATTAGATTTATTAACAGGTTTTATGGTACTTGATTCTACTGCTAGTTTTTTCTTCTTTTTATCAGGACTCCCCCTTTCTGAAGCTTTAATTTTTATTTCTAACTTGGTTGACTAGAATATATATTTTAGTGATACTTCAGAGAAAGATTTCATATATATTAAGCTTGATGTTCTCATGCATATCAAAATATCATTCTATTGACTTTACCCAAATACTTGGATGATTGTATAGAATCCTTCATTACAGCTATTTCCCTTCAAAACTCTGTTGACCTTCTTCCCTTATCTTCTGGTATGTGATAGGAGAGGTGCAGGCATCCTGATTTTTATTTCTTTGTAAGAGATTGTTGCTGTTTTTATCTTCCTGAAAGCTCTAAGGACTCTTTCTCTCCCCTTGAAATATTAAAAACAAAATCAAGTTATTATAATATGTGTTGACATTGATAATGTTTCATAACTTTTGCCTAGAATCTTGGGGACTATTTTAGATGGACAGATTTGGAAATGTTCCCTTCTGCCTTGTCCTTAATTCTTACTTCTTGGTCTGTCTGGCCTTAGCCTCTGGAGTATCAGTTTGCACTATTTGGGTGTATTTTTCATATGTATTCCTCATTGTTTTTATCTTTTTTTTTCCTTCCCATACTGTAAGAGTTTAAAAGGTTTGTTTCTGCACCAGTGACTCAAATTTTCTTCTCTGACAATTATGTGCCCCATTTCTAATAAAGACTTTAATATTTTTATTTTTTTTTTCTTTCTTGATGTTGTCTTCTTTGGTTATTCAGCTCTTGTTTTGTTTCTGCCTGTGTCTTAGCTCCTGTTTTATCTCATCCTCTGGCCCTATCCTCTCATTGTTTATATGCTTCTTATTTCAAGGAATTTTATTGTTCCTATAAAACAGATTCCTCACTTGTTTTGCTCTATTAATATTTCTCCAAATATATGTTCCTCCTCTTTGTTTTATTTATATATAGTGCAGTATCTTTAGGGCTCAAGCTTTTAAAACTTTTTTATTCTTTTTAATATTTATTCATCTTTGAACAAAGAGTCATCTAGATGTAGACCTGACATTTGCCCATAACCATGAAATAATGATGGTTGGATTCTTGGATCCTTTCATGTATCTATAGTAAAAGAAAAATTTTAAAGGAATCCTTTTCTGGGTGTCATATTAATATATTTATATTGCTAGTTCAGTGACCTAGTTACTTGAAGGACATGGTGTTTTTCTCTATTTAACTTTCTTCCTGGCCTGGCCTCCTTATCAGGTATACAGTGTGACTAGACATGACCTTCTTCTACCTGCTGCATCATCGAAATATACTCCGGGTCAGGAAGATGATCAAAACTTTTCTTGGATAGCTGGTTCATAAGGCCAGGGCCTCTCCACTGTGGCAGCTACTTGCAGCCTCCTCACTTGTACCCACCATTTGGGGGGTGGTTTCCTAAGATCCTGCAAGGATTACTTTCAATCATGTTATGTTTATTTCTGAAGATGGAAGCATGCAAGGTAGCCCTTGGCGTTTTCCTTCAATTTCCCTTCTGTGTAGCAGAATGTGTAGCAGAAGTTTGATGTTGAATATTGTTGGTGTTGTTTTAGGGCTAATCTATTATTTCCTGCATATTATAGTCCACTGGTGATTTTAGAATGGATCTGAGAGGCATAGCATAAGATAGTAAAGTGTGTTTTCTTAGGCTGCCATCTAAGTGCCAAGTTTATATCAATGCCATTAACTTAGCCTATAAATACTTTTATGACCTGCATAGTATATAATGAACACATCTCCATATTATTTGATATTCTGACAAAAAGTATTTAGATGATTTCCTTCTAGTCCATGAAATTATCATACATAATTTTTCTACTTTCTCTTGTTACCTGGCCCAGTTCCACCCATAAGAGTCAGTGATTGGCCAAGGTTGACCCCAGGATAGATCTGTAGGCTCCAGGTGAGGCAGCTCCCATTTGGATGAAGGCAGTTTTCAGAAAGGGTAACTATGAGCGGTTAGGAGACAACGTGCAGGAGCTGGAAGATGGGCCTTAGGAGGAGCACCCACAGAATCTCATGCATGCATCCTGTGCATTCCCTTCCATGTGAATTGTATGTGTATGCTCTTTATCCATTTCCCTGTTTGCTAATTAATTGTTAATTACTGAACAAATAGTTATATAGTGCCTATTACATGTTAGAGATCTTGAATATTTGTAAGAGATTTCCTTCAGTGAACCTCCAGAGATCCACCGATCAGAGGTCTTTATATTAAGGAGAGGATCTCTTCATAATAAGGCCATTATCTATTTTATTTCTAATAAAATGCCTTCCTAATTTTCTCTTTTCTTTGTAAGATATATGATGGTTTTAGCCTAGAGAAGTTGATAATTTACTGTTGAAATTATCAGTGGCTTTGTTTTTAATTCTTCCATTTGTTTTATGTGTGAAAAAATATCCAAGTGATCAATAAGGCTGATATATACCCAGATCCATATTTTTCATCTTTTATTTTAATATTTACCTTTTTAAAAATCCAACAGGAATTTACTTTGAATTTCTGTGATAAGTGAGATTCAAATGAATGTATTTGCTTCAGAAATCACCAGCTAATTTTTAGAGTGTTGTTTATTAAGTATTTCTTACCTGTTCATATGTGACTTTCTTTATCCTGTACCCAAAAGGATAACACTTCAATATTTTATATGTGTATATATATAGTGTATGTATATATGCTTATATTTATGTATACATATATATTTATAATGTTATATAAACTGGCATACAATACATTTATGTTATAATATTATTTGATATAATATGAACATAAATTTATATATTTGTGTATATATATTTAGCATAGTGTTGCAGGTGTCAGGGATGTTTAATAATACAAAATTTGTGATTAGAATAAAGAAGGAGACAGTATGCCACCAGCTTATTGATGAGTACTGCCACCGAAAATACTTCATTCTGACCCCAGTAGACTTGCTGGGCATGTGGGGGAGGGATGGAGAGCCAGATGGTGCCTGTGGTTCCATGTCAATGATTCCTACAGGGTTGGAAAGCAATTACTCAGCACTGGTCCCCTGGGAAGCTGCCGACAAGGCAAGCATGTTCCCTGCATTCGTCTCTACAAGGTGTAATAATTAAGCCAACAGAATCATAGCATCCGCCTGATAGATGTACAGAGAATCAGCATGGACCCTCTTGGCTTGTTCATCACCTCAGCGTTACCTACACAGACTATTAATTGCTCAAAGAATTTATGACATTTACATGTGACCATGAGTTTTGTCTCATTACTGCCTCAGAAACCTTAAGTACATTGGACAGTTAAAAATTTGTTTATGACCAGTGAAGCTTAAGCACTGGGGGTTAGGTAGCTTTTACTGATGTCACTCTTATGAAAGAGTTTAGATGTTTTCATCAGGAAGAGGACCAAAGGTATGTCCTGGATTTGGCCATTTTGATATGTGAAGTTGGCAACTGTACATATTAAGTGCAATATAAACTAGAGGATTTCTCTGTTTGTGATGTAATTGTCAATTACGGGTCTCTCCATGACTCAGGCTAGTTGCCAGGAAGCTGGACAGCAGGCGACCCTCGCAACTGGTACGTTGAGAATTCTTGGCAGATCTTGAAGTCTGTTTTATAGGTCTGGCCTTCCCTACTCTTGCATTCCCATCAGGAGGCCAGTGCAAATGGAAATGGGGCCTTTTGGTACCCTGATTCCTCTCCTGGAGGGCCCTGGAGGCTACAAGGAAGTGAGAGAGAAGTGGCTACTCATATAGATTGGGACTTTGGCCGTGGGACACTGCAGGAAAGAGAATTCTGGAGAGAAGAGAAGTTACTATCTTCTGTTGGGGCCCCTAGAAGCAGAGCCAGAGAGTGGGATTCTCCTGCAAGTAATGTATTGAGTGAATCCTCTCAGGAGAAAGAGAGTGAGGGAATCCGAATAGCGTAGAGCTGGAAGGAAGTAAAGAAGGTGAGGGAGGGGTCTCGCCTGTCCCTCAGGAAGCTCTGGAGTAGGAATTGCCCCACGTGGACCCCAGCCCATCCTTGGCTACCAGCAGTTTCCCCAACCCAGAGGTGGGTTCCAGCCACCTCCAGCCAAGGTGGTGCTGCTCAGAAAAGGATAATTACCCCCTGAGAAGAATGTGGGTGGGAGCTGTTAGCGGGCATCTGCGGCATCTGCGGAGTTGGGTCTCCTACCCAGCACAGGGGACCTAAGTGGGGCACTGAAGCACCAGCTATAGTTTCTGACTTCACCTTCCTCTCCCCACCCCAGCAGTCACTCTATTACTCTGTGAATATAGTCTTAGCACATATCAGTGGCTGGAAGTATCTCGTATATCTATGTGTTTACTGTTTTTTGTCTCTCTCTTCCCCACTAGATTTCATAAACTCCATACCATATTTCATCAATACTCTATCACCAGCTTCTAAAACAGTGCCTGGCTCTTAGTAGATAATCAGGACATACTTTTTTGAATACAGGAATGAGTGCCAGGGGGTGGTGTGAGGTAGGATGGCAATGGGGCCCATTTGGGACCATCAGACATCTGGGTAGTGCCCAGCTGTAGTGGACAATGTCAGTTCCCTGCCCCGATCACAGCAGATCCCTGCTTCTTGGTCCTGGGTTCCCATCCCCCACCTGTCACATGCTTCACTCCTAACACCTGCTCCCTGTTTCAGAGGATAGCCCTTAGCTCCTCTTCCAAGGTGCCAGGAGTGCCTAGGAGTTTCCTCCTGGAGAAGTCTTGGCCAGTGATTGACTGGGGTATGAGGATGAATGTCCAGCTCCCTTGCCTCAAGGCTGGAAACACTGATTTAATCTATCCTATGGAGTTCCCTGTAGGATCAGGCTAAGGTCAGGGCTTTGCCTGAAATCATAACTTGCTCAGCTTCTTTCTCTTCTCCACCCTGTTTTTTTCCTGTCTCCACTATATGTTTCTCCTTAAGTCACAAATCATGTGTGTATATACCTTTCCCTCAAGGATCTCCTTTTAGAAAATCAGATCTGTGATATCATGTAATAAGTCCATGAGAAAGACGTGAATCAAGGAGCTAGGAAAAATATGTAAAAGGATGACTGTGGCTTGTGCCACAAAAGAATGGTCTTATAGAAGCACTTACATGACTCTTGGAGATCACTAAAGACTTTCCTGGGGAAGTGTCTCATCAGCTGAGATAATAATAGCGAAAATTGATTGGGCACATTCATCTTGTCGAGCTCTGCTTCAAGCACTGGGCATGTGTTAGTCGGTGCTTCTCAGGTTTTATTGTGCACCCTCCCCCCCGAGGATCTTGTTAAAATGCACACTCTGGTCCAGGGGGTCTGGTAGGGGGCCTGAGGAATTTCTATCCAGCTCCCCAGTGCCAATGCTGCTGGATGTAGCTTAGCTCATTAATCCTCATAACAGCTCTATGATGTAGATTCTATTATTATTTCCATTTTGCAGATGAGAAAAGTGAGGTGCAGAGAGGCTAAGTAATTTGCTCAAAATTACACAGCTGGTTAGAAGTGAAGCCAGGGTTTGAACCCAGGCAGCCTGACTCCCAAATATATCATCTTAAGTGCTATAAAGGAAGGTCTCTGCTGAAAGATGAAGTTATGAGGGGGGGTTGATCAGGCCAATAAGTGAAGCCAGTGATCTCAAGGTGAACAAAGCCTTGATACTATCCCAGGAAACTCAGAGTCACTGAGCTTGTGTGACTCAAAGAGAGACTTTTCTACCATTTTTCTCTTCCAGCCTCCCATCACTTGGACCCATTAGGTGCTGGGTTCTGACAGTGTTTCCCAACTGCTTGAAAGTAACTAATGAGTGAGTGCCATTGCCTAATAGAGGTGAATGACAACAGTTGTAAATAAGTTCTCAAAGATCATTTGATTTGTCTTTTGTGATATTTCAACATGTAATGTTAAACAGCAGGCAACTGGAGATTTATAACCTGATTCACTCTAATTGATTTCTTGGCTTCCTTGGGTCTAATTAACTTTTCCTGTGTACCTAAAATAGTGCAGTAGACTTCCTGAAAGCTGTTAGAAGGCAGCTGTATCACAGTTATGAAAAATTGAGACCTGGCTTTTATTTGGTAGTTAAATAGAAATTGATTTTACTGTTGAGGTCCAGACATAAAGGAAGAAAATTGACTCCAAAACTCAACAGACCACTGTGGATTACCCTGTCTTGGTTTGAGTTCCCCCTGGAGGAGATTCTGAGACAAGGATTTCTGTGCAAGTAGTTTTTCAGAAAGGCAGTGCCAGGAAAACCCCTGTAAGGAATGGGAGGAGAGACAGGGAAAGAAGAGTCCGTAACACTCACGGTGGGTGCGTTGTCAAACTAGTTACCGCTGTGGGAGCTCCGTCTCTGGGCTTCCCTGGGACACGGTGTAGACCTTCCACTTCAGAGTAAGTCCAACGAAGGAACAAGTAAACTGGGATATTTATTCAACCCTCCCATCAGTCATGGGTGAAGGGCTGAGCCTTGGGGAAAAGGGCATGAACCCCCAGCACTTCTGGCCATAAGCCTGGCAGGCTAAGGCAGCCAGAGAAAACCCTTAATCAAAAAGAAGGAAGTGATTTTTCACTTGGAGTCATAGGGTTGGGCCTGCAGAGAGGTGATGAATGCCAAGGGGATGTGAGCAGGCCACCTACAACACCTATTACAATGTCCATAAATCAGTTGTGTTGCTTTGATCTTCTTTTGTGCACAAGAAACGCCCCACTCCCCACCCCCAGTTCCCAGCCTCTTGCACCTAACCTTGCCTAGATCCCAGAATCTAGACTATGCCACTGACTTGGAGACATTTAACTAAGGCAGTTACCTGTCTTACATTTTATAGTACAACACTGTATCCCAGTCTAGAAGAATAGAAATTAGACTACAGCTATGGATGGGGTTATGCAGACTATAAAGTGCTTTAGGATTGTTTTCATCAGTTTATTCAGAAAGCCATCATGATGATGACTTGGCCTGGAGTGGACCCTCAGTAACAGTGTTTTGAAAAAAGAAAAAAGAATTCCCAGTCAAACTGAAAATTGAATAGAAGCTTCTATGTTGCAATACTTTTTAATGGGTTTAAAAATTAATCTTGAAAATGCAACATTTATGTTTAACATTATCAGAGGAGAAGGAAGAATAACACAGTGCATTCCAGGCCAAGGAGAAATAAATTTGGCTCCTTCCCAGGGGCAGCTACCTCTGTGGTGTCATTTCCTCGGTCTTTGGACTGGCACCACACAGGCCATCTTACCACCTCTCAGACCCAGCTGCTGGTTGTCCACCTGTGTGCCTTCGTCCTACCCACAGGAAGAGAAACAAAACAGAAACAGTGTGATCTGACACCAGACTCAAGGTTCAAGAAAGGCTTTGCCCTCTGGTTCTATTGTCCCCAGCGTGAAGCTACTCAGAGAGTCCCAGGAGCATCTAGCTGTTGACCTGTAGGTGTCAACCACTTCCTTAGGAATAACGTGCTTTATGGGCACTTTAGACCAGGAGAATGATTCACAACCTCTCTCTGATTTACTATTTGATATTGGAAATGTACGTCCATTTTTGTGTGCTTCATTACGTAACTCAATAACACATTTTCATTTTCATTTTATTTTAATTAACAAAGCGTAGTTGTTCACCATATGCCGGACAATATCTTAAGCATTTGGCAAATTAACCTCATTTCCTCTTCATCACTTTGCCATGACGTAAGTGCTGTTTTTATCCCCATTTTACAGTTGTGTAAATTGAAGCACTGAGAAGTTAGCATTGTGGTATTCTCAAGAAAACAGCATTAAGACTGATGAAATGCATGTATTAACTCATTTTGACTCCTAGGTTAATCTTTCTACCCCTCCCTGCTCCCACTCCAAATGGCTTTAGGTATGTTATTTTTCAATACATATTAGAGGGTTTTTTCTGTGTTCTCTCTAGATTATTGTAAGAAAAATGGTGCCCTGCTTTAGTTATAGTGAAGGATGGTTTTAAAGTCAGTCCATAGGGGAGAAAATGCCACAGAGTCAAAACTGCCCTTGAAAATGCTCCCAAACATCTCCGAGACACTTCTCTGTGATTTTTTGTGCACAACTCTCTGTAGTAATTCTAAGGATGCTGAAATTCTAGAACAAAAGAGCTTGACTAAAGAAAGGAACAAAAAGTCTAGATAGATTTTTGGGCTCTCAAATCAGCAACTTTTAAGATAACCATCGAATCCCTAAGTATAAATGAGGGTTGGATGAATGAATCACAAAAGGTTTTGCTTGTCTGCCAAGTAGATTCCTTTCTATTTTCACATCAAGCTTCTAAATCTTAATTACTGGTAATTGGTTAATTTGTCACCTTTGAGGATGTGAACTCAAGCACAATTGTACTTTACAAGTATAGCCTAGTGGTTAAGAAAAGGAGCTCAAGGAGCAGAAGGACTGAGTTTTACTCTTCCCTTCTTAGATATTTAACACTGGCAAATTACATAAAGTGTTGAACCTCAGTTTCCTCATGTGTAAAATGGGCACATGATCTGTACTTACCTCCTAGGATTAACTTCCATGAAGCTCTTTGAAGGGTATCTGGAACTTAGTAAGGATGCTCTGAATGTTTGCTGCTATTATTATTCTAGAGTCAGAGGGTAATTTAAAGTGTTTGTGATGAGATTAAACTCTATCATACTGTCCTCCATAATAGTACTATGATGAATAGACTTAATAAGCTCTTGTTTCCATTACTTGCAAGCTTGGGACATAATCAATATACTCAACTTCCCTATGGCTCACTTTCCCCAACTGCAAAATGAGATTATTATTATATTTTATTATTATTATTATTTTTTTTGCGATACACGGGTCTCTCACTGTTGTGGCCTCTCCCGTTGCAGATCACAGGCTCCGGATGCGCAGGCTCAGCGGCCATGGCTCACGGGCCCAGCCACTCCACGGCACGTGGGATCTTCCCGGACCGGGGCACGAACCCGTGTCCCCTGCATCGGCAGGCGGACTCTCAACCACTGCGCCACCAGGGAAGCCCAAAATGAGATTATTAATACTGCTTTTCTCATAACATTATTTTAAGCATTAAATTAATTAATATATGCAAAACTTCTAGGACAGTGTCTGGAATTTTTGTCTTTTTGTTATTACTTCTCTATTCCAGAACCTAGCCCAGAGTAGCTGTCCAATAATGAATCAACAGCCACAGTAGAGAAGAACTTTTCACACTAAAGTGTCATCTTTGGTTGATACTGTAGTTCCCAGGACATATTATGTGGTCTTAGCATGAACTGATTTCATATGTGGGCCATTCATTAATATTATTACTACCAGGCTTCCCTGGTGGTGCGGTGGTTGAGAGTCCGACTGCCGATCCAGGGGACACGGGTTCGTGCCCCGGTCCGGGAAGATCCCACGTGCCGCGGAGCGGCTGGGCTCATGAGCCATGGCCGCTCAGCCTGTGCGTCTGGAGCCTGTGCTCCGCAACGGGAGAGGCCAGAGCAGTGAGAGGCCCGCATACAGAAAAAAAAAAAAAAAAAAATTGTTACTACCACTGATCTCATCAGAAAAGTCTGTAAGCGTTGAGAAGCTGTCAAGCTCATGGTGATGGATACAAGTTTTCCAAAATAATTTTTGCTTAGAAGCTTGCATTTTATCTCTGGAAACAAGTACTGTTAGTTATTTACCTCGAAGTGACAGACTCTCTTCATTAATTTTCAAGAAACTGTCTGCCATGTCCCCAAGTCTGAATAACCCCGATTTCCCTGTCAGGCATTTCTTCAAGTAAAAAAAAAAAAAAAATGGTTTACACGGGAAGAACAACTTTAGTTCAAAATTCAGACGATCCCATTATGCTTCAGTATCCTGCAGGAGTAATACTTCTGCATACTTCCTGTTTTGCCACACAAAGTACTTTTTAAAATATGCTCTTAATAATCAAGATTTAAGAAAATTGATAATTGTTACTGCTTCAAGAAGGGCATATTTTCTAACAGTGTGTGAGAATGAAGAATCCAATGACTTCTGGTACCCTAAAAGTGTGGTACCGTCATCTTGATCCTTGTGAATTTACCAGCAGTTTTATCCACCATTGCTTTTGTATAAAGTGTGATTGTCAACATAGTGAGAAAAGGAATAACCTCTTAGGATCATTATAAAATCCTTTTGACCCCAGGGATGCTCTGAAAAGGGTCTTAGGATAACCCAGTGATCTGTGGACCATGCTTTGAGAATCACTGAGCTGTAGACACATTCAGTAGGTAAAACTGGCAGGATTCTGTCTTCAGTGAATGAAGGCATGAAAGGTATAAAAGAGTCAGGGATGATTTAATGTTCCATTCTGAAAATGGGGGTGGGCATAGGTGTCACTGCAGAGAAGGCAGAGACTACAGGAAGAATAGGTTTGGGGTAGAAAAGATTACTTCCATTTGGGGGCATGAGGTGGTTGGAAGATATCCTTTTTGAGTTGTTCATTTTAGGGCATCTTGTGCAATTGTTCATTCATGAAAGATTTCTGGAGCACCCAGTGGTGCTGGGGACAATAATACTGTGTTTTGTTCTGAACTTTTTTCATGCAGGAGTCATTTTCTTAGTGAAATTGTAAGCTTTCTTAGAGGATGATCTGAATTGTACATTTAGAAAAAAAATTTTATGACCCGATCATGGTGCAAGGCAATGACAAATTATCCCAATTTGCCAAAGACAGTATTCTCCTCCTTGCCTCCCCACAATAACATACAGTTTTCCTCCTTCCTTTATCCCTGGTCAGATTAATATACACAGCTATTCTAACCCTCATCATTAATCAGGGAAATGCAAAGATCACACAAAATGGTATCTACTCAATAGATGGGTGAAAATTTAAAGTTGGCCAATCCCAAGGGTTGAGGCTGGTATGCATTAACAAGACTGCACATAGTCTTCCAGTTAGGAGAGGAGATGAGTACTGCCATTTGGAAAACAATTTCACAATGTTTTGTGAAATTGAACATTATATTCCCTACAATCCAGAGAATCTGCTAGAGAGGGACCCTACCAAAAGTCTGGCACAGGTGCACCAAGATAACTCTAAAAGAAAATGGATAATAGCATGTTCATGATGACAAAAGAAAAAAAGATGGGGGTAGCAATCTAAATGACCATCAGGTGGGAAGCAGCCACGTAGCACAGGGAGATCAGCTCAGTGCTTTGTGACCACCTAGAGGGGTGGGATAGGGAGGATGGGAGGGAGGGAGACACAAGAGGGAAGAGATATGGGGATATAGGTATATGTATAGCTGGTTCACTTTGTTATAAAGCAGAAACTAACACACCATTGTAAAGCAATTATACTTCAATAAAGATATTAAAAAATAATAAAATAAAATAAATGACCATCAGTTGGAGACTAGTGATATATTCCTACATCAGGATACTATACTATAGTTAAAAGGAATGAACTGCTAAATGCAATTATATCTGGAAATCTTAGAAATACAAGCTCAAAAAAAAGGAAAACTCTAGAAGACTACATACTGTAAGATACACTTTTTATAAAGTTCAAAGCAAACAAAACTTAAATGTGTTATTTATGGATATGTACATATTTGATAAAACTATACAAGAAATAACACAGGCCTGCAATCAACCCAAAATTTTAAGGAAATGTTTTCTTCTGGCAGGTGTGTAGACAGAAAGATGTGATATGGGAGGAAAATACAAGCCATGCAATAGTATTGGTAATCTATGTTTTATATTAGAAAGGTAGGTAAATCAGTGTTTATTTTATTATAATGATTTAGAATATATGCATATATCATATATATATAGTATATATATATGTTTGTAACAAAATATATGCAAATTTTGTACATATATATTTGTAATAAAATATGTATACAAATATATATATTTGTAACAAAATAGTATTAACATGAAATAAAGGAAAAATTTCCGTGTGAAGGTTGTTCCTCACTATTTAGTCATTTTTGTATTTTTCACATTGTACTGTGAATGAGTTTATCTGCATGTTTCCTGATAATTACCAGAGCTTCCAGGGCAAAATTCTAATTTTAGTCATGTTTATATCTTGCCTTAAAGAAAAACACCAATTTTTAGGATATGTAAGGCACCAAATCTGTTTGCTGACCAAAAAGAATTAGTTAATATAAATAAATAAACAAACAAACAAATAAATAAATAAATAAATGGAATCTACTTTCTGTATTGATCTGTAAGCAAGAAATTCACTGACTTTTCATTTGGCTGTACTCAGAATATATATAAAATCCTCAATTATTTTTCCTACATAAGATTTTAGGTAAATATTCTGAGGATTATATTTTATATGCACACAAGAAGGAATGTCTTTTTGTATTTGGTTTAATACTAGTTGTTCAACCTAATGCAGCAATGAATAAATTTTATATTTTTTTAAGTAGGAGAAGGATTGCTGGGCTGATTTTGACTGTTTATTGAGTGAGTTTGCCTCAACCAGCTAAGACAGGGAATTGACATCTATACTAAGATAGTTACTACAGTTATTTTCATGATAACACCGTCTGTCCAAACAATGCCTCATTTTACAAACAAATATGTAGTAACCAGCCACTGAATATGTCAATCTAATTACATCAGTTAAGCTTTGCTGTGGCTTGACATGAGAAACATACACATTTATTTAGTGCAATGTTGTATTTTAATAATGTGTGTGTATGTGTGTAGAGTGTGTTCAGCTATCCTGCAAAATTATCTGAAGTCATTTCCCATAGCCCATTAGTATCGTTTAGGGAATCATAAGGATTATCATTGTCCTCATTTCCCGTACTGTGTCCTGCTCCCCTTAAACCTTCATATAGTCGTGACAGTGGGGCATAGAAACAAATATGCGCTCACCAAGGACTGTGAGTTCTCTACATCTTGTCCAACTGAGGCAATAACACAAGTTTATTGGCCTAGAAAAGTTCTTTTAGGTCCCTTTTCCCATTAACTTTTTAGTTGTAAACACTGGTCTTGAGGTTAGGAGGAAAAGTGATTTGAGGAAAACAAGGGAGGAAAGGGAGGGAAGATGTGAAGAGTCATTTTCTCCTGAATTATGTCTCCTTGTTTTGTGTTCCATCCTTTGGGTGTTTTGTTAAGTCAGCCAAGGTGTGTCCAACTTTTATTGATCCTGTTCTCCCACCAGCAAATCAGGGAGCAGATGGAAGATATCTGGAGCAATTGGGCTTCTTCATAAAGCGTGGGACAGGTACAGAGAAAGGTTATAAAAACGACAGTAGCTTTGCACGTGCTGTAGCTTCATCCAGATATGACTTGTAGATGATGAAGCAATCATATGTTGGAGTAATCATATATAGAGAAAATGAGAGGGTTTAAAAGTTGACTTTTTGATACAAAATAATTTTATTCAGATACAACTTATGCTGTGTCATTTTTGCATATATATATGATATATATATATATATATATAATTTATGTGTATATATTATGTATGTTTGTGCATGTATATATATCCATATATATATATAAATATATAATCAAGGATTATATGGCTCTGATATGGAACTGTATCACTTGAGGACTTTTTCCTTATATTGAAAACTATCAGCCTTTTTCCTTACCTGCAGGAAAGATAAATTTAAACTCAGAAAGGGTGATTAGTCATGTGAGTGGTAATAATGTCCAATATGCAGAGATCAGCTGAGTACATTGATGTCCCATACAGTCAATACCAAAGTAACATAGGAAAAAAACACGCTAAATAACATGTTCTCTTTAACTGTTTATTGATAAAAATTCTGAAGGGGAATGGGAGAAAATGGGGAAGGGCAATTTCATGGCAAGTCATAATAATGATAACCACTGCGGGACAGCTGAGCGAGGATGCTGTTGTTTGGCTGAAGAAAGCTTTCTTGGGACTTTGAGGATGTCAGTATCATTAATGCATGACCATGGGGAAGGATTTTAAAAGGTGAGGTACAGACACAGTTGTTAGAAATAAAAGCAAGACATTTTTCAGGAAGGTTCAAGGAATTCTGGTCAGTCAAGAGCTATTAATTTCAATGCATTCTGTATGTGTTCTATGAGCAGCTCCCTTGAGGGGCCACCTTTGATCTTGAACCTCCACGTTCATTTTCTGTCTCACTACCCTAGTGGCGTTCTCTTCCATTTTGTTGCCCAAAGCTTCCCTGTGTGATTTGGCAGGCTCACACCCTCCTCATTTGCCGTTTTAAATCAAAATCCCACCAAATGCCTGTGCTCTTTTATAAGATGAAGCAAGAATTTGAATCAAGATCATAAAGCTGAAAACCCAGGAGAGTCATTAATAGTTTCCATACTCTGTTCAACAGTCCTTGCAGCTCACAGGTACTGAGAGAAAAATACATTTTGTTTCCCTGTTCCTCAAACTATTCATTATTTTAAGAAATATGACTTAGTCATATTTCTAATATTTGTTTTTTAATCTGATATACTTTAAAGTACTGAAAAAGGCTTTATTCACTGACTGGACAAGGACTTCTATTTAGAAGTGTGGAATCTGGGCTTATTTTCCCCTTACCATGGAATGAGCCAGTGTGAAGCACTGATTCTTTATTCATTAGAGTATTTGAATTTTGTTTTGTTTTTGCTCTTTGTATGTGGTATTTTTTTTGTTGGTCAGAAAAATAAATAATTGCGTGTAAAAACCATCTATTCTTTAATTTCAGAAATATTTATTCAGCACTTATAGTATTGTAAGCTTTGATGGTATTACACGGCATGTGGGAATTTATTTATTTATTTATTTATATTTATTATTTTAACATCTTTATTGGAGTATAATTGCTTTACAATGGTGTGTTAGTTTATGCTTTATAACAAACTGAATCAGCTATACATATACATATATCCCCATATATGTATGGGGATATATACATATATATATATATATACACACACACGTATATATGTATATATCCCTCCCTCTTGCATCTCCCTCCCATCCTCCCTATCCCACCCCTCTAGGTGGTCACAAAGCACCGAGCTGATCTCCCTGTGCTATGCAGCTGCTTTCCACTAGCTGTCTATTTTACATTTGGTAGTGTATATATGTCCATGCCACTCTCTCACTTCGTCCCAGCTTCCCCTTCCCTGTGTCCTCAAGTCCATTTTCTACGTCTGTGTCTTTATTCCTGTCCTGCCCCTAAGTTCTTCAGAACCATTTTTTTTTTAGATTCCATATATATGTGTTAGCATACGGTATTTGTTTTTCTCTTTCTGACTTCACTCTGTATGACAGTCTCTAAGTCCATCCACCTAACTACAAATAACTTAATTTCATTTATTTTTATGGTTGAGTAATATTCCATTGTATATAAGCACACAGGAATTTAAATGCAGTGGAGCATCCCAAAGGACCCAACAGAGGGATGGGGCATGTATTCTCCTAAAAGGAAAAGATATCTAAAGTACCACCCTAACTATAAACATGTTTCAGTACAATTAGAGAAACACAGAGAGACAGAGAGGAGAGAGAGAGAGAGACAGAGAGACAGAGAGAGAGAGAGAGAAGGAGGGAGGGAAGGAGGAAAGTCGAGGGGGTGGGGGTAGACAAACTACATTTATTCATTTATTTATTTTTTTACCAAAAAAAAAATAGCTAAAGGGAGACTGTAAAACTTCCCAAATTCTCTTAAGGCAAAGAGTCCTAATCTTACAGCAGCTGTTCTTCGCATGCTTCATTCCCACAACCACTGCTTTCTAGATCTCTTTTCTTCCAGGTGTGTCTCCATGAATTTTCTGATGGAAATCTATTTGGACTCTTTTCTTAGACCATTCTATCCATTATGCTGATCAACATATAAAGGCTTAGGAGCCAAGCAACCCAAAAACTATGCCTTAGAACAGTGTTTTTGAGGTTTTTTGTTTGCTTTTGTTTTTGATGTAGTCCCAATAAAACATATTCTATCATGTACCTTAAGGTACAAATGAACAACATACACACACACACACACACACACACACACACACACACACACATTTCTTTTATGCCCAGGCTTCTTTTATTCTCAATGAATAGTCTTGCTCAGGGTCGTATTATTCAATCTCATGAATACACCTGCTGTCCACTCCCAAATTCATATCATCATTCCTTCTCTATGCTTCTTTTGATCTTGAAGTTGTCTGACATTGCCACTTGCACGTCTGTCATGCACTCTGATTCCTCATCTGCCACTGAACCCGCAGTTTCCATACACCCCCAAATTCCTACTCCTCCTTCCTTCCTTTTTAATAAATTCCATAACTATCTACTGAGTTGCCTAAACTGGATACGTAGGGATGACCCTTGGGTACCTCTTAAACCCTTGTCTCCCACTATCTGATCTATCACAGTGTACTGTTGATTTATATGCAGTATCCATCTAGAATCCACGCACGACCCTCCATTTGCATTTTCTCTCAAGGCTCAAAGTCTTCCCTGGATTTTCTTGGCTGCCTCTTCCTTAGGGCTCAACTCTAATGTCACCTTATGTATCAGTGATCTCTTGCCACTTAATGGTGTGTCATAACCACAGAACCTCCCTGGCATACAATCCAACAGTGGGCATTTGTTGTTCACACATTTTGGGGGGTGATATATACCTTGATAACTCTGCCTGTCTTAGCTGAGCTCACTCACCTGTCTGGTGTCCAACAATGTGTTGGCTGATCTAGGATGGCTTCAACTAGGAAGGCCAGGATGGCTTGGTCCTATCCACAACTCATCCTCCAGCAGCCCAGCTGGAGAATATTCTCCAGGTGTATGGTAGAGACACAATAGCACAAGTAGACACCCCACGTCTGTTCAGTGCTCTGGTTTGTCACATCTCCCAACATCCTATTGGCTAAAACAAATCACATTTCTGAACTTGGGATCGAGGGGCAGGGTATTAGACTTTGTTTCCTGAGTGAAAATCTGCAAATTCCATGGTGAGGGGCATGGATGGAAGGAGGACAATGACTTGGGGCCATTAAAGCAATCAGTCTACCACACTGGGGTCAGAGATGCTCTTCCCCCCAAATTAGAGTCTCACCGTCCCCATTTATACTGTCTCACAGCATCCTTTCAATTACATCATATCCATATGTTTGGAAGTGGTTACTTTTCAGTACCTATTTACCATTTAAAACTATTATCCTTCTGAGAAAGGAGCTCCCTTTTGTTTCTTCATTCTCAGAGCCTAACACAATGCCTAGTTCGTCATAAGTGCTTGATAGTTGTGGAATATGTGACAGAGCAGAATCAGCAGCGGGGGGTCTCAGGATGCCCCAGACTAGGGTGCTGTTTACATCTGCAGGTAGAGAGAACTTCAGGTCAGTGAATTAGCCCATCCACCATGAGATCTCTGATATCATGAGCCTTTTGAGAGATGCCCCAGTTCCTGAGGCTGTGGCTGTGATGTCCCTCTCTCCATGGACCAGAGATGCAGGCAGGAGTCATTACTATAACAATGAACTCAGAGGCACCTTCCCTACCTATTTCTGCCTGTTAGACTCCTGCCTGGAATCACAGGAACCAGTCAAGGGAGCTGGAGAAACCCTACCACTCCCTGAAAATTCAGCTCCCTGGAAATTCAACTCTCCTTCGAGGAATGTATCCTAAGGCAATGTATACCCTGCTAATGGCAGGTGAGGCAGTATCATCTTCTGTTCAAAGGGCAACATTTTTGTTAGTAAAATTTTCTTGCAGTTCAAAAATAGGCCATTTCAAAGAGCTGAGTTTGGTACTTCACAATTTAATAGTTAAGTCATTCTCTGTCTATTATAAAGAGTTTTCAAGAGAATTCATGGTGAACTAGGATGCCCTTGAAAGGTCCATAATACTCTTCTTTTCTGACCAAATAGCGAATGCAAGCTACATTAGAACAGCTGAGCACAGTTGCATGGATTCAAGAGGAATCTATATCCTTTGAGAGAAAAGGCAGCCAGAACTCTGGTAAAGAGAGCCCCCACCCACTGCTCTACCAAGACCTGCCATTATGCATCCCGTCCCATCCACCACATGCTGAACAAATGAAACTCCCACTGCTGCTGGATCGGGATCCCTGTCATCCTGCTGCACATGCTGTTTCCACCATCTGGAATACCCTCTTCCTCCCTTCCTGCCAGTCCAGAGTCTATGCGACATCTAGGCACTAGGTATTATGGAAATTTAAAACGTGCATATGCTTTGACCCAGTGCATTTGTCTTGAAGGATTTATTCTAAGGATGGAATTGAAGTTGTGCTTTGAGATTGCATGGCAAGACTCCAGAACATCAGCATATTTCTGTCATCTCCAGGGATGGGAATTTGGTGACCAGGGACGTGGCTTTGACATCACATTGCCTGGATTCAAATCCTGGCTCCACTATTTGCCGGCTGTATGACCTTGGCCAAATCAGTTAACCTTTTGGCCCCAAGTATCTCATACATAAAATGGAATTAATATTAGCAACTACTTCCAGGGGCTGTTGGGAAGATTTGAAGTATCAGTAAACGTGATGTACTTTGAACACTGCCTGGCACCCAGTAAGAACTCGGTGCATATGAGCACTTATAGTTTCCATTATTTTTGGATTTTTCTTCATTTTTCTTGTGCAGTTGCTACTACTAGCAGAGTTAGATCCTACTCTTTGTTGAGGCCTTTTACCTGGGGCTTTAGCTAGTGTAGATGTTCCATGAATAATTGTTAACTTGTCAAGAAAAATAATGAAGATTCTTAAACTAAACTAATTTCTCTTAGAGGAACACATGCCAACTCTCTAATTTGGGGAAACTACTTCTCTCTTATGATATCATCTGAAGATGTCATGATAGTTATTCAAGACATTGGCAACTGGATAATAGGCCCAGATATGTGGTCAATTTAAATTACTATGAGTCCAATTTAAACAGGCTTGATTGGGCCAAAATTAGCCTTTTAATTATACTCTATCTAACATCAGGAGTCAGTGTTGTGCTTTATCTATTTAAAACTTCGGCTTTCAATTAGAAATGTAATAGCAATGCATCGCATCTTCTCATTGCATGTGCAGAATGTAGCTTTCTAGTTTATTTCTCTCCTTCGATTAAAGGGCATTCTAATCACAGCTGCTGAGAGAAGTTGCTAGTTGCATGCTCTGATGCCTCTTTCAATGTTTAACTTTCTTTTATTTTTTAACACTCTTATTTATTCATATTCAAACTGTGTCTGAGATGAATTAATTCTGTCTTCCCTTTCAAGTAAAACCCAGGGTCCTTTTTTATTTTCCAAAGAACAATTTTATTTATCAAATGTCATATTGTGTCATTAATGTAGTATCTGGACAATGGGATGGAGTCTTAAAGATGGTAGGAGACAGTCTTGGTGTAAGAAGATGAAAAAGGAAAATAGACAAATAGAATTACAATGGATTACATTGATTGCAGGTAGGGAATCTATTACAGGGCTTGGTGTACATGGAAAGAGTTGGTGGTCTCTCCTAGGAGAACAAGTAGAGGTGAGGAATATTCTTTCCTAGACCAGGCAGGGTTGACCCCATCTCAGTGTCCTGCTGTGTATCCCTAAAATGGAAGGTCTTCTCCCATGAACAGCTCCTGAAAATATGAGAAGAACATCTGGGCTGAAAGAAGGCTTCCTGTTCCCTCTTTGTTACATTAGTCTTTATATAGATCTCGGTTTTCAGATGAAAGGTCATGATTTTATCTCCTGGGTTATTTTGTCTCTGGGTTGGTTTGCCTTTACAGCAAGGGGAGCCGCTACTTCCTGACCCTGCCAAGAGGGCTGGGCTTCACTTCCTGAGCAGATGGAAGCTAGAAGAATACCACAATGATGGATATAAATTTTAAAAGGGGTTTGGGAGAGAAACGAGGGAAATTCAAGGGTGATAAATCATGTTTTTACTACCCTTCTTATATATGGTGTATTACTTCCTTCAAAAAGAACCAGAGAAGCACAATACAAAGAGGGTCATTTTTAAATCTCCAAACAGAGAACATTCTTTTTTTTTTTCCTCCAAATTGGCCTTTTATCTCCAGTCCTAGGTAGAATTTTTTTTTTCTGGCAAAATCAGCAGGAACTTCCAGGTGGCTAAAATCCACCCCGCATGTTGTTGCAGAGAACATTTATAGCACATTGTTCAAAGCAGAATAACTGAGAACGACAGGGGGCTCTTGAAATATGCCTCTTTGAGCCCCAAATTGGAGACCTGTTTTTGTCATTTCAAAGTTTCGACTGGGGTCTAGGATTCAAAGCAAATACCAGCTCCTGTGGAACACAAACCTTAATTAATTTCCAGCAGGAGATGAGTGATTGCCAATAAGCCATGAATTAAAATGGAATGCTGCACCAAAGGCCAGGTTCTCATCTTAAATGAATAGTATTTCTTGCTGTTTTCTTGAAAGATCATCTCATACGGAGAGGTGAGCAAGCTTCCACGCCAGCTCTCCAACTGTGAGGGGTGAGCAGTACTGGCAAACGCAAAGAACTAAGTTCTGGTCTAGCAGAAAAAGAGGAACACACCTGATGGACTCAAAGGCATTTTGTTAGTGTCCGCAGCAGTAATAGCTGTGATATTTATGGAGCATTTATTTTCCTGGACTCATTATTTCTCATATCATCATAAACCTCGGTCTTGGGAGGGTTCGTGAGGGTTGTCTGTTCCCATCACTCAGTGGAGGCTTGTAGGGACCACTTGTGCCAAAGGCATAACCAGGTGCTGCTTGAATCCTCCTGTGACCTGAAACTTCCTCCCTCTAGGAACAGCCTGTTTCATCTCTGAGCAACTCGGCCAGTTTCCATTTTTTCCTAAACTGGAGCCAAAATGCATCCCCTACTGCTTTAATCCACGGAGGCTGATTTATCCCTGAGGGCCAAACACAATGAATCAAAACCCTTGTCATGCTTGACAGCTCTTTAATAAAAGGGAAGGCAGGTCTCGCACTCCCCCTGAGGTGCCTCCTTTATGGGCAAAACATCTCTGAATCTTTCAGACAGGCTTCATTGGGCATGATTTGTGTGTGAGTGTATGTCCACTTGGTCTTGGGCAAATGATAATAATAATCTTTATAATCATAAATAGCACTTACAGTGGGCCAGGCAGTGTTCTAAGAGCTCACATACTCCCCACCGCAACCTTATGAACTGGTTACTAGGATTATCCCATTTTATAGATGAGGAAAAATGAGACAGAGGTTAAGTAACTTGCCCACCAGGACTTGAATCCAAAATTTACACTCCTAACCATGACATCTCAACATTTCCCCTGCTCTTGTCTATTTCAACCATACCTTTCCAGAAGACAGGAGCCATTCACAGTTTCCTGTGGGAAGCTGATATTTCTAACATTTGCTCCACACTGGACGTGTGCCTGTAATTTGAGATTTATTGTCTTGATTAAGCCTCTCAACACTCAGCAAACATTATGAGCCCCATTTTTCCTGCTGAGAAATGAACTCAAAGTGGTTAAAGATAACAATGCAGTAGAGTCAGGATTTGAACCCAGGCACTTCTGGGTCAAAACCATTCTACAGTCTGCCTTAAGATCCGTGGCCAGTTGAGGTTTGCCACAAGCTTCAGCCACCTGTGGTGAATGAATGAGGAGATATTTCCTGCAAAGTGGAGCGGGGCTATCTTGACTAGTGTCCCCTAGTGGTGTGAGAGATGGGGCGAGGGGACTTCTAGTTTATGGTTTGACCTCAGGCATTCAGAGGCAAAATCACCACAAAGCTGGTTCCCTGAACACCCTTCAGTCTTGTTATTTATCTTTTCCTTAATCCTGAGGTCCTCACCTCACATGCACTGCCATGTAGATTCAGCCTTTAGCAACTGTCCGGATTATCTACTGAAATGCTCATTTCTGTGCCAGTGCGATGGCTAGCTTTCTTTTATAGAGCTGCATGCATAAGAGAGAGTCAGAGAGTGGGAAGCTTGATTTGTGGGTTGCTAAAATAACTTGGGTCTGTGAATGTGGCCCTCTAATGATGAGAGGCAAGTAGCAGAGGGTGTGCAGGGATGCTCCCTGGAGTGAACCCTAGGAGCCTAAATGAAGGCCTATTCTTCCGTGTCTGCCACGGACAGGACGGTTAGGGGTTTGTGGAGATTAACACATTCCTATCTTGGAGCGTAAATACTCTCAGAGGATGTGAAGCCAGTGGATAAATGTCATAGAATAAATTGCTTCATTGGGTTGCAATTTACAGAGATTGACTTTAGGGAATAAGTGATTTGTTGGAAAAGAAGGAACCCAAGAGGGTGGAAAGATCAAAGGCCCATCTTAGTTATGAATCATTAGGGCTGGGAGGTCCCACTTGGATTCCTGGACACGTTTAGAAGGAATGTCCCAGAAATACCACCTGCAGGTCACTGGTCATGCCAACCTGTGGAATCTTGTATACAAGTCAAGTATAAGAAAGAAACTCATTACCTTTTGATCACATTTACTCAAGTGTTGGATGTAATGCTAGGTCAGCTTCTCACTTTGGGCAAATTCTTTAATGTCTGCAATCCACAGTGTTTTCATCTGAAAGTGAAGCTTATAATACTAACTTTTTGAGACTTAGGGATTGAGCTAATGTCTTACATATCAGAGACAGACTAGTGCTGACACGTGACGGATGCTCAATAAAATATAATACTATTAAAATTATTGTTGTTTGAATATTATGTTGTGGACTTATTGAAAAGTGAATGAAGGGCTCTCCTCTTATACAGTTTTCTTTTCAGTTTAAATAAACACTTGATTTGGAAACAGGGAATCCTTACAAGTTACCATGAAATGTTACCATCTGAGAACTGCCCCTGCGATTTATAAACATTAACCAAATCCCCAAGAATTAAACTAGAACTGAGTGCTTTCTTAATGAGGCAGTTTGGAGTTTTCAGACACATCTTTTTTCCTTTAGCTCGTTTGCAAATACTTATCTCTGATTTAAATCATTCAAATGACTTCAAAAACACAATGGAAGCAGTGCAGAACTAACTGTTTCCAACTGTCAGTTCTGGTGAGGGATGATGTAAAATGGGACGTTTAGCTGGCATCCTGCAATGGTCTCTAAATAGAATAAACAAAAGCATCATGTTTAGTGGCTAAAAATAGTGTTTCTTGTAAATGCAGTGTGCCTGGAGATCTCAGGGTGGGAGTGGGTGCCTCTGGGAATGGGCAAAGTGCCTGTGGGCAGTGGCACTCTGAGGGTCAGTTAAAAGGTTCTTAGTCTCTGGATTCAACTTTAATTGGATAAAATTAAGTAAAAATGGCCTTTCTTCTCTCTCCGATGTCATCTTCAACTGAATTATGGACTGAATCTGCAGGGGTAAATCTGGTGGGAGAACTGAACAATCCATTGATTTACTACAGATGATCAGTTGGAATAGTCCACTGAAGACCTGACTGCAAAGACGAGACTGCTCCCCTTTACCTTCAGACAATATTTCAATGTTAATGAGACTTTTTGTTTGTTTGTTTGTTTTGTCTTGTTGTTTTTTTGGGGGGTTCAGCAGATTCCCCTCCCTGCCCTGCTAATCGTTAATTATGTTGTTAGTTAAGAACATGTGTACTTGACTCATGGAGCTTTATTTCTTTTCTACAGATTATACAGTAGAGCTATTTATTGTCTGTTTTATAGGGAGCTTTAAATATCAAAGTGGTTAATCCAGAAATTTTTTGCTTGGATTGAACAAGCAAAATACATGACTGTTTTCTGCACAAGACCTGCTTTGAATAAGGGGATAGTGTTGCATAGCCAACAATGAAAAGCCAGATCGGATAGGAAGGCCATACAGAATTTTTTTCTGAGCAAAACATTTGCTTTCAATTTATTATTCAATACATGCATATATAGCATTTACCATCTGCCAGGTAATCTATATTCTTTGCAAACATTATTTAATCTTCATAATGATTAAATGAGTGAAATACTATGAACTTTCCCATTTTACGGATGAGTAAACTAAAACACACAGTGAAGTTGAGTAACTTGTCCAAGACTGTATACATAGTAAGTGAAAAAGGTGGGATTTGAACCCAGGCAATGTTCATGAGCTCAGTCAGCACTCTGTCTGTACTTTTGTTCATACCTCTTGATTAAGATATAATAATGACAATAAAGCCTGCCGACATAAGCATTGTCACTCTTTTGCCTTTATAATGCTGTTCATTCAGAATCCCAGACAGAAATTCTCATAGAAGCTTTCTTTTTAATATTAAAAATAGCCTCAAATTTGGGGATTTAAAATAAAGATCCAAATAGAAAACTTCCAAAAGGTGGACTTAGAAGTGAGTATTATTGGGAGAAAACATTGTAGACTTAGAACCAAGTATTACTGGGGAAAACATTATGTTTCAGTCAATAGTGTGGTCTTTGGGATCATCACCTGATGGGGCTGGGAGGCTCAATATTTTTTTCTCTTTGTTTTTGGAGATGAAGAACCTGAGATGTGGAAGGGAGAGTGGCTGGACCAGGGTTTTACGTCCCACTAGTGATAGAGATCCATCTGGGCATATGATTCACAGCTCCTAAACCAGCCTTTCTGCTGGACCATTTTCCTGAAATAGCTTCAGACATCACAGTCCAGAAGCCAGGTCAAGGACATGCCAAAGTCTGAATCCAGCAGATGCCCTTATTCTTTTCTGTACTCCCCAAGCAGCTTAAAGCAACTTCACAGTTTTTCCATAGGACCTGGGGCAAGGTGGGTGCAAGGGCTGTCTGACTTTTTGGCAGGAAGGAGCTGGTTGTCTTTTGAAAAGATGAACAGCCGATGAGTATCACCTGGACTTGTGTTAATTGATGATGAGTTTTTTAAGTTGGTCCAATCTCAGTTTCCCTACCTGTCAGTGATGGTGTTGGATGACCTTCTAGAGTGAGCCTGACTGGTGCTTGACTTTGAAAAACCAGAGTGAGGAAACCCTTTCGTGGAGCACAATTACCATATGCCCCTTGCCAGTTTTCAGAGGTTGGGAGACCACTGCAGGGTTGGGGGCTCCATTGCTGCCTGTCTCAGTGTAGGATGTCATCTTGCCTTAACTGGAGGGGGGCTTTTCTCTCAAGCCATCAGCTTCTTGCAAGGTGTCCAAGCATTCCTCCCATCTGTCTTGGGCTGGGGAATGGATGGCACAGTGAGTCTGATGAGTGTCTTGGGCTATGTTTGAGGATTGTCCACGTGGGACTGGCTAACTGGATGGGGGCCTGGAGAGATTCTCCGAGCAGAGATGCGGGCACTCACACTGGGCAATTTATGAGCTCTGGGCTGATTGTGGATTATGGGTGGCAACTCAAGGGTCAGTTTAGTGCTGATTTGGCTTTCCTGAAGCTCCAAGGTACTGTTAGGATATCAGGGGTTTTTAACCTCTTCTGAGTCCTTGGCCCCTTTGATGAAACCCTTGGAATAATATTGTTGTTTTCAGTACTTTATTGAGATAAATTTACATATTATAAATTGAACATATCTTATGTACAGTCATGACAAATGTAAACATAGTCACCATCATCCAGACCAAAATAAGAACATTTCTATTATCCTAGAAAGGTTCCTCATTCATTTCCCAATTAATCTTCCCTACCCTAGAGTCCACTACTTGTTTCTACCAGCACAGATAGTTGTGAACTTCATACTGTTGTCTTTTATGTATAGCTTCTTTCCTGCCTTATCATGTTTTTGAGCTTAATCATGTTATTGTGCATATCAGTGGTTTGTTTTCATTACTACATAATTACATAAGGTTTTTGAGTATATAATTCTATACATGCAAAGGAAAACATTTTGAAATACAATTGTCAGCATATTTTTAGAAAACATTGATTATGTAGTTTGGTATGTATGCCTCTTTATTAATGCATTAATAGCAAGCTCTAGCCATGGGTCTAATAGTCTAGTAACTACTGTAATTGTGAAGTAACACTGAACATATGCAGTGGACATCTGGCATATCTGTAACATCATATGAAAACATGTCATTTTTTATTGGTGGCAAAATAACAAATATTACCAATATTAATGTGGTTTATTATCTACATTCTTAAAGAAATTACTTTGTTAGAGGCTAGTAAAAATAAAGATGTTTTGCCATCCTAATCACTGGCCCCCTGAATTCCGTGGATGCCATGTTGTAAACCCTGGTGATCTGTGGTTGTTACGTGGGATGGTCTTCCTGGCTGAGTCATTCATTGCTTCTCTTTCACTTTTTTGGCCTTTGAAATCTCTAATAAAGTCTTTGGGGGCTGGACAGTGGCTTCATCCAACTCCTCTCTTACATGTGGAATGGGAGCTTTTAGCCAAAAGGTCTTTTCAGGTCTCCATTTTCATACAGCCCTAGGCTGTCTCTCTGAGTGGACTCAGGGAGGCACTTGGGATAAGAGAAGGACTTCTGTGAACAAGAGGGTATGGTTTTCTAAGAGAGCCTTGATTAGTCCTTGGAAATATCCCTCCATGAGGCGTTGAGAGGGAAATTCTCTCTGCCCCCAGAAGAACGCCCAAGACATTCCTAGACCACAAGGGTCATGCCAGTAGAACCAAGGACAAGAGAATTCCTGTGCCCACGAAGTAGCTGACATAGAAAAGCATTTATTTTGTTGTTTGAACACAAAATATAACATTTGAAGGTTTCTACAAATATATTCCTTAGATCTGGAAACAGTAACTAAAATAATGTCACACATTGATGTCTATATTCTAAATGGCTAAGATTTTGTCAGCCGAGGCTATGAATGAGAAACAGAGGCCCCATGATGACCTAGTCCATTCAAGTGTCAAGTTTAAGTCTCCTGGTTCAGAATTAAAGGGAGCCATAGGGTGAGAAGCAATCTGTGTCCATAATCCTGTCGACAGCACTTTTCTTCAGGCTTTGATTCAGAGCTCATCTGCTCCTTGCAGATAACCCGATAGCCCAGAGCTCAGCATTGCCAGGCTGGTTTCCATGGAGCTGATGTGCATACCAAACCAGGACTTGTAGTTTTGTGTTTGCCTCACACATTTCCAGTGCTAAGTGTTCTTCTAAGAAAGGGCTTAGCTGCTAGCCAATTGAGAGAGTATGCCAGAAATAAAGCACCCAGGGAATTATTCTTCAGGTTATATTACTGCTGCTATACCCAAGAACAGAAAAACGGTTGATTGGCTTTCTTAGGCCAGCACTGAGTTTTGAAGATAAAATGTCTCCAGTGAGGTCTGTAGTGGTTTCTTTCTTTCATTTTTTTTTTTCTTATTATATCTTTTTTTTTTTTTTTTTTTTTTTTTTTTTTTTTTTGCGGTACACGGGCCTCTCACTGTTGTGGCCTCTCCCGTCATGGAGCACAGGCTCTGGATGCGCAGGCTCAGTGGCCATGGCTCGCGGGCCCAGATGCTCCGTGGCTTGTGGGATCTTCCCGGACTGGGGCACGAACCTGCGTCCCCTGCATCGGCAGGCGGACTCTCAACCACTGCGCCACCAGGGAAGCTCTGAATCAGCAGTTTTAATCACCTTTAATCATCAGAACTAAAGCTGGAAAAAGTTTGGTTCTAAAATTTCTCCATTGAGGGCTTCCCTGGTGGCGCAGTGGTTGAGAGTCTGCCTGCCAATGCAAGGGACGCGGGTTCGTGCCCCGGTCTGGGAAGATCCCACATGCCGCGGAGCAGCTGGGCCCATGGGCCATGGCCGCTGAGCCTGCGTGTCCAGAGCCTGTGCTCCACAATGGGAGAGGCCACAACAGTGAGAGGCCCGCGTACCGCAAAAAAGAAAAAAAAAAAAATCTCCATTGAATACCACTCAGCAACACAAAGGAGCGACGAGTTGATGCAACCACATGGATGAATCTCAAATACATGATGCTGAGTGAAAGAAGCCCTTGACAAAGGAGTATATACTGTTCGATTCTATTTAGAGGAACTTCTAGAATAAGGAAAATTAATCAATGGGGAAAAAAGGAACAGTAGTTGCTTCTCAGTGATGGGGGCAAGGATTGGAGTGAGAAAATGTTTCATATTTTGAAGGGGTTTGGGTTACATGTGTGTGCATTCAAAACTCAGGAAGGTATACTTAAGATTTATGTGTTTCACCCTACATACATTTTACCTCAAAGAATAAAAGAATAAAGTTCTCCACTGCAAAATCTGGGGTTATTGTATCAGATATTTAGAAAACCTAGGAGCTCCATGGCACAACTGGTTAGCTTGTGGTACTTGTACATAACAACTCGACTCTGTGAAAAAGTGGCATAATCAGTGATAGTTCAACCAGCAATATTTGGAAATTATGTGTGGCTGTGTTCATTCTGCTACTTCAAATATTTACCCGAGTCTCTAGCTACCTGTGGAAAGGAGTCTGCTTCCAGAAAGCACTACCTTGATTTATAATTTTGTTTGGTCAGCCATGATTTGATTGGATGGGAAAGTGGACCATTTGGACTTCGTTTTGATCCATCTTCCTTTTTAGAAATATGAGGAAAGGTATCAGTGACCATGCCTTTGACTGGGTGGCATTTGATCACCCAGTTTCTCAGGGAAAGTTTAGGTTTTCTCACTTTTAAATGTATCAGTTCTCAGACAGTGGCCTGTCTGATGGTTCAGAAAGTCTTGGCTTCCTAAAATACTACTATAACTCTGGAGTGATCTTTTGCTTTTACCAATGCTTTGACTTTTCTAAGTTGCCATTTGAACTTGGCAAGGAAGCTGAGGAAGTGGTACCTGAGGCAGTTGAATCTGATGGAAGTTGGCTCTGAAGTCCTGCCTTGAAGTTATGGTTGATCCATATTACACAAGTGACAGAAACATGAATGTACACATGTGGGCTTAGAATGGGAACAATGAAGTACACCTAATGTCTAGGCGGGAGGAGAACGCATTCTTGATCTCCATCTGCTTGACGGGTTTTCTCTCTGTTGATGGCCCTCACTCCTCTCACCACTCAACCTCTGAGTCCATGCTGCTGTAGAAATCATTGTGGTGGCTCATCCAGATTCCCTTCACAAGGCTGTGCATCTCCATCCCAGCTGTGAGTGGTTCTGAGGCTCACAGCTGCCTCTCTTCTCAGAGAATTACCCTTGGCC
The DNA here is from genome assembly GCF_025265405.1 of Mesoplodon densirostris. NCBI lineage: Eukaryota > Metazoa > Chordata > Mammalia > Artiodactyla > Ziphiidae > Mesoplodon > Mesoplodon densirostris. Next base: position 75,042,049 of record NC_082676.1, read on the forward strand.
GATGGCAGCTGTCTTGTCAGGGAAATACAGATCCACCCCCAACACACACACATACACAATTCTCCCTGTTGCCACAAGTAGTAAAAACTCTGTGGTGTGATTCATGCTCCAGAGCTCCCTATGGGACTGGGGTAAAGACTGCACTCAAACACGTGTCTTCCTATTTATCTTCCCCATGAAAATGGTGAAAATCCTCAGCAGAACTCTAAAGGACTGATTCAGATCAGGATTCTTGGCCTTCCCCAATCAATAGACTTTAACCAGAGGCCAGTCAAGAAATTCAGGCAAGGCTTTACTGGGGCCCCTGCAGCTGCAGGAGGGAGCGAAAACAAGCAACAGGTTCCTTTGCTCGATCCCTGAGGAGGAGAGGGGCCGAGTTCGTTCCCTATATGGGGTGATGGTAGGGGTGTGTCCAGGGGTCGGGCTGGAGGTGTGGTTTGGGTGGTTTGCCTACCCCTTTGGTGGTGTTGAGTGCAGGGGGCATGTGCAGTACGCTGATTTTGCTCCTGACACCCTGATTTTGCTCTCGGCACTTCAGAAGTGGCAGTTGGGGTTTTTCTAGTCTTTTTGTAACTTCTCATCCATAATTTGCCCCAATTGAGCATGCACACAGTTATTTTTACTCCCTTATAGTTTCTTTGTATTCTGTTGCTCGAGGAGACATTTGTCTAGGTGCAAGCTCTGCAGCCAAGGGTCCCAGGTCCCAGGTCCCAGTCTGTCTCAGGACCAAGGTACCCACCTTAAGGCAGCAGCAGTGACTGCCTCTAAGATGAATTTACATGTGCATAGTTGGGTCCATGTAATTAGGTATTGGCCATTTTCATGTTTTTCCTGCCGTGAAACCAGCTGATTGTTGTGCTTGGGGAGAGCAACAATTCTTGTATGAAACAGAACCGAGAGTAATTAACCTCCCACATTTTAATACTGGAGGGAAAACCAGGAAAAGCATGTTTTTAACATTTTACTTCTCTTGCTTCCCTACCGTATCTGAAAGGGCATCACTGATGCTCATTCCATCTGTAGAACTTTTAACAGGAGGGACACATACAGAAATATAAACTCTAACCTTGAGCCATTAGAATATTCATCCCAGATACTTTGTAGCTTCTGGAAGCCAAGAGCCTCTATGTTTTCCCTCTGGGGAAAAAAATGACTTCACCCTTCAGTTGGCTCTACCATGTATTGAAAGGGCCACCATTTGTTGCAAAGTGACTGTTCTCTTCAAAATAACTGTGATTATAGAGTCACAGAAAAAGTAGAACTGTTTATTCTGCTTACTTTACATTGAAAATAATGTTTATGCATATTTGTATTTAATGAAATGTGAAAGGAAGGGAAATCCATTTCTTTCTCTTTAGAGTAAAATTTGGGTTCCCTGGAGGGCTTCTCAGCCTGCCTGCAGTATAAATTTTATTTAAAGCAGAAAATACCGGCAGTTTTTTTTTTAAGTAAAGGGAAGCAACAACAACAACAACAAAATGCATCAAATATTTGTTTACAGAATAGTGCTGTGTAGTGAGCTCAGGAGTCTGTGGTTCACCAGGAGAGACGAGGCTCATTTGGTGGTTCTTCTGGTCCTGGCCAGGCTCACTGATATGCCTGGTGGTCAGCTGGTAGTTGTCTCATGGCTGGAGCCATGGAGACAACTGAGCCATCTCTCTCTCATTCTCCAGCATCCAGCCTGAACATGTTCTCCTGGAAAGCAAGGATGAGAGCAAGCAAGTCCACTTACCTAGTTTTCATGCCCCTGCTTGTGTGACATTTGCTAAGATCTCATTGGCTAAACTGTGTCACATAGTCAAGCCTAGGGTCACTGTAGGAGAATCTATAAGATTAGTGGCCAAAGGTGTAAATACTGAGAGGGACAAAGAATTGTATGCGTTGAAGCACCAGCTTTACACAAATCCATAATTTTATCAAGTGAAGTAGAAACCTCCCTAGCTAGAACCCTAAAGAACTTGATATTTTCTATCTTTTCCTTTCCAGACACCTGCTTCTACTCATTTTGACCTTTTTCATTTATCATCAGAAATTTTGCACCCATCATTTCTCCTTCTTGGATTATCTTTTTTTCTCTTCCCTTTATCTATCCAAATCCTAACTATTTCCCCAAACCCAGCTCAAATTCACTTTCCTGGAAACCAAATGCTGGTGTCATTGCTCAACATTTACAAACTACCTTATTTAATAATTATTTTTATGTGTGTAAAGGTCTGGATTACTCCAATATAAGTTCCAATAAGTTCCTTAAAGTCAAGGACCTTTAAGTCCTTAAATTATGTCTTATAATTATTTGTGTCCCCCAGGTGTGCTTATTCTATAGTAAGAGCTTAATAAGTATGTTGATTAATTTCCTCTTCCTTGTCTCTACCAACATTATCTAATTCTCTGAGTTAGCATCTTGAGTGTCATCTTCAGTCAATTAGTACCAGCTGCCGTAGCTGTGGTATTGAGAACTCCATAACCAGGAAGAGTTGTAATAAGCATCATCATCGATTAGTAATGTCTGCCATGGATGCAAGAAGAGGATAGGCCATTCATATTTGGTACCAAAACAGTTCTTAGTTCTTCTCTGAATAGCATTACATGTTCTAAACTCTGGAGGAAAATAGTAGTAATAGTCATTCAAAAGCCATACATTCAATCAAAGTATCTTCATAAGCATTAGTAAACTGCTAAGAATGGGGCCTCAGTCAACCAACCTGACTTTAAATTATGGTTTTGCTGACTTCTAACTCTGTGCCTTTGGGAAAGCTATATAATCTTACGTTTCCTGAGTTTCCCCATATGCTAAGAAATGACACCATGTGACACAAAATGCTTAGGATTGTTCTTGGTCCCTAGTAAGCACTCAATAAAAACTAGCTACTATTTTATTATTAAGCAGTAGTAAAATTTACAGGGAAGTAAAATATACATTTAAAATGAAAATAAATATAACTCCTGAAGTTGGAAATCTTAAATGATGGTAGTTGATGAGAAGAATGGAAGGTTAGTGACCCTGGGTCTAACATTGCTTCAGGCCATTCTCAGCATACCAGGAACCACTTTGAGCAATGATTCCATCAGCACCTAATTTCAGTCAAGTTGAATTCCAGTTGGAAAACCACTAATATAGATTTGTTATAGGGTTTTATGACAATTATAACTTAGACAATCGTGGGAGCTACTAAACAGTCTCTGTAGGTCTGTTGTTTGCACATCTGAAGCTGGAGTTTGAAGGGAAGATGGGTGTAATGTAGGAGAGAACAGGACAGGCTGGACCTCGTGAGTATGAATGGGATGGATGCCACTAAAACAGACTGGACCTGTGACAGTTCTCACTTCCTCCGACCTTGACAAACAGGTGTCCTGCAGGAGAAGCCTCATCATGGAGCTGAACATGAGACTTAGCAGGAGTGGACAACGTGAGAGCAGGAAAAGGCAGAGCAATTGCCTGCCCATTAAGTGAGCCATCAAATAAGTGACAGTGAACATGAACTACAAAGCACAGTGTGACCCTCTGAGTGTGAGGAACAGTATGACTGCTGCTTCACTTCTTCTTCTAACTCCTACAAGGCATCTTCTGTGACCCACTCTAATCAGAAACATCCAGGGAAGGAAACTGGGGAATTTTGTTCAGCCCAGCTAAGCTGACACATTACAGAGTCACCACATACCTCTAGTGACCATGTTTTGCAGCAGAAAGAGAACTGGCCTACAGACTGGGAGATCTGGCCATGTGACTTTAGGCAAAACCATGTAACCTCTCTCTCTGTGTTTTAGGTCTTAATACTCTCATGTGTAATAGTGAGTGTAGGGTGGACTTTTTCATCCTTAAGACCCCTTCCAGGTCTAAGTCTATACTTTGTCATCCCACCTCCATTATGTTTCTTGTGTCTGCCAGTCTTGTTTACACATTTCCTGTGATTCTGTCCCGGGGCAGTCAGCTAAGCCAGAAGCAATGCCAGGCAAGCAGAAGGAGCCCGTGTGTTTGCCTAAGCTCTCAGAGCTGCCGAGGTAAATGCTGGGGGCAAACGGCAGTTGTCAGTGATGGAATTAAATATTTACCATGTTGACCATGACCACTCATGGATTTCAGGGCAAGTTGACCATACTGACTGAAACGTTTCACTCCAGTTTTCCTAATGATGTGCAATCTTGACTAAATTTGCCAGCTCTCAGAGGGCTGCACGCTATTCAGCAACATTAATTTCTTTGCCTCCTTCCAGTTACGAGCAATTATCATCGTGGCAGATTTACCTTCCTTGAATAAGCACGTGCACACTTTCTTGAAGTCTGACAGGGCTGACGCCCTCCACACAGAGACCCACTTAGGGTTTTGACATGAACTTGACAGAGTGCTCCCACTGCAGAACCACACTGCAGAGCGTTCTGGGGGAAGGTGTTATCATGGAATACTCTGGAACAGAAGATTTCAAGAAAGTTGAAGGGAACTGGTTTGGGGGCTCTTACACCTTTCCCCTCCCTCCCAAATTGGTGAATTAACCAGTCATGGTAAGGTACTAGTTACTGGTTCACAATCTCTTATTGGCAATCCCCTCTTTAGGAACTGGCATTGCCTGGAGAGAGCTATCTTGCCCATAGTCACGTCCTTTCCTGCCATGCACATCCAATGAGTGTTGATTCCAGTATATGAGACCCCACTCCCTCTGTCCAGTTCAGGACGACTCTGTAGGGCCATCTCAATTCAGAGCCTTAGGGAGGTTGGCTGAGACTTCTTTAGCAGCTGTATCACAGCCTAACTTCTCCTTCTGCCCTCACCGGCTCCCTTCCCTTCCCTCCCCCTTCTTCTCCCTTCACCTCCCTTATATAGTTGCTGATCCCACATGCATTCCCTAATAAATGCTTGTGTAAAAATATCTCAGCATCTGCTTTCCAGGGAACCAAAGCTGCAACTGCAGTGACATGGTGAGACATTAACGTTTGGGAGGCAGAGACACCTAGGTGGAAGCTACCTAGTAACTCATAGATCTTGGAAGTTGAGTTTCTTTTCCAATTTATAAATTGGTTTTGTTGAGAGGATTAAAGGCCACTCACTTAGTACAGATCTCTGGTCCCTATTGGGAACATAAACACTCTCACAACACTTATTACCTTCTAGCTTATCTAATTTGTTCATGTATTATGTTTTATGTTTTTTGTTTACTTTCTGTCCACCCTCCCCTTTGCCCAAACACCCACAAACAAGAATGCAAACTTCACAAGGACAAGCATCTTTGTTTCGTTTGCTAACATGTTACACATAGTGGTGTCAATAAATATTAAAAGAAAGAATGAATGAATGAGTGAAAAGACAAATAGAGACAGGGAGACCAGTTGGGAGGCTGTGACAATAAGGTAGTTGAGAGGCGATAGAGGCTGAATGACACAAAAGAATGCAAATGAGAAGAAGCGGAAAGATTCTAAGGTTTTGGGGAAAGTACAGTACACAGAAGTGTTTTAAAAACAACCTCAACTTCTCAAACTTGAGGGTGCATCAGATTCCCCTGGAGGGGTTCCTGGGCCCCATCCCTAGAGTGTCTGATTCTAGAGGTCTGGGGTGGAGCCTGATGGTTTTCATTTCTTACACATTCCCAGGTGATGTTGCTGCGCTCATCTGGGTTCACACCAGCTTAGAATAGCCTGCCTCTGGCTTCCCCCAGGTTTCCAGCCTTATCCCCTGTCCTGTCCCCTGTGCCCAACCTGCTTCCTTCACAAAAGTCTCCTTCCAGTTCATCAGACTCATCACTGTTTCTCCTTATCTTCCTTTGGCTTTGAGATCTTCACACCTTTGAGACCTCAAAGCCAAAGCGCTCAAAGTGCTCACTTGGCGAGTCCTTGGAGATGCCCTCCTGAGCCTCCCAGGCTAACATAAGATCTTCTGTGAGTCACTGCGATAAGCAATTTGTAATACCAGCCTCATTTCGATAATGCTTTCTTTAAGGAATGTCCACCATCATGGACTGGGAGCTCCATGGCGGCGGGGGCTGCGTCATGCTTATTACACGCTCTCTCCTCTTACCTACTGGAGTGGTTGACACAAGTGAGCACTCTCGAAGTATTCTCGAAGTATTTGTTGAATGAGCAATTTTACCCCCTGCCCCAAACCCATGCAAATATGTGAAGTCGGGGAACTTGCAAATCCTTTGTATCGCAAAGTGAAAATAACAATTCTGATACCCGAGTTGTTACCAGATTCGATATGCAAAAGAGTTCAACATCCAACCCAGGCTGTTGTTAAAGCTGTACAGCAGGAGAGGAACCTCAGCCTCTTCTGGTACTTGCTTTTAGTATTTATTGTTTACCCATCTTGGTTCAGTTTAATAAGGTTTTTGGTTATTTTGTTCATTGTAGACATAAGGAGTAAAATGTTAGTGTTCACCTGGTAACAATAAAACTTCATAGTTTAAAAGATAATTATTAAAAAACCCATTCATCTGCTCTCTTTTAGATTGTTTTAAACTCTCATTATTTATTTTCTCTTGAGCACTATTGGCATTATTTTCCTTCCATGGAGAGTACATTAAGAGTTATTTCTTTTCTTATTTTTTTTAAAATTTAGCATCTCAACTCCTATATTAGAATGCAGAGACCAACAGTGAGCTTGGAATTCATAAATAAAGTGGCAGTTATAAACAGACATTATTCCTCTAAAGCTTGATTTCTGTGATACATCCTAGTGTTCATCCTAGGGCTTTAATCAAAAAAAATTTGTAATTTTTTGTATAGTTTATATGACCGTCGGGTTTTTTTAAAATTCTTTAACTATATCAGAGATAGATATTTGTATTTTTTTCTGACATTACAGTTATTCAAGTTCATTATTAACTCCTACTTTGATTTTCCAGGGGAAAATACTTTTATTGAATATAATGAACCTGAATTAAGACCATTTTGACTAGTCAAATGCAGATCTTCTGAACGTTTCATTTCAGAACATTTTTAAGGTACTAGATTAGCTGTTGTTTTATAGAAACTCCTCATTCTTTTTTTTTTTTAAATAATATTCTGTGTTGATACATAGTTACACAGATAAATTAGCAAAGGGCCAAGGCTGCTTTATTCATCCCTGGGTTCCCACTGGTTAGCATGGTGCCTTCCACGTGGTAGATGCACAGTGAATGTTTGTTGACTGATTGTCATTAACAAAGTTTTATTGTTATTTCTTTACCCAAGGGCACTGTGTTTTCTTGTGTGTATATTTTGTGGGTTTGCATGACAATATTATGTTCCTTGAAAAGCAGACAAGAAAAAGTTAGAAAAAAATGATTTTTTCAGTGAACCAATAAAATGCTTATCTTTGGGTATAAATTTGTGCTCTGATTTTCAAATAATATTGAGAGTCAAAGAGTAAAATCCTTAAAAAATAATTATTTATAATCCATTAAGTATTAAAAGTGAGAGTGGTGCTCCCTGCTTGTTTTTATAAAATTGTCATCTATTTTTTGTTTGGCCAACGTGATATATTTTTACCCTCCTTCCAACAGCTAAACTGTCCTACTTAAAGTAGTCTTTGTTTAGTTGTACTGTATTATATCTACGTCTACTCAGTATATCTTTTTTGTAATGTAATGTATTATATATATATATATATATATATATATATATATATATATATACACACACACACACACACACATACACATATATTTTAATTATGCAGTGACTGCTGTTTTACAGCTTCAAGAACAGAGGTCTTGGAGTCACAAAACTAACGTTGGAATCTTACCTCCATTATTGTATCAGTTATCTATTGCTGAATCATGCTGTGTAAAAAAATTACTCCAAAACTCGGTTGCTTAAAAAAATAAACATTTATTTAGCTCCTGTATCTGTAGGTTGGGGATGGGCAGGGATCAGCTGGACAGTTCTTCTGGTCTTCTGGTCTGTCTCACCTGTATGTCTGTGGTTGTTTGACTACAGTGACAGGGGTGACTGGGTCATGGGTCTCACTTCCAGTGGGATGACCCAGGCATGTTCACACATTGACTGGGCTGGGCTCTGAGATAGAGAGAGATAGACAGAGACAGAGACAGAGAGAAAAATTGCAGGCCTAGGCTCCACATGACACACTCTCACTTCTGGTGCATTCTTATGGCCAAAGAACATCACAAGGCCAGCCAGATTCAAGAGATGTGGAAAGAGACCCAATTTCTTGATGGTAGAGGGTATGGTTACAGGGAGGTTGGTGACCTGGGGCCATTTATGCAGTCTTCCACAGCTATTTACAAACCAGCTTGGAGCAATTTCCTCATACCTCGCCTGGGTAAGGGAGGGTTCACGCTTTTCTTTTCCTTATTGTGACCTCATGGGTGGTGCATTACTTTGATGAAATAGAAACCCTCCTCACTCAACCAAGGCACTGAGTGAGCCCCATGCCTAGGGTCACTACGAATGAGATGAGGGGAGGAGCAACCTCAGTGAAGATATTATCACCTGGTTTGTAGTGACAGGGTAAGATGTGTGACTTGGTATTGTGGCTGTCTGGGTACACCTGGATTTAGAACAATGCATGGAACCTTTTCCATAAGTATATGATACATGAATAAATGTTCTTCTCTTTGTGTTGTTATTGAGTTGTTATTAATAAAGTAAGTATGTTTTAACTTTAGGATCTTTCATTGGAGCATGGACCCACATACATATGAAATTGAGGATTGTGGGAATCAACCACAAACATCTGAGAGTCTGTGTAGCTGAAGTTAATGCTTATGGAGGGTCTGTTATATGACAGGCTCTGTTCTAGCTCCCTTCTATTAGCACATTTGAGTTTTAGAAGGTACATGTAAGGCATCATGAACTTCCCCGTTTTGCAGATGAGGAAATTCAAGTTCATAGACATTGACTTGCTCCAAGTTACACAGCTAATAAAGGTCAATGGCGAGATTTGCCCTCAGACAGGATTGTTCCAGGCTCAGAGCCCTAAACCATTGCTCTGCAGCTTCTGCTTCAGTGAGGACTTCCTTATGTGGTCCCCTTTCCTTCAAGTCAACTCTCAGGGAAACCAAACCATGACTTTCAGATCATTCCGTGGACATTGTTCATCCAACTCTGGCTTTGCCCTGATACCCACTCAGTACCTAAGTACAGTAATAAGACTTTCCTTTGCCATCCATTCACATGTTATCTTATCAAGGAATGTCAATCATTTTTATGAGAAGTAGTTTTTTTCAGCTTTACTGAGACCTGAATGACAAATAAAAATTGAATATATTTACACTGTACAACATGATATTTTGATATACAAATACTTTTTGAAATGGTTACCACAATCAAGCTAATTAATGAATCCATCACCTCGCATAATTGCCTTTTTTTATGGTGAAAACATTTGAAACCTACTTTCTTTACCAATTTCAAATTACAAATTATTATTGACTAGAGTCACCATGCATACATTAGGCCACCAGAACTTAATTGTCATGTAACTGAGAGTTTATATCCTTTGATCCATACCTTCCCTTCTTCCCTACCTCCTAGTTTCTGGTAAGCTCCATAAAGAAAGAGGGGAGATAAATAAAGAAAAAAGGAAAAATAAAAGGACAGAGAGAGAGGAAGGGGTGGAGGGAGAGGAAAAGACAAGAGAAGAAAAGAGAAAAAAAGCAAGCAGAGTGGATGGCAATATTTTTCTATTGTCCTCAGTTTTGGGCTCATCCAGTCATCACTATGAACTTCTCTGAGAGCACACATCACTGAAATAAACTATTTAGGTAGTAAACTAATGTTCTATGTTCAAAAGAAGATGGTGCACAATCTCACAACTCACAAAAGTATTCTTCTCTCTTTATTTTGTTTGTATAGTTCTGTACTTGTTCCCTTTTATAACAAAATGTAAACATATGTGAGAAAAATTCTGATTCAAAACAGATTTTAAATCAGGAAGCCCTTTGCCTGCTCCGAATTGTTATTCATCAGACCCCTTATTGTCATATTCTCTAAGCATTTCATAAATGTGTTTTTCAGTCCTCTGGTTTCCTCATATAAACCTTCATGTCTGTTGCCTATGTGCTTGGTATATTTGTTAGTGAAAATCAACTTTTTCAATAAACACTTTTGGTGCCTTGGAGGTTAGGAGAGAATCTGAAGCAACTGGAGGGATGATATATGGGTCCTGAGATGGGAAAAGTAGGCTTCTGATAATAAGCCAAAGAGGACAAGGGGTCTTTTAAATATTTTATCAGTACTCTGTGATTCTCAAAACAACACAGGGTTAACAACAAAATTAGACTGGCTTTGGTAATGATAAATGATCTAGATAGAGCTGTGTTAACCAAGTCATCAAGATGTCTCCATGTAAGTGAAAATCCCTAATTAAAAACCACCATCATATATCTGGTCTACCCTGAGCATGGCGTTGGGGAGGACATGGGCTGCTGTAGCATGCATGTTGGTGCCCCGCCCATGCTCCCCTGGCAGTATCTCTGCTGCTAGCTTCTTGCTGTAAGTACTTGTGACTTTCTAACTAAGAGAGCTCTCTGGCCTCTAGAATGTTCTCAGCATGTGCTGGGCAGGCTGAAAGTATAGAGAGTTAAAGCATCTGGAAGCAGCGCTCTGCCAATTACAGATGGGCTTGGTAGAAGCCAAATCCCTCGGCTCTCAGTTGGGATAAATCTGTGGTACTTTCTCCCCAGCAGGACGGAGACCCGTTACCAGCAACAATTACCTGTTTAATAAAAAAACAGCTTCTGGCTTCCTTCACCTTCCTGCCCTGCCTCCCCACTTACCTTGTTTCTTGGGATCACTTTTCCCATACAAACTCCTTGCACACCAGCCTTTATCTCAGGTGTGTTTTGTGGGGAGCCCTACTGAAGACATCTATCATAATATTCCAACAGTTAGATGACTGAAGCCATCCTAATTTTTTTTTTTTTTTTTTTTTTTTTTTTTTTGCGGTACACGGGCCTCTCACTGTTGTGGCCTCTCCCACTGCAGAGCACAGGCTCCAGACACACAGGCCCAGCGGCCATGGCTCAAGGGCCCAGCCGCTCCACGGCATGTGGGATCTTCCTGGACCGGGGCAGGAACCCGTGTCCCCTGCATCGGCAGGCGGACCCTCAACCACTGCACCACCAGGGAAGCCCCCCATCCTAATTTTTAAATTAATTTTTTCTGTCCTTTTCTTTCCTCTGTCAACCCTTTTCCCTTTCTCCTTTTCCCTTGCATTGTAAGGTTATGCCCCATCCTACAGGGTAAAAATCTTTGGGATAATGTATAAGGAACACACCAGAGAAGGAATAATGTATAAAGTAAGAGAGTAGGTAGGTAGAATGCAACACTGGAATCTTAATAATTCTTGTGGATGATGCCCTTAAGATAAACCAAAACATTAAATTCTAAGATAGAAGGTGGTTATAAAAATAGAATAAAGAGATAGGAGATATTCTACAAGCATTTCTTAAACTACTTTTAAAGAGCTTTAGATCATCAGACATAAAGTAGAAAAACACTTATCTAAATCAACACATGGTATTTCTCAGAAAGTAGAGGAGCCCATAAATTTACTTCCAATGTTTTGAATGAAAAATGGCAGGTGAAGGTATACATTTGGAAACGCTTCCTCAGAATTCTCCTTCTCTGGGTAGAATGGGCAGCCTACATGGTCTGTCGGGGACAGGAAGTAGCTGCTACTGACCAGACAGGTGTTGAATTGTTTAGGGCTGCACCACACGTCAAAGTGTGATAGAACTGACATAAAAAAATTTACCTCACGTTGTGTTAGAATTGAAAGGAACTGTTTGTGTTCATTAGAGAAGTGAAACTTTTCAAAAAAACTGCCTGCTGCAGTCAGAGCTCCATCCCACTGAGTGAAAAGGGTTTCAAATCCAACCCAGTTCACCGACTGCTTTGGAAACACAGTCCCAAGAGGGATTTGATGCCAGAATGAACTTCACACACCTGAAGAATTTGGCCCTTCTTTTCTTTCTAATATGTTTTTCATCCTTTCTAAAATATAGTTTCGGATACTTTAAAGTAGGACAATTTATTTACAAGTACATAATGTGACAGTTATCAACTGATATATAATATACCACCCCAAACTTAGTTTTATAAAACAGAAATAATCACTTGTTATCGTTATATACTATGGTTCCAGGTTCAAGTAGGTAGTCATCATTGGAAGTCTCTCGGGAATTTGCACTCAGAAGGTACCTGGGGCCAGTGTTACCTCAAAGGCTTCCTTCTCCACTCATACATTTGTTGTCTGTCTGGGAAGACCCCAACAGCTGGGGTGAGGAAGAGCTGGGGCTCCTGAGCTTGGCTGTCTATTCTTTCCATGTGGTCTTTGAGCAGCATGGATTCAGGAGAGCTGGGCTTCTCACTAGTGCCTCAGTGCTCCAAAGGGGCAATGTCTCGAGAGAGAGAACCAGGCAACCAGCTGGGTTGCCCTTTGGGACCTAGGCTTCTGTAAGTTAGAAGCAAATCGCTAAAGCCCCAAGTTTAAGAAAGAGACTCCACCTCTTGGGGGAAGGATTATCAAAGAATTTGAAGACTTTTTTTAAACCTTTCATCATTACAGGGCCTTATGTAAGCCCACTGGCTTGTAGCATCTGGCCTAATACCATGCTCAGTCATTGCTGAAAAAAAGTGGCTAATTTAATATATCAAAATTGTCATACAGCAATACTTTTGCTAACTTGAATGTGGAGTACAGCTGTTCTTTTAAACATGTCTATCTAGAGGGAAGGGTTAAGTGGGAGAACTGGAGATTCAGAAATAAGATGTTGACTTCTAAATCAAGAAGAAATATGTACTATTGCTTTTTTCCTTGAATTCAGCTGACATCTACAGTGGCCGCTATAAGTGTCACTGTGCTAGGCTGCTGTGATGAATACAGCTCACTAACACAGCATTGTAAATCAACTATACTTCAATAAATTTCTTTTAATTCAAAGAGTATTTATAATATAGAGGAACTAAACAGAAAGGAATGATGGTGAGGGATAAGGGAACAGAAAGAAAAAATAAAAATAAAATAAAATTATAAAAGAACTTAGTCCCAGGTCTTTCAGGAGCTCACAGTCATGTGTGTGTGTGTGTGAATGCACACAAGCGTGCACGTGCACAAAATTCATTAACAAAGATTATTTAGCCATCATTGCAGAAGTTGCGCTAATGAAATATTATGGAAAGATATGTGTTAATATTCTGTAGAAGCATCAGGCAAGAGTTCCCAACATTCTCCCAAATCCATAATCAATCCAAAGGACATTTTAAACAATAGGCTTTGTTAGAGAGGGTACAAAATAGGTTAATCACATCTGGTAATAATTACCTGGTTGATATTTTTTCTGTCCTACAAATTAGGATTTATGTATCATAAATATCATGCAAATGTTTGCTGAATTAATGAGGCTTTACCTAGTATCATTGGGCAAAACCTGCCATTGAGAGATCTATCTGGGGACCGGGGACTTCCTGAGCTCTTTTGAGAGAGAACTGTTGAAAGGGAATAAAAGCACTAATTTCCTCTCACTTCATTTTATAAAAGTGTAATCGATATAAAGGGGCATTTTCTCATTGGTCTTCAGTGTTATTTTGGTCTCAAGAATGCATAAACGTTAGTATCCCAACCTATTTCCAGAATCACTTTCTCAATGAGCAGACACAAGTTGTGTTTACTTGTTACGTTCTTTCTCTTAATTATTTAAGTTCTTTTCCTCTCAGAGTTTATAAGTGGACAGAGGATTAGCTAGGTAGAGCGGGTGCCATCAGCATCTCCTCCCATTTCCCTCAAACCTTTCGCTGTGCTCCAGCCCTTTTCCAAAAGCTGGGATCTACAATGTGTGTCTGAATGCTGCTCCTTTTATTTTTTCTCAAAATTCTGACTGCTGTTCTGCTAGAATGTGTAGCAGCTGGATGTGCCATTGAATTTGGTAACCACAGGAGCAGTCCTTAAACAGTGACTTTCCTGAGTTGGTGTATAAATGCCTGGGCTCCCTCCAGCCTTGGGCATGATAATGTGACACGTGTTTACTCGGGCTCTGAGAGTTCTAATGAGACCTTCCTGAAGGTCTGCAGAGCTGCCTTTCTTGATATCACGCTTTCATTGGCTTTTGCGCTCTCCCTCTCTCTCCTTTTCTCTCCTTCTCTCTCTTGTTTTACCTTCCAAAAAAAATGACTGTGCTCAAATCCTTGTCACAACCGCTGCTTCTGAAAACCCAAACTAAGATGCTATGACTGGGGTGCTAGGTATTTGCCAGGTATTCATAGGGACTTTCCACGTAAGCAGAATTTTCTAAATGATTTTCAAAGAATGAAAATGTTAAATTAAAAATGTTGATGCTATTAGACACTGACACAGTAAGGAGACACATTTTCAGGTATTTTCTTGTGAAACAGTGCCTTTAAATAGAAGGTTTTTTCATGTAACAATCATGATATACGCAATTAGAGACACCAACTATTCACAGGAGTGGAAGTTATGGCAGTTAAAAGGTGAGATGGAAAAGAAGAGACATTTCAGACTTTTGCTATAATAAATAAACGACTTAAAACTACACATAGTTTTCTTGGTTAGATAAATTATTGCATATTCTTTAAAGCAGTATTTTAGATTTCCAGACACAGGTCTTCAAAGGAAGGAAAGCCATTCTGAGCTAAGATTTTGCATTTTAGACCATTATTCTGGAATCTTCTCTTGAGATAATTTTGTTGGGTTGTGGCCATCCCAGCGTTTCATGAAGCTATGTTTCCACTGGAAAAGTTTTAAATATTTTAACAGCGGTACTTGCTTGTAAGATTCATAGCATGCTTGAAGCTGGTGTGCCATGGTGTTAACCCACCTTTCTGTTTAAATAAGTTCTTATTAGATACCTGTGGAATCAGGAACTGACTTGAAAAAACACTTATGTGGCATTTACTATGTGCCAGGCACTTGTCTGAGAAATTTATTGTGTATTAACTCATTTAATCCTCAGACTTGCTTGCACATTTAATACTATTGCCTATTTTAGAGATTAGGCTCAGGAAGGTAAGGTAACATGCCTAAGGTCATGTGCACATGATTTGGTGGAACAGGATTTGAACCTTGCCTATCTTTAGAGCCCATGCTCTTGAACGTATGTGAGGTTCCATCTAGGGCTGTTTTCAAAGAGTTCCTAGTTAAATGGGAAGGCAGTGGAGAAACAAATAATTACAGAATTAAGTGGTATAGTAGAATGCTCAGGAAGTGCTAGAAAGTGCAGAGGATGAAAGGCTGACTTTGCATGGCGTATTTGGAAGCTCCGCTGAGAATAGCACCCTTGACCTAAATTGCAAAGGACATAGTTCGTTGAAGAAGCTGTTATTTCCAGGGAGCAAAATATTTTAGAATATATTGAAAATATGTGTGAAGCTACAAAGGACTTATACCCACTTTTCTACTCTAGTTAAGAGTAATTAAATGTTTATTCTTTTAAAAGAGATTTACCCTTTGGGATTATGTAAGTAAATATTTTGCTCCTTGTTAAGTATTCCTGCTTGGAATTGTAAATATCTGCTGATGTGTTTACCTGGGTCTCTAACTTCAAAAAGATTCCTAACCTATTTTCTTAAAACTCTTGATACTAAGAATTAATTCTCTGGGAAATTATGGAGTAAGTATTGACCTCTAAGAAATAAATTTTTAATACAAGGTAATTTATATGGATTTAATGTTGTGTTGTTGCTCATTTGTCAGCTTGTAAATGTTCACCCATGTACCAAGAATAAGACTATGGAGCTGGAAGGTCTGCATTCCAGCCCAGCTTCTGAAGCAGAGCAGAATGATGGCCAGGGTAGGTAATTTGCAATTGTTCTAAAGCTTTCTAGGAATGATAGGTTATGGTTTTTCTTGGCCTATGATTAAACCAGTCCTGAAAAATACATTTCTTTCTCATGACTCAGAAAATTGTTCTTG
The DNA here is from genome assembly GCF_025265405.1 of Mesoplodon densirostris. Taxonomy (NCBI): domain Eukaryota; kingdom Metazoa; phylum Chordata; class Mammalia; order Artiodactyla; family Ziphiidae; genus Mesoplodon; species Mesoplodon densirostris. Next base: position 75,057,908 of record NC_082676.1, read on the forward strand.
GTGTAGGTTATTTACATCTTCAAAGTTCTACTGGTGACTTAATTCAACTACTAAGCAATGACATTCTGAAGCCACAAAGTGCCTGTTACTAGACATACCTTCTGTCCAGGTAACCCCCAATGTTTTCTCCTTTTTAAAAACAAACTTTAAAAAGAAATCAGAGCCAGGTCACATCTTGTTTCTATTTTACTTCTGTGGCTTTCCAGAAATTTCTCAAACATATACCTGGTTATCAAGCCTGAAACATACACTGAAACAAAAGTTAATATTTGATATTCAATAAAAGTTGAATGTTGACACGGCTACTTTCAAGGAATGTAAACAGAAGATCTAAACAAGATGGAAGGTTTATTTCTTTTCCATGTTCTACTTCATGTCTGAACCTATGGACAATTTAAGGTGACCCCACCCCATGGGGTTGTCCAGATACCCTGGCTTCTTTTATCTAGATTCTGCCGTATATATGCTGGAGTAGTTCTGTGGCTGAACATGGGTTACAGCACCATATCCTCATTCCAGCTGTGGAAAGGGAGAAGAAAGTGGAGGACAATAGTTTCCTTTTAAAGATGTGAGGTAGAATGTTATATATCCTGATGCTTACATCCTATTGGTCAGAACAGTCAGATGACCATGCTTAGCTGCAAGAAAAGATGGGACATGTAGTCTCTAGCTCAGTGGGCAAGAGTCCATCCAATACTTAGAGGTTGCACTTACCTAAAGGAAGAAAAGTAGCTTGGATATTGAAGAGCAATTAGCAGTCTCTGCCAAAGAAGGCTTGCTCAACATAGTTTAGTTTGGTGGAAAAAAGGGTTCTTCCTAATTTCACTTCATGCACGTTCTATATTCCAATTTTTAAATGAACTTGTGGTATACTTAGGCCTCCAGATACTTTTCTGAGACTTTTCTGTCTGGTAAATTATTTCACACATCGTTGAAAAAGTATACTGTCTTCTAGTTTTCACCATATAAAACTAGTTATCTTTAATTCATTTCACTAACAACAAATATATATTATATATAATACATACATAGTGATGTATATAAACATATATGTAGTAATACACATACGTGAAGACACAAACACCTACATGAGAAAGTGATGAAGGGTAATTTTCTTATACTGTTCACCAGACGTTTTTCTCTCATTTCTTTTGCTGGACTTCTTTGTCATAGCTTAAATTTGAATTCTGTTGCTCGTGCAGACAGTTCAAAATGGAAAGCGGAGGCAGATGCAGGAATTGCAGGTGTCTGCAGCCAGCCCTTCTTGTCACTGTGTTGGCTTTTATTATCTTAATTTTTAAACACACGAGTCATGGGGTTTTTTGTTGTTGTTGTTTTGTTGTGTTTTTTTTTTTTTTAGTGCATTGCCTGATAGTGGTCCTAAACATTCCATTCTGATTTCAATTTTTGTTCTACATCATTTCTATTGGTATGTTTTATATATTTATTTATTTACAGGACTTATACATATATATTTTAGGTATTATTATATAGGACTTATATAATTTTATGAATCAAATAAATCTATAGACATATAAAACCATAGCTTACTACAACTCTACTGCTTTTCTACCTTGAGCATATTAAAGTTGAAGCTGTTTTAAGTTTTGATATGCTCTGAGATAAATGCCCCAAAATAAAATATCTCAAGAGAGTTCTTGCTGCTCCAGGGTTCCTAGAGGACTCCCTTGGGGAAGGAGCAAGGGAATTGCTTAGAAAGAAAAATAAACCATAAGCATTACATTATGGTATTGCCAACTAATCCTGGACATTTAGTCAACTAACTAAGCAGATACAAAAGACACAGCATTGAGTGAAAAATCAAGGAAGTGCTTTCAACCTTGAACAGTGCCAACATTTTCAAAATCCAGTGTCAAATAAGAATGAAACATTCCAAAAAGAGTCATGTACCACAATGTTCATTGCAGCACTATTTATAATAGCCAGGACATAGAAGCAACCTAAGTGTCCACTGACAGATGAATGGATAAAGAAGATGTGGCACATATATACAATGGAATATTACTCAGCCATAAAAAGAAACGGAACTGAATTATTTGTAACGAGGTGGATGGACCTAGAGTTTGTCATACAGAGTGAAGTAAGTCAGAAAGGGAAAAACAAATACCGTATGCTAATACATATATATGGAATCTAAAAAAAAAAAAAAAAAAACATGGTTCTGAAGAACCTAGGGGCAGGAGAGGAATAAAGATGCAGATGTAGAGAATGGACTTGAGGACATGGGGAGGGGGAAGGGTAAGCTGGGACGAAGTGAGAGAGTGGCACTGACATACATGCACTACCAAATGTATAACAGATAGCTAGTGGGAAGCAGCTGCATAGCACAGGGAGATCAGTTTGGTGCTTTGAGACCACCTAGAGGGGTGGGATAGGGAGGTTGGGAGGGAGATGCAAGAGGGAGGGGTTATGGGGGTATATGTATACATATAGCTGATTCACTTTGTTATACAACAGCAACTAACACAACAACATAAAGCAATTATACTCCAATAAAGATGTTAAAAAAAAAAGAATGCAAGATTCAGGTGATATCCTCACTCAATTTGCTAGCTTTTGGAGCTCTTACATAGCAAAATTTAATTCTGTATACCTGTATTTATAGCCAGTATTTTTTTTTTTTTTTAATTTTTTGGCTGTGCTGCACAACATGCGGAATCTTAGTTCCCTGACCAGGGATCTAACCTGTGCCCCCTGCAGTGAAACCGCGGAGTGTTAACCACCGGTCTGGCAGGGAAGTCCTGGCCAGTATTTTCTGTATAAGAGAAGTTTGGTTTTATATGTGTTCCTATTAATCTCAGCCTCTTTCAGAGAAGATTTCTAAAATGTTTACTTGCTTTTCTACCAGATGTGTTTGGAAATGGTTGAAACTCTCTCAACCAGAGCTGCCAGATCTTTGAAGACAGACAGCATTTTGTCCCATTACCCTAAAATAAAGAGTCATTTTCTATCTGCCGCTTTTGCAGCCATTGTTTCCTTTCCACCCTTGCATGCAGACAACTGGAATGTTGGCTTCTTTAATCTGCAAGAAATGTCAGTGATCCAGCTTCCTCTTGAAGCTACCATATTTTGTCCCATGTGCAATGATAATGCCACCAATGGCAATGACTTCTTCCTCTGCTAGTGGAGCCCAAAGCTAGATTTACAGTGATACTGTTTAGTATCGTTCTTTTATGAAAATCATCATTTGATTTGGGTTGTGATTCACTCATAGAGTTTGCTTCAGAGTCGACCCGTGCATTATTCAGAGCTCTGCCCCAGCATGTACTTAGTTAGTTAGGTCTCTTTAACTCTAGACTGGCTCACCACAGTGCCAACTCATGAAGACCTTGCATTATGAATTTCATGAAATCTCCTACAGCTGAAATGTGCAGTAAAATAAGCATTACTTCAGTGTTTGTAAAGGAGATGTGTTTCAGGTTGCTTTCTTGTCATTAAACGCTTTTTTTGTATTTAAAATATGAAAATAGGTAGGCGACAAAGTCTTCAGGAATCATTCTTTCCTGGTTGCAAAACCCACTTAGTTAAAGACCCTCCCCCACTCCTGCTAAAAAAAAAATGTAGGATACAATTTGGGAGCCTTAGAATGAATGGAAACAATTATACTGAATCAATAAGAATAGCTATCATTTATTAATTGCTTATCCAATTGCTGGGCCTTGTCCTTAGAATTGTACACTGTATTAACTCAATCATTACAGCAACTAGAGGGGGCAGACCTTACTCTCATTTTCTGTTTTAGATGGGAAACTGAAGCACAGAGAGGTTAAGTAACTTGCACTGTCTCACAGCTGCAACCAAAAAGCTGAGATGTGAACCCAGACCATCTAATTCCTGAGCCTGTATGCTTAACAAGGACACAGTTCTTCCAAGTGTTGTATGTAAATGCTCAAGAGGCTACATTTTATGGCCATAGAAGAGCCATGCTGCATTAGTATAGAGTGTTCATTGAAAGTCTCTCAAATGTTACTCTAGCTGACTGGGTGGGATTATTCAACCTCCTTTCATGGGTTCAGTTGCATCAGACCAGCACTCATATCTCATATCCACTGATCAGTTCTCAGTTCTATAATTCTGATGAACATATGTCATTGTATGGAGCTTTCCTGTTTCTGTAGAAGAGACTGGTTCAGGATTTCTGTTTTCTCAATAGCATTCAAGCTTTCCTGCAAAGTCAGCAATGTTCCACAAGCCTATTTTAAGGATAAACTCATTGGCATGTAACAGATTCTGAAAGACTGTGTCTGGGCATTTTGATGGCATTTGTTGTTGGTTGAGTTGAAGGAATATTATCTGGGTCTATGATAAGAGCCTCTTAAGTCCTTTGCTGTGTCATAAAGGATGGATGTAAAATAGAACGAACTATGAAGGAGAGAACTAGGAAATATGATGTCATATTCTCCCAGGGCATAAAGTAGGTTTTTGGTGTACCTTGCATAGTTCATATATCTTAGGCACTTCTTGAATATATGAGGTTGAACCCTAAGAAATAGCCGTTTTTGAAGGTCAAAAACAGTCGACTAGAAGAAATTTCACTCACACACATGCACACATATGCACAGACTCACATGTACATACATATCAAAGGATACTTATGCTGTCAACTCAGTCAGTAAAACAAACAAAGCTCAAAAGTACCCAGTGGAATTTTGCTTCACCTCTAGATGATATTAAAATCTTGCATAGCTGAAATTGAGTTGGCTGTGAGAACTCATTCTTAGGGTTCTATCTGAAAATAATATTTTTGAGACTGAGACTTGCTTTTGGAATAATATGCTTGCCATCCTATTCTCAAGCCCAAACTTATACCCTAAAATAATGATACTCAATCCATGTGATTTTTTTTTTTCCGTATTAAAATCAGGAGAAGCATGTTACCCAGAGCTGACACATGAGATTTTTTTTTTTTTTTACACTCTTCTGCTGATGACGAAGACACTGCTCTTGGCAGGCTGATGCCTTTCATGAGGTTCTGTGGTTGGGGGCATGTCTGTGCCAAAGTGATGGGAGCGATTTTTCATGCCTCATCTTTTTGACAGAAGTTACTGAGGTGTGATGTCCACATCCACAAAACCATTTCATCTTTAACTATCAAGGCTCCAACGGGAAGAAGGGCTTTGGAGTGTTTTGGTCCTAAACAAAGAGCTTGTCATTGGAGTAAAGTTGCTGTTTTTTGTTCAGCTTTGTTTTTATTAAACAAGTAAGGTCAAGTGCTCACAGAAGGTGGGGACTTACCTTCAATTTTGGGGAAATATCTCTTAAACTGGAAGAGGTGTTTGTGTATGGGAAAAATTGACGGCTTCTGGAAAGGTACTCTGTAGACTTCTGTATTTGCCTCAGGTAGCTTAATATCACTTCACTTTGTAGAACTGTGGAATATAAAGTAACAGAGATATGAAAGCAGCACAGGTAAGACAAGTGGCCCAAGAATTGGCAATTGTGGCTTTGGGACTCATGTCTCCTATTTTTTTTTAACATCTTTATTGGAGTATAATTGCTTTACAATGGTATGTTAGTTTCTGCTTTATAACAAAGTGAATCAGTTATACATATACATATATCCCCATGTCTCCTCCCTCTTGCATCTCCCTCCCACCCTCCCTATCCCACCTCTCTAGGTGGTCACAATGCCCCGAGCTGATCTCCCTGTGCTATGCGACTGCTTCCAACTAGCTATCTATTTTACATTTGGTAGTGTATATATGACCATGCCACTCTCTCAATTCATCCCAACTTACTCTTCTTCCTCCATGTGTCTTCAAGTCCATTCTCTATGTCTGCATCTTTATTCCTGTCCAGCCCCTAGTTTCTTCAGGATAATTTTTTTTTTTTTTAGATTCCGTATATATGTGTTAGCATAAGGTATTTGTTTTTCTCTTTCTGACTTACTTCATTCTGTATGACAGTCTCTAGGTCCATCCACCTCACTACAAATAACTCAATTTCCTTTGTTTTTATGACTGAGTAATATTCCATTGTATATATGTGCCATATCTTTATCCATTCATCTGTCAATGGACACTTAGGTGCTTCCATATCCTGGCTATTGTAAAAAGTGCTGCAATGAACATTGTGGTACATGACTCTTTTTTAAATTATGGTTTTCTCAGGATATATGCCCAGTAGTGGGATTGCTGGGTCGTATGGTAGCTCTATTTTTAGATTTTTAAGAAACCTCCATACTGTTCTGCATAGTGGCTGTAAGAATGTACATTCCCACCAACAGTGAAAGAGAGTTCCCTTTTCTCTACACCTTCTCCGGCATTTATTGTTTGTAGATTTTTTGATGATGGTCATTCTGACTGGTGTGAGGTGATTATAGTTTTGATTTGAATTTCTTGAATGATTAGTGATGTTGAGCATCCTTTCATTTGTTTGTTGGCAATCTGTATATCTTCTTTGGAGAAATGTCTATTTTTGTCTTCTGCCCATTTTTGGATTGGGTTGTTTGTTTTTTTGATATTGATCTGCATGACCTTCTTGTAAATTTTGGAGATTAATCCTTTGTCTATTGCTTCATTTGCAAATATTTTCTCCCATTCTGAGGGTTGTCTTTTCACCTTGTTTATGTTTTCCTTTGCTGTGCAAAGGAAAGTTTCATTAGGTCAAAACTAAGTTTCATTAGGTCCCATTTCTTTATTTTTGTATTTATTTCCATTTCTCTAGGAATTGTGTCAAAACGGACCTTGCTTTGATTTATGTCATAGAGTGTTCTGCCTATGTTTTCCTCTCAGAGTTTTATAGTGTCTGGCCTTATAATTAGGTCTTTAATCCATTTTGAGTTTATTTTTGTGTATGGTGTTAGGGAGTGTTCTAATTTCATTCTTTTACATGTAGCTGTCCAGTTTCCCCATCACCACTTATTGAAGAGGCTGTCTTTTCTCCACTGCATATTCTTGCCTCCTTTAAGAAAGATAAGGTGACCATATGTGCGTGGGTTTATCTCTGGGTTTTCTATCCTGTTCCATTGATCTATATTTCTGTTTTTGTGCCAGTACCATACCATCTTGATTACTGTAGCTTTGTAGTATAGTCTGAAGTCAAGGAGCCTGATTCCTCTAGCTCCGTTTTTCTTTCTCAAAATTGCTTTGGCTATTTGGGGTCTTTTGTGTTTCCATGCAAATTGTGAAATATTTTGTTCTACTTCTGTGAAAAATGCCATTGGTAATTTGATAGGGATTGTACTGAATCTGTAGATTGCTTTGTGTAGTATAGTCATTTTCACAATGTTTATTCTTCCAATCCAAGAACATAGTATATCTCTCCATCTGTTTGTATCATCTTTAATTTCTTTCATCAGTGTCTTTTAGTTTTCTGCATACAGGTCTTTTTTCTCCCTAGGTAGGTTTATTCCTAGTATTTTATTCTTTTTGTTGCAGGGTAAATGGGAGTCTTTCCTTAATTTCACTTTCAGATTTTTCATCAGTAGTGTATAGGAATGCAGGAGATTTCTGTGCATTAATTTTGTATCCTGCTACTTTACCAAATTCATTGATTAGCTCTTGTAGTTTCCTGGTAGCCTCTTTAGGATTCTCTATGTATAGTATCATGTCATCAGCAAACAGTGACAGGTTTACCTCTTCTTTTCCAATTTGGATTCCTTTTATTTATTTTTCTTCTCTGATTACTGTGGCTAAAACTTCCAAAACTGTGTTGAGTAATAGTGGTGAGAGTGGGCAACCTTGTCTGCTTCCTGATCTTCATGGAAATGATTTCTGTTTTTCACCATTGAGAACGATGTTGGCTGTGGGTTTGTCATACATGGCCTTTATTATGTTGAGGCAAGTTCCCTCTATGCTTACTTTCTGGAGGGTTTTTATCATAAATGGGTGTTGAATTTTGTTGAAAGCTTTTTATGCATGTACTGAGACTATCATTTGGTTTTTCTCCTTCAATTTGTTGGTTATTCAGTAGCATATTGTATAGCCTCCATGTGTTTGTATTTTTTACAGTTTCTTTTTTTCCCTATAATTGATATCTAGTCCCACAGTGTTGTGGTTGGAAAAGATACTTGATGCAATTTCAATTTTCTTTCATTTACCAAGGCTTGACTTGTGACCCAGGATATGATCTATCCTGGAAAATGTTCCATGAGCACTTGAGAAGAAAGTGTATTCTGTTGTTTTTCGATGGAATGTCCTATAAATATCAGTTAAGTCCATCCTGTTTAATGTATCATTTAAAGCTTGTGATTCCTTATTTATTTTCATTTTGGTTGATCTGTCCTTTGGTGAAACTGGGGTGTTAAAGTCTCCTACTATGATTCTGTTACTGTCAATTTCCCCTTTTATGGCTGTTAGCATTTGCCTTATGTATTGAGGTACTCCTATGTTGGGTGCATAATTATTTACAAGTGTTATATCTTCTCTTGGATTGATGTCTTGATCATTATGTAGTGTCCTTCTTTCCCTCTTGTAATAGTCTTTATTTTAAATTCTATTTTGTCTGATATGAGAATTGCTACTCCAGCTTTCTTTTGATTTCCATTTTCATGGAATATCTTTTTCCATCCCCTCACTTTCAGTCTCTATGTGTCCCTAAGTCTGAAGTGGGTCTCTTTTAGACAGCATATGTACAGGTCTTGTATTTTGTATCCATTCAGCCAGTCTATGTCTTTTTGGATGGAGCATTTAATACATTTACATTTAAGGTAATTATTGATATGTATGTTCCTATTACCATTTTCTTAATTGTTTGTTATTGTCGGTATTTTCCTTCTCTTCTCTTTCCTGCCTAGAGAAGTTCCTTTAGCATTTGTTGTAAAGCTGGTTTTGTGGTGCTGATGTATCTTAGCTTTTGCTTGTCTGTAAAGGTTTTAATTTCTCTGCCGAATCTGAATGAGATCCTTGCTGGGTGGAGTATTCTTGGTTGTAGGTTTTTCCCTTTCATCACTTTAAATATGTGCTGCTGCTCCCTTCTGTCTTGCCGTTTCTGCTGAAAGATCAGCTGTTAACCTTATGGGGATTCCCTTGTATGTTATTTGTTGTTTTTCCCTTTCTGCTCATAATATTTTTTCTTTGTATTTATTTTTTGATAGTTTGATTAGTATGTGTCTTGGCATATTTCTCCTTGGATTTAGCCTGTATGGGACACTCTGCACTTCCTGGACCTGATTGACTATTTCCTTTCCCATATTGGGATAGTTTTCAACTATAATCTCTTCAAATATTTTCTCTGACCCTTTCTTTTTCTCTTCTTCTTCTAGGACACCTATAATTCAAATGTTGGTGCATTTAATGTTGTCAAAGAAGTCTCTGAGACTGCCCTCAATTCTTTTCATTGTTTTTTCTTTATTCTGCTCTGTGGTAGTTATTTCCACTATTTTATCTTCCGGGTCAATTATCCGTTCTCCTACCTCAGTTATTCTGCTATTGATTCTTTCTAGAGAGTTTTTAGTTTCATTTATTGTGTTGTTCATCATTGTTTTTTTGCTGTTTAGTTCTTCTAGATCCTTGATAAACGTTTCTTGTATTTTCTCCATTCTATTTCCAAGATTTTGGATCATCTTTACTATCATTACTCTGAATTCTTTTTCAGGTAGACTGCCTATTTCTTCTTCATTTGCTTGGTCTGGTGGGTTTTCTGCTGCATATTGCTCTGTCTCCTCATTTTGCTTAGCTTACTGTGTTTGGAGTCTCATTTTCACAGGCTTCATCGTTCCCATTGTTTTTGATGTCTGCCCCCAGTGGGTAAGGTTGGTTCAGTGCCTTGTGTAGGCTTCCTGGTGGAGGGGACTGGTACCTGTGTTCTGGTGGATTAGGTTGGATCTTGTCCTTTTGTTGAGCAGAACCACATCTGGTGGTGTGTTTTGAGGTGTCTGTGACCTTATTATGACTTTAGGTAGCCTCTCTGTTAATGGATGGGATTGTGTTCCTGTCTTGCTAGTTCTTTGGCATCAGGTGTCCAGCACTGGAGCTTGCTGGTCATTGAGTGGATCTGTGTCTTAGCATTGAGGCAGAGATCTCTGGGAGAGCTATCACCGTTTGATATTCCGTGGGACCAGGAGGTCTCTGGTGGTCCATTGTCCTGAACTTGGCTCTCCCACCTCAGAGGCTAAGGCCTGACACCTAGCCAGAGCACCGAGTCCCTGTCAGCCACACGGCTGGGTTCCAAGGTCTTTCCACTCTCTGGACCTGCCAAGGCTCAGCCAGGACCCTCTGCTTCTGCTCTGAGAATGGCCATGGCAGATAGAGGGCTGGTGTTTGGGCCAGACTTGATGTCCTGCCTGCTGCCTGAGGAGGGTTCACAGCCTTTGCCTTGCATGGCTGGAGCCGCCACTTCTCCTACTAAACCATCGATCTTGTTGGCCCTTTGTTTCCTCATCTGTAAAACAAGATGACTCAAAACCATGGACTGGAAAGTGAGGTTGGGTGCTGGGTTTCTGTTCTTGGCCCTAGAGTTTCTGGCCACTGAACTGGCAGAAGAACACAGAAAGCATTTGACCTTGCTTCCATCTTTCATGATCCTCCGTGCTGCCCTTGGTATTTAAATGGACATGATTCTACTGCCTTGTCGTCAGTGGGGTTTGCACTCTGGGCTGCTTTCCAGCAGTGGGGATGGATTCACCCTGATTCATCTGCACTTTCTTCCCCAGATGCCTCTTCTCTCTCTTTATATTGTAGAAATGAGCAAATCTGCTAAAGTCAAAGAGCATTTATCTGTTCTTTGTAATCAGGCTAATGTGGACAAACCCAAAGACACCCCAAATTCATAGAATTTAAGTGTGATGCATATTAGCCAGAACATTCTGTAAATTTATAGATAATGTATTATTTATTTCTTGTGGCATGATATCAATAGCCAAAATTTATTGTACATTGTCTTCAGTACTTTCCATGTATCATCTCATTTAAACTTCATTATCCCCAGATGTGAAAATGGAGGCTCTGAGGGACTAAATTCTTTTCTGATGCCACATACAACCATCAGTGGCAGAGACAAGTCAGACTGCAGCATGAGTGCTTATAACATCATCCCTCTTTGTAGCTAATGTCACTCTCTGCTCTTCTTAATATTTGTCACCGGCCTTGTAGTTGGAAACTGTCAACTGTGATTCAGACTGGGGTTCTGTCTCTAGGATATCACCCTCAAGTCACAGGAACTATTCGTGTACAAACTTCACCATGTGTAAAATGGGGAACTAACACATATACAATTGCAATCATATTTGCCTAACTTACAGGGTTCTTATTAGGCTGGAATATTTATGCAGCTGCTTTGGAAAATACAGAGCTGTGGCACAGATGGCTAGAAAAAACACTAAAAATACCTACTCCTTTCCAAAATGTAGGGTTATTGTTGGAAGAAGTTTTCTCAGTGCAGGACTACCTGACCATTTTCCACCAAAAAAATGTGAGGAGTGATGTGTGATGCTTCCAGGCTGATGTGGTTACACAGAGGTTGTGCCATCCTTACCAACTCCCCTCACCACCCTGCCCCTGGCCCGAATGTAATGGAGGGAATTCCAGTCATGTGTTAAATATGATGGAGCCAAAGACATAAGGAGATGGGGTTCCTGAGTGATCATCTGGAATTAAGCCATCCGACAGACACACCTACACTGGATTGTAAGGAATAACCTTGCAATGAATTAAGGCACTGAGATTTTATCTGTTATAGCAGCTAGAGTTACTTAGTCTAACTACCATAAAGGCCAAGGACAAAAGTACTGTTGCTTCAGTCTAGGTCCAAAGTAAAAAAAAAAAAAAACGAGGATTCTATTATTGTCCAGCCTTTAAATTGCTGAGCAAGTATCAGCTCAGGGCAGTGTTTCTCAAATAGAACAGTTTTGCCCTCGCCCTCCCTCTGCAGGGGGCATTTAGCAATGTCCGGAGACATTTTTGGTTGTCACAACTTGAGGGGGGACATCTAGTGGGTAGAGGCCAAGGATACTGCTCAACATCCTACAATGCACATGACAGCCCCTTACAACAAAAATATCATATGGCTCCAAATGTCAATAGTGCTGAGATTGAGAAACCTTAGAAGCATATTTGGAGCCACAGCTATGAACAGTTATAGTGCTCTTGAGATGTGTAGCAAGAACTGGTGGAGATATTGTCCAGTTCCTACTCCATTGGGGTCCTGTTTTCTAGGTCTATAATTCAGGGCACATACTCTTGACAAGACTCTTTTGGTCCTCAGGTAGCATGTCGTGGGGGAATAAACATTGGGTGGAGTGGAAGACTTTGACTTTAAAGCTGGATCTTTCTGTTAATAGCTGTATGATTTTGGGCAGGTTAATAAACCTCCTTAAGCTTTACTGCTTTCATTTGTAATAATCTCATAGTTTATAAGCATTAAATGGAATGATACATATTAAAACATTTGTTATAATCTCTGACATAACAAGCATTCAATGTCAGTATTCATTTCCTTCCCAGGACTTTATAAATGTGAGAAAAATAACTTGTTAACAAGATCTGAAACCACACAGTGGTATAAATCAGAAATAATTTACTGAACAGCATAATGTTCCGACCCATATGTTTATACAATGTGAGTTTATTGGTTGAATAAACAACTGGTTTACAAAAAAAACCTAAACTAAACTTAATGTTCAGCTGTACCTCATATAGTTCTAGGTTTAATTCCAGGCCCTTCTTGACAAAGAAGTGGGAAACCCTCTATTAGCAGTGAGCTGGAAAAATGTTACTATGCTGACCACTATGCTGTGGTCATTCTGGTTCTTTGTAGTCTTTTGCTCTTTTGTTTCTCTTTCACATCCTAAGCTAGTCTGTGCCCCATACGTACCTCTGCTCCATGCTTTTCTCTGCATGGCTACTCGTGTTCTTGTATCATGGCTGATAGGCTAGTGCAGAATGTGCTCAGGTGTTCTTTGCAGTGGCTCTAAGTTCAGACATTGGATTAGAATCTTTAATTACTTTCCCATAACCATAGGTATTTCTGAACCAAATAATGTCAGCACAGATTAATGCAGTGTTCAGACTTAATGAACAGGGGTCTACCCATCAAGGCTTGCATTATAAATGTCTCTTTCTGTTGCATGGGGAATATTTTCTTTGCTCCACTGCGATGGTGTATGTTTTCAAAATAGCCGTGGAAGTTGACAAGAAAAAATATCTTTTTATACCAGGGATTCTGAATAAATATTTTTGTGTGGGAAAAGTGGATCAACATACATAGGAAAAATATAATGTGTCTGAAGTTCCCTGAGTGCTGGAGGTGACCAGCTGGGGTATTCAACTGACCAGGTGACCAGCTGGGGTATTTCAAACTTCGTGTGAAATTGTCTTTTTTATAGTTCCATGTATTCCTTAACATGGAACTATAAAAAAGACAATTTCACACGAAGATCTAACCCTCAGCCCCTTAAATATTTCCTTGTTCTTCACTTATATTTTCTGGGCTATTATATCAGTTGTCACCTTATTTGTAGGAACTCAATTCAAGGTTCTCTACTGTTCCTGTTGGCTAACCTTGAGTGTCTGTATGCATATGACCAGAACTCCCTCCTGCCCATCCCTCAATGCTTTTTCTCCTTCTGTCTTGGGAATTGCTTGGTGCCCCTGCATGGTCTTCCTTCAAGGACTGTACACATGATAGTTATTCTTTTGTTTCTGTTCTGTGCAGTCAATGCCATTATAGGGCCCTTCCTAACATTTCCAATACATTTGGGGCATCTCAGAAGAAAAAGACTATAATAACTTATGTGACTTAAGGACTAATTTCTTTCATGACTTTTAAAATGACATTTCAAAATGAAGACTTTATTAGCCGAGAAGAAAGCAGTCCTGGAGATCAACTGATTGCTATTAATAGTGCTGGTCAGGGATATCTGGGTTCTGGCACTGCTCCTAAGAGACCTGTTGACAGTGTGGAGGGATCTAGAAGGGGGAGGTAAGGGTGGTAGAAGAGCAGGAGCCACTGACAACATTTGGAGACTTTAGTCTGGAGGAAAAAAGTCCAAGGGGTGGCAGAGAGTTATTTTCAGCTCTCTGAGGAAGAATTAATAAAACTGATCTTGAATTTTCCAGCTGACAAGAACTAAGAGTAAAGGGTAAAAAATAAAAGTAGTCACAGATTCAAACAGAGCATATAAAAGTTGCTTACTAGTGGCTACAATCGGGTGATATCCTCCCAGAAGTTTTTCTATGTAAACTTAAACATACACCTACCTACTTACATATATATATATATATATATACAATTTATATTGTACGTATATATTTAACCATATTTAAAAAAATGATATCGTGGTCTATATATTTTTCTTAAACTGGGAGGCAAATTTGGGCTTCATATAATAAAGACCTTCTAAGAATTGGTAATATCTAGGAGTGGAACAGCTGCCTCATGTGTAGTGAGCTTGCCACGAGTACAGGTAATTAGAATAATATAGTCCAGCTTGTCTCCAAATTTAATAAGCATGCAGATCCCCTGGGGATATTATTAAAATGCACATTCCGATTCAGTAGGTCTGGGGTGGGGTGTGAGATTCTGCATTTCTGATAAGTTCCCAGGTAGTGCTAGTACTAGAACCATATTCTGAGTAGCAAGATTCTAACTGAACATCTCTAGGGATGCTTAGAATGGATGCCCGTCTTGGGTTGGGATAAAATAGTTCTAAATTCCCTTCAAACTGGAATGTTTTATGTTATCTCGATTACGTATACATCTATGGAAGAGAATGTTTGTTATATATAGGTGTTTTCATTTACTGTTTCACCATCACATAACAGCTTTCTTTTCTCTCCTTTTCTCTTTTCTCTAGTACAGACTGCACCACTATGCTGATAATCATGTTTATCATCTTTCCTATTTTAACATTCAAAACAAACATTATAATCCTTAACTTCCACTGGTTCCATGTATCTTTATTTAAAAAAATATGTATTTATATTAGGATTATTTCTATGTGTCTAAGTTAATTCCCATAGTAATAGAAGTGTTATATATTTTTTCCTGTGAGAGCAAGCCTGTAATATTTAATTTATTATTTAGACATTAATCTGTGTATTTGAAGCAAAATTCTTCACTGATGGAAGCTTTTAGACTGGAAAAGCAGATAGCTGGATCATGCCAAGGCAAGGGCACGGAGCTATAGAAATCCTCAAAACTGCTGCAGGGTGTGTGGGCTGGGCTACCCTCCTGGACAGCAGTGTGACACTTCACTATGAAACTAAGGATATGCACACCAGCAATACCACATCTTTGATGTACATGGCACCATGCAGATATCATTTTTTTTCTGGTCTAATTCATATAATATGACTGCTTGTTTTCTTTGCTTTTTGTCTGGTTACTAATGATTTGTGCATCTCTTTGTGAGCTTATTCCTTATTGTGTGTTGTCTGTAGAAGTGTTATATTTAAGTGCTGTCCCTAGTAATGCTAATAGAAGGAACCAGAATAAAAATAATAATAAATATTAATGGCTGAGAACAATTAAGCACAGCTTACATCATAGGCACTACTTTAAGGGTTTTATATTCATTAAATGATTCAATCTAAAATACAGACTGATGAAATAGGCACTATTATTATCCCTTTTTATGGCAAAAGAGAGTGAGGTGCAGAAAACTTAATTAATTTGCCCAAGGTCACCCAGCTGTAAGTGGCAGAATTAAGATTTGAACCCAAGCAGATTGGCCCCCAGTTGGCAATATCAACTATTACAGCCAGATTAGGAAAATTCATTGGGGTGATATGAAATAAGATAGTAACTTAAACTTGTATCAAAGTGTAGGTTTTCATTTTATTATCATTAGGGTGCCATTTTTGTGATAACTTAGTCTTTTAAATGTACATTACTTAGCATTTGAAAGATCCATGCTGCATTTTGTAAATTCTAACTTATTTGTGAAATGGTCTTAAACACATGGAATCTGTTGGACTAACCAATTTCATAACGTAAAACTTAAAATAACACTTGTAGGATGCATATGAGACTTTTGTAAATGTATTATAATTTTATCACATTTGCTGAAAGTAAAGGATACCTGCGTTTCAGTATTGGTTTGAGTAATTTAATTTTTTTCTTTGCAAAATTACACCATCTTTAAGAGAGAAGTTAATTCAGATATGCAGTTTTTTTCCAAAGAGGCTTATTTTCTTAGTAAGTTAACTATGCTTAAGTCAGTATTTACTCTTTACGTTTTTTTTTTCCTGTAAGCAAGATGAAAAGAAATAATTAAATGAATAAGAGTGAGTTCCTGGTATCTCAAGCCACACAGGTGTCCATAGTCAGGAGATCGGCCCATTTCAGCACATGATGGCCATTGCTAAGACCTGGAGAGGAAGATGAGCAGTGAAATAGGGCCAATGCCCCAAAGGTTCCTGTGACCGAGATTCTGGTGCCCAAGAATCTAGAGAGACTAGAATGTCAGTGACGTGGGGGCATTGGTGTTCCTTGTGGAGTGATTCGCAGTTCTGGGAATTAGCAGGGGCTGTTTGTTTCTATTTTCTAAATACTTAAGTTTATTAAATTTGAATAATATATAATATATTCCCATAATTCCAAAAACATGAAAGGCAGGATTTTAACAATGAGAGTCCTGCTGATTATTCAGAGCTTGACACATTCCTAAAGGAAGCTCAAGTACTGTCCTTTTTCTCTGTGGGAGGATACCCTGCCAATGGAGCTCCAGCATCATAATTATTTTGTTAATGTTAATGCTAGGTATGTCTTTCTATCAATACCCTCTTACAGGAAGAAAGTGATAAAATGGTCCACTACAGGGATAGTTGTTGAGTAGCTCTGGTGTGGGTTCTCTGATGCGTTGATTCTCTTTGCTTTTTGTGATGTGTGGTGATGGTCAAGAACCTGATTAGCAGACCTGGGACAAGGGTGATAAACTTAAAAGTCATCGGTGAAGAGGTTTCCTTTCCCCAGCCCTCAGAACAAGGACAATTTTTAATATTTTTATTTTGTACACTATGGTTCTTCTTTAAGACACAATTTATGTACAGTATAATGCACAAATCTCAAATATATCAATATCACTGAATGAATTTTGACAAATGTGTATACCTGTATAGAGTAGCTCAAGATAGAATATTATCATGGCCACAGATCTTTTGCCCTTTCCAGGCAGTATCTCTCCTGCTACTCTTGCACATACAGGAATACCCAGGGACAACTATTATCCTATCACCCAGCTTAGCTTTACCTATTCTTGCCCTTCTAAGTGGAATCACACAGCATGTTTTTGTGTGACTGGCTTCTTTCACTCAACACAGTGTTTTTGAGATTCATCTGTGTAGCTGCATGTTGTGTTGCTCTTATTTATTGCTGTGTAGTATTCCTTTGTGTGACTTTACCACAATTTGTCCATTCTCCAGTGGATGGATGTTTGGTTTGTTTCCACTTTTGATCTATTGTGAGTAAAGTTGCTATAATCAATACCATACAGACTTTTTGTGAAGATACCTTTTCATTTCTCTTGGGTAATTACCTAGGAGGGGACTTGTTGAGTCATAAGGTAGGTGTCTATTTAACGTTATTAGAAACTCGCAGTTGTCCAAAGTGACGGTGTCACTTATACTCTTACCAGCAGTGTATGAGCAGACAAGGATGGTCCTGATCACAGTGAGAAGCTTCCTCCACTCCTAATGTGGGCAGCTTCTCAGTCTTATGTATCCCTGAGCTGGAGAGAGTAAGAGAGAGTAATGGGCTGGGGATGGGAGGCACTGGAATTAGAGTTAGTGCACTGGAGAGCTAGCCATCCTTCCCCTGCCAGCAGGACGAGCTCGTTTGCTCCCAGAATCTCTCCCCAGCCCAGTGATGCGTTCCAACCTTCCATTAAGAGTTACGCCATCGGCAGACTGGCTGTGTTACAGAATTAATTCCGGGACTGGCTTTCAGCCCACCTGCACCTTGACCTCATCTCTGCTTGTTCTCTCTCCATACCCACACAACATTCATCCAGCTTCACAAAACCTCTGTCCTTCTATTTTTGGTAATTAACTTCATTGGCCTTCTATCACTGAAGCGTCATAGTCATGAGTTCTCTCACTTAATAAGAAGTGTGTAACTTTGGGCAAGTTACCTAACATCTCAGTGCTTCTGTTTCTTTGTCTGTGAGATGGGGATGGGGATGGGGATGCTGTGAGCGACAGAAAGTTGATGCAGCTGTTCCTGCCTGCAGAGGGCGCTGCACAGGCTCTGGTGCCCTTAGTGTGTGCTCAGTAAATGCTGACTCTGCTGATGGCTGCACGACGCTCTCCTGCTGTGCTTCTTACCCACTCCCCTGAGTCTCTTTAATTGATAATTCTAGTAAAAAGCCCTCCTTGGAACTGCCTTACGAATACTTATCCAAGTCCCTTCCCTTTCCAAGGCTCAGCCAGAAACTCACTCTGAGAAATAGTTAAGATGAAACAGGAACCATTTCTACTGCAGACTTTAGAGTTCCTGCCAGTTTGACCTGGGGCCCTGTGGATTTCCTCTTCCCTATTTCTCAGGGTAAGGAGTAAACTTTAAGGATGCTATACTAAATCTAGATCTCGCTTTTGCATTTTCGAGGATTTTAATGGACTGGTACACTCTGGTCTTGACATGTAGAGTGCCTCCCCCTTAGCACATGCTGAGCCCGTGAACACTATTCCCTAGGATCGCATGGATGTCAAGGGTGCCTTTCAGATGACAACAGAGGGGACTTAGTGGGTCCTGGGAACAGAGAGGTCATTGCTTTTTTTTTTTTTTTTTTTTTTTTTTGGGTATGCGGGCCTCTCACCACTGTGGCCCCTCCCGCTGCGGAGCACAGGCTCCGGACGCGCAGGCTCAGTGGCCATGGCTCACGGGCCCAGCCGCTCCGCAGCATGTGGGATCCCCCCGGACCGGGGCACGAACCCGCGTCCCCTGCATCGGCAGGCGGACTCTCAACCACTGCACCACCAGGGAAGCCCCATTGCTTTTATTGTAAACTCTGCTGCCATCTAATAGCGGCTCCGTTTTTTTCCAAGCTCTCCATCTTGCAGCATTCAGGCAGGATGCCCGAAACCAGTCTGGCTCACGTGGTCACTCCCTGCCACCTCTTGCTCCCGCTTGGGTACCCTGAGGCTGCACGCGGACCTGGCTGCTTGCCCCATGCACCGTGATCCCTCCCCCGGAACACACGCCCCATGCTTCTCTTCTCTGTGCCTTTACTCACCTCACCCCTCTCTCTGGTGAGTGCTTCCTTTTCACTGTCTTGGGATCACCTGATTTTCTGTCCACTTCGCGGCAGGACTCTTTAGTGAGCCCTCCACTCCTGGTCTCTACTTGCTCCCCTTCCTTTCTCTCCCCAACTCACCGCTGGAAAAGGTCTTTTCACAGTCACCCTGGTCCAACATCTTGTCATCTGTTTTCATCTCACTTGGTCCCTTAGCATCACTTGATATAGGACACGGCTCCCAGACCTACTTCTTCCTCGAAATTCTCTCTTCTTATAGTTTCTGAGGCACCATCCTTGCTGCTTTTTCCTACTGAATTCTCTTCTCCTAGATCGTCATGGCAGAGCCACTTCTCATGGATTTAACCAGCTTGCAGAGGCCTGCTTAGTCCTGGACTGTCCTAACCAGAGCAGTTTCCATTGCTCCTTTGCCTCACTTTCTAACTTAAAAAAAAAAAAAAAAAAAAAAAAAAAAAAAAAACAGCATTTATCCATACCTGACACTCTCATTGATTGATACGCATGTTAACATTTCATGGGACAGTTTCTATCAAATCGCACATTGGGCAATAATGATAGGTGACATTTATGATGACCATGCTAGTGCACTTAGCACTTTGCATACGTTAGTTCATTTCATATTCATGATAACCTTGTGAAGTAGGAAGTATTATCTTCATTTTACATATGTGGAAACTGAGGTACAGAGAAGTTCAATAACTCGTACTTGGTGTCAGTAACTGTAGTTATCAGAGCAAAGATTCAGATCTGGACATTCTGACTTCAGGATCTGTGAGCAGAATCACTGTGGTGAAAACTACTGAATTATGCTGCTTCCCCATGCTTTCTGAGAGGACACAGGAAGACTTGGGTCAGAACATCTTCAGTGACACCAACTGGGGAGAACCAACATTTTATGTTTCCTCTGGAGCACTGAGAATTTCAAGGTTTGGTTTTGTGATGACTCAAAAAGTAATAGATCAGACACAGTAAAGTATTCATCACATTTTGCACTGAGTGTGGCAGAGATTCATTACGTGATAAAGAAGTGCATTGTAAGTCTTGTAATAATGTCTTAGGATACGCAAATACACATTTCTGAAACGTGTAGTTTATAAATAACAAGATATGTTAGCTTACTTGTTAACGAATCAGTAATCTGGGCTAAACCGGAACTAGCTCCCAATTAAAACAAAATAAAGGCAATGAGCTGGTCTCTATTTTCTGCCCTTTGACTCTCCACTTAATCATTAAAGCTAAGGCCTTCTCGAATTATTGGCAGGGGACAGCTGGCAATAAGGCATTTTGCAGCTAGAGAGAGCAGGCGTCTCCCACCTGTTGCGTTTTGTCTCCCAAGATGAACTTTGCCTCCTTTACCCCAATCTGAAGCACACCTTGTTAGAGTTCCTGTAAACTGTTGATCTGTGCCTGGCAAGCCTGCATGGCCCTGGGCCAGAGCCAGCTGCCCCAGAAACCCTGAACTGGGGCTCACCTGATTCCAGCAAATCCCATCTCTGCCTGCTGGGTGGCTCCTTATGGCACCCTCACCTCCTGCCTGTGGTTCCCAAAAAAGAGGCCAAAACCTCAGTGGAAGTGTTATATTAATGGATTCATATATCACCCCCCCCAGAAATGTTTGCATTTGGGGTGAAGAGGACAGTTAGAAAGGTGGATTGTGGAACCCCACAGGATGAAATATCTCTGTCATTCAGCCATGGTAGACCCTGAGAACCCTCAAATCCCAAAAGGCCAGCAAAGCAAGTCCCCGCTGGTATCTGAAGGGTAGTTTTATATGATTGGATTACCAGTGAAGTGTCAGACCTGTTCACTAACCTTCCCAAGCATCCCTCCAGGCTGTACCTCTTCCCCATACCCACAGCGGCTCCTTCTTTTAGCATCTTATTCACCT
Source organism: Mesoplodon densirostris (assembly GCF_025265405.1). NCBI lineage: Eukaryota > Metazoa > Chordata > Mammalia > Artiodactyla > Ziphiidae > Mesoplodon > Mesoplodon densirostris. The sequence goes on from NC_082676.1 coordinate 75,078,949, forward strand.
CCTAGTCCAGCCTTTCAAACTCTAATGTACCTAGCAAGCACCTGGGCTCTGGATAAGACACAGATGATGACTCAGCAGGTGTGGGGTAGGGCCTGAGAGTCTGCATTTCTAACCATCTCGCTGGCTGGAGCCCTCTCTTTGAGAACCACTGCCCTCATTTATTAGATCAGCCCCCGACTTGTCTCCCTGCCCCTTCTACTTCCTTTATCGGTGTCCTACCACCAGAATTCTCCCTAAAATTCTGAAAATGATAATTTTGTACACTTTCTCACCTTGTTAATATAACTGCTAATGAATCTCAGCGGGCCATCTAATGCACTTCTAGATGCTTCGGCATGGTATCACACACAGCTGGAAATAAGCATCCCTGAGACAGAATTTTGTCATAAGCCTGCCTCTCTGGTTAGCTAATGGCAACTGTGAGCCAGTGCTCATGTCTGCGTTTATCAGGGCTTAAGCAATCCTTTATTTCAGGGACTTCTGCAGACAACAGAAGCATTTATTGAGAATGAATAAACATACACTAGAGAATGACGTCTACAAACTTTTTAGTAATCCGTAATCAAAACATAATACCAGCAATGGGCTCATTAGACCATACATCAAACTTCTTCTGTCAACCCCATGTCCAATGTCTTGAGAAACTGGCCAGCGTCAGCAAGAGATGCTTCTCCACTCTCTCCTGACCTGAGCTGCCCTTTGCTTTGCAATAGTCTTACTAATTCTCTCCTGTGAGACCCAAGCTATTTCTTTTCCAGGCTTCTAGATGTGAGGATTATTTGTTGTTGTTGTTGCTTGTTTTGTTGTGGGAATCTTGGTCCTAATTCTTTTCCTCTGAATCTGTAAATAATCCAAGTGCAGTCCATAAAGAGGCTTGACTGGCCTCCAGAATACACTGCCAGATGCTGGCTTCCAGCTTTACTAACAAACCCAAGAGCTGGATTTTGTGGGTTTGTTTGGTCTCGTGGTTTGTACCAACTGGGCACCCTGTGCTTGGTCCACCTTCTTCTCTGCACACAAGTACAGAAGAGGACATGTTATTCCTCTCCCTTGGGTGGAAACAGTCACTTTACTTATGGAGTCTGAACTAAAATTTGATTTCCTGATTGCCTGATGCTCTGGCTTTATCTGTGTAAATTACTATTTTACCATTTCATGGCCAAATTCTTCTAGGCTTCTGAGAGCATCTGAGCCCTTGGTGGCCTCGGTCTTCCTCTCAGCCTCAGCTCCTGGCACTGGGATGCCTCTACCCCAGGGTCCCTCAGGAAAGTCACAAACTGATACCTCCCTGCCTCTGCTTATTTACTTAGTTCCCTCTTCTCAAAATGTCCTCTGCAGTGGCTTCTCCTCTGGTTCCACCCCAACCTGGTGAAGCCCACAATGCAGGCCTACTCAGACCATACACTGATCTTTTTAAGCCCAATGAAAATCAGGTGGTTTGTCCCCAGAAGGCAATAGCCTCTAACTTGTCTCAGTTTTCCTTTTGTCTGGTTTCCCTAGGAATGTGTGTGAGGGAGGGAAGGGGGTATTTGCTGCAGGCAAATATTTGAACATCCAGGCAGATTTAAGGGGAGCAGGATATAATAGTCTGTCAATGTGGGCACAGCTGATGCAGACTTGGCATACGGAAAGGAATTTTTGTCCCTTAATGATCTCTGCTTTCTTTTTTTAAATAAGACCTAAGGCAATTAAAAGCAGAAAACAGCTCTAACCAAACTGATATTTATTTTTCAGTATATTTGGTACACTGTATACTCATTCTCCATATTTTTAGAGTTTTTGAAAAGTAAAAAAGCTTTAAAACTGTCAAAGCCAGCTCTTCCTTCGCTCTTCACTATGCCTTAGGAGGCAAAAGGAAAGAGCTGGGCTGTTTGCCCTAGGTTTTTTATGCATTGACACAGATGCATTTGAAGGATTTGAAATGAATTGCAATTTGAAACTTGAGTTCGTTTTACTCTTCATGTTGTTTTGTGTTTTCACCCATTGGTACCCTCGACTGATATTATATATTGTTCATGTCAGGGAACAGACAACGGATTTAGGACTGATGTTTTTGGGGAATAGGGCAGAATGTCCTTACACCTAAAAGGGAGCTAAAAATTCATCATGTCTGAGGTTTTAAGATAGTATTTTTTAAATTATGCACCTATTAATGAGCAGCAGCTTCCCTCTTTAGGACTATGAATTTGGAAGCCTTGAATAGCAGATGATGTCAGTCTACTGACCAGAACCCTTTGGGGTCAGTGCACCCATCCTTCTGCTGTTACAGGTACTGGCCTGGGCATTAGGGGATAATCAGCAGCACCCACGTCCTCTACCCATGGATGCCAGTAATGCCCCACCAGAGTGGCAACCAAAATGTCTCCAGACTTTAGCCAAATGCCCAGGGCTCGAGGAGGGGAAGCAGTGGGCAGCAAAACTACTCCCTGTAGGGAACCATCGGTCTTCTGAGAATCTAAAAGTGAGCTGGGCAAAAGCTAGGTCTTTCCCTAAAACTTTTCCAGGAACAAAGGAGAGCAGAGATATCCTGCAAAACAAAGACTACATTCTTTTATTTTTTTCACATGGTATCACCATTTCACTTCCCTCCAATTTTAACTGAACTTTTACAGGGAAGACTTCCTCAAATGTCCAAAATGGCAGAAGAGAGATGAGATGCTATCTACTTTGAAGAATGCAAAGAGGTTAAAAACGGTCCTGGTTTAAAGTAGGGAGGCCAAGGATATTCATGTTTTACATTAGATTGTGGCAGGATACAACATTTTAAAAGAGGTTTAATAGTTTCCCAGACTTCTACGATATTTTTTGAAAGAAAATAACGTATTGAATATAACTGCCTGACATTATAAAGATGGAGACAAGCTATTCAATATGTTACCCCCAAATCATGGGCCTGACTAAACTAATTTTAACCTTTTCTTGCTGATAACTTTCACTCTTTTTTAATCTGCATTTGCAGCTCAACCCTTCAAATGTATCCCTGACAGAAGACCTACACATGATAGAGATAATTAAGCCAATCTGATTTTCAGGGCTTGAATAATTAACTACAATGATTTTGACATTTTAAGAATGTTATGTTGACCTTGTATTTTGCTCAGTGAGGAGAATTAAATGCAAGAGATGTGCATCAGAGCAGGGCCCTTAGCATAATAAAGATTTAATTTATAATGTTTCCTAACGTTCTCTTCTTTTTGGTTTACACTGCCCGCATTGTGCCTTTTCCCAAAGTAATCATTAGTTATTATTTGAACTATTAAACACACACCTCCTTCATTTTTTATTATGTTGTTCCATTAATCAAGGCAGTGACAAGCAAAATTTTGTCCCAAAATCTTAACCTGCTTTAAAATAAAACTAATGTTCACTTTTTAAATGAGCCATTGAACATATTCCCTGAATTTTGGGGTGAAAAATATTCTCCTATCTTGGGAGCTGAAATTGCACTTGACAGTTGCCTTTGGAATGTGTTCCTTCTCCCAAAGAGAAGGGCAACAGCAGGAGTTGTGTCCTTGGAACACTTCTTCAGTTCCAAAAGGTAATTTCCATACTCTCCAGAGAGAAATCAAAGAGGAAAGGCAAGAATCATCTGAAAGAGAACCCAAGAAGAAATTACACAGCTTGGTAGAAAGCTAGCCAGCAAGAGAGAGAGACGGAGGATACAGAATTGTGAGAGAAATGGGAATTTTCAAGTGTTTGCAGGGTGGAGGAGAGATGACTGTAAACAAAGCCATGAACTAAATATAGAAACTATGGAAATAAATAGCCCATGCTCCCTGGATAGCCTTAGCTTTGATGTGAAGCAGTAAAGCAGCTCCAAAAGTGTTCCTGCCTAAAGCTGTAAACAGGAAAGCCTTAAGAATATGCTGATTAAGAGAAACAAATATGTTTTACCTCTGGATTTTGCTATTTATGGAATAAAAAACAAGACTGTCAGAGTAAGCATTTTTGTATAATTAAAATTCTAGAGCATATGGAGGGGAAAAGGCATACCATCCATTGTCTTGAAATACCTATCACACAGTCTGTTGCAGTGGAGCTTTAAAAGAGTAGGTGCCTCATTCTAATTATCCTTGCTGACCAGGAAAGAAACCATGGCCATGAACTCTGAGGAGCAGGACTGAAACCAAACCAGAAGGTAGAGTGAGAATGAAGGGAGAATCTAATTGGAGCTAGGTGACATATCTAAAGTACACTTCATGTGTACTTTCTTTTTTATTTCCTTGGCTTGGTTATCATGTAAATTTCCATTAGTTGGGTGACACTGGGTACATAATGGACAGGGGCACTTAGTTTATTTGCTGTTAGTTGAGAATGTGGCTATTTTAGGGGAGTTGGAATGGTCAAAAAATATAAGTAGAATAGTTCCTCAGAATACTGTTATACCTACTGTTTCTTTTAGATGTACTTATGATTTTTACTTACAATGTTACCATTACAGTGGACTGACTTAGACCTTAGAGTTAAGACAAAACTTAAGGATGATGAATTTTTAAAGTTAAGTTTCCATTTAATTCTATGATGAGAGATCTACAAAATCTCAAATTTGCTTTAGTTTCAAGTCGTTGGAAGACAAAGAAGTCCCAGCTCCTTAAGAAGCCAGGTGGTAAGGTGGTAAATCATTCCCCAGGAGAAAAATAGATGGGAGTATTCTGGTGGGAGATGTGATTGTAGGAACACTGCAAGTTTCTGTTGAAAAAGAGGTCTTTGGAGTCATGGCTGAGAGAGAATATTCTGGAGAAGTTCATTGGGCAATCCCAAAAAAGGAGGAATTATTCATCCAGTGACTTCACTGTCTTTTAGCAAATGCTTATTTCAGGACTGTTGGATACACAAGTTGTGTTGATTCACACACACATATGCAGAAAAAAAGTTCTTCCACTAGACAGAGGAAGTCTGCTAGAAGTTGGGCCATATCCATTCCCCTTTACACTTCCCAGCATCCCTTGCAGCTAGGTGTGCCTATGAGACTAAATTCTGGCCGAGAGGTATAAGCAGAAGCCTGTGAGACTTCTGGAACATCATTTTCTTATAGGGAGGGTGTGTGCTTTTTCAACCTTCCCCCTTTGCTGTAGGACTAAATGTTGCCAATATGAACTGTATTTGAGCAGCCATCTCTACCATGAGGTTGGTGTCATATGCTGAGGATTGAGAAACTGTCAGATAGAAAAAGCTGGGACACAAACCACCTAGTGGTGCAGCCCTACCAAGCCTGGGTTCCTACCTCAAGGACTTCTTTTATCTGAGAGAGAAGTAAGTCACTATCCTGTCTAAGCTACTGTTATCTTGGTCTTTTTTTTTTTTTTTTTTTTTTTACTTATAGCTGAACATACATTAACGGTTGCACATTCATTATGATTATAAGTAGGATTAAAAAACATTTATATTTAGAAATTTAAATCATTTCCCCAGTTCATGCTAAAACTAGGGCAGTATCTTTCATTAAAAACAAATATTAATCAATTAAATGTATTTGATTTTATGTGGATTGAAAAGAAGTATGAATGGAATTTTGGCCTTTGAGAGACTTTCTTTAAAGTGAAAAAAAGTTTTTAAAATGTGCCTACACACACACATGCATACATACAAAGCACTATAAAACAACCCATTGTGTAACAGTTCAATCCAATATAACCAGTGGAACAAAGAGCAAAAGATTAGCACAGACAATAAAGTCCTCAGCAGTTCAGAGGAAATAGCTGAAAAAGACTGAAAGAGACTGGAGAGTTTGGGCAGAGAACTAGATTTTGAAGATTAGAAGAAAATATTAGACAGGTGACAAGAAGAGGAAATGGGATACAGTGAATATATTGTCAACAAAATGAAAGAATTTGTATTATCTTAATATGACATATTGGCAGTCAGAACCCTGGTTAAAGGATCTTTTGCTAATGCTCATTTCTTTCAGCTGGTCTTGATGGAATGTAACACTGCCATGATAGACCACACAGTTCCACTGGTGGCATTTTCAGGAAAACTGTGCAGTTGGTGTCTGGATTCTTTCTATGAAGAATCCTTACCGTTTCCATTTCAACTGGCAATTCTGTGGTCAAAGAGACGAATGGATGACTGCAGTGTGGTGATTGTGTCTGGAAAGGAGAAAAGTACAACAGGATGCTTTGGTTTCTGTTGGCAGCATTTCTCACGGAAATTGGAAAGTTAGGGAATTTAAAAAGATGAAGCGAGAGGAGCTAAGTAAGATGGAGAAATGCAACAAGGAGGTTTGATGGGATCAGATGGAGAGAGTCAGTACTCTGAGGAGAAGAAATATGGGGTTGGTGGGGGCTGTGGAAAAAGTACCAATTATGGCCCAATTGAGGAGGAAGAGAATTAGTGAATTAAAACAAACAAACAAATAAATAAATAAAATTGTCTTTACTCACAAATGACATGATATTTTATGTAGGAACCCCTGAAGAAGCTATGAAAAAACTCCATCTGGTTATAATAAGAGAGTCCAGTAAGATTCTAGGATACAAAGTTAATGTATCAATATAAAAAGTCAATTGCTTTTTATATTGGAATCAACAATGAAAATTGGAAGTTGAAATGTAAAAAAAATATAATTTATAATCACACCAAAAATTGAAATAATTAAGGTTAAGTCTAACAATCTATGTCAAGGATCTTGCATGTGAAAAACTACAAAACACTGATGAATGAAGTCAAAGAAGATCCAAATAAATTGGGAGATATTCCACACTCATGGATGGGAAAATTCAATATGGTAAAGATGACAGTTCTTCCAACTAAACTACAGATTCAATGTAGTCCCAACTAAAAACCCAGAACAATTTTTTAAAGATATCAACACTCTTAAAAAATTATATGGTAATGCAAAGAACTGGGAATTACCCAACTCAGTACAAAAAAGGAAGAACAAATTTGGAGAACTCCCACTATCAGATTTCAAGTCTTACTATACAGTTATAGTAATCAAGACTCCTGTATTAGAGAATGTGTGCTGAAACTTCAATGAGATTCTGTCTACCAAGTCAGAGAACTGAGTTAAGCCAGGTATGTTGAGATTCCTGGAGTATTAGAATCCTCAGCCATCTAGGGGTCTCAGTCTCACCATCTATAAAATGGGGATAAAATTAGTTTTTCACTTACTTACAATTTTTTCCCATTTTTAACTTTCTGTGTATGTATTTTCAATGTTATCCAGAGAAACAGATCTATCTATCTAGAAAGAGAGAGATACATTGTAAGGAATTAGCTTACATGATTATGGAGGCTGAGAACTCCCACAATCTGCTGTCCAAGTCCAAAGGCCTGGGAGCCAAGGGAGTTGATGGTATAAGTCCCGATGTGAGTGCAGGAGAAGATTGTTGTTTCAGCTCAGACAGTCTGGCAGAGAGGGAATTCTTCCTTTCTCTGCATTTTTTGTTCTATTCAGGCCGTTAGGGGCTTCGATGATGCCCACCCAAATGGGGAGAGCAGTCTGTTTTCTCAGCCTACTGATTCTAATGCTCATCTCATTCCAGAAACACCCTCATCTGGACACACCCAGATGTTTGACCAATATCTGGGTACACCGTGGCCTGGTAAAGTTGACACATAAAATTAACAATCACAATGTGTCTGTGATGTTTTATAACCTAAACTAGTGGAATTTGACTTTTTTAAAAAAGGTCATATACGCCCTATATAAACTGGAGTAGCCTAACTATTATAAAAGATAAACTCTAGAATGTCAATGGCTTAACACAAGTATTTCTCATTCACTTAAGAGTCCAGTGTGGGTGTATCTGGTCTGGAGACAGCTTTTTTCTACCTGGTGATTCAGGGACCTAGGCTTTTTGACCACTGTGTAAAGGAAGAAGGGGAAGGAAAAAGGCTCTGAAATGATCCTTATCCCTTCTATTTACGTTCTGTTTATGAAAACTAGTCATGTGACCCTCCTTAAATGAAAGGCATGCTGTGACATGTGGTTTATGACTAGGCAGTGATTTTGCTGTAATTCTCTACAGTGTGTAAGGCAAAGTGCAAACTTGTGATGGAAAGTTAGTCACCTCTGTCTTAAAGCCTGCACTGCCCATCAATGCTGAACTGCACAAGCTCACCCACCTGGGTATAGGGAACAGTAGCACCATAAGAATACAGTCCTTCAGAAATCACCAAGTAGTATGGTGCAGTTAACCCCTTAGGTTTCTGTGCCCTGTAAATGACTTAATACTAATTCTATCAGAAAATGTTTTAAAAGCACTTGGGGGCTTCCCTGGTGGCGCAGTGGTTGAGAGTCCACCTGCGATGCAGGGGACATCGGTTCGTGACCCAGTCCGGGAAGATCCCACATGCCACGGAGCGGCTGGGCCCGTGAGCCATGGCCACTGAGCCTGCACCTCCGGAGCCTGTGCTCCACAATGGGAGAGGCCACAACAGTGAGAGGCCCACGTATCGCAAAAAAAAAAAAAAAGCACTTGGGTATGCTTACATATTACTAAAATAATATTAAGGAAATCACTCATTCCAGTCTCAGCATTAAATGATACTTTATGTTACAAAGAACCCATTCATGCTGTATTTTTCTTCTTTAAAAATAGATTTGCAGAATGGATATGACATAAAATGAGGACCATCATGTCTGAAATTTGTCTTTATATTTGCACTGATAAGTTCTCTTTCCCTCTTTCTCTTTCTTCCTCTCTCCCCTCACATCTCGATTTTCAATTACTCATGTATTTTATTTTAAAATAGCGTCTGATCACTGTTAACATCAGTGATTTTCTTTAAAGAAGATGAGATGCTTTTTCTGTGTGCTTTAATCTAAATATGAGCTTTTATAAGTCAGGGAATTATTAAGAACAAGAAAGCCTGTCATATCCACATGCTATTTGTTACCAATTTATGTGTGTCCATGCCAGTGGTTCTCAAACTTGAGAGTATATCAGAATCATCTGGATCGTTTTTTATAACACAGCTTTCTGGATCCCACCCCCAGAGTGTCCTATTCATTGGGTCTGGGATGGGACCCAGGAATTTGTTTTTCTAACAAGTTCCTAGGTGATGCTGATGCTGCTGGCCCAGGGACCATACTTTGAGAATCAATGACCTTTCTATCAAGTAATACCAAATAGGTAGGCATGATGACATTGAATCTACACCTTTGGACTATTTGATGTGTCCCAGCTTTTGTACTAAAAAAATAATGCCAAAAGACATACAGTGCTTAAGACTCAAGTTAATTTAATTCCATAATCATAAGGCAGAACAGTACCAATTTCAGTACATGGAGAGTTCTGTACTTAATTTTGACTGACCCACATAGAGCAAATGTGATTCATCTGACTTAAAATTGAAAACCCAAATAACCTCGGTTGTGAAACACAATATATTTTTATGATGGGGCCTAAAAGGAGACAAATTGGTTATTAGAATGATAGGAGTGATTTGGCCAAAGGTACACAGGGAGTAAGTTGCTCAGACATTAAGCAAACTAACAAGAAAATTATGAAAACTTTACAAATAAGCAGGGTAGAATATTTTCACTAAACATGAGTCCAGGGTCTGAGCTATACAGATATAAGAATTTTCTCCTGAATATTTACTTTCTTGGTTATACAGGGGAAGTAATTCTGAGGAAGATTTATTTGTAAGGTTTACTTTCATCTAAGCAAGAAGAAATCTATTGTGCAATAATGAAAAAAAAAAAAGGTCTGTTCTCTGGGTGTTCAACACTTATAAGGATTCATGAGTTATTTATTTAGAAAATCACATACCCAGGGACATTGACCCTGTTCAAAATTTAGGCTTTATAGGAAATTATAAAATTCAGTTGCTCTATACTCTAGAGAGTAAAGCAGTTCACCCGAACATGAAAAACTGTGAAATGAAAGAACAAGAATTACAGTGGGTCCCTTTTTTTGTAAGTATGGAGCCTGCCTGGAATCAGCCTACAGGACTCGCTTCAAAAGGTGAGCAGTGATGACGATCAATAATGTGATTTTTCTAGGAGATGATCTGGAACAAGAAGATAATTCACATACCAGGAAGGTAACATTCAGACAGCCAAGGAAGCTAATGATTATTTCTTCTGACTATTCTGCCCTTGATGAAAAATTTTAATACAATTATCTTTTTCTCAGTTATATTTACAAAGGAGACAGTAGCAATGAGAATGTCTTTATTTGAAGAAAGGAGAGGATACAAAGAAATTCTGCCCTGCCTTCTGCCAGTGACAGTTTTATTTAGGAGCAGTTCCACTCTCCATTGCTCCTTCTTTTATCACCCGATTTAATATTTCAGAAAAGTTATCCAAGAACGGGTTCTTGTGGTTGTCTTTCTTGGCACCATTCTATGGCTTCTCTGTGTATTCAGAGTGTTCTTCTGCCTTGAGGAGGTGAAGTTCATGCCTAAGCGTGTACAGAAACCCAAGGTCCAGTGCCCCTCCCAGGGCCCTCAGAGTGAGTTTTCAGGAAGTCAAGTTGGCACACCTGCCATCCATCGTCATCAAGCAGCGTCATCAGGAAGGGAGGTGGCCCTGTGGCCCCACTGTTTCTTTCCCTCTCTCCCATTTTCAGTCTTGGGTGTGTCCTTCCTGCCCTGACTCTGTCCAGGCATGGCCAGCCTATGAGATGACCCCAGCATATCTGCTTTCCTCGTACTCTTGCTCCATCACCTCACAGAGCTACCAGAGATGGAAAGCTCCATGAATTTCTCGTGACAGTCAAGACACGGATGGGTGGGGAAAAGACAGTGTCTTCTATTAACTGTCCTCTGTCTTGTTTCTACCTGTTCTTCTGAAGCTGTAATTGGAGTAAACATAAGGCCTCATAAAAGAAGTTTTACACAGTATGATTTCCTTTCTTGTTGTGGAGTGCAAATGCAGAGCATATAGATATGTCACCCCATCCTTCCCTTTTCGGCTCCAAGCTGAAGAATTCCAACAAAATCATGCACTCAAGCTTCCTCTTGACAAGTAGCTCACTTCCCACCTCCCAGTTCTGTCCACATCTTACTCTGGCAACTAAAAGTTCTGTATTCCCTCTTTAAAACATTTTAGTGTTTAATGAACTTACAGAGTTCATTAAACTTAATGTTTAATGAAATTCCCTCCTTTCCATGTTAGCTACTAAAATCTGATTCCTATAAAACTGTAAGCCCCAATTTCATCTTCTCGTCTAAATCTGTGCCATCTCTGTGTTATCCCAAAATTTCTGTTGGGTGACCTTTACGAAGTCACTTGACTTGTTCTTGAACTTTATCCTTGTTTGACCCTTTAATGATTATCAGCTCTTTTCTTTTCCCTCTTCCTACAGGGTTCTCCCCTCAAGAGCTGTAACTCTTCAATTTCACAGTCTTCCCATACATTGCCTTTCAAATCTGTCCCACACTAGGTCTGACTGTGTTTGCTTTTCACTTAACTCCCTCGCCATTCATAGAGAGGTAGTAATACTAAACTGGTAGTGTTTATGAAGAACGCTTAGAAAAGTGATGTTACTTATATAAAAGCTTTTAAAAATGTCATCTTTATTCACTTTTGAAGTTTTAATGAAATTATGAAATGAATTATTTTTCTTCATCTTTGGAGTAAAATTTGTATGTTTAAGGATATATTTTTTTTAAAACAAGGGAAGCCAGAGTAGCTGGTTGAAATGGAATAAATCCTTACCAAAAAGAAAGTGACCTAAAATATAGTGGGTATGAAAATATTTCTTTTTATCCCTGAATATGACAAAAATGAACTCTGGTTTGGGAATTAGGTAAGCTGATGCTTTTTATAGTTTTTTTCTCACTAAGAAAAAGAGAAAACTATTTGCACATTAAATTAGATGATATATATTCATATATGTATTTCCTAGGAAATAGTCAAAATATTTTAAAACCTGATTAAAGATGATACAAGATAAAATACAGTGTACAGTGACCGAGAACTCACTGCTTCAAAAAATGCTCATTTAGTAGATATATCATAATGATTAAGACTGTTTTCAAAGAAAATTTAAGGATTCTAAAAATCTGCAGAAATATATCAAAAGCCAAAGACAATAATTAATATACCAAATATATACAGAAATATATCAAAGGCCAAAGATGATAATAAATATAAAAATGTGATTCAAAAAATTGCATTTATGTGATTCAGAATGCTTTTGAGTTTAAGAATAACTTCTAAGTTGATTATTTGCAAATGATAGCTGTCTTGGATCATGTTCTCCAAAGAGACCTAAATACAAGCGGCTGCGCACAAGAGTTTTATTAAGTAAAGGTTTCCAGGAGACAAGAGTAAGAGAGTGGAGGAAACAGGACAGTGAAGGAACAGAAGCCAACCCAGGATGAGCTTTCAGGTGAAGTCCCAGCCTCAGCCTGGGAGTGTGTTCTGCCCCAAGGCAGGGTAGCTGGGCTTTCATGCCCCTGCACCTGTCACCCCTAGCTGTAGCGCTCTGAGCAGAAATAGCCTCCCAGGCATTTCCCGTTCTCTGTGCAAGGGGGTCAAGTGCTCCAGGAGGCCAAAGACAGTCAAAGGTCAGAGGGTCAGTTGTTAGGAGGGAATCAGGCAGGCCCTGGGGAATGGATGTCCAGCCAGTAAAGGGAACCAGCAAGCATCAGGGTGGGTGTTAATAGTTTCCTACAGGAGCTTTATTAAAATTTCCTGGAAAGTAGAAAATCACCCTGGATTTAATGAACTTTCTATTATATAAAGTTCTTGACATGAACAGCTGGCTTCATTACGTGTACTTACATTAGGGTTGAGGTTGGTCAATAGTTGAATGAAAAAGAGTTTACCTCTGGTGAAATTACAGCATCCAGGCAGGACCTTGGGAATGATGTGTTCACTGACTAAGTGACTATTCTTCTAGGGACAATTCATTAAGCATGGTACTCCCCATTAGACATATCCAGTCCTTATCCCAACAAATGAGCATTGGAAGAAGCTCAGCTGGATTCCTTTTGTCTTACCAGAAAGCAAAAAGTGATCTTAAGAAGCAAGTCTTCTTTGAAAAGAAAAAAAAAAAGTGACATTATTACATACTTGTCAACTTCAAATATTTCATTTTAGAAGCTATATTAACTCCTTGCATGTTCAGGGTGTCATGTGAGATTAAAAGTTCATCAAAGTCCTATGGTTGCTGCTTTTCCTGCATGCCATAAGTTCTGGTATATTGTGTTTTCATTTTTGCTTGTTTTAAGATATTTTCTATTTTCCCTTTTGATTTCTTTTTTGATTAATTGGTTGGTTGTTCAAGAGTATGTTGTTTAATTTCCATGAATCGCAGGTTTTAAAAAAGCCTTAGAATGTCCTTGATTAAGCAGTAAAATTTTTATTAAATCTTAAAAAAAAAATCTTGTGGTTGCCAGAATCCTGGGAGAGGCATGGCAAGGTAAAAAACAAACTTCTGGGCAGGAACATTTGTGATAATATGTAGGAATGATTAGCTGAAGAAGAAAAATGAGACAATCTGGTTAGACATTACAGTGTGGCTACCAGGGAAGGAAAGGATAAATGCCATTTTTGTATACTTCAGAAAATTTGGAAGTCATCAGACATTCCATGATTGTGTAATTGAAAAGAAAAGGAAATACATCAGTTGCCAGCTCAGTTGTCTCATGCACAAGGTTGAATCACAACATCAGGAAACAGGCGAAGCGTCTTTAGAACCTCTCCTTGACTTTGTGTGGGCTCCAGGGCACAATGAGGAAATCACTGCTTTAATCTATAGTGTTATTGATGCTACCAATAAAGACAGTAGTCTGAAGAAGACTTTTCTCAAACAGTCTTATTATCAGTTCTCTCATTGTTTCTAGGATTCTGTTGCAACTGTTTCTTAAATGGATCTAGGCAGCTTGTCCAATATCTTACAGAATGTCCTACAAGTTCTAGCCCTGGGGAATTAGCCATCTCTATGCGTAGCTGTTGTCTTCTCTTTAATATCTAGGACAGAGGATCTCAAACTTCAGATTGCTTCTGAATCATCCCAAAGTTTAATTAAAATACAGATCGCTGGACCCCACCCCAGAGGTTCAGATTCAGTAGGTCTCGGGTATTACCTGAGAATTTGCATTTTGCACATATTCCAAGGTGATGTTGATGCTGAGCCTGTTGGTCCAGGGGCCACATTTTAAGAACTACTGGTCTAGTCTAGGGAAATGAAAGAATTTAAGTCATATAAGCAGATAAGTGATATTCCCAAATATTACAGTAGAATAAGATTAAGAGACTAGAAGCAGCTTGCACTACCAGATTAAAAAAAACTTGGCTGGCTGTTCAGCCATAGGGAAATAGGTGTAGACCAGAAATAACATTTTAGATGATTTAAGGGGAAAGTCTGGCTATGTTTAAATTATCTGGACTTCTCAAGCGGAAATAGCTTGCCTGATTAATCGATATCATTTCCATATTTCTTTTCAAGAGACCTTTTATGGAGATTGGATTTTATGCTCACCCAAAATACCCACAAAGATAGTTTTCCACAATTATGACACTATTTGCCAAATGATGAATGCTGTTTCTAGTTAATCTGATTAGACTGAAATCAGGACTTTTGCTGAGCACAGGCTTAATAGAAAAATGTGACAATGCAATCTTTATCACTGTAATACAATTTAAAAAAAAAACTCTGAGTCTTTAACAAATGCAATATCATTATTTGTCCATAAAAATGCATGAATCCCTCCATGAGATGCCTGTTAATAAATACAAACTAGGAAAATAAAACATTGGTCATCAACTTTCATTATATTCTGAATTTATCTTTAGCATATGCGTAGATCTTCCATGTTGATTATAGAGTCTTTTTTTTCAGTTTTTAAAACGATAACCAAATAAGTTTAAAATAATCCCAGTTACTATTATTTTAAATCTCCCCAGTTTTTCATTTATCATTTTAAAAAATTGCTAAAAGATATTTTCTGAAGTAATATGGTCTAGAAACTTTTCCTTCTGCAATCGTACATGCATGGAGTTATGAATGTATCAAGTTATAAACATACATGTTGTTAGAATTAAGTTTTATTAACATTATATCTTAATACAACGTTTGGTACTATGGACATAATTTTATGTTCAGCTGCGTTACCTTTCAACTTAAGCAACTTTTCATTATTAGATGAATATATAAAAGTTTCTCAGGGCGTTAGAGAAGGAAGTAAGAAGGAGGAAATTTGGCTATTGCATAACCAGGAGCTGAACTGTCTTGCTGATTATGTGCAAAGGAAAAGTTAAATAGATATTTGCCAGTACACTTCACATTGCCTTGTGGGGACCCAGCCTCACAGCCTCTTAAAATACTGTTACATTCTATTTATCATGATATTTTTTTTCTTGTACATGAACAAAGAAATGTTATTTTTCTATTTGTATCACTCAGTTAATATTCATGCTATTTTATTAATACTGAAAAATAATTCTTTAGCAAAAAATCAGTCTGGGGGAATATGAATTATTTTCCTATCCTGTACTCAGTCTCAATGATCTTGATCAATGGGTATATTTTTCTCTAGGACTCAGTTTCCTCATCTGCAATCTCCCCCCATTCCCAAAGTCTGTGGTTCCATTACAGTAATTGTTTCCTGTTGGACATATTCAAAAAAGATGACAGCATTGCAGTCATTTTTATACTGGGAAGGGTGCCAACATATGTAAAGTCATTTGTGTTTTAATTAAATGCAGTAGAACATGGAAACAATGGGGGTAGTGTATTAGTTATCTATTGCTGCATAACAAATGACCACAAACTTAGTGGATTGAAACAACACACATGTATTATCTCACAGTTTCAAGTGGGTTAGGGTCTCACCTGCCTGGGGTCTCACAGGCTGCAGTGAAGGTGTCTACTGGGCTGTGTTCTGTGGATCTGGAGTTCCTCCTCCAAACTCATTCATGTTGTTGCCACAGTTCAGTTCCTTGTCACCATAGGACTGAGGCCCTTAGCTCTTACAGGACTTCCCTTTTCATAGACAATACAGGACAGAGCCAACACGTAAGCATCTCTGCTGCTTTGAGTCTCTCATTGTTGGATCTCTTTTGAAAGACACCCAGGATATCTCTCTTTCAGTTAAATTTAAGTCATCTGTTCAGAGACTTCAATGACACCTGCAAGATGCCTTCACATTTGCTGTATAAGGTTACATAATCATGAGAGGAATAGTCCATCACATTTGCCATACTCTGTTGGCTAGAAGCAAGCTGCAGGTCCTGACCGCACTAAGCGGGAGGGGATTGCACAGAGGCATGGGCGTCAGGGGCGGGAGTCGTGATGGCCAGCTTGGAATTCGGCTTGCTACAGGTGGGCAAAATGTTGGGTTCCTGATGCAGTTGTTTAACTGACTAGCAATTGTCACTGAAGGTCTCCGTCAGTTCTCTCATCTGCAAAGGGGAGGAATATAATACTCATGACAGTGGTGCTGCCAAGACTGGTGAGATAATATGTACGAATTATCTTACAATTCTCGGCACGTGGTTGGTTCTCTGTTGTTAAAATTATTATTGCTGTTGTTATTATTAATTATATTATTTGACTTTGCCTCTTTTAGTGATAGGAACCTTTTATCTCATTACATTAATTTTTCAGTTTTATTTCATTGGCTCAAAATTGTCAATAGTTACAGTTCATAACGCATGAACTAGTTCATTGCTTTTTCTCCATTTCAAATATTAATCTTATTGATATTTTGCATTTAACTGCAACATTAAAAGTACAACAAATTTCCTCTACAAGTTGCCTCTTACTTTGTTCTCTTATTTTGTTTTATGAACTATCTCTGGAGTACTAGATTTTCATATCACGTTTTGTTTGTTTCTTTGTTTGCATTCTGTGCTTTTCTTCTAGATGCTTTACGTATCCATTTTTGGCTTTTCTACTGGGGTCTTTTCCCTTTCACTTAGAATGAGAACTATTACAAGAATAAGGATTTATATCTACGCAGGACTCCCTGCTTGCTAGGTGGAGATCTCAGTTTAATATCTCAGTTGATTGAACAGCAGCCCACTGAGAAAGGTATTGCTGATGTTGGCATCTCTGTTTGACAGATAAGGATTCAAGGCACAGACATCTATGGTAACTGGCTTAATAATGCATAGGTTACAAATGATAATTCTGAGAGACAACTTAAGTTCTCTGCCTTCTAGTTCTATGAAATTTGCACCATATTAAACCTAGAATTTCTTAAATAAAGAAATCCAGATGTATCAACTTTCTTTTTTCTCTGCTGCATTGGTATTGATGACCTGGGCATCTCATTTCCTTGGATGTTTCCTACTCTGAGTCTCCATTGCAGACTGGGAAAAAAAGAGAAAAATCGAGGCTAAAGAATAAAGACAACAAGAGACCAGGTGAAACAGGGTTCAAGGATTTTTTGAGAGGTATACTAAATACATTTTCACTCCCTCAGAAGTGGAATCAAGTTAAGGAACAAAGAGTCTATTTTATCTGTTTCTCTTTAAAATAAAACACTTCATTAACTGACTCTAAAGTTGTTTTATTTAAACATTGGACATTTTAGGCGGGGTTGGCAGTCAATAAAACATATTAATGTCTTTTACTTTTGGGTAATCGAGGTTGAACAACTTAATGCATATACCACATGGGGAGGTATACATACCCAGCCATTAATATATTCCCTGTATAATGTTTATGACTATAATCGTTGCTCTGATTATATATTGTGTGAACTTGAAGCACATTATTATACTGGGTGACAAATGGAATTTGGTGACAATGCACAGAAATTGGTATTCTGGAAGAGGGTTGAGTTTTAAATTGTATTCTTTCTTGAGTTTTCAGTGCATTTCATGGATCATCTACTTCACAGTGTGTTGGTGGTTGATGGATTGAAATCCTTCTGCTGAATAGTAAACATCAGAGACAATTTTGGCTTCCCTTAGCTCGTCTGTCTCAGTTTTCTCATCACGCATTCAAATTATCAAAAGTAAATCCTTGATTACTGTTAATTCACTTTTGTCCATACTGACCTAGAGAAAAGGCACATCTGTCAACACTTCAGGGCATGTATCGGGGGTCCTAGGAATGTGGTCTCCAAGCTTTGCAGGGGCCATTGTGGGCCTTGGAAATAAAGGGGTTCTGTTAGTTAGTTCATTCTTCCTTTGCTGGTTCAGGTAGTCCACAGGCCTGTGGGCACCCCAACAACCTTTCCTTGTTGGATGGGCTTAGAGGCGAGAGAACAAATTTCCTCCTTTCACTTTTCTAAATGCCTCTAATGTTATGAAGTGTAACACAAAAGATATATAGTGTAGCATTTTCAACAAAAATAAAACAATTTCAATGATTGCTTGAATTTCTGAACAGAGGCATTTATTCTACAGAGTAAAATTTAATGCTAAGGACACATTAGAATAGGAGTTAGTGGCATTTGTCATTCGATAGTTTATGTTTAATAAGTCAAATCTGAGCCTAGGTTATTCACCATTAGGCACACTTTTGCATTCAGTAGGTGTAAAATTTTTATTTGACAGCTCCCTATATAAAGAAATGACTGTTTTAAGTTCATCATACAACACAGTATAAGTAGTGTATAGTTTTATCAATCATGTTCATCTAAAAAGCCTTATAATAACAACCCTGTGAATTAGTACATCAGTGCTTTTCAGTATGCTCCATGGACCAGTGGCAACAGCATCACCTGAGAGATGCAGATCCTCAGGCTTGTCTCAGTCCCGCTGAATCAGAAACTGATGGATGGTGCTCAGCCAATCTATGTTTTAACAGGTATTCTAGGTGACTCCAATGCAGCCTTTGATATAGAAAGTATTATCATACTCATTTTATAGAAGATATAATTAATGCTAAGTGTGGTCTGATAATTGGCCAAAGACATGACTAGTTAATTTTAGGGCCCTTCTTCAAACCCAGGTTTTCCACTTAAAAATCACGGGGCTTCCCTTTCTTAAAGAAAAGAGTAGGGCTTCCCTGGTAGCACAGTGGTTGAGAGTCTGCCTGCTGATGCAGGGGACGCGGGTTCATGCCCCGGTTCAGGAAGATCCCACATACTGCAGAGCGGCTGGGCCCGTGAGCCATGGCTGCTGGGCCTGTGCGTCTGGAGCCTGTGCTCCACAATGGGAGAGGCCACAACAGTGAGAGGCCCGAGTACCGCAAAAAAAAAAAAAAAAAAAAAAAAAAAAAGAGTAAAGGAATAGTAAATCCCATAAACTGGAAAACAGTAACTCTTAATTGAGAAAGGGACCATTTTCCTGCTTTCTCATCATGAAAGTGGGATGTTAAAACTATTAACACAAGAAAATTAACCTAGAAAAGTTTTAATGACACAAGTTATATTTTTGTGGTCCCATGCATTGAGTTCCTCATTTTCTTTTTAGTGGAGGAGCAAATAGGATGTAGTTAAATCCCAGAGGTGTGTCTGTTGTGTGTTAATAGAAGTGGGAGACTATTTTAATCATGGCTTTCTAACCGAATGAGTCCGTGGATGGATTTCCACCTGGGTCTTTCCTATGCCACATTACCCACGCGGAGAGTGCCCTGCGGTGGTTTTCCTGCACGCACAATTTTACACATGCTCCAGAGTCGCTATGCTATCAGAATGAAACCCTAGGGCAGCTGGCGCTAACTACCCCCCTGTGACTTGGGAACTGAATGTTTCCTCTTGAACTGAAAGTAGAAAACAGCGTTCATGATCTGTAATAGAAAAGTCTATAGAATACTGCCTGCTAAGGTCTATTTCCTTGTGAACTCAATTTGGGCTTTGTGTGTAAAAACAAATAAGTAAAGTTTAAGTCTATTGTTAATTCAACTGGAATTTCCTTGAATAGAAAATGTTATACAATTAGGAAAATGTACCGTGTATGTGTGCGTGATTTTTATTCTGCATATATATCAAACGTCATGCCACGTTTATGGAAAAGTGCATCAAACCATCAAACATACATGTCCGTGTTTTGTGAATAATTACAAAGAGGATGTGCAGATAACTACTGCTGAGGTCACAAGTGACTGATAACTCTCCACGCGCTTCTGCTGTGTGTCCAGAGTGACTTGTTTTCCGCACAGGACTCCTGACTCTGTGAATTTGTAACTGCTGTTTCCTCACCCTGGAACCCTCCCCACCGAACACACAGAATTATAAGGCTGGCAAACTCCTTTTCCTCCTCGTGCATCAGCTGAAAAGATGCCATAGCTCTTTGTAGTCCACGTCTGCAGTGCACTTTGAAATGTCTCCTTTAGAGTATAATCATTAGCTTTGTGCACGAGCTCCTCTTTGTATTTTGAGATATCATTCCTCAGTACCTAGCCTGTACCTAACACACTGCAACATTCAATAAGTAATGCTCGACTGAATTAATGACTGGCATTTCCACTTGGATAAAGCCCTCAAGCCAGCATCTCCAAAATGCAGTATCATTTTGTCCAAACTTCCAAGTCCCAGCGAGGAAGCTGGAAACCCTAGAGCTGTAGACGCCTCCTGACTTTCCTTTAGTCAATTCTACCTCCATATCATCACTCTCTTCTTTGTCCCTAACACCTCTACCCTCATTTGGTCTCCTGTCTCTCAACACTCCACTCAGTTCTGGTCTTCTAGATAAAGCTTCTTCAAGCTTGGTTCTCTTCTTGTTTCTCCTCTTTTAACAAATGTTTTTGCTGTCATTGCCATGGAGATGAAGAAACCTGGGCCAAATGCTCCACCTCCTCACGTCTGAATGCTTTGTATGCATTTGCCTAAGTGAGGCCTTGAGTCCAGCAGTTGATTCCATTGGTTTCTAACAATCACTAGGTGACCTTTGATATTGTGGCTGGTGCATCCTTGAGGGAACCATGGCGCCCGCTACTCTGTCTTGCAGGATTCTTGCTGGGTTGCCACCTGTCACGCCCCAGGCTTTGGGAGGGTTTCCACAGAGTCATGCACAATAGAGAATGGGTTAAAAAATTCACTAAAATGGGGGAAAGCAAACTCTCAAGGCCAGTGTGAGCAAAAGAAGAGAAGACGCTGTTTCCTGTCCTCCCTGCAGTCCACGGAGAGGTGTGCGGAGCCAGGTGTTCTGTTGGACCTGCTGTGTGGTTTGCACCCCAGTGGAGAGATTCCACCTCATCTTTGACCCTTATTATGCTGCAATCATGAAATCAACCTAGGCTCAGGAAAATAATCAGACCATTTTGCACCAAACATTTGGAATCAGGGGCAGCTGTTTGAAGGAATTGTCTGGGAACCCGTGGTGCCAGTCCTTGTAGATGTTGGGGCCTATGAGAAATTACAGCCGCTCCTGTCCAGATGCATTTCCTCCTGCTGGGAGATGGGGGTAGATGCCTGAATCCCACTGGCTCCTTCTCTAGAAAACAGGTTGGATGGCTCTGCTTATTGCACCACAGTCTCATCTGGCTGGTGGCAGAGTTCACCGTAAAACTCGGTGACGTGTGTGTCCCAAATTTCATGGCTCAGTGCCCTTAGCCAGACTTTCAGGGTTTCCATCCTTTTGCCCAAATCCCTTTCTGGTCTCATCTCCCATGATTTTTCTTCATATGTTCTGTGCCCCAGCAATGGAATTCTGAATGTTGGCCATGTGGATCCCCTCCCCCACTGCCACTGTGCCTCCCTTTGTGATCTTCCTCACTCTTGGATGCCCCCTTATCCCCCTCTTCTTCCCACCCACTTCCCATGCATTTTTCTCCTGCTCTGAGCACTAAGGGCCATAAAGACCTCAAGGTTATGCCCGAACCTCTGGTCCTCTCTTGTCTGGATATTTGCTCATGTGGTACACTCCAGCTGGGTGAGCCCCTTCCCTCCCCACTTCTCTGTGCTCCACAAACCTTTTTCTGAGCCTCTCAAGGAAAAATGATCTTTTCTCTGTTGACTACACCCCCCACCCCAGCAGTTACCTTTAAAGTTGGCATTAGCATGCTCTCCCTTGTCTTATGCATATACTTTACTCCACAGGTCCATCCAGAGAAGCAGCCATATCTTATATGTCTTGTACCCTAGAGTAACTTGCATGTTATAGGTGTTCAATAATATATAATGAATAAATGAAAAGATCAGGGCATAAGGGATGTGTGCAGAAGGCTGGGGTGTAGGTAGGGGAGGCAGGTCTGTGTCTTTACCTGGCCAGGTGGTCTGGGTATCCTGTGAGCTGAGGGGAGCACCTCCTTCCACTTCCCCATCCTAATCCCCCACCCCACTCACAAATCCTCACCTGCACTCAGAGTGACTCTCAGGATTATTTTTCAACAAGGGAACAGGAAGGCCTGATTCATCATGACTTAGGGGTGGCTTGCAGGATAGGATGGGGACCCAAACCACACATATGATACATTCCCAAATGTATTATGACATATATATATATATATATATATATATATATATATATATATATATATATATATATATATATATATATATATAACTGAAGAACTAGCAGGTAGCTATCTTTTTGTTTCCATTCCAATTCGATTGATAGGCAATGCATGTAAGAGGAAAAATATCCCAACAGCAGATAAATTTTCAGGCCAGTCTTAAGATAATATTATTTTTTAAAGTGATGTCAATGCTATAAAACAAAGAAAAAAGATCTGGGTGTATGCTTAATGATTTCACATTTTTGCCTTCCAGGAGACGGAGCTGTTAGATCTCAGCCTTGTCAAAGATGCCAGATGTGGGAAACACGCCAAGGCTCCCAAGGTAGGAAGTGGAGTGTAGTACACATGCCAGCTGCTGCCTTGATTATTTAGCTGTGTCCTGGTATCCATTAATTGCCCCAGTTAAAATTTTCTCTGTTGTAGATGTTATAAAATGCAATAAAACAGCCAGTCCTTTCAGAGACCAGTATGCTCTCAACACTACCATTTTTGTTAAAAGACGGAAACAACGAGCAAATATAGAGGCAGTTGGACATGGGGCTTGCTTTATGCCCTCAAATCTTATTTTTGTTTTGGAAAAAAAAAAAAATGCCAAAGTTACTGGGTAATTCTAAATATTCAAAACGTGCTTAAAAGTATTTGAAAAATTCCTTGAGCCTCGTAAGCATACGTGAACTAACCTTTTAGACAGATAAACAAGACCCTTTAGCTCAAATGCTTTGCAGTTGGAATCATTCCATCCATGAAGCCAGAGAGTGTCAAATCTTTCTGCAAATGTTCCTAGTGAACACCCGCAGACTTTGGGATCAGTTATGTGGAATGTCAACTAGCTTGGGTTTGAAAAACTTACTGAAGAAATATCTAAAGCAGTGTTTGCAGTTTATTTAGTTTGGGAAGATGGTTTAAAAATGTTGAATATGGGACTTCCCTGGCTGTCCAGTGGTTAAGACTCCGTGCTTCCACTGCAGGGGGCGTGGGTTCATTCCCTGGTCGGGGAACTAATATCCCGTATGCCATGTGGTGTGGCCAAAAAAAAAATATTGAATAAAACATACATATATTTTAAAAATTTAGATTATCTGGTAGGGTATAGTAGCAAGATGTGTTGACTTGCCATCAGAGTGGGAAACTACTCTTTACTTTATTTAAATTTTAGTACTTTAAAGACTTCTTTTGTAGCACAGAGAGAATATTGGCAAATAGGGAAGTACAGGTGCCATTCAGGGACTCTTGCCTCCTTCCATAATTGGTATAAAACTAGCGATTTTCTATTTGAGTATCTACCTGCAACTTTTGTTTTATTCCTTAAAAAGTCAAAACACTTTCTTTGACATCAAAAATTAGCTGTTGCTGTGGAGATGCAGGAAGGGAAAAAGTCACCTACAATGATTATTCTTCAGATACCTAACAGTGCTGTAGTTGCTGGTAAATTTTTTCATAGAGCAAACAGGCAAATGATGTTTTTATTGCTGAAGGGGTTAAGATGATCTACAGGAAAATGTGGAAAATGAAAAGAGAGGAAAATCAGAATTATTTTCAAGAAGGTTTCTATAAGTGTTTCATGTGAAAACGGCCCATTATTTACATTCATCTCTTAGTAATACAATGGTATTTCAATGGTTTGGTCTTTCGGTTTTGTATCAAGCTTATCATCATTAATGCTTTGTTGATGATTTAAAATTGTTCAATTTTCAGGGTAGAAAACAAATTTTTTCTTCTTCTCTCAACAACATTTCAACCAGGTTTCATGTAAGCCTGTTATTGATAGCTCTGAGAACTATATTGATAACAGTTATAAAGTTTGTCTTTCAACTCAAGTTTATTGGCCTAACTTGAAGTTTCATTGTCAATATTGGTTAAAGACAGTTGCCTACCCTCTATCAGACCCCCTTTGTTTCTGGGCTTAGGGAATTCAAGTCAATTCTTCTGACACATGGAGACTTTCTTTCAGGCTTGACTCTTTTACTGCAGCCCACAGCCTGCTTATCAGTTAAGTGTTTCATTTCTGTACGTGGTTTGATAAATGTCTGTTGAATGATGAGAAATGAACAGAACTAGGGTGTGTACTCTGCTCAGTTGATAAACCACTATTAGATTCTAAAAGGCTTTTATTGAGGACAGATTTCTACACTCAGAATGCTCTGGTTTTTACTGTTTTTTTCCACTAAGATTTGCTTTCTCTGTGGATTATCCATGTTCTTGGCTTTTTTTCACTTCCTATTCCCTGCTGGGGTTCAAGCACCTCAATCTATTTTAATATTTTCAAAGCCGGGTTCTGTCACATGTTACCTATGTGGAATTCCTGAGACTTCTTCCTCACTGACTAAAGAGTGATACTACTAATACCTAATGCTACTAATAATAAATGACTACTTCATATCATTGCTGTAAGGATTAAATAAAATAATTCATTGGCAAAGATTTAGGAGAGAAGTTCTCAAATTTAAGAGCTTGTAGAATTACCTGGAGAGCTTTAAAAAAAGGCTGATCCTTGTTGTCTACTTCCAGAGATGCTACAAGAATCTAATTAAATGTGCAATGTGGCATCAGGGTTTTGAAAAGTAAATTTGCCACAAAATTTGAACACCGCTGCCTGAACTCATCACCACTCTATAGTAAACACCCATTAAGTAGTAGCCACTGTTGTTGGTATTATCATCATTATATTTGTGTTTATTATTATTAAAATTACAATTCAGATTTGTAGGAAGTCAGATACATTTATTTCCCTCAACTTGGAAAAGTTGATGTTATAAAGAGAGATTGGAGCAGGGGCTTGGCTGAAAGGGGCTTGGTGGATAGACAGGCAAGAAAGAAGTAAGTATTAATACAAGTTCTAAAATCTTTAAGTTGCAAAAGAAAACCTTGGCTTGAACTGGATAAATAAAAAGATAATTTATTAAAAAATGATTGGAATCTATTGAACAATTCAATGGGATTTCTGGGTTTAGATGAAGTCGCATTCAGCTGCTCAAACAATTGTCACCAAAGAATAGGTGCCTCTTTCTCTCACCAAACTAGCTTCCAAGGGGCTGGAAGGGATTCCCTTTCCATCCTCAGGGTCCCCATGGTGGCCACCTCTGCACACCATCCCTGGCAGCTCCCAGCTTCCCATGTGGCAGCAGTTCTATGTGGCAGGGACCAAAGGAGAAGCTTGTTTCCTCCAGAGTATTCCAGAATGATTGCAGCATAGCCACCTCATAGAAGGGGGCATATGGACCGGAGGAGGAAAACTAAATAAGAGGGGACCACTGTGTTGGCTAGAACAGAAGCAGCAGGACAATTACAAAGTGTGAAAACACCAACCAGTATGGAGTGAGAAAAGCTTGGGAACTTAGGACAAGAAGGCAATATAATATGAAGACAGATTGAGTGGAAGACTTTCTGCGGGGGCTTATAGATCAGAGAGGAAGGCAGAACATGTGTGGAGCAGATACTACTTATCAAAATACCCAGGCACCCTGCAAATATTTATCTGTGTATTCATATTATTTTTGTTTTTCACAGCATCTCATTATATAAAAATTTACAGTCTAGTTGAAGATGAACTGTTTTCTATGCCTGCTGTGATTTGAACTAACATTTATAGGACATGAAAAAGCTTCTACGTGTTGCCCCATTAATGAATTTTAAATGTAGACTCCCAACACAATGCATACGATTCCAGATCTGCTTTTCTGTACACAGCTTTTGTTCAAGTTATCAGTTTTGAAATTTCTCACTGGAGAGAAATTGGGAGATTTTTATCCAAAAGGAAAAATCACACTAAAAAAATCTTATCCTTTGAAATCTAAAATGTATTTATGTTTCCTTTCTTGCTCTTTCCGTTGTCTCCCCGTCCACCTTCCCTAACTTGCCGGCCTGCCTCCCGCCCCCAGGTATATGAAGCACATGTAAAGAGAAAGGTTCTGTGTTATATACATCTTGTCTATGCCATATACACATGCTCTCTGGATCTTCATTTCAAAAGGATCTTTGCTTTTGAAAGGAGTGTTTATCACTGTGGTTTCTGATCTGTTAGTGGCATAGCATTAATAAAATGAATTAGGCCTAACTAGAATGAAAAATATCAGTGTATTGTGCAGAGCAAGTTTTCTGATACTTTTTGTGTGTGTGTGTGAGTGTATGTTCTAGAACACAACAAGAAATGTATTTTTTCTATAGGCTATCTCAGAAAGTGTTCAGCATTTCTGAATGCATTTCTGATTAAGATAGTTTCTTTTTCTTCAGGATTCTTAGGAATTATTTCATCCTTAGGAATGTTGAAAAGTAGATGGGACTAGGAAACTGGAGATGTTTTTGGGTGGTTTTGGTTGCCCACTCTGCCATTAACGAGCTTAAGTTGTTCTTTCTATCTGCACCTCTACTTCCTCATCTATGAAATGGGCGTCAGGGGAGCACAGGATTTTAGGTGTGTAAGTCTTGTTAAGTATTGATTCCAACTTTTAAGGGCAGTTAATCAAGCCAAGGCACTCCATCTTACAGATTATAAAACATGTCCAGCAGGTTTACATAACCTAAAACTTCTTACTTTGGTCATAGCAAATCAGGTGAACTTAAGAAAAAAAGTCAGGTAACATTTGAACCACGATAAGGTCTTATGCAAACAAAAAGAAAAGAAAAGAAGAAAGACATGTCAAATTTTTCATGTGAACTTCTTGAAAGTTCTAGGGTTGCTTTGGATTCCTGAGGGAGTAATACCACAGTTACAAAGGCCCTCCCAGGTTTTAGTCCATGAAAATGATGTGCTGCCTGTATGCAAGTCTCCATATGCATGCAGCAGTATCACTGAAAAATATGTCTATGGTAGTACTTTCAAACTGTATTTTGTGCAAAGAAAACTGCTTCTTTTGCTTAACTGACAATTACCTAGTTCCTCCTATCGGTAAAAGGCAGTGTATTTCAAATGTGTGATATTAATTTGAACACAGATACCTTGAATATATCGAGGTCACAATTAAATTCTAGGTGGCACAGGTACTCCCTACTTTTCGAAAGTTCACTTTACACCACTTCGATTTTTTCGAAAGGCCAACATTAGTATGTGTTTTAGCTAAATGAAAGAAATCTGAAGAGGATTTTCACTTTTACAGAACATGGCAAAAAGCAGAAAAATAGCATTCAGCTTTTGTTTGCGGCAGAGGGGCGCTTATAGAGGCAAGCCTTGAGCGGGGCACCACCAAGCTCCTTCCCTGGGAACTGTACTCAGCATCAAGCCACCCCAGGTTTGTGCTATGTCTGTGAGCATCTCTGCTTTTTCTCAGTTTATTTTGTGTCCCCCTTAGCAAGATGTGTCCTAAGGTAATTGCTTCTTCACTTTATGCCATTTCAGCTTGTGCAAACTTTCACAGGGATGCTCTACTTTTCGATAATGGGGGAAATCTGTATATAATATCACCACAATCACATAAGGTAGATTAGAGTAAAATTAATTTTAAAAAGCTGATCAGGTTTTGTTTTCCTAATCGTTATTTACAAATGATGGCTGTTCAATTTCATTATTGTTTTGACAAATGGACATTGAGTACCTGTTTCTGCCAGCCACTGTTCTGGGCAGTAGGAAAACAACAATGAACAAAAAAGACAAATAACTCTGTTCTCATATAACATTCCTTTTCGGAGTAGAGAACGTTCTCATATAACATTCCTTTTCGGTGGTAGTGGTAAACTGGCTTTCAAAAAAAGAGAAAGAAAGGAAAAGAAAGGAAGGAAGGAAGGAAGGAAGAAAGATGGAGGGAAGGAGGGAAGGAAATCCCTGGTTTGTTGTGTTTCCTGGTTTCCTTTGGGTGAATATTCCGAACCTGATCGGTTTCAAACCACACTCTGACATCACCGAGAGTTGGAAAGCAGTATATACCACAGCCTTCAGCCCTGTGAGCAGGCTCCCTCCGGCACCCCTCTGGGTGAGGGAAACAGATAACTGATAAGTCCCACAGAGACAAATACAACAAGGACAGGAGACCATAGACCATGAGTGATAAAGAGGCTTCTTGTTTAATTGAGCCCTAGTGAGTAAGTTCTCTTGATAAGATGAGATCATATAAGCAGAGACATGAATTAAGAGAAGGAGAAGCATTCCAGGCAGAGAGGGCACAGAAAGAGCAAAGGCCCTGAGATAGGAACAAGCTTGGCATATTTGAAGACCAAATATGAGGCCAGTGTGGCTACAGTGGAGTGCAGCAAAGAAAGGTGAAAGTCAGAGAGGTGGCTGAGGGCCACATTATTTTGGGCTTCGTAGGCCATGGTAATGATTTTGGCTTTTCCTCTGAGAAACATGGGAAAGGATCTGAATGTTCTGAGCAGGGGAGAGACAAAGATCTGACCTAGCTTTTGAGAACATCACTGGCCACAGCCTTGAGAACAGACCACAGAGGATAAAGAAAAAAGCAGAGAGACCAACTAAATGGCTGTTGCAAATATCCTGGTCAGTGTTGATGATAAATTTTGACCAAAAGGTGTAGAAAAACACCAAAATCTGAATATGTTTTAAAGGCAGAACCACAGGATTTGTCAATGCATTGGATGGGAAGTACTGGGAAAAGAAAGGATTCAAGAACAACTCTGAGTGCTTTGACCTGGGAAAGTGGGAGAATTGAGTTGCCATATCCTGAGATGGGAAGGAAGAAGCACATTTAAACAGAAAAATTCAGCTTGGTTTTTGGATATTTAAAGTTTGAGATGCCTATTAGACTTCTATCTGATATCATATTTGGATCTACAAATCTGGAGGTCAGGGAAAAGGTTGGCCATGGAGTTATAAATAACTTTGATTCTTTAAAGCTCAAAGCCAAGGGAGGTCTCCTAAGGAAGGTAGGTGTCCAAGAAAGTTCTGGTATCTAAACCCTGGGGCCTCCAGCATTTAGACTTTGAGGAGATGAGGAGGAACCAATAAAAGAGACTGAGACTGGTATATTCCCCCAAAGAATGGAAAGCAGGAACCTTAAAGATACTTGTATACCCGTGTTCATAGTAACATTACCTACAATGACCAAAAGGTGAAAAAACCCAAATGTCAATCAGTAGATGAATGGATATACAAAATGTACTAGATACACAAAATGAAATATTATTCAGCCTTAGAAATGAATGACGTTTTAACACAGGCTACAACATGGATAAATTTAGGAGAAATTATGCTAAGTGAAATAAGCCAGACACAAAATGACAAACATGTGACTCCACTTATATGCGGCAGCTAGAGTAGTCAAATCCATAGAGCAGAAAGGAGAATGGCGGTTTCCAGGGACTGGGGGTAGGGGGTAGGGGGAGTTACTGTTTACTGGGGACAGAGTTTCAGTTTGAGATGATGAAAGTCTCTGCAGATAAATGGCGGTAATATTGTGCAACAACCTAAATTTACTTAATGTCACTAAGCTGCATCACTTGACAACCATTAAAATGATAAATTTTATGGTATATATATTTTGCCACAATAAAAAAAAAAGAAAAAAAAAGAGAGACTGAGAAGGAACAGCCAGTGAGGAGGGAGGAGAATCAGAAGTGAGCATATCTTGGACACCTAAAGAAGTATTTCAAGAAGGAGGGAGTTGTCATTTGGGTAAAATGTTGGAATTTCCTTCTAGTCCTTTTTTTTTTTTTCACTTTTACATACTTGTAACTTTATTGAGATATCATTTTATATATGCTTTAAATGTTTTCCCTATATCAATAGCATCAAATATGTTATTTATTTAAGGGCTGTCAAATCTTCGATAGCTCATCATAGAATCTGGATGCCAATATGTAAATCTCATAATGAGCTGTTATTTGGATGTTATACAACAGTGGTTTCAATGAATCATCCATGAGTACTGGAGTTGTGCTTTATTTACTGTCCCCTTTTGTTGATTATAAGCTATTTCCCTGACTTTGAACAGATTTCACCATTGTGTGAAGCCGCAGTCATAAAATTTGGTGTAGATATTTGAGGTTTACTAAAGAATAAGAAAACCCTTTATACAACAAAATAAAGGTTTCTCTCTCTCTCCATTCAGTTGCTGAGGAGATTTACCTTCAGTCCATAATCTTGGTTCCAACTATTTCTTAATTTACCTGACATGGTGCAATAGTTGATTTGGGGGTGTGGGGTGTGCATTTTGGGGGGTAATTTTGTTTACATAAATGTTTATTTACATCTTTACGAAATGGAGAAAAATAGGGCTAAAAATCCACAGAATTATCAGTGTGTGTGTAATGGTTTTGACAACTATTCACATTTATCTCCAGATGTAAATTATATGGCATAGTTCCTTTTTCATGTTCATTAAATTCCATAGATGTCAGTGGTTTCCTTGGAAACGAAAACCTTTATATAACTAGTTGGAGATTTGGTAGCAGAAATATCAGGATGCTGAGGGAGGTAAGGAATGGTTCCCTCAGTAGATCTTTGCATTTAAAACTCCTCTGTCTTTTCCACCTGCCCCTCAACCTCATGGCTGTTCAATAGTGAACAAGAGAAGATTTTTAAAGCTACCATTAAAGTATAGAAT
This sequence comes from Mesoplodon densirostris, assembly GCF_025265405.1. NCBI lineage: Eukaryota > Metazoa > Chordata > Mammalia > Artiodactyla > Ziphiidae > Mesoplodon > Mesoplodon densirostris. The sequence goes on from NC_082676.1 coordinate 75,109,700, forward strand.
ATCTTCTCTAACGGTTAAAAACTTTTAACTTTTTTATAAGCAATCACAGCTAAGCTACGTCTTGTCTGGGATGTTGATATAAATTCCCAAATTTGAGAAGGCATTGGATTGTCTCTTATCAACAATTAAATCTGAGCATTTGAGTGATGCCACCATTACTCAGTATATATATATATATATATATATATATATATATATATATATATATGTGTGTGTGTGTGTGTGTGTGTGTGTGTGTGTGTGTGTGTGTGTGTCCATCTGTAAAATATGGTGAACTAAACATGTGTATGGCTGAATAAAGATTCCATTTTGCTTTTTTTTCATTTTGCTTTTAATAATAGCAAGCGTCTGTCTTAGTATCTACTGCCACAGAGTTCAAAAGGCCCCTGAAGAGTTGTGGAAGGGGAAGGGGGAGGCCACAGTTCTGGCAAAGGTTAATAAAAGATGAAAGACATGGCAGCTAAGAGCATTCTCACGATGACCAGAGTGGACCCCTCGTCGAAGACAGTATTAGTTCCATGCGGTAACTAAACCCCAGGTCTTTTCAGAAGGTTCCGACTCATTCTATCACTGCTTCTATCTGGTGTAATTTCAATCTAAATCCAATCTGTTTTACATACAATGGTACAGAGTTGCATTTTGGAAACATTTCTCAATTTTAATTCTTTTGAATGAAATATTACGCCACCTTGTGGATATACTTGATATTAATTTCTTAAGTTAATTCAAAATAGTGAACTGCTCTCTAAGCCAGGGTTTTCAAACTTTGGTTCTAATATAAAGATATGAGAGGCACCGGAGGAGTTTTTAAAATCTTGATGTCCAGGCCACATCCATATCAATTAAATCAAAATGTCTGATGTGGGGCTTAAGCATCACTTTTTTCTTTAAAGCTCCCCAGCGATTCCTGTGTTTAACCAAATCTGAGAACCATTGCTCTCAGTAAAGAGTGTCAGCTTAAATGGATGTTTCTCTTTTTAAAGTAAGGACTCTATGCAGTAAGGCATTGAGAACTTTCCTACAATATTCTCTTGTCAAAAGGACTACTTTTCAGTCTAGTCTTCCTTCAACTTGCCCAGCTATACTTAATATAATAAGTGTGCCATAGTACTTGTATGAGAGTTTTCCAGCTGCCATAACAAAGTACCAAAGACAGGGTGACTTAAACAACAGAAATTTATATTCTCATCATTCTGGAGGTTTGAAGTCTGAGATCAGGTGTTGGCAGGCTTGGTTTCTTCTGAAGCCTCTCTCCTTGGCTTGTAGATGGCTGTCTTTTCCCTTTGCCTTCATATGGTCCTCCCTGTATACCTATCTGTGTCCTGGTTTTCTCTTCTTATAAGGACCCCAGTCATATTGGACTAGGGTCCACCCTTATTACCTCATTTTAACATAATTAACTCTTTAAAGACTTTATCCTCATATATAATCATACTCTGGCAGGGGCAGTTAGGGATTCAACATATGAATATAGGTGGGGGGAGCACAACTCAGCCCATAACTGTATTTTCTCACTACATTACAAAGGATTATTTCACAATAAATCTAATATAAATAAGTAGATTTTTTTCTTTATAATCAATAGTCAAAATGGATATAAATGTGTAGCTGGAATCATTTCAGAAATAGATATCATTTATTGCTTTTACAGAGGGCCTTTATTGCAGCTTAGGTTGTTTTTGTTTCATCAGCACAGTCATACACATTCTTCTATACCCCAGACCCCCAATAAGTGTCTTTGCACATCTAAGTTCCTAATACAGTATAGTCATTATGTGTACAAACTTTGGGGTCAGATGCCCAAGCCTCAAAGCCAATTACTAGCTATATAACCCAGGAGGTTATTCCATATCTCTGAGATTTAGTTGCCCCGTTTGAATTTTGGAAATAATCTCTATGTCTATCTTATCTGGTTACTATAAGGACTCAGCATTACAATGCATGTAAAGCCCTTAACACAACTCTCATGTTCATTGTATGTGTTAACTACATTTTAGTTATCATCCTTAATGACTTTTAGTAAGTAAATAAAATGTATAACTGATGCTCATGTGATGTACTGTAGTAGGCAAAAGCAAACTAGAGTTTCATAATTTACCTATTTACAGTATAACTCAGGTACTGCTATGGGCTACTCCACATGAGAAATTTATACTTTTGTAGCTTTACTTAAACCTACCTGTGAAAATCTATTTTTATATATTAACTGTAGAAAACTCAAAGCACATTTACCTTTGCAGCCAAACCACTGTCCACAGCGAACTATCACAGCAACCCATTGTACTAAGGTTTACAGTTCTTATTTAGAAAACTGCCTAGATGTGCAAAGAGTTAAATAGATTTTCCCAACAATCAGAATAATTTTAGAGCAATTTACTTTCAGTTAAGAGCAGTTAAGAACATGTTGGTATCTTTTTCTGTGTAATGAAACTGTTGAAGTAAAATTGGAAACACTGTTTGGAAATGGAAGACTAAACTTAGGGTTAGAGAGACCAAACTCAAATCCCAGTGCACGTATTAACTGAGGGATCCCAAGAAGGTTTCTTAGCTTCTCTGTGGGAATAATACCCATTAGATAGGGTTGTCTGGTAAGTTGGAATATAGTTGGTAACGAGACACGCATCCTAATATTGGACACACTTTAGGAGCTCACTCCTTGTGACTTAACTGCCTACCTGCCTTGGGTTCAATGTTGGTTTATTCTTCTTAGCACTCAGTGAGTCTGATGGGTAATTAAGCATATATATTACTTGAGCTACCTTCTTGTTGGAGATTAGGTTCTAAAGTATTTTTCATGTAATTTGACACGTGACCAACAGGGAAAAAAAACTGGAATGTGATTTGACTCATTATATAAGAGAAGAAAAAGTCGGGGGAGTAAAAGGAATGTTTATGACTACCATGGAGTCATTGTGAGAATTAAATGATGCATATACCTGAAATGGCTTCACCAGTCACAGTGTGCTATATAGTAATATTAATTTGTGAGCAGCTTGGTAGAATGGAAGGAATTTAAGAATATGTACTAGGTCTTACTGTATAGCAGAGAGAACTATATTCAATATCCTATGATAAACCATAATGGAACAGAATATGAAAAAAGAATGTATATATATATATATATATATGTATAGCTAAATCACTTTGCTATTCAGCAGAAATTAACACAACATTGTAAATCAACTATACTTCAATAAAAATAAAAAGAATATGTACTAGAAATTCATTTTTATCATCCTTCAATGGAAAATGACTGAAAATTCCTAAATTCCTTCTATTTACCACAAAAGCATAAAATCCCAGATTGCGGACTTGGAATATGATATCTAACACACAGTAAGGTATTTTCATGGATGAAAGAATACTTTCACCGTAGTTTTTCTCGTTCCTTGATGTGAACACAATTAACATTCTTAGCTGTCTAAAATGTGAAATTTCAAGTGCCTGAAGAAATAGCCTTGATTTTGTGTAAAGAGTGACATTTAAAAGACAAAATGACGTAGTGAAATATTTGCTACTTCATAGATCCTTGTTAAGGGCAGAAATAAAGTTTTCTAAGGCTACTGAACGTAACATCCATAGAGATTAATAGGAGATGGAATAGCCTAACTAATTAAGCAGAATATGTGTTGTTTGCCTGTGAGACAGGATTATTGGTTCTAACAGGTCAGAAAATTCCCATTTCAGTCTCACACACCAACACATTTTCTCCATGCCATCCAGATGTTTCTTGATACTGTAATTTGTATTCGAGCTTTACTGATTTCAGGAAAGACCAGTGGAGCTGGAAGAAGAGCTTGTTGGTCACTATTGGCTGTGAATGGATGTAATGTGAAGATGATTCACTTTATTTTCTCTTAGGGACAGAGAAAACTTTAAAAAAAAATAATTAACTCAGTATTTCTCTAAGTGAGTTCCTTGGAGTACTAACAGTTGTTATGAGATAGAAGTGTCAGATAAGTTTTTTGAATGTTGTTTTTTTACTACAGGACTTCTCAGAGCCTATGATATGTTAGACATGGATGGGGCCATTTTCCTTTTTTTTTTTTTGGACAACAGGCCCCTTTGTTAAGCATATCTCATAGGACTACTGTTATGCTGAATTAGCTTTGGTGAATGTTTCTATAGTCAGTTCTTATGAAGTTAATCATACTCCATATTGGGACTGGAACACCAGTTTAAGAGTGGTGCTTGTTCCTACAATAATGCAGATACCTAATTAGAGATGTTTAAAAACCAAATTCTTGAGTGATCTAAACCATACTTTTACCTTTCTTTAGGTAAAAATCCCTTGATGATATACAATTGAATTTTATCTTGTATTATATCGTGTATTGTTTTTAATTTTAAACTTTATTAGCATTATCCCACTTTTTTTTTAACATAGACCTTGGCTTATGACAGAAGGTCATCAGCATTGTCAGTACCTCATTTAAAACACAAGAGTTCAATTTATTTCCACAGTATCTGGGATGTAGTTTGGCATTTAGACCAGCTTAATGCATGGTGCAATGTTAGGGTGGGATTCCAGGTCTACTGATAATTCTGGAGATCATTTTCCTACAGCTTTACATCTTATCATTTGTTTAAAACTGATACCACTTAGATTTTTGGAAAGATCTGAAGTCAAGATAAAGCTTGAATTGAGGGTAAATTGAAAGTAAGTAACAGTTGGGCTTCCCTGGTTGTGCAGTGGTTAAGAATCCGCCTGCCAATGCAGGGGACACAGGTTCGAGTCCTGGTCTGGGAAGATACCACATGCTTCAGAGCAACTAAGCCCATGCGCCACAACTACTGAGCCTGTGCTCTAGAGCTCGTGTGCCACAACTACTGAGCCTGCGTGCCACAACTACTGAAGCCTGTGTGCCTAGAACCTGTGCTCCAGAACAAGAGAAGCCACTGCAATGAGAAGCCCGCGCACTGCAATGAAGAGTAGCCTCTGCTCGCCGAGCTGTTGCACACAGCAACAAAGACCCAACGCAGCCAAAAAGAAAAGTTACTTGGGGAGCAATAATTTTTAAAACCATCGCTTCTTCCTGGTTCCCTTATGGGAGTGTGTGTGCGTGTAGTTGGGGGCAGGGGGAGGCAGTGCTGATTCTCTGATCACATGAATTGACTTTAATACTCTGAAAATGAGGCTTTAACTCTGTAACCTCGTGTTAAAGGGACAGCAGTCGTTCAGAGCCCGAACCAGTGTTATCTTTGTGGCCACAGTCGGTCATCAGTTTCTTCATATCTTGATTTCCTTATTCATAAAATGAAGTTCATAATATTATTTCTCAGGGTTGTTGTGAGGATTAAAGGCCATAATATATGTTTCATAGGGCTCTGTAACCGTAGCTATCGTTATCCCCAAAACCAAAGGTCATTGGCACATACGTTTAATAGACTTGAACTCAGGGTCATTATTTGACAAATTAGACTCTTTGCTTGATCAGCTATAGTTTCAATTTTTTCCTTTAGATACTTACATTTGCCATCTATATTATGCAGTCTTTTCACTTTCTGTCAGTTTTCAATTTTAATCATATCTTGAACAACATTTAAAAAAAAAAACTTTGCTCATTATTCATATTTCAAATATTTAATTTTTAAATTGAACATTTCCTTACAAGAAGTTTTCAGGATTTGTAATATATGGTCAAAAATTGCCAAACATAACTTTTCTTTTTACAAATATTAATTAAAAATTAAATTTCATTGTTTGTAGTTGAAATTAAGTATGTCCTTTTGTATCTGTGCATGAATTACATTTGCTTTCATCCTTAGAGTACCTTAGTGTGAATTTAATAAAGAAGTTTCATGGGTTGGGACATACACAAAGATCTGAGAAATTAACTATTGACTTGATTATTTTTGTCATAGGTAAACCCCTACTGTCTAAAATAGGAATTAATGAGCGAGATTTATTTATTTTTTTTGGTTGGGTACTCTGAAAACATGCTTCTATATTAAGTTCCACCCATGCAGTTTTATTTAAAGATTAAATAATTTAGAAGGCATTGTCTACATATTTTTACTTACAAATATGGATACCAGATGAAAATCTAAATAAAATTAAGATCTCATATTAGTTTTGTCTCACACATATGCTTAAGTATGTCGAATAGCTGAAAACTGAAAATCAACTTCTTCGTTTACACATCTTTAAAGTCAATAATGGTTTCAAATAAATTATCAACGTACAACATTGAAAAAGAGAAGCTCTTAGAACATCAGAAGTTAAAAGATGATTGAATGAGATATTTCATGAGTTAGTGGTTGATAGAAATTTTGGAAAGTGTGTTAAAGAATAAATGGTGTCACTAATAGCAAACTAGACTGGATATCTAATTTTGTGGCTACCTGCTCAAAATTTCATAGTTCCTGTTGATAGTTCTTAGTCAAATAATTTATTTGAAGGATACTGTAGAGCATTTGAAATACTGTAGAGGTGTGACTAGAGCCCTTATTTTTTTCCGTAAAAAAAGCAAATTATTATTCCAGTGCAAAAATTTTAAAAAGTCATATAGATTGATTCTCTGCTCTGTAAATATTTCCCCAGATACTTAAGTTTGCTACATTACTCTAAATTCTTTAAGTAAATTCTTGCAAATGTTCTGAGAACCAAGAAATTCATCATGCTTCTTTTAATCACATTTTAAAATGTTCTGCTTTTTAATTGACCAATATTCATGCCCAATTCAAGATTATGAATTGAGAAATTATAAAGTTACAAGAGAAAAATAATATATTGTGCTGAAGGAGACCTTGCCTTTGTAAGTTGAGCTAGTTTCTCTGGCAACAAGATGTTACATGATAAATCATGTATCAAAAACCATATAGTTTTGGAGGTGGTGAAGAGCAGGAAATTCAGGGCTGTCATCTGACTTCTGTTGACGGTATCTTTGCCACAATGAATAAGGTGTGGCCTCGTTAACTCAAGGGCAGAAATTCAGGCTGTGGTGAATCCAAGTCCATTCACAATATTTCCTTTAATCATAACAAAACATATTGCTTTAATCGCATTTGTTGGTATTAGTTGCATGTGGAAAAAATTTCATGCACTATTAATTCTTTTTTTTTCATGCACTATTAATTCTAACTCTACACTGGAACGCTAGAATTATGCCGTCTTGGCTCTAAATAAATCCTCTTGGCTCTGGCTGAGAAGAGAAAACCAATTATTTTAGGGGCCAGTCCTGAATTATTGCCTTAATACAGGCTCAGTCACCAATAAAGGAAGCTTGCATAAAGAATAGTTTAAGAACAAGTTGGAGGGGCTTCCCCGGTGGCACACAGTGGTTAAGAATCCACCTGCGAATGCAGGGGACACGGGTTGGAGCCCGGATCTGGGAAGATCCCACATGCCGCGGAGCAACTAAGCCCATGCGCCCCAACTCCTGAAGCCCACAGGCCTACAGCCTGTGCTCCACGACAAGAGAAGCCACCGCAAAGAGAAGCCCATGCACCGTCCCCGCTGTCCGCAACTAGAGAAAAGCCCACGTGCAGCAACGAAGACCCAATGCAGCCAAAAACATAAAATAAATAAATTTTTTTTAAAAAATTACAAAAAAAAAAGAACAAGTTGGAGAAAGTGATGGAAAGGGATTCTGTCCTCAATTTTGGAAACATTGAAGATATTACAAAAAATTCCTTTGAAAAAATACTTAAATTGCCTTAAAGCTTGAATAATTGCAAATACGCAAAAGAAAAACCGGGTCATGTGTTTATCTTCCAGAAGATCACACTGTGTTCATCTATGCATTTGCATACATGACATAGTAAAGTTCTTTTATTTAACATAACAGCTTAAGTACAGCCATGGTGCTAAATATTTTTTTTCATATTTATCACTTCTATGTATGACAAGAAGTGATAATAAAATTATCTATGGCTGAATAATAATCCATTGAAATCATGTGAATATTTACCATCAAGTTATTATTGAATAGTTACACAATTTCCATTTTATTTTTATTATAAGTAACTTTGAAGCAAACATCTTGCATTTTTCTTCTCTATTGTTATTTCCTTAAATTGTAGTCCTAGCAATGTAATTACTTGTTCAAATGCATCTGATTTAACCCATTATCATAGGGATCTTCCTCATTTTCTCTCCTTAGGGAGCCCTGTGGGTGGCCATGCACTCCTTGGTGTACAGCTAAGGAGGGAACTCCATATTGGTCCTGGAGATCGTTTTCATTCTTTTATATGACAGTATATTATTCCACCACATAGTGTACTGTAGTTTATTCAAACAAACAGTCTTATGTGATGAACATTTAGGTTGTTTCCAATATTTTACTGTTTGTATGAGGCTGCAATTTATAAAACAAAACAAAACAGAAAACAGCTCTATGTGTGTCTTGTCATACATATGCAGAGGTTCAGTTTCAGGGTAAATTCCTAGGATTGGTTATTTTGCTAACTTCTCCTTCATAGGATTTTTGCTTTGTTTCATTTTGTTTTTATCATTTTCTATTCCCCCTGCAATGTATAAGATGATCTTTGCCCCCTCACCCCCAGCCTTAACACAAAGTATACTGTCAAGTTTTAGATTTTTGTCAGTTTGGTAAGAAATGCTATCAATATAGTTTTAACTTGCATTTCTCTTACTATGCTTCAAATTAAGCATCTTTTCATGTGTTTAAGAGCCACATATATTTTTACTATGAATTTCTGTTCATATATTTTGCATTTTTCTACCTGGTCTCTTAGCCTCCTTAATTTTTTTTTACAGCTCTTTTGGAGAATTATCTCTTTATCTATCATAGAGCTGCAAAAATGCTTTCCTGGTTTGTCTTTTGACTTTTGAATTTGCTTATGGGGCTTTTTGCCATGTAAGTTTTTGTTTGTATTTTTATGTAGTCAAGTTGTTAATTATTGCTTTTGGATTTTGAGTCACAGAAAGTCTTTTTCCATATCTAGTTTATGAAGAAATTCACCCATAGTTTTTTCCTAGTATGGTTTCATGTTTTTACATTTCAATCTTGGATCATCTAGAAGTTTTTTTATGTTGTATGTTGTGAGGTATGGATCCAATTTTATCCTTTTCTAACTTGATATCCTTTTATTACAACACTATATATATATATATATATATATATATATATATATATATATATATATATATATATTTTTTTTTTTTTTTTTTTTTTGGTGGTATGCGGGCCTCTCACTGTTGTGGCCTCTCCTGTTGTGGAGCAAAGGCTCCGGACGCACAGGCTCAGCGGCCATGGCGCATGGGCCCAGCTGCTCCACAGCATGTGGGATCTTCCCGGACCGGGTCACGAACCTGTGTCCCCTGCATCGGCAGGCGGACTCTCAACCACTGCGCCACCAGAGAAGCCCAAAACACTGTTTTTTAAGACCATCATTTGTCCTAATCTGGTGTTGAGGTGTTTCAATATAATTTAAAAATCAAATTGTATCTTTCTTCAACTTGCTATACACTTGTGCCTAGACCATTTATTATAAAGTCCATTTTTGGCACCATTTATTTAGCAGTCTAACTTTTGTCCTAGTGAGTTGAGATACTACTCTTTTCATATATAGTATTTCCACATGCGACTGAGCCTATTTCTGGACTATATTCTATTTCACTATTCAGTCTATTAATATACACTATAGTACTTTAAATTCAGATTCTACAAGGGAAAGTTGGATTCTTAGTCCAGAATAACAACAAAAAATAGGAAGTTATAATTTTTTATCAACCTATTATGTCTGCTGAATTTTGCTTTCAATAATATTCTCTCCTCTACTCTTAACTCCTCATGGAAAAATTATTTTTCTCTAAGACAATTTTTGTTTGTTTCATATATTTTATGTAGCTATGGCATGCCTTTGCTAATTTAAAAAAATAATTTTTTTAATTTTATTTTTTAAAATCCTTAGAAAACAAAAAAACAAAATCATTATCAGTTAAGCAATTGACATTGATATCTTGTAAATTTAACCACGAGGTCTAGGAAATAAAAACAAGAGAACATGTGTGCTTATTCTATCTGTCTTACCAATCTGACTTTTAGAAATCTATGCCATCGTTGAGTTCTATTCTATAATTTCTGAGCACGTTTTACATAAAAATAACTCCTGTGCATTATTCATGTTGACAGACCCTTTAAATAGTCGTATAAAACGTGGGAGCAGATTAATGATGCATCTGCCCTGTGCTTTTTAAGTCTATCAATTTTAAGGGATAGAAATCTTGCATAATGTCAGAAGTTTTTTTACATTCTCCATTGCTTGTGGTGGCATAGGGAAGTACCCGAGCTGCATTATGTGGGTGAAAATGTCACATTTTCTGATTGGATTTTTATCTAAGGAAGGTGAGAGCTGTCAGTTTCACTTCCTAACTGTTAGAACCATGTTCCAGGTTGACTAAGTTTTCTTTTAAAAGAATGTCAGGAATAGCAAGTGTCTGTGACCTGTCTATTTGAGTCAGAATTTTTCTTGACAGTGATTACCATTCTTACCGTTTATAACCTTTGAGATGTGAAAATTCAAATGACATTAGCCATTTGGGTAGCAGTGGAATTGGTCTGGTTTAATGTACTTAAATTGTTTTTATTTTTGGAAAAAAGTAATTCATGCATCTACTAAAAAGGTAAATTCCAACAGTGTTAAAGGTTATCATTAAAAAGTATACACTCTACCCTCATTTCTTCTGTTCCCTTCCCAGAAACAGCAATTCATAGTTATTTCCTTTTTTTATTTCCCAGGACATCTATGCATTTACCAGCCCAATTAAAAAATTAAATTCTATATAAATGATGGCATACTATCAAATGTTATTTAAATGCAACAATGTGTCTCAGAAATTAAACCATATTATTACACATATATCTACTTCATTCTTTTTTTAGAAGCTATATTTTATTTTATAGGTGCATCAACATTTATTTATTGAGTCATCTCTTAATAGGTATTTTGTTATTTCCACTTTTTTGCTGCTCCAAAAATGCTTCAATATAGATTTATTAAAGATATTTTGGGACATAATATGGGTACATTTGAATTTCCTACAACTGACATTCCTGCATCCACATGCATTTTAAATTTTGAAATATGTTACCATATTGCTCTACAAAGAAATTGGATCTATTTATGCTTCCATCAATAGCATTCAAAATTACCTATTTGTTCACATTCTTACCAGCATGGTGTTTCATTAACCTTTTTTTTTGATTTTTGTAAACATGGTAAATGAAACATTGGTAGCTCTTTATTATTTAAATTTGTATTTCTCCCATTATGAGTGAAGAAGAACCTTTTTCTCCTGTGCAATATATTTGTATTGTTTCATATAAAATTTGCCCATTTTCCAATGGATTGTTATACTTATTACTTTATAAGATATTTTGATATATTAAGAGCTGTCTGTCATGTATCGCCAACTTTTTAATTTGACTTTGTGGAATTTTTGCTTTCCAGATTTTTTTTGGTCATTAGATTTATTAATCCTTTTCTTTATGAGTTTTCAATTTGGAGTGCTACTTATAGAAGTTATCCATTCTAAAATAATAAAGATAATTTTGTGATTTCTTCCGATGTTTTTATGTTTTAATTTTTATGATTGTGTCTTTACGCCATCTGGACCTTATTTTATGATGGTGACAAAGAGATCTTCACTAGTCAGGATAGGCTAAGGTAGTCCCTTATAAAAAACAACTGCTCAATGTCAGTGGAAAAACACATCAAAAGTTTCTCTCCTCCTCTGTTTGCTGAAGGTCTGAAACACATTCCAAGCTACCCTCAGCAATGTAGGCTGTTTCTATTTTGAGCTCTGCCATCTCAACAAGAGGACTTTGCTTTTGCTGGGTAAGGAGAAGAGAAGCAGCTGGAGAATCAAGAGGGACTTTTCAGTGGGTCAGCCCAGAATTGACACCTGTCCCTCTGCTCACATTTCATTGACCAGATCTAGTCACATGGCCCAGCTCAATTGCATGTGGGCTGGGAAATGTAGTCTCCAATATGCCCAGGGAAGAAAGGAAAACTAAACAATAGTGAACTGGTAATGTCTACTACAATACCAATTTTATTGAACTCTGCATGGCTGCCCCATTGTCCAACATTAATTATTGCATAATCTATTTCTTTTTCTCACTGATTTGAAATGCTATCCTGATTATATACTGAAAACCTGTCTATATTTCCATTCTTCCCTCTGGTATCATTGACCTTTCTATATATTTTAGACTAATAATAAAGTGTTTTAATTATTATAGCTTTATAATATATTATTATTTAATAGATTTAGTCCTACTTCATTAGTTTATTTTTTTTCATTTATTTTTATTTTCATATGAATTTCAGGATCAATTTATATTATTTTCCAAAAATTTCTGTTGATTATTTATTGGTGTTACTTAAATATTTAGATGAATATAGTAACAGTTTATATCTTTAGCATACTAAGTATTTCCATCCAAGTAAAGAGTATGTCTTTACTTTTATTCAAGTTTATATCTTTAGTTTATATCTTTAGCATACTAAGTATTTCCATCCAAGTAAAGAGTATGCCTTTACTTTTATTCAAGTTGTCTTTTATATCCCTTCTTAATGTTTTCAAGTCTTCATCATAGAGATCATATACATTTAAAATTAAGCTTTCCATCATTTTGATGCTGTTCTAAATAGAGCTTTCATTTACATTTCTAAGTGCCTTGTATTTAATGAAGGAAAACTGATTTGGGGTGTATCATTGTATACCCAGGAACTTCATTGAATCTCTTTGCAATATTTTTCACTTGATGTTTTCATTCTGACAGGTATACAACCATACCCTATATAACAAATGATAATGTTGTCTCCTCATTTCTAAATTTTATATCTATTTTTTCTTTATCTTTGAACTTAAGTTTATGTATTTTGATGATTTGGTAAAGTTCTTATCCCTTTATGGCTGGGCAAAAATTAATCAATATTGTATACAATATCATTTTATTAGATTCTGAACTCTTTTTGAATTAGAACTATCTAATTCAATAAAAATATTGAATATCTCCCACAGGAAAATCCCTATGATTTGTCCCAAATGATATAAAAAGAGAAATAAAACAAAGTTCTTGTTCTCATAGTTCTTATACTTGAAACAAGAAAGCAGCAGGAAGTATGCAAATATCTATAATTCAGAGTCAAATGTGGTTAATGATACAGTTGGAAGGCAAGGAAACATTCGGGGATAGCAAGATTTTAATTTTCCCCAGTTGGGCTGGGAACTGATATGTCAGGAATGGGAGAAGATGGGCAAGGCATCACTGCAAAAGTAGCATTTAAATGGAATCTCAATAGATGTTCAGAAAGGAGACACGAGGTGCATTGCTCAGGTGGCCAGTTGAGATCCAGGGGCCAATCTGGACTCATTTTTGAAGTTTAATTTTATTCAACACCTAGAATAAATATACCCATCCACATTCAATGTCATTTGGAGACTGCATGTCTGTGAAAATAAGACACTAGTAGCTCATTTGTCTTTAATTGAATTGAATGTCCGTTCTATTGGAAATTAGGATAATTTCTTTTTCATTAATTTCATGGGTTCTCTATAATTTATTTTTTTCTTTTCTTTATTTCTTTTTTATACAACAGGTTCACAAAGATCAAGAAGATGCAAGGCAGAAATAGAGACACATATCTATAATTTCATTTATTGTTCAGAATCTACCCTAGACTTTGACTTATAAATCAGGCTTTTTTTTTTTTTTTTTGGCTCATAAGTGTTTATATATGTACAGAGGTTTTCTACTTTTTATCTATTTTTAATAAGTGAAGAAGGCAACATTCATTTTGTAGCAAGAGTAAAATTGTTTTTTTTCTTTGCAGACACATTTTAGTTTAATGCCAGTCTACCTTCATTAAAAGCAATGAGTTTTATGATCTTATGGGAAGAATACTCTGTGCAAAGAGTTAACCAACTACGTTTTTGTTTCAGGGCTTTGGTCAAATATCTGTATATCTGTAAGCCAGTTGCTATCAGTTTCCTATTGTGTTCAATCAAGATATGGGATCATAACATTCCTAAGTTCCTTCTGTCCTGAGTGGTTTTAACCAATCCCAATTTTGCCTTATATGTCCAATGGTTTGTATTTCTCTATGTAAAGCACATGTTCTGGTGCTGACCTAAAGATAAGAGATTAAAAAGTACCTAGTACAGAGGACATAAGAGACGGATCCCAAGATTATTTTGTCTTCCATTCCTTCTTTCCTTTTTCACCTTACTCCTCAGAGAAGCAAGATATCAAGTTCTTTGGGAAATAGAAACATTATGATAAGTTATTATACCTTTGGTTTATTGTATACATCAGAGTCTTCTCACGGCACCTGTATCTCTTGATGATAAAGGCTCTTCAATGTTGTTCCCAGTTTGAGACATACTTTGTGTTTCTCCAGAAAGATGCCCTAGCAAGGCTGTGTGTAAGAATCCGCAAAGATCCAGTCATAGAAGTGACCATGAGTATTCTAGGACTTTGCCTTTAGATATTTGAATTTATTTCCCATCACACTCTTTATTTCAAAGGTTAAGCCATCTAATCTTCCTTGTGCTAAATTAAAACCCCTCGTCACTTGTTTCCCTTTCCTTTTGAATACTCTGCAGGATAAGAAAATGTGTATTATATGAAGGAGATCATAGGAGTCTTACTCTTCAAAAATCTTACCACATTAAAAAAGAATGGATGAAGTATTTTCTTGCCATTATATTATTTCTACTACCAATAAGGGAATGGTGCATTTTGAAATAGTGAAGCCATTTGATTCCATACATCAGTAGCAATCTGATTATGGTGGCTGGGGTAGCAGTCTATGATTTGAAGATTCAAATTTAAAAATATAAAGATCCTTTCAATTATCCTTCCCCCCTGAAATACTAGTATTTACTAGTGGTATTTTTTTAAAAGCAAGTCTTAGTTTTCACAAGATATATTCAATATTGAATCCATAAACCATAGTAAGAATATTCTGGAAATATGACTCTAGCATTTAAAAATGGCAGAATTCTTGCTGATTATGACTAGAGTTTGGAATCTAAACAATATACCAAACCATACACATGTCCAGATTAGCAAAAAAAGCAGTATCTCTCAACTGCGAATCAACCTGCTGCCTGATTTCCTCTGATATTGTCAGCAGTCCTCTACTTGCTTCCAGCAATTGTCCAGATGATTATTCTCTTTTTCTTAGTTCTCAATACAGAAGGCAGAAGTCAGTCTTATTCTCAAGCTCTACCAAACCTCCCCAAAATTCAGGGTCATAAAACAATAAATATTTGTTATTGCAAATGAGTCTACAGGTCAGCTCCATGGTTCTGGCTTACCCTGGGTTAACTTATATGTCTATGGTCAGCTGTGGGTTGGAGAAATGGCTCTGCCAAATTTTGTTTGGGCTTTTGCACGTGTTTTGGAGTCACCTGGCTCTAGGTTGATCTGGGCTGGCCTCCACCCATCTCTGTGTGTCTTGCATCCCTCAGAGTCAGTCTAGCCTCGACCTGTTCTCATGGTGGAGTCAAGGGTGCCAGAGCAGGCTAGCCTGAGAGTATTCTCAAGGTGAAAGCAGAAGGCTAAGAGAGAGACTAAAAGCACACAAGGCCTCTGGAGGTCTAGACCCCAAATGGGCATCCCATTAATTATGCCACATTTTTTAGCCCAAAGCAAGTCTCAAGGTCAGCTGAGATTTGAAGGTGGCATAATAGACCACCTCTCAATAGGAAGAACTGCAAAGTCACATTGCAAAATGGTGTGGATACAGGGAGAGTGGGGAATTTTGGCCAGTTTTGCGATCAGTCAAGCTTGATTGTTTCCACCGATATCAGAACCATCTGAAACCTGGATAATCAGTGGCCAAAACCCTTCTTTGTAAATGTTAGTATTTTTGAGTTGGCTTTTACTAGCTTACAGAGCCAGCTGTTAAACAAAGCTATTAAATTACATAAACTTTAAAGTAAATACATTACACTGAAAAAAGGATACTACTAAACCCCCACCACTCCCTGATTATTTTTATTATTATCTATGTTCTCAAGGTTATTTATAACAATAATATCTAAATGGTGGAAACGCTATATAATGGATCACTATTGCATATAGCTACACAAATCTGTGCTATCATGTTGGTAGCTTGAAACTGGCCATGGGAGTATTTACGATTCTGGAATTGGCAAACACTACTAATCAGGGCCCTTTTTTCTTGTTTTGATATCTGCTTGTTAACATTTACCAACACATCAGTGACTGTAAGTGTGATAGAGGATTTGGAAGCTTAAGTCAAGCCCTTCTTGTACTTTGTAGCATGAGTTACAGATTCACCTTATTTATTCTTTTTAAAAAAATTGAGATATAATTGACATAAACATTACATTTGTTTCGATATTTGTATGTATTGTGAAATGATCGTCACGAGTCTTTTTAACATTCATCACCACACATAGTTAGAGGATTTTTTTTCTTGTGATGAGAACTTTTAAGAGATACTCTCTTAGCAACTTTCAAATATGCAGTACAGCATTAGTAACAATCCTGCACAGTAATCCCCATGACTTATTTTATAACTGGAAGTTTGTGCATTTTGAGCCCCTTCACTCATTTCATCCACCAACCCCCACCACCCGCCTCTGGTAACCACAAATCTGATCACTTTTTCTATGAGTTGGGTTTTTGTTTTGTTGTTGTTGTTTTTAGATTCCAAATACAAGTGAGAGCATACAGCGTTTGACTTTCTCTGTCTGATTTATTTGACTTAGCGTAATACCCTTAAGGTCCATCCATGTTGCCACAAATTCACCTTATTTATTCTTTTATGTTCTGCTTTCGTTTAATAAAGGAAAGGTATGGATGGAGTAATTACAGAAACGAAATCTCCTAAACGTGAAGTTTTTAAATCAGTGAAGACCATGGTGGTAAAAAAATGCTTTTCTCTTTCTTTGGTAAACTCAAATGTCTGTAACTGAAAACATAAATTAATTCAAGTTACTAGTGTTAAGGTACAAGCCTAACCTTAAGCTTATATGGAAGGATAAGGCAGGCAGTATTTCACATGATAGCCATGGTCATAGCTTAGGGTAGATGCATGCAGGAAAATAATTGCCTTATATTAAGTGTTTTCAACACATTGATTTCAGGATGAGTTTTTGTCTTGAGAAGCAACAAAAAACAAGTGAATTACTGCGTTTTATCTCCTTGTTAATGGAGACCAGGGCTTATTTATTTTCCTGAGTCAGATGGTTTGATGTTTGCTTTCCAGTATTCCTGTACAGCAAAAGGTAATTCCATCTACACAAAAACCTATCAAAGGCCTCCCTGGTGGCGCAAGTGGTTGAGAGTCCGCCTGCCGATGCAGGGGATACGGGTTCGTGCCCCGGTCTGGGAGGATCCCATATGCCGCGGAGCGGCTGGGCCCGTGAGCCATGGCCGCTGAGCCTGCGCGTCCGGAGCCTGCACGTCCGGAGCCTGTGCTCCGCAATGGGGGAGGCCACAACAGTGAGAGGCCCGCATACCGCAAAAAAAATAAAAATAAAAAATAAAATTAAAAAAAAACCTATCAAGCAGAGAGCCTTTTCAGACAGAACACTCACTGAAAAAGCACTAGAAAATAGATAAAATACAAAAAGTAGGGCTACTCTAATTCTGTTCTTTTGTTGTACCAACTTAACTATGAATTCCCAGAAAAAGCAAGAATTGCAGCACTTCTGTGTGAGGGATCAGCTTGGCTGAGCTGTTCCTTATTTTTAAAATCCATTTATTAGGGGGGCTTTGATTAATTGTTGGACTATGGTATGGCATGGTGGCAACTTAGGATAAATGATATGATGTTTCAGAGTGAGAAAAATTAGACTGGTAACTAAGTAATGAATCAGGATTCTATCTCTAAGCCTCTTGTAGCTCTTAGAAGGTCATTTTCTTAACTTTCAGCCCATAGCCTCCTGATATTTTAATTGTTACAGATAACCAAGGGGTGAAAGGTAGAATGAATCATCTGATACTAGAATGAGACATCAGTGTGAACACATGTTTAGCTTAATATATATACAGATAGATTAATAGGGAAATAATTATAGATATGTGTACATATACGTGTGTATATATATATATATATATATATATATATATAATACACACACACACACACACACACACACACACACCTATATTTTCTCAAGCTCTGCCCATTAACAAAACTAAGGAGCAACAATACCACCCAGAAGCAATAAGCACATCTCTTGCCCAGATCTTGGTTTCTAATACCATTCTCCAATAAAAGAACCAGGGCTTCTTGGAGAAGTGGCTGATTTCTGGAGCTGTGACAGGGAATTTACATGATAATCCTAGATCATTTGTGGTTCCAGAAAGCAAGTAAGTAAGTTCTCAAAAAACTAAAAAATGAGGGTATGTCAATGGAACTCCAGAGCCACCTGAAGTATCTCCTGATCGTCATGCTGGAACCATGTGAACAAGAAAATAAATAAGTTAATATTGGCTTGTAACCCAAAGTATTAAATAAACATCCATGAATCCATGCTGATGTAATTATGTGAATTAATAAAAAATTTAAATGCGAGTTAATAGACAATAATAGAAAATTCTCCCATACAGAAAAAATCCAAATAATTAATGTAAGTAATGCCCCCTTAATAGGGTGGATTGTAACTCCAGACTTAAGTGTGGACTTCACATAGTGCCTGCCTTCCAAAGAGAACAGTATGGAAACAGGGAGAAAGAGTAACTTTACGGTGGGAAAACCTGCCAGCCCCTGCCTCAGTCAGGGGATCAAGGTCAGCATATCAGCATTGAGTCAGGTTGATGGTATGTAACCTTTATATGATGTCATAAAGGTGACACTTTAGCTTGTGACTTTCTCCTTAAAACTGATAATCTGGTCCAGTCATGAGAAAAACATCAACCAAACCCAAATTAAAGGATATTTTACAAAATGCCTGAACAGTGCTTCTCTAAACCGTGAAGGTCATCAAAAACAAGGAAAGTCTAAGAAACAGCAACAGTAGGGTACCCTAAGGAGACATAAAGACTAAACATAATGTCTCAATATTATCCTGAGTGGAATCCTGGAACAGAAAAAAAATGTAGATTAAAAACTAAGGAAAAATTATTGAAGTATGAGCATTAGTTCAAAATAATGTATCAGTATTGGTTCTTTAGTTGTAACTAATGTATCATATATTTGTAAGTTACAACTGGGGAAACTGGATGTGGGTGTAGTTGGATTCTCTCTACCATCTTGGCAACAGTATTGTATATCTGTTGACAGAAATCTAATATAGTTGCTGTAAAAACATTCCAAATTGGAAATTTATCATTTTTATTTTACTGAGGTATAACTGACATATAACATTTTATTAGTTTTAGGTGTATAGCATAATGATTTGAAATTTATATAAATTATGAAGGAAATTTTATTAAAAAATTACAATGACATAAATGCTAGATTTCCCTTACCAAATATTCTTATATTTTAAAGAAGATGCTTGGATATATTATGGTGTTCGGTTTTTTTTATTTTATTTTATTTTATTTTATTTTTTTGCGGTATGCGGGCCTCTCACTGTTGTGGCCTCTCCCGTTGCGGAGCACAGGCTCCGGACACGCAGGCCCAGCGGCCATGGCTCACGGGCCCAGCCGCTCCGCGGCATATGGGATCCTCCCAGACCGGGGCACGAACCCGCATCCCCTGCATCAGCAGGCGGACTCTCAACCACTGCGCCACCAGGGAGGCCCTGGTGTTCGGTTTTAAAGTCAAGTGTCTGTAGTGTAAATCTGTAGGTAGTAGATGACAAGCCATGCTCAGTACAATGATGCTTAATTTTGGAAAGCTTTACACCTTGAAGCATATTAGCATTTTAATCTAAGTAGTTGAAATCACACTGTAAAAAAAATTCAACTGTGTTATGGTCTATTTTCTAGCTGTGCCACGATCCAGCATGGCAACTGAGACAGATTTCTTCATCTCACACTCATCAGCTTTTCTGCCAAAGCCACACACATATTACAACCTGCTCAGGACACTTGAGAACCCCGTATACCTAGTAATAGTAATAATAACTATTTTTCTATTACTAATAACCATGCAATTTCATTACTAATATTAATCCTTTGTGTTCTGTGTGAATAAACCCTCTAGAACCCAAAGTACAGTTGATTTTCTATCAAATAAGTCTAATTTTCAATATTTTACATAGTGTTGAGCTTTGAAATTAAAAATTTTCGGAAACAAGTAGCATTGTAGTGTGTTGTAGATTGATGGGGAGAGATCATACCCATATCCACTCACCACGTGGTCCCAGCTAAGTTAGCTGAGATGCAAAAAAGGTCTGTCCATATCCTGAATCCCAGAAGTTGTGAATGTTACCTTATTCGGAAAGGGGTCTTTGAGGGTGTCATTAAGTATCTTGAGATGAAAAGATCATCCTGGATTATCCAGGTAGGTCCTAAATCCAATGAGAAGCATCCTTGTAGGAGACACACAGGGAAGATTTGAAATAGACAGAAGAGAACGAGCTAGCGTGAAACAGAGGCAGAGATTAGAGTGATGCAGCCACAAACTAAGGAATGCTTAGCACCAACATAACCTGGAAGAAGCAAGGAACAGAACCTCCCCTAGAGCCTTCAGGGGAAGTACCACACTCTGCTGACATCTTAATTTTGAACTTTTTGCCTCCAGAACTATGAGAGAATAAAGTTCTGTTGTTTTAAGCCACCAAATGTGTGGCAATTTGTTACTGCAGTCGAAGGAAATTAATACATTGAAATAGACAATTTATCACATTATCTAAAACCATACCATCCAATATGGTAACCACTAGCCACATTTGAGATGTAGCTGGTCCAAATTAGATGTACTGTACCTATGAAATATCCAATGAATTTTGAAAACTTAGTATGACAAAAAGGCATGTAAACTAGTTCACTAGTAGCATTTTATGTTATTAATATATTGAAATAATATTTTGGATATATTAGGTTAAATAAAATATATTATTAAACTTAATTTCATCTTTTTTTTGCCTTTCTAAAAAATGTGGTTACCAGAAAATTTAAAAGAATACATGTGGCTCACATTATAGTTCTATTGGACAGAGCTACTCAAATACAACAGTGAAAACATGTAGAGGTCTGTCTGTAAGAAGTACAACCTTGCCAATCCCAGTTCACCATAAAGTCATCCTTTTACTCTTTATTCATCCTGTAAAAGAATAAAGACTCTTATTGTTTTGCTGTTTTCAAGTTCTGTTACACAGCTTGTTTGGGGTACAAACTCAGACATCCTGTTTTTCATTTTTATAGTTAAACTGAGTCTGTAAAGACAATCCTTTTAGCAAAAGCATGTGGATTTCTTACCTGACAAACAGGCATTTTCCCTCATGACCTTGTCATTTCCTCATTAAAAAACTGACAAACTTAATAAGAAAACTACGGATCAGCTTACCCTAGTTACTGCATGCTAATGAATACATTGCAAGGTTTATTAGTCAGTTTTTGCTGCAGTAAAACTTCATGAAAAGAAAAGAACCTCAAATTCAATAGTTTACAAAACATGCATTTATTTTCTCGTCCAGGGATGTGTAACCAGCTATGTTATGCTGTGCTATGTTGTGTGGTGGCTGAGTGTCTCAGATCTCAAACTGGGTTCAGATTTTCTCTTCTGGTCTCTGTAATCTCTGTGAAGTAGTACTTACCTGAGGCTGTTCTTCCATGGCAGTGCCAGGAAGTGAAAAAGATGAGCAAAATCCTCCCTGCCACTTAAAACCTTGAATCATGTCTGGCATAATCTATTTCCACCACATTTTATTGGTGAAAACCAGTCATATGGCCAAGCCCAAAGTCAGTGGGACAGGGATGTATACTCTACCTACTGAACCCCACTATGGGGTCCCAGTAGTGAAGGAGTGAAAAACTGAGAACAATAATACCATCTACCACACAATCATACACTGTTTTCCTCTTCTGCCTTTCCTTTCAATATCAGGTTTACATTAATCAACTATCTAATAGGTGATCCAATTCTTCAGCAGGAAACATAGGACTCAGAAATGAGGAAACAGCCAGGCCTTGCCTTATAGAACTTTATAGTCTAATGGAGAACACAGGTCCATTATTTAACACATTTTACTTCCTCATCTGTAAAGCAGAGATAACACTGTTGCCTGCCTTGTACAGTTACCAGGAAAATTCATGTGGTTACACCTAAGAAGAGTGTGCACAGCACCTGGCACATAAAGATTATAAAGATTATAGCTATTGTCTGTATCTGTCTCCTTGTCCATTTAGCTACTTAGTTTGATCTTAATTTAAAAGAATGAACTATATCTGTATTTATATATACTTTGCAAAGAAAACCAACATGGAAGAAACACACCAGCATATTAATAGTGCCTACATTTGGGTTTTGGCATAAGGAAGGATTTTTTTTCTTATGCATTTAGGTAGTTTAAAAAATGTCTACAATGATCTATACACATTTTAAAAGGTAATTTACCCAGTGTATTGGATCACATTGGGAAATTCCAGCTCCAAATTGTTTGTTTCCTAAAGACTTTCACCAAGTTATGTAAATAATTATGCAAACATTAAAGCTTGTTTTTTTTTTAAAATATTTATTTATTTATTGCTGTGTTGGCTCTTCGTTTCTGTGTGAGGGCTTTCTCTAGTTGCGGCAAGTGGGGGCCACTCCTCATCGTGGTGCGCGGGCCTCTCACTATCGCGGCCTCTCGTTGCGGAGCACAGGCTCCAGACGCGCAGGCTCAGTAATTGTGGCTCACGGGGCTAGTTGCTCCGCGGCATGTGGGATCTTCCCATACCAGGGCTCGAACCCGTGTCCCTTGCATTAGCAGGTAGACTCTCAACCACTGCACTGCCAGGGAAGCCCAAAGCTTGTTTTGTTTTCATAAATATCACTTGGATTCTTTAGAAAATTTTTATTGTGTATATATGTGAATTTGATTTCTAATAATTGATACAAATTTTATTTTAATACTACATCTGTTCAAACTCTGTAACCAATAAAATCATCCATTTCTTTCTTGCCTTACCCTCTGTTGTTTAACATGGTCAAGTATTACTTGATTTCTTCTCTTGGACAAAGATGGGTGTGTACTACCACAATAAACACTCATTATATGCAGGGTCTCCCAGGTTCATTTTAATTGTAAAAACTTAATGGCATGAACACAGAACAGTGAGCAATCTGTTTTTTTTTCTTTTTTCAAGTTGTCAACGTAAATAAGTTAGGGCTTTTGAAAATATGAGCTTCTGCTTCCACTAGCAGTTTCAGTAATTAATGTGCAGAAGGTTTATCAAACATTTGAAATAAGCTGAGTATTTTGCTGAATTTGTTCCAGATCTTGGAGTTGAGTCGATCACTACGTGCTACTTTTCAGACACTCGTTCAAAATACTCTAGCTAAATACAAAAGGAGTAAGATTGGAAGGTTCACATCACTGCTGTTTGACCACGAAGGTAAAGGACAACCAGAAGACAGCCCAGTTCTAGATCCTTCTCTATTTGCAGTATCAGAAGCATTTTAACATGTTCTAAATCTTTCATTTTTTGCAACAATTCCTGTCTCAAATTCGATTTTAAAACTCAAGAGCTAGAATGATTGAAGTGGTGCCATTTCTAGCACCTTCCATGAAAGTTTTGCCACAGCATATTCTGCCATCAACTGTAGCTTTCTAAACCTAATTGCATTTCATTATAATCAAGCGATTCATGCTGCATTTGAACTTTGGGTGTATCTTTATTTTCTAGAAAAATTGTTATCTAACAGCCAATTTTGACTTCCTGAGACGTTAATAGATTAATTGAGAAACAAACAAGTATATTTCTAAAGCATTTACAGCTATTAGAGAGGTAAATTATTATGTGAGTCAATAAAAAGTATCATTTTTATGAAAAGGTAGTTTGAGAGAGCACTATCAGGACAAAAGCAGAAATCTGTTTTGTTTTTTTGTTTTTTTTTTCATTAGAAGTGCCCTATTTTCTCAATCTTGACACTACGAGATGAATGACTTCTTCACATATTCTGGTTAATAAAATTGAGAAAGATTATTGCTGTAGCTCGTATTCTAAGAGGACATTTAAGCCATATCAAATTTAGGGTGTTTGCCCCAAACTATGTGGCTGAATATGTTATTCACTAAACCTACAAAAAACAGACTAGAAATAAGGATAGTTATGGAGGGTCTATTGTCTTGATGACCTTGGAGTTTCGACCAATTCTTTTAGAAGAAATGTATCCACAAGATGCCTGCGAGCCCCCCATTGCAGAATTTTTTATGAAAGTGTAAAAAATAAATCCACAAACAGTGTAGGGAATTGGAGGGGAGTAGGAAGGAAAGATTAACAGAGTGAAAAATCAAAGAAAAATAAGATATCGGAGAACATCTCTCCAATGTTTAAAGTAATTCTATTCAATGAACTTTTTGCACTACTGGAAATATTCTCTGTCTGTACTCTCCAATATGGTAGCCACTTAGCCTCATGTGGCTATTGAGCACTTTAAAACGTGACTAATGTGACTGAGGAAACTGAATTTTTAATTGTATTTAATTTCTAATTTAAATAAGCACACGTAGCTAGTGGCTGCCTTAGGGGAATGCGCAGGTTCACAGTTTTACCACTCACAGTGTGGTCTTTGCACCAGAAGCATCAACCACATCTGGGAGCTTATTAGAAATGCAGACTTGGCTCCCACTCAGACCTGCTGATCCAGAATACGTGTTGTAACAACATCTTAAGGCAAGTGGTATGAAAGTTTGAGAGGCACTGCCCTAGAGCAATTTTCACTTGCTAATTAATCACCCATTCAGAAAAAATCTCGGTAATCTCTATTTTTACCGTGCACTAACAAACATTAGCAACATATTCATTTTACCCTCCAAAGAGTGTGTGATGCAGTAGGAGTGAGTTGTAATCCCATTGGAACTGCTTACTTTAAATCTTTTCCAAATGTGAACAAAATGTACCCCCTTGATTGATCCGTTGATTCATCCACTTATGAAAGAAACACAGAGTCCTTACGTGGAAGGTGCTGTCTGAGATTTATTGAGCATCTCTAGTTAAATTTGGGCATGTGTTTTATTTCTCTGCAGTGACAGGAAAGGGGAGGAAATAAACAGATTACCAGGTTCATTCTTGAGACTGAGATTAAAAATTACCATTAAAAATTTTAAAGCAAGAAAACATCTTCAGAGCTAGAATTGGAGAATGATGTTGATTAAACAGTTTATTGTGTTTGACTCTTTACCATATGTCTTAATTTGAATTCCCCTAAATCTGAGTCTGAGATAGGAACTTGGGTACAAGAAGTCTAGTTGACAATAATCCCAAGAACCACAGTGAATGGAGTGGTGAGAGTGAAGCAGGGGCGGGAAGAAGGACAATAAAGGGCACATTGCTGTGTGTGTTACAGATTTGGGCAACTGAGGTTCGGTCCCTCTTGGGGGACATCTGAGAAGCTATAGGTATTTGAGGGAGGAAGACGTCAGCATGTATGGGAACTATGCACCTAAGCTTCTGGTGACTTCCTGAGTGGTGGTGGAGGTGTGGCACACCTGCAGGGTCTTCTCCACCATAATGTAAATTGCTCCTGTAATGGGATGCTACCCTGCAGAAAGACATCAAGGGCTGTTGGGAAGTGAGAACTAAGAGCCAGTGAGACACACAAATCTCACCTAGGTCTCCTGTTGTTTAATTATCTGGCTTAGGTACATTGCTCTGGGCCCCAGAGTACAGCAGAGGCTTTGGATTTGGTAATCAGAGAGATTACTCCTTGCTCTGAGGTCAATATTCTTCTGCACCCTTCCTTACCAATATCTGTTATCTCTATTTTACTGAAACTTACCTTTTTCATCTCCTTCCCTATTCCTCCAGAGAACACTAAAAACAACCTATAGGCTAATGAATCTCAAAAACACAGGTATGATTTGCTAGAAGTTCCATTTGGCCCATGTGTGTTTAGCTACTTCTAAGTTCAAGACATTGTGAGTATTTGAATTATATTTGTAGAATCAAGAGAATGAGCATGCATGGTATGATAAAGGAGATTTTCTGTTCTTTGTATGGCTTCATTTATGTTTATCTCAAAAATGATTTAAAACCACTTACATAGGTGCCTAGTACAATAAGTTCTGGATGGATAGAAAATAAGGGCAAGTATTTATAGAAAATAACTCTTTTAGATTTACAAATGTTACAGTAAATCAGATTTAGCTATATATTATTGAGTTGACTTTCCTACGTAAAACAAAATTCTAAAGGCTCTACAATAAAATCCAGGGCAAATGGTCACACTAATTGCAGAGGATGCAAAGGTACATTCACTTACCTTAAGTAACCTAGTGTCCCTTTGGGAGGTAAGATATATCCCCAAGAATAGGGAACATAAGCTTATAAGAGCACATATTTTATGCACAGTCACATGAGTAGGACTAGAATGAGATTCTGTATATATTTGGGAGAATGTGTGTGGAAAGCCCAGGGGAGACACAACGCTGTCTTTTAGCATCCTCAGCAAGGACTCTTTTGGACATGGGAGCATTTGAACCAAGCCTTGAAGAATTACTGACAGGTGTAGAGACTTCCAGGGAGATTATGCAAATAGTGCTTGGCTTGATTGTCTTGAGTTTAGGGGACTGTGTGTAGATTGCCTGACTGAAGAAGAATATTTGGCAGAAAAGAGAAGACACAGTTGGATATACCAGGGGGAAACATGAGTGCCAGGGCTAGAACTTTAGTGGCATAATCCTTGGGATCTCTTCTACAGCTGAACAGACTAGGTTCAGTATACATATACTTTTTGCAAAGTGGAATTGATCATGGCAATAGGACATTATTACCCCTATAGTTCATTTTCTTTTTAGTCCCGTATAAGAAGAGTGTTTATTCATTAAAGAGTTCATCCATTTATTTGCTTTTGTTGAGTGCCTTGGACTAGAACTGCAACACTAAACAGAAGAGCTCACCCTACAGGTAGATAAATGTTCAATGCAATAAATCTTAATAAAAGTGCTCATGAAACTATATATGGTCTAATCCGATTCTCTAATTGATGTGTTATTTAATTCTTATTTTCAATGGAGTCCCATATACTTTGTAAGAAGACAGAATGTCTGGCAGAAAATCTTACAAGAGAAAATCAGAAAACCAATTTGTCAGACACTAGAAGCCCATTTTTTATTCATGCATAATAGTTCTTCTAGCAGGATGTTCTGATGCATGCTGTAATGGGCCTGCAGACCTACCTCTAGGAAAGCCAGGCTGCCCACAAGCATTATACATGGGGTATCACTCATCTGCAGTCATTTTGCTGGAGTGGGCAGCAACCTGCAGTCCCTGAACTCCGGCTGGATCCTTTCCATTAAGTCCAAGGCCGTGGCTCCTGTGCAGTTCTCTGGTGAAGGATGCCAGGGTCTTCTGCAGGTCAGCTGAATGGAAGGTTGGAGGTGGTGAGAGTCAGACATAGACTCCTGGTTGTCCTCACTGCTCCCCCTTTCATTCCCATCTTTCTTTACAAATTGCTTGATGTACAGTTGTGTGAGTCCCACCAGTAGATGCAAACGTGCCGATCTTCCACAGATGTCTTGACTAGTTCCCACGGTTTTGTAAGATGGAATTGCTCTAGTAAACCCTACTTCCATGTCATTTTGAGTGGCTCTGCCTCCCTGATCTGTGCCGGTTGCATTAGTACCTGTTCACTCCACCCCCTTCATCAGGCCACCTCCAAGCCTTAAAGCATCACACGACACACTTCTAT
Source organism: Mesoplodon densirostris (assembly GCF_025265405.1). NCBI lineage: Eukaryota > Metazoa > Chordata > Mammalia > Artiodactyla > Ziphiidae > Mesoplodon > Mesoplodon densirostris. The sequence continues at coordinate 75,137,444 of NC_082676.1, forward strand.
GATTGAATATCTTCAGAACATTAAGATCATGGCTTTTTGTTCACCTGCCCTAAAAAGACCTTAGAAATGAATATATGGAAGTTCTTAGGCTGTTGAAATCTTCAGTGAGTGATGAATGGCAATCCCTTATCTATCAAGGGAGCACTTTTTAAAAAAATAAATTTATTTATTTATTTTTGGCGGCCTTGGGTCTTCATTGCTGCTTGCGGGCTTTCTCTAGTTGTGGTGAGTGGGGACTACTCTTTGTTGCAGTGCGCAGGCTTCTCATTGTGGTGGCTTCTCTTGTTGCAGAGAATGGTTTTCAGGCGTGCAGGCTTCAGTAGTTGTGGCACGCGGCCTCAGTAGTTGTGGCACGTGGCCTCAGTAGTTGTGGTTTGAGGGCTCTAGAGCACAGGCTCAGTAGTTGTGGTGCACGGGCTTAGTTGCTTTGCGGCATTGTGGGATTTTCCCGGACCAGGGCTCGAATCCATGTCCCCTACATTGGGAGGCAGATTCCCAACCACTGCACCACCTGGGAAGTCCCTCAATGGAGCACTTTCTAAATGCTTTCTTTGTTCTCTCTTTTTCTTTATTTTTTCAAAGATGATCTTTGAGTTTTGCAAAAGTGTGTTGTAATGAGAAAATCAAAATCTTTACATTTTAGAAAAAGGGTAACTACTTTGTGAACTTCTTATCTAATTATAGTCTATTTTTCATACAATTGCTAAGTACTCTTGATTCATGGGTTGGCTCAAACACACTGATGACCCTGTTTATCTTACCCAACCATCCTGGGGAGAAATTGGAAGAAATGACACCCTTTCTCCAAAGCCTCTGGAGCCTCCTGCCTGCACAAAGGAGAGGGGACAACACTGAAATTTCTCAGAGTCCCAGGAGAACCTTTGTGAAATCCCCATCTGTATAAAATACTTCGAGTATGTTTCCATTAGCTCAGTAATGTAATTTCCACATGATTATTGCAGTTAAGCTCATAATGTAATTTTCACATGATTATTGCAGCTAATGATTATGTAAGCATCCCTGATCATATGGAAAATTAAAGATGTTAAATTAAAATATTGACACTGATGTTAGCGGGTAATGGTTGTTTATAAGATGTATAAGTTTTGAAAACTTTTAAAATGTAATCTTTTAAAAATCAAAGTTAACATGTCTTTGATGTACAGAATTAAACATGTGACACTCATTTTGAACCTCACACAATGCTTAACAGGTTTTGTAATACTTTTTTTTTTTTTTTTTTTTTTCGGTACGCGGGCCTCACACTGTTGTGGCCTCTCCCGTTGTGGAGCACAGGCTCCAGACGTGCAGGCTCAGGAGTCATGGCTCACGGGCCCAGCCGCTCCGCGGCATGTGGAATCTTACCGGACTGGGGCACGAACCCGTGTCCCCTGCATCGTCAGGCAAACTCTCAACCACTGCGCCACCAGGGAAGCCCCTCTTTTTTTTTTAATTGAAGTGTTGTTGATTCACAGTGTTGTGGTAGTTTCAGGTATACAGAAAAGTGATTCAGTTTTATATATATATATATATATATATATATATATATATATATATATATATATGTATATGTATTATTTTTCAGAGTCTTTTCCATTATAGGTTATTACAAGTTATTGAATATAATTCCCTACGCTATACAGTAGGCTCTTGTTGCTTATCTATTTTATATATAGTAGTATGTATCTGTTAATCCAAAACTCCTAATTTAACCCTCTCCTCTTTCCACTTTGATAACCATAAGTATTTTTCTATGTCTATGAGTCTATCTATTTTGTAAATAAGTTCACTTGCATCATTTTTTCAGATTCCACATGTAAGTGATATCATATGATATTTGTGTTTCTCTGACTTACTTCACTGATGAATATGATAATCTCCTCGTCCATCCATGTTGCTGCAAATGGCATTATTTCATTCTTTTTTATGGCTGAGTAGTATTTCAGTGTGTGTGTGTGTGTGTATGCCACATTTTCTTTATGCATTTACCTGTTGATGGACATTTATGCTGCTTCCATGTCTTGACTACTGTAAGCAGTGCTGCTGTGAACTCTGGGGTCCATGTATTTTTTTGAATTAGAGTTTTTGTCTTTTCCAGATATATGCCCAGGAGTCAGATTGCTGGATCATATGATACCTCTATTTTTAGTTTTTTAAGGAACCTGCATACTGTTTTCCATAGTAGCTGCACCAATTTACATTCCCACCAACAATGTAGGAAGGTTGCCTTTCTCCACATCGTCTGCAACAATTATTATTTGTAGACTTTTTGATGATGGCCATTCTGACTGGTGTGAAGTGGTACCTCATTGTAGTTTGGATTTGCATTTCTCTAATAACTAGCGACATTGAGCATCTTTTCATGAGCCTGTTGGCACTTCTGTAATACTTTTATGGGGCTTCTGCATTTGTCATGAGAAAGACCTTTTTTCTGAATCAGCTTATATTTTCAGAAATGTGACTTCAGTCACAGGTCTGAGACAGTGCTTGGCTTATAAAAAGCATCCAAAATGTTAGTGATTATTAGGATAATTTCGCAGGGAGGGAATAGTAGGAAATGGGACCATTTGTTCAAAAGTACGGTTTATTTGTAACTCAGATGTTTATGTATCCAGTTTGCTTATAATGTCTGAAAATTTTGAGGTAACTCTATGGTCTTAACATTGTGGTAGGTTTGTCATTGTCTTTGATTTGTAGGCCTCAGGTATCTACGTGAGCAGCATTTTGTATCTGAAATTATTATAAATGGATTTACATGTTAGAAATGAGCCTGTCAAAGCTCCATTATTAAATAAGGTCACAGCAGTAATTCTGATTAATGGAGCTGATTCTTGACAGCTCTGAGGATACTTCCAAGACCTTTATAAATATACACTTTCATAACAGAAAATGCCCCTCATTTCCTTACCTGTAAAGTATGGGTAATAAATACCTGCCCTATGTATTATAATGAAAGTGAGAGAAGTTCCTGAATGAGCTAAATGAAAACAAACAAGCAGAGCTGAGATGCAGGTACCGGGCCTTCAGTCAGTCAGTTTCAATGGTCTACACATCCTGTTCCTGACTATGATCCTTGCAGAAGACACGACTCCAGTTTGTAATTTTTAACTATTCTGTGAACCCCCAGGTTTGTTCGGGATTATTTGAAACCATAAATATGAAATCTTAGAGTGAAAAGATTCTACTGAATAGCTATAGTGGCATTTTTTAATGCTATCTTCAGTAGATACAATTTTGGAAACCCTGTACATTAAATCAATGCACTTAAGTAGCTAAAAGAAGAAAGTCATAACACAATGCAAGACTGTACTTCAAAAATTCCAAGTGTATCTGTGAGAGTAACAGAAAGATCCAAATCAGAAAGAAAAATTTGCCATCATTGTTCGGAATTTCTTAAGCTTACTGGCAGTGCATACTTTTCTGTCTGTTTGTGTTTTAAATACCCTGATGGAATAGACCAGTTTGACAATCTGAAAAAGAAATTTAAAAACTCAGCTGTCAGGCAAATATCATGTCCCTAGCAAGAGGCATACTGAGGAAAGGATATAACTTAGAAAAATGACACAGGGCTCAGCTTTCCCAATTAAGCTAGTGAGAGGAATGAACAGCATTGTTACAGTGTGGGAAAAATGAATCCTATAACCTTATAATTATTTGTGAAACTCAGGGATGCCATTAATTTTCTTAGGTTATATGTTACACAGCTTTATATGCATCCACTTGTCCTTGTTTTTAGGCAATAAATTGCCAAATTGTACAAACGTAGCCTTCTGGGTCTGAAAGCTTGTGGAACCTGTCATTTCAGAAAGGGAAAAGCAGAAATAGGAGTACAAAACAATGGGAAGTTTTGTGTTTTATTTATTATTTTCAAGATAATCAAATCCTTGAGAGAGTTTCCTTGGAAATAATAGAAGTTTAGGTTCAGAAGGAATCTACAAGGTCCTTTCACCCTACTGGAGGGGTAACGGACCCATCAGATGCTCTTCAAAAAAATGCTCCCTGATCTAATAAACATGGGAATCCTCATATACTATATTACTCTCTTGGAGAATAACAATTCACATTAGCATGTTAAAGGTTCTGATGAGTCCTGTCTTAAAGAAACCATTTTAAGTTTAACCTAGTGACTCCCAAATTTATTTGACCAGTGTCCTTTTTATGCCCTAAACCTTGGCACATGGGTAAATGTTTATTTAATCTGACCTTGAATATGTCCTGAGTACTCAACCTGTGATCTTTGGACTAGCAGCATCAGCATCACCCAGAACTTGTTAGAAATGTAGAGTCTCTGGCCCAGCCCCAGACCTGCTGAATCAGAATTTGCATTTTAACAAGATCCTCAGGTAGTTCATGGGCAGGTTCAAGTTTGAGAAGCACAGGTCTATTTCCATTCTAATTAACCACCTTCACTTCCATGAAGTTAGAGGCCTACTGAAAAAATACCTCCTGCACAGAATTTAAATAACTGGGGAACTACAGGGAAGTTGTTGAACCCAAGCAGTGTCTGCATGTGCCTTCTCTCTAGTTTCTGTGATTCTGGGAGATGTCTTTGGAGACCTGCTCTGTTGTTCAGTGGGTTATGAGTGATGAATCTCTAGATTACAAACAGTGAGCAGCAGAGCCCATGCCCTCGCCTAAGCACGGTGTCAGCTGATGGAGTGTATAGAACCAGATGTATTGAACCAAAATCAGAGCATGACTAACACTTCAAAAGAAGATATGCATATGCACAAAAAAGGAAAGAAAGTACAGAATTTCAGCTTGCTGTTGAAAATTGCAATGGATGTTATAACTTTCAAATATGATTACTGGTTTGTCCTGGAAGGTGAAACATTTATGAGAGATCAAAACACTGCTCAATATGCAAAACTTCCACAGAAGTATCTCTACCAGAAGCAACTAAAATAGATACAATTTACTGAGAAGAGGCAAAAGGGACCTTTCTGGGGTGATGGAAATGGTATCTTGATAGAGGTTCCATGGGTATATGCTTTTGTCAGATTTGGTGAATTGTTCACTTAAAATTTGTATATTTTACTGTATATTAATTATACCTCAATAAAAAGTAAAATATTTTATTTTATGAAATTTGAGTACAATTGGTATTAGATGCAGCAGTGTGGGCTGTCAAAACTCCTTTGATGAAAATGTGCATTTGGAAATGCCCTTTACTTGGTATAGGTATAGTATTGCATTAGAGGGCATAGCCGTATGGATTGTGTAGGCTGGTTTACATTGACTTCATAGGCAGGCCAATCAGGGTGCCAGCTCTCCAGGGAAGCCATACACAGGGGTTGTAGAGTATCGATAAAATGGCAATGATAAATGTATTGTTTTTTGGACTGCTGGTTTTGAAGACTGAATGATTTAATATTTGTAAAGAACTTAGAATAGTCCTAGCACATAGCAAACACTGTAAATGTGTTTATTAGGTAAGTAAAATGGCTCCAATAAAGTAACTACTACAACCACCATTACTCTCATCTCTGCCAGTTTTATTTTCTTAACAGCACTTTTCACTGTTTAAAACGATCCTGTTGTGAATCTTTTTTTTCATGTTATTGTCAGTTACCCACCCACCTATTCCATGAGCCCCAAGATATAAGGAACCAACCTGTACTGTTCATTGCTGTACCTACCCTCCGCCCCACCACCCGGCACTAGAACAATGTCTTACACACAGTAGATGATCAGTAACATATTGAATGAATGAATATGTGAATAAAGTTTAAACAAAACCAGTTCTTAGAGAAGTGAATTCTGAGATGTAATCTCATTTTCTTAAATACTGAATAAATTATTGTGGACCTATCAAGAGCACTTAGTGATATGTAAATATATTCCTGGAGCTGAGGTGTCTGCTTTGATGAGATCAAGAAAGTCTCTTGAATAAAAGAGCCAACAGCTGGAAAAACCAAGACATGAGCATTCCAGGTAGAGGGAAATGCCAGTGCCAAGCCCTGAATATTGAATGGTTATAGCTCATCCCAGAATCTGAAGAAAGTATGAATATCAATACTTAGACTAAGATTTTGTCTCCAGAGAAACAAAAATTTGTTTTTCAGGAAACTTTATTACAGCATCTAATTATGCTAGATTTACCTTTTTTCCCTTTAGGATATACATCAACTAAGATTAAGGCAGTTTATATTATGACTGGGAATAAAGCCAAATTAACAACAGGAAAGTTTTGACCTTCAAATCTGGCAAGTGCTATATTTCCATTAACCCCTGCACCTGGCTTCAAACTGCAAGGGGAGGGACCTAATCATGTTCCTCTGTGTACCTTTTAGTATCTTCCCAAAGTAACTTGCACTTAATAAGCACAATTAATATATAATCAAGTTAAATAAATTGAATTTAAAAATGTAGACCACATGCCCAAGAGCTTGAGACCCAGGATTTAAAGAAAGGCTTAGTGTTTCACTAAGACTTTGCCTGCTGGAAGGACAGAGAGTCCACCACACAATTCAGAGGTTGGGCCCATTCCTAATAGCTCACAATTTTCTTACTGACCTTGCTAGGCCTGCAGTTCATCTCCCCCGCCAAAAAAAACAAAAAAACAAAACAAAAAACCTCCAAAACATAGTAATGAACAATAGATTTGCTTCCAGTACCATGAGTTTTAAGATAAGCTGCTGGGAGCAAGAGTTTACAACACTGCAAAATATGTTGTGAAGATTTATGTTTGAGTCAAAGGATGGGAGTTCAAACGTTTATTTCCAAGGAGCTCAGATAACACACGTTTGAAAGATGACAAGATATTTGTTCAATAACACATTTACTGTTTTGTTGAGATGAACTTACCTTCTGTGATTTTCACTGTGCAACACTGTTTTGATAGGGGGCTGAAGGGGGTGGCTTGTTTTAGCATTTGCAGAACATTTTAGGGGAAAAAATATTTGATACAAGACCAGATGATTGTCTCTTTCAACTATCTCCTCTGACTTGTGCTTCTGCATTTTTTTATTATAAGGATACATTAGCCCTCTGGGTTGCCTTCTGCCTTCCCCAACATCATTTTCAGAGCCGGAATTAAAACAATGTCTGTCTAGCATTTAACAGAACTAGTCCACCTGTACACTTACCAACACTCAGAGAGACCCAATCAAGTCAGCTAGGACAGTGCTTTTCAAGCTACAAAGTGCATCCAGATCCCCTGGGGAGCCTTTAAAAGGCCCTTCTGATTCCACAGGACTGGACTGGACCTGAGATTCCATATATGTAACAAGGTCCCAGGTGATCTCATGGACCACACACTGAGTAGCAAAGGTCTAGAAGGAAATCCATGTGTCTTCTGGAACTGATCCCTTTTTTCTTTTTCTTTCTTTCTTTTTTTTTTTTTTTTTTTTTTTTTTACGAAATCTGGTTTTAATCCTTGAAACATCATTGCGTATCTTTTGCCTCTGAAATGGATGGATATAAACCTCCTAGGCAATGAGTGCCAAAGAAGCTAGTCTTACACACCATCAGCAGCCATGTCCAGGAGAGCTGAGTACTTAATTTCTGGATTTTCCCTTGCAGTGGGCTGGTGTGTATGTCTACACTGCATTCAATTTTAGAAAAAAGAAAGTTTTTGCAATTTTCTTCAAGAGAGAACACTTCTCTGCTGTTTTTAAAACCTACTTCTCTGGCTTCCCTTGTGGTGCAGTGGTTGAGAGTCTGCCTGCAGGGGACACGGGTTCGTGCCCCGGTCCAGGAAGATCCCACATGCCGTGGAATGGCTAGGTCCGTGAGCCATGGCCGCTGAGCCAGCACATCTGAAGCCTGTGCTCTGCAATGGGAGAGGCCACAACAGTGAGAGACCCACATACTGCAAAAACACAAAAAACAAACAAACAAAAAAAACCCTACTTCTCATTTTCCTGGTATCTTCCAGCAGGCAATGGAGAAACCTGATTAACCTCACCCCTCTTTCACTTTGAGTTTCATGGTGACACTTTTCTGGCACCATCGTCAGCAGATCCTGCTTTTATGTGGAGTTGAAAGGACCATGGGAAGCACTGCTTCTTTTCTCTTGGGAAAATCCAGGGACTCGCTGGCAATGTGATTTCTTTCCCTGAAATGTGGAAGGATGATTGGCAAAAATGAAACATAGCACAGCAGTCATTCTTCACTGGGGGCCAAGTCCATGAGCAATGACGTACTTTAACTCTTAGTAGTTTCTGGACAAGGCTTAAAATAAATCATAATCCTAAGGAAAGAAAAGTTCTATTTCTTTCCAGCGGTGTCTGCGAAAATAGGAAATCTATTACAATTTGATTTTCACTCCATTCATGGAAAACCAAACAAGTTAACTAGTTTTCTTTATTTGTTTGCACACACATATGCTTGCATATGTACACACACACACACACACACACACAAACACACACACACCACAAATTTGAAGTTCAGAATAGAAAATTGATGAGGAAAATAGAATATAAATTTAAGCTATTTTACAGTCTAAGCTTCAGACCCTTATATAGGCTGAGATATTCAGAGCACAGAGGAAAATAATGAACTGGATGAGGATGAGAAAGTGCCAAAAGTGGAAAAAGTTTGTTATAACAAGATAACAATGCAGATTAGGAATCTGGATATACACAGATTCGCAGTATAGACTCATGGAAGATGAAAGTCCAGTTTGTTCCCCCTACTAGAGAGTCTAATAGGAAACCAGGCATCTGAGGATTTGAAGATTTAAACCTTGAAATTTGATTCTCTAATTATAATTGGTCTTAGCTAAGTTAGAAAATACAGGGGTGGGATGGAGCTTGAATGGAGACGGGAGGGTTGCACAGACAGCTGTCTGGAGAGGGAGACAGTTAAAAAGACTGTTTGGGCCCAAATGATTCAGGACATCCTCAGCTAAAGCTTCTATGACCTGAGTCTCAAAAAACTAAATCTGAGGTTGACAGTAAGGGTTTTTATGGCTATGTTTAGATAAAAGAAAAGAAAAATGCACAGGGGAAAAAATGTAGTGTCAGTAGAATGGGCAGGATTATTCACTTCTAGTTTGTATACTCCATCATCAAAAATCACTTGTAAACTGCAAAGATGTACCAAGTGTCATTAAGAACAAAGTGTGACAGATTAAATAAGAAAGATGAGTTCAGAGATCTCAGTGAAACGTGACCGTGGACTCAGGTAGTCCAGTCTGTCTTTGGGAAATGATGGAGAATAAATGTGGTGTCAGAAGTTAAGAGCTTCTTTGACTTCCATCTAGAGTTTTGCTTGGCATCTTTCTCAAATACTTCTCAGAAATATTAAAATTAAGTGGAAAAAGTTTTCAGTCTATCCCATGACAGTTAATAGAGAACTTGCAGATTATGCATTAGATTTGTGATTCAGGTGCCATTGATGGTTCCTGAAAGAGAAGGCTTCTTAAAAGCCTTCAGGAAACCAATATGACATCCAGTAAGAAAAGAGAAGTTTCTGTGTCTTCCCAGGTGTTGTCTGTGGATCCCTTTACTCACTTGTTTCCTATCCTCTTCTCTCCTGGGAACATGCTCCAGGTAGGAGAGACCACCTTCCTGCCAGTCTTGGACATTTTAGGTATGTGCTGGGAACACCAAAATAGATGCTGCAAGTAACTACTCAGTTAATTTTAATTTCCAGAGTAGGAACAACTGACTTGAATTTTTTTAATTTTTTGAACTCTTTAATAACTAAGTAAAATAAGTTGTGGTGGGAAGATAAGAGAATTTCCCGTAGACCTTTTGAACTAGAGCTCATAGATTTCAGTGCCGTCACTGGCTAAGGTGATACAATGAGGTTATCAATCAGTGCTTTTCAGGCCTTGACCTGAATGGTTATGAATTCCATTTTGAGGGTTGGGAACTACAATATTAAAAAATGAAATAGAATATAATAAAGTCAAATATAATATAGTGGAAAACACCAGAGCATATCACAACTAATAAGGTTAAGTGCTGGTTTGCGTATGTTTCAGTTACGTATATACCTGTGTGTATGAGTGTACTGAGTGGTGATGTGCATTTTGACTGAGGGGCGTGATCAGAAAAATGTAAAACTACTGACAAACACCGATGTATTTCCGTTAGAAAGATTTTTAAATGAAGCTCTTTATGGTAAAAGGAAAGAAGAACACAGAATTTTCAGGATCTACTCTACAAAGGCACTTTTATCCTTTCAACCTCTGATTATTAAGCATTATGTTTTACTGTGTTTATGTATGAACTCTCAGTGGCCTAAAAAGGTGAATTAACTTCAGTGACTTAAAAATATAAATTACCGGGCTTCCCTGGTGGCGCAGTGGTTGAGAGTCCGCCTGCTGATGCAGGGGACTCAGGTTCGTGCCCCGGTCTGGGAAGATCCCACATGCCGTTGAGCAGCTGGGCCCGTGAGCCATGGCCATTGAGCCTGCATGTCCGGAGCCTGTGCTCCGCAACGGGAGAGGCCACAACAGTGAGAGGCCCACATACCGCAGGGGAAAAAAAAAATATATATATATATAAATTACCTTGAGTCTTACCTGTTGCTTGTAAGTGTCAGAGCCTGAATTCGAACATGAATCTGCATTAGCCACACTAAATCCATATGTTTGTTATAGTTCAAGGTTGGGCAACAGAGGGGCAGGTCAGCTTGAGAAGCTGTAAGCGTATGATGAAGGCTGAGAGTCTGAACCATGGAGTAAAGTCAAGGGTTATTTACTTTGTGGTTGGGCAAGTAAAAGTGTGAATCTGAAGACACGTCTGAAACTAGAAGATAAGCCCATGGGAGAAGTAGGAAAATGTGCCGTGAGTTTGAGTTATATTTGCAAAAAAGCAAAGCTGAGTTCACGATGGAAGAATTTCTACGTAAGTAGAGAGGGTAGAGGTGATCAGCAAAGGCTGAGGTTGCTGGAGAGAGGCTGCAGATGATGTGAAAGCCAGGCATGTTTAGAAGCGAAGGGAATAGGAAGGAGGTTCTCCCAGGTCAGTTTTAAGGCTGAGATTATACTTCTTAGGAAAACTGGGCTCATGGTTGGAGCAGGCTGAGCTGGTGCGTCTGTGGACAGTAGCCTCAGGACCACCCTGCCTGGGAACAGGATGGACCCAAAGCTGGGCTGAGAATGCAAGTTGCAGGTGCATGTTTAATGAATCTAGCTGAGAGAATTAGGGAACAAAGGATGTTAGGATTCAAACTGGTTCTGATGTGAGAGTTTCCTTTTCAAAGACGAAGCTAACAGAACTATAGCAGTGCTGATGATGAAAATTTCTATTTTTATTTTTCATCAAAAGAAAGAAGAGAAAGTGGAAATTAAAGAACAAAATCTTTTCCCATTGTTTCCCACTGTTTATCTTTATTGGTTTAAAACATGAAAAGGATTTATATTATGTTATTATTACATATTATGTATTACTAAACAATTATATATTGATTTAATATGCATTTTTTAAACATCTTTATTGGAGTATAATTGCTTTACAATGGTGTGTTTTTTTCTGCTTTATAACAAAGTGAACCAGCTATACATATACATATATCCCCATGTCTCTTCTTTCTTGCATCTACCTCCCTCCCACCCTCCCTATCCCATCCCTCTAGGTGGTCACAAAGCACTGAGCTGATCTCCCTGTGCTACGCGGCTGCTTCGCACTATCTATTTTACATTTGCTAGTATGTATAAGTCCATGCCACTCTCTCACTTCGTCCCAGCTTACCCTTCCCCCTCCCCATGTCCTCAAGTCCATTCCCTACATCTGCGTCTTTATTCCTATCCAGCCCCTAGCTTCTTCATAACCTTTTTTTTTTTTTTTTTTAGATTCCATATATATGTGTTAGCATACGGTATTTGTTTTTCTCTTTCTGACTTACTTCACTCTGTATCACAGATTCTAGGTCCATCCACCTCACTACAAATAACTCAATTCCCTTTCTTTTTATGGCTGAGTAATATTCCATTGTATATATGTGCCACATCTTCTTTATTCATTCATCTTTCGATGGGCACTTAGGCTGCTTCCATATCCTGGCTATTGTAAATGGAGCTGCAACGAACATTGTGGTACATGACTCTTTTGGAATTATGGTTTTCTCAGGGTATATGCCCAGTAGTGGGATTGCCGGGTCATAGGGTAGTTCTATTTTTAGTTTTGTAAGGAACCTACATACTGTTCTCCATAATGGCTATATCAATTTACACTGCTACCAACAGTGCAAAAGTGTTCCCTTTTCTCCACACCCTCTCCAGCATTTACTGTTTGTAGACTTTCTGATGATGGCCATTCTGACTGGTGTGAGGTGATACCTCATTGTAGTTTTTGTTTGCATTTCTCTAATGATTAGTGATGTTGAGCATCCTTTCATGTGTTTGTTGGCAATCTGTATATCTTCTTTGGAGAAATGTCTATTTAGGTCTTCTTCCCATTTTTGGATTGGGTTGTTTGATTTTTTGATATTGAGCTGCATGAGCTGCTTGTAGATTTTGGAGATTAATCCTTTGTCAGTTGCTTCATTTGTAAATATTTTCTCCCATTCTGAGGCTTGTCTTTTCATCTTGTTTATGTTTCCCTTTGCTGTGCAAAAGCTTTTCATTAGGTCCCATTTGTTTATTTTTGTTTTTATTTCCATTTCTCTAGGAGGTGGGTCAAAAAGGATCTTGCTGTGATTTATGTCACAGAGTGTTCTGCCTATGTTTTCCTCTAAGAGTTTTATAGTGTCTGGCCTTACATTTAGGTCTTAATCCATTTTGAGTTTATTTTTGTGTATGGTGTTAGGGAGTGTTCTCATTTCATTCTTTTACATGTAGCGGTCCAGTTTTCCCAGCACCACTTATTGAAGAGGCTGTCTTTTCTCCACTGTATATTTTTGCCTCCTTTATCAAAAATAAGGTGACCATATGTACATGAGTTTATCTCTGGGCTTTCTATCCTGTTCCATTGATCTATATTTCTGTTTTTGTGCCAGTACCATACTGTCTTGATTACTGTAGCTTTGTAGTAGTCTGAAGTCAAGGAGACTGATTCCTCCAGCTGTGCTTTTCTTTGTCACAGTTGTTCTGTCTATTCGGGGTCTTTTGTGTTTCCATACAAATTGTGAATTTTTTTGTTCTAGTTCTGTGAAAAATGCCATTGGTAGTTTGATAGGGATTGCATTGAATCTGTAGATTGCTTTGGGTAGTATAGTCATTTTCACAATGTTGATTCTTCCACTCCAAGAACATGGTATATCTCTCCATCTGTTTGTATCATCTTTAATTTCTTTCATCAGTGTCTTATAGTTTTCTACATACAGGTGTTTTGTCTCCATAGGTAGGTTTATTCTTAGGTATTTTATTCTTTTTGTTGCAGTGGTAAATGGGAGTGTTTCCTTAATTTCTTTTCCAGTTTTTCATCTTTAGTGTATAGGAATGCAAAAGATTTCTGTGCATTAATTTTGTATCCTGCTACTTTACCAAATTCATTGATTAGCTTTAGTAGTTTTCTGGTAACATCTTTAGGATTCTCTATATACAGTATCATGTCATCCGCAGACAGTGACAGCTTTACTTCTTCTTTTCTGGTTTGGATTCCTTTTATTTCTTTTTCTTCTCTGATTGCTGTGGCTAAAACTTCCAAAACTATGTTGAATAATACTGGTGAGAGTGGGCAACCTTGTCTTGTTCCTGATCTTAGTGGAAATGGTTTCAGTTTTTCACCATTGAGAACAATGTTGGCTGTGGGTTTGTCATATATGGCCTTTATTATGTTGAGGTAAATATGCCTACTTTCTGGAGGGTTTTTCTCATAAATGGAAGTTGAATTTTGTTGACAGCTTTTTCTGCATCTATTGAGATGATCATATGGTTTTTATCCTTCAATTTGTTAATATGGTGTATCACATTGATTGATTTGCATATATTGAAGAATCATTGAATTCCTGGGATAAACCCCACTTGATCATGGTGTATGATCTTTTTAATGTGCTGTTGCATTCTGTTTGCTAGTATTTTGTTGAGGATTTTTGAATCAATATGTATTATTAAGCTTTTTTTAAATTTAATTAATTCTAAACTCCAAATGAGATAGAAAAGAAAGCAAAACAGTCAAAAATGCTACTCAGTTTTATGCACTATTCTGAATGTTGAAGTTCTTTATGAAAATTAACAGAACCTCTAAGATTATTATCAGTAGGCGATTTTCATTGTCACTAACTAGGCATAAAGATTGGATTATGGTCATGACCTGAAAGCTATACTAGAAGAATGTTTACCTGAATGGAAACATCACTCTTTTTTGTTTTGAAAAAGAAACAGAAGCAGAGGAAAAGCAGAAGTACTTGGAGGAGAAAAAGAAAAAAACATCTTTCCAACAAAATGCAACAAATGTATGAATCCAAAAGTGATTTTTAAATACCATAAATTGTTTCACATTCTTTCTTGATAAGTTTTGCCACCAAATGAGTTTACTACAAACTCATGGCCCGATTTGTGGTTTTCAGAGGTTTTAGGGTTTCCAGATTATGGCTGGGGGATTATAGACCTGTATTTGGTATGCAGAGTTTTGGCAAGGGGCTTCAATATTCATTCTGATGTCCCCTTTCTGGGTTTCTGTCTGTGTCATCACATTCTTCACAATGGTGTAAAGTTCTCCTGACAATTTAGTGTCAGCAAAGATTACTTTGGAGGTCACATTTTCACATGAGGGTCTTGGAAAGAGCAAAGTATTAGTTGAAATTTAATTTAACAATTTGATTTGAAGGGGCTTAGATGCTGTAATTAGTCTGCTCAGGCTGCCTTTAACAAAATACCAGAGAATGGATAAACTACAGAAATTTATTTCTCATATTCTGGAGGCTGGGAAATCCAAATTCAAGATGCCAGTAAGATAAGTTTCATTTTGAGGCTCCTTCTCTTGACTTGTAGACAGCTGACATCTCCCTATATGTGCATATGACCTCTCTATCGTGTGTACCAGGAGAGAAAGAAAGAGGGAGAGAGATAGAGAGAGAGACGTCTCTGGTGTCTCTTCTTATAAGACCACTAATCCTATCATACTGGGACTGCACTCTTGTGATTATTGGATTTTCATTACTTACCTACATATAGTCACATTAGGGGTTAGAGTTTCAACATATGAATTTGGGTGGACACAATTCAGTCTGTAGCATAGGCTGAAATTCAGAAATGCCTTTCACTGCTTACCAGATGCTTATGTGCTGTGGTTTGTGGCAGTTTTTCTTTTAAATCCTATTTTTTTTCAATTCCATGTTTGCTTCTTTTCTAAGAAATTCTTTCCCATATGATCAAAGAGACAGGAACCTAAAAGTGGCATTTGAAGTTTTCAACATTAAACCTTTGATCGATGGAGCCTAGTTACCAGTAGAGCAAGGAGAAGAGAGCTCACTCAATCATCTAAATTTGCAGGGCAGAAGTGCCAAAATCCAGTTGGCATGGAAAATATTTCCTGTCCTGAGTTAAATTTAGTACTGAACCCACCATTTCTGGATGATTTCTCCCAGGGGTGCCTGTAGGGGCCAGCAGTGTGTGACCCCTTCTGCTTGTGCCATCTGGAGGTTTTCTCATCACACATGGGATCCATTCACCAGTCCTGGCTAGAAACAGTTTCCCAGAGTGAACGGATTCAGCACCATGGGTACAGTCAGCTGAGGTTAAACAAGCTTCTAATTAGACCCAGGATGGTTTATTAACACGGTTAGCTTTCTGGAGGACAGTTACAACAGGAAGCAAATTCCTTGCAGCATCCTGTCTTTTTTTTGAGCAATGTTAGTTGATCAAGAGGGAAACCTCAGAATCGGGAGTGTAATTGTAAACATCTAGGAATTTAACTTTCTAATAACTGTAAAATTTTAACTGTAAACTTTCTAATAACTGTAAAGGAATATATAACTTTCTAAGAACTGTAGCACAAGAATGGATCCTAGAAAAATTGCTGGGAAATTAATTGTTAAAGTGCTGAAGGTTTCAAATTTGGGAAGAATATAGTTATTTTGATTTGCAACATGAAAGCTGTTTTTGCCCATGCTTTCTGGAGGTTTCCTGAAAAGAGGGGACCTATGAATTGCAAAGTCAAGCATAGACTGTGGAGTGACATTATTGGTGTCATATTCTATCCTTGTGACCTTTGGCAAGTTCTCTAATCATCTGTGTCTCAGTTTCCTGAGCTGTAAATGCAAGTAATAAAAAGCAACTGTCTCACAGGATTGTTGCAAGGATTAAATGAGAAAATCTACAGAGAACATAAAAGGGGAGCTGGCATCAAGTGAGTGTTCCGTAAATGATGGATATACCATCATCATCATCATCATCATCATCTTCTATATTATCAGCACCATTATCATCATCATCATGGATGAGCTTTATCAGATAATCATTGTATCCATCTGATAATGTTCCACTGCTAATTGCCCCAAGAGTGGTGTGAAAGAAGTCTGTACATAGGTGCTGAAAGTGTTTAATTCTAACAGTATGATATCTGCAGTATCTGATGCTAATGGTATCAGAGGATAAGCTGATTCTCTGGAAGAAGGGTATACTTGCTTCTATTGAAAAATATGAATTAGTCAACCCATCATACTTTTTGTTCTTGCCCTTATTACCAGAAAATTACAAGATGATTTTCAATCACAGTGGCTATTAGTTTCTGTGACTAACATGTTTATTTCTTTCCTTTCTTATGAATTTGATTTTCTATTCATAAGCTAAAAAACACACACATTCTAAAATGTGTGTACCAGGAAGAGACAGGAAGTTAGTTGACAATTGTTTAATTCCTGTATTCATTCCAGTTAGTTAGTGTCTGCACTTCCTTCTGAAATGTAAACATTTTTGGAAGTATGGTCTCTATCTTGTTATTTTTCATTCTTTCATTCATAAAAACTTGGATGAAGATGTCCAAAACGCTAGACACTAAGGTTTCACAGCGGTGAAGCACCTGGTCTCTATCTTTAACTGTATAGCATTGAGCAGAGGACAAATTTATAAAATAATAATTATAATAATAATAATATCTACTATCTATATGAACATGTAAGATCAGGAGGGTGAGAATTTCTTTCTTATTCACTGCTTTATCTCTACTCCTAAGACAGTGCCTGGAACAGATTAGATGCTCAATTGATATTTCTTCAATAAATTACTATACCAAGCATTTTACATATATTAAAAATATAAGAACTAACATATATTGAGCAATTCATATCTATATGCTAAACACTATACTTGGCATTTCACAATACCATGAGAAACAATTATTAATACTTTGAAACCAAAGTGAACATTAAGGTCTAGAGAGATTATATAGTTCGCCCAGGGTCACGCAACTAATAAGAGCCAGGCAAAGGGCTGGTTCCAGAGTCCATACCCTTAACCAATACCTTCATCTTTTACACTGTCTTACCCTAATACCACAGAGGTGGAGAGATAGTTTCCCCCACTTCATGGGTAATGAAACTGAGACTTCCTAATGCAGGACCTGCTTAGTGAAAGTCATGTTCAAACTGACACTCTCAGTACTCCAAAGTATACACCCTTCCACTATACCACCCAGCCTCTCATGCACATAGACAACTAGACCTATACATGTTCTAATGAAAGTCTGTACACATTGTACTGGGACCTTGTCATGTAGTCACAGTTCTTGATTCCATGACATGTGACATGCCTGAAGTAGAATACCTGTTGAGTTGAGCTACAAAGTTAACCCATTGGTGATGGAATTTGGCATGAAACTTACAAGCTACCCATTGATTTGCATTGGTCACCCTTCGCTACACTGCTTAGTTCTTGTGTAGATATCCTCTAAACATTAAGGCAGTTTCTATTCTTGCCATAGAGAATTGTGGAACATAGATGTGTTAGACAGAATTCTGAGATGGCCCCCCCTAACCCCCACCCTGTGTTGTCCATGCTCTCCATAATTTGCTCCCCTGGAGGGTGGGCAGGATCTAGGACTTTCTTGTAGCCAACAGAATATGACAAAGGTGAAGGAATTCTCTGCAGATATAATTAAAGTCCCAAGTCAGCTGATTTAGAGTGAATCAAAAGAGATCTCCTATCCTAGATGGGTTTGACTTAATTAAGTAGAAGCCCTTAAAAAAATAGACTGGGCCATTCCCGAGATGAGAGCCTGTCCTCACAGACTTGATGAAGTTGGTAGCCATGTTAGAGGGGCCCACATGGAGAGGACATGTGACAGGTTCTAGGAACTGCAAGCAACCTACCTCTGGGATCTATGGAAGCCAGTAAAAAGCCAGGGCCTTCAGTCATACAGCTCAAGAAATTGAACTTAGCCAACAACCTGAATGATCTCAGAAGAGGACTATTCCCCAGTCAAGTCTCTCGGTGATAACACAGCCTAGCCTAGCTGACACCTTAATAGCAACCTTGTGAGCCTCTGACAGAAGATTCCGCGAGGCTGTGCTCAGACATCTAATATGTGGACACAGAGAAAATGTGTGCTGTTTAAGCTGCTGGATTGGTGGTAATTTCTTATGTAGTGATGGAAAACTAACACTGGTGCCTTAGTGTCACGTCAGTTGTAATCTCAAAAGGTTAGTTAATGCCACCATTATGTCACTGGCCTTATTCCTGTGGTTTCATTTCTTACAAGTAAACTTTTGGATTCAGTTAAAAGTTAATGTTCCATTTCCCCTTTATCAGATAGACTAAAATTCAAAGAGTTTTTTTCAAGGAAGCTGTATGTTCTAAAATACCATTATTGTGGTTGAGTAACTCCAGGTGGAAAGATGAACTATAACAAGATTTCAAGCATCTCTAAGGATAAATTAGAAAAATGCTAGGTGATCCCAAGATGAGCTGTGCTAAATTTCCTCTCCATATGAGGTAGATAATGATGTGTTTCTCTACTTCTTTTGAAAGTTCCATCATTAAGAATATTGAATATAATATGTGAGTACATACATTAATTTTTTTGATCAATGACTATTACTGCTTCACTAAATCTAGAAACCTCACTTTGTGTTCAGAAAAAAAAGCAAGCTCTTCAAGGTAAGCTTTAACACTCTTACTACATGGGAAGAGAATTTTAATTAAACAAATCTGTTATCACCTAACACTGTTCGTCTTCCTTCTCTCCCTCTCCTTTCTCTCTTCCCCCCATCATTTCTCAGATCTTAATATCTGTTAGCTCCCCTCCACATAATCCAATCCCCCACCCCCACTCTAGGTTTACATCCTTCTAGCTCCAAATTCAACAGAGAGCCCTGGTCCCATATACTCCAGCAAGAACCCTGGCATAACTTTCATTGGACCAACTTATGTTGTGAGCCAACCCTTGACCTAGTCGCTCTGGCCATGGGCTTTGATGATCTGGTAGCCAGGCCTGGAATTCACGCCCTTCCCTATAGTCAGGAGCAAAGTTGGTTAATCAAAACCATGTGGACTGGAGTTCTGTTTTCGAAAAAAGGGAAATGGATGAAAAGTTTCTTTTACAGAAACGACTTCCAAAAAAAAGCAGAAGTTTTTCCAGGGGGTGGAAGTTGAGAAACACATTTAGAATCATCTGAAGATTGGAGGGAGTTGGGGATAGAAGAAAGGACATTCTAAAGCACCTATTTATTAAAATATCACCTACTAGTATGGGTAGAGGCAACTAGATCAGTGGAATAGAAAAGATTAGAAGCTGTTCAACTAGGCATGACTCATTTAGAATGGCTGCATGAAATGCTATTTCATTATAAAGCTATTGTTTTAGAAACGTTTTTAATAAACTATACACAAACACATGAACACAAAATCTTACAGTTCTTAGTGCATTTAATATTTATTTCTCAAAGAGCCAGTCATCTAGTAGAGTGACAGCTTATTGGATTCACATCAATTTATTCTCTCTGATGTGGTGTCTATTTCTAGCAGTATTTTGTATTATCATGAACATTTCTGAGCCAAGATGGCTGATAAAAATGTGCATATGTTAGCTGTGGCAGTGCGCACAAGAATGGCAAAGAAAAATATCCAATTTGATGTTAAAATACCACTTTTACTGGGTCTCTGGGCACTCACAAGATGATGATCAAGGAAATACTAGGGAAAATTAACAATTATATAGTTATTAGGTATTAGGGAAGATCTTTGAAAACTTAATAAATCATATACTCACTGCTGCAGCCTCAGAGGACTGACAGCTGGAGAAAAAGTGAGATTGCATCTCTATATAGAGACTATGCCATAATGAGGAGGTCATGCACTCAAACATAAATAAATCTACATGAATAATTTTATACATTTGATATATTTATAAATACATTTTATTGCATATATTTATCATTTAGGTAATTACTGTATTCTATATAATTTATACTACACTTTTATTTTTTATATTTTAGTATTTTTAATGTGTATGAGTAATTTCATATATGTTTATTTTTGGTAATTAAGCACCAGGTGTAAGTGACATTTCCAATTAATTGGGAAATGGTATCTTTTGTAAGGGTTTTGGGACAATGTATAAACATGTAATGTGAGTAATTTTGGCACCCTGCCTTACACCATATAAATAAATAAGTTCCAGATGGCATAAATATCTAAAACATTGAAGGAAATCCAAAATTACTAGAATATGCAAAAAATACTTTTTATAATTGTGGAGGGAGAGAAGACATTTCTAGACATGATACAAAACCCAGAAACCGGAAAGGAAATCATAGGCAGATTATCTGTTTAGCATTGTTGACTGTCTGATTGGCCAAAGATGCAACAAAGGTAAAAGATAAGTTATAGACTGAAAGAAAACACATATGATATATATTTATAACTACCATATATATATATATATAGCTCAAATCAACATGAAATGAGGTTCTTGGGCATCTCTGAATGTAAGCCCCACTTGTCTCCTATCTACAAGGTCTAGAGTGCTTCAGGAATCAATTCCTACTGCCCCTGGCCAGGTGCACTGAGGTCTGCCTCTCTATGGCTTCTGTACAGCAATGTTTCCCAGAGGATCCTTGGGACCCAGCTCCTCACCACCCCTTCTCAACAGAGCCACAAAATTCTCAGTCTTCACCCCAAACCACAAGGAGAGTATCTCCTTAATCACTGGCCACAGGCTATCTCACCTGGTCCCATGATGAAAGAAGCACACCCCCTGTTCTTCTTTGACGATTTGGCACACTCCTGGCCTTACATGTACCCTCCAGGAACTGACTGTTTACTCTTTGGATGTTAACTTCACTCCAGAAAGAAAATTGTGAAGAAAAGAGGGTCAGGAACATACTCTCAGAAGGCCATCTCCTCCGAATCCCCCTCTCTGCAGTTAGTTTTGAGCATCTATTTTTTTTTTTTTTTGAAAAATTTACTGAAAACTTTTATTGTAATCAAAAGGTGACATAACGGAGTTGTAATGAATTCAGCAAATCATTCTGCTGATATTTTAGAACTGATATCAGATTTTGCCAGGCAATTAAAAAAATTCAAATGTGAAAATTTCACAGTACAGTAAACTCCACCCCCAACTAATTCATGGTGGTTAAAAATAATAGGCCCTAGCAAAACCTCTCATGTTACATGGTCACAACTCACAATTCTGTACAAAAGTTCGTGTTATAAAGCTCTGATGTAAAAATCAAATAATTAAGCAGCAATATTTTAAGTGCATCTCTTGAGAGCCTGTAAGGTTCCTTTAAACTATGTTTGTATCCCCAGTGCTTTGCATAGAGCAAGCATTCAGGAAGTATTTTAGCAAGGCTGAGCAAAGGATTTAACAGTCGACAGAGAGCAAATTGCCGACTCCCTCTATATTTTCCATCCACAGGATTCAGGTTTGGTGGCTGAAGTAGTTGTAGTAAAGATGTCAAGCTTTGAGGTATCTAGTGGACATTAGCACACTGGCATGTTTCTTAAGACTAAGGGATTCTTTTATTGACCCTTTCCAAACAATACCTAAAGCAAAAACCTCTTATTTTAAAGCCTTCAAGTGATGACAGGATGTATTTTTCCCTAAAATTCATAAATACAAGTAACATAAACCGTTATTATTTCATAAGAAAAACTGTGCTACAGAAATACTCAGATGCTTAACCAAGGGAGCTGGGTTTTCTGTCACATTTTTATTTGAAGTCATATGGATCACACTATTTAAACCACATCCCAAACAGGCATCTATTACTCTTTAAAGTTGTGTGGCATTTGGATATTTAGATTTATGACATTTAGGTATTTGGATAGATATGTGGGTAGCAGATCTATAAGTAAAACTTGGATCTTTTCTAATTTTATCCTAATTCTACAGTATTTTCTAAATTCTGCCTTCTATTTGATTTATACATTTCCCTGCCTTTTTTTTTTTTTTTTTGACTGGTTAGATTTTTTTCTTTTCTTTTCTTTTTTTTTCTATATTATTGGCCCTTATCCAGACATAGAAAACTCTACTTATCATGTACCAAAAATCTTAAATTTTTAAAAATGTCCTTTGACTAAAACATCCCTTGTCCTCTTCTGAAACTACTATGATCTTTACTTTCTATTTTATTTTAATTAACAATATCTTAGAGATTTGCAAGCTTATTTGTGGGTGCATATATATTATCTTGTTAAGTATACAGGAGTGATGCATATAAAAGATTATGTTAGTTTCAAAGAATTTTGCGCTAAAGAAATGATAAGAATCCTAAATAATATAATTTCACATACTCAGAGCTTCTTTCATTAGAGCATTTGAAATATAAGCTGATCACATCAAGGTCACCATGAAGTAGGATGATTTAAACTAGTTGTGTTTGGACAGGAATACCTTGTAGCTTGAAAGCCAGCAATCAATCAGTGACTGGAAAACATATCTCAAAGGCTGGAAAATTATTTTAATGGTGGCCAATATTCTGCTGGCAAAAAGGCTTAAACATTTGAGAAGCCCATAGCTAATATTGATATGAGTGATGATAAATAAGGACACATTAATTTTATTGTTCTGTTTTCTTTCTTCAAAAACCTTTGGACTTTTTAATTCACATTTTTATTGTCTAAGAAAACTTCTTAACAGTTATAGCTGGGACCTTGAAAGGAGAAGGGAAACTCAGAGCAAAGGGGTCCGCAGAGATTCCTTATGTTTTTTGGACTTTCTGCAGGAATTGATTGCTATATGTTATTCCGTCTCACACCTTTTAACCGGTAAAACACTTATCTCTTCGGGGCTTACTCGTGTTTCCATATACCTGGAAAGTTTGTATATTACAGCTAGCACACAGCTAAGAAATTAACACAGATGCACTATTTTACAGTAGAAGGGACTTGAAACAGAACAAATTCAAACGACTTTACTGCAGTCATTCAGCAGAATAATCTTTTCCAAAAGGCATCATCACAAGAAATCTGATTATGTCCCTGCAAATAAGTAGCTACATCTCTTAACAATGTTCCAATTATTATTATTGTACACAATTAAAGGAAAATCATTGTTTCTAACTGTTGATATTTCAGTTAAAGCAGTATCAGCATTTGTTCATTGAAGTCAAGCATGGTTAGCTCTGCCGAATTTGAGTGAAAATTTCACCCATGTGATTCTCTTTAATAAAAAATAAATTCAGAATTACATGGTAGTATTTGAAATCTATGTGCAAATATCAATTTCAAACTTACAGACCATAATAAGATACTTACAGAAGAGCCTGATAATGGAGACCATCAGCCAAAGACTTCCTGAATATTATATAAATTTCTGAAGAGTAGAGTGATTTGCTACAAGAGAGAATTGCTTTGAATACATTTTCCAGCCAAGGCTTTTGATACTTTGCATTGTACTCGTTGCAAGATAATCTGATCACAGAATAAGAAATTTGATCCGTGTAGTTCCAACTCATGTCAGTAAGAAATAATAAATACTCCTTATTCTGGAGGTTTGCTGAGTGACTTAATATTTATCTAAATATAGATGGTTTTGCATGAACACTGAGAGCTATGTTTGCTTACTAATGAACCAGGCAGATATGAAACATGAGCAATGACTGCCCAGGGCAGAAGGTGTCTCTGAAATTATTCATGCTTCCAGCAGAAGTAAGAATTCCTATGGGGGACGGGGAGGGGACTGTTGCCTCTTCAAACTTTGCTTAGGAAGGGTGACCATTCCCCTTGGCTTGCTCAACTATGAAGCTCTTTGTACTGGAAAAATTCCTTAAGCCAGTTTAAATATCAATACAGGAGGATTAAGTAACTGAGCAGCAACAATAAGGCACCTTACCTCTACCTGTGATAAAATTAATATAAAGAAGCATTGTATCAAGATAAATGAATGTGGACAAAATAAAGATTTGGTTTCAAGAAATATATTTTGTCTAGTTCTAATTTCACATAAAAGAAAATAAGGCACACTGAATATAACTGAATCCAGAATATACATAGAAATAAAATAATATTCCCTTTGTGTGTAGAAGATATAGTTTAATGATTCTGTCATCTTTTATTTTTATTTTGAGAGTTTTCTAAAGAAGTCTGTATATGTTTTAATAACTTAATTTTACCTCTTTATTGTTTTAAGAATTTTCCTGATATTTAAAAAAAATGTAAAGCCCAGTTCAATGAATAGCTACATTAAAAGTTTAGTGAAAGCCCCAAATCAAAATTATCTTCTTTTGCAAGTAATTCAGTGGATATTCTTGACATCAATTTATCAAGATTTACAATACTATCTATTCAATTCTTCTTGGTTTTATTGATGAAACCCAGGAGATTCAAGTACTTTTGCCATGTTGTAGAAAAACCAGTAAATCAGCCAAACATAAAAACCGAGCATGCTGGGATAACACTATTTAGTTATGAAATAGCTACTGAGTCATATTTATTTCCTTGAACATTAGTACAATGCAATAAGACTCAGTAAAGCCCAGTTTTCCAGAGAGTAGAAAAAATTGCATTTGACATTTTGATATAAAAACTGTACTGTGAAGTTTAATGCAAATGACAGTTGATGGTGGGTCCTGGCCTTGGACTACATTTTTCTCAAAAATCATTGGCTGGTGTGGAAGAGGCCAGTTCTTCCATCTCAATGGGATGAGACCTCTGATTTTTACCTGGTAATGGAACAGTATACCATTCACTATCAATTTAAAAATCACTTTTACCAATGTGAAAAAGAAATTGGCAAGAAAGCTTATAGACCATTAGCCAAACTGGAGAAGGGACATAGGCTTATTTTTCACTCTTTGCTGCCTCCCAATCACTCCCTCTCCCCCGAAATCCAGTTTCTACCATTGTCTTCTCCGTTCCGTGGGTGCCCTGGGAAGGTGACTCTCGGGGAAAGTTTGAGTTTAGCCAGCGGGATACCCAGTCAGGCTATTAGAGGGTGTAGGGATAGAGATGTGAGGTGTTTATCCTCTACTCTCCTCTTCTTCAGCACCACTCTTCTGGCAGTGGCAGAATATCTCTTCAACTACAGCTCCCAAAAGGCAGCCCCTCTTTTATGGCTCCAGCTCTGACCACATACAGTCAGTCATTCTCTTCCCATCACACCCCCTTACTTCCACTTCAGGCCCAGGAGTTATGACAGCTCCCTAAAGTGGCTAACCCTGCATGAACCAGCTTCCCGTATTGGCTGTCCTAACTTGCCCTATACCTCTGAGTTCTATACCTTCATTAAAGCCTCTTCACTTAATATATCTTCTCATTAAAATTTTGAGCGTGTGGGGGGCTAGGATCTTGACTGCTATGGGGTTTTTAAGTCCCTGGTTTGGGAACACTTAGGAAAGAACAAGTTGAGCATTAGGAGTCTGCATGAGTAGGTCATTTAGTCAAGCAAATTAGTATAGTCATTCCCAATGAATGGGTGTTTATGATGGATTATATCTCAGTGTTATAGCCTTCCTCTTCTTCTGATCAATTATTTTTATTAAGCAATTCTATGAAGCCATCATAGAAGATGCTGTTTTCTTTTTCTTTTTTTTAAAATAGATCTTTATTGGAATATAATTGCTTCACAATACTGTGTTAGTTTCTGTTGTACAACAAGGTGAATCAGTCATATGCATACACATGTCCCTATATCCCTTCCCTCTTGAGCCTCCCTCCCACCCTCCCTATCCCACGTCTCTAGGTCGTTGCAAAGCACCAAGCTGATCTCCCTCTGCTATGCTGCTGCTTCCCATTAGCTACCTATTTTATATTCGGTAGTGTATATATGTCAATGCAACTCTCACTTCGCCCCAGCTTCCCCCTCCCCTGTGTCCTCCAGTCCATTCTCTATGTGTACGTCTATTCCTGCCCTGCCACTAGGTTCATCAGTACCTCCTTTATTTATTTATTTATTTTTTTAGATTTCATATATATGTGTTAGCATACAGTATTTGTTTTTCCCTTTCTGACTTACTTCACTCTGTATGACAGAATCTAGGTCCATCCACCTCACAAAAAATAATGCAACTTTGTTTCTTTTTGTGGCTGAGTAATATTCCATTGTATACATGTACCACATCTTTATCCATTCAACTGTTGATGGACACGATCTTGAGAAAGAAAAATGGAGCTGGAGGAATCAGGCTCCCCGACTTCAAGCTATACTACAAAGCTACAATAATCAAGACAGTATGGTACTGGCACAAAAACAGAAATATACATCAATGGTACAGGATAGAAAGCCCAGAGATAAACTCACTCACATATTGTCACTTAATTTACGACAAAGGAGTCAAGAACATACACTGGAGAAAAGACAGCCTCTTCAATAAGTTGTGCTGGGAAAACTGGACAGCTACATGTAAAAGAATGAAATAAAAAGCTGCTATTTTCAAATTTTATGTGATGCACAATTTGGAGATATGGTTGATTCATTGAATAATAGCATGAAGACTCAAAGAGGTCTTAGTGATCTGGAATCCTGGATGTGCAGAATTGGAGTTTCATTGAAATTACACACAAATTACAATATGCATGTATGAATGTCGAGAAACTGAGTGATTTGCTTTGATCATAAATTCAGTGTGAAGTAATATTGTGATTTGGCTGTTTAGAAATATTCATCACATTCTAGAGATCATTAAAATAAGTCAAAGGCCAACTATAATCTGCACCAATCAGACCTCACCTGGAGACATGCTTCTAGTTTGGGGCACTACCATGAACAGGTAAACAAACAAGAGAGCTGTGTGGCAAGTGGTTCCAAGCACAGGATTTTGAGTGGCTGGATTTTAGTGGCCTGGGTTTTACTGTCAACTCTTTTAGTTACTAGCTGTGAAATTTGGGACAGCTGCATACCTCATGTCCCTCATCTCTTAAGTGGGGATCCCAAGACCTTGGAAGTAGTCATTGAGAAAATGTACATAAAGCTGTGCCAACAACATTCCAAATGCTCTACAAATAATACCTAGAATACTACTGATAAACACTAGGGTGTGACTGGTCTGGAAACCAAGTTACATGAGTAACAGTCCAGGAAACTGGAGAGAGTTTTGTTTCTAGTAGAAAAGACATGCTGAGGAAGGGGCTCGGCTTCTTCAGAAATGTGAAAGATTGTTCAGTAGGAAAGAGAGTTGCCCTAGGGAGTCAGAAGGAGACTCTCAGTGCAAATTACAGGGAAATGTAATTTTGCCCAATATCAGAAATACCTTTCTAGTTTCTTCATGTCCATCAAGGAAGCAGGCTAACTAGAAAGTCTTTTTGAGTTATTTGTCAACAAAACTGGATAATTACAATGTGGAATATGATTTTAGCAGGAAATCCTGCGATAAGGGCTGGTGTGGGGGGAGGGCCATGACAGAAGGAAAAGGTGACAAATGACCTTTAATTCCCTTTTGGGACTCTATGATTTCCAACTCTGTGTATATTGGACAGAATATCAGGAAAATGGCTGCAACCTTTGTTTGTATTCATGTTGCCTCTTTCAAATCAGCCCTTTGGCAGTAGCCCTGAGACATGTTGTCCCAGCTAGGCTTGGTAATCCCACCTATATTTTCCTGTGGAGAGGATTTTGCCTGCCAGATTTTGCCTTTAGGTGGCACACAATGGCTTCTATGTCACCAGCTTTGTAGACTTCTTCAAGAAACTGTTTCTGGGGATAGAAGCTTACTAACTTGGGCTAAATCCCTTTCAAAAGGGATTTCTTTTCTTGACCAGAATGAAAAATATATTGAGCGGGAGAAGAAACCTCACAGTGTTTGTGCTTTTCTTTTGGCCCTGCCAGGTATTTTTACCCTGATTGAGCCGGCTCTGGAAACCTTCAGCACACATCAGTCTTGTGTCTATTTCTGTTTGTACCACTAGGAGTTGATAATTACAGCTTTTCAAAGATACTCAGCATATGCCATGTTTTTGGTGAGAGCAAAGCCTTTGCGTGGAAAAGTGGCTGATATACTTCTAAGCAAATCTGTAGATGTGTTATGTTTAGAAGGCAGCGGAAGAAGGCTGAGCTGGCAGAGTAATTGCTGTGCTAGGGCGCCACTGAAGACAAATAGTGCACCCAAGATTGTGAACACCCTGTGTTATAAAAACTTGTTTCAACATCAAGACTCCTACTGGGACAGAAATAGCAATGTCTACCATTTCTGAGCAAATTTGGAGAAAATGTCAGTGTAATAGCTCAAGGATAATTCATTTTCGAAAAATGGACGTCCTTTCTACTGGCTACTTCTTTTTGGAGGGACATTTTTAGCTTCTCAAACTGTGCTTTCATGCCCTGTATGGATTTTAGCCATTTATATGAGTGGTGATGACAACAAAGTAAAGAAATGAGTCTCACACAAATCAGTCTCAATTATTTAAGGTCAATAGGTGGCTCCTAGTTAAGAAAGGAAATTCTGTCTATTGAGAGGCATGGCACAGGCAATTGGATGGGCTGAACTGGGAGGTCCCTTCCTGCCCTGATATTTTCTGATTCCATGAGCATAGCAACTGCCAGGGAATGTGACATTTCATAACTCATCAATGGGCTATTTCAAATGCCAACTAAAGTGAGAAGTGGAGTAGAATAGTCTTCAATGAAAATTAAATGAAAAGAGTAACAGAAATTGGATATATTTCCTTGGTTTGGTGAGCATTTTGGGCAATAAAAAAGATGCTTGAAAATATTTCTTTAGGAAAATGAAAACAATTCATTTCCCTGAATGCCTACTACATGCTAGGTCCTTTATTTTATATGCATTATGGATTCTATTATTATCACCATCTTATGGATGAGGAAACTAAGGATTGTAGATTATCTGTAATGGTGTCATGGAGTTGACACTAAACAAATACTCTCTCAGCTATTATGTCATCCTGCATCTGTATAACAGACGGTGAGTTATCAAGCACCCTTGGCCCCTAGATATTGGAGCAAATGTCATAGACACTTCATTGCATATTGCCAGTGCTTCACCTCTAGTGCACGTGGGAGGGAAATTGGAAAACCAATCAGTGGGCAGGTGCAACATAGAATACAGGGGAGTTAACATCCTCAATGGACAGCCCTTAACCAATAGAATGATAGGGGGTAATTTCCGGGTAAACACACAGCCCGAGGCACAATTTCTGAGGGTGGCCCCAGCAGTACTGAGCCACCACTCAGTGAAAAGTGGTAATAAACTCATTTCTGTATCTTTCATTAAAAACTCTTCCTTCCCTCTCTCATTGTCCATACTCCTCTTTTCTGCTTCTGGGGTCACCTCCTAAATCAACTTCCTGTACTCACATCCTTGTCTAAGATGCCATTCTCAGGGGAAGCCACACTAAGACATTCCCTAAGTACAATATGTGTAACCGCTATATTTGTTATAGGCATAACCCCACTAATGGATTACAATGTCCATTGCACCGTGGGGTTGACTATCACAAAACCTAAGTTAATGGAGGAATATTTCCATGGCATCAAATCGCTAATTACATAATGGAAGTTAATGATAATGTATTGAACTTTGCTCTTTGGAATTCAATTATTCAATAAAATAAAAGAATCTTTACCCTTTGAAGTCTTCAAAAAGCCTAATGATTTAGCATGAATATTTCAAGATCATTTTTCCTAGGCTTACTCCCAGACCACTCCTGGAAGTGTCTGCTATTTATTTCCTTTGTGGTCTTAGATGAGTCAGAGATTGTGGGTGAAATGATTGTGTTCCTATTCCCTTTGAAAAATTTAATGCTAAATCTCTTACACCTACTTCAACCCTAATATTTAGCTCTAATGGATTAAAACAACTACATCTATTTGGGGAAGTGACTGTAGTGAACAAAATCATCACATACATTTTTCTTTCAATTTCTTGTCAATCTCTGAAATTAATGGAAAGGTAGAAATGTCCATTAGTTGGGACCGTTTTTTGGTGGTGTTTTTTTTTTATGTGAAAACAATGCATTTCAGGAGTGATAAGACTTGTCCACAATTGTCTCATCAGAATTCTACAAATGTACTACTGTTTTCTTTTCATCTCTCCTTTCTTTAATCTCTGCTCCTCAACTATCTGGTGGATTTACTTTATGCTTCAAGGAGAGTACTGGATTATGCATACCTTTCTTCCTTAGCCTTATAGAAAGCATGCTCCCTTTTTAAGGATTCTCTTTTTAGTGAAGCATCCACCAGAGATTCCACATTTTGTGCCAACAACCAATCTAGCTGCATG
The DNA here is from genome assembly GCF_025265405.1 of Mesoplodon densirostris. Classification (NCBI taxonomy): domain Eukaryota; kingdom Metazoa; phylum Chordata; class Mammalia; order Artiodactyla; family Ziphiidae; genus Mesoplodon; species Mesoplodon densirostris. Next base: position 75,167,903 of record NC_082676.1, read on the forward strand.
ATTTTCTTTGAGGAATTATACCATCCTCCATTGATGCCATATGACCAACTCAATACTATTGGGCTAAAGATAAGAACTGGTTCCTGGAAGCATGGACAGTTGACAAATATTCTTGTGGTATTAGAACAAACACCAACTAGTAGAAGCCCCCAAACTAGACTTCATCACTTTGCTGCTAAGTTGTAAAGAGTGGGCTTGTACCTGATGAAAATATTTTTGCAAATTTGTATGTGATGCCAGGGGCATATGCAACAAAGAGCAAGCAGAGATAAGATTCTCACTGCTGCTATGCTCAAGAACTATACTAGCAGTGAGCTGAATGCTAAACTTTACAATAATATAGAAACTGTATGCTTCTTTTTTACCAGTGATAACACAGTCTTCATTTTTGAAACACATGGTACTCATTCATGGATTCTATATTCAGCTATACCTATATATGTTCATATCACAAGGTTATTTTCAGGTTAAAAATTCACTCTATCTTTGTGGTAAGAAATAAAAGAATTAGCTCAGAGAATAAAAATTGTAATTTGTATTTGGATACAAATTTTAAGTGGACTTGCTTATTTCTGACTCATCCTGTGAAACCCTTTCAGCTTGCTTTCTTTAAAAAAAAGCATCTATTTCTTACAAGCAATTTCTTTCCTTTCTTCTTTCCTTCTTTCTTTCACTCATCTAAAAATCCTGTACTATAGATGTTTGGCGGAATTATTTTAGTTTTGATATCCACTACAAGATTCCCTGGAACTCAGTCATAGAATTCTGTCCTGTTTTTAAAATTGCTACCAACTATAATAAGAGATCTACTAGGAAAGTTTGAAACAATTTCAATTGTATTTTGTTAAATGGTAATATTCATGAAACAGCTGTATTTGAATGGTTCTGAATTTGCAAAACAACATTCTGTTTTAATTTTTAACTCTTTTCTTATGCCACTGCTGGAAATAAATACTTTCTGGTAGAAAAAGATTTTTCCTTTTTTATAGTTTTCTTTTATATTTTCATTTTTACTCACCTCTTAACCTTTTTTTGCCAGAGCCAGAAGTTCAAGAGAAAGGTGAGCAGGGCCCCTCCTGGGAGTTTGTTAGCCATGTGAGAACATATGCTAAAATGACTTAAAGAGATTCAGTACAGCCTCTGGAAAAACTTTTAGGGAGAAAAATTAGATTCATTTCTCAGCTCTGCCATTAGTTAATTATCTTGGGCAAGCATCAAGATCCTCATCTGGAAATTGAAGTTCCATTTCCAAACATTTATTGCATTTCTCCAAAATACTAAGCATATATTGACATGCTGGAGATGTAAGATGAATAACATATAGGTGGTGTATTTCAGGAACACCACAGAAGACAGTATGAGCTGAAACAAATAATGGTTTGTATGCCAGAATAGAGCCAGCTTCTACAGTGAAGAGCTCTGTTAATACTGCTCAGTGAACCCTGGAAAAGAAGCATTTGTTTCTGTACAAAGAGACAGGGAGCAGAAAAAGTCAAAGAGAATAAATGATATTTGATTTGGATTTTGAAGGATGAATAGAATTATACCAAATGAATACATTGGAGAAAACCTTTCCTCATAGTTGTGGCATGAGTTAAATAACTCAGGACTGAAGGAGGGCTTGTGAGTAGAGTGTATGAGATGGAAATTTTGTTGGCATAATGATGATATGTGATCAACAACACCATCTTCGCTTCCCCATTAAATGCCCCTGAGCACATCAGCTGTCTTGGACACCAGAATTCCAGCGATGAGAATGTTCCTCTGTTCATTTCAAACTTAGGCACAAATTTGTTCACCCAGGACCCTGCTATACTTTGCATCCTTGTTTCTTCATCTTATCTACTCCTCTGTGAGTGAGGTAACTCAACTGTGGAAAGATCACTCTGTTTCTGGCACAGCATCCTTCCTAGGATGCTTCTTCCTGCAGCTACACTTCACCTCCAATATTTGGTCAAGAAGCCCACTGCCTCTTAGTCCCAGGGCCCCCTCATCAAGCCAGTTCCGTGCCCTGTAGATTCTGATGGGAGCTCAACAATTACAGTAACTCATGTAGCCATCTCATAGGGCTGTTGTAAAGAACAGAGATGATAATACATGGAACCTGTTCACTTGGGAGGTAAGCAAACTTGGATTTAAATCCTGTTTCTGACCGAGGGAGCCAAGGCAAATTATTGAACTTCTCTGATCATCAGTTTTCTCCTGTGTATGATGGGGCTAATAGCACCCACTTGGTATAAATGCTCTGAGAGTTTTCATCCAACTAATAGGGACACTTGCTATATATAGCTTACTATTCTAGGACCTGGAGATACAGCAGAGAACAAAGTCCCTGCTTTATAGGACTCAGACAGGAAATGTAATATCAGGTAGGGATTGGAGCCAGGAAGAAGAATAACAAAGGGTAAAGGGAGAGAGAGAAAGGAAGAGTGAGAGTACTATTACTGCAAAGGGTGATCAAGGAAGGCCTCATGTCCACATGAAGAGAAGGAGCCAACCATGCAGAAACCTGGGAGAAGAGCATCTTAGGCAGAAAGAACAGCAAATGCAAAGGCTCTGTGATGGACTGAATTGTGTCCCCAAAATTCCTATGTTGAACCTCTAACCTTCAATGTGACTGTATTTGGAGATAGAGCCTTTAAGAAGGTAATTAGTATTAAATGAGGTCAGAAGAGTGGGAATCTAATCCATGGACTGGTGTCCTTATGCGAAGCAGAAGAGATCTCTGTTTCTGTCTGCACGTGCAAAAGGAAAGACCATGTGAGGACACAGCAAGAAAGGAGCCGTCTACAAGCCAGGGTGAGATGTGTCACTAGAAACCAACCCTGATAGCACCTTGATCTTGGACTTCCAGCCTTATTTCCTCAACAGTGAGAAGATAAGATTCTATTGTTTAGGCCACCCAGTCTGTGGCAGTATTTTGTATAGTAGTCCAAGTAGACTAATGCAGGCTCTGAGGCTGAAAGGAGCTGGCAGGGGGCTGCAGCAGAGTCAGTGGTGGGAAAGAGGTCTGGGAAGTCAGGTGGAGAAGGAGCCAGAATGCAGGACCCCTCTGCTCTGACGAGGAGTCAGCATTTTACGCCAGAGGTAATACATGCTGGAAGATAAGCTTCCAGAAGTAAAAGGATAGGATGTATGTTTTTAAAAGGTCAGTCTGGCTGTGTGGAATTGACTCTGGGCCAGGGAAGGCATGGCCTTGGGGAGAGCAGTTGGGTGGATGAGGGTGTGAACCTAGAGTAGAGATGGAGAGAAGTGGCTGGGATAAATTTTGGAGATGGAGGTGTAAGAATGCAGTGATGGATTGGATGGGAAGTGATAAAAAACAATTCAGGATGACTAACAGGTCATTGGACTGAGGAGTCGGGGGAGTGATAGTGCTTTGGTGGAGAATCCTGCTCTCATGTCTGTAACACTGTGCTCCAGATTCCAGCATGGCTCACTCCCTCCTGTGTGTCTTCACCCAAGTGTCACCTACGAATAGAGGCTTCCATAACCAGCATTCTTAAAATTGCACTGTCTCTTCATTTACTTTCATGCTTTACTTTTCTCTATGGCATTTATCCCCACCTAACATATTATATCTTTTACTCACCAATTTTGTTTGTCTTCTAGAATGTACACCTCATGACAGTATATATTTTTGTCTGTTTTGTTTACTGCTTTTGGTTCATCGTGCCTAGAACATTGTCTGGCACATAACAGGTAGTCAGTAAATATTTGTTGAATATACAGTTGAATGAATGAAAGAATGGGTGAAGCCTGAGGAAGAGGAATCAAGAAAGCTGTCAAGATGCCTACTAAACAGCCAAATGGAAATATCTAGTGTGTCATCACCCATGTGATTAACTGAGATAAGGCACATGCAATGTGTGGTGTCCTGCCTGCCACATAGTAATGATTATTATTACAAGTATTATAATTCTATTTCTAAACCCACTGCGTCTGCCTCTTACTGCACTTGGGTTGAAATTATCTATGAACTGTAATTCTTAGTTCTATGACTCTGTGAGTATGTGGTTGGGGGGAAGTGGTGAGGGAAGTGGCTACAGATCACCTTTGTCCTTTTGTAGCCACCCACTCGCCACCATCACACAAATGGACGCTTATGCAGATTCCCTACTTTCTTCATAGGCTCTCATCTTTGTGCTGAGTATTAATTCTCATCTGCATTCAAGGATCTTAATCAAGCAGGGGCAGTAATCAAAATTTTGTGTACAGCAAAATCAAAGCTTTTGACATCAAAATCAAAACCACACGGAAAATTAGAGGAATACGTGTTATGGTTTAATCAATGACTCTGATCTTGCTTTCACAATTGATACAGAGAGAATCAAAGATTAGGTTTAAAAGTGGCCAAGAGGAAAGCATTATGAATTTATCTCATAAACTTATCCTGTTAAGACTTTTTTTTTTTTTTTTTTTTTTTTTTTTTTGCGGTACGTGGGCCTGTCCCTGTTGTGGCCTCAACCGTTGTGGAGCACAGGCTCCAGATGCGCAGGCTCAGCGGCCATGGCTCACGGCCTAGCTGCTCCGCGGCATGTGGGATCCTCCCGGACTGGGGCACGAACCCGTGTCCCCTGCATCGGCAGGCGGACTCTCAACCACTGCACCACCAGGGAAGCCCAAGACTTATTTTTAAGTAATAAGATTTTGCTGTATGTCTCACTATACTACCATTCTCTTTTGGCACATGAGGACCAAAAACAAAAACAAAAACAAAAACAAAAAAAGAAAAAGAAAAAGAAAAAACCCGTAAAAGAGAAAACTTTTAGTATCTGCCTTTACGTAGTGTGTTGCAGAATGACCTGTCCCACCCCCAACCAAAAGAAGTTTTTACAAGTGAGATGATATAGGCATCATAAAAAAATGGCTAATGTGCTTATTCCACAGCAATAAGCAGATTCCTATCTTTGCTGTGCTTTGCGAGCAAAAGATTTGGGGTGATTTGAAGTGACAACATCATTAGTTTATTTGGTGGCACTGTCTTATCTTCACAAGTTAAAGAGTTGATATTTTTTACCTGACCCTCCCCTTAACAGTAGCAGTTAAGGAATAGATTTATCTTTTAAAGGATGCATTTTCTGCTTTTAAAAGTTTATAATTCACATATGGAAAAGTACATAAATTCTAATATAAAAGGTAAGAATTAACATGCATAGGAGGGAAAAAATCATTTTACCATCTTCACCTCTGGTGCATTTTATCCAACAGTATCCTCCTTGGACTTCTGTAGAGGTCGTTAGATTTCTTAACCTATCGCTGTTTTATACAGGAAAGTATTTTTACATGCACATCATCTCCACTTGCAAAAGGATCTCCTAATGAGGTCATGCTTCTTTGTAAATGTACCGAGAGAGTTCAAGTGTGGAGCAATGTCCACTGTCATTCAGTGTCTAAGTCTACCTGGGACATGACATGTTCAATAGGAGTAATGTGAGCTTTCCAGAAGTCATCTTGACCTTGTGTCCCAGGTCCACCACATAGCAGGTGTTCTTAGTTATTGCTGTGATTTACTTCCTAACCTGTTCTTCTCCATGAGCATGCCACCTAGAAACCTGGAGTGATTCTCAGTTTTTCTCTTGTCTATACCCCATCTTGTAAGTTGTGTGTCTGTAACATAAATATCATCTCTCTTATTCTGTCCTCATTTCTGTCCCCACTGCCAATGTTTAGGTCTTCAGCATCTTTCATCTGGGCCACAGTGATGATTTCCTAGGCATACTCACCTCATGGATTGCCTACCATCCATTCATCTTCCATCCTGCTGCTAGAGTAACATTTCAAAAATTCAAGTTAAATCTCATTAGTTCCCCATTTAAATGTTTTCACTGTTGTCCATAACTAAAGGATAAAGTTACAGACTTGCAAGTTTGTCATTTAAGGTCCTTAATCATCTTCCTGGCCTCTTTGTTCAAAGTCATGTCACACTTATACTCCCAAGTACACACCCCCCCCCCACACACACACACCACTCTACCCTCCAGACACACTCAGCCACCAGTACAACCCTTGGTGTGCCATCCTGTGCATAACTCTCAGTGCCTTAGCTCTTTGTAAAACCTCCCTCTCCATCCACTTACTGGATCACTTTATAAAGTTGATTTTAATATGTGTTAATGAAAATAAATGAAGACCATGCAAATGTGAGTAAACAAAAGCTATTCATTTAGAGCTTGCAAGGATATCAGCAACAATTACTTGCACTTGGCAGAGACTCAAAGGCCAGCAGAAGAATAGGAAACCTTTATAGTAAAACAAACAGAAATTTGCAGGTGGACTTTTCCAGGAGGATTTTGGCATGGGGAAGCTGAAATTGGGCTAACTAGAAGTGGGCATTTGATGCACTTGGTTTGGGAAGCATACTCGGCTTTCTCTGGTTGGTTCTGAGTTGGAAGGAGAGTGGGGAGAAAAATAGGAAAGATGAAAGCCATTGACCAAATCATGATTGTTTGTGTCCAGTTGCTGCAGAGGTTCTGGTTTTGCTTCCTGGTCTAGTTACTGGAGAGTTTGTGGTGTGGCTCCTGGTCTGGTTACCACAGAGGCTGTGGTCAGAGTTCTGTTGTCATGTATGGCCTGGTCATTATCTGTTTGTATATTCAGTCTCTCATGGTCAATCAATTTTTGTTGAATGAGTAGATGAACATTTCAGCTTAGTAAGTGTTCATTCCCACCACTTCCAACTTGATAAAATTCCAATATCCTAGCTTATCTCTCAACAAATTATATGTTCTTTTCTTAAGGTGTAGGTCTTCCACATATGTCTAGATGTGTTGATTCCAAGGGAAAGCAGATTTCCTTGTCCAGAGAAATGTCCCAAGCCTTTACCCTTAAACACTAGGCAATTCCACCGTCCTTAGATGAAACAGAAACTTGGGAACACATGTTTTCTTCTGTTACACTGTCCATTCCTATTGCTTGTCTGATTTGGCCTGCTTACCTCATTCGCATTACCTGCCTGGAGTAAAAGACAGTTAAGATTGTAGTTCTGGACTCTTATGTAACTTCTTCCTTCAGATAAAGAAGCTGACCTTCAAAGCTAACTTTTCCCACTAAAAAACAGTGATAATAACATGCCGTCCACTCCAGAAATGAGATCATGCAGATGAAAAAAATAATGTTTGTACAGAGCTTGGCACTCTACTAAATATTCTAATAACATGGTGTCCACTCCAAGAAATGTTTAGATCTATTTCAACAGAATTAAAAGCCAACATAGGATAAAATGTAAATCGTCTGTCATGCTTTTTCATGGAGGCATGAGGCTACATTGATACCATTTGACAGTTTCAAAGCTGAGGTCTAGCAAAGTCTCTGAAGAATGTTATTGGTTTGGAGGGGAGGAGGTGATGTTGGTATTTGTTTAAATCCATCTTTGTAGAAAAACAGTGGGCTACAATGTGAACCAAAAAACACTTATGCAGCTAAATCACAGAAATCTGTCTACTCATCTCCAAGGGAAAGTTTTGGCTAAGAAAGTTAATTTTGTCTTAAGGCATTTGCATAGTAATTGTATTGGGCCTGACTGTGCATCTGCATGGAGATCATTTTTTTTTTTTTCTTTCAATCATGTTCTTTGGACAGGGATTAATATAGTTCCTAGAGAATCATTATATAATAGATTATTGATGTTGAGTGCTTAATTACTTTTGTGGTTTGGCCCTTTATAACTTGATGCTTGAAACTCTAGTCTGCTACGTGTTGCACCTGCCTTTATTGTTGTTACCAGGTAATGGTCACTTGAATTTTGTATGTGGGCTTGGTTTGGGGCACTAGTGAATGCCCTCACATAGTGTAAGGTTTCAAGTATTATTAGAGAATGATAGTTAAATATGCTTTTATTGACATAATCCAGTATGAATCAGAAGGGACCCCACAACTACTTTCCTGGCATCCCCTGAGAGCTGGGAAGGGATCATCTTACACATGGCTTAGAGTATCATTTTTAGGTACATGACCATGTGCTTGCCGACACTCAGTGCATCTGCCTTAAGTGCACCCCACTCAGCCCTGTGAATGCATCCTGTAGATTATTCTGCCTAGTCAAGATTCATTGGAAACATTCCTTCCTCTCAAACATTCATCAAAACACAAAGTGAATGCATTATCAGCACCAATCACTGTTTGAAATTCAAGGTCCATGAAATTACTTTAACATGTGCAAAGTCTCTATTTGATGCCTGGCATGTAGGTCACCCATAGTTGATGACCATTACCTTTATTATTGATCTTTTAGTGTTTGTTCTGAATGTAAAGTCCTCTGTATTCTGTTAAATGTTCCTCACTGTTGTCCGCACCCACCCACCAGCCCACATATTTTACTTGGTAAAAGTGTTTGGGGAAAGCTCTTAAAGCTTTTCTCTAAGAACCCATTTAATATGTTAATGTTCACATGGGTCACTGAGGACTCTTGCTATTGTTCTGATTCAGTAGGTCTAGTTTGGAGCCTGAGATTCTTCATGTCTAACTAGCTCCCAGTGATGACGATGGTGCTGAGAGCACCCCTCGAGTAGCAAAGCCCTAGAGCAGTGCCTTCTAATAGAACTTGCTGCAGCGATGGAAATATTCCACATCTGCATTGTCCAAAGCAGTGGTCACTTGCCCCATGTGGATGTTGAGCACTTGAAATGTGGCTAGTGTGACTGGGGAACTGATATTTTATTTTTTGAATTTTAATTAGTCTACATTTCAATAGCTGCCTACCATATGTGACTATGGCAGAGGACTTAAGGTTTTTATAGTTCATTGGCTTTCCCCAGTCTCGAGAAGGGTGATCTCGAGATTGAGGGCTTCTTCCTACTTATCTCTGAACGTCCAGGATCTTGCACAGGGCCAAGCACATTATGTGTGCATATAAATGGCCTTCCTAATAAGAGATCTAGTCTCCAGTTATGGGAGCAGATTCATAGAACTGTCATATAGTAAAAAAGATTCTACTTTAAAGCTATAACACATAGTGGGTAGGTAGTTCTGCCTCCCCCAATTATGGGATAATTTCTGGTAAGTCACTTAATTGCTCTAAACATCAATTGACGCATCTCAAAATAGCACTCATGATTATGGTAATACCTACCACACAGTGTTGCTGTGTTATTCACATGAAATTTTTGCCAAATCACTTTTTCAAGTGGTATTGGCTCTGCAAATGCTAGTTTTTGTTGTTATATTATCATATGTTCTTTCCCTCCCCTAAATATTTATATTTTTGGTGAAGCAATATAGAAATATGCTTTATGTGGACAGGACTGCAGTCTTAATTGAGAGGTGAAATAATCACACAAACCCATGTGCAGTTTTGTATGTTTCCTCATGTGGATAAAACAGTTCTGATGGTCAAGGAAGAAGGCTTTAGCAAGTTTCTCTTATTGTATTGCCTTGTAATTTAATTTATGTGGAAATAAATATAGCATTTTTGTTTCAGGATTTTGTGTTGTTTTACTTAATCCCCTAATAAAATTGGGGTCACAAATGTCTTGCTAAGTCTAATTGTAATTGTACAAGCCCGTCTTATCTTAAAAATACACCATTCTAACCTGCCAAATACCTAATTTCCCACTTGTTTGTAGTGATAAACAACAGACATTTTCTTAAGCAGATTGGCTTTGGGATAGCCTTTTTTTATTTTTTCACATCCTCTTTTGATAAAGCTTTGCCAGCTTCATGGCTAGAAGAAAAATCACAGTAATTAACATTTAGCAAGTGTGCAAAGCACTATTCTAAACACTATGCATGTATAAACTCATTGAGTTGTCATGAGACTGAATAAACCTTTTAAGCTCTTTTACTGTTTATGAATGTGGTGAGTTCTAAAAATATTGATGGCCTTCTTATTACTGGTGATGGCCTGGAGCAACTATCCAGTGACCTTTGTACAGTCATGATTTATAAATGGGTTGAACTGAGAGCTTCACCAGAATGATTTAAGAATGATTGATTAAGACAAATCAAGGCATTTCAAAAAAGGACAGATTGATTTTATGTTTCTTAGTTGAAGTGTTTATAGCTTGTAATGCAGCTGTCTGCTTTTATATACTCTTAAACAAGCTCCATAGACCTTATTAAATAATTTAAATGTTTTGCTTAAAACTTGATATTGCAAGTGAATTCAACCTCCTCTTTGCATTCATCAATGTTTCTTTATAGACATTTTACCTTCATTCTAGATTACATTTTAAAGTAAATCAACCAGTCTGGTTAAAGGTAAAATCCATGGTGTGTTAACTGTTAACAATCTAAAAGCCATGGTGTGTTAACTGTTAACAATCTCTCAAGACTGAGTTAATCCTGTCTTAGGTCTGAGTTTCTTTGGCAGGAAAAAGACCTAAACTCTGACTCTCTCACCCCCGCTGCAGTGTGCTTTCTTCCCTGCCTCGCTCCACAGTAAGACTTAGATGCAAAATACTTGATTTTCCTAATCACCTCTCAAATGTAATAGACTATGAACTACCAATAAGCAGAAAACAACTAGGGAGGACCTCCTTCCATGAATAGAAAGGCAAATAATTGTGAGAGCACCTTTCTGTGTTATTCCAATATCAAATAAATGAGAAATGGAGGTCTGTTGACCATGGAGACAAAATCCACAGGGTGAAAATATCAGAGCAGAGAAAAATAAAGAACCCAGAACCCTAAACGGCCGTGACAGCCCTACAAACCTGCAGACATCTCATTATGTAAGAAAAAGAAAACCCTATATGTTTGCTGTTTTCTCTGAGCCAAACATCCATAACTAGGAGTTCCTCAATTGAAGCAGAAACCAGAGAATTGCAGGCTACTAATGTAGAAATATGGTGTAAAAAATGACCATATGGTGTAAAACATGACCAGAAAAATGTAAAAAACAGTTCTGGACAGCCTCTGATAACCTGATATCTTTAAAGCAAGAGAGATGTCTCCATGAGGTATAAAGAGACCCAAAGGGAAATTTTTATATCTGCGGATTGACTATAAGATGTTTTGAAAGTTATCTAACACCAGAATCCTTGTAAGAAGGCTAAATGTTTCCTCATGCAAAGACATCACCATTTCCTGAGTCGCCAAATTTCACCTCTGGACCATGTCTGAGAAAGAGAGCAGAATGTTTTCCCTTTAACTAACTTGAATCTGTATGTCTCCATAAACTTCCATGGATCAGTACTAACTTTTCCCTTGGAGCCGTCTAACCAGTTGATTGTATAAAAGGCACCCAAATATTTGAAGAGTATTTTCCTGAGGTCATTTAACTTCTTCATTCTCCGATGGAAAAACTGCCATTAGTTCATGTATTTGCACAATGCACTCTGGTTTCTAGGCACCTTCCTATCCTGATGTTTTTTTTATTTTTTCAGATTGTCCATTTGTCTCCTTAAAGTGGGGTTTCTACAAATGAAGGCATTTTTTCCAGCAGCAATCTAACCTGGCACAGAGCAGCATATTAGTGTGTGTGTGTGTGTGCACACACGTGCACCCATGCACACACATGCTTTTGTGTATTGAATATATACTAAAATGTTTATAATATGTATAAAAGATTCAAAGAATAATAAAATGAGTGTGTGTATAACTACCACCAGCTTGCCCTACCTTAGAAACCCTCAGTGTATCCCATCCCAATCCCCTGCTTTTCTTTCCCACCAAAGTAACCACTGTTATGAATTTCGTGCTTATTTTTACCATCCTTCTCTTTATAGTCATACTACATACAAAACAGCTCTAAAAATATATTGTTAAATTTTACATGTTTTAGGATCCTGTAACAAAAAAATCACATTGAATATAAATGGAATCATATCATATACATTCTTGTGAAACTTGATGTTTCATTCAATATCACTACTTGAAATTTATTTATGTTGGTGCAATTAGCTACTGTCATTCATGTTTCACTGTTCTATATTTGTCTCAATTTTTCCAGGTTTATTTATTTTTTTCTTTTCCCTATTGAGCTAGTTTGAAATTATATACTATACTCTTTTTCCCCAAACAGGGATTGAACCCGTGCCCTTGACAGTGAAAGCACAGAGTCTTACTCACTGGACCACCAGGGAATTCCCCTGTACTCTTTTTTCTAATCTCTTGGTTACCCCGGAAGTGTTTAGCCTAATACTTAATTCTTATTTGATCAACATCTTTATGTTTGTCTTAAGTAATAAAAATGTGTTAAGCATTTAAGCTTCAGCTATTATCCAGTATTTACTTTTATCTTCTTTAACCACACAAAATAGATATTTTAATATAATCAATGCTTATTTAAATTCACTCCCATGTTTACTAGTTTCTTAATTTTCCTCTCTGTGCATCTCTGACTTTGCATTTGGAATTATTTTCCTTCTGCCTGGAGTATTCTGTATGAATGCCTTTAGTGAGAATCTGTTGTTAAACATTTTCCTTTTTTTTTTTTTTTTTTTTTTTAATGAAAATGACTTTATTCTATCCTTTATAATGAAAGTTAGATACACTGGGTTCTGGTTCCGGGTTGACACTGGTTCTGTCTTAGCATATTGACAAGAGTCTCCCACAGTCTGGTACCCACTGGAGCTGTTGGCAAGCCAGCTGTACGTCCAATTGTTCTTCCTGAAGTTACCTTTTCTTCTGGCTGCTTCTAATATTTTTATGTTATCTTGTGTGTTCTGCAGTTTGACTGTAAAGTTTCCAGGTGTGGGTTTCCTTTTAATTATCCCTCTCAGGATTTGTTCAGCTTCCTAAAATGAGGACTAGGTCAGTCAGTTCTGAAGCATTTACAGCTGTGTTGTCTTCACTGACTCTCTCCCATTTCATTTCTCCCGGGGGTATATACCAAGGAGTGCATCATATGGTAACTCCATACTTAAAATTTAAGGAAGTTCCAGACTGTTTTCCTAAAGAGTTGCACTGTTTTACATTCCTACCAGCGGTGCATGACAATTCTAATTCTCCATATTCTCACCAACACTTGTCATTATTTGTCTTTTTTGTTTATAGCCATTATAGTGGGTGAGAAGTGGTATCTCACCATGGTTTTCATTTGCATTTACCTAATCTTAGTGATGCTGAGCATCTTTACATGTGCTTATTGGTCATTTCTATATCTCCTTTGGAGGAATGCTTATTCAGATTCTTTGCTCATTTTTTTTAAAATGGGTTACATGTCTCTTAATAATTGAGTTGTAAAAATTGTCATTTTTTTGGGTAGGTTTGTATGTTTTGTTCTTGTTTGATTAACCATTTGCTATTGGTTAAAAGTGAGTAATTAATGAAAAAATAAAGGAATGGGTAAGGGGAGAAGAGAGAGAACTAAATAGTGTGGAATACTTGCAAACATAACTAAGTTTTACCAATTAGGAACAGGTTAATATTTGTTTTACTAGCATAGGGGAGGGAGAAGTTTCCTTTGACCCTCTTAGGGTCCCTGGCTATATCTGAAAATTAAACTGACAGAGGCAGATTAACAGGCAAAAAGCATGCAAATTTATTTAATGTAAGTTTTACTTGACAGAAGAGCCTTCATAAGAAAATGAAAACCTGAAGAAATAGTTGATCCTGAGTATTTTTATGCTAGATTTGATGAAGAGTGGACAGTCCTAGAGTAATGTGATACATGAAGGAGTGCAGAGAAGTGTGATAAACTGGGGAAAACTTAGCAAGGCCTATTTTTTCCAGAATATTCCTGGCATCCATTTATCTTTGGACCTAAGGTTGCTCCTTTCCTCCAGGTGAAAGGAGAATACCTCTTTCTGGAGGTTTCTTTGACCTGTTTCAGGGAAGACGGGCAGAGGGAAGGTCAGAATGACCTTCCCCTTTCTGCTCTTTTCTCAAACTCCTTTAGTTTAAAATATTCAATTTGCCAAGGTGCCATATTTTGCGGTGGTGTGTCCTGAACCCCATCACTAGTTGGAAAAATATCATGGGCAACCTACATGTTGGTTTTAATATAGTAATTAATTCATATCTTCTACGCTATATTTAATATCACCATTTCCCTAATTGTTCCATTGAATGTTACTAGGTGTTAACAACGAGAGGTTCTGTAGCTTAATGTGCCTAGAACCTCAGACCCGATAAATAGAATTCAGTGTCTTTACTAAAGGGCTTCCTTGAGCCTTTAATATTTAAATGAACAACATAAATGTTCTGTATGGAGGCTGGGCTTCAGTCTACAGTAGTCTCCCCTTATCCTTGGGGGATATGTTCCAAGACCCCCAGTGGACACCTGAAACCTATTTATACAGTGTTTTCTCCTATATATACATACCTATGGTATAGTTTAATTTATAAGTTAGGCACAGGAAGAGATTAACAATGATAACTAATAATAAAATAGAACAATTAAAACAATATGCTGTAATAAAAGTTATGAGAATGTGGTCTGTCTCTCTCAAAATGCCTCATTGTACAAATTTAATGCCTTTTCACTATTAACTATGCACTCATCATGCACTGTGGCTATAACTGTTGCAGTTTAACAACAAAATCCACACAATTTTTTTTTCCTTCTTTATAGTTTCACAGATAGAAGATTCCTTCCTTTTGTAGATCTTAGCAAGCTGAGCATACAATTTTTTTTTTCTTTCTTTATGAAGTAGAGAATTTTTACCTTTTCACTTAAAGGAAGTGCTTTACAGTTCGAATTGTCAACATCACTTCTTGTGCTTTTGGGTCCATTATTAAGTAAAATAAGGGTGAGTTGGACACTGTCATTGAGATACTATGACAGTTAATCTGGTAACCATGGAGGCTACTGGCTACTGTGTGACTAATGGGGGCAGAGGGGCAGGGGACAAAGGGAGGTTTCACAACCTCCCTTGGAACAAGAACAGCTGAGATATCACACTACTCAGAACAGTAGCAATTTAAAACTTATTGAACTATTTCTGGAATTTTTCATTTAGTATTTTCATACCAAGGTTGACCAAGGGTAACTGAAACCAAAGAAAGTGAATAGAGGGGATTACTGTAAAACTCTCTTCTTTCCCTAATAATCTTGTTTTGAGATTCATGTTCTAAGGAACATACTGAGGAAAGCATTGCTTTAAAGACATTAATTTCCCTAAAGAGAGAGACTTGCCATAGTGAGCTCTGACTGTGATAATAAGACAGGGATGATGGCCATGTGAAGCAATTGATAAGTTGCCTGTTACAAGGTCAGAATTAATATTGGAAGGAGCCTGACATTTTACCAAATGAAAATTAACATTAATTAAACAGAAAGGGGAAAAACCTGGGAATATTTGAGACAGTGATTCCTCTCCACTAGCTGCCATGTTTATTTTTCACTAGAGTTCATGACTGACCCCCTGCTAAGTGAATTGGAGTTTGCAGGCCTTCTTTGTTAGGTATTTCAAAGAGCTCTAAATTCAACACATAGGTGTACGCTTTCACCAGCCCTCCATTTATGGCCTGTAGTCTAGCTGGGAAAGTTTCTCTGTCTGTTAAATTAGAACACTAACTTTTTTAATGAAGCCAATGTAATTCTGGAGAATCTTCTCATTTACATAATATTTTGGTGACTCTGATGTTTTCTTGTAAATGTACAGGGAATGGAGCTGTTTCTGGAAATATGAATTGAGAGTTTATATGTTCCTGACTCTCTTACTGCCCATATCAGAACCACAACAAAATATCCTTTGCCAGTCCCCATTGCTGTGGGATATAGATATAAGATATAAAAGATTTTTAAATGATTCCATGTTTATAATACATGAAAAAAAGGATCATTTAACAAATTTCCCCTAAGGATACTAGCGATGTCTTCCTTAGGAAATTTAGCTTTTATTTTTTGTTTTACTTTTGGTGAAGTAGCTGAACTTTTGTTTCAAGGCAAATTAAGCATAGACAACTTGATTGTAAAGATATTATTGTTTGCAAACCTCTGTGGAATTTATTTTGAGTCAAAATAAACCATTACATATAACTCAAAAGAAAAGTGTTTTTTCTTTCACTGTTATTTTATTTCATTTTACTTTATTTAATATTTTGCTTATTTCATTTATTATTCATTTTATTTTTGTGCGTATGGTACCAGGGATGGTGTTCTGGTGGTTACTTAGTTTTATCGTTAGGTAGAAGGTAGATGGTATGTGAGCCAACCCCTGATGTAATAGTTAAAGTCATCTCTGCCAGCTACACTGATATGATAAAACTTAGTCTGACCCCAGATACTCCATCATTTTGTAGAATGACTCTCTCTGGAACAGAGAAGTTTTCTTAATCTTTGAGATCTGTAGACTGAAAGAAAAATGCACAACCTAAAAGTTGAGAATTATATTTTATTTGGTGGACTTTCTGAGGACTTCAAGCACAGGAGACAGCTTCTCAGAATAGCTCTGAGGGACTGCTATGAAGAAGTAAGGGGGGAGCCAGGATATATAGGAGTTTTTGCAATAAAGACCAGGTAGATGGAACATCAAAAGATTACTGTTAATTAAAGAAAACCAGATATTTCAAGTTAATGAATTTAGTACTTTTCTATGTATGGGAAGATGCAAGAGTCTGGGTTCATTGAAATCATCCCTTTGATATGTACCTCAGCTACCTGGGGCCAGTATCCTGTTTCTCTCCATCCTGAGTCCCCTTAGGGTGTGCAGTTGGGGGTGGCTGCAGTGGCTGAGGGCTTGGCAGTGGCAGCGGTTTGTCTCCATCCTGAGTTTCCTCAGAGCTCACCATATGCCGGCTATAGTGGCTTGATGGCTGTGACATCCTTTTTTACTGATATGGCAGGTAACCTTTTCAACAGATCTTACAGTGATCACTCAATTATTTTGGATAATTGAAGAATGACAGATCAAAGCACTGGACTATAAAGACAGGATGTAGGAGAAGGATAAGGAAGGGGGCGATTTTCCTCTGATGCTGGATGCTGGAAAAGATGAACTTCCAAATCTCAGGAACTTGACACTAGAGAATTCTGTTTTGTTGTTTACAAAATGCTCCTTATGGTAGACTGTTCTCTTACAGGCCGTGGTTTATAGACCCAGGATTCTTACATTTTGTAAGTCCATCATCTTCAAATAGGGACTTCCAATTTACCCTGCTAGGCTGCAGCAGGCCAAAAGGGGAAAAAACGTGGAGGATTACCAATGGAAGGTTGTTGTGAACACACATTTTAGCTTTTATTCCACTGGCTCAAAGTTAGTGTCACTCGACCACATCTTCCCTCTGGGACAAGGGGTCCAACCTGATGCCTAAAAGAGGAAATGGGTTCTTTTGAACATGTAACTATCTCTGCCACAACTCTCTCAGGATATTTGCTTTTTTGTATTTATGGTGTTGAAATTAATTTGAGTCATGAAATAGAGTTAGTTATCTCCAAAGGAAATAAAATTACACATGCACATTAATTATACATTTAAAACCAGCTTAATAATTAATATATAACATTTTAAGTAATTTCCTTAATAAGTTCTTTTCAAATTCCTTCAAAGATGTTTTTTGGCATTCCTGGAAGGCAAATTTTATTGAGCAAAGGCTCTGGTCTCAGTTTACAAAACAAATAACCAGCTTATTTTTGTATCTCTGGAATCACCTTACAATATCAAGACTGAATAGCTAAGCATCACACCTGGCTAGAGAATGGATTTTGACAGCCCAGCCTTGTTATTTATCATTCAAATGGGTACCGTTAGCAGGAAGATGAAGACGTCTGCCATAGCTCTATATGCTAATGGAAGTAAAGATCTGTCCAAGTTCCCTGGCCTCCTTTTTGAAATAGAAAATGACATCATGTAATTGGTTTTGTCTGAACTGCTCAGTGGGTGAAAATGTGATTCACAGGAGTTAAGGCCTGATGTCATTTTTCCCAAAGCAGACTGTCAGGGAAGCTGGGTGCTTAGCAGCCTGATTCTTGGAGCCAGCAGCAGTACATAAAACTGGTGAAGAACTTTAATCTCATTAGTACAATGTAGTGAGTTTCTTCTAAAATGGAAACATGGCGGGTTATTTTTGAAAACAGGGAATATGCTCCAGAGCACTAATGATACCCTTAAGAGAACTTGTTGGGTTAAAGAATTGTCTGTGTTGGTCTGGTCACTGTCTCACCTAAGCATGTATTCTGGACTAGGTATGATGATCTTCAGCTTATTCCAATCCTGAGTGGCAAAGAGGGGCAGAATATGGAGATGTTTTTTTATTTACATATTTAGCAATACTGACCACCTGCTATGTGCCTGGTAGTAAGCTAGGTGCTGAAGATTTAGCTGTGAATACAATAAAATTTTTCTTCTTATAGATAATAAGCAAATAAAAACATAATCTAATACCAGGTCGGAGCTAAATGCCAGGAAGAAAGATGGGTGGAGTGCTAGAGAGGGATGGAGTAATGACATGTCATGGAAAAAGGTGGTCTGAGAATATGACATTTAAGCAGAGAGAGACCTAAGGAAGTGAGGGAAGAATTATGTGAAAATTTGGGGGAAGAAAATTGCAAGTGGTGGGAACAGCAGGGGCAAAGGCTGGGAGGCTGGGAGCATGATTGACAAGTTTATAGATCAGCAAAAGTGAAGGAGAGGGGCTGGCATCTGCCAGTCTCCATCCCAAAGAGCACCTCAGCAGTCCCCAAATGTGAGTCAAAGCAGATGCCTGCATCTCAGGCTGATGCTCCAAGACAAGCATATGAGCCTCTTGCAAACACAGTCCGGGAGCCCCTTGCTGGGCAACTTCCCTCCTGGCCCCTGAGGCAGATTCAACAAAGACATCCAGATGGCTCTTTGTGGCATTTTGAGAGCAGACCCTGTTGGAAGCCGTGTGGCAGACAGAGTCTTGGTGCTCCAGCTGGGTGTCAGGCCTGTGACTCTGAGATGGGAGAGCCGAGTTCAGGACACTGGTCCACCAAAGACCTCCCAGCTCCATGTAACATCAAATGGCAAAAGCTCTCCTAGATATCTCCATCTCCATGCTAAGACCTAGCTCCACTCAACGACCAGCAAGTGACAGTGCTGTACACCCTATGACAAACAATTAGCAAGACAAGAACACAACCCCACCCATTAGCAGAGAGGTTGCCTAAAATAATAATAAGGTCACAGACACCCCAAAACACACCACTGAATGTGGTCTTGCCCACCAGAAGGACAAGATCCAACCTCACCCACCAGAACACAGGCACCAGTCCCCTCCACCAGGAAGCATACACAGGACACTGAACCAACCTTAGCCACTGGGGGCAGACACCAAAAACAATGGGAACTATGAACCTACAGCCTGTGAAAAGGAGACCCCAAACACAGTAAGTTAAGCAAAATGAGAAGACAGAGAAATATGAAGCAGAAAACCCACCAGACCAAACAAATGAAGAGGAAATAGACAGTCTACCTGAAAAAGAATTCACAGTAATGATAGTAAAGATGATCCAAAATCTTGGAAATCGAATGGAGAAAATACAAGAAACGTTTAACAAGGACTTGGAGAAAGAAAGAGCAAAAAAACAATGATGAACAACACCATAAATGAAATTAAAAATTCTCTAGAAGGAATCAATAGTAGAATAATTGAGTCAGAAGAACGGATAAATGACCCGGAAGATAAAATAGTGTAAATAACTACCGAGGAGCAGAATAAAGAAAAAAAAGAATGAAAATAATTAAGGACAGTCTCAGAGACCTCTGGGACAACATTAAACACACAAACATTTGAATTATAGGGGTCGCAGAAGAAGAAGAGAAAAAGAAAGGGACTAAGAAAATATTTGAAGAGATTATAGTGGAAAACTTAACTAATATGGGAAAGGAAATAGTCAGTCAATCCCAGGAAGTGCAGAGAGTCCCATACAGGATAAATCGAAGGAGAAAAACGACAAGACACATATTAATCAAACAATCAAAAATTAAATACAAAGAAAAAATTTTAAAAGCAGCAAGGGAAAAACAACAAACAACATGCAAGGGGATCCCCATAATGTTAGCAGCTGATCTTTCAGCAGAAACTCTGCAAGCCAGAAGGGAGTGGCAGGACGTATCTAAAGTGATGAAATGGAAAAAACCTACAACCAAGATTACTCTACCCAGCAAGGATCACATTCAGATTCGATGGAGAAAATAAAACCTTTACAGACAAGCAAAAGCTAAGAGAATTCAGCAACACCAAATGAGTTTTACAACAAATGATAAAGGAACTTCTCTAGGCAGGAAACATAAGAGAAGGAAAAGACTTACAATAACAAACTCAAAACAGTTAAGAAATTGGTAATAGGAACATTCATATCAATAAATACCTTAAATGTAAATGGATTAAATGCTCCAAATAAAACACATAGACTGGCTGAATGGATACAAAAATAAGACCTGTATATATGTTGTCTACAGGAGACTCACTTCAGACCTAGAGACACATACAGACTGAAAGTGAAGGGATGGAAAAAGATATTCCATGCAAATGGAAATCAAAAGAAAGCTGGAGAAGCAATTCTCATATCATACAAAATAGACTTTACAATAAAGACTGTTACAAGAGACAAAGATGGACATTACATAATGATCAAGGTATCAATCCAAGAAGAAGATATAACAATTGTAAATATTCATGCACCCAACATAGGAGCACCTCAATACATAAGGCAAATGCTAAGAGCCATAAAAGGGGAAATCGACAGTAGCACAATCATAGTAGGGGACTTTAACACCCCACTTTCATGAATAGACTGATCATCCAAAAGGAAAATGAATAAGGAAACACAAGCTTAAATTATACATTAAATGAGACGGACTTAATTGATATTTATAGGACATTCCATCCCAAAACAACAGAATACAATTTCTTCTCAAGTGCTCATGGAACATTATCCAGGATAGATCATATCTTGGGTCACAAATCAAGCCTTGGTAAATTTAAGAAAAATGACATTGTATCAAGTATCTTTTCTGACCACAATGCTGTGAGACTAGATATCAATTACAGGAAAATATCTGTAAAAGATACAAACACATGGAGGCTAAGCAATGCACTACTAAATAACCAAGAAATCACTGAAGAAATCAAACAGAAAATCAAAAAATACTAGAAACAAATGACAATGAAAACACAATGACCCAAAACCTATGGGATGCAGCAAAAGCAGTTCTAAGAGGGAAGTTTATAGCAATACAATCCTATCTCAAGAAAAAAGAAACAACTCAAAGAGACAACCAAAGCTTACACCTAAAACAATTAGAGAAAGAAGATCAAAAAAACCCCAAAGTTAGAAGAAGGAAAGAAATCATAAAGATCAGATCAGATAAGAAATAAATGAAAAAGAAATGAAGGAAACAATAGCAAAGATCAGTAAAACTAAAAGCTGGTTCTTTGAGAAGATAAATAAAATTGATAAACCATTAGCCAGACTCATCAAGACAGAAAGGGAGAAGACTCAAATCATTAGAATTAGAAATGAAAAAGGAGAAGTAACAACTGACACTGCAGAAATAAAAAGGACCATGAGAGATTACTACAAACAACTATATGCCAATAAAATGGACAACCTGGAAGAAATGGACAAATTCTTACAAAAGCACAACATTCTGAGACTGAATGAGGAAGAAATAGAAACTATAAACTGACCAATCACAAGCACTGAAATTGAGACTGTGATTAAAAATCTTCCAACAAACAGAAGCCCAGGACCAGATGTCTTCACAGGCAAATTCTTTCAAACATTTAGAGAAGAGCTAACACCTATGCTTCTCAAACTCTTCCAAAATATGGCAGAGGGAGTACTCCCAAACTCATTCTACAAGGCCACCATCACCCTGATACCAACACCAGACAAAGATGTCACAAAGCGAGAAAACTAGAGACCAATATCACTGATTAACATAGATGCAAATATCCTCAACAAAATACTAGCAAACAGAATCCAACAGCACATAAAAAGGATCATACACCATGATCAACTGGGATTTATCCCAGGAATGCAAGGAATCTTCAGTATACCCAAATCAATCAATGTGATAAACCATAGTAACAAATTGAAGGAGAAAAACCATATGATCATCTCAATAGATGCAGAAAAAGCTTTCGACAATATTCAACACCCATTTATGATAAAAACCCTCCAGAAAGTAGGCATAGTGGGAACTTACCTCAACATAATTAAGGCCATATACAACAAATCCACAGCCAACATCGTTCTCAATGGTGAAAAACTGAAACCATTCCCTCTAAGATCAGGAACGAGACAAGGTTGTCCACTCTCACCATTATTATTCAACATAGTTTTGGAAGTGTTAGCGACAGCAATCGGAGAAGGAAAAAAAATAAAGGAATCCAAATCGGAAAAGAAGAAGTAAAGCTGTCGCTGTTTGCAGATGACATGGTACTATATAGAGAGAATCCTAAAAATGCTACCAGAAAACGACTAGAGCTAATCAATGAATTTGGTAAAATAGCAGGGTACAAAATTAATGCACAGAAATCTCTTGCACTCCTATACATTCATGATGAAAAATCTGAAAGAGAAATTGAGGAAACACTCCCATTTACCATTACAACAAAAAGAATAAAATATCTGGGAATAAACCTACCTATGGTGACAAAAGACCTGTATGCAGAAAACTAGAAGACACTGATGAAAGAAATTAAAGATGATACAAACAGATGGAGATATATACCATGTTCTGAGATTGGAAGAATAAACATTGTGAAAATGACTATACTATCCAAAGCAATCTACAGATTCAATGCAATCCCTATCAAACTACCATTGGCATTTTTCACAAAACTAGAACAAAAAATTTCACAATTTGTATAGAAACACAAAAGACCCGGAATAGACAAAGCTATCTTGAGAAAGAAAAACAGAGCTGGAGGAAATAGGCTCCCAGACTTTAGACTATACTGAAAAGCTAGAGTAATCAAGACAGTATGGTACTGGCACAAAAACAGAAATATAGATGAGTGGAACAGGATAGAAAGCCCAGAGATAAACTCATACACATTTGGTCACCTTATTTTTGATAAAGGAGGCAAGAATTTAGAATGGATAAAAGACAGCCTCTTCAATAAGTGGTGCTGGGAAAACTGGACAGCTACATGTAAAAGAATGAAATTAGAACACTCCCTAACACCATACAAAAAAATAAACTCAAAATGGATTAAAGACCTAAATGTAAGGCCAGACACTAT
This sequence comes from Mesoplodon densirostris, assembly GCF_025265405.1. NCBI lineage: Eukaryota > Metazoa > Chordata > Mammalia > Artiodactyla > Ziphiidae > Mesoplodon > Mesoplodon densirostris. Next base: position 75,190,946 of record NC_082676.1, read on the forward strand.
CAAGCTCTTAGTGGAAAACATAGGCAGAACACTCTATGACATAAATCACAGCAAGATCCTTTTTCACCCACCTCCTAGAGAAATGGAAATAAAAACAAAAATAAACAAATGGGACCTAATGAAACTTACAAGCTTTTACACAGCAAAGGAAACTACAAACAAGATGAAAAGGCAACCCTCAGAATGGGAGAAAATGTTTGCAAATGAAGCAATTGACAGAGGATTAATCTCCAAAATTTACAAGCAGCTCATGCAGCTCAATATCAAAAAAACAAACAACTCAATCCAAAAATGGCGGAAGACCTAAATAGACATTTCTCCCAAGAAGATATACAGATTGCAGCAAACACATGAAAGGATGCTCAGTATCACTAATCATTAGAGAAATGCAACTCAAAACTTCAATGAAATATCACCTCACACCAGTCTGAATGGCCATCATCAAAAAATCTACAAACAGTAAATGTTGAAGAGGGTGTGGAGAAAAGGGAACCCTCCTGCTCTATTGGTGGGAGTGTAAATTGATACAGCCACTATGGAGAACAATATGGATGTTCCTTAAAAAACTAAAAATAGAACTACCATACAACCCAGCAATCCAACTACTAGGCATATACCCTGAGAAGACCATAATTCCAAAAGAGACATGTACCACAATGTTCACTGCAGCTCTATTTACAATAGCCAGGTCATGGAAGCAGCCTAAGTTTCCATCGACAGATGAATGGATAAAGAAAATGTGGCACATATATACAATGGAATATTACTCAGCCATAAAAAGAAATGAAATTGAGTTATTGGTAGTGAGGTGGATGGATCTTGAGACTGTCATTCAGAGTGAGTAAGTCAGAAAGAGAAAATCAAATACCATATGTTAACACATATATGGAATCTAAAAAAAAAAAAAAAGGGTTCTGAAGAACCTAGTGGCAGGAAAGGAATAAAGATGCAGACGTAGAGAATGGACTTGAGGACACAGGGAGGGGAAACAGTAAGCTGGGACAAAGTGGGAGAGTGGCATGGACATATATACACTACCAAATGTAAAATAGATAGCTAGTGGGAAGCAGTCGCATAGCAGAGGGAGATCAGCTCAGTGCTTTGTGACCACCTAGAGGGGTGGGACAGGGAGGTTGGGAGGGAGATGCAAGAGGGAGGAGTTATGGGGATATATATATATGTATATGTGTAGCTGATTCAATTTTTTAGAAAGTAGAAACTAACACACCATTGTAAAGCAATTATACTCCAATAAAGATGTTAAAGAAAAAAGAAAATTGAAGGAGAGGGAGAGGGGTAGGGAGTATGGTCGGGGGGCAGCAGGATGGGAGGAAAACCTGAACAGCACTGGTGTTGACCATCATAAGTGATTGTATGTAGAACCATAATGCTATGCCTTTGAGGCTTCTCTTTCATCAAGAAGCACCAGGAGCAATGATCCTCTGTAGTCACTGACCTCTGCATTTGTCTGCAGACTACAATTGGCCTTTGTTGGGCCTTGGGTGATTGGTTAAGTTTAGGAGGTCCTGAGTTCAGGCAATGAGGAGATGCATTATCCATAAAGAACTTTAAAACAATTATAAGCTGTCTTAAATTTGATATACTCTTTATTATCATAATGCTTAAATAATTTCAGGGGTAAAATACTCTTCCCCACAGGGCCAGAGTACCTTCATCTTCCTGCATCCCTTTGTACCACCACTGCTTTCACCTTGAAGTTGGCCAAGAACAATCAAACACTGACTAAACAAAAGCCTCCAGACATCTAATAATAATATATAGTTGTTTAAAAAAGAAGACTGTATGTATTCACAGACACATACACAAACACACACACACATACATACATATTCTTTAACATATATAACAAGGACAAATCATGGCGTATATAGATTTTAAATGAAATTTGAATTTAAATTTAAAATATTTGGAATCAAAAAATCCTACATGGAAAATGTTAAATTATTAAGGTAGAGAAACTAATATATACTCAGTACCTATTATGTGCCAGGCTGTATTTTTTCTTACATTTTAATTTGTTCAAAATCCATTTTGTGGAACTTACCTGTGCTGCTGAAGACATAAAGAAAAACATAAGTGATATGCTTGCAACAAACCACAAAGTATGGCTTGACTATTCCAATTTTACAAACAAGAAAACTGAGGTTTGGAGGAGTTCAACCTGTACTAGGTCCACAGAGCTGGTAACAAAGAGCTGGAACTCAAATGCCATTTTTTCTACGCCTTGTCTCTTGTTTGAAAAAAAACAAAAACAAAGTTCAGATACTTGCGCTATTCTTAATTGTTTGAGATAATTGCCATGTGTGAAATATTGCTATCCACATGGACTATTTGGATGGATGGCATCTAAGAAGATCTATTTTTTTAATATATATTTATATATTGATTTATTTTTGGCTGTGTTGGGTCTTCGTCGCTGCGCATGGGCTTTCTCTAGTTGCGGCAAGTGGGGCCTATTCTTCTTTGAGGTGTACGGCTTCTCATTGCAGTGGCTTCTCTTGTTGCGGAGCATGGGCTCTAGGAGCATGGTCTTCAGTAGTTGTGGCTCACAGGCTCTAGAGCGCAGGCTAAGTAGTTGTGACGCACGGGCTTAGTTGCTCCACAGCATGTGGGATCCTCCTGGACCAGGGCTCGAACCCGTGTCCCCTGCATTGGCAGGCGGATTCTTTACCACTGTGCCAACAGGGAAGCCCAGAAGATCTAATTAATATCTGCTCAAGAGCAATGTTTATATGCAGTATAAAAACAATTAATAAGAATCTAATACAAGTAGAATCTGCTCACCAGAATTAACACTGGGATAAATGGTAGAGAATATATGATCTTGTCTTTAAGAGCAAGTCTTCATCCCCCTATGGTACCGTATATCAGTGATTCTGTGACTTACAATCATGCACATGGCTGCTTCTCCACACCTCTCCTGGGACAATATCTAACACCATGTCACATACCACTGCTTCTCAAATTTTAAGATGCATATGAATCTCTTAGGAATGTTGTTAAGCTGCAGATTCTGATTCACAGGTCTGGGTGGGGCCTGAGATTCTGAATTTCTAACAAGCTCCCAGGTGACGGAGATGCACTGGTCTGCACACTTTGAGTTTAAAGTTGTTACAGTCATTTCTGGCACCAACCAGAAGCTGTATCTTGGACCCCAACTCCACCATTGGCTCCTTTTGCAAGAGTGTTTGCTCGGCAGGCCTTCCAGTAGAGCAGTTTACAGGGTTTGAAGAAGGTATAGAGTAATGGTAGGGGGATAAAAGGAAAGAAGTAAGTGTTCCAATGGATGCTGTACCTCATTCCTAAAGCAACCACAAGCCAATCATTTACTCCTTGTTATGAGGGTCATAGGCAGCAAAGCCATTGGTCACCTTGAGGAATGAGTATTCTGCTCTTTGGTAAAAGCTCAGTTTTATCTTGCTGAAACAAAACAGAAAGAAGCCAATAGTTAAAAAAAAAATAAGCCAATAGTACATTCCCTCATATTATTCATTCTGGCTGGATGCTAAAGTTAATTTTCTTAAGTGCTTTGGCCACTGTATTAAAATTATCCCTTTTATGAAATGGATTAATGTGAATCATTTGAAAACATGCAAGAAAATTTCATTTGAGCATTGCTTCTGAAATTTTAATGAGCAAACAAATCACCTTGGAATCTTATTAAAATATAAATTTTGATTCTGTGGGTTTGGAGGTTTGGGGTGGAGACTGAAATTTTGCATTTCTTAAAAGCTCCTAGGTAAGGCTGACACAGCAGATCCTTGGGCCACTCTGAGTAGAGAGGCCTTAGAATGCTTGACTTTGTCTTGCACTAAGATGGCACTTGTGTGCGTGTGTGTGTGTGTGTGTGTGTGTGTGTGTGTGTATGAGGTTTTCAAAGTGGAGAGGAAGTTATATATTGACAGATAGCTTGAAATGTTGGAAAGGAGGAATCCTCCTCATCACACAGGCCGGTTATTAAAGATTTCACAGTCACATTATTTCCTTACCATGAAGGACTATTCAAACACCAACATTACAAGAAAGGATATTTTTCAGTAAGATGATGGTCCATTTTAATTTTTCTGAGGTCAAGCTCTATTTTAGATCACTCAGCAGATTCTAAAAGCATAGATACTCAGGGCCCACTCCAGACCAACTAAATCAGAATCTTTGGGCCTGGATCTAATGAGTCATCTTTAGACCAGCAACATCAGCAGCTTATTACACATATAGACTCTCAGGCCCCTTCCAGATCTACTGAATACAAATGTGTAGTTCAGAAAGTTCCCCAAGCATTCCAATCCATGTCCAATTTCCAGAGACACTGCTGAGTGGGAGGCAAACCTGGATAGTTGCCACAGCAATGTAATTGTAAGGTATTAAACACTTCCTTTCCTGTCTGATAGTTTGGGCCTCTGCCTGATACAAAGACCAAAAGAAGACAGACAGACATAATGGTACTTTGACTGAACCTGAAGCATCTGGGATGGTGTAAAATAATAGGCAGCAGGTACAGAAAACGTACCCACTTTCCTGTAATGAGCATTTTTACATCAGCAATTCCATCTCTTCTTAGCTCTTCTTTTTTTTTCTTTTTTTTTGGAGTTTATTAATTAATTAATTAATTTTTGCTGTGTTGAGTCTTCGTTTCTGTGTGAGGGTTTTCTCTAGTTGTGGCAAGCAGGAGCCACTCTTCATTGCGGTGTGTGGGCCTCTCACTATCGTGGCCTCTCCTGTTGCGGAGCACAGGCTCCAGACGTTCAGGCTCAGTAGTTGTGGCACACGGGCTTAGTTGCTCCGCAGCATGTGGGATCCTCCCAGACCAGGACTCGAACCCGTGTCCCCTGCATTAGCAGGCAGATTCTCAACCACTGCGCCACCAGGGAAGTCCCTTAGCTCTTCTTTATCATGGTTTTTCCTCAGCTTTTTCCCAGAGTTTCATCACTTGCTTCAAGCTTCAAATCTATTGAGTAAAAGTTAATCCAAAGGAAACCAAATAGATAGTTGAAGTCTGGAATTGCTTGACCATAGGGACATCTGTGCTCACATTCTTGCTACTTTGCAGGGAGGCAGTTCTTGTCACTGGGCTAAAACCCAGGCAAGGGAAGGAATGATCAGGCATTTACTGAGGAACCATTTTGTGCCTGCATCATGCTAATGATGTTGGTGACAAATGGAAAGAGCCAGTTGCTTGAAACCTGTTGAAGTCACATGTATTTAACTCACAAATAATGTGCAAATTGTGTGTTATTAGGTTCTGAAGTAGTGAAAAAGCATCAATTAAAGGCTTAACAGTGGAACATAGATATTCTGAACAACAACAAAAAAAAATAGAGAAGGGCAATGTCAGTTTGAGGTGAGCCTTCACAGAACCAGTGGGCCTTGACTTGAGTAGATACTAGATGGAAGGCATTCCATTTAGAGGTGACAGTTTGAACAAAGGCAAAAAAATTAAATGGCACGAGATGACAGGGAGCAAGTAATGAGAACTTTCTCCTAAACATGCAGTGCTATTTTGTAGCACACATTTTAAATTGTGCTCATAGAATATTGCATATGTTGGGGAAATTGTAGCTGTTTTTCTAATTCTTATTAAAGAAGGTAGTTAATTCTGAAATTAAACATATTTTCAATAGTTATAACTTTCATTTTTTTTTTTCCTCAAGGGTATGGATTATGGTGTTTCCTGGTAATTTTTGCTAACTTCAAAATGGAAAGCATAAAGGTTTAATGAAATATTAATATTTTAAAAAGTTTTCCTGCTAGTAACGATCTAAAAACTGAAAAGTGTTCATTTGAGCAGGTTCTTTCCATAAATTAAAAACGCTCAAAATTGCTTAGATGTTATAGACTGATATTTCATGAACTTCATTCAACTATACTTCTAAAATCTTCACTATGTGGTTTATAGATAGAGGCAATTTTGCAGTCTGGCAGTAGTTATGCCTAATTCTATAGATAAATATTATTTGGAATTTCTGTTGTCATTAACTTTTACTTGTGGGAAATGGGATTTATAACTCCAGTCTAAATAAGTGTTCTCTATTTTGGGGTAATAATATTAATGTGCTAATAAGAAGTGCATGTATTCAAAATAGTACAGAATGATATGCCCAATAAATTCATGTATTTGTCTTATATCTTTACTTTTATTACCAACTCTGCTTATTTGACCTTATCTACTTTAGAAGGCTAATTGTAACAAATTACATTATTATAGAATAGGTGTAGGCCACCAAACTGAACATTTGTATGGAAATATTTTTATTTAGATTGTAGATAAATGCAGTGTATTCTCAAAAATAAGGTAGTGCTGAAACATATTACAGAAGATACAGTATTTCTAAACCTCACAAGAACTTGTAAAACACCCACTTACATGAAATAATTTCTACGCTCTGTCAGCTTTGATATTATAAAACCTATGGCTATTAACTGGCACTGGAAGTTGTAGGAGGAAAATGGTTGTGTGCAGTATATGCCTCCACTGATAGAAGATATTATCAAATGTGTACAACTCACTAGACTTCAGACTTGTCTACGACACAGCCATACCCTACTCACTTTCACAGCCCGAGCAGCCATATGAATAGCATTATGTGCTCACATCTCTCTTGGTCCCCATCTTTGCTATGGCTGGGTGTGGGTCAAGTAAACGTTAGCAGACTCCACCATAGTACAGTTCCTGCAGACACCAGTCAGTACCCACAAAGCACCTCCATGCTGTCATGTCTTAGTTCTGGGATTTCTGTGTATGGGCATCCCCTGAGCTGAGCTCCAGCATATGATGCTAGTGGGAAAATATCTAAATATTGGTTTCTAGAGGTTTTCTGAGTAGTGGGACAGTAGCCAAGAAACAGAAGAGAAATCAGCTAGGCCAGCAGCCTTCTGGGGCTGCTGATACTGGTTCAAAGTAGTTCAGAGATACAAAGGGGCAGCATTAGGGTCAAGTGCTACCAGAAATTTCCACAAGCCATGACTTGGTGCCTGAGTGGGTGGTGAGCCAGGGTCCCTGTCCAATGCTCCAGCTGCGCAGAGGGTAAAAAATCAGGGGTATGATTAAGCTCATATTCAACAGTACAAAATGAACAGGAAAATACCAACACAAGTTTGCCTGACAACTGGTAGTTCAAGGAATGAGAAAAGGAATGAGGAACAAACTTGAAGCACTGGGAAAGGGAGTGGGGAGGAGTGTTCCAAAGGAGATCGCTAAGAAAGGGGTATTTATCCTTGAATGAGTGCTCTGGGATCTGACCGCAATTTAAGGTAGTTTTCGTGTGGACAGATTACAGCCGTTGGGTGCAACTTCTGTCACAAATGGGGAGGGCACGGTTCCATATCTACTGATAACTGCTATAAAAGGGAGGTTTCCTATCATGTGCTCCAAATTCTAACCAGGCAATAATCCCAGGGAATCCGACAGTGCCTGGATTGAGGGAAGCTTCTGAAGACAGCCTGAGAACCACGATAGGAATGGTGTTGAAGTTGGCTTTAAAAAGTAAAAACAGAGAACTCTGCTCAACATTATGTAACAACCTAAATAGGAAAATCATTTGAAAAAGAATAGATACATGTATATCACTTAGCTGTACACCTGAAACTAACACAACATTATTAATCAACTATACTCCAATATAAAAGTAAAAGAAAAAAATAAAAAGACCGATCAATTGGTGAGAAAAAAAAATAGTAGACAAACTGTCTGCTATTTCAGTTCAGGGAACTGAAACTGAAAGTTTACTTTTGCAGACAGTCAAATCTTAAATGTATTTGTTATTTGAAAAATTAAATTGTAGTGTATTAAGTTTTTATACTATGTTATCACCAGGCAGATAACAAAAATCTCCACAGATATTACCTTGAAAGCGTCTCAAGGTGTCTTCTGATATAATTGCTAACAAATTCCTAGTAAAATTGAACTAATTTGAAAATGCTAATTATTGTGAATTTTTGGATGACTTCCAATACATATATTTTATTTTGAAAGTATTGGGGTTTTTTCTCTAAGAATACTAACACTCAATATCCATCTTATCTTTCATTTATAGCTGATTATTGTGTGCTATTTGTCCTGTACTTAAAATGTAGGGCTTTGGGAAGCTCTGTTGCTACTAGTGGTGGTTGCATTTAGTCTGACCAAACTGAATGCTTAATAAACATTTTGTATTGCTCTTTCTTGGCTATACAATTAATTTAGCTCATTTTTGTTAATTTTCTCAAAAGGAATCATAGATTACCTTATATGTAATAGTCCTTAATTACCATTTTAGAGGGAACTATTTTTATATGCAATTTGTTTTTCCCCCACTAGATTGTGCCTTATTTATCCTTCTTTGTCTTTTACTTTGATAATATTATATTGAACATTATGTTATAGGCACTAAACAAATAAATAATTTGAATTGGCTCTTTGATCTGAAATTCACAGATAATAAAAGCAACTGAAAGCCAGTGCTTTCTGTGAATATTTTTTTTCATTTTAACCAAGTTGGAGTTGGTGTCTACTTAAATATCCCTCTCTTATGAAAGAGGAAAAATTAAACATAGGAAAACTTTCAGGCTTAGAATTAAAAAAAAAAATAAAGCTTAATAGTGATGTGAATTTTCATGAGCATCCACAGCTGAGAAATTATTTAAGTATGTTATTTATTCACAGTTTAATAAAAATCTGTATTTTTCTACAGCTTGACTTATTTTGTGCTTGAAGGAAAATTTAAAACTGATTCTGTAAGCCCAGGGTGAGATGTGTGTCTTTTGTCTAGCTTCACAAAGCAGCATACCATTAACCTGAAGTAGTGAATAAAAAGGACATTTCTCAAAAGTATATATTTGTATAACATCTTATAATACACCCTTACTGAAAGTAATAAGAGCAATATTTTCAAAACTATTTAGCTCTCAAGTCAACCACATACAATCTTGATTGTAAGGAAATGTGTTCCGTTTTTGAGACTGCTTCTTGCAGGTCCCATTTGCACTCAGAAAAATAAAAAGCAATTTAATTACAAAGGACTCGATTTTATATATTGGAAAAAATATAAAAATGTGACTGCTTGCCAAATGGGAGTGTGTGTAATAAAGTGGGTTTTAAAAACTTATGCTCAAAACATAATCAGAAAGTCACAAGAGTGTGAGCCTCATAAATAACATAGAGATATTTGGCCAATATAAGCAGAGCAGGCAGTCCGACTTTCTTTTTTACCTCTTTCTCTAAAGGTCCTCTACTGAATTGAGCAGAGTTGTTTGAGGGTGGGGAAGTGGTAGTGGGAGAAGCTTTTCTCCACTTATCTGAAACCTGTAACATCACTCTAGTCATCTATGGTAACAAAAAGAAATGAGACAGGCTAAATAAAACCTTAGTTGATTAACCAGACCAGTATTATTTGAGAGCACAATTCTCTACACCAGCCCTCTTTTTTCCTCTAATAAACATTAAACTCAAATACATAAAAACATTTATTCTCTTTCCAATTCTGCTGTAAGCTCCTTGAGACAAAAGTCTTCTATCCTCTATTTTGTCCTCTTGACCAACAGCTGATACAATATTCTATCCATAGAAGACCCTCCAGAAATGTTTTCTGCTGAGATTACTGATCTTACTCTTCCTAAATGTGAGGCTTTTGGCATTTAACTAGCCTCGTACCTCAGTCTCTTCAACCATACAGTGAGGATAATAATTCCACATGCAATTAGCATTGAAGATAATGGGTACAAATTACCTGGTATACAGTAGGGCTCTAGGCTGATGCACCCTCTGTCTCAGCATAGAGTTTCCTGATTATTCTTTTTTTTTTTTTTTTTTTTTTTTTTGTGGTATGCGGGCCTCTCACTGTTGTGGCCTCCCCCGTCGCGGAGCACAGGCTCCGGACGCGCAGGCTCCGGACGCGCAGGCTCAGCGGCCATGGCTCACGGGCCCAGCCGCTCCGCGGCATATGGGATCCTCCCAGACCGGGGCACGAACCCGTATCCCCTGCATCGGCAGGCGGACTCTCAACCACTTGCGCCACCAGGGAGGCCCTCCTGATTATTCTTGTTCCATCCTTTCTCACTATTTCATCTCCCCTACTCCATAATGTGGCACGCACACATACCTTATAAATGCACATATATTTTCTTTTTTAAAATTTATTTTACCAAAATATAGTTGATTTACAATGTTGTGTTAATTTCTACAGTACAGTAAAGTGATTCAGTTACACATATATATACATTCTTTTTAATATTCTTTTCTATCATGGTTGATCATAGGATATTGAGTATAGTTCCCTGCACTATACAGTAGGACTTGTTGTTTATTCATTCTGTATATAATAGCTTGCATCTGCTAAGCCCAAATTCCCAGTCCATCCCTCTCCCACTTACCCCCTTGGCAAGTCTGTTCTCTATGTCTCTGAGTCTGTTTCCTAGATAAGTTTGTTTGTGTCATATTTTAGATTCCACACATAAGTGATATCATACACATATATTTTCATAGTTTCATTAATCACATGCCACATGCTAACAATACCAGCTTAAACTGTTTCATCAAATTGTTAAAGTTAACATTAGTGATATGAAGTTGGTCCTCAAAAATATGGAATACATTTTTTACAGTGATTTATTGTTCAATATTATCCTCCTAAATGCCTGCCAAGTGACTTGCCTGATCAGCCTTCCTCTACTTCAGATCAAAAGCACTTGAACACATAGTTCTTCTTTGAGGTCTTTCTAATTAAAAGTATTGAGGTCAGTACCTTAAATTTATAAGCAACTTTGGGGCATTTGATTTGAGTCAGGTTAGAACAATACTGTCCAATAGAAATTCAATGACAACCACATATATAATTTAAAAATTTCTAGGCAAACAATGTTACAGAGAATGTACTAGCACTTCAAACAAAGAATTGTATCTTGCTAAAAACATTTAATTCTTCTGGCTGTCTTGCTTCATTCTATAACGGATCAAAGACAACTGAGACAAAGTATTATATATTCAATAAAATAATTATAAGATAAGAATTGGAACCCCCAAAATAGGAATAAATTAGGAAACCAAGAGCAAAGAAAATGAAACACAAATACACAGACCTAACACCCAAGCTGGCTCACATCTTAGGGCCTTTGCACATGCTCTTTCCTATTCTTGGACCAATCACTTTCCCAGATCTTTTGATAGCTTCTTCTTTCTTATGCTGTGTGTCTCTCTTTGAGATTTCACTATCTCCAAGATGTTCTCACTGACCACCTTTTCTGAACAAGCTTTCAAGTCTCTTTTGTCACCTCCGTTTGCTTTATGTTCTTTGGAATATTCATTAAAACCAAGTAATTTCTTGTTCACATATGTGTTTATATTTTGTTATCTTTCTTCCTCAATTCTGATACCAACTCAAGGAGAGCAAGAGTGTTGCTCACTACTGTATCCCCCAACTTTGAAAATTATGCCCAATATAAGAGGACTCTTTATAAATAATGTTAAGTGAATAAGTGTTCTTATGACATTGTTATGTGGCCCTAAGCTTTCTGGAAGTCAAAATGAAGAGAGGAGGATTCTTCCCAGTGCTTGTATTGCACGGGACCCCATTCGGTGGGTACTGACTGATGCAGTGAGCAAGGCTCCTTATATTCCTACAGTAAACTTGAGAACAGAAGCCTTACAGCTATTTCTTAAGGTTTCTTCAATCAAAATTAAAAAGAGGGCTTCCCTGGTGGTGCAGTGGTTGAGAGTCTGCCTGCCGATGCAGGGGACACGGGTTCGTGCCCCGGTCCGGGAAGGTCCCACATGCCACGGAGCGGCTAGGCCCGTGAGCCATGGCCTCTGAGACTGCGCGTCCAGAGCCTGTGCTCCGCAATGGGAGAAGCCACAACAGTGAGAGGCCCGCGTACCGCAAAACAAACAAACAAACAAAAATTAAAAAGAATGTGAAAGGCATAATTGTCAAATAGAACTTTGTGCAGGAGACAAACTTATATGATCCTCATCTGGAGCTTTCTGCTAGGCTGGCTCCATCTGAACATAGAACTTAGGTTAAAGGAGTAAATAACTGCATATTCCTCAATTAACCCTCCACAAATCTCATTTCTCTCCAATGGAATTTTGATAGGAGCTGGGGAAAAAACAAACAACAATAACAAAACAAAACAAAAAATAGCTATTCATTAGTTTTTTTTTTTAAGTTTCCTTTTGTTCTTGTATTCATGATTCATTTTAACTCCTCAAATAAATTGTAAGCTGCTTAAGGGCAGAAACTATAGCATACTTAATATTTCTTCTTATCCCTAGGACATAAGATAGCCCCTCTACAAGACAGGTATTAATTAAGAATCAAGGTTTGGTGATGCTAATGCTATTATATGGATTCATTAGTCACATAGAAATCCATTATGTACATAAGCAAATTTTATTATCTGTACCCTTTCAAGGCAAGTTCTGAGAAGGAACATTAGCCAGAGTGGGGCACAGAACTTCAGAGTCAGAGGTCCTCAGCCAGGGAACTTGGGCCTGAATTAGCACAACTTATTAGTGGCAGAGCCTCATTCTGCTATACCAGTGTTAAAAGATAAACTGGAACATATTTAAAAAGCTAAGATTTTATGAGCAAAAATCAATTTGAATCAGCAACACCAACTGGAAATAGTAAGGAGTACTCCACTGACAGGAGCCGGGGAAAGACTCTTATAGAGAAGATGTGGAAGCAAAGCAAGGAAAGTATTTGATGGGCTTTAGCATGAGCGATTGCCTTATTTGGGAAAGTCTATTTGGCTGTTTGTGATTGCTTGTAATTAGGTTTCAATTTCTTAACTTTGAAGCTTAGGTTTTTGGTTTGCTGCTAAGGCATTAAGGTCATCTCAGTCTAGTGGCCTTATTGTTTAATTAATTTAACACCAGTGATTCTTCAAAGTTAGTGTGTTATCTCAGTTACATAGGGAAAGCATTAAAAATGTAGATGTCTACTTCATACATATGCAGGATGCACAGGGATGTTATTTAAACCCTCCTCAGATCTTGGAGGGATACACTGAGATTCAAGGAGAATAAATGAGGTATCTGGGAAAAGTAGAGAAACCAAGACAGAGGGATCTACTAAAAAGAAGAAGAAGAAAAAAAACTACTCCAAAACTTAAAGGCTTGAAACAACCATTTTATTATTGTTATTGCCATGGCGGTGGGCAGAGCACTGTGGGTAGAGACTTGTCTCAGCTCCACAATGCCTGTTCCATCCTGAGCCAGAGAGTGGAAACAGCTGGGGGTGGTTAGCATCTCTCTGTTTTTCTGGAGGCTCAGACCTGTCTAAGGGTTTCTCACCTTCCCTCCCAGTGTGGCGATGTCAGGTAGACAGGCTTCCTGGGGCTCAGGGTATTCTGAGAGACTCGAAGAGGAACCTGTCAATCTCCTAAAGCCTGGTCTCAGAAGCTAGCACAGCACAACTTCCACTGTATTCTGTTGGTCAAAGAAGAGCCCACCAAGAATTGGAGGTGGGAGGGAGAGACAGAAACACCTCCTCTCCTTGGGAGGTGTGTCAAAGATTTCATGACTTTCAGTCTACAACTCGAAGATTTCATGACCTTCAGTCTACAACTCGTACAACCTTGAGAAATTCTAGTCTGACTTCACAATTGTAGCAGTACATTTTTTTCTAGCTCACCAAATCAAGAGCAAGAGTTGGAAAGTTTTCTAACAATACAAAATATTGATTTTACACCATAAACCCTAAAATATGTGGGATTTAAAACGCTTTTAAAATTAGACTTGGATAAGTTTGTTAATTTTTTTTTATTAATATATATGATATAGGATTGCAGTGTAATTAGTCCTGTGTTAATTTATTATAGATTGATTTTTATTTGAATATGTAATAGAGAAAGGAAAATTTACATGATAGATAAAATGTTTCAATGTTATGTTAGGAAATGGAAATTTTTTTAGTGTAGCTATTTTAAGAGTTTTTCTGGTTATTGTTAAAGCCAAAAAAATGTTACATTGTTATGAGGAAAGAAAATATAGAAATTAAACTTTACTGAATTGAATGCAAATGTCAACACATTCAATGTTTATAAGTGTCAAGTGGAAAAATAATCTGGGTGGAGTTAGAAAAGTTAATTTCAGTGTAGGCATAAAAATCTCTGGAGCATTTTATACTGAAAATAAAATGCCAAAGCGTTTCAAGGCCAATGAGAAAGCCATTGTTGCTTGCCTTTTTTTTCTGTCCTACCCAGTTCCCCCACTTTTGCTTAAACCTATGCTCTCAGAGTTTTCACAGGCTTGAATAATCACCTATTGTCTTAAACTTGAAGGATACATAGTACTTTTAACTCAGCAAAATATTCTAGTAAGGGTGGTTTCCCCCAGGCCATTGCATTTTAGCTAACTGAAAATTAGTCCACTTTCTCACACTTTAGTCTCTTATCAGATTAGCCATCTATAATGGGGAGACTTTTGTTTTGATTTTTGTTGTTGATATTTTAGTGATTTCATTAAGAATGTATTTTAGAGCACTCTTAGATTCCCAGTTAAGTACCTGACTCACCACTTTTATACCTCTCCTGTCTTTAAATGTAGGTGACTTGTATGGTATATTGTTTTTTTTTGTTTGTTTTATATTAAATAATGATGGTTTTGTAACTAGCAAAGACTCACTGTGTGGTTTTGGTATTAAAAATCAGAAGAGAAACATTGAAGTGGATTATTTATATGGGTTAGACCAAAACAGTCATTGCTTCCACTGGAAATGCAATTAGTTGTAGACTTTTATAAGAAGTTTTTGTGTACTGTTATTTATTTCTTAAAAGTGGCTAAATGCTATTTCCAAATGCTCATCATGCTTCTTGGTAATGCAGATGGCTTTCTAAATAAGGACATATGACTTGGATTTAGGAAGAGTCAGTGTGAACTGACTCACTATGGAATAGATGCCAAATACAGTTAAGATTTTGATTGTTCGTAATGGAGCTCAAAATTATTGCTATTATCTATAACAAACCCATCTTCTCTAACTGGCTTCCGCATTTTACCCCAAACCTTTTACATCATCTACTTCTCCATCAGTTACTTTGTAATAAGCAAGTAAACTAGTTTATTATTCACTGTTATGGCATAAACTAAACATATTCTTGAAAGATGTATAGTTGTCCCAGATGGTAACAGACTGGGATCACATCTAATTTGCTGATCAAATCCAATACAATGAGAACTTAATAGTCAATCAGATGATGCTTATTAAAGTCCTCTCAAAGACCTTCTATGTAAAATACTAAAGGAACTGTAGGCTTTTAGTCCTGATGTTTGTCAATAGTGGCATATTTAGAAGGACGCTTGTTTTGATGAATAATAAAAATGAAACTTCCATTCTCCATAGGAATGAATAAAAGAGAAGTAGCTTGATGGTGTCTATATACCCATTACTTTGAGTTTCTGAATGATTTTCTGGGAACACAGAAATTGGTTATGTAATTAAATAATATAGTTTAACCTGTTTTGAACAAACCACTGCAATGTACACTACATAAAAATGAGATTTTGTGGGGGGTTTTATCTACTACAGTATCTCCAAAACCTAAACCATTGCCTGACATATAATTAAGTTCTCACTATCTGTTGGATGAATGAATGAAACTCAATGTCCTGGCAGTTGTGAAATCTGGACATTGCTATTCTAACTCTATAATTTAGCCAACACATGAGGAAGCATGTTAGTTGATCAAGCTGTCTTTGTCCACTAGTTAAAAAGAATCTTAATCTATTCAGGACAGTTAAAGCAGAAAAAAGGCAAACTCCAACCGAGTATCTCAGGTATCTGTGATTCTAACCCATTCAAATCTATACACTTGTCCAATGCCACAGTTACTTTCCTAGTTTAGTCTTTCAAGTTGGAAAGACATTTGAGATTCAGAAAGATAAAATAACCATGTAGTAAATGCATTTTTCATTTTTTTCCTCTCAATTGCTTCTATCCTAAAATCTTCTTGAGTTGCTGACCCTTGTGCAGGTATGTAAAAGAGAAATCGTATTTGTTTATGAACATTCTCTATCACAGCACCTTCTAAGCACTTTTGTAATTCTGATGTGAACAGTAGAAATAGATCTTTGCATCCTGACAAGTGACATCAGGTTTGTTTTTTCACGAAGTCCTAGCCCTCTAAACTCTACATGGAAAGAAATCTTGTTGCATATACAGCAACAGACATCTTGACAGAAATGTGAACGTTTCAACTGCTTTAAGTTCACAAATTCTTCCTAACATTTCCCTCTTTCTCATATTACAAAATGAGCCATGTGACATTGTGTACATGTGGATATGTGTGTGTGTGAGTTCAAAGGCTTATCCAGTTACAAGATAGAATCAGAAGATGGAGTCCTTGCTATTCTCAAGTTATTTTTTTCTTTGTTCATATATGTGTATTTTTAAATTTAAGTATAAATACTTATACAAGACATGTTGGAGATATTTTGTGAATAAATCCTAAAATTTTCAAAATAGGTCATGCACAACATTTGTTTTTCCTTTGGGTGCTGGTTTGGTCATTCTTGGTTGGATTTCTGAAAGTAAGGAGTAGAGGTTTTCCAGCTACACCTTTATTAATGCTTTCAGAAGACATAGAAATGACTCCAAATACTCTTGTCCTGGACTTCCTCCAGGAGATCATCACTTGCCTTGCAATAACCATCTGTGATTATGACACAGGTTTAGAAGGGTTTGCAAGAACTACTTTGTAATATGGGATTGGTCTTCTACTTCCTCTGGGATGACTGGAATTTTCAACACAGGACAAGTACCAAGTCTTTCTTAATTGGTTTGAATCAGATAGGGAGGGGACAAGCGGATATGTGGTACTTCCAGGTCGGGTCTCTTCTTAAGCTCCTCAGAGAATTTCTACAGCAACCCAAGGCCTATCTGTTTAGATAAAAGAGACACTTTGATGAAATTATTTGTTTCACTAGATAACCCACTTCAGAGGTTGGCCTGAAGAAGATGGAGTATTTTTTTTTAACATCTTTATTGGAGTATAATTGCTTTACAATGGTGTGTTAGTTTCTCCTTTATAACAAAGTGAATCAGCTATACATATACATATATCCCCATATCTCTTCCCTCTTGCATCTCCCTCCCTCCCACCCTCCCGATCCCACCCCTCTAGGTGGTCACAAAGCACCAAGCTGATCTCCCTGTGCTATGCAGCTGCTTCCCACTAGCTATCGGTTTTACATTTGGTAGTGTATATATGTCCATGCCACTTTCTCACTTTGTCCCAGCTTACCCTTCCCACTCCCTGCATCCTCAAGTCCATTCTCTAGTAGGTCTGAGTCTGTATTCTTGATCTTCCCCTAGATTTTCATGACCTTTTTTTTTCTTTTTAGATTCCATATATATGTTTTAAAGATAACCATTTTATTTTTTAAACAGCTTTCTTAAGGTATATTTATACACATATTTATTTTTGTAAAAACATTTGAGGGCAGAATATGAAGGACCTATTCATTGTAGAAAATTTGAAAAATACAAACAAATATGAACTCAGAATTCTCAGATAATCCCCTCTTAAAAATTTGGTCTATTAACCCCAAATTTTTCCTTTATTGATCTATATATACATAAAGTAATTGGGATAATATTTGATATAGATTTTTATAATTTGAATTTTCATTGAAAACACAAAAAATTTAACCTCTCATCATAAATTCTTCAAAAATCTTATACTAGTATTTATGATGAAACAATATGTTTGACCTTTACTTCAAAATGATCAGAGAAGGGGAGTCAAGCCAGTGAAGGAGATATAGATAAAACAAGCTAGCACTTAGGTGATATTTGTTAAGGTTGAGTGGTGAGTACTTATGGGATCTTAATGTGTTTCTTCTGTATACTTTCATATGTTTGATATTTTCTATGATAAAACAATGCACAGCCTTGTTTTGAGCAGTTATGCTATATTTCAATGCAGATGTTTATTAAAGATTTAGATTGTTGATAGTCCCTTACTGTTGTAAACAGCACTGTGATAGACAGAAAGTGGGTTTTTTAACAACAAATGTGTTGGTGCCTGGTCCACATCCCTTTCTCTAGGCTGGTGCACCCAGCTCTCAACTAGACCCCCCAGATCATTTAAAACTTCATTGTTCTGTCAGTAACCAATGGGCATTTTTAGAATTCGTCTGTCTCCTCATCATAAAATAGTATCAAAATGTGTGGAACTGCATTTGGTAGCTGTATTGTTTCCCATTAAACATAGTAAAATTCCAAATAGAGAAATTCAGTGTATCTATGTAAATTTCCTAGATTTACTGACTCTGTTCTGGACAGTGTTGTCATAGAGATCAACAGTTAATTGATGGTTTATATTATGAAAAATATAACATGGCGAAGATTCATAGTCCTGTTTAATCTCAGCAGTGGCATGTTAAGAAGACAAATGGAGATTAGGAAACATTTCCCTAAATACAATACCTCATTTTTTGTGGTTCTGATAAGCAGAGTTTACAGCATGAAATAATTTAGTGCTCATTGAGTACCTTAAAAGTATGTATACTCTGGTAGGGACTGGGAACCCAGGGTAGTAGAATATGGATCCTACTCCCAAGAAGACAGCACAATCTATTCTGGGGAAGGGATGGGGTGACACGGTAGTTGAGGGTGAGCTCAGACCTGTAAATAACTTATAAGTAAACATATATACACCAGACCTGTCTATAGCAAGGCAGAACACAGGATATGACTTTAGCAAGGGAATGAGCAAAGTACAAAGGGAACTGTGAGGAAATCTCTGCTGAAACTGAATATTCTTTTTCTCATTAAAGTTAGTATTACATAACTAAAATACTTCAGCTGAATGACCTAGAAAAATAAACAGTCATGGGAAATGAAAACGTCTTCATATCTTTATACAACTGTTCATTTTGTAGAACGCATAACTTGGTGGCACACCTTTTCTTTTTACCACTTCCTCCACTAAATTCTTGGAGTTCAAAAGGTATCTTTTTGTTTGTTTGTTTTGTTTAACATCTTTATTGGAGTATAACTGCGTTACAATGGTGTGTTAGAATCTGTCATACAGAGTGAGATAAGTCAGAAAGAGAAAAACAAATACCATATGTTAACACATTTTTTGGAATCTAAAAAAAAGGTTCTGAAGAACCTTAGGGGCAGGACAGGAATAAAGACGCAGACATAGAGAATGGACTTGAGGACACGGGGAGGTGGGAGGGGGAAGGGTTATCTGGAGGAAGTGAGAGAGTGACAAGGACATATATACACTACCAAAAGGTATCTTTGATGTAGTAGGTTTTTCAAGATGTTTATGTTGTAGCAAGTTATGGTTTGGGGGAGGGAAGTGATGAAAACCATAACTGCCTCCAGAGATCTGGTGGGTCCAAGCCATGGATTGGTAGGGTCCTGGTGACCTAAGGTTGGACAGAGTACAGTTGCAATGCAGCTAATCACAGTGCCAGGATAATTCTAAAAAGCTGTCACTTTGGGAAAGTATTGGTTTGAAAGATGATTTTCTAGGGTGATCATGTTCACCCTGGAATCTTCCACATCTGAATCTAAAGAGGAACTCTTGCTTCTCTGCAGATTTGGGATTCTCTAGGATGTTCTTCCTCTAAAGAGGAGCTCTTCCTTCTCTGCAGATTTGGTATTCTCTAGGATGTTCTGGGTCCCCAGTGATTCCATTGGGGTAGATATTTGGCTTATTTGACTAAGAGTATTTCTTCCTTGCTGGCATCTGAGGGCTCATTCACAGTGATATAGTCATCTATGGAGGTAAGATAAAAGGAATCCAGGTAGAGCACTATATAAAGTGTCTTGAACCAGGCAAGAGAGGACTCTAGTACTGTGGTGGGTTGAATTATTGTCAAAATATTTGCAGCCCCTTCCATCTGTTCTTCCCTATCGAGTCCCTCCATTTTAAAGGACTATCCTCATTCCCCACTGCTCTAAGGATGGAACATATGTCTTGCTTTGAACATTGATATGTAAGAGAAG
Organism: Mesoplodon densirostris; assembly: GCF_025265405.1. Taxonomy (NCBI): domain Eukaryota; kingdom Metazoa; phylum Chordata; class Mammalia; order Artiodactyla; family Ziphiidae; genus Mesoplodon; species Mesoplodon densirostris. The sequence continues at coordinate 75,210,904 of NC_082676.1, forward strand.
CAATGTAATCAATTTTCTTGCAAAAGAGACATTAGTGGTTCAGCTGTGCAATCTCTTTGGTCATTCAGCCGGAGTCTGGAGCTTCAGAATCATTTTGTCAATTTCTACAAAGAATTTTGGATTTTGATTGGGATTATGTTGAACATATAGATGAATTTAGAGAAATTTTACTGTTTAAAAAATACTGAGTTACCTGACCTATGAACATGGTATGTCTTCCCATTTATTTAGTTTTTCTTTAATTTCTTTCAGTGATGGTTTTCAGTGTACATGATTTTGGAACCTTTTTTTTAAAGTTATTTGTTGCCATATACAGAAATAAAATTTATAGAAATAAAATTAAATTTTATATTGATCTTGAGTACTACAATTATGCTAAACTTGTTTATTTCTTATAATAGCTTTTATAGATTCCACTGGATTTTCTACAGAGACAGTCATATCATTCTTCCTTTCTAATCAAATTGCCTTGCCTTATTGCATTGGCTAGAACTTCCAGGACAATGCTGAATAGTAGTGGCAAAAGTGGATCTATTTGTCTTGTTCTTGATCTTAAAGGGAAAGTGTTTATATTTTCATGATTAAATATGATATTACCTGTAGGCTTTTCATAGATGCCCTTTATCTAAGTGAGAAAATCCCTATTTTGTTGAGAGTTTTTATCAGGAATGTATGTTGGATTTTGTCAAATGTTATTCTGCATCCATTGAGATGAGCATATGATTTTTCTTTTTAGTTTGTTATTATGATGAATTACATTGATTGATTTTCAAAAGATAAGACCACCTTTGCATTCCTAGGATAAAACACTCATTTGATCATTCAATATTGTTTTTTGCATATATTATTGGATTCAGTTTGCTAAAATTTTGTTTCCAAATTGGCATCTATATTGATGAAGGATACCAATCTACAATTTTCTTTTCCCATGATTTTGTCTGATTTTGGCGCTGGGGTAAATCTGGCCTCATGAAATGAGTTGGAGCATTCAATTTTCTTTTAATTTTCTGTAAGAGTTTGTAAATAATTGGTATTATTTCTTTTTTTGTATGTTGGGTAGAATTCACCAGGAAAGCCATCTGGGCTTCTAGTGTCCTTTATGGGAAGATTTTACATCTCACCTAGTGTAATTTTATTTCTAGAAGTTTGACTGGGTCTTTTTTTATACCCTCCATGTCTTTACTTAACATTTTGTACATGTGTAAGAGTCATGAAAACTGTTTATTATGTCCTAGTATGCTAATTGTAACATTTGTATCTGGTCTAGGTCACTTTCAATTGCTTGATTTTTCTCCTCATTATGTATTCTATATTTCTACTTATTTGAAAATCTGGTAATTTTTGATTGGATACCAGACATTGTGAATTTTACATTGTTGGGTACTGGATATTTTTCTATTCCAATGTCTTTGGCTTTGTTCCGGACACAATTAAGTTATTAAGAAAGTGTTTAATCCTTGTGGGTCTTGCATTTAAGCTTTTTTAGACCACAGTAGTGTTCATTCAACCTACTGTTAAGTATTTCTCATTACAGAGACAAAACCTTTTTGTTTTGTCTCTCCAGAGTTCTTTCTCTCTGCAGCTCTCTCTTCTCCAGTCCTCTTGACTTAGTCTGCTTAAATTCTCAGCTCCAACTCCTCACCTCAGGGAATCCCTGGAGTCTGTCTGGGTTCCTTCTCTCCGAACCTTAGACTGCCAACTTCCTCTAGACAATAGCTGGGTCACACGTAAGACTCACCTCATTTGTTTAACCATCACCCAGAGATCACTGTTCTTTGTGATTTGATGTTCTGTGTCTTGAAAAGAGTACCTTCATACATTTTAGCTGTCATTGTTGTTTCAGGTAGGAGGGCTATTCTGATCTCTGTTACTCCATTCTGACTAGAAGCAGAAATGACTAAATTGATTTAGAAATCAGTACATATTCATGGTTCAAAGTCTGGTGGGCTAAAGAAGTTGTCTCCAAATTGTATTATTTATCTTGGCCACATCATTTACTACTGTCGACTTAAAAAAAACACACAACGTGAGAGTTGCGAGTTAAGTTTTATTTGGGACAAAATGAGGACTGCAGCCCGGGAGACAGCATCCCAGATAGCTCTGAGAAACTGCTCCAAAGAGGCAGGGGGGAAGGTCAGTATACATGTGATTTTCGTGAAGGGGGAGTACATGCAGCTGAGCACATATTTTTTTTTACAGAAGGTTTCTGCTAGTCTCATGTGGGTTACTGCTAGTCACGAGGAGTAGAAGTCACAATGAAGGATTTTAGTGCTTTTCTAAGTATGAGGAGATACAAGAATTGGACTCATAAAATTGGCTCCTGAAAATATCTAACTATCTGAAGACCTGTTCTGCCAGTTTTTCCCAGAGCAAAAAGTACCTCATTTCTGCTCTCCACCTGAACTCCTTTCAGGGGGTGTTGAAAGTCAGCAGCTGCAGCAGCACATGATTTAATCCTTGTAGAGGTAGATGGCAAATGCCAATTCATAGTTGACACTAACAAACCTGCTCATTTTTAATGAATAGCTGCTTTGCCAACCATTTATATCCAACCAGTACCTCTCTGTTTGTTTTTCTTTTAAAAAATTCTTGCCCACTTCCTATTGACTTACGTGGAGTTCCATTATTTAGGATTCTGAAAACAGCCTTTCTGTCGTGTAAAGAAGGTATTTAACTGCATGTATGAGTCACTCACTTTTGTATAGTTTGAATAGCTAACTGTATCTTCCAAAAGGAATTCTGGTGATGTTGATAAACTGTTCAAATAGGTCTTTTGTAAGTTTGCATCAAAGAAAGTTTTATGGACATGTTTGGCATAACTGTCTTTTACTTACCTTTTTAAAAATAACATGGCATAATGGTAAATAATTTAAGCAGGAAATATTTGGGTTTTTTTTTTTGCTGTTGTTTTTTTGTTTTGAGTCAGATTTCCACCTGTACCTCTGTTAGGGAATAATTTTAGCAGCTTATAGTTTCAGTGTGATAAAATGGGGGAGAATGATGCATTTCCTTTGGGCTTCGGCTTGAATTATAATGTAGACTTAAGTCAGGAACTAAGAAGATCTGCCTTGGAATACATAATAGGATTAAATCTAAGGACAGATATTCCCAGAGGTAGATTTTTTCATGTAATGATTTAGTCTTGAATTTGGAATTTTTTTTCATGCCTCAATTTCTATAACACAAAGTTTATTTTATATACATTCATTTTTTCTGTTTATTTCTTGATTTTTTAAATTACATACATACATGAGTAATGACAACATTCTCATTGTAAAGAAGTCAAACAATTCAAATAAAATAAAATTCCCCTGGTGTCTTCTTATCTGCAATCTCTTTCTTTCCCAGGAAGTAATCATTGAAATTAGTTTGATGTGAATAACCCTCAATGATGGTCCCCAAATCCTCTTCTGCACCTATACCTGCCACCTTTGAGGTGTGAACACTCATGGGCAGCTCTCTTCTTTTGTTAAAGTCTACCCATGCATTACGATTTTCTGTTTCAATCAGTCCTATGCTTCACTCATCTTTCACTGATTTCTCAAACTTTCTGGTCATCAAGGGCACTACTTGTTCTATTGCTTGGAAGATAAAGTGGTAAAAAATGAACACTAACTTTAAAAAATATATATTCCAAAAACAATTTCTGAATTTAGGACAAAAGTAAATGAATTTAATTTTTGTTTAATTCCAAGATCATACATCACTAGATTTTAACACTAGATTTGATTTTATGGCAGGTTCCAAATGTGGCACTATTTAGGGTAGATGAAGGGCTCTGGTTTATTTTTGGTCTCTGGAAAAGTTATTAAATCTCTGTATGATTTTCAGAACCTAGCAAATGGGAAGGTTTTAATACTTCATTTCTTGTAAAGTTTTCAGAGTGCTGCTTAGTTTGGCATGATTAAAAGGTGAACGTCAGGTAGTCCTTACTTTGATTTGCATTTCCACTTTAGAAGATTCTGAAACTGAATAAATAATAATGAATTGAGCATTTGATAAAGTAGAAGATTATAAGAAAACATTTTGGAGCATTGTTTTCCTTCTGCTTTTTAAACGTTTCTATTTCTTTTTCTCTAGAGTTTTCGGTAGATGTTTGGAGGTATTTGGGGTTGAATTATTATGTATTTAAGGAATTCTAAGACAATAATTACCAGGAAATTAACTCAAATTACATAAGAATGTATTCTAGACAAGATAGGTCTTGTATTGTTGTAGTGGGGGAAATGCCAGGATCCATCACAATATTTTAAAATTAGTAATGTATTTTAAATACTTGAACATTTTCTTTCATCTCAGAAGCTAGTCTGCTCTTAAATCAGAAAAGAAAAACCAGCTGCCAGAAGGAAGGAAATACTTTAGGAACTAAAAGAGGAGAGAAAATAGGCTTTTCTCAGTCTGTAATTCTGGGTGTTCTTTATTTTTTTTTTTATTTTATTTTTTTATTTTTTTTTTTTGCTGTATGCGGGCCTCTCACTGCTGTGGCCTCTCCCGTTGCGGAGCACAGGCTCCGGACACACAGGCTCCGCGGCCATGGCTCGCGGGCCCAGCCGCTCCGCGGCATGTGGGATCTTCCAGGATCGGGGCACGAACCCGTGTCCCCTGTATCGGCAGGCGGACTCTCAACCACTGCGCCACCAGGGAAGCCCTGGGTGTTCTTTAAATGTGTCAAAATGCTCCCCTTGTCAGTTTTTTTTTTTGGTGTAAATTTCTACTACATTCTTTATTGCTCAAAGAGTTCTATAATTCTTTTCCCTCCAAAACAAGTTGCTTACTCTCTCCCTAACTTGCTCGCTTGCCCTTCCATCTTCCCTCCCTTTCTCCCTCCCTCCTTCCCTCCCTCATCCCTCCATCCCTTCCTTCCTTCCATCTCTACATCCTATGGTTTACATACCAGCTCTACTACTAGATTCTTTTGGACCTTGAGTAGTAACTTAACTTTTGACTTTCAGTCTCCTGATCTGTAAAATGCAGGTGATACTTACCTATGTCAAAAGTTTCTTATGGGGGCTTCCCTGGTGGCGCAGTGGTTGAGAGTCCGCCTGCTGATGCAGGGGACATGGGTTCCTGCCCCGGTCCGGGAAGATCCCACATGCCGTGGAGCGGCTGGGCCCGTGAGTCATGGCCGCTGAACCTGCGCTTCCGAAGCCTGTGCTCCGCACCGGGAGAGGCCACGGCAGTGAGAGGCCCGCGTACCGCAAAAAAAAAAAAAAAAAAAGTTTCTTATGATAATGATTGAGCCACAATACCATAATACGTGAGAAGACCAAACATGGTGTTTAGTATCTAATACTCAATAAATATTATTTTTCATTTTCTCTCTCTCTTTTTTATGCTACTCTGAGATTTTTTTCTTCATCTGAGATTTAGTTCAAAATCTTAAAAAAAATCTTATGGAGAAGAGGAAGAGTTATGAATCCATGAACAGAAGGAAAAGAACACCATCAACAGCAATGAACTGAGAATATTGAGCACTTATTATAGCTGGTCATCATTTTAAGCCCTTCACTTGCATAAATTCATTTAATCTCATTACAATCCTCTGAAATAAGGGTTATCATTATGTCTAGTTTATACTTAAGGAAAAAAAGATCTTAGAGAGGGTAAACAAGTAACTAATAGAGTAAAAATGTAGCATTTTGGTTTCAGACCCTGCAATCTCAGCTCAGCTGGAGTTTGGAGCAGAATTGATATTCATAAAATGTGATCTGGCTCTACTTGGTCTGGCCTTACTTGCCTTTCTTATCAATCATGCCACTGACTTGCATTGGCTTCAAAATCCAACTTCTTTCCTACCTCAGGGCCTTTGTATATGCTATTTCATTCTCTCTGCAATTTTTCCAGATCTTCCAAGCTCAGCAAAATATTATTTCCCCAAAGAGCCTTCTGTGATCACTCTCTTCAAAGTAATAGAGTCTTTTCCCACCAACCACTCTTGGGTTTCCATGGTTTGCTTTGTTCAGAATACTTATCACAGTAGGATATTATCATCTATATTTACTAGGTTTTATTCCCTGTCTTCTGTCTGTCCTCTGAAGGAGGTAAGCTGTAACAGAGCACAGACATTGCTTTTTCACTTCCTGCTTTGTTTTCTGTGCCAAGTATTATCACTGGCATATACTACATGTGTACTATGAATGAACAAACAAGAGGTTTGTATTTTACACTGCTGTGAAGGTTTGACCCAGGCTTACAGCATTTAAAGAGAATTTACTCTTCAAAAATGTGAGGTCATTCAGATGTATCCCAACTTTGCCATGATTTAGTAACTAGAGATTTTCTCAGTTCTGTCTTTCTTGTGGGCCTTTTAAGGAGAAGCTGATGGACAGTGTCAACAGACTACACCTTAAAGCCACTTATAAAGGTAGATTTTCTTCCAGGGTAGTTTTTGGCACAGAGTTGACTAAGGACATTTTTAAATGCTGTCTACATTGATATAACTTGGTAATCGGTCAGGCAAAGCCTGTGGTAAAGTGGACCCTAAGTTAATGCATGAACCCCACAAAATATAGTCTTTTGTTCAGTACCAAACTTTCATACTCATATTGATGCTTCAAAAATTAGCCTTCATGCTCATTTTTATAATAATGCTGAATGTAAGTCAACAGATAATATCTTTTACAGATAAAAGAACTGAGTCACAGAAGTAAGAGACTTACTTACATAAACTAGCCTGTATAGGGTCTCTATGTACTAGGTCTGAACTACTTTGAAGATATTAGAAGCTTGCTTGACATAAAGTTATAAAGGACTATTTCAGTTACAGGGAATATTTTATATAATATATGTGTGTCTGAGGAATGTGACAAATAATTATACATTAGATGTGTTAATGAATTTAATTGCTTGGAAATGAAGGAAAAGATCTACAAAATTTTTATTTAGGCTCATGCATTTTATGTAGGAAAAAAACATTGAAATTTGGAAGCAAATAAAAAAACTGCATCTTATTTTGTATATACCTGCTGCCCATATATTAATTGCAAGATGTTTTAAGTATTTTAATTTATTAAATGCATTGTTGAATATTTGAAACACCCATATGATATTTGTTACTGAACTTAAAAATGGTATATGAGGGTTTAGCTAAATACCATCTGTCCAAAAGTAATTTTGGAAAGTAATTTAGAAGATAATATTTTGAATACAATTCTGGCAACAATTATTAAATATGTTTTGAGGAGATAATTACTATCCAAATTACCCATCTTATCTTGGCAATTTCTGAAAAACAAGATAAAGATTTTATTTTCTTTTTAGTTTTTGAAGGCTGTTCACAGCGATTAGAAGCCAATTAATTATAAAAGATTTAACCATGCACTTGACCATAAAATGTATTGGTTGTGACTGCTGGATTATAGTTTCAGATGATTATATGTAGATCCATGCATTACTTTGACTTACTGATTATTATGATGATTATCTGTGTGAATGATCAAAAAAAAAATCCCAATAAGATTAAGATATTTTTCTTGATAAAGTACAGACTATGTTTGAATAAATAAATAAAGTTAAATAAGGTATGGAAAAATATCTGAACACCTCATGAATTTTTAAAGTCAGTTAATAAATAGTAAAAAGGCAAGAAGCTCATTAACTACAGACTTTTAGTCATTTCTTAAGGAGTGTTTCTCTTTAATCACTGCATTCATTTGCTCATCTAGGGCGTAATATTTTTCACAAGTACTTAAGGTCCTCATTTGTCTTTTTTTTTTTTTTTTTTTTTGCGGTACGCGGGCCTCTCACTCTTGTGGCCTCTCCCATTGCGGAGCACAAGCTCCGGTCGCACAGGCTCAGTGGCCATGGCTCACGGGCCCACAGGATCTTCCCGGACTGGAGCACAAACCCGTGTCCCCTGCATCGGCAGGCGGACTCTCAACCACTGCGCCACCAAGGAAGCCCCTCATTTGTCTTTTTATGTGATATTGACTTTCTGCATATTTTTTTAAATTTCTTGGTCACTAGTTATCTTTTAGGTTATCTTAAAGTCCACCACAAACATTTATTCTTATAGTAAGCTAAATGTCAAGAATTGAAATATTCATTTTATAGGTTATTTTATTTAAACTTCAAAATAATTCCATGAAATAGATACAGTTTTTCACTCCACAAATATTTATTGAGCAACTAATAAGTATGAACTCTTCTAAGACCTTGGGACACGTGGTAAAATAAGGTTGTCAAAGGTCTCTGCCCTTATAGAGATTACATTCTGAAGGAGAAGAAATATCCAATAAAGAGGATAGTCACAGTTTTGATGCATTACAAAGGACATATGACACTGTAATTGTGACCAACTCATGGACAGTAGGTGAGCTTTTACTTTATCACAAGCTACCTCAAAATTTAGTGACTTAAGACAACCCTTTATTTAGGCTCGTATTTCAGCTGGTTGCAGTACAGCTAGGCTCAGCTTGCTGGTTCTGCTGATCGAAGCTGGGCTAAGTTGATCTCGTTTGGAGCAAATTCTCAGCTTCCAGATCAGTTGGAGGCTGGCCGAGGGTGTCCTGAACTGAGATGTTTTGTGTCTGCTTCCCATGGTCTCTCCTGTTCTAGCAGTTGATTCCAGATTTTTCACGTGATGGTGGTTACATGGGTCCCAAGCACAGCAGAGATCCTTATAAAAGTTAACATTCCGGACTTTCCTTCATTCTTCTGAGTGTATGCCATATACAAATTGATCAGATTATCCACAAACCTTCCTGTATCACTTATCAGGGTTGAAAACCCATGAGAAAAATAAGGTTCATTCTGCTGATGGAGTGATAGTAGTTAGCTTTTCAAAATCTACCCACAAGCCAAGATGTATGTTCTTTGAATTTTGAACCAGTATGTGATTTTCATTCAGAGAAAAACTATTTTACTATGACCACCCTAATGAGTTAGACCTACAATAACTTAGGAACTTATGGGCTATTTCAGGCAAGGGTGAAAAAAAAATGATTCGGAGAAAAATACAAGTATTGCTTTTTTCTAATATTCTCCTGCTTCCTTCTTTTGTACGTGTCATGGAGAGATGCTTTCTCATTTATCCACCTGGCCTGTCAAACACAAATGCAATATGAAAACAAAACATTGAGCAGGAGTTTCATTGGGGAAGTAAACAACTACGCAATTTTTGTTAGTGTCATAAGGAAGCCAGAAAGATATACAGAAAGACATGCCTTGGAGATACCGTGGGTTCACTTCCAGACCACCACAATAAAGCGAATTTGAAATGAAGTGAATCACAGAAAAATTTTGGTTTCCCAGTGCATATAAAAGTTATGCTTAGGGACTTCCCTGGCGGTCCAGTGGTTAAGACTTCACCTTCCAATGCAGGGGGTTCAGGTTTGATCCCTGGTCTGTGAACTAAGATCCCACATGCCTCATGGCCAAAAAACCAAAGCATAAAACAGAAGCAATATTGTAACAAATTCAATAAATACGTTAAAAATGGTCCACATCAAAAAAATCTTTAAAAAGAAAGTTATGCTTAGTCTATACTATAGTCTATTAAGTGTGCAATACCATTATGTCTAAAAAACAATCTACATACCTTAATTTTAAAATATTTTATTGCTAAAATATGCTAACCATCATCTTGAGCCTTTGATGAGTCTTAATCTTTTTGCAATGGTAACATCAGACATCACTGATCACAAATCACCATAACAAATATAATCATAATGAAAAAGTTTGAAAAACAGAATTACTAAAATGTGACACAGAAACAAAAAGTGAGCAAATGCTGTTGGAAAAATGGTGCTTATAGGACTTGCTCGAGACAAACCATCACAAACCTTCAATTTGTAAAAAGGCAATCAAGTGAAATGCAATACAAGGAGGTATGACTGTACAGAGTCAGTGCCAGATAATTTGTAACAGGTGTTCAGTGAAGAGGAGGTAAAGAAGGTCGTCATGTAGCAGAGACCCATATTTCTATACTCTGGTCCATAAAATTTAGAGTATTTTGGTTCTTATTTAAATTCACATAACATACATAAAATGAAATCAAGTAGGGAAAAATGCTATAATGTTACATTTGAATTAGAAATATCAACTCATTATATAAAGAAAAAAATGCTTCTTAGTTCTGTCCACTAATCATTTAAACAATGGTATTCCAGTAGCAGTAGCAGACCTAGCACCCCATCTTGGTTTTTCACATGCTAATTATCCATTTGCATATCTTCCTTTGTAAAGTGTCTGCTCAAATATTTTCCCTGTTTTTATTGGAGTGTTTTTGTTTCTTATGATGGAGTTGAAGGACTTCTTTCTGTATTCTGGATAGGAGTTCATTATCAGATAGGTTTTGTGAACATCTTCTCTGATTCCATGGCTGTATTATTTATTTTCTGGGTGAGCAGTTTTTAATTATGATGAAGTACAATTTATCCATTTTTTTCCTTTTATAGTTATTGCTTTTCTGTGTCTTGCCCCAAAAACCTTTGCCTACCAGTAAATTACAGATATACCGATACTCTTCTTGTGTTTTCTTCTAAACGCTTTATAGTTTTGCTTTTTATGTATAAGTCTATGGTCTATCTGAAATAAATTTTTGGATGTATTTCTTTCATTAAATACCATCAAGTGCTTAATCAGAAAAGAATAAATTCATATAATCTTGTATTCTTGGTATGTGTGCCAACATCTCTCTTTCAAAGTTTGTTGAATTAAAGTACTCAACTCTCCTACACTTCTAATAAGGAAATAGGTATGTAAATTTGCTGCATTTTAAGAAAAACAGGACTACACATAAAAGTAAATATTTGTGGAGGTTTCTATGTGATTCACAGTTTTTCTCTTTACTGATATTTTTCATTAATTCACTCAACAAATATGTATTAAGCACTTATTATGTGCTAAACATTGTTTTAGGTGCTAGGGACACATTGATAAATGAGGCAGGAATGGCCCTGCTCCCCTTGAGCTTATAGTATGTTGGATATTATGTGGACAACTCAGTTTTTCTACTTTTTAAAAACAAGCTGCTGATATTTTTAACAAAAATCATAATATAAGAAATTTATCAAAGGAATTCAAAAAACATTACATGACAATTGAGCTGGATCCAGTATTCTAGAAAGGTTTTATTTTATTTTTTAGCAGTTTATTCATTTAGGAAGAGGTCACTTTGATTTGAAACATCTGTAAATTCAGCCCATGAGGTAAAAAGAAGCTAAAGGCAAAGAAGCAGGGTCTAAGCAAGTACACAGAACATGATAGAGACCTTTAAATTCTCTTTCTTACCATACAAATTGGTCTCTCTAGAATTCAGATATTTACAAGCAATACAACAAATGTTTGGGTATGGGTTCTATATACTATTCTAGGCTACAGAATTGTAAAGATATTTGAGATATGTGAGAAACCGGTCCTGCCTAAAATGCTAACATCTTTGCTGACATCTAGAGCTTTGCATGCTCCCTTGTCATATGAGCAATGATGGTAGAAATCACAAAATGATAGGGATCACGGAAGTTGTACTGAGAATTCTCTATGTGCGCAAAGAGTTCATAGTCTTTACACATTGCTTTTTTCTTGTAATATAGGAAAGTAAACTTTTACCAAATCTTCATCTTTATTATGTGTCTCTTATTAGTGATTACAAGCCCATGTGCAGATGTTTTCTTGTCTGAATCCAAGTCTTATAGTCACTCTTACTATTTTTACTGCCTTGGGCAAGTGGCTTAACCTCTAAGACTTAGTTTCCTCCTCTGCAATGTGTAATTCATGGGTTGGCCCTCACTTGCTGGCAGGCTGATCATGAGGCTTAAATGAGATCATGCCTGAAATAATTTACAACAGAGCCTGGAGCATCACAAGCACTCCCCAAATCTTGGATATTTTTATTACTATTTGTATTTGTATTCATTTTTGCATTTGTTCTATTATATGTGTATAAAATGTGCCACTGTTTACGCATGTAGCTTGAAAGAATAAAAGAGAAAGGTCTCCTTTCTGTTTCTTGCTCTTAGTTAAGGGACAATGTCCTCTTTTTAAGATTTTCAAGAATCTGAAAAAGAATACATATGTATCTGAATCACTTTGCTGTACACTTGAAACTAACCCAACGTTGTAAATGAACTATACCTCCATTAAAAGAAAAAAAAAAAAAAACGGATTTCCAAGATATCCTAACAGTTCAAGTCCAGACAACCCACTGGGACATCCAAGACTGATCCCAGTCCCATCCCCCATTCTCACACAGCCAGCTGCCCTAGAAAAAATGTTCTGATGTAACGTGGACCAGCCAGACAGAGGGCACATTCCACTCACAGCCTGGGACAGATAATGCTTTTTCCACAGAAAAGACCAACCTCTGCCAAACCAAATCACTTGGCACAATTTCCACCTCCAAATTCACTTATTTGCTTAGTAACTGTCTTCTCAGCAGTCAGCCAGCCTGAGAGAGACAGTGGACGTGCCTTGCACACAGCAGGTTCCTAGCAGAGTGCCTGAGTCCCTCAGTGTGCTCCTTGAAGAAACCAAGCCAGCAAAGTGCCCTCTGCATTGGAAGCAGCGTGCTCCAACCAGGTCACCTCCACTGTGCCTCCCTATGAAGCCTTCTGAACATTCTCCCATGGCTTGAGGCTGCCCTGCAGAGAAGCCCACCAGCTTGCTGCACAGTCCCTCTTCAGCTACTGGACAGTAACCCCGGCCCTACTAGATTTTCAGGCTGGGTCAAGGGAAATGTCAATCTGTGAAAAATTCCATGCCATGGTCTGGTCTGCTGCATGATTCTTCTGTGGAGCTAATTTTCCCTTAAATTAGTGGTCATTGCTTGGCACTGTGCAGTCTTAAGATCTTAACATGTAGTTCCAGACAGTCTTCTTTCTAAAAGATACTAAAAGTGCAGCAGTGTGTATCATATGCTACTCTTTGGTGGTGGGGGAGTTATACACATACTTTGGGTTTCTCTTGCTTCTATTTATGCCTGTGTTTTACTTCTTCTAAGGTTGATACTTTCTTCTAAGGCATGAAGAATGCAATTCAAAAATAAATAAATAAAAAGAAATAAAATTTATTGTCTATGACTTCCCTTCCTTGTTGAATTAATTTAAGTTATATATCTTCTTTATTACTAAGATTGTTTTCCATTTTTAATGTATATAATGACTACTGTTTAAAAAATACTGTTGTGTAAACTAAAATTAACAATGTTCTATGGGTTGGCTCTAAAGATAGTATAACTATTAAAAAATCTATATTTTTTAAAGTATTCCAGAAGGGAAGAATACTGGACATTAACTGTTCTGTCATATAAATATTTTCTTATTCCTGTCAGCACTGTCACAGTAAATGACCAAGGTGGTATTAATAGCCATACATTTTTTCTGAAAATTAATTTTCTAACATCTTTCAATTGACAAGGCCAGATGGACGTATTTACACTTTGCAAATCTTTTATTGTATTATTTGCAGATAAATAAATCTACTATATATATGTGTGTGTGTGTGTATATAAATATATATATATGTATGTATATATATATATGTATGTAAGTATATGTATATGTATATGTATATATATATGTATATATATATATATATATCCTTGTTTCGAGGAAATAAAATGATTATTTTCTGGCACACTGACTTGAATTTAATTAAGTGCAGCTTTTTTTCTATCTAAGTGCACTTATCTATTGAACATTTTCAAGTTCTTGTTATTCTTTAAACAGTTGCATTCTCATAGATTAGAAGAAAATAACAGCAACTCTATTGTTAGTTCTAAGTGGTTTTCCAAGTGCTAGTCTCCAAACTTTGGAGAAAATATTTTGTTCTCTGTGCCTTTTTGCAGAATTCTTAGACTACTCGCTAGTAGAATAGTTGTACAAATCCCCAATCCAATACAATATTTTGACATTTTGTTGATAATTCTTAGAATACATTTGCAAAATTAGTTTAATTTTATTTTATTCCTGTGTCTCATGTTTTCCCATCTCCTTTCCCCAAGTCATAGAAAATTCATAAACCTTGGGCAGATTCAGTGTCCTCTCTTCTACTCAACTTCAGCTGGTCACCTCTCTTCCACAATCCTGGGTATGGCTGAATAGAAGGATCAGTTATGTGCTGGGAAATCTTGGCAATTGAGTTGACCATTATCTGGACCATGAAAAATGAGACCCACCTAAGAGCTTAATATGAAGATCAAATTAGTTAGTAGAGGGGAGGGCACATTGGACAGTGAACCACAAAAGCCACCAGTAATAGTAGAATACTAAGAAGTAATCTTTCTAACCCCCAATTGATGAAGTGTTTCTTCCAATACACCTCCAGCAATACAATGTGTCCAAACTCCTTAGAATAACATTCAGCTCTCTAACAATGGCGGTAGCTGCTTGGACCAGCTATTTCTTCCATTTCTTAGAGATACTGCCCATGGTTTTACCTTTCCCTGCAATTCCTGACAAGATACTTCTGTCCAACTCCTACACACAGTTCAACCCCTGTCTCCTCCTTGACACAACCTCTTCCCTCCAACTCTGTTCATTTCTCTCTTACCTGAAGGGTTAGCAAACACTTTGCTACATGAATGTACATGAAACATACTTCACAGACCAAATCTCCAAAATATCAGCTTTTGTCCCTTCTCCTTTCTTTCCTATTGAATCAGTCACATGGACAATTTATTGGATGAATATGGAAAGAAAAGAAAGTTACTTTATTTCTTATCTCACAAACTTTTAATCAAGTTCTATTGATTTATTTTCCCTTTCCCTGATAAATTATGGTGATTTAGATTGTTATCATATATTTACACATAGTCTCTTTTTAAAAAGATATTTAACATGACAGTGTATATAGTATGCTACCACTGAAATAAAGTGTAAAAGTCTCTGGAAGTATAAGTGAGTATGAATGGGAGAAAATATTTGCAAATGAAGCAACTGACAAAGGATTAACCTCCAAAATTTACAAGCAGCTCATGCAGCTCAATATCAAAAAAACAAACAACCCAATCAAAAATGGGCAGAGACCTAAATAGATATTTCTCCAAAGAAGATATACAGATTGCCAACAAATGCATGAAAGGATGCTCAACATCACTAATAATTAGAGAAATGCAAATGAAAACTACAATGAGGTATCACCTCACAACAGTCAGAATGGCTATCATCAAAAAATCTACAAACAATAAATGCTGGAGAGGGTGTGGAGAAAAGGGAACCCTCTTGCACTGTTGGGGGGAATGTAAATTGATACAGCCACTATGGAGAACAATATGGAGGTTCCTTAAAAAACTACAAATAGAACTACCATACGACCCAGCAATCCCACTACTCGGCATATACCCTGAGAACACCATAATTCCAAAAGAGTCATGTACCACAATGTTCATTGCAGCTCTATTTACAATAGCCAGGACATGGAAGCAACCTAAGTGTCCATCAACAGATGAATGGATAAAGAAGATGTGGCACATATATACAATGGAATATTACTCAGCCATAAAAAGAAAGGAAATTGAGTTATTTGTAGTGAGGTGGATAGACCTAGAGTCTGTCATACAAAGTGAAGTAAGTCAGAGAGAGAAAAACAAATACCAAATGCTAAAACATATATATGGAATCTAAAAAAAAAAAAGATTCTGAAGAACCTAGGGGCAGCACAGGAATAAAGACGCAGATGTAGAGAATGGACTTGAGGACATGGGGAAGGGGAAGGGTAAGCTGGGACGAAATGAGAGAGGGGCATGAACTTATAAATACTAGCAAATGTAAAATAGATCGCTAGTTGGAAGCAGCCGCATAGCACAGGGACATCAGCTTGGTGCTTTGTGACCACCTAGACGGGTGGGATAGAGAGGGTGGGAGGGAGATGCAGGAGGGAGGAGATATGGGGATATATGTATATGTATAGCTAATTCACATTGTTGTAAAGCAGAAACTAATACTCCATTGTAAAGCAATTATACTCCAATAAACATGTTAAAAAAAAACCTAAACAAAAAGGAATTGAGGGTTAAGACTGGGCTGATAGAATCAGAGGTTGGAGAGAGACTTCACTGTATACACTTTTTGAATTTTGAATCACGGGAGTATATTTCTCATTTAAATATTAAACAACAAACATTTAACATAAAATTTTAAAAGTCTAGGAGAGTCTAATATAAAAGTTTTATTCACTCAAGTAGTCTGTAAATTCCCGGACTCATAAGCTTACAGTGGAGAAAATAATGTGGTTGGCTTTGTTACTGTTTTCACCTTTGTCTATTTTTCCTACATTACTCAGTATGACACTTCTGACATCTCTAGATGTGGAGCCAGGACAGGGAGAGGAATCAGGGGAATAAAGCTTTTACTTCAGAAGCATAGTTTTAATTGGGTATTGACAGAAGGGCTTAATACAAAGCATATTTCTCAGTCAAGCTCCACTGCAGTCAAATTCCTCTGTAGATTGGCAGGTGCTGTGCTCCATATCATCTTCACTCTGAAGTCCCTGTGATGGAGCAGCCACTGTTTGTTGCATCAAATTACTATGCCAGTTGCTGTGGCAGAAGGAAAGGACAAGTGACAAATGATGTGCTAGCTCTTAAAGTGTCCACCCAGATATGACCCAGGCCACCTCAGCTGACATTTCCTTGGTCAAAACCAACCACAGGGCTACACCTAACTTCAAAGTGGGTGGAGAGATGCAATACCTCCATGTGTTCAGAAATATCAAAAATGATGGCAAACACACTGATAAATATTTTCTGAGAAATATGTCAAGAGTGTAATTCCTTTTAAGTACTTATTTAGTTGTAATCTGGGCCCCAAGATGTTTTGGGTTACACATGTAACTAAAAATTAATAAGTGACTATGCCTCAACCCTCCCCCCACCCCCCGGCCCAGACTTTCTTCTCTTTCTCTGTTCTTGTTCTCTTTCTTTCCTATGTCACCAGAAAAACAAAACAAAACAAAATAATACCACCTGGATGCCCTCTAAAATATTTGGTACCCCAGAAATATTGAAAGCAGGTTACCAGTGGATTGTCCAATATCGCCAGCATGGCATTGAGACACAGGCAGTTGTGTTCTTTGATACCTTTTCTCTCCAGAAGGAAGATACAGGGTAGTTCTTACTGTGATGAAGAAACCACAAGCCTTTATTCAAGGAGGACCACTGGCAATTCTTTTTGCCCTACCCTTCCATCAACGGTTCCAGCAGGGCCATTTCTTTTTCTTGTGTCTGTTGCCTCCTCTCTGAATGAGGACAACACACTCTTGAGACTCAGCAGTTTGCTCTATGTCAACCCACTGTGACTAAGAGGGAAACATGGGCTGGGATGTAGGGAATGGATATTGGTTTTAGTTACCCCTCTGGAGGCATTTTGAATTAATGCAACTGGTACATAAAACAGCAATGGAATGTTTATGTCCTTTTCCAATTAGTGGAGGAAAGGAGTAGAAAGAATAAAGAAACAGAACCTAGTAGTCTGTTTGGTGTGTTCCAAATATAAATTTAAAAGCCTCTGAAATCTTTGCAATGACGAATTTCTCATTGCTGAGATATCGAGTGAAATGCTCTGTAAAATATATCCTGTTTTGCTAGATGTGATGGAGACAATTTTCTGAAATTGTCAAATTGCTTGGTGAGATTAACTCTTCAAGACACCGCTGGAAATTTTAGCATCTAAAAGAGAGAGGAGGGGAAATACAGTTGGCTCAGTTGAGAGGCAATCTTTTGGAGCTGATAATTATGTCACATCTGTTTGGAGATACAAGTTGGCCTTTAAGGGAGTGAATGGAGTAACAACTTAAAGATGGGTTAGATTACACGAAAATTACTTGCTATTATTATTGGAGAAATCTGTTAGAACAGACAACTGGGAAAGCACTGCTTTCCATTTTTCTTGAGGGAACAACTCTTGACAAAGCAGGAGAATTTAACTTGCTTTATTGGATGTAAGTTTTAACTCCGGTGTGTGGATGGAGATCATTGCACCCAGTCTGTGCATTTCCCTGTTTTCTCTTTCCTTTTCTTTCTTAGTCAGGTGCTGGTCATTCATAACTCGGTTTGATGTAACACTTGAGCCAACAGAGCATTATGTGGTTTTCAGTTGCCTTCTTTGGTTTGCAGGAATTTTATAAACAATCATTTGCCTTAAAAAAACTGAAAAGCTGGTTTAAATATATATATATATATATATATATATGAGCATATAGTCCATAATTCTAACCTGGTATTTTTACCTTTGTGGGTTTGAAACTAAGTCAACGGAAATTCTTTATCTAATAATAAATCATTTTCTCTCCCTAGTATTGACTTTGAGATATTAGAAGGCTTATAAGCAACTCATTCTTTCTCAGTGTGAATTTATCTATATCACCCTTTTTGATGGTATTCTCTATATGGAACATGGAAATTTAATATTTTAACATGTCAAACAACTAGCAAAGAACTTCTCTATGAATAATGAACTTGAAAATTATCCATTTTAATAAACTGAAGGACATCTCAAGAAAAATCAACTTTAATGAAGCTACAATTGTAGATGTGTTTAAAAGGACACTAGGTCCAGAATTTCCATATGTTGGCTGCTTATTTATAGGGTGAATTGCCAAAGAAGAGTTCAAAAAATCAGTCCATCTAAATAACCACAATTAATCTAAAAATGCTCTCTATAAACCCAGGAAAGTTATGAAAAGAGTGATGCTTTACTCCATTTTATTTTATATAATCGCCGATGACATTTGTTGTCCAGCTTATCATTTGCCCAGGATTTTTAATTTTTAATAGTATGCTATTATGGAAATTTTGTTTTTAAAATAGCTTCAATAAAACTATTATATATGCCTATTAATATAATAAAATGTACTTCTTAGACAAAAACCTTTTAGTCTTACAAGTGTCATGGTTTGAACAATAAAATGTAAGGTCACAGTCTCACTAGGTAGAAATTTGACTTCAATAAATTCGAGGTTACTTCATGACTGTCAGGATGTGAGAAAGTAACTGGGAAGTAACAGTTGCCAAAGATCAGAGTAAGTAACAAGTTGCAAACCCTTTAGGATAATGAAAGTGTTAAGGAGTATGTTTTTCCCACATGCTACAATCCACAGTAAGCAATGATTAAAATCAAGGTAGAATGGGAATTTATATTTAAATAAGTGCTATGACTACATTATGGAACACTTACCATCATTTCTGGCAACGGTTATAATTTCTGACCTATAGTGGAGGATTGCATAATGCCTTGTTTGATTGACTGATTAATGTAGATCTCATGGCTGATAAGGGGTAAAGAGTCTGAGAAGATTATCTAGGAATGTAAAAGTCGTCATTTTGTCACTATGTATGAGTCCCAAGTAAATAAATGCAGTGAGAGAGAGAGGGAATTGTATTTCATATGCATATAATGAATATTCAGTAGTAGCCTCAGCAATTGTTTAAATCAACAAAGAGGGTTTTTTTGGGTGGGGGGATGGGGGGTGGTATTTTATCACTGACATTATTAAGAATTGCCAGGGAAGGATGATAATAAAAAGCAACCAACTTGTAGTTATAAATGCTTAGAAGTTCTTTCAAATAATTCATTCCTCTGTTATCTGCACCTAGAGCAGCCTACCCTTGTCTACATGACTGCCTAAACAGTCTTATATTTTAATTATATTTTTTCCTTTAATGTCAGTTAAAAAAATTATAACTCATTGGCTACCAAAGCCTTACACTTTTTTAGTAGTAGCAATTCAGTGTTAAAACTTCACTGGTATTTAATAATCCTAGGTGTCTTCATGCTGTACTGCAGCAGAGACATCATGCTAGTCCTCTGCCTGGGTCTGGCTAGACAATGGAAATGGTGCCTTGCTTCAGAGTGCCTCCAAACCACATGTCACAGGAGAGAGCACTAATCCTTGTAAGACAACTTGGAAATGAAGTCATCAATTTCAGCTGAAAGAGGGAGATTATTGAACATATTTTCCATGTGCTTTGGAAATAAACACAAATTCAAAGGAAAAATCCTTCAGTGAGGTCTAATCAAAGGCAGTTGATGTTTGCCATTTTTTTTTTGTATTCTAAGAGAAAGCTGGTTAATGTTATTCATCAAACTATATTATTCTTTCTGCTTATAAAATACAATGAAGAGGAAGTAAAGAGAAGAGTGGCTAGATGAGTTAATTAACCTAAAGTTGTTTCAGTTCTTAGACAATGGCACCCTCTAGGAAAGACACTGGCATGAGAAAAACCATTAAAAATATTAGAGGTCAGTTAAAAAATGTTATTTTGGCAATATTAAGACTATTAAGTTGAGGTGACCTCAATCTAGCTTTCATTCTGAAGACCCAGGAGTAAATGTACATTTTCAAGTGACTGCTTGATACGATATTGCTCCATTAAGCCACTGAAGAGCTTGTGTAGACATGAAAAAGCATTGCCATCTTTTTTGTTGCTTGTGTCCTTGCTTATATTTCTGCTTTCTTTTGAGGGACTACATTATGGAACACTTTCCATCATTTCTGGCAGTGATTATAATTTTATGACCCACAGTTCAGGACTGCATAATGCTTGATTGATTGACTGATTAATGTAGATTCTGTGGTTAACAAGGGGCAAAGAGTGTGAGAAGATTTTCTAGGAATGTAAAAGTCATCGTTTTGTCTACTATGTATGAGACCTAAAGATTTGGTAATTTCATAGTGAATCTAGTGTCAAGTATAATGAAGATCTTGCTTATTCTATTAACCAAGTGAGTTCAGAACTGGGACAGGTTGCTTCCAAGTGAGGAATATTCCACTAGCCAAATTGAATACTCTATATTCATAACAAACTTAATTGTGTGAATTTTTTTTAGGATAATACTGATCTCTTTTAAACTGTAATTTTAAAATTTACTGTTCTCATAGAAGAAGTGAATTGATTTTTAATTACTATTCTGCAGAAGCTAATTAAACTTCAGCTGGACTACTTGTAAAGGAGAGAACTTTTTACTATGATTTTACCTAAACTTCTTTAGATAAGACAACCATTATTTTAAATAGAAGCAGTAAAAAAGTTTTGTATTCTGAAATTTCAGTCTATATGATTGAAATATTTATTGGATTTGTGATTAAATGATCAGTTATTTTGGAATTAAAAGTTGAAGTTTTAATCAGAAATCTATAAAGTTAAGAGTACAATCATCACTTTTAGTATATTTCTTATTCATTGAGATAGTGTGAGCATTTACTGAAAAAACTATGTAAATAAGCTGTAAATAAGTTACTCTTTCATATCAGAAATCACATTTAGACATAGGTGCTTTAGTTACAATTCTTAAGTACTTTTAATACATTTCATAGATTTTTAAACTAGTATTACTAAATAGTTTTTTTTTTCCTCTGTGGCTGTGTTTGGAGAAATTATTGAAGTTTTGTAAATATAAACCTACTACAACTGTTCCAAAATATTTTTTAAATGAATTGCTTTAGATTATTGAAGAATTTGTCAATTTTCTCCCCTTTTTAATTTTTAATTTTGTGGTTTCTTTTTTTAAATGTTTAAACAAAAGGATTCAATATATAAATCTGACACAAACAAGTACATACTGTATTATTCTATGTATATGATGTACAAGACCAGGTAAAATTAATCAAAGAGAAGAGACCGGAGGAAAACTTCAGGGGTAGTGGAAATATTATTTTATCTAAAAGGAGGTCACACAGGGATATAGATGGGGACAAATTTCTTCAGCTATGAACTCAGTATTAGAGCCCTGGTAGTAATGAAGAGAACACACATACACTCACTCGTTTACATTCAGGAAAAGAAGTCTAGTAAGTGAACATCAGGGTGCAGAATGAGCGTTAGTTCATGTTAAGTTGCAATAAGACGAATTATATTTTCTTACAGTGTAAACAGTTATCTTCATTTAAATGCACAAAGTGTGTTAGAATACACTGGACAATTCAAAATGAAGACATATACTACATGTACAGCAAGTGCTGAAAACAAAAGAATTACATCCCTGTTAAAGTCTTGTAAAAATTCTATTCCCTTTCTGCCAGTTGCTGTCTTTAAATAGTCTGTGAAATAAGATGGTGTTCCCTAAAACTTACTGGGAGAGGATAGGGCCAAACTACGTTCAAACAAATGATAAAGGGCTACCAGAGCTGAGGAAACAAAATCATTTTAAACTTTATTATTAAAAAGAAAGATTATCTATTATAAAATAGCAAAAAATCCTATCCCTAATCAATATTATACCCCATAGAGTAAAGCCCTTTCTTTTCTCCCATAATGTTGTTTCTGCCATAACAAAGAAAACTAAGGTTAAAAGTTAAAACAGTTTATTTTAGTTTATTCATGATATATTGCATATAGTGTGCATGAATGAATACTCTCATATTATCTTTTGCTTCACATGTAAAGAAATTATTTAGAAAGGGAAATTAGAGCCTTGCTTCTCAAACTGTTATATACAAACAAATTACCTGAAGATCTTGTTAAAACTGAGATTCTTCTACAGTACTGCTGGGGTGGGCTGTGGTGCTAGATTCCTAACAATTCCCAGGTGATGCTAAAACTGCTGCATAGACCACACTGTGCGTATTTAGACTTTGATTCAGTTATATAGAAATACCCCCTGAGTTTTACCATAGAAGTTTGGATAGTAGATTGTAATACATCTTTATGATATGAAGGAGCTATTTTTTTTATAACAGCTTTGCATATTTCAATGTGCATATGAATCTTGCTAAAGTTGGATTCTGATTCTGCAGTTCTGGGTTGGGACCTACAGATCACACTTTGAGTAACCAGGTCTTAGATTAAAAGATATTTAGACTCGCTGATACTGATTAACTTATAAAAGTCAGAGATGAGGGTGGGGGAGAATGAAAGGCAAAATATTAGTCAAGGCACAAAATACAGTTGACCCTTGAACAACATGAGTTTGTACTGCATACACTTATATGCAGATTTTTCTTTTCAGTGAATGAGTAGGTACTACAACTTCGCGTCCACAGTTGGTTGAATCCATGGATGCAGAACCGTGGATAAGGAGGGCCCACAGTAGAGTTATACGAGGATTTTTGACACTGCGGGGGTGGGTGAGCCTAACCCTTGTGTTGTTCAAGGGCCAACTGTATTGCTATGTAGAAAATGGTATAAGTTTAAATATATTCAACCCTGGAGAAACAGCCCCACACTTTTAATAGTACCACTACTTCTTTACTGTTTCTGTTTTAATGTGACTATAACAATAGCCCTTCAATTAGAGAGCTGTTTCAGTAATAGCATCTGCTTTATTAGAAGAGTGGTTTTATTAAACTAATAACTGTTAGCATGAAGACATCATTACTGTAAATTATATTTATAATTATGACAGTAAATATACTCAGGTTGTATATAATTGTTAGAAAATTTACCCTAATTATTATTTACCTCTCCCACAGCTTTCTTGCTGTCATACACTCTGAATTTGTGTCAGTGTAGGCCAGCTTTTAGATGTAGCTGTTTTCCTGTATCTCATATAGCTATTCAAACTGATGCATGGTCTGTCCAGAAGCTTGGGTCACCAGCTTAGAGAGTAGTTAATTAGAACTTTCTCCCCAATTTCTACTTCCCACAATGTGGGTCAGGTCAATGTTTAGGGCCTTAATCAGAAATAATTTGGTCTCTGGCTGTGCCTGGCACTGAGGGATGCACCAAATAAAGAAAAGTTTAAATAAGAAATGCACACATTAAGTGTTGATGCATAGCAAACACCCCTAAGTGCAGAGGATTAAACCAAAACCCATTTTTTCTCACTCTTGTCAGGTCAGCCTGTCATGCTTACCTAGACTCAGATCAGAGTGGGGATTAGGTATGTGTGTGTGTGTGAGGGGGGTGTCTGCTCTACACACACCCACTCTGAGCCATGCCCTCCTCCTAGCGATGGCCCGTGCCTATGGGAGCACTTCCAACAATGGAAGCACATTGCAAGCCTCCACTGTGTCATATCTGCTAATATTATTACATTGGTCAAAGCCAGCCACACAAGTCAGCCCAATGGCTAACCACTATGCTCCTGATGAGGCTGAAGGAAGTCACATGACCAAACCCAACTTACATGGAGCAGAGAAATTTCATCCTCCCATGGGATAGAAGGGGAATGAGTGATCCTTTCAGGATAACAGTCTAACCTACCAGAGGCAGTTTTCCTTTTATATGTGTAAGTACAAGTGATATCTAAAGTCTGTGAGTCAGTTATTTTTATGACATGCTAAATAGCCATAGCTATATTTAGCCAAATCAGAAACATTGGGATTGCTTTGTTTCTTTAAGAATCTCAGGTTTTAATAGGCAGGGAGAAATTAATGTCCTAACATCTGAGTATGCATTATTGTTTCAGTTTAGTTTTATATATTACTAGTCACAAATAAGGGCTTTTTTTTTAAACATCTTTTTTGGAGTATAATTGCTTTACAATGGTGTGTTAGCTTCTGCTTTATAAAAATGTGAATCAGCTATACATATACATATATCCCCATATCTCTTCCCTCTTGCATCTCCCTCCCTCCCACCCTCCCTATCCCCCCCACAACCAGGTGGTCACAAAACACCAAGCTGATCTCCCTGTGCTATGAGTCTGCTTCCCACTTTCAAAAGGTCTGGTGACTAAAGTCTCAGGCAAAAGAGGTATAACAGTTGAGTCATGGTCAAGGTTGTAGAGCATTCATTCAACCAAGAAACCATTCATCAAAGCTTTTCCATGTACCCTTTGTTATGGCCACAGAGTTGAAATCAACACAGTTCCAGGCTTTACAATTCTTACAGTATTTACAGACAAATGAACAGAACCTTCAGTAGAAGGTGGTAGGCTCTATATACTGTGTGTATGCCACCTCTCACAGAGAGTGAGTTTAACCGCCCGATGGAAGGGGTGGGGGGACAGGCTGGATCTGAATGTTGACGGATGAGAAAAAATTCACCAGGAGGATAGAGGAGTTAGGCATTCTGCATAGACAGATGACATCATGCTCCATTCAGGGAACTGCAAGTAATGGGTTAGGAGTGTTGTTTGTGTCCAATACCCTCTCCCTGACATCCTGTCCTGAGGGTGTTAAACCCTGAAGGGGCCTGTGTCATAAGCCTGGAGCCTAGTGAAGATACAGGAACAAGACAGAATTGCCAGAACATGAAAAGATATGAAGCAGAAGTAGATGCTCTAAAAGGCATTGTCTATGTTTAAAACTGGAACCAGTGCCAGGCTGATGAGACCATAGGGTCATCAGTCAGAGCCACTGGAGTCTGACAGCCAGTGAGAGTTCACCTTCCTATGAGCAGTGTTAGTTTGATTCAGGATAGAGAGAAATGAAGTTAGAGGATCCAGTGATTCATGTGTCACAGAAACAGCTTCAACAGCTCCAGCAACATTCATGTTCTTCCCTCTTCTTCCTGGGTACACATTAGGTTGCATTTTGAGCCTGCCTTGTAGTTAGAGGGCCATATACCCGAGCTCTGGTCAACAGAATGTGAGTGGAAGTGGTGGACCCACCTCTAGAGCCAGCCCATCTGCTCATCACAAACAGAAGATTCCGAGACCAGGAGAAGAGCAGAGGGGAAGATGGAAGGAGTTTGGGTCCCTGAATGACTGTGTGGAGGAGAGAAGCATGCCTTTCTTAACCCATGTGAACTGTAAAGTGATCTTAGAAATTAACTTGTATTGTGCCACTTAGATCTAGAAGTTTCTTAGCATTATTAGCCTACATTGACTAATAAAATCAGAAATACTGAGTTTGCTTTGTGTCTCCTCTCTCCCAGCTTCAGAAATACTACGTGTTTGGGGATAAAGAACTTTCTCATAGATCACAGAGGATCCTCTCAAAGAGGTGGGAGGAAAGATAGGACTGAAGAAAGAAAACCCAGCTGGGGAGAAAATGGAGAATGGAGACTGGGTATCACAAGGTGGCCACTGGGCTCTTCACTAAGGGAGCAGTTAATGTTCTTCTCCCAGTTTAAGTTCAGAACCTTGTCGGTTTCAGAGGGAAGTTTCATTAATTCATTGATTTATTCAGACATATATGCATCCAGTAAATACTTACTGAGCATTTACTACAATGCACCAGGCAATACGGCTGGGGCTGAAATTGCAAAATGAGCAAAAACAGACACAGTCCTTTTCTCAGTAGCTTCTGGTGTGTAGAGAAAGAAAGAGATTACAACTGTGATGAATACTGCAGAGGGGAAATAGGCAACATGTGAGTGCGTTTAGTATGAAAGAGGAAGAAATCTATGGGAGGGAAAGATAAGGAAAAGCTTCTCTGATTAAGGAACTTGGAGCTGAGATCTGAAAAAAAAAGTAAAAGTAAACTAGATGAACGAGGATGGGAAAAAGGAAGTCGGAAGTAGAAAATATGAAACAAAATACAAAATATCATCAATAACAGCAAAGCCTCTTCATCCTTTGTAATCTCTTCCCCACTCAATGATGATTAAATGTTTAGGGAAAGGATTTGCTCTTAGCAATCTGAATATTTTTGTATAACTGCTCCCATTTTGTATAATTGCCTAATTTTACTAGAGCAAATAAAGACAGAAGACATGAAGACACACTAGGAACCAAACATGGAACTCTACAACTCCAGAAACCCATCAAAATGATATACAAATATTCTATGTAGATGTTCTACTTTTTCCCCAAAAAATCCCATATTGAAAATTAATTTTTGTATCTATAATCTCATTTAGCTCAATAATTTTAAGGCACTGTTAGAACAACATTCATTAAATCTTGAAGAATGTTTAGTTCTCACATTTCTTGTAGGATATTTCCTGACCCATAATGTGCAAAAGGACGTGGTATTTGGCCAGAACAACCACTATAATTTCTGTATCATAAGACAGCCTGACTCAGCTCTTTAATAATAGTTTCCTTTTTAAATCATGAATGCTTTAGAGTTCATGTTTTAGTCAAGGGGGAATTTGGGTTTTCTCAAGCCTGACAGACACAGAGAAAAGCTACTTAGAAAATCACACTTAGGCAACAGAGTAATAACAAAAGTCCCTGTAGTGGTTATTAGCACTTTGCCTGAAGAAAAACTGTTGGAGGATCCTCTTAACTTTTTAACTTACAGAGGCATCAGAAGCTAACACACCATTGTAAAGCAATTATACTCCAATAAAGATGTTAAAAACAAAACAAAACAAAGCAAAACAAAAACACTGTTGAAAAGTTCTTAGTGAGACAAAGACTTGATGAAGGAGAAGTTTATTTTGGAATTTCCTTTTCAGAATTTCAGGATATCCCATTGGTTTATTTAAAGTTAGCATCCAGTTTGCAAAGATAACAGATTGTAATTGAAATTTCCACCATAATCAATATCTAAAATTTGTACTAGGTGATGGGACAAAGCCTGCAGTTTGGATAAATCATAGAAACATAGGGCACTGTTATCTAACTACTCTTCCAGTTATCTGTACCCAACTGTTTTTTTTTTTTTCTGTGTTCACCATCTCTCTAAAGTTGGATCTAAGATTCAAGTCACAACCTATGCATCTTTTTGCTAATAATACTTTATTAAGGTATAATTTACTTTCAGTAAAATCTGTAAGTGTTAACTGTGCAGCTCAAAGAACCTTGACATATGTGCCAACCTATTTAAAAATCACCCAGTTTTGGAATATCACCATCATAAGTTCCATATTGCCCTACTCCAGCTAACCACACCCCACCTCCAAAGGCAACTACCATTCAGTTTGTACGACCATAAATCACTTCTGTCTGTTCTTGAACTTCATATCAATAGAATTATAGAGTATGTAATATTTAGAGTCTGGCTTCTTTTACTCAAAATCTGTGCATTTTGAGGAATTTCAAAACTTTAAAGATACCCAGGGCTTCTGTAAACATGGGATGCACACACAACTTCATCTATCTATACTTGTCAGAATTAACCTAATACTTCTTAATCTGAAAGTTTCTGATTATGATGACATGTTAATCTAGGCAGGGACTTTGTTAAGTTAGTTACACACTATTGAAGAAAGCTATCCTGAAACAAATTAAAAATAGAAATAAAATTGCAGGCAGTAGAAGATACCTAATCTTCTTAGAGATAAGCTCATCCTAAGTACTTTTCAAGTGCAAAAGAAAAGACATTATAAAGTATTCTTCTCCATGTATTAAGACTACTCCCTTAAGGACCAATCCTAGGTAATGCTTCATCAACCTTGTATCAGTTACTTATTCTTGAATTTCAAAAATTCTTTTTTTTTTGATAATTTTTATTAACTCAGAAATTTTCATTAATTCAGGCAGGCCCTCCTTATCATTTGTACAAATTAGTGAGGTGGTTATATATATGTGGAGTCCTGGAGATTCATCTTAAGAAGGAGAAGGAAGAGAAAGAGAAAAAGTAAATGTATTAAGGGACTACTGTGTGCTCATGGTCCAGGGTACTTTCTCCTACATTTATAAATTAAATCCTTCCAATAAATTGTGATACACAGAATGCAATACACCCAATGGAGTACTAGTTAAAAATCATTGGTACTTAAGCATGAGCTGCATTCTAACAGTTCACCTCAAAGTTAGTATTTTACCATTAAAACACAGATATAAGTAAAGACTACTTTTCTAAAATGGTCAGTGTACCGTTATGTGGATAATATAACATATTTTATCAAATCTAAGAAGTGGCTGACTATAAAAGGCACCCTTATTCATGTAACCAGCACTAAAGGGAAAAAATTGCCAGTTATTATGATATATCACATTTAACTTCTGAGATGTTAAAATGTGCAAATATGTCTTAGAATTAATGGAATACAGTGCTTGTGTAGAACTGGAATCAATAATATAGCCAAGAATCAAGAATTGAAGTGCGGAGGAGAATCAAGAGCTCAGAGCAGTGAAAATATTCATTCAAAACCACTTGCAGCAGAATGAGGAAAGTAAAGAGATGCTGGGAGACTCAGCTGCTGCCCTGATCCAACAATAATAATAACCAAAAGGAAGAGGAAACACAAAAACCTTCAAGAAAGGGTGAAATTTATATATATATATATATATATATATATATATATATATATATATATATATATATATATATATATATATATTTTTTTTTTTTTTCTTTCCTTTTTGCGGTACGCGGGCTTCTCATTGTTGTGGCCTCTCCCGTTGCGGAGCACAGGCTCCGGACGCGCAGGCTCAGCGGCCATGGCTCACGGGCCTAGCCGCTTCGCGGCATGTGGGATCTTCCTGGTCCGGGGCACGAACCCGTGTGCCCTGCATCAGCAGGCGGACTCTCAACCACTGCGCCACCAGGGAAGCCCCTGAAATTTATATTTAAACCACACAGAAACCAAGCAGAGTTCAAGAGTGCAAACTAGATCTTCTCTCTTAATACAGGATGTCTCCACTGTAGCAAATGTAGTTGGTGCCCTGTCTAAATCACCCAGCTGCTGTGTGTGCCTCTGCTAAAGCTCAGATTTGCAAATGCCTCTGAAAGATTGTCCTTGAGCGACTGGAGTCACCTTCTGTTGAGGCGGTGGGGAGTCTCCTATTATCCCCATGCCTCCTAAATCTTATAAGCAAAGACTATCCAATCCTGTGGTATGAAAACCCAGCCACCTTGTATCAAGGCTAGATGAATTCTGAGATGCAGTTCACACTCCAGAGTTCCCCTTGGGAACAGGCTCCTTCTCCTGTTCTAGTCTGCTTTCCTTACTCTCTTACTGGCTTCTCCTGAGAGCACCCTTTATAAGGATCCCTTATAAAGGGTGCATCACTTTATAAGGATCCCTATCTCAGGCTCTGCTTCTAGGGAACCCAGCTTAAGATAGACTTTTTATCTATGTTGTAGTCCTCGTGCTGCCCTGAAGCTACACTAACAGCTGTCTTCTCCCAAAGACAGGCAAAGGCAATTTAAGGAAAGTGACTGCAGTGATGAAACAGATTGTCTTCCATGCATGGAAAGCAGACACTGCTGTTGTAAGCACATGTAATTTAAAAACAAAGAATTAAAATTCCTTATCACAATAAATATAAGAATAAGCTTTAAAAAATGTTCTAAACCACAAAAAAGGTGAAAAATATTGTACATTATTCTAAACATAGGAGGATAATTAAGACAAGAATATGAAATGAAAGTTTAATATTTATTTGAGACAAATCTACTGAAACAAGAAAGATAGGGGGATACCTCTGCTTCTCAAATGAGGACATCTCAAATTAAAGCAAGGCCAAATCAAGCTGGCTGAAATGCAGGCCAAACTATCGGTAGAATGTTGGCCATAAAACATGGTTTATGGTTCTCAATGGAATAAGAAGTTCAGGATATCACTATAGATTCTCATCATCCTCTACCAGAAAGAAATGGTCCATTGTGAGGTACTGGCACCTTACATGTTTGAGTACCTGCTATGTGCCAGGCATCAGTCTAGACAATCAGGATATGGTAGGAAAGAGGATGGGTAAGGCCCAGAAAGCTTGTGATTTTGTGAGGGTTCAGAAAAAAAGATCAGCATGTCCATGGAACAAGAATTCGATTCAAGAGGAGGCTTTGTAAATGATTATATATATATATATATATATATATATATATATATATATATATATATATATACATACCACCCTCAAAGACCAAAAAGGAAGGAAAAGCACATGATCATCAGCAAATAGAATGGAATAGTAGGAGGATTTAATTTAATTTAAAGTCTCAGGAAGGTGTGAGACAGAGCGATTTGTTTGGCTACAGTGATGGTGTCAGTGAACATCAATTGCGTTATTTTTATTTATTTATTTATTTATTTATTTATTTTGCAGTACGTGGGCCTCTCACTGCTGTGGCCTCTCCCACTGTGGAGCACAGGCTCCAGATGCGCAGGCTCAGCGACCATGGGTCACGAGCCCAGCCGCTTGGCATGTGGAATCCTCCTGGACCCGGGCACAAACCCGTGTCCCCTGCCTGCATCAGCAGGCGGACTCTCAACCACTGTGCCACCAGGGAAGCCCCCTCAATTGCGTTATTAACCCAAGGTTTTAGATCCACTGGAAGGAGACAAATGGAATTTGCACAGCGTCTAGAGGGTGGAGATGACACTCAGATCAATGTGCAGTGGGAGGGGGAGGAGATCCTCATGTGTTATGAGAGTTTAAGTGAGACTCTGAGTGCGTGCGAGATGCCCAGTGATACAGAGACGCATAGACTTGAAGGGATCTGAAGACCACGCTTATGGCTTCTTGTGCCCAGAGGCCAGTATGCAGAGCATCTATTACATGGAATAAGACAGGACAGTGTTACCGTTCAAGATTTAACAATAATTAATTAGTTTGTTGTTTAATTAATTCATTTTAAAATTCCCAAAACTTCCAACATACATTTCAATGTTTTGTGTAAAATTTGAAAAGTCACAACCAAACAAAATTACAAAAGACAGAAAAAAATCTCCATTCATTTCAGTGTCATGTATTAAAAACCTTTATCCATAAAGTGAAAAGATTGTTTTATTCAGATACTCCAGTCACAACTGGAATATTCTGTAAACTAATATTAGAGAAGACATTTAAGAAAAACAGATATGTAAATACCACTCTATGACCTTGGCAATTCAGAAAATTCAATAAATCATTAGGAAAATTAATCTCTCTGGGTTTTTTTGGAAGGGATGAGAACACTTTTTTTTTTAAACACGATTTTCCAGGCTACCCAAGTCTGGGTCAATTTTTTTAATAACTCAAGTTTGCTAATCAGTTATGGCACTTGTTTCCCTTATTAAATGCAAATTAGGATGAGAGTAACATTGTGTGTCTGTCTGTTCAAGGTCATGTTTGGCCAAGAGAGTATCAGCCAGGGTTTCTTTTTCCTCTTTTAAGCAAGCAGCAACGACCTGATTAAATATTTATAAGTCCAGTTAGGTAAAGTTAAATGGAGCAGAAGATATAATTAAGAAGTAAAATCAAGTATCACACTGCAGTGTCCATTTACATTATATAAAACATTGGTATCATAAAACTTTGGGCACTGTTTTTAAGCCAGAGTTGGGTTGTTTGGTATGATAAGTGAACAGTGATTTCTAAGATTTATTAATCAATGTTGCAAAGTTTTCTAAAAATAATGAGTAATTTATGCCCTCTCCATTTTCTCCAGAAACAGTTTTACTATTCCCCAGTAGGGGTGGGGTGTAAGAGGGAAGTGGTGACTGTTATGTTTTACTGTCACAGCTGTGGACACTGCAGCATCCTCTTCCAAAGTGCTATCATAGACACCTTTGGGGCTTGCTAAGAATATCTGGAGAGATGTGAGCAGAGGTTAAATGTTTGACCACTTGCTTTCAGAAAAAAAATTATAAGGAAATCATGATTAGCAACATACATCCCTTCAGTTACTTTGACAGCCTTCCAGTGGCCATGACATTTATGCAAATTTAAAAAAAAGAAATAAATAAAAGAAAAGAAAAAATAATTTTTCAATCTCAGATTGAATGCTGGTGGATGGAGAGGTGAGCATAAATTCATTATCAAATATCTTCTTCACCCACACATAGATAGGAGGAAAGGAGCTAACTGCAGACCAATTACAGGAGGAGCTTAACCTTGGCAGAAATGGATGCTCTTTAATTATAATTAGTATTATATATTCATAAGCATTTTCAAGGTTTGTATTTATTTGTGGTTGAAATGTCATAAATATTTGTCTGCGTGGTAATATTCTAGTTAATTTGATCATAATGTCGATAAGGCCAAGTTCAGGTAATCAATCTCAATTAGGCTAGTTAGTTTCACACTAAAAACTGTACCAAGGGGACACAGTTCACTCCACCTCTAGCTGACCGTGTTGTGCCTTTGGGCCCTAGGAGATCGTGAAAAGCAGATCTCAGGGTAATCACTCTATACAAATACTGGAAAAACAAACTCAATTTTCACACCTTACCAACAGTCAGTTGTGTTGCTGTTGTGTATAGATGAAGTAGAACTTCAACGGAAAATAGGTTGTGTGATCGATTAATAACACCCGAATTAAGTGAAGCAAAATTGAGAAAAATCAGTAAAAAATGAGGGAAAATGAAATTTTCTTTTTACTTGGGGGCTGAAGAGGGATGTCAAGTTTTCCTTCAGTAACTCTATCCTGTAAAATCGTTATGAAACTTGTTCAACTTCTCAAATGCAAATTGGCATTAGGTTACGATTTTCATTATTCTTTTCCTAAAGTATCAGTTGAAGTCTTGCATTACTATGAATGATTATCCTTAAGGTGAAAGAACAGTGGTTACTTTTGGAGTGGTGTAGTAACGAGTAGGGGTATGTGGGTAGCTCCTGGGACACAGTAAATGTTGTATATCGTGATCTGGGTGGGGGTTACCTGGTGTGTTAACTGTGTGAAATACCATTGACTTGTGCACTTATGATTTATGCACATACAGTTTTACCTCTTTTATATTCCAAAAGTTTTTTAAAAGATTTCTTTCATTAAAGTATAGTTGATTCACAATGTTGTGTTAGTTTCAGGTGAACAAAAAAGTGATTCAGTTATATAGATATATATTTTTTTCTTTTCTTTTTCAGATTCTTTTCCATTATAGGTTATTACAAGATATTGAATATAGTTCCCTGTACTATACAGTAGGACTTTGTTGTTTATTTATTTTATATATAGTAGTTTGTGTCTGCTAATCCCAAACTCCTAATTTATCCCTTCCCCCTTCCCCAAACTTAAACATAAGTTTGTTTTCTATGTCTGTGAGTCTGTTTCTAAGTTCATTTGTATCATATTTTAGATTCCACATGTAAATGATATCATATAATATTTGTCTTTGTTTGACTTACTTCACTTAATATGATAATCTCTAGGTCCATCCATGTTGCCACAGATGGCAATATTTCATTCTTTGTTATGGCTGAGTAATATTCCATTGTATATATAAATATACCAGATCTTCTTTATCCATTCATCTGTCTGTCAGTTAAAGGAATTATTAAAAAAACAGTTGAGTTCCTATATCCCTTCCTATAAACGAAGTTGTCACACAGACCTGAAATTTTATTTAAGTACTGGCTGCATTATTTTCTTTGATGATGGCATGTTTCCTGGATACGTGCATTTTTATCAAAGGTATTCTAACATTTTTCTTTGATTTTTTTACTGGGACCTTGTTACCGTAATGCAAAACCTGTTTGCAGTTTCCAATATATTATAAAATTAATATCTTCTTCCCAGTTGGGATTAGAAAATCACTTGGCTTTAATGGTGTCCCAAGCTTCCAGCTACCTTCAAATATAAGCCCTAGCTTTGATTTATCTTTCTAGCATCCATTCCTGGGCAGTGAGCATCCTTATTATCCTCCAGTATGGTAAAATATTCTGTGTAAGAGTCCTCTTTACTCACAGTATACTTTTGAATCCATACTGTTTTTCTGGCATTGGATACTCAATTCATTACATTCTGTATAATTTTGTATACTGATGTCTTGGGGAGTAATAATTGCATTTTAATGAATAAATGGCTTGGATTAGCAGTAATATGAGGAGCTGTGGTCTACAGTGTTAATATACACCCACTGTTTCAGTTTTCTAGTAAAGCTGATAATGACTGAAGAACAAAGGTGATTCAGAAAATCATGCCTGGCAACTGTATCTGTCATCATGTTGACTTTTTGTTTGTTTGTTTGTTTTTGCGGTACGCAGGCCTCTCACTCTTGTGGCCTCTCCTGTTGCGGAGCACAGGCTCTGGACGCGCAGGTTCAGCGGCCACGCGACACGGGCTCAGCCGCTCCGCGGCATGTGGGACCTTCCCGTACCGGGGCATGAACCTGTGTCCCCTGCATCAGCAGGTGGACTCTCAACCACTGCGCCACCAGGGAAGCCCCATGTTGACTTTTGATGCTTCATCTCTAGCAGTTTGCATTTAGCTTTTATTGAAGAGTGGAGAAACGCAGCGTCAGTGCAGACATCCTCTGATGCTTGTTTAGATCTTTTACCTGGTGCTCAAGCATTTACAGTTCTAAAGGACTGGTCTCTAGTAATCTTTAAAGCATGGACTATGATATCAGACACAGCTGGGTGATGTTAGACACACCTGGTTACTCGTTCTTGCTGAGTCTTGTACTAGCCTTGAGAGTTGAGCAATCTAGTTTCCAGTCTTAGACTCAGATTTATTATCAGCAAATGGGTATAGTTGTATCTTTCTTATTGGGTTATTGAAAAGATCAAATGAGATTATGCATGTAAATTCCTTAGATAGCACCTGGTGTGCATTCCTGAGCTCAACAAATGGTGACCTTTATTTTTATTAAATACTGTGTTGTAGCTCATTCCAATCAATATCAGAAATTAAGCTCTACTTTGTCTTTTAAACCTTGCATATGAGAATAAATAGGTATAATGGTATGATTTAAATTATGTAAAGTTTAAACACAAGCACAGTCATTTTATCGGATCAATATCAGAGTATCAGGTCCCTCTGTGAGGCGTGGTAGCGTCTGGAAGAAGCATGGAGTTTCTAAGGTGCTAAAAATATTCTTTCTTGATCTAGGCCATAGCTATTGAATTTTACATGTGTAAAAATTTATCGAGCTGTACACTTAAGATCTATCCTTGTTAAAACTCGTTAAAATAGAAAGAAGTGGCTTAAAAATAGTACATTTCAGGGCTTCCCTGGTGGCGCAGTGGTTGAGAGTCTGCCTGCCAATGCAGGGGACACGGGTTCATGCCCCGGTCCGGGAGGATCCCACATGCCACAGAGTGGCTGGGCCCGTGAGCCATGGCCACTGAGCCTGCGTGTCCGGAGCCTGTGCTCCGCAACAGGAAAGGCCACAACAGTGAGAGGCCCAAGTACCGCAAAAAAAAAAAAAAAAAAAAAAAAAAAAAAAAAAAAAATTGTACATTTCTCAAATTTATTGAGGGAGTATAAATTACTACAGACTTTTGGGAAAGTAAGAAGTCATGATAATACTCTAACTCTGCCCCTTTTGTCTCAAATAAATATTCCGACAGCAGAAATATTCACACAACAGCTAAAAATTAATTGCATAAAAAATTTAATTGCAAAATTTCTTATTTTTAAAAAATAAGTAGCATTGAAAACAATATAAATTAAATGTCCAATAATCTAGAAAAAAATACTTATTTGGTGATGTGTCAATTCCAGAATTATGCAGTCATCCAAAATAATTGCAAAATGGTGGTGCAGCAATTTTAGAGGACTCCTTAGCAGTGTTTTATAAAGCTAAATATACATTGGCCCTATGACCCAACAATTCCACTTCTGGATCTTTACACATTACAAATGAAGACATATGAGTCCACACAAAGACTTGTGCATGAATGTTCATAGCAACCTTATTCATAGTAGCACAAAGCTGGAAACAACCCAAACACCCCTCCATAGGAAAATGGATAAAGAAATGGTGGTATATTCATACAATGCAATACTACTTAGCAATTACTATAACATGAATGAATCTCAAAAAAAGTTAAAGAATCCAGATACAAAAGATTACATGCTGCGTGATTCCATTTATATGTGTTCCAGAAGAGGCAAATTAGTCTGTAGTAGTAGACACTAGAACAGTGGTTGCCTATAGTTGGAAGATGGGGGATTGCCTGGTGATGGCCATAGTCTTTATCTTGTTTGGCAGAATCTGCAGCAGCCATCTTGTTACCTTGAGGGTTTGCCCAGTAGAACTGTAAAGATACCAGTCTTAAAATTGTTGAGCTGGTGACCCAATGCCAAGACTCATATACTTCCATACTTCTTAACGTAAAAGAAGGTAAAGTCATATTTATTCAACCACTGTAACCAATAACATCCTATAAGAGAAGACTCAAGGAAATGCTGTTCTAATTTATGTCAATGTAACAAGGAGTTATTAATGAGGGCTGCAGGAATTCCAGAAGCCTTCTGGCAGTCTCTCTGGCCTTATAGAATGATAGGGATAGAAGGGACATTAGTATTTATAGAAAATGACACCAAAGCCCAGAGAGGTTATGTGTCTTGCCCAAGGACACATACGGCCAAGTTTAGGTCATATAACATCCAATTCTCAGTCTCCCATATGAGGAAAAAGAGATTAAAAGAACTGTGACAATTCCCAGAGAAACTGAAAGGGTATTTCCTATATAACTCTAAAATAGCACAACATATAAGATAAGAAAGTTTGAGGAGAAGCTTTGACACTGAAAATATAGTTCTACACAGGAGTCTCCTAATGATGTCTCATTGTGGAGGCACAGGTGGATCCATGTGTGGATAGTTGCATGTCCAGTCCCTTCAGTATCAGATATTTATCACAGCTCAAAGTCACACACTTGATGTTTTTACTTTTCACTGAAGTTTTTACCTGTTTGTTCTCGTTCTATATTAAGAAGTGTTGATGATAAGTTTAAATTGCATTCTCATCACGAAATTTATGAAAATCTGTAGCAATTTCATGCTTGTATTTAATTATGTATCCATTTATCATTTTCCAAAAAATTAAAATATGCAAAAATATGCCCCTGTGATCTTTATGGCATTATTAACAGTTTCCTTTATCTACGAGAAAAATATAATTTTAATTTTCTCCTGTTTTATTTAAATATGTTCTACAACTCCTCCTGCAGGAGGCTATGAACAGCAACACTTACCCCCACAACTGGTCACATATGCCCAAGGAATATTTGTAGGTGTTTTCAATAACCCTGTTGCTTCTTGTGATATGCTTTTATAGATAAGGAGAAGTTCCATCTTTTAAGAAAGTGTTATTTCTATGGCATTTGACTAGTCATTGCCAGATTTTTGGTTCAGTCTCTTGACAGAGCCCTACTGAATGAGAACTGGGCAGTTTTATTTTCTATTTTTTAATGTTATTTAGTTTATTTTATCAATAGTTAATATAAGCATTGTGTTGCAGTCACAAAATTCAAAATGAACAAATAAATGATGAATGATAAAAAGGGTGTGAGTCAACCTCACATCTTTCTCCAGTCATTCTGTTCCCTTCCCCAGAAATAATATTTTCAAATAGTTCAACATAGAAACTTACATACATATATATGTATTTTCTTCATCCTAGTTTATACATATATTGTTGACATATTATACACAATGTTTTATACCTTTTCTTAAACTTAACAGTGTCTTTGAGATCTTCATGTATTGTCATAAAGAGCTTGAGCAATATTTTCTGTAGCTCCATTGTATTTCATTGCATAGATGAAGCATAACTGAATCAACCAATCCCTTAGTGATAGGAGTAGGATGTTTCTGATATTTTACTCTTACAAATACTGCTGCAGTGAATAACCTTAGATGTAGATTATTAAGTATGTTTTGCAGTATTCATTCTTATAAGAATATGTGCTTTGGCAATTTTAGTTAATATCACCTTGCTCTCTGTAGAGGTTACTATGGTAATAAAGCATGTTCCTGGAACCCTAGACACTCCCTGCAGGCCCCTTTAAAAACCCATCCCTAACACTGTTCCCACTTCCAATAGAGATAAACACTATCCTGAATTTTTATTTATGATCCTCCTTTTCTCTGTCTGCTTTTACCACTTCCATATATGTGTACATTTCTAAGTAGCACAGACATATGTATAGATTCCTAAATAGCATATTATTTTTAAATATAGGTACATAAATAGAACCATACAGTATAAATTCTTCTGTAATTTGCTTTTTCCTCAGAACATAACAGTTTTGAGGTCATTCATGTTGATCCAAATAACAGTAGTTCTTTCATTTTCACTTGTGTGATGTGCCATTGTAGGAGGAACACGCTGCAATTCATTTATCCATTCTAGTGATAGACATTTTTGTGCTGATTAACATTTTTACTATTTCAGCATTGCTATGAATCTTCTTGTCAATGTCTCCTACTGTACACGTTTTCAAAAGTTCTGTAAATCTTGGAGTATAACTTGGAGTGCAATTTCTGCATTGTGTGTGCTGTGT
This sequence comes from Mesoplodon densirostris, assembly GCF_025265405.1. Classification (NCBI taxonomy): domain Eukaryota; kingdom Metazoa; phylum Chordata; class Mammalia; order Artiodactyla; family Ziphiidae; genus Mesoplodon; species Mesoplodon densirostris. Next base: position 75,249,717 of record NC_082676.1, read on the forward strand.
GTGCTAGGTATTTTCAACCTAGCTATGTTATTATTAACTTTTCCAAACAAATGGTCTAATTTACCATCAGGAGTGGGTGAGGGTTGTTGTGGCCCCACAACCTTGCTAGTACCTAAAGTCAGGCTTTTCAATGGAGTGGGTGAGAAATCATATCTCACTGTGGTTAAAATGCACATGTTGTGGATAATAATAAAATTGATCATCTTTTCAGATGTTTATTTAGGTTTTTGTTTACATGAATTGTCTCTTCAAGTATCCTGCCCATTCTTTTTTTATTTTCTATTGGGTTGTTGGTAATTATTTTTCGTATTGACTCATAAACTGATCTTTATATACTTTGGATTTAGGTATCTGTCAATTATATATTTTTTAAATCCCTAAGTTGGATGCAGCACTCCCTAATTTCAAACCTGTCTTATTCTCTAATGTAAATATCTAAGACTAGTTGATTTATCTTAAAGTATTAGTTTATCTTAATCTTACAAACTTTGATGCATGGTATGTGTGCTGTATTTCATCTCAATATGTATAGTCTAATTTCCATTATTATTTCTGCTTTCACCTATAAATTGTTTAGAAGTGTGTTTTTATATTAATAAAAATAAAGATGGGCTATTTCTTGTAATTTTTTAATTATTTATCTAAATTAAATTGCATGTGATCAGAGAATGTGTTCAGTATGATACCAATACTTTGAAATTTGATAACATTAACTTTATTGCTATGTAATCAGCTTTCAAAAATGCCTACATATTCTTGAACATAATGTATATTCTCCACTAAATCAAAATTCTAAATTATACTTTTCAAGTATTCTATATCTTTACTGTTAGACCCACCAATTACAAAAGAGTCTTATTTGTCTATTATTAGTATAACTAATGCTTTCAGTTTTTATATACAAGCATTTGGTTTGTTCTGGGTTTATTTTGATATAAAGTGTGAGGTAGGGATCCAACTGTTTTTTCCAGATCCTAATTATAACAATAGCTTTTATAATATATATTTATACAATAGTGGAATATATAAATAAATGTATAAAATATGTATTTATTTAATATATTTTATGTATAAGTAATAAATATAAAATATATTTATACAATAGTGGAATAATTCATTATTTTCACTACCTATTTATTATGTCAACTTTATTATATACCAACTTATCATGTTTTTGGTTTACTTGAGGATCTCTATCCTATTCCATTGATCTTTACATTCATATAAGGATGAGTCTTTTTGATTAGATGACAATCAGCAATGAAAATTAAAATTGGGCCTTGATGGAACGATACACTGAAGGGTGAGAGGCAGACAACTGAAGCAGAGACTTTATAAAGATGGATAGGATCATAGTCTTTTTTGCCTAAAGAGGAGTAAACCTAGAATGGATGAAAATGCAAGTTTCATCAGAAGGAAGTGCACATTGTTAGCAATTTATTTAAATCGTATAACAAAGTACTCTGCAATGCTTTGCTCTGTAAAAGGCATCATATTATGGAGATAAACATCACACTAAATTATACTTGTAGCATGTACTCATGTCTCCAGAGAAACGGGTGAATATGGTTAATGCATGTTTTATGCTGTTTTGACTCTAGTCTAAACCAACTAGATTAAAGAAATTTACTTTTTGAACAAAAATGGCAAGACATGGTGGTTGCAATTAGAATGTGATGTTAAAGTTAATATATCTGTATTCCTTATACCTAAAACACACCCTCCTAGTAAATTAAGCCAGTGTTTCATGTTTGTACTTATAATCTATTCTCTAGGATATGTGGAGTTCATACAAATTAATGTTCATTTACATAATTTCATCGATGCTTCTTCCACCTCTAGTTCTCCCCTTCTTACGCATTAAAAGAATTCATCCCGACCACCCCAGGAGGCTGTGGGTAGAAGGGAAAGAGGGATAGAAAAAATAGTTCACCAAGATTTTACAAATTCTTCCAGGATAAAAAATACATATTTTGAAAGTGTTGTGATGATGTTATATCAAAAACAAAATTGTTACCACTCATACAAGGTTTTAGGACCTATGAATTTTTTAAAGTTTAAGTCATTTTTTAAATAACTTTTAGTTTAATTTCACTTGACTGTATTTTTAAAAACTGGAAATTAAAAATAATATATAGAGAGCAATGTTAATAGTGAATTTAATGGTGAAATCTGATCTACTGGGCTTTGCTCAACCTAATATCCAAAGCCCAAGTACTAATTAAGTTGGGGTATGGAGAGGCCTGTTACATTCTTAGGGACATTATTATTTTTTCCTTCCTTAGTGTAGGAAGTGCCTTATTTGCCAATCTAATGTTTTATGAACCAATTCTATGCTGCCTGAATTTATTTCTATTTAAATAAAACAAAACGAGCATTTAAATTGGAAACTTACTGAATTCTTCTGAGCTATTGGTAATATCAGATTCTTCAGCAAGAAAGCTGTTTTGTCAGTTGCTAAACACACAGACACTGCATAATCTTGCCCAATAAAAAGCCAGGTCAGGTACACATTTTGGTGGTTGCTAGGCAGCTGTTATAGAAGTAATCCCTTCCAGACCTTTGGCTCACAGGACTGCATTTCACACCAACCTCCCCAAACTTGCCAAAGAGTTGCTAGAGAGGTTTGTCATTTCCCTGTCATAAGCACACCATTGGTGTGTCAGCTTTTAGCAGGGATATTTCTGGGAGGTAAATATGGTAAATTTATATTAACTGATTCTGAAGATTCACATTGAACAGAAATAGAACAAAGCCATAAAGCCATTGTGGAATTTGAGAATGTGGCTGAGAATATATTAAGATTAAAAGGCAATCTCTATTACACTTCTATTTTCATGAAATTTGGTAAAACTTCTTCTTCAGAAGAGGAAAAAGTGGGACAGTGAAAAGGAGAGAAGAAAGGGAAGAATAGAGGGATTCAGGGAGGGAAGAAAGGAAGGAAGGGAGGGAGGAGGGTAGGGGAGATGAAAGGAGAAAATGCACGTTTTAACACCTCGATAAATACTGTATGTGAATGTGAACTGTCATGGAATATTCCCTATGTGGCAGACGTTTTATGCTCTTTGGCTAATTGTACTATGTCAATTCCTTTTTAAAAGCATATTAAAAACCATTCAGTTTTATTAATAAACATACATTAAGTTCACCTATAGTCTAAATAAAGCCTTTCACAATTCGTTGTCTGATCTTCAATAAAAATTCAGATTACAAAAAAAAAATTCAGATTACAAGAATTCATGAACATTCTTCTTCTTCTGATATAATGATCTGAAAATTGTAATTTTTATGGTTTACATAACAGAGGCTAATATTTAGTAAACTTGGATGTACATTAATTCTATGACCTCTTAGGGAAGGGTTACCTATACTTTTCTTGGATATCTGTGAATATGTCTTTTTTTTCAACAATGTTAACTAATATTTATGACTTCTATCTGTTGATTTTATGAGTATTTATCAGGATTTTAATGAACTGCCATCTTTTCTTACTAAAAAGTAAATGGCACAACCATTTAAAATTTAGACTGATAATCTGTCTTACTTTAATACAGAGGATGATTCCCTGAACTCTTACCTAATAGTCAGCTATGGGCATATTTTAAATCAATGACAAACATCATCTCCATTTAGTTTTCACTGGACAAACCTCACCCACATAGTGGTTGAGAGCTTTGGCCATCATACCTTGAGCAGGAATGGAGTGGATAAGGCAGGCCTGTGGGAGGGGCTTGTAGATTCCTTGAAAACAAAGCCAGTTGTGGTAGCCCACTGAGAGAGGTCTGCCCCACTCCTTGAACATCATGCAACTGGAGTAAAACAACAGGAGGCCATGTTTCCAACCATCTGAGAAAGAGAGTCATGCTTGATAGCTTTCTCTCAAAGACAGGGGATGTTCACAGCAGGCATCAGAGAGAGCAAAAAAGCCATGTTTTAGATTCTCTTCCTGACACAAAACAACTGAAATTTTTGTTTATCTTTGGGGGTGGCAGGCACGAGGGGATAATGGGGCTTTGGTAGTGATGCAAGGGAACAAGAGGGCTGCAGTTAATTATCCATCATGACAGTATAGACACAGTCTGGGGAGCCTGCTCTGTCTTCCCTGTTCAAGGAACAACCAGAGCAAGAAGCCTACGATTTTCCCAAACCAGCAAGTCCTTTACATTGAAACAGTTTCACTCTTTGCTTTCTGAATTCAAATACAGACTTCCCTTATGAAGGGCTAAATTTGGCAAACTGAGAAAAACAGCAAACTAGAATGATATTTTCAAGTCCCTTCTCCTGGTTGACAGAAATAGAACAATTCTTTTTGAAAATAATTTTTCAACTTTTAAAGTAAAAACAAAACAAAACAAAAAGGATAGATGCAGTTCAGAATTTATTTGCTGACCATTCTATAAGAGGGTAGATTCTCAGACAATAATTACAATTAGCAAAATAAATGACTTTAATATAACAGCCTAAGTATATTATATAGCTTAAATATACTATTTTGTTATAATTCATTATACTATATTAAATAAACCTACATCTATACTAAAATGTGTTGCTGCCCTATAATTCATATAACTGTAAACCTTTTGGGGAAGGAAATTTGGCAGTATACATCAAAAGCCATGCCAATGTCATTCTCTTTAACATAATAATTCCATTTCTAGGAGTTTAACTTAAAGGAAAACGTTGAAAATTGAATAAAATAATATTCATGAAAAGGCTTCAGTTATAATGGTTAGAAAGGAAATAATATAAGTAACCAGAGTAGGAGGTTTATTATGTCAGTGGCTCTCAAGGGCAGGGTCAGTTTTGTCCCCTAGGAGACATTTGGTAATGTACAGGACTGTCCCCCTCAACAAAGAATTACCGGCCCCAAAATGTAAATAGTTCTTCTAAGGTTCAAAAACTCTACCTCAGGGAAATTAGAGGACCCTGACTCAAAAGAAAAATATGCAATCTTTAAAGGTCATATCATAAAGGATAGGCTTTGACATGGAAAATCATTTTGATATAATATGAGAGAAAACAAGATATAAATGTATATATTCATTACAGTCAACAGCAATTTACCATGAAGCTAATGAGACCTAAGATGAAGGGCCTCTCATTTACATAAGCCCCTTCAAAAGCTCTTAGAGACTTTGTACAATGTGTTTCATATGGTTATAGATTTTTGAAAAGAAATTTTTCAAGCTAGATTATTTAAATTTCCTCTTGAACTAAGATTTTTCCTTTTTTCCCCATTATGTTTTACAAGCTTCAGGTACCACTAAACTAGATCCCCTTTTGGTTATAATTTTAATATAACATAATGCACATGATCAAGGAAAAAAGAAACGAAAACCTGATGGGAAATTCCCAAAATAGCTAACTGCAATAACGTAAGGCTTGTAGGGTCAGGAAAATGTTTTCTTCTTCTCTAGTTTCCGAATGTTTTGCAAAGCTGTTGTACTAGTTTATAACGAAAGAAATTATTTTTAAGAGAAAGAAAATTATAGACATATGAGAAGAAAAATATGTGGAGGAAAACCACCATTTTAAGCTCCTTTTGAGATTTTTATGGTTTAAATCTTGATCTTCTCATGCTGCCCCTTCTGTCCTATAATTTACCCTGGTCTCTGTCACTCGTACTAGTGTTCAAATCTTGGCCTAAGAGACCACATGTTCCAGTCGCCTATTTCTATATAACAAGGCATCCCACAGCCTAACAGGTTGTCTGGTATTTGCAGGGTGGTTCTCCTTTGGGTATGTGGTTGCAATAAGAGGGTGGTTGGAACTAGAATCATCTGAAGGCTCATCTGGGCTAGACGTCCCAGATGGTCATCACTCACATGTCTGGTGTCTCAGTGCTCCTTCCTGTGGCCTCTCTGGACAGTACAGTAGCCTGGTCTCCCTACATAGCAATCAATAGTCCAAGAGGCAGGAAGAAGAAAGTGCCAGTCCTCTTAACCACTAGACCCAGAACTAGGAGAGCATCACTTTTACCATATTCTATGGTTCAACACAATCATAAGTTAGCCCAGATTGAACAGGGTGGAAGAATAGACACATTCCCTCCCTGGTGGATTGTCATGTGCATATAGAGAAGGAACAACTTGATGGCAGCCATCTTTGAGAACCAGCCAGGGACATGTGGTTTCTGGAATTGACCCAATATAGGGAGGGGTCTGCAATATAGAGCAAGGACCTTCCCTACAGATAGGGATGTGATGAAAATTCCTACCATATGATGATATCCTCATGTCCATGAAGTTCAAAACTTTTCTTCCTTGTGTCCAGGAACATTTCTTAAGAAAAAAAAATCAGGATTATTGGGAATAACCTCAACAGATGTCAGACTTCCCTTATTTCTCAATAAATTTGGATGTTCTGCATTCACTTGAAATATAACTTGTCTTACGAATCCTAAGCATGCCCATTTCTTGTTTCTCAAAGTAAGGCCCCCATTACTAGGAAATGACTTCACAGCTGGGCACCATTTACTCTTCTACTCATGCCAGTCCTGAAGATTCTGTTCTTAAGCCTGTGTTATACTGTCGTCACCTATGAGAACATCTTTAAAAGTTAATGGATCTATTATAAAGGAAAATGGGTGAGTCTTACACTGGAATCACAGTTCCCCTTTTCCTCAACTGTTTAGTACTGCAACAGTGTGAGGAATTTTGACTGATGGGTATTGCAGATTCTCCTGGGCATTCAGAGGAAATAATGAATTACATGTGGAAATGAATTGCATTCTCAAAAAACAGTATCAAGACATATCCATACTTACAACATGAAGAATATCTGACCATCAGCTATAGAAACTAAAAATCTCTTAAGCAGCATTTTTCCAACTAGAATGCTCTAAAAAAAGGACCTTCCTGAAATCCTCCAGTATAATTTTCTATTATGAAAATTAATCACAATAGAGCAATTACATCTAGCTGAAATTTCTAAATATTTACTTGTAATAGCACATAGATATATATAGATATATATATGGACAGGAAACTAATATTTGGATTAGAAACTTCTTTAAAAGAGAAGATACAGACTACTTTCTACTGAAGAAAAGTGTCTCAAGCTAAAAAAAAACACCTTTCCATGATTGTGGAGTACCTGGTAGAGTAATTAGTGGATGAAGCAGAGCTCACTAAAGGCCACCTGAGCCAGCACTGAATTAATCAGGATTCTTGGCTAGTCTCCCTCTTTACTGGATCACTGGGAATTCTTATTATGTTTCTAAATGTATGAGTAAGTGATCAGGGCTGTTGTTTGCTTTGGGGATTGAAATTCCATGGATTCAGTTAGTCTTACTTTCAATTAATGAGCAAATAGTCAAGATAATTATAATATGTACACATTTAATGAAATAAAGAGACAATTTGCAAGTATCAACACAGAAGGACAGACTCAGTCCACTTATTAGAAGCATGCTACAAATTAATCAGCATTTAGCATTATTTTACTTTCTTTGTCCCACATTTCATGCTACTTCTGACATTTCTGTCAAAGATCTCCAGCAATCCTATTTCTTGATATCAAAGTACAATGCCTCAAATCTGTGACTGTAAGAGAATAAATTTAAAATACCTTACAGTTTCCATTCCCCATTTTATTTTATGGCTAACTTCTTAACCATCTTGCCCTTAAAAAAGTCATCAAGGGCTTCCCTGGTGGCGCAGTGGTTGAGAGTCCGCCTGCCGATGCAGGGGACACGGGTTCGTGCCCCGGTCCGGGAAGATCCCACATGCCGCGGAGCGGCTGGGCCCGTGAGCCATGGACGCTGAGCCTGCACGTCCAGAGCCTGTGCTCCACAACGGGAGAGGCCACAACAGTGAGAGGCCCGCGTACCGCAAAAAAAAAAAAAAAAAAATGTCATCAAATATTTCCACCATACTCTTAATTCTCACAGCTGGAGCAGAAATGCAATTTAAAATGAATAGAGAACAATTTCTTCAGTCATTTATATGGCCAAAGGAACCACTTATGAGAGTGCTAGGCCTGATGTCATGAAGGCTCTAAAGAAATACTCCTGGGAAAATAATTTAAAATCATGTCTCTGATTTTGGATGCATTTTCAAACGAACTTGTATAATATGTTTTCCCAACCTGTAACATACCTGTTCATGTTCATTTATTCAACGACCAAATCAGACACCCAATGAATACATATTTGTTAACTATTCTAGATGCAATGCTGATGCTTAGGTTATAGAATTAAAGATAAGTTACCGTCTCTCCCTTGGAGAACAGGGAAGGACTCAGCTGTCTTGTTTGCTGTCGTATCCCCAATGCCTGAGATTATACTTGACACAGAATAGGCACTCACAATGGTCATTATTTCCTTGTTTCTTTCTTTCTTTCTTTCCCTTCTCTCTTCCTTTCCCTCTTTCTCTCTTTCTTTCTGCTTGTCCTTTTTTCTTTTTCTGTTTTTTGAATGAGTGACATTTTAAAAACACAACCAGTGGAAATACACAGAGATAAGAAGATAACAAGCCTAACAGACTGAGATTTGACCAAGTGGTCTTCCATATCTTAGCAGCCCTCGTAGGGTTGAGGTTATGTCAGTCTTACTCCCCAGTGAACCTCCAGCATTACCCCAGTGACTTGACAAAAGAAGTAATCAATTAATAATTGATATTGAAAGGAATGATTCAGTATATTTGCCACCTAGGACAGCATACTCATGGATGCTCATAAGAATCATACCAGTCTATTGAAAAAAGGTTAAGTGATGCCCTTTATACTTTACTCAAAGGAAAAAAAAAAAGGTTTAAAGTTTTTTTTCATTCATCTGGAAAATTCATTTACACCAAAATCCTTATTTAGCTTTGGTGTATGGTGAATGAGCGGTTACTTGATATTCTCTTGCTTTGTCAATAACCGTTTCATCTAGAGAGCAGGGTGGGATTTCCCATTTCTCTAGCTTTCTTGACGTGGTAAACTTCTGTCAAAACGTGTTCTCTCACTGGGAACACACTCCACAGTTTGCAGAAGCCCACAGGTTGTTGAAACCTAACCCAGTTGTAAATCAAAACATGGAAAAAGTCTTGCATATTTTAGAAGACAGAAAAGAAAATAACTTGTCAGCCAGCAATCAGAAGCACATTGTATCTCAGAAAGCCTGTCTCTTGTACCTGTTGGGCTAAATGGCTCCTTTCACACAAACCTTCTTTCCAATTCATTTGGAGCCTCCAGACAACTCCCTCCCTCTCGTCTCTCAAATTACCCCACAAGTCTCAATGACACCACAAGTCTTAGTTTTCCTTTAAAGTGTTTCCAAACCACTGGAGCACACCTCATCATAGACCCCTATTGATGAAAAGTAGGATGGAGGTTGTGCCAGATATAATTAATGATTAGAATTATTCCCACCTTCTCCATATTGTTGACAGACAACGAATAAAGGCAGCATTGTTACACCTACAATTGATCTGTTGAAGTTAAGACTTGTTTTTGACTCATGAAAATACCACCTTTTGCCAGGGCTGTTCTAAGCCAATGATTTAGAGCCCTGATTCCCGATATTTATTTTTTAAAATAATTCTCCTACTGCTCATGCAATGAGGCATGTTATTATTATTATGACTGCCTGGCTTTGGACAGTGCACGTGTGTCGTACGCACAAACTCATGGAAAGAAAAAGCATACAGATCTTGCGTTCAAGTAGAAAAGGAAAAGACACCATCATTGTTTTCATTCTGTCTCTTCTATTTTAAGGAATGAGGTTGTTACCCCAGTCAAGCACTTCTGGCTTAAGGATAGATTGTATGAGAAGATGTATGAGTAGAAATTAGGAGTTAAGGCTTTGGAACCGGCCCCATGAGGGTTGGTTCTAAAATGTGGGCTCCACCATCTCGTAGTGATGTGACTGCTTGGGAACTACTAACCCCCTTCAAACTCTGAGGGAGGTTTTGAAGGTCCTTCCAAGATGTTTAGACTTTCTTCTGCAGTCAGAAGAGAGCCTTTGCAGAAGAGTAACATGGTTAAGAGGGAAGACTTGAGATAACTTGCAAAGGAGAGATGTCAATGACAGGGCTTGCTAAGCTCCATTCTCCTTCTGGACACACAGACGTGCTCTATGTCTGGCACTGTTGATTCTCCTCATTTTATAAACAAACAAACAAACAAAGTTGCTGTAAATGACTGTGATGATTGAGTAATTAACCAACAAATCCAAGTAAAGAAAGAAAGATGATGAAAGGGGGACATGTAGACTGACTGATGAGAGTTCAGGACAGGGTCCATAAATTACTTATCTTTTGAATAATTTATATTCATTTTTTTGAGAATTACCTGAGTAAAAGTCATAATTTTCTCCATGCCTCATGTAATGGTTTAATAATCCAGTACTGAATCAACAGTGACCTTCAAGCAATGTCTCAAATCCAGAAGCCACAAAGAGTTCTGAGATGTAATTTTCCCTTCAAACTTCCCTCCCTTTATATTTGCATAAGATTTTGAAATAGCAGTACAATTTAGATCAGATAAAGAGGAATGAGGTGGCTTCGGCTAGCTGCAGAACAGAGATGTGACTTCATTACCTAGCTATGGGTAATTTTCCCCCCAATAGGAGGTAGAATTTTGAATAGGCTGCAAGCATATTCTGTAGTAGGAGCATTGCACCCAAGATGCTCTGTCAATGCAGGCATTCATTTACTTAACTCATATAGTGGCCTCAGATGGTCACCCTTCCTCTTCTTTCTGCCATGATGAATGCAGGTATGAATGGCCAGGTCAACAGTCCGGAAGTGAATGGTCCCCAGGCTTCTGTGTTTTCATGACCTGTTCTTTCATAGACATAAACTTGGCCATGTGGAATCCACTGGTGTCTCAGGCACTAACCTAATCTTTGCCTAAACAGAAAGGGCATATTTCTTAAACCCCAGGAAGCGAAACACAAAAGCAAGGGTCAGTGGGAATATTGGGAATAACCTGGTGAAACTGGCAGCTACTTTTGATCATTTTAAGCAATAAATGTGTTCTCCCCTCATTCTCCAGATTAATGGCTCACTCTTGTCAAATGCCTCACTGGGTATTATGTGGATTTGCCTAAGAATCCTTGTAGCTGTGAATATGGTCTGGGCCCTTTTTCTTTTTATAATCTTCAGCAGACAACTGTTCTGAAATCACATGCTGGAAGCTCTTGACCAGAAATGGGGGAGAGAAGGGGAAAGAACAACATTTTAAAAAATTGAAGAGCTTCAGTGACATTTGCAAAATTGCCTTTCTTTCTGATTTGGTTAGAAAATTATTTTTCAGATTCTAGGGAGTTATTGTTCTCACATACTTCATAGAATAATATGCTTCAAACCAAAGAGGCCCTTCGAGGTGATGTTCAGTGTCCTTTGTACAGATCAGGAAACTGAGACTCAAAGTTAACTGACCTACATTACAGTTGTGAATGCAAAGCACAGCTTTAAATGTTAGGCAGACAGAGAGCAGATCAGTGGTGGCCTGGAAATGGCTAATGGGCTACAAAGGGTGATAGAAATAGTCTATATCTTGACTATATATATAGACTATATATAGTGGTGGGAATACATATGGATTGTCAAAACCCATCTAATAGTACAGTTAGAATGAATGCATTCTATTATAGGAAATTATCCCAAAAAGTTAAAAAGAAAAACAAATGTTAGGCACATCCTAACCAGGACATGACATGACATGATATAACATAACATAACATAACATAACATAAAGTAGCAGTGAGATAAAAGCTTTTGCAAAGTGTCACTGTTGAAGCCACACTTCTCTCCAAACCTGGGGAGAAACGGGATGTGTGGCATGTACAAGATTGTGCACTTCAAACAATCATTCCGGGAACCCAAAAAGCTTGGGAGTTGGCAGAATAAAAGAATAGAGAATCCAACGAGTTACTGAAATGAAGAAACACCTGGTCAGCGTCTAGAAGACAGATTCTGTTTCTGCTTCCACTTCTATTACTTCCCAGCTTTGTGACCTTGGCTAAGTCACTTCTTCTCCTTGGGAAGGCAGTTTTCTTCTCTCTCAAGTAGTGATCAGAGCACCTGTTCCCACTTTGCTCTTTAAAGGTCAAGTGCAGCGTAAGAGCTTTCAAAGTGTTTTGAAAGTTCCAAGTAACCATATACATGTAAGTGATTGCTAAAATTTCCTTCTCTGTTTGCATTCATATCAATGAGACCAAGAAGCTGGAAATGACTCCAAATATAAGGCACTAGTGACACTGACAAAATTTCAGGGCCTGGTCAGCTTTTACTGATGTTCATGCAAAATTCTGTGCTGAAGTGTTCCCAAAATAGGTCCAGCCTCCACACTTCTATTACATATTTTAGGTAGATTTTTCTCAATAAAAGACAAAATGGTGAAAAGAAAAAATGTGTTTTGTAAAGAAAGGGCACATGGAACAAATTTGAAAGTCACAAAGTAGATTTGATATAGACATTTACATTCATGTATCCAATGACATTTTTTGACCATCTGGCATGAGCAAGGCCTGGAAGTATATACAAAGATGAAGAAAACACAGTCAAGGAGAAGGATAAATAAAACACAGATTCATTGTCATCTGGAAGGATGGATCATATATTTCTAAAAGTAACTTGAGTGCAAAACCATATGTGGAAAATATTATCAGAAAAAATTTAGTGCAATGGAGTTGGATAAGGGGGTAAACACTTGTCTCTTGGAAGCCTTCATGAGAGAGGTGGTATTTGAAGTGAGCATTGAGGAGTGAGTAGGAATCCCCTGAGAACAAGAAAGGCATCCCAGGTGGATGAATAGATTGAGCCAAGTCATAGAATTGGGAAAATACAAGGCATTTTTGGAATGATATGATGGCTGGTTTGGCTGGAGAAGAGTTTCTGTTCAGGGCATTAGTGTGGGAGGTTAGGCTGAAGAAGGGGAATTGACGACAGGACCATGGAAGGCTTTATGTGCCAGGCTTTCTTGGCTGGAAATGAGAAACAACTGGAGGTTTCTGAGCAGTAGTATGACTTGAAGTGTGCCAACGGAAAATGAATTTGGCAACTTTGCTCTAGGTACACTCATGTTGCGAGAGACCACTGCTAGGGAGGCCAATTAGAAAACAAATGCAAAGATCAAGGGGAGAGAAAATGAGGTTTTGAACTAGTATAGTAGATAGAGATAGGAAGGTAAGTGTTGCAGGAAAATGGAATGCGAGGGGAGGGTTATGTCCCAGGTCTCAGGTGAGACCCTGGGACAGGTCGTCAAGTGAGGGTCCTTGGCTTCACGCAGGAAAGAATTCAAGATCGAGCCATAGTAAAGTGAAAGCAGGTTTATTCAGGGAGATACACACTCCATAGGTAGAGTGGGGGCCATCTCAGAAGGGGAGAGCAGCCCCGAGGTGTCCAGTAGTTAGTGTTTATGGGCTGGGTAATTTCATAGGCTAATGAGTAGGAGGAATGTTCTAACTATCTTGGAGAACGGGTGGGGATTTCTAGGATTTGGGCCACTGTCCACTTTTTTGGCCCCTTATGGTAGGCCTCAGAACTATCATGGCACCTGTGGGTGTGTCATTTAGATGCTAATGTATTACAATGAGTGTATAGTGAGGCGAAGGTCTACTGAAAGTCAAATCTTCTGCCATCTTGGGCCTAGTAGGTTCTAACCACTTTTGGTGACATCCTGTTTCTCTTAATGGTTGTGTCATTCTTTTAATGGTTGTGCCCTGCCCGCTTCCTTCCTGTCTCATAAGCACAAATACAAGTAACATTGGCATTTTAAAAATTTGGCTGGACTTTAAAACTTCTTGGTGTGGGAGGTCAATAAGGAGTATCAAAGAAGACGCTCAGATTTCCAGCCAGAAAATCCTTGGAAGAGTGCATTGGGTGAAAGATAGTATATTTATTTTTAAGACATGCTGAGTTAGTGGTGCAAGTGGGACAGCTAAGATTATTGGGTATTTCTTTTATACTGTACACATATACATGTATTATCCTATTTAATCTTCCAGATGCTTTGCAAGAAGAGTAAGGTTATACCATTTTACAGATAGAAGGATTTAAGCTCAAGAGGTACAGTAACCTGCCTAAGGTGGCAAAATCATCATTCAAAAAGAAATCTAAATATTGTATTCTTTGTATATCACCACTGCAAAAGGTCTAGCAGACAGCTGGATGTGGAATCCACATAGTGGCTTTCTTGAGAAAATGCATTTTTCCCTTCCCTGACACAGTACAGAGCACTATAAAATCTATTCAATACATCTGCATAGTCTTACAAACTCTAGAGCATAGAGATGATTTCCTGGTCCAACGATAATTTCTAATGTATATCAAAGAATCCAAAGAATTCCAGTGAATTTCTCAGTAGTATTTTGCTAACATGTGATGCATACAAATTAGTTCCTAAACTGTGTATTGAGAGTACACTGTGATTCAGAATATTCTTATATTGCCAAGAATGCCACTCTGATTCTACACGCAAATCCATACCATACACTAAAGATCTGGGGGGAAGGTAATGTAATGCAACTTGTGTATCAAAGGTCAGTCACCCCCTAAACAGACCTTGCTACAGAAATAAGTATATTCAGAACACAGATGATGAATCTCAGATCTGTGGCTGAAATTAGAAGTTGATGATATTCTAATAAACATCATTACCATTGTTGTGTTCTGGCTTCTTATTCAAGTTGTGTGTTTGTAGGAAATGACTAGTATCATAAAGCTTCCTAACAAAAATCACATTTCTATTTTGCAAATAAGAAGTTTTTTTTTTTTTTTATGCCACAGCAAATGAGTTCTTCTTTTGAATTCAGCTGTGCTTTTCTGAATATTATCTGCTTGTAATGGCTTTGGCTTATCTCTACTCCGCTGTTTCCAGATAGCCTATTTTGCTATATGTATCTGAAGGTGTATAATTGCAGCTCCTGGTTGGAAATCAAGGGTTAGCATTAATTAACAGTTACTGGTAAAATGGCCCACTGATAAAACAAATGTATACATTTCTAGAATAATAACTTCAATTCTTCTCTGAAGAATCTGAAGTGGCAGGCTATCACTTCACAGAACTTTCTCATTTTCCCAAACTTGTACTAAAGCCAGCTCATTGTTTCTTCAGGCTACTAAGCATCAAGCAATTTGTTTTCTGTGCTCATTCTGTCTACTCTTGCTTTTCTGTTCACTGAAGCCCTACAGCTGACTCCAGGATCATTTTTTTAAATAAACAATTACAGTACCTTTGAATATGGATATTATCCAAAAGGGATCTAATTGTCCATCACAGATTTGGACCAGACAGTTATTCCGTATAAAACCTAAGGTTGATTCTAAGGAAATAATTCCTGCATGGGGACACAGGGCAAATGCATTATAAAAGCACCGCCTCCTTGGTTTAAATGGTGTCACCTGCTTCCATCCAGTTTTGCAGACTTGGAATTTAAAAGTCATCCTTTATACTTTGTCCTTCCAACCCATTTCCAACACATTCAGTGTTCTGAAGTGTTACTTCTGGAATCCACCCTAGTAAGTTCTAGATGTATTCATTTTTCTCTTTTCCAACTGCCCCTCTCCATCCGTTGATGTTTCACAGTGGCTTCCGAACTAGTCTCCCTACCATTCACTTGTGCTCCTCTCCAGCATTTTTTCCACACTATAGTGAAAGTGATATTTTCAGATTAACAAGTACATCAATTGAGCCCCAGGTTGAAACCCCTTCAATAGCTTTCATTGCTCTGAGTACCAAGACCAAAATCCTTATCATGACCTTCAAGGCTCTGTGTGTTCTAGCCCCACTTCTCCAGACCATTTGTTACTATTATCCTCTTCTCTGGGGGGAAGAGATCCCCTCCATCAAAACTGCTTCTTCTCTCCCATCTCTTCTCTTGGATAATTCATTTCCTTTGTCTTTGTATCTCAAGTGCCACTTCCTCAAAAAGTCTTCCTAACTACCTCACACCCCCACCTCCAGGATCAATCTTTATCTGTCAATCTATCTATATATCTATCTATCATCTATCTCTCCATCTTTATATGTACATATTCAATAGGACTGACTCTATTACTTCAGAGCCTTTATTTCCATTTGTAAATGTATATTTATTTGTGTCCACAATCTCCACCACTGGACTGTAAATTCCATGAGAGCAGTGGTTATATCTGGCATCGCTTAACTTTATATGTTCAACATCTAATTCAATGTCTGGCACAGGTGGTTCTCATAAATATTCGTAAAATAAGTTAAAGTGTTTTGCTGTGCTTTGAATATTGATCAAGAAGACTTAACCACTGGCAAAATACTAAATTCCAAGAAAATGAAGTACTTTACCACTTCTCAGCAAATGGTTTTCAGTGATGCAGAGAGGAAAAGGAAGACATAATTCTTGAAGATCAAAAGAAATTAAAAGGGGTATGAGGAGGTAAATAAAGCACATAAAAATGAGACCCTTCCTTTAGCTACTCTTATCTTATATTTGAAATAAAGTGAAATTGAAGAAGATTGTCTAGGCCCAGGTTGCCAGTGCTTGCTTTTATGTATTCTCATTTTTTTTTAGCCAATTAGTAATTAAAAGCAGTTCAGGATCCGTTTATGACCCATTGGAAAGTCCAGATGGCAAAGGGACATTTGAGTTTTTTAAATTTATTTTACTGAAATATAATTGATTTACAATTTGTGTTAATTTCTGCATATAGCAAAGTGATTCAGTTATACAAAACATTTGATTCTGATTACTAAAATAAGCCCTAGATCATACATACCCCAAACCTCCCTTCATTCTCTGGGCCATCACAGTGCCTTCAGTATATTCTTAGAGTCAAACTTTAAACCAGTACTTTGCTTTTGTTTTTTCTATGGTTTCTTGTGCACCTTACATGAAATTCACCACATATAATGAATTAAGAGAACAACTCCATGCAGTTAAGAGGGAGAATCCCAGCTAACAGCTCACTCATATTCTCTCTCTCTTTTTCTCTCTCTCTCTCTTTCTCTTTCTCATTCTCTCTCTCTGAATGATGAAATATTTACCAGAAGCAGATTAAAAGATACACCAATTTAGATTCTAAAACAAAGAATGACAAGTGGGATAGACAAAGAACAGACATTAACACTTTGCATCAAATAAGGTCTGGGGCTCATTGTCCTCTGTTCCCAAGGTTCTTTCAACTGATTAACAGGAATAACTTGAATTAAGTGTAATATCATAAAATATTAGTGACTGCATTTCACCACAAATCACTCATAAATTCCTCTCTTGCTAAATTAGGGGCTTTTAGTTTAGTATAACTGAAGAGTAGAAATTTTACCTTTAGGTTAGCTATAACCAAAACTACAAAACACACACATATTTTAATATTATTTGTAGTTAATTTGGCACCTGCCTGACCTGATTTAAAGTAAATTTCTTCCTTTGATTACTGGGTAGAGAAGAACTTGAAGCTCTATTCCCCTAACTCAGTCTTTATTACTTCTCTGAATAGACATCCTTTGGACCTTGGTGTCCCACTGATACATGCTAGATTTGTAGGGATGTGGTTAGAAGAGAGAGACAGGAGAAGGAAGGATGGAGAGAACAATCAATACCTGATAAACTTCTAAGAAATCTTGTCAGCATTTCAATTTCAGCTGCCCTTACAAACAACAGTATGCCTACTAGAATACCATGGATTGGACTTTCCTGGGATAATGCTTACATTTCTGCCTCTGCTTTTTTTTCTAGATTGAAAATGTTCATTAAGAAAGAAATGTAAGACCAAGCCTCTCCACCCCCACCCCCAAAGCACACACACACAATTCCATAGTAAATATTTGCTCTTTGACCAGATATGTGTGGTGGATTAAATTCCAGGCCCAGAGCCATATGCCAGAGCCACTACCCACATCACCACCCCCAGGTAGCAGATATTTAACAGCTGGTCCTGCATTCTCAGATCCCCATCCAGGTTGTAAGTTTTATAGCTGGAAAAGCATTTTCACGCTGATTTGATAGTGATTATGTGTTAATCACCTTGGGGAGTTATTAAGAATTCAGGATAATCTTAGGTTGGCAAGCAAGGAGCATGTGTCCAAAGGACAGCTATTCCTGAGATGCACCCTCATAGATGTGATAACCCCGGAAAACAGTCCAATTTGCATCCATAACTGCCTTCTACGGAGTGGGGCTGAAGCTTCAGAAGATGAGTTTTGTTACAAATGCCCAAGTCTGGGCCACAGATAAATCAGATATCAGGACTAGGGTGATTTTATAATCTGTATTCATTTTATAATTTCTCATGACACACACAGTAATCACGAAGTTCAAAAGACACACTATTTACACTATTTACAACTGTGAAAAAGGCAATTTCAGGGTTCCTTTTGGTTTTTGTTGTCGTAAGGCAGGATTTAGATCCAGCTTCTCATTATTTAGATTTGCTGCTGAAGTTTTAGTGGAATGCCAAAAATTTCAGCTAATGAATGTCAATAAATGATGTCAACACAACTCCAAGTTCAAGGTGGAATAACTTCTTGAAATAAAGCAAGAATATGATGCACAGAAATCTTGTTTTGAGTTGTTTTTTGTTTGTTTTTTGTTTGTTTTTTTTGTGGTACGCCGGCCTCTCACTGTTGTGGCCTCTCCCGTTGTGGAGCACAGGCTCCGGACGCACAGGCTCAGTGGCCATGGCTTACAGGCCCAGCCGTTCCACGGCATGTGGGATCTTCCTGGACCGGGGCACGAACCCGTGTCCCCTGCATAGGCAGGCGGACTCTCAACCACTGCACCACCAGGGAAACCCCAGAAATCTTGTTTTAATATCCACAAACTTCTCAGCCCTTGAAGTCTCTTTGTTAAAAAAAAAAAAAAAGAAAGAAAGAAAAAACAGGTCTTCCCTGTTGGTCCAGTGGTTATGACTCTGCACTCTCACTGAGGGGGACATGGGTTCAATCCCTGGTCAGGGAACTAGGATCAGTGCAGCCAAAAAACAACAACAACAACAACACCATATTCTTATACATATATAAGTATACTTTTCTCCCATGTGACTGTTTCTTACATTTGTACACACACACAGTAAAGTGTTGGTTTTTTTTTTTTCTAATCTTTAATTCTTGTCTACAATTGTTGATAGCATTTGGAATGTGGAAATGTTTTAAAAAACAAAAAAAATCAAGCAAATGAAGCTAGAGAAAAATAGGAGCCTTAATAAAATCATTTACTAACCCCCAAAAAGCTATTCTACAACTACATACTCATTAAAATGGCTAACGTTAAAAAAAAAATTCTAACAAGACCAAGTGTTAACAAGAATGTAGAATAACTGAACTCTCAGGCAGTGGGATGTAAAATGGTTCAACTACTTTGGAAAACTTTTTGGCAGTATCTAATAAAGTTAAATATATACCTACCTATCCTTGACCCAGCATTTCCACTCCTAGGTATTTACCCAAAAGAGATAAAATATATATCCACATACTGATCTGTAAAATAATGTTCATAGCACCTTTATTCAAAATAAGCCCAAAAAGGAAAAAAACCCAAATGTCCATCACCTGGTGAATGAATAAACAAATTGTAGTATACATATATCAGAATACTACCCAGCTATAAATAGGGATGAATTACTGATACAAAATGATTGAATCTGAAAAATATACTTTTCAGTAGAGTTGAAGAGATACAAAAGAGAATATATTTCACAATTTCATTTATACTAAGTTCAGAGATAGGCAAATACTCTATAGTGATAGCATGATTGACTCTGTAGTGCAGGACGGTTGGTTGGAAAAGAGCACAAGGAGAGTTTTCTGGAGAGATGAAATGTTTTATACCTTGGTCTTGGTTATGATTACTTACATGGTCCTCTTCAACTGCCAAATTACACTGATCTGTATGTTTAATGTGTGCATTATCTGTATATAAATGACACCTCAATAAAGGGCTACTAACATTAACTAAAGTGATTGCCCAGCTTCTGAGCTCCTGTTTGACTATATTATGTGTTGTTTTGCTACATTAGCTTGGAGGCCAACTTCAAATTCAGCATATGGCAGGATCTAGTTCATGTGAAATTACTGGGATGTGTACTGTTCCATTTAAGGAAACTCTCCAGAAAATTGAAACTTCCCCCTTCAAGTGCCAAGCCTAAAAAAAACAAAAAAAGAAAAAAAAAGAAAAAAGAAAAAACAAAGAAAGAAAGAAAAGAAAAAGTTAACCAGTTTCATGTCAAAATCTCCTGTGATTGCATTTTTTTTTCCTTCTTGGTAGTGCCTCATATTGATCATCTCAAGTTGCATTGGCAAAGTTTTTTTCCCACAATTTTAATATTCTTCAAAGTAGCTGGACAAGTATTTTCTATACACTAGGACATTTCATACATTGGAAAGATTTTCACCGTGTGGAATGTACCACAATTCCCTTTGCTTGTGTCTTTCTCTAGTCCTATTGCTTGATATTAATTAATATGTAGAATTCTTTGGGACTCAAGAAAAGCAAAATGATTAAACTGGGAGAGAAGAGATGGATGTGATCACAGGGTCAGGTTGAGGGAAGCTAACAGACACCCAAGTGATCAGACACATTAACCCAAATAATTTTTCTTTTCTTTTTCTTTTTTTTTTAAATTATTGGAGTATAGTTAATTTACAATGTTGTGTTAGTTTCAGGTGTTCAGCAAAGTGAATCAGTTATACATATACATACATCCACTCTTTTCTAGATTTTTTTCCCATATAAGCCATTACAGAGTATAGAGTAGAGTGCCCTCTCCTATACAGTAGGTCCTTATTTGTTATCTATTTTATACATAGTAGAGTGTATTAGTCAATCCCAATCTTCCAATTTATCCCCCTCCTTACACACTGATAACAATAAGTTTGTCTTCTACATCTGTAGTTCTATTTCTGTTTTGTAGATAAGATCATTTGTACCCTTTTTATAGACCCCAAATATAAGCAATATCATATGATATATATCTTTCTCTGTCTGACTTATTTCACTCAGTATGATGATTTCTAGGTCTATCCATGTGGTTGCAAATGACATTATTTTGTTCTTTTTTAAGGCTGAATAATATTCCATTGCATATATGTATCACATCTTTATCCATTCCTCTGTTGATGGACATTTAGGTTGCTTCCATGTCCTGGTTACTGTAAATAGTGCTGCAGTGAACACTGGGGGTGCATGTATCTTTTCGAATTATGGTTTTCTCCAGATATATTCCCAGTAGTGGGATTGCTGGATCATAAGGAAGGTTCCCTTTTCTCCACACCCTCTCCAGCATTTATTGTTTGTAGGTGTTTTGATGATGCCCATTCTGACTGGTGTGAGGTGATACCTCATTGTAGTTTTGATTTGCATTTCTCTAATAATTAGTGATGTTGAGCATATTTTCATGTGGTTTTTAGCCATCTCTAAGTCTTCTTTGGAGAAATGTCTATTTAGATCTTCTGCCCATTTTTTGATTGGGTTGTTTGTTTTTTTGATATTGATCTGCATGAGCTGTTTGTATATTTTGGAGATTAATCCCTTGCCGGTTGCTTCATTTGCAAATGTTTTCTCCTATTCTGAGAGGTGTCTTTTCATTTTGTTTATGGTTTCCTTTGCTATAAAAAAGCTTTATTTATTCCCAATAAATAAAAAAGTTTATTAGGTCCAATTTGTTTATTTTTATTTTCATGAAAATACAGTCTCTTCATAAAGTGGTGCTAGGAAAACAGGACAGCTACATGTAAAAGAATGAAATTAGAACACTCCCTAACACTGTACACAAAAATAAGCTCAAAATGGATTAAAGACCTAAATATAAGGCTGGATACTACAAAACTCTTAGAGGAAAACATAGGCAGAACGCTCTGACATAAATTGCAGCAAAATCTTTAAGTCAAAGAATTTTTCAATTCCAACATTAAACTAGATGTTTGGTTATTACCAGACAGATCTTTGATCATGCAACAATGGGCTGCCCAGCATATCAACAGACATTCTTGGCCACTTATTAAATTTATCTTCATTTAAAAATCATTCCTATGACTCTCTGTCTCTTTCATGTAATTTTAGTCAGGTCTAGAAATTATTTTAAAAATTATTTCTGAAAATAATATTTATTATTTTTTGATGGAATAGAGAAAATTGGATCTATCTTTATTGATAAGAATTTTTTAAGTTGTCAGTAACTGATATTTGAGGCAGATATGGAAATTATAGTCTATTCCCCTCCAACTTAAGCAATCTTCTGATGCTTTTGATGAAGCCCTAACAACCAAATAGCTCCTGTAACATTTGTGATGAGAGCACATGCCATATCCTACACTGGCATACACACTGGACCCAACTTTATCATTAAACAAAATGCTTCCCCTTGCTTTTTATTTGTCACATTTGAAAGAAATACTTAAGAATTGAAAGAAAGCCAGAGATTTATAGAAAATGCAAATGTATGACTTTTCCAGAGAAGTCTTCAGACCAACCAGGAGGGAGAAAGTATGTCTTCAGAAGTACTTAAATCATAAAAGCTACCTCAAGTAGCTCAAACCAAGGTCCTACGTTGAGTGAGGTGCCGTGTTCCAGGTTGTGGTGGATGGTTTTAGTCTGTGAGTTGGTGCTTCTGGATTATATAAGTGTGGGGAGAAGGGAGAGAAGAGAGGGAATGTGTGTCCAGATTGTGTCAGAACTGCCTCTTTTACTTCAAAGCTCATACCTTTGCTTGACCTGCCTTTTGAATCCCATTCAACCTTATTAAAAGTACAGGGTTATGAGTGTGACGTTTAGTGGTCAAGTCAGCAAAAATAGCAGATTAGGAGCTCCAAGGGTCCAGCCCTCCACAGAAACACCAATAAAACTAGCAAAAAACTGTCATAATCAACTCTATCAGAACTCTGGAAAATAGCCAAAGGTTTAAAGGAACCAAGCCAGGGACTTCCCTGGTGGTCCAGTGGCTAAGACTCCATGCTCCCCATGCAAGGGGTCTGGGTTCGATCTCTGGTCGGGAAACTGGATCCCACATGTCACAACTAAAGATCCCACGTGCTACAACTAAGACCCAACACAGCTAAATAAATAAATATTAAAAATAAATAAATGAAATAAAGGAATGAGCAAAAGGTGACTCAAGGAAAAGGCCACTTAAACACTATAAGGGAGCTTTGTGGCATTCTACCTTAGCCTTGTCACCCATCTCTCCTCAGCATGGTGGTGGTGTAGATGGCAGCCCATGTTCTCAATATGGGTTCCTGGTTCTAGAAGGAACAGAGTGAATCTTGTTAGCAAGGAATTGTGTTTGTCTGTTTTGATATCCAGGGGTTCCCTGAAGGAATGACACAAGGTGTTTGCTTTTTTTTTTTTTTTTTTTTTTTTGCTTAATTTGAGGTTATCTCAGGACAGAAAATAAGTTATGCATTCTTAAGTTAGGGCATTCTTCAAACACATTGAAAGACAAATGAACAAGCTGCTCCCACCAGGGACAAAAGATTACAGTTGGGGCAAACATTAGTCATGCCTAAAGCCTAAGAGGCAAATCTGCAGAGAGTTGCTTTGAGGAATAATTGTTTTGAAAATACCCCAATTTAACAAGGAATCTAAAAAGCCATGAAGATGCCCAGAATAGGATGTATGCTGAGAAAAGATTCGAGGAGACTTTCACCTCCAACTTTCACCTCCAACTGATCTTTAGGTTCC
Organism: Mesoplodon densirostris; assembly: GCF_025265405.1. Lineage (NCBI taxonomy): Eukaryota > Metazoa > Chordata > Mammalia > Artiodactyla > Ziphiidae > Mesoplodon > Mesoplodon densirostris. The sequence goes on from NC_082676.1 coordinate 75,273,295, forward strand.
ATGACAGCAGAAAGTCACAGCTAAGATAGAGCTGTAAAAATTGAAAGAATGTCTCACAGGACTTGAATAGAAATTTCTCCAAAGAAGATATACAAATTGCCAAAAAGTACATAAAAAGATCTTCAACATCACTAATCAAAATCACAATGAGGTACCACTTCACACCCATAAGAATGAGTACTCTATCAAACAGAAACAGAAAATAACAAGTGTTAGTAAGGATGTGGAGAAATGGAAACACTTGCACATTGCTGGTGAGAATGTAAAATGTTGCAGTCATTGTAGAAAATAGTAGAACAGTTTCTGTAAAAGGTGAACATAGAATTACCATATGATGCAGCAATTCAACTCCTGGTATATATCTCAAAGTGTTGAAAGCAGGGATTGGAACAGATATTTGTACACTCATGTTTATAGCAGCAAATATCTGCTCCAATCAAAAGGTGGAAGTAACCCAAGTATCCACTGATGGATGAATGGATAAATAAAATGTGATGTGTAAATACAATGGAATATTATTCAACCATAAAAAGGAAGGAAATTTTGACATGCTACAACATGGATCATTATGCTAAGTGAAATAAGCCAGACACAATTTGTGTGATTTCACTTATATGAGGCAGCTAGAGTAGTCAAGTTCATAGAGGCAAAAAGTAGAGTGGCAGTTTCCATGGGCTGGTGGGAAGGAGAATGAGGAGTTATTGTTTAATGAGTATAGCATTTCAGTTTGGGAAAATAAAAAAAAGTTCTAGAGATGTTGATAATGATGACAGCACAACACAATATGAGTTCACTTAATGTCACTGAATTATTATGTATACTTAAAAATGGTTAAAATGGGGGCTTCCCTGGTGGCACAGTGGTTGAGAAACTGCCTGCCAATGCAGGGCACACGGGTTCAAGCCCTGGTCTGGTAAGATCCCACATGCCGCAGAGCAACTAAGCCCATGCGCCACAACTACTGAGCCTATGCTCTAGAGCCTGCGAGCCACAACTACTGAGCCCACGAGCCACAAGTACTGATCCTGCACATCTGGAGTCTGTGCTCCGCAACAAGAGAGGCCACGACAGTGAGAGGCCCACACACTATGATGAAGAGTGGCCCCTGCTCGCCGCAAGTAGAGAAAGCCCTCACACAGAAACAAAGACCCAACACAGCCAAAAATACATAAATAAATTTATTTTAAAAAATGGTTAAGATGGGAAATTTTATGATATGTATATTTTGCCACAATAAAAATAGTTTATAAAATTCACTAAACAAAGAAACAACCCCAACCCATAGCAAGGAGCAACAACAAACCCTGAGGAGGGGAAAGAATCTGATTTCCAGAGTCATCACATAATAATATTCAAAGTGTCTACTTTTCAACAAAGAATTATGAAGCATGCAAAGAAACAAGAAAATATGGCTCATTCACAGGAAGAAAAAGAAAAAGAAATTAACTGAAAGTCTTCCTGAGGAAGAACAGACATTGAACTCCCTAGATAAAGACTTTAAATCAATTCTTAAATATGCTCAAAAATATAAAAGAAACCATGGTCAAAAAAGAACTAATCTAACTAATCATACACTTTTCCCATCCAATCTTTGGCCATATGTGTATATTTTATCCAGATCATAAATGTGCAATTTGAAATTCTACAAGAAAATCTTTAAGCCGCAGAATGATCTTTCCTTGTTCACTGAGGAAAGACAATAAGAATAAACTCTCATATCAGCAGGATAATTTGGATTTGTCACTAGAAAGAACTTCTTGGTCAGTAGAGTTAAACTGTTCAAGAGGTGAATGTGCTGATTAATCAAGTTATAGCAGACATGAACAGAGTCCTGTCTAAGAGGTCGGGTGATGGGGAAATGGCCATGGAGAGACGGCCTGGGATTTGTCAAGGGTGGTTCCAGATAGAGTGCTGAACACGACTGGTAGAAATTACTTGCCTATTCATATATCTTTCGCTTAGATGTCCTTCTGTATATACTTTACCATGTTATTGTAGTTTGTGGATATATCTTCTAGCCTAAAGGAATGGAAATAGATTTACATTTCCCATTGTACAATTTGGTTTCTATAACTTAGAACATAATATGATTATGACTCGTGTAAATAAGATTTGCAGTTCGAGCACAGGGATGATATGTAATTCTAGGGCCCTCATCCTTAGTCTGTGTTTCTAAGACAGTTGGGACACGAGCAGCTTGAAAACACTTCTCTTAGTTAGTTCAAGTGGATGCCAAGCCCCAAAAAGCATTGGAGACTTGAAATCTAATGGGTTTGACATTTCAGGTAGATGTCCAAAACCACTTTCTATTCTGTCTAGATGTCACATTGAAGTAACTGCTATGGTTTAATTCTATGAATACAAGTAATACAATGGCATATTACTCAGTCATAAAAAGGAATGAAATTGGGTCATTTGTAGAGACGTAGAAGGACCTAGAGACTATCATACAGAATGAAGTAAGTCAGAAAGAGAAAAACAAATATCTTATATTAACGCATATATGTGGAATCTAGAAAAATGGTACAAATGAAACGGTTTGCAAGGCAGAAATAGAGACACAGATGTAGAGAACAAACGTATGGACACCAAGGGGGGAAAGTGGGGTGGGTGGTGGTGTGATGAATTGGGCGATTGGGATTGACATAAATATACTAATATGTATAAAATAGATAACTAATAAAAAAAAAGTAAAGTTTTTTGTTTAACTTCTTTCCGTTCTTGTTACCTTTCCTCATTTGTGTCCAATAAGTTTGCTTCAATGCCTCAGTTTGCACGAGGGTTAACTTTCATTAACAGATGCAATTAGAGAGTGTGGTTTATAGAATAAATCTGCTTTATACCCTAACCACATAGACATCAAGTTCATCAGCGCAATTGATTAGAAATCCTTTAAAGAAAGTCATTTCTACAGTTAATAGATTTTTTTATATAAAACTAAGATCATTCACTACAATCAACATATATGAACTAATAAATCTGGACCCCCTCACCCCATCACCTGAAATTATAGAGCTAGGTCAGTTTGATATTCTTACAGCAAGTAATTCTCCCTGGCATGAGATGAAACAAAGTCTGCTTAAGCGTGCTTTCCGTTTTCCTTTTAGCAGATCTTCCCCTGGGTGAAGAAAGATGGAGGGGAGGGAGAGGTCTTTGCTCAGTTCGCTCTTGGCCTGTTTAACCACACTCCATCATAGCTAAGTATGGAAAGGCTGCCTGTGTGGGAAGTATAAATTAAGACCCACATCCTACTCACATCTTGAGCCTTGTCTCTTTACAGCAGTGGTGCTCAACCATGGCTGTTGGTTGGAATCACCTTGGGTGCCTTAAAAATTATAATGTCCAACCCCACTCCAAGATTTTGATGTGCTTGGGCTGGGGTGCAATCCAGGGACTAGGAATCTGAAAAGCTGTTCAGTGATCTAAAAGTATGGTCACGTTTGAGAGCAGCTGCTTTATAGGAAGCAGTGCTTTACCTAAAACAGGTAAAGCAAGGGTGTGCCTGAGACTTTGGGAAAGGAAAGACACTTATCTCAATAAGAGCCGTAAAGCAGACTAAGTGTCCTCTGCTCATCGAAATATTTTTTCCCTCTTTTTGCATATTTAAGTAGAAACCGTGCCAGGGCAATCTCATTTTCTCTGGCCGCACTTGTTTTATGAAGCCAACCAGTCTAACAGAATGGTATGCAGTCTTTTTGCCAAAGAGTACACCAACTCCTCTATGGACAGGAAATTGCTCTTCAAAAAAATGGGTGGCATTTTTAAGAAGTGTAACCCCAGTTTAAATATAACCAACTGAAAGTCTAAGCAGTTAGGCAACATGGCTTCACATGGGGGTAATCTTAACATTAGTAAAACCTGAAATGAAATTATTTCTAGAATATTGCAAATCTCAAATTACTACCTTTGGTAACATTTTGGGTGGTACGTTATTTTTACTAACTAGAGTAAACTCTAAACCAGGAAAAGTACATCATTGAGGCCAATCTGTGGACCATTAATGGCATTACCTCTCCCACTTGCATGAAACTGCACCTTCCTGGTGACTTATAGTGTAGACTTATGAGACTGAGCCAAAGGAAAAAAAAAAAAAGAGTGTACATATTATGTTTCATCAAAAGGCAAGAAAGTAGCCAATTTGTAAGTAATTACCGATTGGAACAGCCCTTCTGTGAATTGGCAAATAAAACTTGCATTCACACAATGGATTGAAAAGTTTTGCTTAAGAATTGGAAAGCAGGTTACTGATTTTTTTAAAATGGTGTGGGGGGAGTAGAATAGCTTTATAGAGGGAAAAAACAAATCAAATTAAAAGGTCTCATTTGAAAAATGATTTAGTTTCCATCTACAAGGGGTCTGGCCTTAGCTAGAGCAGGAGGAATAAAAGCTCCATCATTTCCCTCCTCCCAACTTTCAGTCTCCTATGGGAGTTCTCATTGTCCAAACTCAAAAGGAAGCTGGAGGGTGAAGGCTGGTGGGTCACTTCATTAAGGTCTGTTCCCTGGGGCCCAGAACTGGGTGAGGAAGGCTGGAAAGTGGGTCTGAATGTGCACACAGAAAATATAGAGTGTATTTGCTCAACCAATATTCTTTCTCTCCTTCTCCTTCAGTAACATTCACGGTGGCACTGTAATCAGCTAAAAGTCTAGGTTTGGTCATGTGACTACTTTCTGAGCAATGTGATATAAGCAAAATCCTAAGGTGGAATTTTAAGGAAGGTTTTTTCCAAGAGAGTAAAGACAGCTGGGGTTTGCAGTTTATCCACCCTCTCTTTCTGCTTCTTGATGCCTTATACTACAGAGGTGAAGATTGAAGCTCCAGCTGCCATTTTGGACCAGGAAGCAACCTTGCAGTTGGAAGTCATTGCTAAGGATGATAGAGCAGAAATTTACAAGGGGCTTGGGTCTCTAGTGAATGAAGCTACTGCCCCAGACCCGGATCCCAACTTTGGGTTTGTTCCATAAGATGGAAAATTAATTCTTATATATTAAAAAGAATCCTCAATGGCTCAAAAGTTTCATCTCATTATTTATTTGTTATCAATTATATAATTAAAGTATGATACAGATATTTTAAAATCATTCCTTTTTAATTTTTAAAGTTAGTTTTAAGCCCCCAACCTGTTTGTGATTTTACATAATATATTTGACTGCCTTACAGTAGCCACTCTCTGCTTGTGAGTTATATTCATTTGAAATGAAGTTTGTGCCTCATTAATAGATGGAGACATCATTAAATATAAAGAATGTCTCTTTAATGGATCAAGTGAGTATGTGAACAAAGCACCCCAACTTACATTGGTTTTTTCAGTCTATGAACCTAGTGCATATTTCATCAAAAAGTTGCTTTTTTTCTAATAAACACAACAACAGATATCCCAGCACCTTCAAAGTCAAAGAGAAATGATGCAATGATGTGTGATTTATCCTTGGAAATGTGAAAAACATTTCTTCGGAATCATGTGACTATGAATGAGATCATGATCATTATTTAAATACCACCAAATAAACATAACATTTCCATTGGACACCTTTTAAGCAGTTGGAGTTTCCATAGAATATATTTTAGCTTTGTTTTGCTTGCTTGATAATCATAACACTAAATTTAATAAATAGATATATTACTGAACTTCCTGGGAATGTTCCCAGTGATGTGCACAATTGACTGTGACACATGACTATTTATCTATAGTACTTAAGGGTACTGAGGGCTGTTTTAGATTTTCTGGACCTCAGTTACCTAGCTTGAACTATCTTGAAAGTTAATTCACTTCTTTTTCTTTTTTAATTTTTACTGGAGTATAGTCGATTTACAATGTGTTAGTTTCTGCTGTACAGCAAAGTGGATTGATCAGACGACATCTAGTTTTTCACAAGGAATGTACTATTGGTATTCGGGGCCATTATGTGATATGGACCTGGAAATTTTTCTTATAAACACTGGAAAGGAGTAGCCCTCTGACCCAGCTAAAGTGATAGGGGTTTCCAGGGTAGCCTCTTGATTTGTGTGTTCTTAACCTTGAGCTCCAAGTGGGATGGGCCAAATCTGGGGTTAAGTATTAGAGTTTGGGAAAAGTATTGCAATTACAATGAAATGAAGACTGCTAAAACAGTGACCCTGACAGTGGTCTGTGGTGATTTCATTTGGTCTCCCCCTTTCTCTTGAACCCGTTCACTCAATTGCATTAACAACTTTTAGCCTAAATTATCCAGATGCCTCAATCTTCACACTTCATTCTGCCCTTGTAGGACAGCCTGAGTCCTGAGTTCATGATGTTCATAGATGGAATATTCTACAATAACGTCAAGATCTTGATGGAAGATGTCTCTAAATTGTAATGGCAAAAATCCTCCTTGCAAATTACAAATATTTTGAGTGAACATCATGATGCCCATAAACCTGTAACTTCATTGGTATAAACCAAAAAAAAAAAAAAAAAACTATTTTATGGTACTTTATTTAAAATAGATTAAGCAATAATCATTATTAGTAGGTGGTACCTGCTTCTATTTTGCTTAAAAGCAATGAATGTTTAAATGCCCATTGAAGTTGTTAAAATTTCTTTAAAGATATTATTTAGAAGTTGTGACTTAGCAGTCAAAGCTGTGGCTTTGAAGTAAATTTATACTTTAAAGGGAATTTATGATCAGTTGAGTTTCAGATCTCATGCTCAAATATCTAAAGAAGTTAGAAGTTCTAAAATGCAGTGTTTGGAAATGACATGCATGTATCATTGTGATATTGTCTTGGCAACAAACTTTCTTTTAAAAGAAGAATTTCTTTTTACGTTATCAATCCTTAGAACAGAAGGTCATATATACTTGGAAAACAGGCTTTTCATGAAATCTGTCAAACACCATTTAAACTCCAAGTGAACCTCAAACAGCCCAAACCAAATATATGCTAGAAAAAGTGTATTGTGGTTGTTGGAAAACTTTAAAATATGAAAAGTTCTCATTACTCTTGGTATTTTACCTCTGAGAATTTTCTAGCCAAAGTTCTATTTGAACTGAGGTCAACAATCAGTTACTGTGTGGGCTTTTCTTACAGGATAAATTTAATGAAAGGGCCTAGTTATTGCAACAGATGCTGCCTTCATTTCAAAAGATTTCCTTAAAGCATGATGATTAAGGCCTAGGGAGAAATAAATTTTTACTTATCAAAAGCTCTAAGAAATCCCCTAGAGAAAAAAACTAAGTCCCAAAGCCATGATATAATGAATAAATACTCCTTTTAGCTTAAAAATCATAGCAAATTGTTAGTTATTTTTGCTTCTTTTTCTTGAATGTGCTTTTGGAATTTTAAAAGACTAGTGTACATTGTACAGAGTACTTCTGTCTGTCTCTAAAGAAAAGTGAACTGCTTTATTTTGAATTTTGTCATTCTTTTTTTTTTTTTTACATAGAGTAGGGAAGTTTTCAAATTCTTCATAAGTATTTTTTAAAGCCTAAGTAAGTCATTATACTACAGTAAATCTCATATGATATGTGTCTTAAGACACATTCCCTAGAGAGAAAGCCTGAGAGAAGGTTTTGGGTACAGAATTTATTTGGAAGGTGATGTCAATAAGCACCAGTGTAGGAGTAAGGAATGACACAGGGAAGGGAAGGGAGCCAACATAATGTGAGTCATCAAGCAGATTTCCACTATGGACAACTGGAACTTAATCCCACTGGGGTGTTCTGAGTGAGAATGTAAAAACCTGACCTTACTGTTATCCACATGAGGGAAAGGGAGCTGGGGTAGTTATACACCAATTTCCATCAGTCTTTGAATGATGGATGCTTTTGGTTTGTGAGGGAGGGCATTTGACTCAGCTACTTCCTGCTCATCCCATACTTTGGCCTAGTGGGCACCAGCAACAAAGCTTTTTTTTTTTTTTAAAAGAAACATCTTTATTGGAGTATAATTGCTCTACAATGGTGTGTTAGTTTCTGCTTTATGACAAAGTGAATCAGCCATACATATACACATATCCCCATATCTCCTCCCTCTTGCATCTCCCTCCCACCCTCCCTATCCCATCCCTCTAGGTGGTCACAAAGCACCGAGCTGATCTCCCTGAGCAAAGAACTTCAACTGTTTTCTGTGAAAGTAATTGGTCTTAGTACATGGGAGTGATGAGGCCCCAGAAGATATTGCTAGGACACTGATAGCATCTACCACAATGAGTCTGAAAAGTTGACTATAAATTCCAACTACAAAGTGACAAAAGTTTTCCAGAAGAATAAATATCAATACATATCAGAAATTATCCAAACACCAGTTAATCAGAGAAGGTGCAAATTAAAACATATGAAAAATCAATTATTAGGTGCATTTAAATTTTCGTAAAATGTAAGTTTGTTATAAAGTCTAATACAGGCAGGATACTGATGATATTAAAATATTTAAATCATTTTAAAAAGCAATATGGCATTGTATTTCAAGAAGTAAAGCAATTGCCGTACATTTTGACCTAATAATTATATTTATGGGAAATAAACATTAAATAAATTAATCAAAGCATGAGAAAAGTGATAATATCCTATGTGTCTGAAAAATGGACAAATGGTTAAGTTATAGTATATCCAATCAATGGATATTTATATATCAAACAAGATTATGGTTGTGAAGATAAGTATTAGCATAAAAATAAATGCTATACTGTAACAATAAGTAGAAAAAATAATACACAAAATTATATATGCATTCTGGTTACAACCATCTTATCTTTAAACAGCATTAAAATTTCCTGGAAGAAAATACCCCCAAAATGTTAACAGTAATTAGAATTTAGTGTCAATGTCAAGTACAATGTTTTATATGCAAATAACAGAAAATCCAGCTCATACTGGCTTGAGCAATGAAATAACTTATTGCCTTGTGTAACTGGAAAGCCCAGTGGTCAGGCTTCAGGTTTGATCCAGCAGGTCAATCAGGTCATTGAGTTCAGTTGCTTACTTTCTCTTCACTCTGCCTTCTGGAATGTCTACTTCATATGCAGGCAGGCTCTTCTCTTTGTTGTCATTTTGACATCAGCAGAAAATAGAACTAGCTGCTGCCTTGGTCACACTGAGGCTCAGAATAAAGTTTCACTTCCTCAAATATTGAAGAAAATTGCAAAGTTCTGGGTTATATGCCCATCACTGAATCAAAAAATATGGCCAGATGATAAGATTGGCTTTAAGCCAATTAGGGCACCCCTCTACAACTGTGCTTGGGTCAATTCAACTCTAAATCCATGGCTGCTTCACAATGAGCATAAGCGCTGAGGAGACAATGCCAATATCTACTACTATATGTAAATATACATGTATATATGTGTTTATACATGTGGGTACATATATGCATGATATAGACATACATACACACCCATCTCCAGAGGAAGCACAACTGAACTACCAAGCTGATTCATTTGTTCATTTATTCATTTAGTAGACCTGTATTTACTAAGTACCTGTCTTGTTCCAGATACTATTCTAGGCACTTCAGACACAACATTAAATGAGAAAAGGAAGGTCTCTTATCTCATGGAGCTGACATCTCTGTGGGAGAAAACCAACAATAAACAAATAAATGAATAAACAAGAAAAATGACACAAAGGAATTAAAGCAAGATGCCTGTTGCAGTAACAAGATGGATATATATATATATATATATTTGGAGTGCTTGGTTAAAGGACTCTTTTCTTTTATTTAATTTAATGTTTTTAACATCTTTATTGGAGTATAATTGCTTTACAATGGTGTGTTAGTTTCTGCTTTATAACAAAGTGAATCAGCTATACATATACACATATTCCCATATCTCCTTCCTCTTGAGTCTCCTTCCCACCCTCCCTATACCACCCCTCTAGGTAGTCACAAAACAACGAGCTGATCTCCCTGGGCTATGTGGCTGCTTTGAAGAGGAAACATTTACGCTAATATCTGTATGAAAAGAAGAGCATCCCAGGCAAAGATCAGAGTGTAGAGCACATCAAGAAGGTCCATTAGAGTAAGAGGCCTAAAAGTGCAAGGAATCCTGAGACTCTGGAGAAACCACAAGAAGCCCTGTGAGGCAGAGATATGGGGTATGAAAAAGAGTGTGGGTTGAGTAGAGTTTGGAGCAGTACGTAGATACCAGGGTATGTAGAACTTTGGAAACCATAGTAGAAATTTGAGTTTCATGCAAAGAACAATGAGACACATTGGAGCATATTTAGCAGGGAAGAGCAAATCTCTTTGCACATCTTTAAAAGATCTGTTTAAAAGATCTCTTTTGAACCTACTGCCGGTTTTATATATCTTTTCTAAATTTTTGGACATTAGAACTGTTTCTAAATATATTTTTTCCTAGTTTAAAACAATATATGTATGGATTTTATGTATACATCTGTTTTACAAAGTGGTTGTACGAATTTACACTTCCACTAATAAAGAAAAGAGCTCCCAATTATTCACATCCTCATTCATGAGTGTTAGACTCTGGTCATGTGATCCTTCTGACCCCTCTGTAAAAAGATCAAGTTCTCAATGGTTTCACTTTGATCTCTGCTAATCAAGCCATTCTCTAAGCTCCCAAAGGCATAATGAGTTTTTTTTTGTTTTTTTAAAAATTTTCATTTGTTGTTTCTGTCTGAGCAGAACTCTAGAGTATCAATCGGTGAATACAGCAATAGTTTCTGTCATGACTTTCAGGACAAGATCAAATGTAAACAAAACAAAAATCCAAGAATTCCACTCCTCTTTAAGCCTGTTATTTCAGGAAAATTGAGCACTTACATTTTTCAGTCTGTAGTTGATGAACATCATTTCATGGGCAAAAGAGGAGTAAGATAAATGTGGATCTTTTTAGAATTTCCTCTAAGACTTTGTTTTTAAAGTCTGATTCATGTTTGAAGCATAGAGATTCAATCTCAAAAGTTCATAGCAATCAGTGTACACAGCAAATGAGAAGGAATCAAGAGGCAAAGAGCAATCTTATCTAAATGATAAGGTTAAGAGTAGGGAATCTTCAGCTCACACAATGTTAGAGTCACTAGAAAATTGAATTAATAAATATTTATGATTCTTAATTATTTTCTACCACAAAACACTTAATGGTGGAAAGTATCTTAGTCTGATGCTGGTCCTAAGTCAAGGATTTGAATAGAAATAGTTTATTTTGAAGGAGTTTCCAGGAAATAGCGCTGGAGGTATGGGGGAAGTGAGACAGGGTAGGAATGTAATCATATAGGATGTTATCAAGCTAGTTACCACTGTGGGCAACCAGAGTCAATCCCACTGGAAACTGGGAGACAGGATCGAATACGATCCTCAGGTTTTCCCGCCTGAGATGCAAGGGAGCTGGGGTATTTATCCACCAACTTCCTTTAGTCATTGGTTGAAGGCTGTTTACGGGGGATATTAATTCTGCGGTACTTCCAGCCTGCTAGACACTAAGCAGTCTCTGGCCACAGGAAAATCACTCCACCCAAAAAGATACAAAGGCTGGTAGTTGAAAGTTCAAGTCCAAATGCAATAAAATGGTAAAGGGGAACATCAGAGCAGCACCAACAGAGGCCTGGTGGGAGGAGACACAACGGTAATTAAAACAAAGCTCCTCTAGTACTTGTTTCTAATACTATTCCAAACAAGCCCTCCACAACCCCACTGGAAATCAGCCATTGTGTCTAACCCAATGACTGCTATATGGGGACACAGAGGCTTAGTGACATTTAGGGACTTGCTCCAAGATGCACAGATGTAACAAAGAAATCAGACATCATGATGTTTATTCTATGAGTCTGATGAGCATCAGTAAATTGTGCATCTTCAAATATTTAGAGAGGAAGAAAATAGCTGTCTTGGACTTTCAATTGAAACATTTCAAAGTGGGGACCGTCTAACTTATCCTTTCTTCCAACTAGAGTCAGAAGCAGACACGGAGACTAGAGTAGACAGCATCAGGACCCCAACAGGTGTCTTCTTCTCGCCATGGAGGCTGACTATTGTGCCCGCAGAATACATCTGTGGGTAGATAGATTCCGTGTGACTCCCATGTTTTCTTTCTTGACTCAGACATAAATTTAGCAAAGGGAAGTCATGAGAAGTGAGGAGACTACTCCTTTTGTCCTTTGAACTAGACCTGGACCAAGCAGTGACCCCACCTTAGCATTTCATCTGGAGATAAGTCCTCCTGCTTTGGGGTTTTAGTCATCCCTTTGGTGGACAGATTTGAGTCACCATCAGTGGGGAAACTCTTGGCTGTTTCTCAACTCACCCAAGAGTGCTAGCAGAGGGGGTTCATATTCATCTGTCTTGTTTATAAAGTAAGGCTGGATTTCAGGTAGAATTCTGACCTATAATCATCTTGCTTTGATTTGCCTTTGACCCAACATCATATAAGAGTTGATATCCACCCCACCTTCAGAAATTGTGGTCCCTGCCACTTGTTTTATCCCTTTATTTTATACCAATAACAAGCTTAGAGATGTACATCAATCACCACTTGAAACTGGTTGATCAAATTGAGTAGGAAACAAACCTTCCTGCTCCATGGAGGACACCCATACTTCAACATTTGCATATTCAATAAGTCATAAATAGACTAGACTAATTTATACAATACAATAAAAATATTATCCCAGTTAAAATCATATATGCTCTCACATATTCAGGGGCAGTATGCTTTTCAAAAAAATTGTTTAGGAAATATAATTTCTTTAATTTTATAAATTACTTCACAATTGATCAAATTAATATTTGAAAAACATCTGATAGTTGGTGGGCATTTCTACTTAATTTTCATTAAAGGCAAGTAGTTGAGCCTGTCCTCCTGAAACACTTAAACTGATTTCATATCTTAATGTTTTTTAAATGCAGTTTAGGATTTCAGAGACTGTGCTAGGCTGTGAAAGGCATTCCTGTGAGCCCATCTTTAGGCTGGGATGAACAAGGTGTAAAGCAATAAATAAGAGACCAAGGAGAATAAAAGTACTCTCTCTGACTAGACATTCTTAATTCTAAATAGAGTTTAACAGGAAATGACACAACAATGACATACTTTTAAACAGTATTTTCAGACAATAATTTAAATTTATGATTTTCCAATTTTTCATATAAGTATTATACATATATATGTACTTTCACATAAGTGCATACATGTATATGCACACATACATAAAAGTAATATATACGTATATGTGTGTACACACGCTTAAATAATGGAAGCTCATTTTAGAAGTATTTGAGGAACATGGATCTGTAGGGATCAGAAAATAATTCATTACTCATTTTTCTTAGTAGTATTTTTAAACATTCATTCATTTTTCACTTTAGCTGAACTAAAATTGAATGTGGGATTGTGTTTCCTGCCATTTTTTGTTTTAAATTTTTAAGTGGTAGTCATTAATGATCTACAAAATATTCTATATATTCCCTAAATTTCTCAGATTTTAAAACCTATGAGTGATGGTGAGTCAGACCTGTAGCTGAGATGAGGAGCAAACAGAGATCACTGTAGGAAGTAAAGAAGTAATATTGCAGAACTGACCTTAATTCTCTAAGGCCAGGTCTTAGAAAAGGAGTAAAGAACCCCAACAGAGGAACAGAGGGTAAAGCAATGAAGGGCAATGATGAATGTTGTTAAGGAAACAATCAAATCATGTATTATCTGTAGATGTCACAGATAAATATTTCTAAGTCTTGAAAGCAACCACATTCAGTCATAAGATAGTTTCACATATTCTTTGATGACCTTCTAATATAAGCAATCTTATACCGGCAAAATAAAAAAATAATTAAAAATTCTCTCCCAATATGGTGTCCTAGTTTAGTATCTAAGGAGTCTGATGAAAACTGACATTAAAAAAAAAAAAAAAAACTTCTTTAAATAAATTTAGAAGGCTAAACGTGCATGCATATACAACAAACCATGCTAATTCTCTTCTCTTAGCTAATTTATAGGTTATCAATTACTGTTGGCTTTTTTCCCTCTTGTCTTCCTTGTTTGATTTTGTGTTCAAAGTTAAAATGCCAAGGAGCTCATTACTGCTTACTGTGTTTGGTTGTCCTGTGAAAACCATTTGTGCTTTGTTTTTTTTTTGTGGTACGTGGGCCTCTCACTGTTGTGGCCTCTCCCGTTGCAGAGCACTGGCTCCGGACACACAGGCCCAGCGGCCATGACCCACGGGCCCAGCTGCTCTGGGGCATGTGGGATCTTCCTGGACCGGGGCACGAACCCATGTCCCCTGCTTCGGCAGGTGGATTCTTAACCACTGCGCCACCAGGGAAGCCCCCACTTGTGCTTTTATATACACCAGATTCTCATTACAACTGAGTCCATGCAGTGTGGGCTGTGGGGCCTCCGCCTTTGTGATCATGTCCTAAAAATTTGCTCCAGCAACTAGTAAATCTGACCCTTTAGGCCATAGACAGCTCTTTCATCCCTGTACTCTAGTAAAAGTTACTAACAAGTAACTATAATATTAACTGTTGTAAGCCTTTGTAATTTACTTTTGGTGTACTCATTTATTTGTCTTCACTGATGAATAGCTTAGTTAGGGCAAGGACAATGCAAACATTGTGCTTTTGTGTGTTTTCCAGACACCAGTCCAGTGCTTGGTATATATTATATCTGCCATTAATATTTTTGCTGAATGAACCAACTTTGTTTGGATGGACATGAGACAGTCACTTCTGTATAATACATTCTTGTCTCCAGGGTGATTAAAGCCATAATTTCAGTGTGTGAAGGTTATAGGTGATCAGAACTGAACAGTCTTTGATCTGTTGAAGCACAGTGAGTGAAGGAAACAAAGATATTGACCCATAAAAATTAATGAATAAGAAATAACCTCTCCTAAATAAGAAATGGAATACAAAGGATCTGTTGATTGGTCACAAGGACCATAATTGGAAGTTATGATGGAAAACATATCTAAGTTATTTGTAAGAGAAGTCAATATGTTACAGATAGAAAGTTCTATGCAAAGATTGTTCCAACCATTATTGTTTAAAGGACTATCCAGAGTGTAGAAATTAGATTAAATTTTTTGGGGGAAACAGCCCTTCCTGTTCCTCAGTTATTTCTCTCTTTTTTTAAAAATTTATTTATTTTTGCTGTGTTGGGTCTTCGTTTCTGTGCGAGGTCTTTCTCTAGTTGTGGCAAGCGGGGGCCACTCTTTATCATGGTGCGCGGGCCTCTCACTATCGCGGCCTCTCTTGTTGCAGAGCACAGGCTCCGGACGCACAGGCTCAGTAGTTGTGGCTTATGGGCCTAGTTGCTTCGTGGCATGTGGGATCCTCCCAGACCAGGGCTCGAACCCATGTCCCCTGCATTAGCAGACAGATTCTCAACCACTGCACCACCAGGGAATCTCTTTTGTTTTTTTTAGACATTACACTTTTCTTCTTTGTCCATTACCACTCAGGGTCATCAAAAAAGAAATCAACCATGACCTGGATTCCTGAGAAATAAATCACACTGTTTCATATCTTCCAGTGTAACTTGAAGCAATGATTCAAACTCTTCTTTAAGCCTCTCATATATAAGCACAAGTGAGTAGATCAATAATAAGATGGATAATCATATACAAACCTGAGTATATTTCCTGTAGCAGTCACAACATCTTGATAGGAATAAATATTAGTTCAATGGAAATAATTTAATAAACCTATATCTGCATTCCCAAGCTTTATGCAGATGATAGAATATTAATCTAGTTTGTTTTCAGAGTACTCATTTCCCTTTAGGTATACTTGCTGCTTTTTACTTTGTTGGAAGATTGATTGCATTACTGGCTCCATTTCTTCACTGTCACCACCCCCTGTAACCATGCCCATGTAACTTTATAATTACCTTGTACTCTGACTTTGAGCTCAACAATGTGACTCATAGTGGCAAATGAAATGTTGGCAAATGTGAAATTCACAGACATGAATTCACAGTGCGATTGGGCTTGTTCTTAGAGTTGCCCTCTGACACCATGAGAAGGATATGCCCAGACTAACCTGCGAAAAGAGGAAACATATGGAGCAGAGCTGGTATCCACAGCTGTCTCAGTCAAGACCATCCTAAGTCAACCAACAGCACATCTACTTGCAGGCATGTGAGCATGCCAGGTCAGGACCAGCAGAACCACACAACCGACCCACAGAAGTGTAAGCAAATAGTTACCTATTGTTTTAAGTCATTATGTGTTGAGGCAGTTTGTTTCATGACATTAATATGATAATTCCTACCTGACACAATTTGATTTCTCAATATGTAAGTATATAATTAATTGTTTCTTATTAATTGAAAGTATGAAAGCACATGGACAATGAACAGTGATTCCTCAAATATGTCCATGATTCTATTTTAAGGATATGGTATCAAATTAAAGTAAAAATCACAATGCATTTTTTTTTTACAAAGTTCTGAGAATGTTCGAACTGTGATCTCTTCATTTTTTCCCATAACAAGAGTTAAGCAACCATAGAGGAATCCAGCTGGCCTATATCTTGAGTTCTCTAGAATTATATGAACTTTTTCCAATTGATAATATGACAGTAGACTTTAGTAATGCTCTGGAAGGCAGTCTCCTCAGCTGCATGGGATAGAGTAGAATAATGAATGTTTATTATTTCTCACTATTCTGTGGGTTGACTAAGCAGATCTGGTCTGAGGTTGCTCGGTAACAGCTTAACAGCCAGGAATGGCCTCGTCACATGTCTAGGGTCTCAGCTAAGATAGCTGAGACCTCTCTCCAAGAAATCTTTTATCCTCCAGTGGGCTGACTTGAGCTTGTCCATTGGTAGCAGGAGGGTTCCCAGCAACAAGGGAGGGTAAGACCAATGAGCAAAAACCTTTAAAACATCTGCTGGCATCACATTTACTGTTGTCCCATTGGCCAAACCCAGAGTTGGTGTCAGGGGAACGAGGGGTTGGCAGCGGGGAGGGGAACCTGACAAGGGCATTGTTACAGAGAGAAGAATCATGGTGGCCATTTTGCAAAGAGTCTACCTCTTGTATCATACCTAAATCTTCTTGGTGGGGGACTAGAACTCTACATGCCCATTTCTGCAAGCTATTCAGTAAGTCCTACACTCTGGCCCATGCAAGACAATTCCACCCCTGTTTTAAAGTGTAGGTTTTATTATTATTAGTTATGGTGAGACCAACAGATCAGAAGACAACTGCCATTGGAAAGATAGTTTGCTACTCATAGCTCCCAAAAGGAGGGGACACACCATGCTACAGGGTGCCATATGGGGAAGCACCAGGGTCAGTCAGGAGATGGAAGGAGCAAAGGGAAAATGTGGGCAAGAACTTTACTGTGGTTTGCACTGGAAGGAATGGGCAAGGCTGAGGATAGGCTGGTTTGAATAATTTCAGTTGGCTTTGGGGTGTAAGAGTTGGCCTGGGTGATTAAGGCAGGAAGTATAAGGGCCCAAAAGAGGAAGTCGGGGGTTGGAGGGTAGGGTTCTGGATTTGTTGGTTTGCATATGAACCTTTAGTATGAGTTGTTTACTATTCTAGGAATTAGTTTGCCCCAGAAGGAGCAGTCCCTTCAGTGTCAGCAAGGCCCCAGATGTCAAAGCATCAGAAAAGCGGAAAAGAAAAAGGCATGGTTAATACACCACCCCACTTCAAAATTATATTCCTAAAGCAATAATATATTACTGTTCTGAGAGACGGAAGTTCAGGGAGTCTGAACTTTACTTCATAAAATCATGTCAATTGGCCCTGCTGGTGATACAATGACCACAACATTCTCAAAATATTTTTTAAATGATTTCTCAGTCCCATATGAGGTGTGTACCATTGACTTCTTGCTATACTTTCTCATTTCTAGGATTTTCTTTCCAGTGTTAGACATTAATGTAGGACCATCTTAGCATTCTGCTAAGTGCCCACTCTAAATGTGTGTGAAAAATATCTGACATGCTCTCTGAATGCATGAAAATTTTGGGGGGAAAGAAATGTCAGATAAATAGAAGGCAGCATTAACTAAATACACTTTAGCGATGAATTATTTGGTACCTACTATGTGCCAGGCACTGTGATAAGTGCTGTGGGATTTTAATCAAATGCCATTTAGGCTCTCAAGGGGCTCACAGTTTACTGAGCAATCAGGAAGAAACAATGTTAAAACATGTAGCACTTTATGGGGTCTGCTAAAAGTTTAGGGTTACCTGTCCAGGGTTGAGGAGTTTCTCTAGGATGCAGGAGGAATTTTCTGTGCCAAAACTGAGATAGCCCCAGGCAAACCAGGATGGTTGGTCACCGTAGTTCTGCTTGGTCATACCACCTGCAAAAAATGGCTAATGATGGGACTTCCCTGGTGGTCCAGTGGTTAAGACTTTGCCTTCCAATGCAGGGCGTGTGGGTTTGATTCCTGATCGGGGAGCTAAGATCCCACATGCCTTGTGGCCAAAAGACCAAAACATAAAACAGAAGCAATATTGTAACAAATTTAATAAAGACTTTAAAAATTGTCCACATTAAAAAAAAAATCTTAAAAAAAAAAAGGCTCAGACGTAGTTCTCCTCTGAATTCAGAAATTTCGACTAGAGAGATCTGGACTTCTCCAAACTTGTGTATCTCAGTTACCATTCAGTTACGTTGACCATGAATCCTGATTTGCCAGGATAGGGAAGAAAGTGTGGATGCTATAAGCCAGCGTTGTGCTCGTATCAACTCGCACGAGCTCACAAGAGCTGGTTCTGCTCATTGCTTCCCAACTCCACATTGAGTGAGTCATGCTGATAGATCAGAATTGGCCATGCTGGGAGAATTTATATGATGGAAATTGGCAAATAGTACTATAAATCAGGGCTACTCTCCCCCATGCCCAACCCCAGAGCTGGGTTTTAAACATTTACCAGCACACCACTGCCCAAAGCTGAGTTGAAAAATCTGGCAGCCCAATGGAGATGCAGTTGATGCTCTACTCCATTGCTTTCCTAAGGCAGTGCATCCATCCCCCAGATGCTGTGTGTGCTGGTTGCCAACAACTCTTAGTTACCCCCTTCTTCTGAGAAGTGTCCTAAGCTGACAGGAGCTGCCTTGCCTGTAAATACATGGGAGGTAATACCCTGTACCCAGTGGTGGCCTGTAGCCAGTGACGGACTTATGGAGTGATATCAAAGGTCAGCCCTCTTGCCTCAAGTGGGGAGAACACTATGGTACCATGCATGTGCCAATACTTCCTCTGAGATCAGGCTGAGACTAGTCACCAGATGGAACTACATCCTTGCCCACCTGCTTCCCCTTCTCTATCTTGCTTCTCTTATTTCTTTATATGTTTTCCCCCAAGAGTCTCCCTTAAAAAAAATCACTGGCTTAAGAGTCCCCATCTTGACCTGGAGATGATCATACTAAGTGAAGTAAGCCAGACAGAGAAAGACAAATATAGTATGATGTGTCAAATCTTAAAAAAAAAAAGATACAAATGAACTTATTTACAAAACAGAAATAGACAGACAGACATAGAAAACAAACTTATGGTTACCAAACGGGAAAGCGGGGTGGGGAATAAATTAAGAGTTTGATATTAATATATACACATTCCTATGTATAAAATAGATAACCAACAAGGACCTACTGTATAGCACAGTGAACTATACTCAATATTTTGTAATAACCTATAAGGGAAAAGAATCTAAAAAAGAATTATATATATATATATATCTCTGAATTACTGTGCTGTATACCTGAAACTAACAGAGCATTGTAAATCAACTCTGCTTCAATTTTTTTAAAAATGGGCAATAAAGAAGAGTCCCCATCTTAGGCTCTACTTCTAAAGAACATGATGTAACATACCCAGCCCAGGAGAATCTCTAGAGAATGAACATTTGATCTCTAGTATATCTCATGTACTAACTTATGAATTGTTGAGAGAACTTTTTGATCTTCATCCTTCCTTTGAGCAAAGAGCATCCCCTTAATTCTTGAGCTTTCTGGAATCTCATTTGTAATTCTCCTTCATTTCCTTGTGCATACCTAGTAGTAACCACAAAATGCTTTTGAGAGCAGTTTTCAGTTTTGCCTTTTGAACTTTGGATCCTCCTTTATTTAACTAAATTGGGAGAAAGAGAAATGAAATTCCAGTGTATTCACATGACATTTAAGGTAGAGAAATTTAGTGGCAGTAGGCAATCACGTGTAGCAGCCATTTATGACTGAATTATACCATTTGTAGCTACTTAGCATGCTGAACCATTCCTCTCTGTCTGGAAAAATCATAAAAAGGGACCCGTCAGCACTCTGAGTCACTGCTAAGAAGCTTATGAATCCTCACACCTGCATTTAAATGAGTGTTTGCGGGGCACAAATATAAAGACCTTAGAAAAATGAAATGAAGCACTCTAGCAGAGAAAAACAATATTGGTCTTTGTCTACATTTGTAAATTGACTGCAGGAAAAACACTTCTGGAATTAGCTTATTAATAAGAATCATTTTGAGTAACTTTTTTACTTCATATGTTTTTTAAACGAGGGTAGATCATATAAGAATGATTAAAACCAAGTGGCAAATTTTGATAATATCCAAAATATGAAGGAATAGTAAATGGTAGCATACTTTGTTCCATTCCAAGTAGGAATTCTGTAAATATGTGAATACATAAATCATATCAACAGTAGGATTCAAAACCAGGAACTGTGAATACCTCATCTTTAGTTTCTTCTTTCTTAAATTTTACATTTTATTACGGTATAACTTACAGCAAGTATAGTGAATAAATCTCAGGTGTAAGTCTTGATAAATGTATAGACACACACACACACATAATCACCACTCATATAGAAGTTGAGCATTCCTGGTACCCCAGCAAGCTTCCTCAATTACCTCCCCACCAAAAGGTAACCACCATCTGACCTTTCACTGTAGATTTTCCTAGATTTTCACGTTTCTGTGGAGTAATTTTTTCCCTGAATAGCAGCAGGAGTCTAGTCATAGCACCTCTTGTTGCCTATTTCAAGCATCCCTTTAACCCACCATTATCTGAAGAATCATTAGCCTTTTGCTACTTATACTCAGAAGAAATCACCCTCCCATTGTCCCCACTGGGCATCCTTACCCATGCTATGGCTACATTCTCAATGTGATCCTTGGAGCTTTTGCCCACTTTCTGGGAGCAAAATACACGCCAGACTCTCAGTGCTTCTGTTCTACGTGCATATCTACAGGTTCTAGGACCTGTATCTGGATCCTTTCAGGAACTCTCACATGCCAGTGGTAAGACATGTCCTCAAGGCAGTGCCACCATGCTGTCATATGAGCAAGGGCCATATGGCAGTGGCAGACTCCATTGCCAGTCCTCCAGTTTACTGACTCTTAAATGTGCACACCTCAGAAGATGTCACAGTTTGGCTCAACCGGAGACCAGTCTCTTGCAGAATGGTTCAAGGTGAGGTACAGTTGGAAAAAACTACAACCTCTTCTCTTTGCATGATGCTGTATACGCATTTTATTCCATTATAACCCAACAGAGCCTAGTTTCTGGTATCCCATGTTGGTTCATGTCTCCCTGACTTTAATCATATTACTACATCTTTTTAGAACTACCAAGTTTTTACCTTTCTTGACTTCAGTTCTTTTCTTTCTCTCAAGTCTTGGCTGAGTTGTCACATCCCAGGATCTCAAGTTTAGCTGAGTCCCTCTTCTCTGGGTCCTCATGCTAATATGCTTGTTTTTAGCATTACTTCCAGTGTTTCCCAAACTTGAGGTGGCCGCTGCTCGTTGACAGCTCCAAGTGTTCAAAAATTCTTCATTCTTTAAATTCAAATTTGGATACTATCTCCAAATTTCCAGCTCTTCTCTAATGAAGCTTATTGCTTCCTCTCTATACAAATTTGACAGTTTGTTAATACCTCCTCATGGTTTTCACATTTTATATTTCCTGCCAAATTATAAAAATGCCTTGAGAAGAGGAACCATGTCTTATTCAATATTGTATTCCAATCCACTCCAGCACCCAGCTCAGCACCATTCAATTAACGCCAGCTGAATGCATGCAGACCTGAGTGAATAAGCACGCCTCATTGATTAATCACATCAGTTAAACTGGGTCAAAGACATTTTTATTAAAGCGTTTCCATTGTCTGACTTTTGGAAAAGCAATATGACCTACAGAGTTGACATGCCCTTGATATCACAGAGGATGTGTCTGAAGAATCATCTTTCTAGATCACTTCACCAACTCCACCCTTTGGTTTTTGCTCCAGGCACATTTTTCACAAAGAAACACGTTAAACAACTAAATGTGATGATGGCAGATTTATTATCAACATGATATGGAGTAGAGAAAAACAAATTTGCATTTAAAAGCAGATAGTGGGCCAGTGGCTAGGCCAGGCTTGCTAATTTCCTCACTTCCTTATGGCCTTGTATAGTCTGATACTCACAATGACAAATCCCAATGGGCCATAGACCCTAGTGGTCACTGTCAAATAGGAAAAGCTTGGAATTTTAAATTTACAGCTTCAACAGGTCTCCTTTGCCCGTTTTTTTGCAAAATTTGTTTTGATGAGAATTAGATTAAGAACAATTTGTTTCCCATAGAAGTACATCATAGGCTGTACATGCAGCACTACCCTCAACCCCTCTATACCTTTTAAGCAAACAAAGCTCACAAATTTTAATTTCAAAATCCAGAACCATGATATTAACTCAAAAGTCTGAGTTGCAAAAACTGGGACACATATAAACAGTGTGGAATCTTTGAGACATATATCTCCAGCATCACATGGTATGTTTTAGTTTAGGAGTTTGTAAAAGTATAGAGGATGAACTTTTGCTGTAAGTTATATAATGATGATATTTTTATTAAATTTGCAGGCCTAAAAATATCTTTTAGTAGATGAAAGTATTTTAACTTACAAGAAGCATTATATAGTTTGTAAAATTGTGCCAAAATTTTAAGAGCAAAAAATGATCTGCTTTCTTTGCTATTTTGGAGGACTAATGCCAGAGCTATCAAATATAAAAACTTTTGGGAACTCCAAGAGGGGGATCGTGAAGGATCTACTTAGCTCTGAGCGGTACCAATAGAGAATTCTCCCAGGGCTTATACTAAACGAGTTGGGTTATTATTAATTAGTAAGAATTAAAACAATTATCTGATAATGCACAGCACTGCTCTTAATGTAGTCTGCCTAGGGACCCTCTCAAGAGGGGGTCTGGCAGTTTGACTCTTTGCTTTCTTATATAATAATATCATTATGGTCCAAGCAAGGGGGAAGTCCAACAAGAATATATTCAAGCCCATTCAAAAGAGGTCTCCATGACATTTCAAGGAGTTAAGAAAAAACAGAAAAACAAACGTGTGAGCAGAGACATTCCTTTTTGAAGACATTAAGAGTCTTTTGTTTCTGTATTTTCTAATTTTTCTTTCTATTTTTGAGAGTACTTGCATTCATCCTGCAGGCTTACATGGGGAAGAAATCATATAGTTGTACATTTGTCACCATTGTGTCCCAGCTTATAACACTCTTACCTGAGATTATAAATTTTTCAAGTTAGTGGAGTTTTAATACAGAATTGCTCATACTGAGATTTGTGTATGTAACATAATAATTAAAACCCAAAAGACAAGTAATACATGAAGTCAGAGGTCCTGGGTTCTAGTTTTCCCTAGCTGGGTGGCTATGGATTAATTATTAAACATTTCTGAGTGTTCCAGTCCATGACTATAAAATAGAAATGTTGAATCATATGATTTCTCAAGCCACTTTAGCTTTTGAAATTGTAAGATTTTACATAATCACTTCAGTCCCCATCAAAATTAAAATTTCCAAAAAAAAATTGAAGCCACATTTGTTTGTCCCTTTTGGTGTTCGGGTGAATAGCCATAACTATCAGTTACTATAAAAAAAATAGCTGAGACTTATGTAAGATACGATTCAATAAATGCTTATTGAGTATGTATTACTTCATGTGAGGCTCTGCACTTGGAATTGTAGAAAAGTTCAAATATATTTAAAACATAGCTTCTGGCATGGTGTCTGGTCTGAAGAGGCCTCCCGGGGAGGTGGGGAGATAAAGGAGATATTTAGCAAAATTATTTTGGGGAATGGTGGAATAGTCACCATAGTAGTGGTCCATCTCTCCACCAGATGCTTATATATTGCCTTGGGTTTTGTTTCTAACTTGATTATTTTCTCAATTCTGTATGGAACCAGAACTCATGTTGTATTATTTACATAGTAGATGTTACCGACTGAACTTTGTCCCCAGAAATTCATACGTTGAAGCTTTAACCCCCTATGTGACTATATTTTGAGAGTGCCTTTGAAGAGGTAATCAAGGTTAAATGAGGTCATAAGGGTGGTGCCTTAATCCAACGTGACTGGTGTCCTTATAAGAAGAAGAAGAAACATCAGGGATGAACATCCACAACAAAAGGCCATGGGAGGACACAGTGAGAAGGCTACCATCTGCAAGCCAAGAAGAGAAGTCTCAGGAGAAACCAAACCTGCTTATGCCTTCTTCCAGTCTCCAGAACTATGGGAAAATAAATTTCTGTTGTTTAAGCCACCAAGTGTGGCATTTAGTTATGGCAGATCTAGCAAAATAATTCAGTTTATTTCATACAATTTCATGTTTTCTACACTGTTGTGCTTCTGATGTTTATAATCCCCTTTTCAATCAGGAAAGTGGAGTATCTATATGGGGGAAAGACTCTTGTCCCCACCTCCTGCCCCCCAGCACAAACACCCTGATACAAATATCTATCAAAACAACCCAAATTTGGTAAGTGTCTTGTGAGTGATGTCAGGCTTCATGATAGGTCAGCAAGGGAGAAACCCCTGGGTATCTAGAGTGCCCAGGGCAGGCTCTAAGTTGCTCCCTCCTCCAACTTCTTAGGGCAGAAAGAATGGGTTAAGGCATGAACATGTTTTGAAAACTGTTCCTTGCTGTGCCCAGTCCTAGGTGCTTGAGTTACATGAGTGACCAAAACAGACCGAAATCTTGCCTTTCTGGAATTTATACTCTGGTAGGAGAATAAGACACCCCCGGCCTCTGAGAAGTTCATCTTGTGGCGAGATAGCCCTACTTAAACTAATGGTATCAATAAAATGATAGAAATAGAGCAAAGGAAGCCTGAACAGGGAGTTTTAGAAGGACCTAGAAGGAGCCTGAAGATGATGATTCCTTGAAGATTTCATTTGTCCAGAGAGTACCAAGAAAAAAGCCAGCCCAATATGCCTATCACAAACTCTGAAATAATATCATCTGAATTGTCTTCTTTATATTCAACTTACTGTATAAATGTAAAATGCAGAAGAAACATCAGTTGAATTATTTTTAGCTCCTTTTGTAGGAATTTAATAGTTTATATAACTAAATATAGTCCAGTAGTAGGTAAAATTGATAGTCTTTTTTTTTTTTTCCCCACAAATTTAGTACCTTCAAACAACACAAATTTATTACCTTACAGTTCTGAAGGTCTGAAGTCTGACACGGGTCCTACTGGGCTAAGATCAAAGTGCCAGCAGGGTGTGTTTCTTCCTGGAGGCCCTGGGGAAAATCTGATTCCTTGCCTTTTCCAGTTTCTAGAGACCACCTTCATTCCTTGGATTGTGATCCCGTTCCTCCATCTTCAAAGCCAGCAACATTGGACTGAGTCCTTCTCACCCAGACTTCTCTCTGGTTCTCTTTTCTGAGTCCCTCTTTCAATTTTAATGACCATTGTGATAACAGTGAACCCTTGAACAACATAAGTTTGAATGGTGTGGGCCCACTTATATGCAGAATGTATACAAAGGATCTGCAGTTGGTCGAATCAGTGGATGTGGAACCATAGATACTGAGGGCTGACTGTCAAGTTCTGTGCAAATTTTCAACTGTTCTGAGGGTCACTGCCCCTAACCCCCATGTTGTTCAAGGGTCAGCTGTACATTGAGCTCACTGGGATAATTCAAGATGATCACCCTAGATCAGCTAATTAGCATCCTTAATTCCATCTGTCTTTAACTTCCCTTTGCCTTGTATCCTAGCACATACACAGGTTCCAGCAATTAAGAGATAGAGACCTTTGGCAATCCATTACTCTGCCTACTAGTCTAGTGTATTACATATATTCTGATCACCAGGAAAAAAATACCAATAATAAACAGAAAAGAAACCAGCTGAAAGAAAAAAGTTTGTCTACTCGGCAACCCTAGAGAACAGAGAAAATCAGAGAGCTCTATTTTTCATTTCAATCATTTTGACAAGATAATAATGTAGAAGGCAAGATAAAGAAAGACAGATTTTTTTTTGAAGGCACAATTCAGATTCAGTGTTCCCTCAAGTAGTGTCCACCTGTGTGTATGGGGCGGGTGGTGTCAGTGATAATGAGACATTATCTTCCGAGCACTTGCAGTAGATGTGCTCTACACTGTAGAGCCATGTGGGAATTCCCACTTGAGAAGCATTTGCTGTTATACAATTTTCTTGCCTGTCTTCTCCTCACACTGTACACACTTCAGAGGCAGGTATCAGTATTGTGCACAGTTCTTCACATATTTTAGTGGGTGACTAAAACACATTTCATTATATGCAACTTCTAGTCACCCAAAACATTATGGTAACAATAACCACTACCTTTTATTGAACCGTTACTAACTAAGGGCCAAGGCTCTGTGCCAAGTGCTAGACATATATTATCTCATTTAAAGGTGACAGCAATGCCACAAGGAAGGTACCACCCGCCCATTCTCACTTTGACTACACATTAGAGCCACCTGGGCAGCTTGTAAAACTCCCGAAGCCCAGACTGCACACAGGCCAACGAATCAGAGCCTCTGAGGGTGGAATCCAGGCGTCTTTTTTTTTTTTTTTTTTTTTTTTTTTTTTGCGGTACGCGGGCCTCTCACTGCTGTGGCCTCTCTGGTTGCAGAGCACAGGCTCTGGACGCGCAGGCTCAGCGGCCGTGGCTCAGGGTCCTAGCTGCTCCGTGGCATGTGGGATCTTCCCAGACCGGGGCACGAACCCGTGTTCCCTGCATCGGCAGGCAGACTCTCAACCACTGCGCCAGCAGGGAAGCCCCAGGCATCTTATTTTTTAAAGTTTCTGGGTGATTTTGACATGCAGCCAAAGTTGAGCCTAGGTCCTAATATATTGGATCCCAAGCCCAGATACTTTCCTTTGCCAAGTAAGCCAACTGCCCAGGCCCCTCCCACCTTCTTCCCCCACCATCCCCATTGTGATGCTTGCCAGTCTCTGCCATGGACTCTTCTACTCCCAGTTAGATTCTTGCCCACTTCACACAAGCTGAACATTCTTGAAGTCTTTAGTATGATCCCAGTGACCATCTGACATTGCTTTCACCTAAAATACCCTTACTGTTCTTGGTATTTTTTTAGGTTTTTCTTGGGGGGGGTACCTTTATCATTAACAGTACTAGTATTTTGCAAAATTAATTATAATAGCTTGAAATTTACCACGTTATTTTATATACCAGACATTTTGATGGACTTTACATGGCCTTGTGACACTTTGGGGAAGGTTCTGTTATTGTGAGTGAAGGGAGGATGACCCTCAGTGACACTGCCTGCAGGGGGTGACATTCAAGACCAGACTGGGTTATTTCAGAACATCAGCTTGTACCCTCCCCTTAGTTTTCCAAAACTGACTGCTAATAAATCTTTCTTGAGCATCTTGTTCACTTCCTGAAAATATGCATTAGCTAGTGGTGTTCCAGGGATAGACCACCACATGAAAAGACAGTGGGCCCTTAAACAATGGTTCATTTGAATTGTGAGGATTTTTTTTTCAATAGTAAATACTACAGTCCTACAGGATCTGAAGTTGGTTGAATCTGTGGATGCAGCACCTTGGATAGGGAAGAATTGCATATAGGGAAGGCAGACTATATAGGTGGATTTTCAACTGCATGAATGGTGGGTGCCCCTGACCCCCACATTGTTCAAGGGTCAACTGTATTTCCTCAGATCAGGGTTTCTCAGAAGTTCATGTGCAAACAAGTCACCCAGGGATCCTATTAAAATGCAGATCCTGACTGAGTAGGTCAGGGATGAGCCTGAGATTCTGTATCCCTACCTGGATCCCAGGGCATGTGATGCTGCTGGTCCACAAACCACACTCTGAGTTGTGACCCAGTGTCTGTGAACTGAGTTAAGTTTTCTGAGAGCACTGTTACTCTCTATTCATTGTTGCATCTTTCTCATACATTGATTTGCAAGAATCCCTTAGTATGTCCTTCAGGAAGCAAAAAAAAAAAAAAAAAAAAAAAGGCACTTTTTAGACAATGGGATCACTAAGAGCTCAGTGCTTTAAATGAATTTTACAACTAGCACAACAGATAAATTACCTTTTCTAGAAATAAAATATTTAATCAACTACATCTTTTACCCATTATACATTAAACCCATGTCTGTTTTATTCTTAGAAAACAGTTCTTCACCCAAACTGGGTTCTTAAAAAGGCATTTCTTACAGGAATAACATATTATCTTAATCTCTGATTTGTTTTAAAGTGGGTTCTACATTTTATATTCCATATTCTAGCACCTTGGTACTTTTTTTAGGATGTGCCTGTGAATTTTCATTCAAGAGGATATACTCCTAGGTGCAAGATTTTTATATTTTATACAGATTTTTTAAGGCAATTAATAACCCTGTAAAAATACAAGGAGAAAAAGAAGACTTTTAATGAGACTAAAACTAACTTAAATGTACCAAACAAGAGAAAAAATAAAACTGACCTCATTTTTAATTCATTTCCCAGAGTTGTGATTCCCAATGTGAAATGTATATAAACCACAG
Source organism: Mesoplodon densirostris (assembly GCF_025265405.1). NCBI lineage: Eukaryota > Metazoa > Chordata > Mammalia > Artiodactyla > Ziphiidae > Mesoplodon > Mesoplodon densirostris. Next base: position 75,302,003 of record NC_082676.1, read on the forward strand.
ATTTTAAAATAATACTGGTAATAACAGCAATGTTAAAGAAAACCAGAGCCAGACAAAAATTAAAGTGGTAGAAGCAGATTTTATTCAGGAACCTTTTCAATAAGGGAGAGGAGACCATGGTTATAGGACTGGGCTCAATTCTGAATATAGCAGGGCTGGTGGGGATTTATAGCCAAGGAGCAGGGTTGGGGCAGTGGATGGAAAATTCCTAAAAGGCAACATCAGCGGTAAGTGTGAATGTTGTCTAAACTGATTTCACAGGATTCTTGCTGAAGGCAGGCCAGGATGGTCAGATACCAAGGGTATGGATGAGGAATTTGATCAGATATTGAGGTGGCCAGACGTGAAGGGTGGGGGGTTCTCTCCAAACTGACTTAGCACTATCTTTGCTTGAGGAGCCTGACTGGAGTTAGGTCAAGGAGGGAGTCTTATCAAAAGCAACGTTAAAAACTCACATTTAATGAGCACTTCCTTTTTACCTATGTACTAATCAGTAGGCAAAACAATAAGCCTCTTAGGCAAGTGCCCTCTGAACCCTTGTATAGATGAGGAAATGGAGAAGTGGAAGAGCTTACCCCACTTACAGAGCTCGTACAGGGCAAAGCCAGACACACTCAGGTGTTCATTTCTAAACTAGACACCTCTGAGCTAGTTTTCTTTGTACCGGAGTAAAGTGGAGGGGTTCATACTCGTTGGAAAGCTTTTAGACATTGATGGAGTGCCATGTTTGAAAGGAAAAATCATCCAAACCTCCTAATGTTAACTGGTGTGCTCTCCCCTTGCTTTGAGACAAGGCTTGTTCTGGAAGGCTTGTTACTTTCACAGTTCTGTTTATCCCTCCCATCCTCCCTCCCTCTTCCTAGCACCACTACCTCCACCACTACCACCATTTTATCTCCTAGGACTGTATGAGTTCCAGGTTTAAGGAGACCTGAAGTTCTAATGTCATGTTCTTAAAAACACATTTTAAACACATTTTCACATGGGGCATCACCTTTTGTAGCTTCAGATCCGATAAGAATTAAAGTTCTCTGATGAGACTAGTTTGAAAGCTGATCGTAAGAGACAAAGAACAATTTTCTAATATCCATAAGGAGGTTCTATATATAGGAGAGTGTTTGACACCTTTGGTGGGCTTTTATTTTTAATCAAACAAAGGCAAGGTTGACTGTTGCAAATCCCAGAAGAGGAGCTCTTATAACAGACCTTAAACAGACTTAATTTAAAGCAGGCATATAAAATACAAAATGGTATTTAAAGAGGTGTAGAGATATTAATTAAACCGGACTTAACTGAAATGCCAGGAATATCATCACTTCTGAAAATTGAATTACTGAATGTCAATGGTGAATTAAAATGAATAGACTTATCTATCTCTGTCCAAAGGTATTTTATCCACAAAATGTGTAATACATGACAATTAATCAGAGGTCATGGATTCTAGCTGAAACCCAATCAAATTCTTCAGAATTCTAATAGAGGAATGCATTCAGGTCAAAGAACATTAACAGAAAAGCTTCCATCACTGAAAGGGCAAGCAGAGGGAGTCTTTAAAGAAGTGCTAGAAATATGCTCAATTGTTCTCTTCTTGATCTATTGTTCTTGATGATGTAGAAAACCTGTGTGCTGCAAGTTAAGCTACATTAATTACAGTCATGTCAAATATGTAGGCCTTTATTTTTTTTTTTTAAAAAAAAGAGCTTAATTTCTATGGCTTCTGAAAGTGAGAGAAACTGAAGGCACTTTTAAAAGCTGGTATATCTGTTGAGAACTTTTTCTGCTTTTCCCAAACAGTAGAATTTTTCTAAAGGCTTGCCTGTTGGAGAACCGGGGTCCAAAGGCAGTTAAAGCTCCTGTTAGAGGTCCAGCATCTAGCACTTTTGTTTTGTTTTGTTTTTTGTTCTCAGCACACCTTGGTTTCAAAAAGCCCCAGATATATAAAATTCACTGTTAGAGCACCACATTGTTTGTGTACTAGGATCATTTGAACTATATTAAGAATTCTGAAACTATGGAGACTGAAAGAAGATTTATTGTCTATGATAAACAGGATAAATGTTCTAGCACAAAAGAAATTTTGATTTTCACCTGTTATTTAAAAACATGAAATGCTCCAGATGCTTTTATTTATTTGTTTGTTTATTATTATTATTTTTGCTCATTGACCTTAACTCATATGAAAGGAATCTGTCACTAAAAGTACATTTCAAGAATCACGTGCCCTTTTTTTGTATACATCCCTCTAAATCTATGATGAAGCCCAATGTTTAAGGTTTTGAAAGTGGCTCTAATCCAAAATGAGGTTAACATTTGCACTTTCCCTGAAGTGGGACTCCAAGATGCAGTTCAAACAGCCTTTTGGGTAATCCTCCCTAGTGGGTTTTAGCATCGCCAGCTGGCTCCAAATGGGCCATTTGCTCTCTCTACAAAGAGGAGAGAGTCTTAAACACTTAAACAAGAGTCAGAGCATGTCAATTCAGCTGTTTCTGAATTCATAAATCAGTGGTTATCACAGTGGTGTAGTCCCTAGACCAGCATCCTCTAGGAACTTTTGAGAAATTCAAATTCTCAGGTCCTGACCTACTGAATCAACACTTCTGGGATGAGGTTCAGCAATGTGTATTAACAAGCCCTATAAGTGATTCTGATGCACACCAAAGTTTGAGAACCACTTTTGTAGACACTTCGTTCTTTCTTTCTTTTTTTTTAAACATTTATTTATTTACTTAGTTGTGCTGGGTCTTAGTTGCAGCATGCAGGATCTAGTTCCCTGACCAGGGGTCAAACCCATGCCCTCTGTGTTGGGAGCATGGAGTCTTAACCACTGGACCACCAGGGAAGTCCCTGTAGATACTTGTTTCAACTTGATACTAACCAATAATTCTACCATTTAGAATTAGCAGCTTTCATTTTTATGATCATTTATGTTGGACAAGTAAAAGTGACCAACTTCAACTACTTAGAGCACCAGGTTTTATTCTGGGTTGTTGAAAATGTTTTGGAACTAGATAGAGGCGGTAGTTGCATAACACTGTGAATGTACTAAATATCACTGGATTCTTCACCTTAAAAATGGTTAATTTTGGGCCTCCCTGGTGGCGCAAGTGGTTGAGAGTCCGCCTGCCGATGCAGGGGATACGGGTTCGTGCCCCGGTCTGGGAGGATCCCATATGCCGCGGAGCGGCTGGGCCCGTGAGCCATGGCCGCTGAGCCTGCGCGTCCGGAGCCTGCGCGTCCGGAGCCTGTGCTCCGCAACGGGGGAGGCCACAACAGTGAGAGGCCCGCATACCGCAAAAAAAAAAAAAAAAAAAAAAAAAAAAAAAAATGGTTAATTTTATGTTATGTGAATCTTACCACAATGTTTTAAAAGATGTAATATAAATGAAAGCATTTTGAAATGCAACTGCTTCAGGCATGCCAGTCTAGACAATAAACCTACAGATTAAAAAATTCTCCAACCTATAATCATGTGATTTGGGGTACATCCTAATTTTAATATTTTTTCCTAGACACATATGAGGTATTTTAATTGCACAATTACTAAATTTTACTATGTGTACATGGAACATAGAGTATCCATAAAGCTGTGATTTGAGTGATGGCCATGGAAGGTTTCTTATTAGAATTTCTTCATGAGTCAAACCATAGTTTCAACTCTAAACAGAACAAGGGAAATTTTTTCTTGCCTATCATTGTTAGTGTGAGGATTAGAAAAGAGGTAGAAAGAATAAAAATGAGGCTTTTAAAATTAAATTTCAGGAAATGTCTTATAGGGCCTCCACCCTATGACTCATTTATTCTGTGAGTAGAGTTTTTTTCCTTATGGAGTCTACATTTTTTATAGTATTTTCCATTATGATTTATGATAGGACACTGAATATAGTTCACTGTGCTATACAGTAGGACCTTGTTTATCCTCTTTATGGAATCTAGTATAGAATATTATCTTTTATAATATACTCTGAGAGTGTCCCCTGCAGTTGTGCATCACAGAATTCTTGGAGTATTGTCTTTTGTGGGTAAAGGATTTGTTAGCTACTGAACACATATGTGTTTCATTAAGGAATTTTTTTCAGTAAATAAAAAAAAATCTATGAAGATTTACTTAATGTGAAAAACAAAAATCAATTAAGGCTTAAAATAACATTTTATTTTGTTATATAACCCTATAACCTCATCTCCCAACTATCTATTTATCTATCTCTTATATTTATAGATATAATGCATTATAATTTAGAATATTAGAAAATATGAAAAATATTAAAAAAAACAATTTTCCTGAATTTTCAAAACTGAGAAATAACATCTGCTGTATCTCATGAAAGTGTGTATGTGTGAGCACACAGCACACATGCATGCACAGATTACAGTCAATAACACACAACATATTCCAGTTTGAAACGTATTTTCTCCTTAGCATATCATATTCTCCTTGACAAGAAATGCTCTTCCACAATATTAATAGAATTTTAAAGGCTGCATAGTATTCCAACCTAAGGACTTAATTTACTTGATTAACTGCCCAAAAATGAATATAATAATTGCATCACTGTGACTAACATCTTTACATATGTGTTTTTGTGATTTTGCTGATTATTTTTCCATTATATTGATACGTAAGATCTCTTTTTACACTAAAAATGTCAGCCTTTCTATTTATCTGTCAAATATTTTTCCCAGTTTGTCATATTCTTTTTAATTTTGGTTTTAATGCCTGTTTTATGGTCAACATTTTCTTTCATGATATTGTCTTCCTATCCCATTATATAAGATACCTGTAATTTCATCATCATGGTTTTGTTGTTTACATTTAACACTTTATTTGAACATCATTATGATCTGTGAGATGGTAAAGAGATCTAAATTCATTTTTCCAAATAATTAAAAAATATTTAATTGAACGATACAATGCTTTCATCACAGATTTGGAAAAAAAGCTTATCAGACTAGGTGTGTAAAATAGGTGTGTAAAATGTGCCTTAGTTTCTTCCTCTGACAAAATGAAGACACAACACCTCCCTCAAAAGGCTAATATAAGGGAAGAATTTAAAAGGTGTCTGACGCAGAATAAACACTTGATCAGCATCAGATTACCACTATTGCCATGATATGTAATATTTAATTATTATTGCTCTCTCCAGCTCAACATGCTACTGTTCTTTCTAGGACATTTACATGTGTATTCAGAAGTGAGTGGTCTGTGTTTCTTGTGTTTATGTTAACTTTGTCAGGCTTTGAATAGGGACTTGATAATTTCACTTTTTTTCTATATTATAAATGTAAAATTTATTTTACATTATATTTCATTTACATTACAATTGAAAGAATTCCTCTCAAACTCTTATGAGCCCTGAACTTTTCTTTAAGACAAGACTTTGAAAACCATTTCAGGGTTTTCTTTGATTTAGGGTCTCTTAAAAACTTACTCTTCTTTTGGATCAGCTTTGGTAAGATTTTTGTCTAGAATGAATTATTAGGAACATGCCCGAAAGAAGACACCAGTAAGGAAGTTGTTCTAACAGTGTAGGCAGTAGATGTTGGTCCCTTCTCCTAAATTCATCTCTTTCTTAGTACTTTCAGACTCAGTAAATGACCACACCTTCATCTCTATCAGAAGTCTCCCTGGGAGCCCCTCTTAATTCCTTCCTTTCCTCAGTACCACCTACCACCATCCCCACATCCCATCCCTCAATAAGGCCAGTTGCCTCGTATCTAGATCACATCTAGAATGCATCCACTTCCATCCCCATTGATTCCACGTTAATCCAACCACCATGAAATAGACTTTAAAATAGCTTCCTAACTGGCCTCTGAGTTTCCAGCTTTGCACACAGCAGTGTGAACTTCCAAAAATATAAATCAAATCATGTCACTTCCCTGCATTAAACCTAACAGCTTTCCTGTGTTTCAAATACAAATCCAGACTCCATCCCTACAAGAGCCCAGATGACTTGGCCCAGCGTTCAGCCCCATCCACCTCACCACAGATCACTGTCCCCTTCTCTTGCTGTGTTCCAACCTCTCTGGTCTTTATGTTCCTTGAACAAGCCAAAGCATTCCCACCTCAGAGCATTAGCACTGCCTGGAACATTCTTCTCCAGACTTTTGTGTGCCTCATCCTTCTGCCATCTGGGTTTTGTTCTATGGGTACCTCCCTTGCCACTCCATCTAAAGGTATCCCCCTACCCCCAATCCACTCACGACTCTACCTTCTCTCATTTTATTTTCTTCATAGACTAACCACTTTTTGAAATTTTCTTGTTCATTGTAGTTGTTTGTTTACTGCTCTTCTACACTATAAACATGATAATGTGTTGTTTATGTATCTCTGGCAGGTGTTTGCCTTCAATAAATATGCATCCAGGGAATGCGTGAATGAATGAATGCAGTCAGGATGATAAAACAGGTGAATTTAAGAGATTGAAGAATGAGAATATTTAAAAGTTAGATATAAAAATGACTACAAAATATGTACTTTAAGCCATGCACTTAAAATTAATGCACTCTGTACTCTTTAATACATGTGTGTTATCCCTTAAAATAAATCCATGAATATTTGATTTAAATAGCTAGAGAAAGCACAAAGCTTAAATAATATGCCCAACTCAGAAGGTTCCATTTTCACATACTTTAGGACCTAACAGCCTGTGCAAATTAAACATTTATTTGAGAATAAGGTTGGGGATTTTGTAAAGATTTGGGGCTCTACCGTGAGGTTGATAAACAAAATTGCTCGCTTTGTTCAAGGTAGTAAGTGGACCTCATAATGAGCTGGTAATCATCTCTGGTTAAAAGAAAAGGGTATGCCCATAGGGCAAACTTGTTTCAGCTCAAAAAGCATTTTATCATGCCTATCTAAATTAGATAGCTTTACATTACCATGTGACATTTGTTAAATATCCAAATGAAATAGTCCCTGATGTTTAGAAAATGATACTTAGATTCATAGAGTGGTTTCTTGAATAAGACAGTAATGTTGTTCATAAGACATCTCATAAATGGATTTCATATGAGTCATTTGGCACAGAGACACACACAATGTAGAAGCTCAAATCTTTTCTGAATAAATAAGTGAATGGGGATAAAAAATAAAAAATTAGAGGTAATTAGTCAGGCTCTAAACAAACCTTTATTTTATTTACAGATCTTAATATTTGAATGAATTCAATTTTCACTTTATCATAATTGGAAGACTGCAACAATTGTCAATTAATTGTACAACAGTGACGGGCTGTGTAATTCAGTAATATTAGCTCCTAAAATGTTTGAGACATATAAATACAGCCACCCTAGTCTTTTAAGTGTACCTTAAAAAATGGGGCCCAGGGCCTCCCTGGTGGCGCAGTGGTTAAGAGTCCGCCTGCCGATGCAGGGGATACGGGTTCGTGCCCCGGTCTGGGAGGATCCCACATGCCGCGGAGCGGCTGGGCCCGTGAGCCATGGCCGCTGGGCCTGCGCATCCGGAGCCTGTGCTCCGCAACGGGAGAGGCCACAACAGTGAGAGGCCCGCATACCGCAAAAAGAAAAAAAAAAAAATGGGGCCCAGAATTTCTGGAACTTTTAAGCTAGGGCAAAATTAAATACCTTTCTCTGATTCCCTGCCCAATAAGAAAAAATTTATTGATTGGAAAGTGTTCTTTTCCTCCAACTTTTTTGCATTATTTTACTCATTTACACAGCAGGGAGGTCAGTAGAACAAAAACAGTGTTGTTTACTGGGGATTAGATTCCTGATTTTAGATAGACATATGCTGTAACTATACATTTCCCAAAGAAGCTAGACCTAGTTCAAGCATTTATATTTGTGGCTTAGAGCATAAGAATGAGGAGATTGCAAGTTTAGAAATTCCCCAGCATTTGGAAGAAGTGGGCAAGGTGAGGTTCAGCCAAAGGGAGTTAAGTCACTGGGCCAGGCTACCTGTATCCTTCAAAAGCTGTGCACGTTATAATTGCTGACTCCAAGCCATCTACCTAGTCAGCCTCTGCTGTTCTAAGCATCTCCTTCCCCTTCAATTCACTACCTATCATTAGGCCAAGAAAACCTCATCACCTACCAAGAATAAAAATATTTGAAGCTTTCTCCAAAAACACTGAATTCCATGATTCACCCATGTCTTCTGTCTGAGACATAGAGCAAATTTTTCACAGCATGGTGGGGGGAGGTGGTGGTACACAAATGCTTTAGGGGGTGCATGAGTGAATATTTGTATTCACACCCCAACTAGTTAACCCCTCCAAAGTGTACAGTTCAGTGGCTTTTAGTATATTCAGAGTTTTACAGTCATCACCACTATACAATATTAGAATATTTTCATCACTCTAAAAAGGAGTCCTCTATTCATTTACAATCACTCCCTTTCCTACCTCCACCCAGACCCTGGTAGCCATTAATCTACTTTCTGTCACTATTGATTTGACTATTCTAGAGATTTAATGTAAATGGAATCATACAATATGTGGTCTTTCATGACTGGATTCTTTAACTTAACATGATATTTTTTAAGATTCTTCCATGTTGTGGAATGTAACAGTACTTTGTTGCTATTCATTGCTGCCTACTATTCCACTGTAGAGGTAGACTGCGTTTTGTTCCTACCTTCACCAGTTCATGGACATTTGGCTTGTTTCTACTTCTTGTCTGTTTTGAATGATGCTACTATGAACTTCCACGTACAAGATTTTGTTTGGACATGTTTTCATTTCACTTGATTAGGTATTTAGGAGAGGAATTGCTGGGTCACATGGTCATGCTATGTTTAACACCTTGAGGAACTGCAAAGCTGTTTTCCAAAGTGGCTGCACCATTTTCTGTGGCCACTGGCAGTGTATCTAGTAAATCCCTTATCAGATAGAATTTTAAAATATTATCTCTTATTCTATGTGTTGTTTTTTTTTACTTTTTTATAGTGTCCTTTGAAGTACAAAGTTTTCAGTTCTGATGAAATCCAATTTATCTCTTTTTTTCTTTTGTTGCTTGCTCTCTCAGTGTCTAAGAAACTACTGCTGAACCCAAGGTCACACAGATTTACACCTGTTTTCTTCTAAGATCTTTGTAGCTTTACCTTTTTACATTTAGGTCTCTGTTTTATTTATTTATTTATTTATTTATTTATTTATTTATTTGCAGTGCGCGGGCCTCTCACTGTTGTGGCCTCTTCCGTTGTGGAGCACAGGCTCCGGAGGTGCAGGCTCAGCGGCCATGGCTCATGGGCCCCGCTGCTCCATGGCATGTGGGATCTTCCCGGACCAGGGCACAAACCCGTGTCCCCTGCATCAGCAGGTGGACTCTCAACCACTGCGCCACCAGGGAAACCCTCTGATTTATTTTGAGTTAATATTTTTTATATAGTGTAAGGTTTAGGTCCAGTTTCATTATGATAATGATAAGAAGTTTCATTTTAAATTAGTGTATTTTAATTAAGAAATTTGACAACTAAAATAAAAACCTTAAATGAATGCTAAACTGTAAGCATCTAAGAAATGTGCCATATCTTTTTCAGGCTTTCTAGAAAAATCAATCTAGTTTCCATATTACTGAGGGAATTTATACTTAAATTTTAACTTTTATTTACTTTTAATTTATAGAGGGTTAGGATGGAATAGAGGAGTATATATAGATACACAAATATGTGCCAAGCTCTGTGTGAATGCAAAATTTTATTTTAAAGTAAAAGCCCTTGTGTTTTTTAAGGTTAGGAAAGCATGTATGCAAGATGGACCTCATCAAGCCCCATCTTCTTGAGTTATTGGTTATGAAATACAGAGGAATACTTTGTCTTTGGTAAGGTTAAGCCTTAGTGTTAAAAGTCCTTATATAAGGTTAAAATTAAAAACTACATCAGTATCTTTAACAAAGGGATTACCAAGAGAGATTTCCACTGTACTCAGTTCATTCACATCAAGTTACCTGCTGTCTGATTATCTGAAAATGTTAGAAGCCTCTATTAAGACTTTATTTTGATAATAAATAAAAGTATGGGTTACTCAATCCCTGAAAACATGATTTCCATATGTTTTTCATTTGTAGAAGCTGTAAAAACAACTTTTTCATGAGGACTAGGATTACCAGGAGGGCTAATAACATGAACTGGAAGAAATTTTGTTGGCCAAATACAGTTTATGAGCTTTCATTGGCTAAGTGTGCAGGGAATACTGACTCTTTGATCACTTTTCCTAGTATTTCTACTGGTATTTTCAGAGCATTTCCTTTGCACTATTCATGTGTCTGCAAGCTCTTAAGAGATACAATCTTAAGGAAACTTTTCTACCAGCTTTGTAGCTGGTTTTAACTTCCTTAAACACAATTAGGTGGCCTTCTTCAATGCTCCAAAAGCATTTATCCCATTACAGACTAAGGATCTATGTACATTTCTCCTCTACCAGATCATTAGAACCTTAAGGGCAAAGATTATACCTCGGTAATAAACATACCCCTAGTATAGAGAATGGAAATACAAGCGTAAAGTTTGTTGAATTAAAGCGGGGTGGCGGGAGTACAAATGAAAGAACACCTGAAATAAAAAAGTATTTTTATAGTATTTTAAAGCTCTCAGAATATTCAGTTGTACATAGGTGAATCAATTCTTGTACTAAATGTCACCTAAGTAAACATTCACAGTTTTCCTGGGATTCTGTGATATAAAGATCCAAAAAGCAATTTTGAAGAAGGCTGACCTTAAGGCCTCATCTTTGTTGTTCACTGGATGGGCAAAGTAGGGAAAGGGTGGTATATAAATGTGAGCTAGTTGTCTCTCCTCAACCCAATGCCCTATATGTTTCAGGTCCCATATTCTCATAGCCTTGTTTTCCTGCACCCTGCAGTTCTCTCCTTTACCATGACCAAGTGGAATTCTAGAGCAATAGGAGGCCCATTACCCTCTGCTTACACAGAAGCATTACATGCCCTGTGTTCTCTGGGTGCATTCGGTTATCATGGACCCATAAACCCCATAGCTCTACTTAAAAGCTATATATGTGCCTACATGTATGTACACTTTTCTTCAAGTACTCAGGTGTTAGAGCATGATCATTATGGAGCCATTTCAAGGTCTTCTAAGAGTGTTAAGTTCAACAATAGCAACATTTGGGTACTGACTTCAGGGACATTAGCTGTACTCATTAAGCATCCCTATGGGTATTGCAATAACCTCACAAGGGGAAATTCAGAACATAGTCTAGCGCTGGCTCCCTTCTGTGCTAGTATGTAACCTTCAGTCAATATCATAAGATTCTCTTACGAAGTCTAGCATTAGTAAATGCTCATCTATAGACTGAAAAGAAACTAGTAGCATAAGTTCCCATTTAAAAGAAAACTTGATTCTTAGTTGTTTTAAAAAGCATTTTCCTCATTATATTTTTATTGATACTACAATAATGTATTAAAAGTGCATGGTCCTTGTAAACATTTGTAAATTACATAAAGGATATTGAAGAAATAAATGCTTATAAATTGAATATTTCTGTGATGTCAAGATAAGGAAAGTCTTTCACACATGACAATAAATCAGAAAATAATTTAAAAGACTGATAGATTTGAATATAAAATTGTTTTAAATTTCTGTAGGGGAAAAATACATCATGAGAAGAATTTAAGGCAAATGATTTAGAAAAAATATTACAACATATATGCCAGGGAAAGGGTCAATAAAAGCAAAAGTTTCTTATAAATTAATAAGAAACAGAGAAATATCCTACTAGAATAGAGGGGTAGCAGCCTGAACAAACAGTTCATACTATAAAAGACATGTGAATAGCCAATAAGTAAAGAGATACCCTCACAAGTAATTTTTAAAACAAACAAAAACAGTAAAAAGATATAATTTTTCTTCCAGTAGACTGCCAAAATGAAAACATTGCCAATAACCCATGATTGTGACCTCATCTGCTATTTGTGGGGCTGTAAACTAGTAAAGACTCTTTAGAGAGCATCTGGCAATATGTACCACAAGTTAAACACGGATACCCTTGACCCTGCAGTTCTCTGCCTAGGAATTTATCTCAAACAGATCTTCAGTCAAGTACATGATAACATAGATACAAAGATGCTTGTTAAAGCATCATTTATAATAAAAACCTGTCCAATGATGAAAGATATATTAAATAAATTGTGGTACATCTGTATAATGGGAGGCAGCAGGATCAATTAAAAAAGCAATATATACCTGTATTTATATAAACATTCCAGTAATATATTAAGTGGCCAAGTTAAAAATACATATGTGTAGTTTGGTCCCATTTATATACAATTATTTGGATATTTAGGTATGTGTCTAAGTAGAGAAATGTTTATTTTTTTCACATTTTTATTGGAGTATAATTGCTTTACAATGTAGTGTTAGCTTCGGCTGTTCAACAAAGTGAATCAGCTATATGCATACATATATCCCCATATGCCCTCCCTGTTGAGCCTCCCTCCCACCCTTCCTATCCCATCCCTCTAAGTCATCACAAAGTATCGAGTTGATCACCCTGTGCTATGCAGCAGCTTACCGCGAGCCATCCATTTTACATTTGGTAGTGTATATATGTCAATGCTACTCTCTCTCTCTGTCCCAGCTTCCCCTTCCCCCACTGTGTCCTCAAGTCTGTTCTCTATGTCTGCATCTTTATTCCTACCATGCCACTAGGTTCATCAGTACCGGTTTTTTAGAGTCTATATATATGCGTTAGCATACGGTATTTGTTTTTCTCTTTCTTACTCCACTCTGTACGACAGACTCTAGGTCCATCCATCTCACTACAAATAACTTAGTTTCATTCATTTTTTATGGCTGAGTAATATTCCATTGTATATATGTGCCACATCTACTTTATCCATTCATCTGTCAATGGACATTTAGGTTACTTCCATGTCCTGGCTATTGTAAATAGTGCTGCAATCAACATTGTGGTCCATGTATATTTTTGAATTATGGTTTTCTCAGGGTGCATGTACAGTAGTGGTATTGCTGGGTCATATGGTAGTTCTGTTTTTAATTTTTTAAGGAACCTCCATACTGTTGTCCATGGTGGCTGTATCAGTTTACATTCCTATCAACAGTGCAGGAGGGTTCCCTTTAGAGAAATGTTTAGAACTACACAGTTCAACTTGTCAACCAGTGGCCTCACATGATTATTTAAATTTAAATTAATTTAAATCAGATTAAATTAAATGAGATTAAAAATTAACTTCCTCAATTGCAATAGACACATATCAAGCATTCTATAGGCACTTGTGGCTAATGGCTACCATATTGGACAGCATAGATACAGAACAATGCCATCAACACAGAAAGTTGTATTAGGCAACACTGATCTAGAAAGATGTTTTCCCACATGTTTTCAGTGGTTGCTTCTGGGTGGTAGAATTCAGAGTTAATTTTGTTTCACTATCCTTTTCTAAATTACTTGAACTTTTTATAAGTGTGTGCCACATCTTCATATTCAGAAGTTATTTTCATCTGAAGAAAGAAACAGCATCTTACAATGTAGATATGAGCATTGCTAATAGTTTGTTATATTTCCTTTGAGTGCTCTCTGTACTTATAGTTGCACAGAATTAACACCATGTGTACCAGTTCTTAGGGTTGCTTTTATACCTAATATTATACCATCAACATGATTTTTAAAAGCTGCATAAAATTCCATCCTATATACTTAAGTGATTTTTGTTTTATATGTTGCCTTAAAAATATTACTAAAATATTTAAGAGTTTTGCAAATCACTTGGATTTGGGGAAATCAAATTCATAATGAAACTCATAGTTCTTTTGTTATAGTTACATAAACATCTAATATATCACACTTTGAAGATGCTTTTTTTGTTCTAAATCACTATTCAAAACCACCCTCATAAAACATAATAGCCTTAGAAGCCAGTGTTTTTGATGAAGTACCTTTATAATGCAAACACCCACTTCCACTGTTGAATGTAACAATACACAGAAATCTTTGTTAACATCTGTCTTCTGTGGAGACTTATCCAAAATGTATCACCTCTCTTTAAGTCCTTTAGAAGCTGTTCTTTAAATGTACATCCTTCATTTGGCTTCCTGGGGCTACATTTTGATACATATAAAAGGATTTAATGATGTGAATCAAAGGGAAAAAATATTTGAGGGATTAAAGAACAATGACCCAAAATCCATGGAAGAGGAGAAAGTGTAACAAATACACTTGTAACAAATCCATCTTACTCTGCAGGATGTTTTTGCTGTATTTAGAGTTCTATCCAGAATAAAACTGAAATCAAGGACTCAGTTTCTGTAGCCATTCTCTGGTAGATAAGACTTTTGCAAGTGGATTTATTATCCACAAATAGGAATAGTCTCCAAAGCACCTCAGACTTAGCGTATTAAAAACCCAACTCATTACCATACCATCTACTCCCCCCACACCTATTCTTTCTCCAGGTGTCCCTGTGTCTCTTGGCTACACCACGTCTCAGTTGTTCAGAACCTGCTAACACCTCCATCTCTTCAATCCCAATACCTAATCCAACATCAGGTCAAGCTAGTTTTGCCTCTTCCGTGTCTTTCAAATGTGTCCAGCTACACCATGATGCCCCTGAAATGCTGCAAGTGCCTCCCTTCCAGTCTGTCCTCTGTATTCTAGCAAATCACACCCTGTTCTTCCTCTGCTTAAACCCATTCAATGGCTCCCCTTTGTTCAAAGGCTTAGAACTCCCTAAGCAGCACAGACCATACCTCTTAGTATAGTCTGGCTCCCTACCTATCTCCCAGGTTCATTTCACCCAAGCTCCCTTCCCGCTTTGAACTTGCTCTTACTTTGAACTTTCACTTACTTGATCGTCTTCCTCCACCCACAAGGCATTTACATGTGTTGTTTCCCCTGACTGAAGGGCTTCTTACTACTCTTCCTTCACCTGCTAAAGACTCTTCCTCATTTTTCAAATTTTAGTTCACCTAATACTTCTTTAAGGAAGCTCTCCCTTATTCCATTAAATATATCATAACAAGCTCTGTCTTGTTTATTTAGACTCTTTGATTAATTTAATGCTTCTGTCCTCACCAGATTATAAATATCACCAGGGTGTATAGTATCTGTTTTTTTCCCTAATGTAGCTTCATCAACCAGCACCATGCCAGGTAAACAGCAGGTACTTATAAGCATTTGTTCACGGGATGAATAAAGAACTTGTGGCAGATGCCCACAAACACTAGGAACACTCTAAATGTTCTTCCACAAAGGAGTCTTTGGAACATCTGTCAATAGCAGAGTGTCTCTAGACAACCAGACTCTCTAATGAGGAGAAAACCATGCTAGTCATTGTACTTTGGAGTGAAATGCTCTTATTACATTTCACTTTGAGTTGGACTATAATTGTATTTGAAGGTGAGAGTTCAGGACCCAGCCCTATAGGTTTAGAGCCCAGGAAGCTGGGATCTACCCAACAGAACCATTCTAGGGGAGTACCCAAAGTGAGGTCCTCTTACATGTGTCAGATAAGGACCGAGGAGAGCAATTTGTGACAATAAAGCAATTGTGAAGCAATCTCCAGCCAGGAAGAAAACCAGAAAGAAGCTAAAATAGATAAATTGATGCCTATAGAGATTTGGGGGTGATGCTGTTCAAACGGACATGTTTCCCTATTTCCCAGAAGCATAGCAGTCTCTTTTAACTTTTACAGACCACCTCTGGACACAACTAGTGATGAGCTGGAGCCAGCTCATATCAGTTCATGATAGTCAATTGTTAAATTTTTGGTAAATATGCTACTGGTTGTTAAACACAGCCATTATTATAAATTAAATAAGATGCATTTGCAACTAAATAAATTATATTAAAAACAAAGGTAATAAATACTCAAAACTCATCACTTTCTATTTATTTTGTTATATTTTATGATTATCTATGATCTTGAGGCTATTTATAGCTCTTGTATCTGTACAGTGAAATATTATATAATAGTATGCCACATCTGTAGCACATCTGTACATCTCTTTCCTCTTCTGAATCCAATGATGTTATTTGGGTAGTTTGAAATTGCCTATAGTGGCAGTATTTACATCATGAAAAGTGGTAAGTGCTACAATTCAGGGATATGGGGATTTTTGTTCTTGTTGTTTGTTTGCTTGGGTTTTGTTGGGTTTTTTTCCTTTGAAAGCCTTAAACATGTACCAGCATACCATGAAAGGCAACCTATTCATGGCTCAGTGCAATCCATTTTTTGTAATTAATTGTTGAAACTAGCCAACAATGCTAGGAAATCACTAGATTGAAGTGAAACTCTGAGCGAATCTTCCAATATCTTCTACAGTATATTTCACAAGAAGGTATCAAGTGGGAATCGTTAAAGAAAAGAAAGGAAAGTGCATGAATCCTCTTACTCCCACTTTGTAGACTACTCTGTTTCTTGAGTCCCTAAGTCAGTGTTTGCTATGAATTAATCATAAAGCAAGTATTTGAATGAATTGGAGAACTCAAGAAGTGGAATAATTTGAGTTGATCCTTGACAGTAGGATGATTTATCTTTATATGAAACTGGGTTACATTACACTTCATCCTAAAACAGTCCATGCCTTAAATGTTGTCTTCTTAAGATGATATAAAAACATTTAGTTTGCCAGTTTCCAAAGGCTTTACAAAATCCCCCAGGGAATACTTTGGTAGGGGAGAGAAAAGATGACTGAGTGGGAAGGAGAGAAAAGGTGAAAAGAGGGATAAATGATATTTGAGAACAAAGTTAAAATAAATTACTTCAAAAGTGATTAGTGCAGGTCGACAAGTAAAATGCAAAGAATTAGCTACTAATGTCCTGGGAATACTTACTTGTTTTTTGTACAATTTTTGTAAAATTTTGAGAGCCTCATAACTCATTGAATTCTTTTTACATTCCTGTTTAGAATTGTACTAGCAATCTTGGCGATACCGTAATGGCATGGAGATATTATTAACCTGCCTGATTTTACTGACTAGACACATTCAAATAACTCTCAAGATAGCTGTTTTCTCATGGAAAGTTGAGGCCTTAGAGATGACAACTTTGGTCTTCATGTGTAATGTTGGATTATTTGATGGATGGATAGCAAAGAATTTTAGAAGACATTTTCTTACTTTCAAAGAGAAGCACACACATAAAAAGATATATTTAAGACAGGGCTTATTTAGATGTTATTTGTTATTTCTTATAAAAGTAGACTTCAGACCTCCTCCAGACTTTGAATTTTAAAGAGCTTTATATACCTGTGTTTCTGAAGGGATAATACATTATTGATCTTTATTCATTATGGAATATAGTTAACTCATTTATCTAGAGTAATGGAAAATAAAAGAGATATAAATAAAACAAAGAGATAAATGTGAAAATCAAATAATATTTAATCTTGAAATATTTTTAGAACCTTTAGTAGACACACATTCATGTCTATATTTAGACACTGCTAGATAACTTATCTATTTACTTCAAACTCCTTTAGTTTCCTATAGCAAATTGACAGGAAAATTTCTTTCCTTTAAGCTCCTATATCCCTTTTATAATTTTAATAAGAAAAAGATAAACAGCTGCAATTTTTCACTGCTATTTTTCATGTCATACTTAAAATAAATTAATTACATAAGTCACCACAAAAATATGTGAATTCTTTCTTTACACGTGACACAGTACAGTTTGCAGATTCAATTTTGATTACCACACTAATATTTTAAGGTGAGAAGACCTTTCTTTATTATCATTCATTTTGAGTAAAAACTAAGCTGAAACTCAGAGAAAAAATTTGCCTAATTTTCAAAGCTAGTTGAGCACAGGAGCCAGAAACATAAAAGTTCTAGAAATGTCTTTTAGCACTCTTTAAATTATGCTTCCCATGGAAGAGCAAATTAAGGAAAATATAAAGGAAAAGTGTGTGTGTTTAAATATAATATAATAAATAGATACAAATGTAAATACAAATATAATTCTTGCTTGATAAGTCACATATATATATTTGTAGTAACATGTTCTGGTGTCCATAAGAAATTAAATTATTCAGTAGATGCCCCTATATTGTCTTTCATTTTCAGGCTATTGATTTATTTTTCACATACTCACAGCTTGTTATGTGTTGCCCTGAGCACTTAACATATAGTTATTCATTTATTCCTGAAACAAAGAAACTGAGTCATAGAAGGATTAAGAGAACTCACGAGGTTACATTGCTTTTAATTGGCGCTTCTGAAACTCAGAGTCAGATAGACAGGATACAATTTCTGCTGTCTCCCTCAAAGTGTCAGGAGTCCTTAGCATCTACGCTAAGCATATGGATTTTCCAGAAACTGCAAAGGGAGCATTGTTTGTGTTTGTCATTGCTAAGGAATTGTTGAGCCTTCTTTTTTTAATATGCTAGATTTTCACTTCTGTTCTGAGGTTTCAGAAGCCCCTTTGGTGCCCTCTAATTGTATCAAATACCTTATAAGGAGGCAGATCCCACAACAAAATAGGAAAAAAAATATCTCACCAATTAAAGAACTCATGGACCAGAGAGAGCTTAGTAAATATTATCTGCATTCTTTTAACAAACACGCCTCATTATTCTAAAACTTGGAAACAATGATAATGAAACTTACCCAGAAGCACCATGCTCCCCCTCAACCCACCCCACCCCCCAAAATGTAAGGCATGTCACCCACTCTGTGGGGGATTTTAACCAGGAAAGAACATATGAGGGCTAATTGCCTGCTTTTCACACACTGCTAGCCCTCAGTACCTGTGGCTTTTTATGCACTGGAGTGGAAATGACTGTGTATACGAATTTTACTAGGAGTTAGGTGGTTGCATGTGTCACAGAAGGCCTGGGGAGAGTTTGAAACATGAATGACAAGCTATCTATACTTTAGAATTTTTAAGTTTGACAAATACTGACTCGATGAGGAAGAGGAGACTCACTTCTTTTCCCACTGACTTTAAAAAAAAAACAAACTGCTATATATTTCATGCACTTTGACTTTCAGTAAAGATTACTGTACAAATGATGATTGAACTTGGCTGTTTGGCTTCCATTCTTTCCTAGCAAGACAAGTGGTAACACTAGACCATATTTCTTTCCTATTTTAATTTCACATTTGGATTATTTTGTATCTTTAGGAACTGCCTAAAATATCACTAAGGGAGATGACTTGAATGGATGCTGATTTATTTAAGTTTATTCTGCCATTTGAAATATTTGCACTATTTTTATATCAACTCCATCAAATTGGCTACGCTTTTTAACACAATGTGATACAGAGAGGGCTTAGACTTTATGATCAACTGTACCTGGCGGCAAACCTTCCTTCCCCCATTTTATAAAACTGGGCAAATTACTTTACCCACCCCCAAACCTCAAGAGTTCTCATTTGCAAACTGAGGGGAACAAAAACATAGCTACCTTTCAGCATTAGTTTGCAGATGAAGCAGAGGGAAAAATATAGAAAAGCTAGGATGGTGCTTGACAAACGATTACTAATTAGAACTTACTGTGACTATATTTATTATTTTTTATAGAGAACTGATCAGTTAGGAATCTAAATCTATTTGCCCTAATGAAATTCCTTCAAATGTAGATCCCATAGAATACATGAAGATTAATCAATATCAGGACCAAATTTTATTTTACAGTCATTCCTTCAACAGTGTAACAGACATTTTCTGTGCACTCATATTCCACTGGCCCACCCCAGTGTTTACCTGTAGAGTTCCTACATAGTCCTGAGAATGTTTTCTGGCCATAATACAAGGGAGTGGGTATCCCAGGAGAGATGCTCCATCAACAAAAGATGGGAGTTG
The DNA here is from genome assembly GCF_025265405.1 of Mesoplodon densirostris. NCBI lineage: Eukaryota > Metazoa > Chordata > Mammalia > Artiodactyla > Ziphiidae > Mesoplodon > Mesoplodon densirostris. Next base: position 75,321,743 of record NC_082676.1, read on the forward strand.
ACAGATCAGTACTCCAGTTTCCAGGATCCTTGGGGGTGTGTTCACACTGTCTTAGGGTGGCGCTGGTTGGATTGAGCCTCAGTTGCCCAAAGTGGTAATCTGCTCTATATCCTACATACTGTAAACATGCTATCTATTGGTTTTCTTTCCTCCTTGTCTTACTCTCTCATTGTACTTCCTGTGATCACCTCCAAAGTAATGTATCAATACTTGCCCCCAGATCGTTGACTCAGGTCTGTTTCTGAAGCATCAAGACAAGCATCCTGTTACCTGAGCATGTTTACTGTGACCTAGGAACCTAGCTCAGATAATGCAACTTCTTGAAATAACAGCATTTGTGCAGCTCTAACAAGTATCACTTGGACATCTCTACATTCTAGGACTTACTTGTTCCCAGGAATCTAGGCACCTTATTTTAATCCCCTTTTTCTTCTCCTTCTGAGTGTCATCTGGCTGAACGCCTCCAGCACCAACTTCCTCTTTCTCTTCATTCTTTGAAACTATGTAGCTTTGAAACTATGTTAAAACCACACCCTGAGCTTGTTCACTGAAAGGAGGAAAACCTCAAGCAGTTAAATTTTACATCAATCACTAGAATGCTAGTTGGAGATTTTCCTTGAATTTATATCTCTCTCCTCTTTAACCATTCCCAAGGATAAACAAAATTTTAGCTGCATAGATATGCCTATGATCAAGGGGAATATTTTTCAGGGTGATTGCATTTATATTTCTTCTAAACTATTTTTTTTCTTTTAGATTTGAAAAGTCTGTTAGTTTTTAGCTCAATAAACTCATGCCTGGCACCTTCAGGACACTTTATTTTGGATGGAGATGCATAGCCAGGCCAACTAAATGTTTTCTTCTCCTCCAACAGATTTTTTTACTTGTACATGGAGGTGTCCCATGAGTGCAGTGAAGACTGTGTATACAACTTCATCACCACTCTATCCAAACAAGTATAAATAATCTTTTTATGATAATGCCTCTGTCAGATATGAAGGGCTGAACTGCTCTTTTTCTTTCTAGTATTTGCCCATAGTCACTTTTCTTTATCATAGTCAGTCTGTTCTCACTTTGTTATTCCCTCCTTCTAAAGAAATAGCTGAAAAATATTCAAGCCACCCCCGTCCTCACTTACAGGAAAAAATGGATAAACAACATCCTCCAAGTCTTCCCCTCTGTGTAGGAGAAGGTTCATGGGACCACATTTCAGAGTTTAAAATCCATGCAAGTGGAAACTGTTTTATCTAAAAAGGCTTGCTGGTTGTGTGAGCTGCCTAAACTATTGGTATATCCTGAAGAAGAGAATAGTATTCCTCATGATGTTCAAAAAAAGAGCAAAACTTTTGCAGTGAGAGGTGTGAGAATAAGTATTGATTCCAAGGGGTTTGTTCATCTATTTTTTATTTTCCAAAAGGTAAATGTTAAATTCAAAACCTTGATGGAAAACCACCCTTGACATAAGATTATATCTTTCCTTTACAACAGATTTAAATAAAGCATAAACATGCTAATGTCATTTTAATCTAACAAGGAATCTATCTCTTTCATTTCTGACTGTTGTACTGAGTGTTAATAGAAAGACTTTTATATACCTGGTTCTTTTTCTGAATGATGGATTAAAGTTACATCTATATAATTTTAATTCAGATCAAAAATGTTGTATTAAGTGCTGGGAATAAAATTAACCTAATATGCAAATTGTTCAATAAGCCTAACATCCAGTAAAGATATATTTTATGGGGATGAAAAATGAGTGAGGTATATTTTCTGCACCAAGAATGTTTTTGGTATCAAAATGAAATCTAAGGTCTTGAAAGACTTTTTTTATTTTGCATATATCTGACATAAAAATAAAATAGCTTTTCTTTGAAAGTCATATATATTAAGGAATGAAGGTTGAAACTGGGAGTTGACTCTTTTAAAAAGCATCTTTTAACATGTGATTATCCTTTTTATTAATTTCTATTTTGTTGAATGATATGTTATAATTATAGTAATGCATACCTGTGTCTAAGGTGTAGACGGGTCTTGACGTTTTTCAGTTGCCTAGTACCTGGAAATGGGAATCATTAATCTGAGCAACTTCACTTTCTTTGCAGCAGAACTGAGGTAATTTAATCACAAATCCCAATGATCAAGAGAAAATGAACTTATTTAGTCAGACAGTCTTTATTTTGTAACTCTTATGGGAATGAATAAAGATGATCCTGCACTTAACATTAAAATTACACTTAAATTATAGCTGCGAGGATTCTTAGTTGGTCTGGCTAATTCCAATGGTGGAGACACATGTAGGATATTCTCTGGAGAAAGCAGGCCTGAGTGCCAGCTTAGTGACACTATGAAATTTCAAGTTCACCTCACCTCTTTTTTTCTTTTCTGAGCTATATTCTTTAGTGTTCTGCAACAGAGAAATTGGGCATTTTTATAGAGTTGTGGGGATAGCTTGTTTTCTTTGTAAAATTTTCAAAGAATTTATATCATTGCAGGGACCAAGAAATATGTTTGAACTTGGTAGTAACCTACATAAGTAAATCCTTTTCTGAAAACTGGTCAGAAAGTTCAATCAATAAGAAACAGAAATAAGATTCCTTAGTAGAATAGATTTTGGGAAGAGGGTGGTTTTATGCAAACTGTCTAGAGGTTTTTGTTATTGTTACAACATATTTTGATTTTGTTTGTTTTTGAAATGCAGCCACTCATATCCCCAGACCTGAGAAACAACCCCTGAGAGACAACCATTTTTTAGACATATTTACTTTATTTTTGTTTGTTTTTGTTTATGTTTTGGCCATCCCACGTGGCTTGCGGGATCTTAGTTCCCAACCAGAGGTTGAACCCTGGGCAGTGAAAGCACCGAGTTCTAACCACTGGATTGCCAGGGAACTCCCTAGACATGTTTACTTTAAATCCTTCCACTTACAAGTTTCTCCAAACACTGGGTGCCTTGCTGTTTATTCTTCTAGATAATTTCCCCCTTTTGCCTATTCTCTGAGGGTCTTCTTTGCTGAAAACAACTGAGGGCAACTTTTGGTACTTGAAAGGACAGATATCTTTTCCAAGTATACCCTTCACATAACAATCTGCTCAGTAATGAGGAATGAGATTTGAAGCCACCGCATCAGCTTAGGATGTTGTGTTCAAAATAGAAAGCGTACAAGTAAAAAGAAAAGTGAAGTCATGTCTTAAGAGAGATTTCTAACATAACAATGTTTGGTGTTGATAAAAATGAAATAGATGAAGAAAAAGTATAATTTTAAAGAGAAATAAAATGATTAATGATGGAAAAGAAAGTAAAATATAGTTTAAAAATTAGTATGATCCATCACCAAGAAAAGGTATTAGTAAGAAAGTTTGTTATATATTTAAACAATATCTCTTCTTGCTTTCAGAACTACATAACTTTAAAATATTGTGGTTTCTCCTGAAGTTCTAAATTTTATTTCTAAAATTTCTTGCTCCTCCAGTTCATGCTCAATACTTTTTAAAAATTTATTATTGATATATAAATGTTAACTATCTCAGATGTAGACAGATATATAACAATGAACCCTCAAATACCTACCCCTCAGATTCAATCATCATCATCATTTTGCCAGACTGCATTATCTTCCCAATCCCATATATATATATATATATGTAACCATTAAACCATTAGTGGGAAAACTTAACAGAGCTGCTACAAAGAGTTGGTCATCTTTCTCAAAACTTCCTGTTTACTGTACCTAACAGTATTGTTAGGGACAGTGTGAATCCGAGAATCCCTTTTCCAGAATTATTTTCTATTCTGGACACCTTCCCTCAGTCTTCTGTACTTGCCCGGGGTTCCTATTTCTCAAGGAAAACTCAAATGAATCCCTGAGCCCCACACCTAGTCCCTGAAGTTCTGAGAGGTGACACTCTTTAATCCATCAACTATTAATAAGTGGGCAAAAGTATTTTTAATGGATATGTGAATTAGGCAGGGAAGTAGTATAGAAGGAAGAGAAAATACTTGAAAGAGAAAAGAGCCAGAGGGTGAGTCACATGACTGTCAATGGAAGGAAAGAAAGGATAGAAAATATAGAGCGCATTCAATTCCAAGTATTGTCCCATTAAATGTTGTAGACCCAAAGATATTGATGGACTTTGTAATCACTGATTTAACACTAGGGATTTATAATTACAAGTTTCAGGTGGTTTCTGAAGTTTATTTTTCTCTTCTAAGTACACAGAAAAAAATTTTAAGTACTGATCAAATGTATTTTCTCTTTGAAATTTGCCTCAGTGGTGATCAAAACCTGAGATGCAGTTAATTGTTTCACAGAACAGCTGGTATCATTCTTTAAGTAGCCTTCACAAAAAGTCCATTCTTTTGGAACATTCTCCTTTAATCTTTCATTAATGGTAAAATGTTAAACATTTCCCTTTTTGCTATGATTGTTTATTTAATATTTTTTTTACTGTGTTCCTCTCCTTTTCTAGGTCATGCAAATTGATACTTTTGTGATAGCATTTGATCTTTCAAGGAGGGCTGATGTTCTTGATAAATTATCAGCTTGTTAGTCAAGTTGAAGTTTTGATTATATGGGGCACAGCTTTGAAATGGGATTTCCTCTCATCATAACTTACCTGAAAATGTTCCTCTTCATTCGGCTGAACAGAGGAGAAAGTTTTATTAATTAAAGAGATAATTAATGTCACCAAATCAAATAACTCAGCTCGAAAGGTTTTGTTGTTTCTTTCTTGGTTTTTTCAAGTTTGCTTTTTCTTTATAAGGGTGCTGTATATAAAAACCTCAGAAGGGAGATCAGAATAACCATCCTAAGTCATTAAGCGCTGTTGGACCAGCATTTATCTAAATAAATAAGAATGTAAGTTGTTTCCTTGCTCAGAAGCTGGCTGAAAATTTGCTAAGTGATTGATTTGATGCTAATTTTCTGCATGAAGTTCTTATCTTCTTCAAGGCCTGTATGAAAGGAAAATAAATTATGCCAAAATGACGGAGCCCTATGTAGATTTTGTTTTGAATTCAGAAAGTTTGGAAATCTCCTTTGCCCAGCAGGACTAGATCTCCAAGGGACCCATACTTATGATATCACAAAGAAGGCAACTTGCTCTTAAAAGACTGCAGAATTTCTCTATGTCCACATCCCAGTACTTTTTGAGGATAGAACTGAAATAACATATTCATGGCAGGTGCCGCCATGTGGCTCACTCGAACAGTCCTCTCTGTCAGTGTTCAGTGCGGAGAAAGTCCACGCTGTGACCCTCAGCTAGGTTTCTGCCCCAGCCCTAGTTGGCATTGTTGTGTTTTGATTTTGCCAAACCACCCTCTTCATTTCAATGTGTTCATGAATTGAGGAGAAGGATGAGATTTTACATTTCAATATGTGATTCATGGGATGATTGGAGGAAATAAGGGGAGAATTGTGACACATAAAAATGTGTTACTGAATGACAGTCTGACAGAAAGAGCTCTTGACTTAGGACCATAAGTCTTTTTTCCAGCTTTATTGAGGTATAATTAACACACAATATTGTGTAAGTTTAGGTGCACAGCATGTTGATTTGTTACATTTATATATTGCAAAATGATTACCACCAGATTGTTAGCTAACGCCTCCATCACCTCACATAATTATCATTTCTTTTTTGTGGTGAGAACATTTAAGATCTACTCCCCTAGCATTTTTCCAATATATAATACAATATTATTAACTATAATCACCATGCTATACATTAGATCCCCAGAACTTATCTTGTACCTGTAAATTTATACCCTTTGACCAACATCTCCCCATTTTTCCCACCCTCCAGTCCCTGGCAACCACTACTCTAACATCTGTCACTATGAGTTCAGCTTTTTTTAAATCACATATAAGTGATATCATGCAGTATTTGTCCTTCTCTTTCTGACTTATTTCACTTAGCATAATACCATGAGGATTGGGACTTCTCTGGTGGCGCAGTGGTTAAGACTCCACGCTCCCAATGCAGGGGGCCCAGGTTCTATCCGTAGTCAGGGAACTATATTCTACATGCATGCCACAACTAAGGAGCCCACCTGCTGCAACTAAGACCCAGCACAACCAAATAAATAAATTAATATAATATAATATAATATAAAAAAATACCATGAGGATCTGAGGATCATAAATCTTTATGCAGAAATACTCTCTTCACAACCTTTGGGCAAGTTATTTCACCTCTCTGGGCCTTTCTGGGTTGAAGGACTTCAACTCATACCAGTTTCTAGTAAGAATAAAAGGCAACTTTACCTAGAGATTATCATACTAAGTGAAGTAAGCCAGACAGAGAAAGACAGATATCATATGATATTGCTTATATATGGAATCTAAAAATATGATGCAAAGGAACTTATTTACAAAACAGAAATTGATCCACAGATGTAGAGAACAAACTTATGGTTACCAAAGAGGAAAGGAGGGATGAGGGATAATTTAGGAGTTTGATATTAACATATACACACTACTATATATAAAATAGATGACGAACAAGGACCTACTGCATAGCATGGGGAACTCTACCCAGTTTTTGTAATAATCTATAAGGGAAAAAAATCTGAAAAAGAATATATATACATATATATCTCCAAATCACTTTGCTGTACACCTGAAACTAACACAAGATTGTCAATCAGCTATACTTCAATAAAAATTTAAAAATTAAAAAAAAGAATAAAAGGCAACTTTGTTTTTAAGTCATTCTAACTCTAATTCTTTTGATATTATGCTCTAAAATCTCTAGCTAAAACTAAATATTTCAACATTTATTATTATCCAGGACCCCAAATTACGTGAACTTCTGGATGTGGGGAATATCGGGCGCCTGGAACATCGCATGATAACAGTGGTGTATGGGCCTGACTTAGTTAACATCTCCCATTTGAACCTCGTGGCTTTCCAAGAAGAAGTGGCCAAGGTATGTGGATTGAAACTTCTGGAGCTTGTCACCTCAATCTGAATCCGTATGATATTGTCCTGATTCCTATGAAAGACTTTGAGTTTTTGTCATATTTAGCATGTGTTAAAATTCCATCTAAAAGTCATTCTGCTGCCAAGTAGAAGTGTAATTCAAACACTTCCAAGTAATGGCATTGGCTTAGAATAATGGATATTTTACATTAGAAAATAAGGCATTTGAAATAATTTCTTTGCAAAAGAAAATAGAGATGAAACCACATTCCATTTCACCTAAACCTCTTATCCCAACCCATTTTCTCTTAGCCTTACCATCTTCTTTCCATCCCTTTCCTAGAGGGCAGACATTTAAGTACCTATTTAACTTCTTTTACCATGTGCACACTTAACCCATGATTACACACATAGTAGCTGCTCAATTAATATGAGAAAGAATGAAAAGTTTAAAATTTTAAATAGCAATTTTAAATAATAATAAATATTCATTCAGCCATGGACTAGAAAGGTGAATTAGGCATGGCCCTCTCCATTAAGGAGTTGCTAGTTTACTAAGAGAGTGGGTCTTTCAGATGCATACAGAAATAACCAGAACAAAGGCAAGATATATCAAACAAGAAGCTATGAACTTCTGGGAAACTTGGACTCAAGTTTGATGCTTTCTCTAAAAATGTCCAACTGCCATTAGAAGAGAACTGAAATGAACATATTGAAAGAAAAGATTTATTTTTCCATGTTTATGATTTATAAGATACTAGTGATGATCCTGACCCTTCATACAATTTCTTTCCAGAGTTAAGAATATGAATCTAGGAACACTTTGAAGTCTGCATATCATGTCTGTGCCCTTACACAGTTCTCATATGACGGATCAGAACTATGGGGTCATGTCAGGCCAGTGTTCATTGCCTGAGCATTATGATCTATAATTTTTTAAGCCTCAGTGCTCTGATATTTTTTTGAGCTACACCAGATAATCTGACCTGACCTCTAATTCTTTAGTGATTACAGTAGAAGTTTATTCCCAAAAGTTGCATAACATCAACTTCAATTCTTATAATGGAATAAATAAAATGCCAACTAGTTTTGACACACTGAGTTCTTTAGAAACTACTCATCAAGGCTGTGTTACAAACCCCATCTATTTTCTCTCTTTAAGAACCAAGTCACCCATTTACTTCTATGGTATCATTTATGCTTGGAGAGAGACTTCTGTTCAGTGAAACATTGTCTGCGTGACAGCATCGTACTTGCTTGCAATCACTCTTATTCTGGTACCTGCTGGTATTCTGTTGAGTGTATACACTTCACTTCTCAATATATGTATGGATGGTTGGATGGATGGATGAATATAGATAAACAAGTACTAAATATTTCTAAAATATTTTAAAAATATCATTCCTGAAATACAGTCATATTCAGTTTTTTAAAAAAATGACCAATTCATGATATTCATTAACTCTTAGTTAAAAGCATTCACTAAATGACAGTGACTTTCAGGGAGGCTTTTACTGTGAGTGAATATAGTTTTATATTACAAACCAATCTGCATATCTTATATTGCATTAAACCTTTGTGTGGTTGAGTTGAAAATATTATAATTTCCTCCTCTCTTTAATTTCCTGTGGGCTTCTGCTCACTAATTGCCTTTAGGGATTTTGATTACTGAGCCCTGTAGTATTCCCTCTCAGAACTGAATCTATAGACGTTTTTCCAGCAGCTACTTGCTTAGTATAATTAATGAAGATACAGAATATGTTTTGCCTTCCCAGACTGTGATATTCTATAGGACAATTTTCCTCAATTGAAATTGCTCAGCCAGAAGATTAAAATTTGCAAACACCATGTACTCTGAAAACTTAATTTCCACCCTTTTAATTGTCAGCACTGTCTCATAACATCACACCTTCTGTTTAGTCTTCGGAGCCAACATACCTAGTACCTTGCATAGTGCCAGCACCAAAGTAAACAGTTTCCTTCATTATGTATAACACCCGACAGGAACCTGAGTTTCTTTGAAAGTCAAATGTCTTCAGAAAAAATTGTTTACCAAGGGATTCTGGCTCATTCATTCATTCAACACACATTTGTCAGGTGCCTTCAGTGTTCCAGTGTCAGGGACACAGCATTCTGGAGGAAATAAAAAGATAAATCACGATGATGAAGTACACTTACTGTACTGTACAGATCTCAGATGGAGGTCTGTGTGGAAGGATATAGCAGGAGGAGAGGGTATGAGGATGGGGGAAGGGGATTATTTCTTCATGGAGTGCTCAGAGAAGGCAAAAATCTGAAGAAAGTTGCTCAATTGCAACAATATCATAGATTCCTGAGAAATCTCTTGAGTCGATTAAAATTGTTTTTTTTATCAGAACCAGGACTTCAGCTTTCCTAAATATATTATTCCAGATTTGCGTGCTTTCTTTCTTACATAAATCACTTGAGATTGATTTTTTTATTTATTCTTTAAGACAAGTGACTCCTTTCAAAGGTGGATTGGGGGAAAACTGTCTGTCAATTTTTCCCTCTGTAGTTGGACTAGAAGAGTGGTATCTTTTGCAGTTAAGTAAAAGTCACTCTCCTTGTTATGCAGCATGATTTGCCAACTCTCTGTGTCCTAAAGATGGACTTTCCCTGATCCCTTGAGGGATACCTCCCTTTAATATACCTGAAAAATGGGTGGTTTGTTTCACATTTGCCCTCTGAGTCTCACACTTATTCCTGCATCTCCTGCTGCCCTGAGGACCAATGAACACATCCACATTTGCTACTCCTGGAACTACTGGACTTCAACCCCCCTCTCCGGGATGCCCTGAGCCCTCCTCAGAGCTTCAGGGGGGAGGTGAATACCATCATCTTTCCCTTTACTCTCCCACTGTTAATTCCCAACAGTCCTCCACGCACAGCTATGTGAATCCTGGCAAAGGTGGAGGTACCAGCAAAGGAAACTAGCAAAGGCAACAGATGTCGATTTCTTGTATTGTGATGTAGGCTTCTGAAGGACTTTGGCTTTTATTTTGGGAGATGGAAGCCATTGGAGGGTTTTGAGCAGTTGGTGGACTTGGTCTGACTTAACTCTTTAGTCAATAATGGACCGCAAGGGCAGAGGCAATATTGGAAGCAGGGATATCAGGTAAAAAAACTACAGAAATATTTTAAGTGGGTTATTAGTATCTTGGACCAAGGGGGAGCTATGTAGGAGATAAGAAGGGGTCTGAATATCTATATCTACATCTACTTAAAGGAAGAATCCAGAGCATAACAATCACAATTGTATGTTGCATGTGAGAGAAAGAGAAGAATCAAGGATGATGTTAGAGTTTTGGTCCAAGAGACAGGAAGGATGGAAATGCCACTTACTTCATAAGGAAAGTTTAAAGTAGAACACATTTGGTGGTATACAACAAGGCTTCAGCTTTGAATATGTTCAATTTGAGATTATTATTAGATATCCAAAGAAACATGTTGAGTAGGCAGTTAGATATATGAACCTGGGGTTCAATGCCAAATATAATGGAACAGTTTGAAAGTCATCAGGTTATAGATAGTATTTAATGAGACAGGATGAGCTCAGCCAGGAAGTGACTGTAGATAGAGAAGATGTCCAAGACCTGAGTCATTGATACTCCAACATGAAGAGATTGAGGAGATAAGAAAGAATCAGAAAAAGTAGGCGGAGAAGGAGTAGCCAGTGAGGTGGCAAAGAGGCCAGTATGTGTGTTTGGGAGCCAGGTAAGCAAAGTGTTTCAAGAAGAAGAGAGTGATCAACAGGATCAAATACTACTCATAGGTCAAGTAAGATGAAGGCCAAGAATTGATGGGTGGATTTAAGGATATAGAGGTCATTGGTGACCTTGATTAGAGCAACTACAGTGGAGTAGGAGGGTCAAAGTCTATTGGAGAGGTCTCTGGGGAATATCAGTAGAGGCAAATTAAGAAACCAAAAGAGATTGCTCTTGTGAGAAGTTTTGATGTAAAGGGCAGGGGAAAAATGAGAAAGATGCTAGAAGGGGGAAGTGAGACCAAGAGATAGTTTTTAAGATGGGCGAAACCACAAAATACATGTATGCTTGTGGGAATGATCCTGTGGAGGGAAAACAATGTAAGCGAGTCAGAGAATTGCTAGAGCATGTCCTTGAGCGGTCGAGAGAGTGGTAGGATCTAGTACAAGGCTCAGTAAACTACAGCCTGAGACCAAGTCTGACCTACCACTTGTTTTTATAAACAAAGTTTTATTGGAATATAACAATGCCTATTTGTTTACAAATTATCTATGGCTGCTTTCACTAGACATAGTTGAGTAGTTATGACATAGAACATATGGAGTACAAAGCCTAAAATTTTATGCTCTGGTCCTTTACCAAGAAAAAGAAAATTGTTGACTCTCTCTTATTCACAAACAGAGGGGCTGTGCTCAGACAGGAGCAAGGGCATTAAATCAATGAGAGGAGGAAAACTGGAGTCCATCAGTAGAGATGCTGGTAAATCATCCATGTAATAGAGGGAACTGTAGATGTTTTTTGATTGCTTCTGTTTTCTCAGTGCCAAAGACAGAAGTCAGTAGCTGAGAGTAAGGACTATTAAATCCTCAAGGCTTTTTTCCACACCAGTTGGCGAATTTCTTTAAATATATGACTGGTAAGGTTAACACGGACTGCAAAATACAGATCATTTACATCAGCTCCAAAAAACAGTGCCATTTGAACAAGTTAACTGATTTATCAGGTCAATGCAAAGTTTTCTATTGGTCAAGAAGTCTGAAGATAAAATAATTCTCTTCTTCCTGCCCAGTTCTAATCCCCTTTCTAATATTGTGCTTTCCTTTGAAGTGGGAGACTACATAGAGATGTCTAATTGTGCCTACTTCTTCCTGCAGTCATGCAACCTAAACACCATTGTGTAGGTTAAAACAGATTGCTCTGAGCCAGGAGCAGGGTTCACAGGGCCATATGCTGATGTTTACTGTCAGGTCTCAGGGATCCAGTATGTAACTCATGGGAGATCACTCTTCATCAAGAGAATTTCAGTAAGAAATGAATCTGTCTCAGGATTAGTAAAGAGGAATCTCTGTGTGCAAAGGCAACAGAGGCGGAGACTTCCCTGTTTGGATTTAGAAATCTAAAATGATTTTCAGCATGTCTTCCCTCTGGGTTCTGGTCCCTGGAGGCTCACCCTGTCACCCACCTGCCCAATTCCTATCCCAGATCCTTGTTCAATCCAATGGCCTATCACCCCGAGAGACAGGATTTGAGATTCCAGCTCTGATATTCAGTTCTAATTGGTTAGATATTCTGATAGGCCCCCTGGGTAGATACATTGTTGAACCACCACCCAGTTTGGCAAATTTCAGCCCAGAGATTGTTTTAGTGTATTAAAATGCAGTGGATTATGACAGCAAGGACCCAGGGAGTTAAGATTGAGATGTCTAATGACAGAGCCATGAAGGGGAAATTTCATGTCCACTTCTCTGCACAAGAATTGAAAGACGCCATTGTTTCCAATCCTTAATATTTTACACACTGAATTCTCTTGAGCATTTATAAATTGGAAAAACAAAATAAAAAATATTTTTTTGTTTAACCATGCTACTCGTAGGGACTTGACCTGATTTTTTTTAACTTTGATTGAAATATAATATACACAGAAAAGTTCACAAGCTGTAACTATATAACTTGATGAATTTTTGAAAAAAGCACACACCCATGTGAGCAGCACCCCAATAAAGAAACAGAGCATCACCAACACCCCAGGTGTCTACCCTATTAACACACCCTATTTTAACCTGCAACTTTATAAATTAGTTTTACCTGTTTTTAAAATTTCTGTAAATGAAATCATAGACTACGTTTTCTTTTTGGTCTGACTTCTATTACTCAAAATTTATATTTATGAGATTCATCTACATTTTGCATGTGGTTATACTTTGTTCATTCTCTTTGCTAAATAGTATACCATAATTTATTTATCTATTCTATAGTTGATGGACATTCAGGCAGTTTCCAGTTTGAGGTTATTACAAATAGTGTTGTTATAAATCAAAACTACAACAAGGTATCAACTCACACCAGTCAGAATGGCCATCATTAAAAAGTTTACAAATAACACATGCTGGAGAGGGTATGGAGAAAAGGGAACTCTCCGACAGTGTTCTCCTACAGGGAATGTAAATTGGTGCAGCCACTATGGAAAACAGTATGAAGGTTCCTTTAAAAACTAAAAGTAGAGTTGCCATATGATCCAGCAATCCCACTCCTGAGCATATATCCAGAGAAAACTATAATTCGAAAAGATATATACACACCAATGTTCATAGCAGCACTACTTACAATAGCCAAGACATAGAAGCAACCTAAACGTCTATCAACAGATGAATGGATAAAGAAGATGTGTTTTATATATGTGTGTATATATATATATATATATATATATATATATATATATGTATGTATATATTCACACACACACACACACACACAGTGCAATATTACTCAGCCATAAAAAAGAGTGAAATAATGCCATTTGCAGCAACATGGATGCACTTAGAGATTACGTACTAAGTGAAGTAAGTCAGAAAGAGAAAGACATGGACTTACCCAGTGGTCCAGTGGTTAAGACCTTGTGCTTCCAATGAAGGGGGCATGGGTTCAATCCCTGGTTGGGGAAATAAGGTCCCACATGCCATGCAGTATGGTTAAAAAATTTAAAAAATAAAATAAAATAAAAAGAAAGACAAATACCATATGATATCATATGTGGAATCTAAAATATGGTACAAAATGAACCTATTTATGAAACAGAAACAGACTCACAGACATAGAAAACAAACTTATGGTTACCAAAGGGGAAAGTGGGTGGGGGAGGGATAAATTAGGATTTTGGGATTAGCAGATACAAACTACTATATATAAAATAGATAAACAAAAATGTCCTACTGTATAGGATAGGGAACTATATTCAATATTCTGTGATTAAACCATAATGGGAAAGAATATGAAAAAATATATATATATATATATGTAACTGAATCACTGTACACCAGAAACTAAAACAACATTATAAATCAACTATACTTCAATTTAAAAATAAAAACAAACAGTGTTGTTATAAACATATGCCTTCCTGTGAAGTATGTAATTGATGGTCATAGGTCTTCCTATGTCTAGTCTTGATGGATATTGCCAATTTCCCAAACTGGTTGAGCTAGTTAGTTTTCTAAATGTTAATTCACTCATGCAAAAAAAATCTTTAACAGAGGATCTCTGTCTGTTAAATTATTAGATTTTGAAGTAACTGTCACAGAATAAATGTGCTCTCCAAAAATATGTTCTATAAACTGACATCAGTTTTCAGTAGCTATTTCAGAATTTGGGGGTAACCTCTGTCACCTATGCAGGTATGAATATCATAGGCAATCTAGTTTACTCATTTGGGGAGTGCGATCTGGGATTTCCTGGAAGTTTACCTTAACTGCATCCACACCATTTGCTTGCCCACCATCCAAATAACTTGCAAGCTCTCTGAATTTCCTAATTAGCTCTCATATCTCTTTCCTCATCCTGCTCCCCCCGCCCATCTTGTTCAAGTTCTTGATGGGTCCCATCTGTAGATGCCTTCTACCTCCTTTCCTAGAATCCTCTCTTTGCTCTCCAACTCTGTGTGTCTATCTGCTAGGAATGATCCTAAAAAAAACCTCAAACCTGATCATGCTTCAAATAATTTTCATTGCATATTACCCACAAAATGAAGTTTTCTGCCCATATCATTCAGTCATTCATTTAATGAACAAATATTCATTGAGGGTGTAGTATGTGGCAAGTACTAGGGATTTATCCGTGACCAAAACAAACATAGCCTCTGCCCTTAGGTGCCAGTGAATCACCACTTGGACCCTAGCACCATTCTGCCTCAACTGTTCTTAACCACCTGTGATTCTTTCTTCCTTTATAATGGTAATTCTTTGCTCTCAGAAGTGTGTGCTTTCCTAGATGTCCCTTCTCATTCTGTCCAGGAGAATTTCCAAGCCTCCGCAGGGACTCAGCTTACTCATCCATCTCCCCTTCTATTTCATGTGTTCCACGAAAAACTGATGGTTCCTTCCTGTTCTTTGATGAACCCTATGCATATTTGCTATTGCATTTCTCACACTTAAATTATCTGTCAGTGTGTCTGACACCCTACCCTGGATTTGTGAGCTGCTTAAAATCAGAAAACATAGCTTAGTCATTTGTGTTCCCAAGATCTATCTTAGTGCTTAGCTGGTATTAGGCACTCAATAAATGTGTGTTTTGGCAGAAAAATAAAAAGAAAGAAAGGAAAAAGGAGGGAGAGGGGAAGGGAAGGAGCAAGAAAGGGAGAAAGAGGCTTATGAATTCTTGAAAGCAATTGATAGATCATGAAAAAATGTAGAGCCATGGAGACTTTGAACATCATACACTCCAATATCCTCATTTTTGAGTCCAGAAAATTGAGGTTTCTGAGCTAGTTGCTCCAAGGTCCCTTCCCCCCACCCTCTACCCACCAGTTACCACATGTTTTCTGGAGAAAAGAGAAAATATCTTCAGCTGGTCAAATAATTGAGGCCTTTTAGGGGAAGGAATAAGAGAAGGTGCCACAAAGGGGGTGGGGGCTTTTTTTAAGAAAAAGAAATTATAGTCTACTAAATGAAATAGAAAAGAGAAAGAGGGACTAGTGAAGGGTCCTGCCACAGCCTCCTCTGGCCATTCCTGATATAGAACTTGATTCCTCAAAAACCTTGGGACTTTTCTTAGACTGTCCTTCAAATTAATAATATAGATATTTAAAACTGACCTCAATAGACACAAAGTTCTTACATTTCTTTTTATTCTGAGACATGTACATTGAGATAATAATTTTCAAACACTAACAGATATTCTGTACAAAATGTGAAGTTGATATCATTTCCTTTTTGAACTTAGCACCAACTTATGGTAAGTGAGCAATGGATATGTCTTGCTTTTCTTTAAATGAAAATGATTAAGAAAAAGAGAATGAGGTACGATATATTCTTTTCAGCAATGTATTTTGGGACATAATGGAAAACTGTGCTGATCTCCTTGGGGGTAGACTATGTGTGCCAAAAATATTGCCATATTGAATATATATTGCTTTTTACACATGTGAAAAGTTAGCCCTCTTGGTTATTGTGTTTTATGTGATATTCATTCACTGCTATTCCTGGCCTTCTCATATGCCTATGTCATCTTAGGATATTCCCCCCACCCAATCATAAATAAGGACCAAGTTCTTGACAGGTCAATACATTGCACTGTTAGTCTTGGGATTTTACAGTTGTGGATGTCCTTTGTTGGAAAATGAGATTTACCCCCACGTTCTGCACTTGAGTTTTGGATGAGTGTGGGGCAGGTGAAAGATGTACATTATAAACTTTCAACTTGTGGAAGTGTTACCCATCTGGAACATCCATATAAAAGTTTAAAAGTTCAAAAGTAAAAAAATAAAATAAAATAAAATAAAATAAAATAAAAAAGACATTCATTAAAAAAAATAGAGGGGAAACAAAAGGCAACTCGGATGATAATCTCTTCTTACACTCAGATAAGAACCAGCAATTGAAATTCTGTTGATTGTGGAAGAAATCACCCTTGCCCACCTTCCCCTGCTGTCTCTTCTCATTCCTTAAACAAAAGCTTCTTTTGAACCAGGCATTGTTCAAGGATGCCATGAAAATGAATTAATGCTTAACTTAAGGGAAAGTACATATGCAAGGAGACAGAAATGATCATGATTTCAGACTGTGGGCTACTGTTAGTCCACTTTCCCCAGGAAAAAAGACAGGAAACTGCTTAAGCAGCAGCATCTTCACTTTTCTTCCATCCATTCCATAACACAGAAATAAGCTGCTTCCCACTCGTTCTTCTGCCTCCCTGTCTTCTGAGCCTGGCAGCTGAGAAAGCCCTAATTGTATTATCTGCGTACCTTACCTTAAAGCAGGCACAAAGGTACATTTAAAAAAATCAGGGCTTCCCTGGTGGCACATGATTAAGAATCCTCCTGCCAATGCAGGGGACCCTGGTTCGAGCCCTGGTCTGGGAAGATCCCACATGCCATGAAGCAACTAAGCCTGTGTGCCACAACTACTGAGCCTGCGCTCTAGAGCCCATGAGCCACAACTACTGAAGCCTGAGCAGCCTAGAGCCCGTGCTCCACAAGAGAAGTCACCGCAGTAGAAGCCCGTGCACCGCAATGAAGAGTAGCTCCACTCGCTGCAACTAGAGAAAGCCCTTGTGCAGCAACAAAGACCCAACACAACCAAAAATAAATAAATAAAGAAAAAAATTTAAAAATCACCATAATTTTTTTTTTTTTTTTTTGCGGTATGCGGGCCTCTCACTGTTGTGGCCTCCCCCGTCGCGGAGCACAGGCTCCGGACGCGCAGGCTCCGGACGCGCAGGCTCAGCGGCCATGGCTCACGGGCCCAGCCGCTCCGCGGCATATGGGATCCTCCCAGACCGGGGCACGAACCCGTATCCCCTGCATCGGCAGGCGGACTCTCAACCACTTGCGCCACCAGGGAGGCCCTCACCATAATTTTTTATTATGAATACACAATGATGAAGAGAATGGATAAGTCACTAAGACATGACATAAAGGAAGAAGAAATCTAAGAAAATTTGGCTTACATGTTTAATTACTGTGAAAAAAATACCTGCTATCCTTTGAAAGTGGCATGTTGACCTGTTTCATCTAATGCTTTAATGTCAGTTGTTATGTTTAGGTTTCCAATGCATTAAATGCTCCCAAGGAATAAGATGTTCCTAAGAATAAAACATTTTCTTTTGAAAATACTTTAAAATAATCTTCCTATTGGCTATTTAATAATAATCATTCATTCATTCACTCAACAAATACTTAATTGCCTACTGTGTACCAGGTACAATGTTGACTGCTGGGGATAAACTAAATAGACAAAAATGATTGTCTTCATGAAGCTTACTTAATGGTGGGTGTAGGGTGATGATAACAAAATAAATAAGATGGTGATAGGTGCCAGGGGGAAATAAAGCAGGGAAGAGAGATAGAACGTGTTGCGGGGGGGTGTGTATTTCAATTTTAAATAAGTTGGTCACATAAGGTTACACTGATATGATGAAGAAAACCGTGAAGATGTTGGAGTGTGCCAAGTGGTTATCATGGAGGAGAGTGATGCTGAGATAGATGTGACCCAGTGTGTTGGTGGAAGAGAGTGATAAGCAGGGAGGAGAACAGGGAGAGGTGAGAGGAAGAGGCTGGGGGATGTGACAGGTGACCCAAATAGTGGTGGGTGGCCACTGTGAGAATTTGGTTTTACTCTCAGTGATGCAGGTATCTATTACATCATTTTGAGCAAGGGATGGATTTGGGGTGATGTATTTTAACAGGATTGTTCTGGTTGCTCTGTTGAAAAGCCACAGTAGGGCTATAGAAACAGAAACAAGGAGAGCAGAGTGCTTGGGTTAGAGATGGTGAGAAATGGTTAGATTCTGGATGTATTTTGAATGTGAAGCCAAAAGAGTTACTGAATGTATCAGATACATGAAATAAGAGAAAGAGAGAGCTAGGGATGATCTCAGGGCCTTTTGGAATTTCATTTATTGAGAGAGGGAGTGAGTTAGGAAGGGAAAATCAGAAATTTGGTTTTGGACATAAAATTTAAAGCAGTGTTAGCCCCAAAACAGCAAAATGAGCACAGGTGTGATCTCTTATCTCTCTTGAGTTACTGTGAATATGATGATAAAAGAATATAAATACACAATGATGAAGAGAATGGATAGGTCACTAAGACATGATATATTTTAGTAAGTTTGCAGGAGAAGGAAATGGAAAGAGAAAAGTGTCTGATAGAGTCAAGAAGACCACAGTCTAGGTTACATAGGGAGTTACAGCCAAGGAAGCTCCTGACCTACTCAGAAACAATTGAGACATGCTCTAGACTCGAGTTCTACCAGCCCAGCAGAACATGGAGTAAGAATTGGGGGTGAGAAAACTAACCTTCCACTCCTTCCTCCTGATCCTCATGTAGAATTAATCAATAACCAATTACTTCCTGGGTCAAAGATCTGAATGTCTGTCGTTTATGAAATTGAACAATTTGAAAAATATTATGGTGGCTAGCATTGGAGTTCAGGATCCAGAGTAAAGCTCTTCTCATTCTAGCATTTGTGGGTACTACACCATGGTGGCTGGCACCCACATGCTCACTGGGAAAGAAGTCTGCAAGCTGGTCATTCTTACTCCCACACCCAGAGCTCCCAGTTGGTCCTCCTATTGCCCCATCTAAGATGTGGACTAACAATAAAACATCCACAGACTGTAGAGAAATGCTACAATACTGAATGACAAAGGAAGCCAAGATGAACAAAAAGAGAATGATAGACACACAGGATAATTAAAGAAACAAATAATTAAAATAAAAAATGAGAAAATATCTTCAGAGAGAATTTTAAATATATTTTATCCTTAAGAAAATAACAAGGACTTCCCTGATGGTGCAGTGGTTAAGAATCCACTTGCCAATGCAGGGGATACAGGTTCAAGCCCTGGTCCAGGAATATCCCACATGCTGTGGAGCAATTAAGCCCGTGTGCCACAACTACTGAGCCCGAGTGCCACAACTGCTGAAGCCCGTGCACCTAGAGCTGGTGCCCTGCAACAAAAGAAGACACTGCAATAAGAAGCCCATGCACTGCAACCAATAGTAGCCATGAGGGTTTTGGACAGAACCACTTCAAGAATATGGTTGAGTGACATGAACACTATGGAAAGGATGCTTTGGGTATTTCATATTGGGGCATTTGATGGACATTTTCTCAGTTGTGCAAATTAGCAATGACTCAGGAAACTAGCTGGAGAGAGAGATGGGTGTCTCCTCAGCTGATGCTCAAAATATGTGAGACTCACAAAGATACAACTGAAAACCTCTCATCATGAAAACATAACCAAAGCAAACATTTTTCTCTTTTCTTCCACTCTGCGCCAAGGATGTTGCACTTTCGGGTGTTTTATTTCTTTCCATTTGAAGAATTCTCTTAAGGTTCATTTTAACTTGATATCACCACATTAAACTTTTCCCATTGGGCAGGAGAATATCAAAAGGTGTTAGAACAGGGCTAGGGATATACTAGACTGTTAGCTCTCAAAATGTGGATCCTTACATCCACATCTCGTACACTGCACTTCCAGGCATGTAAACTCTTCCTTAGACCATCAGGATAGAGCAGTGCTTCACTTATCCAGGGAAAGATAATTGGGCAAGAATCTTCAGAATACAGCCCAAAACATAAAACAAAGCATAAAGCATATCTATAAAGCCAATGCAGATGCTCTAAGCCCTAAAATTAAAGTTTCTGTACTTTATTAACTGGAAAGTCCCCTCAGCCCCATGCTAAACACAGGACTGTGAGTTCTTATAACTTATCCCAGCATAGTTCAAATTACAAGAGGAAATGTGTAAAGCTATTATCCAAAACCCTGTAGCAAACCATGATGAATGAATACTTATGACAATGAAGAAGACATAAAAATTAATTTCACAAACAATAAATTATAAAGCATGGATGTAATTCTGTTTCATTTACACATTCATTCATTCATGCAGTCAACTCAGGTCAACAAGTATGGATTTATTCCCCAGTGTATAAAAAACTGGCTGCAGGGCTTCCCTGGTGGCACAGTGGTTGAGAGTCCACCTGCCGATGCAGGGGACACGGGTTCATGCCCCGGTCTGGGAAGATCCCACATGCCACGGAGCAGCTGGGCCCGTGAGCCATGGCCGCTGAGCCTGCGCGTCTGGAGCCTGTGCTCCGCAACAGGAGAGGCCACAACAGTGAGAGGCCCGCATACCGCAAAAAAATCAAAAACAAACAGACAAAAAACTGGCTGCAGAACTATAAGATCTCACACAAGTTGTAGGATGATGCACATCCTTTTCTTCCTACTCCTATGAATGATGATATGTAGTGTTTTCTATACTCCTCCAGTTACAATGATTTGATTGTCATGGACACTAATACGTTCTTACTCAAATAGATTGTTCTAGAGGTAAACCAATCAGAGACCTTTCCCAGGATTTTTCATATTGGATATGAGGAAATCAATCAGACTCTCTCTGGTGGTGGGAGGCGCCATATGTGACAACTCTTGGTGCAGTTGGTGGCCATGGGGAAGAAGTTGGTCAGTCAGGAAAAAAGTAATGACATCAGGAAGAGAGAGCAGTGAAAAAGCAATGAAGAGGGCTTCCCTGGTGGCGCAGTGGTTGAGAGTCCGCCTGCCGATGCAGGGGACACCGGTTCGTGCCCCGGTGCGGGAAGATCCCACAAGCCGCTGAGTGGCTGGGCCCGTGAGCCATGGCCGCTAAGCCTGTGCGTCCGGAGCCTGTGCTCCGCAATGGGAGAGGCCACGACAGTGAGAGGCCCATGTGCCGCAAAAAAAAAAAAAAAAAAAAAAAAAGCAATGAAGAAATCCTCCCTGGTATCCAGACCACAGTTTCCTGATACTCTGCAAACTGCAGTTTGTCAAATTTTTCCTTCAGTTACAGGAAATACTCAGTGTCCTTGGCAAATTCTCCTATTTCCTAGGCTAGTTTGAGTTGTGCTTTTGGCAACTGTAGCCTAAAGACATTTGAATAACATGCACCTTTCCTTGATATTACATTATATGAGTAATATGGATTCTAGTGTCCCAGTGCTGATAATACTGGGTTGTAATATGCTTCCTGGTATCGGTAATTATATTGTATTTGACAACCATTTGTCTTTGACTATGAGATCAACATTTTGACTATAAAATATAAATCTTCACTGCCACCCAAAACAGAGGAACTGTGCCGGAAATTTTGCCAAAATTCTAAATGCTCTACATAGACCTGTAAACACAGTTACTTCTCAGACAGTCTTTTCTGCTTTTAATGAAAGTCTTTGCAGCTCATATTCCATCTTTCACCATGAAAAGATTCTTTACTGTGTCATTAAGACAAATGCACGGCAAGATGAATTCTGATGCCTGCCAGCAGGTGGGAGAAATGTGCTCAGCCATGCAACTCAACCCTGAATGAGCTGTGCATTGTTCCTTCTTACTCAAATCCCAACCTGCTACCTGATGATGAGCAGAGGTATTATTATTAATACCTTATTAATGATGGCAATAGGGGTTTTCCAATAAATTAAAAAATAAATGGAAAGCTATTAAAATTGTTAGGACTTTCATATGTCTCACAAATATTAAAATACCCTGTTTTAAATTATAATTTATTCCAGGAACCTTTTATTTAAAAAATACAATAGATTGAGACTTCCGAATCAGATACTTTGGAAATACCTGCTTTTAGATTATTGTCATCTGTCACTCCTTTTACTTCATTAGGGTAACCATTGACTCATAATTGCTTATAAAATTATAGATTATAATTTTATATATATATATATACCTACAGCGAGAGAAAGAGATTTGGTATTCCTTTTAGAATATTCTCATTTCCCCAAAGAACTCACTGAACAAATACATGTTTTTGAGGACAGAGTTCACATTCTGCCTTTTCTCTGTGACTCTAGAAGCTTGGTATCAGGTCACAGCCGTGGACTGGGTGCCTGGCATGCCACGATCACGGGTGACATTTACAAGACACAGTTACTATGTTTAATTTTGTTTCTATCAATAGGACTAAGACTGACCACCACCTTGTGCTTGAGCTCAAACCTCAAACAAACAAACAAAAAAAACCCTCCCCTTTTTAAAGACAATGAGCACAAATACCCAAAGAAAAAATGGGTTAAGAATGTGAACAGGAAATTTGCAGAAAAGAAAAAGTGGAACAACCCTGACATATGTAAAACAAGGCTCAACCAGGCAGGTGAATCAGGGATGCCAATTAAGACCAATCCAAGGTCCCACACTGCATACATCAGATTTGCAAAAAATTTCTGAAAGGCTGATAATAGCAAGTTGTTTTTGAAAATGTAGGAAAGTACAAGCTCTCCTACACTGCCAAAAGGAACACAGAGTGTCCTTACTGCTTTGGTGAGCAAGCAGCTGCCTCTAGTACTGCTGAAGATGCATGGATCCTAAGAATACATCATGATAATAACCCTAGAGAAACTTCTGTCTG
Organism: Mesoplodon densirostris; assembly: GCF_025265405.1. Taxonomy (NCBI): domain Eukaryota; kingdom Metazoa; phylum Chordata; class Mammalia; order Artiodactyla; family Ziphiidae; genus Mesoplodon; species Mesoplodon densirostris. Next base: position 75,344,786 of record NC_082676.1, read on the forward strand.
TGGCTTGAGTCAACAAAAAATAGGTTTGTGCAAATAAACATTTTTGAAGGAAAAAACCACATATGTTCATCAACAGAAGAATGAATTAGTTATACATTCTTATAGTGGAATAATATAGTAGTTAAAATTAATGACCTATATCTACATGAGAAGCAAGGACACGTTTTAAAGACATAATGTTGATTGCAAATAGCCATTGGCCAAAAGATGCGTACAGTATGATATGATTTATGTAATACTTTAAATAAACATATAGGAGTCCATACCAGGGACTGGCAAACTTTTTTCTGTAAAGGGCCAGCTAGTAAATACTTTGCCCCTTGGGAGTCTCTGTTGCAACTACTCTACTGGGCCACTATAGCATGAAAGCAGCCATAGACAATACATAAATGAATGAGCATGGCCGTGTTCCAGTAAAACTTTATTTAGAAAAACAGGTGACAGGCTGGATTTAGCCCTCAGGGGTTTGTTGAACCCTGATAAAGACCATTGTCCACAGAATCCATATGAAAATAGATAAGGTATTGATATCTGCTTTTCAAAATAGAGCTTGCTCCTGGGAAAGTGAGAAGAATGGAATCAGGGAGAAGCACACCATAGAATAAGTCTGCACTGCAGTGTCTTAATAATATAATTTTTATAAAGCACGGAAACAAATATCACAAACTGGTAACATTTGTTAAATTTGGATATGTGTTAGTTACACTGTTCTATGCATTTTCAGGTGTAACAGAGATACGTAATGCTAGAAAAAGGAAAGATTCAGAAATACATTAAAATACTAAAGATAGCATGCATCAGAACAATGGGAAACAGAAATATCTGCAAGAATGATATTTCTTCCAGAAGGTTCTGTCTTAGTCTGTATACCACTTGTGTTCATAAGTTGAGCCAAAACGTTAAGAGGTGTGAATTGTTGATGGGAGAAATTTCTCTCTGTTCTCAGAATTATGAACAGTTGTTGAATAGCTTCATGACTAGTATTTGGATCTAGGGCGGCTAGATCTAAAAGTTATTGAATCTCTCTCTTCACATTAGTTCAGTCACGTTCAAGTTGAATCTGTGAGTTCCTCTATCAGAGTTCTAAGACTTTAGAGCTGCATTTTGTGATGGACCTCACCCCTCTCTCCATCTTATCATTTTTCCTCTACCATCATCATCATAGCATAGTGGTAAGGTGTATACTTTATGAACTTCACACTTTATTTCATCACTGTAACATAATGGTAAAGTGTTCAGACTCCAGAGGCAAACTTCCTGGGTTCAAACCTCGGATGTGCCTCTAACCAGCTGTGGGACCTTATGCTAGTCATCAGTCATCATTGCATGCCTCTGTGCCTCAGTTATCTCATTTGTCAAAATAGGGTGGTAATAACAGAGTACATCTCATAGGGTTGTTGTGAGTATTAAAAAGTTAATTACTGGGCTTCCCTGGTGGCACAGTGGTTGAGGGTCCGCCTGCCGATACAGGGGACACGGGTTTGTGCCCCGGTCCGGGAGGATCCCACATGCCGTGGAGCAGCTGGGCCCGTGAGCCATGGCCACTGAGCCTGCGCAACTGGAGCCTGTGCTCTACAATGGGAGAGGCCACAGCAGTGACAGGTCCACGTACCACAAAAATAATAATAAATAACTAAATAAAATAAAATAAAATAAAATAAAATAAGATAATTACTTACAAAATGCTTAGAACAGTACGTAGCTCATAGTAAGTGCTAAGTCAGTGTTTTAAACACAGCATAGTTAAGTGGATTTATTTATCATTTTTATCTTTTTGAACTGTATGTAGCAGCCATCTTAAAATGTTCTAGGACAAAATGACAGAAAGCACAGTATCTAAGAGTACAGGTTTTGGAGCCCAAGAAATCAGTGATCTAACCCCAAACTGTGATCTTATTAACTCTGAGGATATAAATAAATTTTATAAGTGCTTTGAAACTTTGAATCCTCATCTGTAAAATGAGGCTAATAACAGTACCTGCCTCCTAGAGAATTACTGTAAGAATTAATTAAGTTGTTGGATGCAAAGAATTTAGCTCAGTACCTAGTAAAAACTCAAACAATACCTATGAGTGTAACTGAAACTTGTAAAATAATTGTTAGTAGCATTAAGCAAACACATAAATCCTGTGGCAAGAATGACAGAAATTAAATAACTTTAGAAATAAAAGTACATTAACTTTGTGACATGTTAGGAAAACTTAATGGTGGCAAGACTGGGATCTCAGTAACGACGCCGGGGTGAGGGAATTGCAGAAATCATCTTGTGGTGGAAGATACGAACACGTGCATGTAAACTCCAGGTGAAATCCCACAGAAGTTGATCTTTAGATCCATTTCCTCTAGTTCAGGTCTCTGTAATCCCCATCACAAGAAGAGATCGATCCTACGGCAGAAAATGTCACTTAAGAAGCTTCAGGGTTTAACTAGCAGGGGCTGACCCAAGCTTAGTAGCAATCATCAGAACTTTGCCTCAGAAAGTAGAAAAACAAATACTCCAGATTAAATAAGAAGCTGTCCTTCCAATGCCATACTAACTAGGGCCCAGCGCTGGATTTATGAGAGCCCTGCCAGGTTGGGAGCTGTCTACCCTGCAGCAAAGCATATGTCATAATCTCATGATGAGCGGAGGCTGAGTCTGCTTTAAGCTGTTCTGGCCACATCTCTTAGCCATGTTGTTCTTAATACAGCTGTAAGGGCTTTTTGGTTATTCTAAAACAAATGACCAAAATATTTCTTTATTTGCTTGGGAAGCAAGTAGACAAAGATTAGAATAATGCTTAAAGTTCTGACCCTGGCCCAGCAGTACACTTAAACATGCATAAAATATATAAAAGTTTCTTGGAAAAAATGCAGATTTTGAGTCAGAGATCTGGTGTGGAGCTGACAGTTCTACATTTCTATCAAGCTTTCCGTCAGTGCTGTAAGTCCTCTTGCTACTCATAGCCTCATCTGACATAGCCCTCACTTGGGATACAGATTCTTTGCCACCCCCTCCCCAGCATCTGCATCAGCATCTGCATTTTAACAAGACCTCCAGTGATTTGTATGCACATGAAAGTTTGAGAAGCCCTGCTCTAGAACGTATGTAAACCAATTTCTCCAACACTTTGGTTGCACATCCCCTATTTACACAATGTAGCTACTTCTGGTACCCAAAAGTCCTGAAACTTGTTATCCGTCTGACTCTAACAGTGGTCTACCCATATCCCCTCCAATTCATTCACCATTTTCATATAAAACACCTCGATGGGGATGGGCTTTCACTTCCAACAGCCAGCACCCAAGTCTCTTTGTTGTATGCACCCTCTGGATGCTGGAACCCCCTTTGCCTACTATCGAGGAAAGCAGGAAGTGCCTGGGGATTTCCATCCCCTCCAGCAAGCCCTGACCCAAGACTAACAGGCACAGGGATCACCATACTCCAGCTCCTTTTCTGCTCATCAGAAAACTCAAGTTTCAGGAGTGGTCTACACAGGGAAAGATTAAGCCAAAATTACCATCTGCGGAGTTTGCTTGGTATCTCAACTTTCTGCCTTCTTCTCTTCCCAATCCTTCTCATTCCCTTATAATGTGCCAGGGAACACTTTGTAATAAACCCATTTCTCATAAATCCTTGTCTCAGGGTCTGCTTCTGGGGAACTCAAAGTAAGACACATGGTGTTTTAGCTCAGTGTAATATAGACTGAGACCAGTACCCCACCAAGGATTGAGTTATTTCTCAAGTTGCTTTGGTTACTGCTTTAGACTCTGAATTTTGATTCAGCCTGGGTCAGATTTTCTGCATATCTCACAAGGCTGCAGGAAGTCCATGGATTCTAGGAATTCCACACTTGGAAATTTAGATGCTCACATTCTGAGAATGTGGTAAAATAAATTATGCCTTACTTTCTGAAACAGCTGTGGCTGTGCAGTGAAGGTGGTGATGATGCAGTCCTTCAGCTGGCTTTATAAAGGACCCATAGAAAGAGAGAAGGATCTAGAAGACCTGCCCTGACTAATGCTGCAGCCATGGCTCCCAGCTATGTGTGGCTGTTGAGCACTTGAAAGGCTGCCAGTGCAAATTAAGACGGGCTCTCAGTGCAAAATGCACAGCTCATTTCAAAGACTAAAGCACATAAAAAGAATTATATAATAGCTCAATAATTTTTATGTTGATTACATGGCTAATAATATGTTTGAAATATTGGGTTAAATAAAATATATTATTAAATGTGTTTCACCTGTTTATTTCTACATTTTTTAAAGTGGCTACTGGAAATTTAAAATTATATGTGTAGTTCACATTATATTTCTGCTGGACTAGATGTAATAGAGGTCTTATCTTTCAGCCTTAAAGGTCAGACCCAATTAAATCTCCCCAGCTCTTCATAATGCCTTCTCTGTACCTATTTCTGCTGTGGAAGTGGCCCCCAGTAAACATACAAAATGGTACATTGCCCCCAATTATAAATACTTTTACCAAAGCATAAGGTTGCCATGGAGCCAGAAAAGTCTAAAGTTCGACCCCTAGTCTGGAAAATATTATACCAGAAACATACTTTGAAAATCAGTGCCAGTCGTTATTACTCTTAGTTTAAAATAATCTAATTTGAGGAAATTTTATTTTAAAGCTGTTAAAAAGTTATTCCAAAGCTTTTCTGGGTGTCCATCAAGTTTGTTTCACTGATAGCTCTTCTGTGCTGTCTTCCCCAAGCCCTCCACCAACAGTCCATAGAATCCAAAGCCTCACTACGTCTCACCTGGACTGTGACAGCTTCCTAATTGAGTTCCCCCGTCTGGTTTTTCAGCCGCAAATCCACCCTGCATTTGGCTGCCAAATAACCTCCTTAACCTACCATCTAGCCCCGGCTCTCCTTACCTTCACCCTAAAAGAGAGGCCTTCAGTGATATTATATTTTTTTGCCAAATTCTCTCCAGAAGGTCTTCCCTGGTGCAGTGGTTGAGAGTCCACCTGCCGATGCAGGGGACATTGGTTCATGTCCCGGTCTGGGAAGATCCCACCTGCCACGGAGCAGCTGGGCCCGTGAGCCATGGCCACTGAGTCTGCGCGTCCAGAGCCTGTGCTCCGCAAAGAGAGAGGCCACAACAGTGAGAGGCCCGCATACCAAAAAAAAAAAAATTCTCTACAGAAAACTGAACAGACATTAAATGCTCTCCATACTCTCATCCCAGCTCTACTTCTTTTTGTTGCAACTTCCCCTCTTTCTTCCAATTCCTTTTAGGCTACTCCACATTCCCACTAAGTCCTCCCACTAAGTCCTGCTGCTAAAACATACCCAAAAGAATAATGTAAATCTTCTTATAGCACATAGAGTGTTGTCATCTGGGATTTTTCTGTAAAGTCCAAGTATTTCAGGTGATAATGTAAGCTGCTTGATCACACTTATTTGTGCAAAATTGACTTGCATTTAATGTGAATGTTTTCCTGCTTAATTTCATATAACCTCAGAATTTAAAAGACTTCAAGGGAAATTAAAGGTCTTTCATTTGTGTGACAGTTTTTACTGTGCTGATTTTTAAAATAAACTCAATATTTTAAAGTAAAACAAACACCTAAACAAACAAAAAACACTGCTTAGAGTGCCCTCTTACCTCTCCCATGACTCTATATGCCAAATTCTACCTCAAATGTTACAGTATTACATGGCAGCATATTATCAGGGCCTTAAATCAGGAGGCAAAACACAAAAGACCAACAAAGCTATAGTAGAAATAATAAAACTAGGTGGGAAAGCTGTTGAACTAAAAAAACATGATTTAATTGAGGAGGGAGCCAAGTCAACTACAACATCAGATGATCACATTACTTAGCTCTTATGTCACCTTCTCTTACTTTTTATCAGCCTGGAATGTTAATTGTGTGCTCAAAATCATCACCCAGAATGGAACTTCAACTGTTTTTTGTAGATTTGTTCTTTCCCATTTTCTTGGAAGCTAAGAGAGATCAGTGGTGAATGGTGTGAGGTAGGGATTGAGATTAGGTCAGCAGTAAGGAATGGACTCAGCTCGGGTGTGGGGGGCAGTACTGGATATTGTATGACATTGTGACTGTACCTAGTTTAGAGAATTTCTAGAACTGTAATTAACATTTAAAGAGTTCCTGGTATAGCTGCTTTGACTTGAGTAGTAAAATAGGAAGATCTTATTTGCACGTGTGTTGAAAAGATAATTGACTATATTTTAAACTCTTTATCTGTTTATAATGCAAGGAAAGGAATAAAATATACTTGATTATTAAAGGCAACATACCAGGTCTCTATCTGTAGGGATTTTAAAAAGCAGATAAAATTTGTTTATGGGTAAAGAATATTTCCTTAGGAAAGGAGTAATCACTCAGGGATTTGAATTTAATTATGTCATTTTTACAGGATAAAAACGGGAAAAAAAAAAACCCTTAGGCATACAAATTGAGCTAATTTGTCTTCCTAGTAGCCTAGCTAAAAACATGTGTCTAATGACTGTACAGTAGTTAAGCTAATGCAAGTGTGATTTACATTTTTCAGGAATGGACAAATGAAGTTTTCAGTCTGGCAACAAACCTGCTAGCCCAAAACATGTCCAGGGATGCATTTCTGGAAAAAGCGTAAGTAGCTCTAATTTTATTGCTAAGGGTGCTGCTTCATTTGAATCAGTTTCCTTTCTCCTTTGTGAGTCTTTTGTTTATACTGCACTGGCTTCTCACATTGATAAACATAAATTTCCCTCTGGGACTTGTTAGAGAACTGATACGTCCACCATTTCAAACTGGAAGACTTCCAATAAAGATCGCTCTTTCCTCTGAGCCACACATCAGGGTTACGCTGAGCTCGCCTGAATGTCAATGCCTTTGACACACAGTAAGCAGATACTTCTAAATCCTGGCAGCTGTGCTCAGAACCAAAATTATTCATCTCAGGGAGTCTTCAGCCCTACATCTGCCTGTGTTGTATCAATTATTAATCTGAGGAAGAGAATGAACAACATATGGGACTCAATTCTCTCGAGTCTAAGATCTCTGATAGATGCTACTTAAATCAATAGGCTGATGTCCTGATTCCTGTCCTTATAGACAATCACAACAACTGTTAGTAAGAGAAGAGAAAGGAGATGTAGAGGAAAGAGCAAAATGAAAAGGAAAAGGAAAGAAAGCAAATCAGGATTACCCAGTCGCTCTCAAATTACAGTCTTTCTGAAATTTATTTGACAAAGGAAAATAATGATTTCTGCCAGATGAGCAGCTAGGAAAGATGGTGTGTTCAGTTTGGAAACAGTGGGTATCCAGGATTTTGGGAAGCCTTGAAATGAAAACCACAAGTGGAAACATTACTAGGTGGTCCTCTATTTTATTTAATAACTTTCTTCTTCTGTAAGACATACCCATCATTCCAGACCAAAGACTCCAGACCACATTTCTTTCATACTCTTCTATGAAATCCTTTTAATGTTAGTCAGTACTCACAGGTCTTCACTTAAATGCTCTTTCATGTCATCATCTCACCTCCTTACTTTGTCACCTTCAAGACCTTCCTATGTGCCTCCCCCTTCCCTCTTCCTCTATTCCTCATTTTTTAAAAGTTGTCTTTGATCTTACCATTCTTCATCTAACAGACATTTCTGGAACATCTCTTGTGCCATACAATGTTGGTGGAAGGTGACACAGAGAGAGATAAGATGTTTTACCTGAAACATAGCATGTTATAGCTCGTAAAACATCTAGCTGGCTAATAATATCTATTGCAAATGTCCATTTCAAATAGGCATCTCCCTATGAATAGCTGCTATGGACATTCTAGAGCATGCCTTTTGATGAACACACTGTAAGCATTTCTGTTGCATCTACACCTTGGTATGGGATTGTTGTGTCATAGCATGAGTTGCTGGTGGTCCCAGTTTACACACCCATCAGCAGAGTTTGTAAGCTCTCCTGCCTCTTCTCTCTATCCACATGTCCAGAAGCAGTGGAAGAGAAAAATGTAGTTGTATATTCACACAATAGAATACCATACAGCAACAAGAGTGAAAGATCTACAATGAACAGCAAAAATATGGATGGATCTCAAAAACATAATACTGAGGGAAAGAAGCCAGACACAAAAGATCGTGATTCCATTACGTAAAGGGCAAAAATAATCTGAGTTGTTTAAAGTCAGGATAATGGTTCCCATTTTGGGGATAGGCCCTGGAAGGGGGCATGACAGGGGCTTCTGGGATGCTACTAAGGTGATAATATTCTTTTTCTTGATCTGGGTGCTGATTGCAGAAACTTGGATGATTGGTGAAAATTCAGCGAACTGTACATATGCAGGAGCCCTTTTCTATGCATTTTATTCTTCAATAAAAAGCTTTTTAAAAAACTAAACACTTGTTTTCTGCTTCTCCAACAGCTATACTAAACTTAAGCTGCAAGTAACTCCAGAAGGACGCATTCCTCTCAAAAAGTAAGCTTCATGAGCATTTCCCATTATTCTTTTTTTTTTCTTTTTTTCCTCAAAGATGTGAATATGTGTGCCATGGCTCTGTTTTGGTCCAAGTAGGAGCATGGAAATGTGTGGTAACCCTGTTCTCCCACACACTCCATATGCACATCAGTGCAGCTGGTTTTCTCATAGAGATTTCCTGGGCCTCCCCACTTCCTGTGGCATCATTCTCAAGAAACACCAAAGCAGGAAGGGGGTGGAGGGGATGGGGGACCCTTGCTGTTAAACCTAAAAGACCATCTGAGACTCAGATCTATTCTAGGAATAGAAATTGGGCAACCACAATGCCTCTTTCTTCCAAGATGACACTAGCCTTGAAGCAGGAGTTGCAAACTCAAATGTCAACAGAAGCCAGGCAGGGAACATGCATGATGAAGCAGGCCAGGAATAGGAAGGAAAACTGAAGAGTGAAACCCCATCTCAAGGAGACAAGGACAACTCAACTCCACCATATTCCCTGTGGGACTGGTGGGCTCTGGATGCTAGATTTTCTAATGTTTCAGTAGAACCCATATATCCAAATTGTTATATTAAATTGTTCAGTACTTAAGTTATATTTTTTAAAACCAAATTACTGACCAACAAAAGCACATCTCTAGACCATGTTCAGTCAAAAGTCTTTAACCTTTGGCTTACTAACTACAAATGGGCTTCTGCTCATAAAAATGTTACATTATTAATAATAATACTATTAATTAATTGTTTATTATTAATAATATTAGCAACATACACCTTTAGAGCAGTGAGTAGCAGCAAGGAGACAGAGTTGTCAAGGATGTTGATTTTAGTGCTTAATAAAATACCAGGGGCTATTTAGTGCAATGTTTTTTAACTGGGTCATCACCACTGTCTCAAAATATTGATTTTATTTTAGGCACATTGATTTTAAAAAGCACACACATAGATCTTCCAGAACACATATGCTGATGCTAGAACAATCAGTATCTTTTAATTCTCTAAAGATGAATTATAAGGAGGTTTGATTGAATGGAATATTTCAGCTGGTGTCATCTACAAGTGTGATCCAAATGCCTTTTAAGCATCTCTCACGTGGTGTGCTTTCACTTCACAGCATATACCGCTTGTTCTCAGCAGACCGGAAGCGAGTTGAAACTGCTTTAGAGGCTTGTAGTCTTCCATCTTCAAGGGTGAGCATGTTGCCTTCCTAAAACTAGCACTGCTAAATAGCCCTGAATAATCATACTAAAATATATCTTAAAAAATAAATAAATAAAAATAAATAAAATATATCTTGCCCCAGTATTATCCAAACATTTTTAAAACTAAGAAGTCCATAGGACTTATTTGTTAATATGTACAATGTACGGGGTCACTGTATTAGTTTCTTTCACTCCCATAACTCCAACATTTTCAATTAGAAAGACCCTTTGCAAGTTGAAAATAAATAAATAAATAACCAATTAATACAAAAAAAGTACCGGTCAAAAATATTAATGTTACTAGGAATTTAAGTTTCTTATTAATTATAAATCCTTTCTTGATGTCTGTTGAGATATTAGCTAATGATTATAGATTATGATTAGTAATATTTTAAAATATTAATTTCATCTTATCCCCCTTTTTAAATGTCTAGGTCTAATATTTTTAAGTTAATAAGCAATTAGAATGGTAGTACAGTTTATAAATAAATATATTTATGTACATTGCAGGGTGGTTCTCAAAAGGCTTTTGCAAGAGAAGTACAGGATCAAAGCAGTTTGAAAATTGCCTACTTTGCTCCTATGGTAGTCAAGTAGATGAGAGGATAAGCTTGTAAGATGCTTTTTTTTTCTCCCAATACATTTGAGGCACTTAATATACATTGACCACTTAAATAAAGTAATTTGCCTTCATTTCAATGCATTTCTACATACCTGGCTCTAATTATCGTTGTTCCTGGGATAGCTGGGTCTGTTGCATAAAACCTTTTTCTTGTGCTATATGCAGAACACTCCTTTCTATTATGAATTATTTTTATCCCAGTATCTAAGCAACAAGTAAGCAAGAATAACACTTATAACCAAAGAAGAAACTTTGAGTCTCTTGAAACATGCTGGCAGCGTTGAAGTTGCACTGAATGAAGTTGAGAAGCCATTCTTAAATGTATGGTTAAGTTATGAAAAGTATTGAGAGCTGTTTCATCAGTTACATCAGCCAATTCTTGTGAATATTTTTCAGAAAAATGAAATTTATTAACGACTTTGGTCAGTAACAGAAAAGAAAAAAAAAAAAAGTCACTCTCCACTATTAGTTTCTTGCTATCTGTGGAAAAAGCTGCTGATGCTGCAAACACTGAGCAGAGCTGTGGAAAGGCCCCCAAATATTTAACCTTCAATTTAATAAAGCAAAAGAAGATGATCAAACCTGTTTATTATTGATCTTTCGTTTGATGCTTTAGAGCAGGAAAGATATAACGGTTAAGGTCTTGTCCTTGACTCAACAAATATTTTTTTTATTTGACCTATATTTTTTCTTTTTTTAATTGAAATACAGTTGACTCACAATGTGTTAATTTCTGTTGTACAGCAAAGTGATTCAGTTATATATATATGTATATATATATATGTGTGTGTGTGTGTGTGTGTGTGTGTGTGTATATACATTTTTTCATATTTTTTCATTATGATTTATCACAGGATATTGAATATAGTTCCCTGTGCTTTAGAGTAGGACCTTGTTGCTTATTTATCCTATATATAATACTGTAGTTTGCATCTGCTAATTCCAAACTCCCAGTCCATCCCTCCCCCACCACCTTTCCCCTTTGGTAACCATAAGTTTGTTTTCTATGTCTCTGAGTCTGTTTCTGTTTCATACATAAGTTCATTTGTGTCATATTTTAGATTCCACATATAAGTGGTATCATATGGTATTTATTTTTCTATTTCTGACTTACTTCACTTAGTATGATAATCTTAAGTCCATCCATGTTGCTGCAAATGGCATTGTTTTGTTCTTTTTTATGGCTGAGTAGTATTCCATTATGTATATATGTACCACATCTTCTTTATCCATTCAGACTCAACAGATATCGCTTGAGCTCTTACTATGTGCCCTCCATCACTGAGAATATGGTAGTGAGCAAAATGAAGTTCCAGTCCCAGAATTCAAGGACCATATACTCTCTGGAGGTGCTAGTCAAACACTTTGACTGACGTGTGTAAATTGGGGGGAATGCCGTGAACAAAAGGAATGGAGCACTGCCACTGAAAATAAGGGAAGTTCATTCCAGAAAAAGAAAACAATGTGTGCAAAACCCTGAGGCTGGAAAAAAATTTACTGGTTTGAGTAACTGAAAAAAGACCACTGCATTTAAGCATGAAAAGAAACTGTGAGACACAAATTTAGAAAGACATGCAAAGAATTTTTTTTCCTCTGCAGTTGCTCCTGAATTAACCTTTACTGGATAACATCTTGTGGAAAAAAAAAAAAAGATCAAAAATGTTAACTTATTACTATAAAACTAGCTAAGGGAAAGAAGGAATAGAAAAATGAAGCTGAATAGAAAATCAAATCCATCAATCAGTCCTCTGTAAATTGCAATTTTCTAAACAATTGGATTCTGACAATTCAGTCGATAAATACAAATTGAGTTTTTACAATCCACTATGTCTATTATAGGTTCACACTTTCAAGCCAATGTCAACTGGAGACATTTTTAAAGGAAAATGAGTTTCAAATAACAGGAGTTATGTTTAAATTGGAAAAAAAATTGTCTTTAGTAAATTAAATGTTATGACAATTTTCTGAGAACAAATTGGAGATTTTTTAAAAAAATATAATCAACCTCCATCATAAAGTTTTGAAAGCTCATTATTCACAGTAAAGTATATTTTAGTTGGAGGACTCGTAGAATTACAATGCTGTAAAAAGATCTAAAAACCAAAGTCAGTTTCAGAGCTAGGAAATAAATGTTTCCCTGAACTGACTATATTTTAAATCCTTGTTGTAAGTTCATATCTACAGAACAGTGACCCTAGGAAATATCCACTAATTAGCAAAGATACACTGACAAGAGGTGTTTTAAACACTCCACAGAAGAAAAGGTTATGTAAATGGTAGACAGTAGTACATATCTGGGAGCCTTATATAGCCAGTGGTTGTTCAAACTAGATTTAATTGTGTTCTGTAAATAGATACATTACCAGAAATACTGTGGATATCCTGTTGAGATTTTTTAAACATTATCTTTGTGCACATTGTTAGGGATAATTAATTCACTTGAACTTGTATCCTGACCAACATGATCCATTGAAATAACACATTCCTTAAAGGGTACTCCTTTAGAGATTTCAAATGCTTGCTAAAGTTACCTTAATTGTTAAAAAAGTAGTACTGTATCTAAAAAGAGAGACAAAGCAATTACTGTCTTCTTTAATAATCCAAACGTATTTTCCAGTGAGAGCTTTGAAGACTTTTCCATATTCAGAAAACTACTACTTTACTCACAAACTTTCTGAGAACAGAAAATAGTGTGTTTGCACCAAATTCCCTTTGATTTAAGGCTTTATTAACTTGAAAAAAAAGCTCACTGACATTTGGAATCATATTATAGTCTTGGCATAACACTGATCTTTTAATGAAGAAGATAAGAATAAATCCATACTTTTTTATAAAATAAAGTTTACTATAGTTATCAACATACATGTAATACTAAAGAAAACAGCAATTATTTTGGATTTAAAGAATTCCATAAATTTTACTAAAAAATACTATGAATAAAATTTACAAAAGAACTTCTCCCAGGATAACTGTAATAGGTTGCCTTTCTCCTATGCCTTATACCCAGAATGTAAATTAGAAATTATAGTTATTCATTCAGCTGTGATTCTTACAATCACTAATATCACAATTCCATTTTAGAACCACATTATGTATTCAGTTCATTATCAGTAGTTTACTTGTAATTATTTCATGTACTCTCTGGCTGTCTCAACTTCTGATTTATAACTTTAGAACAAAAATACTGAGAATAGATTGAAATCCTGAATTTACCGGAAAATAATTCATTGATTTGTGAAGATAAAATCTGTATGTGGACTCTTTATCCATTAAAGTCCACTGAATTAAATTAATATGTTTTTGAATAACATTTCTGAATGTTAAATACCTGTTCATTATAGAATTGTTTTTTAAATCTACAAATGTATAAAGAAGAAAATACAAACAGTATCCAAAAACTGATATGCAATTTAGTTTTCTGGATTGCAGTGTGAGTTGAGGAATCAAGCGACCTTACTTCAAAACATAGCAACCGCCCCACCTCCCCCAATTTGATGCCTTAGACAAGCTTTGTAACCTCCCATCTGTTCAGTGTATGTACCTGTAAAAGGGGTCCCTAACCATGCCAATCTCATAGAGTTGACATGGGATTAACTGAAAACATTCAAGTAAAGCTCATAGAACTATATGCTTGACATACAGTAAGTGCTCAATAAATATTAATTCCTATTATCCTGAGTATTTTTTCATATGCACATATATGTGAGTTTTTTCTCTTTTTTTATTTTCAATTTGGCATGTGGATATGTCATAACCTGGTCTTTGGAATCTGGAAATATAAATGCCACCAGTACTATCATCAAGTTTTTTGTTTAATCTTTTCTCTTTTGAGATTCTTTGTATACAAGCATGGAACTGAAACAACTACATTTTTAAAGTAAGGAAATTCTTTGTAGTTTCTGGAATAAATGGGCCTGATTCTGACTGTATTGATCTTCTTAGTTCTCCCTCAAAAAGTTTGGATAACAATGGCAACAAATAATCACTGATAATCTGTTTTGTATTGGAGCCATGATGTGGTGAACCAAGTCCTGGACTACGAGACAGAAGACCTAAGGTCTGGTCCCATGCCTGGGTTCAACCAACAGACATTGATTAGGTGCATATTATATGCCGGGCATCATTCTTGGGACACAAAGGAATTAAATAAGAGATAGTCACTTTGCTCAAAAACACACAGTCTAGTAGATCATCAGAAATATAAAAAATAAAGGAAAAATCGTGTGATGGATGCTCTAAGGAAAGTATATAAAGGTGGATTGTGGACACAAAAAAAGAATGTGTCATCTCTACCTGGTTTGGTAAGGAAGGGTTCACAGAAGAGTATTTGTACTTTGGGTACAATCTTAAGAGTATCGGACTTTAAGTTTCCTCCTGCTTAAACAGGACAATGAATCTATTCTATCCACTTCACCAAATCATGAGGTCCAGGAAAAGAAAATAGGTGAATGACCTTTGTGAATTTCAGCCTTATTAAAAATATACAGAATTGGTAATTGCCTGTAGCTTTTCCCTAAGTATCTCCCCCATACTCTTTCACTTGAGTTTTCAGTGGTGCTCATTTTAACTTATTTCTCCAAAATATATTTTCTCCCACTGACCCTAAAGGGTATCCTCATCAGTCAAGTTGGGCAAGAGAAAAAAGAAGCTGTATTGAAATGTTTGTCCATTTTCTATGTGCTAACATCCAGCTGGTAATAAAAATAATACTGTATTTATTCAGCTTATTTCATCAATGTGTCCTCTCTAATAGGAAGTTCTAATTCATAGCTGGTAAGTAAACATGGTTAGAGTTTTAGTAAAGCATATTGCTCTATGAAATTATGTTTATGGAATATTATGCAAATGGATTTAGTTGAATCTGATGTTCTGTGGGAAGCATACTTGTTGTCAACTTCCACTTTTGTCATAAATTACACTCATTCATTTAGTAAATATTTATTGTGGACCTGCTATATGTTACAGATTGAGCAGTTAACAAGCAACACACAAGTCCTAGCTTGTGTTGATCTGAAGGTTAGCAAGTAATACAGAGAACTGTACAGCTGGGAGCACAAAACAGTTAAATAAGTACTGAAATATGAGATAAGTGTGGTGTGATGGTAGCACAGAATGGAAGAGAAAACCTGGTCTCAGAGGAAGAGATTTTAAGCTAAGACAAAAGGGAGAAAAAAAAGAAGTCAGTAAGAAAAGGAAAACAATGATTGATATCCTTAGACAAAATCTGTTTATTTGTATGCTGAGGGGAGGAGGAGGTAGAGTGAGCTCTAAATAGTAACTAAACAGTAAGGAGACTGGGAGAACAAATTTGGGGTTCATCAAATCCAATAAAGTCTGATGCTTGAGTTGGCTGACAGAGCCACTGAGTATTTCCTTGAGATTTGTTTTTAAATCTCTCTTCCCTGTATCTCTCAGCCAAAGAGTAGGAGAGAGAGGCTCATTTCTGGCTATTTTAAAAACTACCTAAAAGAGACATGGGAGTCTAACTCCAAGAGAGGGTGGCACTAAAAAAGTGTGCATTGTCCAGCCAAAAGGTTTTCTTTCATTTTGTATCAATAAATTAAATGTAATTTTGGAAGCCTGTTTATAGGTTATACTTGTCCCCATCTTTTGAGTGGCAAAACACCATGAAACAATTTATGGGAATTTCCCATTGTTCTAGGAATTGGCCACTTGTGCTCATGATTTCAAAGTTGGTGTCCAGGTAACTGAACTTAATGGTGTAATGCATCTTGCTGGATATAAATGATACATGTGTTGTTTGGTTGTCTCAAAATGCTGTTTTGAAAAATTGATTTTTTTTTCTGCCCTATAAATTGATTTAGTAAAGAAAATATTATTTTATTCGTTCATTTCTCAAATATGGGACTCCTGCTGTTTGCCAAGTGGTGAGCTAAGTTTTCTTATCTGTTAGCAAGCAGTGTAGTCTCAGACCATAATTCAGACAATAATTTGTAGATATTTCTGTAAAGGTACATTTCCAAAAATAAGAATACGGTAAAAGGAAGGGTGTTTTCTTTGGTTTAAGGACTTGAAAATAAAAATAATCATATAAACACATACCTGAAAAAGGAAAAACGGCATGAAGAATGTCCTTCCTGTTAACAAAGGCTTGAATACATGCTTCCGGTTTCCATGGCAGCCCGACTAAACAGAAAAATAAGTCATAGAAGTCACTTTTTATATCAATGACTTGCTTTCCAAACAATAGCACCAAGAGGAATCAGTGAGAAATAATGACTTATGTCCTACTTATGAAAAGTGTTTTGCAACTTATCAGATTACTTATACCAGAAAGAACGTTGTTTGAAAAAAAGACACAAAATTGGGATTTTATCTTTTCATTTTGAAAATGTCTTTCTCCAGGTTCTTTACATTAAAAAAAAACATTCATTCAAAAGTCTGCTAAACAGCACATAAACAATGTGAATGTGCTTCATGCCACTGATTTGTACACTTAAAAATGGTGAAATGCTATATTTATCTTCTGTATACTTTATCACAATTAAAAATGAGATTAAAGTCACCAAAAACAGCAACCTAAAAAAAAAAAATCTGCTGAACAGACCCTGTTTTCACTAGGTCTAACCTTATTTATTGAATGTACTTCAGAAATTGCCTTAACATCCCTTTAGAAGGAGAAAATTCTTAAGCTTAAAATATAATGAAAAAACAGAAAATAAGGCTTTTGATACCTCAAAGCCAGTGTCCAAGTGAACTACACCACTTGCCTCATAGATGTTTTCTGAATGTTCACCCTGGCCTCCTATTTATCTTATGGAAAAACCCCGAACGAACTTTTTGGCCAAGCCAATAAAAGAAAGAAAAGAGAAAGGAAGGAGGGAGGGAAGAGAGAGAGAGAGAGAAAGAGAGAGAGAGAGAGAGAGAGAGAAAACTGGGAGGATGAAAGATAACAAAGAAAAAGACCACTTACTGACCCTCTTGTTTTATTCCCCAGAATGAATTGATACCTCAAGAAGATTTCACTCCAGAAGTGTACAGAGTTTTCCTGAACAACCTTTGTCCTCGACCTGAAATTGATAACATCTTTTCCGAATTGTAAGGGAACACATTTTAACTCGTTTTGTTCCACCTTGGTGATGGTACTCAGGGTGCTAGCTAGGGCAGGATTTTGAGCAGTAGAGGGAGATGGCAGAACCTGTTTGTACACGATAAATAATAGCAGTGATTCTGTGTAATGTGATGGTGGCAATCATGCATTCCTACCCCTGAGGTTCAACCACTTTTTTTTAAATTAATTAATTTATTTGTTTTTATTTTTGCCTGTGTTGGGTCTTCGTTGCTGTGTGTGGGCTTTCTCTAGTTGCAGCGAGCAGGGGCTACTCTTCATTGAGGTGCACGGGCTTCTCATTGTGGTGGCTTCTCTTGTTGCAGAGCACAGGCTCTAGGCGCACGGGCTTCAGTAGCTGTGGCACGCAGGTTCAGTAGTTGTGGCTTGTGGGCTCTAGAGCACAGGCTCAGTACTTGTAGCACATGGGCTTAGTTGTTCCACGGTATGTGGGATCGAACCCTTGTCCCCTGCATTGGCAGGTGGATTCTTAACCACTGCACTACCAGGGAAGCCCTCCACCACCACTTTTAATGAGTGAAGTTGGCTATGATTTGTTGCAGGGTGTCTCTGTTTTAGAATCCTCAGGGGGCTCTGTGTGGTTTGAAGATTATGGCTAGAACAGAGAAGCATCTAGGCTTACTTTGTGGAGATAGACTGTTATAGAAAGAATGCTGACCTGGGAACCCGTCATATTATCTCTTTGCATCACATTAATGAAAGGAGAAGTTTGGATTACTAAGAACCTTCCCATCTGAAAATTATTTGCTTTTATGTTAGAAATCATATAGGCATTACTTTTTAAAAAATGAATGAAAAAAAAGAAAAACACATCAAAACACCAAGGCAAATATGGGGAAGTAGAAGTTTCTTGATATACTGAAATCTATGTGATGACAGACCAATCCAAAACTGACAGACTAAATAAAGATTTCTTCATATGAAAAACAAGCAAACAGTGCTGCTGAGAATAATATCATATGTACTCACTTTGTCATGTTCATTGCCATCGATTATTGATTGAACATCTGCAATATCTGTACTATTGAACTTGTCTTTGGGTTGTCAACAGGATTGAAATGGGAAGTTTGAATCACACTGTATTGCAGAGTTATAGATTCTTGCTGAAGCATAATTTTAATGAAAAGAAAAATGTGCCCAAACATATTGGGTGTTTTTAATAATGAGAAATAAATACATCTTTAGAAGATTAAGTGGGATATGAGAATTTGATGACTAAACCAGAAGTTTAGCATCATAATCAAAAAACAACCCACGCTCTGTGTTCCACTTAGAGTGGTGCATCTTCACACACAAGATACAGTATTTCCCTATTGTGGTTTTCTTATGCATATGGTATAGTTCAAGGGCATTGGGATTTGGTGGCAGTGATTGAAAAAGGTTGTGATGGAACAACACAGTGTTTTTAGGGCAAGATAGGAATTCCAGTATAGGATGCTCTTGCCAGGTATGGCAGGAGTTTATTTACACATAGCTAATGCAAATATATGAATGAGACTTGGTGGAAAAATCTTCTAATTTCCTTGTTTTTAATTGTTTTTAGTGGTGCCAAAAGCAAACCATACCTTACGGTTGATCAGATGATGGATTTTATCAACCTTAAGCAGCGAGATCCCAGGCTAAATGAAATTCTTTACCCACCTTTAAAGCAAGAGCAAGTCCAAGTGTTGATTGAGAAGTATGAACCCAACAACAGTCTTGCCAGAAAAGGTCAGTCCACTTTTTCCCACACCAGAGCAAAGATTGAGTTCTAATTTTGAGTGGGCCACTCTTGGTAGTCATGGACATCAAGGATTATTCAGGAGGGTTTCCCACATTTATATGCTTGCTTTTCTTTCTGACTTAAATCACTGGTGGTTTAATCAGAAGATTTTTTTAGAGTTTGGTATGTGATGTTTTTGTTGTTGTTATGTATATATGTGTGTGTGTGTGTGTGTGTGTGTGTGTGTGTGTAACATTGTTTTTTAAATGTCTAATCATTTGTTTTGTTTTAAATTTTCCCAGTTACTGAATGCATCTTTTTTTCAGACAGGAAATTCATTATCTTAAATGTTGCCCTTTTGGGTCTGTTTCTAGCTCTGCGACATGACCCATAGATTTTTCTAAACCTCTAAAACTGAAGAGAATATTCAGTCCATTAGAAGCTTATCTTAGAGTAGTTTATAGTTTACACTACTGATGAATTTTTCCACTTGAAAAGATATTTTAAACTTTGGCCTTCTGTGTTAAAAAAATTAATGTTTTTAGGGAAAAAAAAACTGGTATCAGAAATACAGCACTAAGATGCCTGAAAGTTATTGAGAAATTTATATTTTTGATTCTGGAGAAATGACTTGCCAAAATAAGATCATGAAAATTCAGCTGCCAGGAGTTTTCAACTATATGTGGCATCATGGTCTCTAAACTGGATCATCCTTTACCACTAAGACCAAGTTTCATCTGGATTGAAATTCCTTCACTGAGAATATTAGTGTGTTATTACTGATGTTATTGTAAATTGACTAGATATTCCATAGGGAGGAAAGTAAAGTGCAATTAACCAATTATTAAGAAATAAATTGCATGTTAATATGCAAGTAATTTATAAGTAGCAAATAGCTCTGGCAAGCTTGTGGTCATTAATAAGATGGTTATATTAAAACTATCTTCTAAATGAAAATTGAGAGTATTTATTAAATATCAAAGTAAACTCTTATCACTAATTCTATCTTACATGTTATTAGTTGGGAATTTATAGATGAATTATTTTAGTTTTTAGTTTTGTCACTTTACATATTTTAGTTTTAGTCTTAGTTTCTTCACCAGGCACTTTGCCTTTGTTGTTGTCATCATTATTACTGTTGCCGAGGTCAAAGGAAACAACTGACCCAACAGTACCTGTTGGCGTTTCCAGGCCTGCCCCTCCAACCCCCTCAGATCTGACACCCTTTCCCTGATGTCACAGAGATGGGATTTCTCCTTTCATTAAACCAGAAGAACTCCTTGGAGATTTCTCATAGATAGCTTGACAGTTCCTTTTTGAAATCCAAACTTCGCCAAAAATAACTAACACAGTGTTTTAACAATTCTGACAAGACTTCTAAAAACGGTTAGCCCATGACACCAGGAAAACAAAAAGCTTTTGTGAAACCAATGAGGCACTTCAGAACCTAAACTTTGCCCTTTTCTCCTCCCTTCATACCACTTTGCTGGTGGTCCAGGCTTCGTCTAGTGCGTGATGTCCCCATACATCATACTCTGATGACTCGGACAAAGTAGAAGATACAAAGGAAAATACAATAGATTATTGTAAAACTCTATCATCCTGGAAGAACTGATTTTGATTCTAATGGAAATTAAGACTATATCTCTTAACAGTTGCATGAGTATTTAGTTCCATCTTATAGCTGTACTAAGTGTGAATTCCATAATCATGCAGACATGTAAAATTCAGGTATATTTAAAAAATAGCAACTTGATTTTTCTACAACTTAACATGATATTGATCACGAATTCTCTCTGTCAGCACTGATGTGATTTTTTTAAATCACAGTATTCATTTCTCAACCCTAAAACTCCAGTAGGAAGATGAACTTGAGATGTCTCACACCAAGTCATTTTGTTTGCTGCTTTGGCTCTGTTTATGTGAACAAAGAAGATTAGAGAAGATTGTTTTATTCTAGCAATTGTTGTTTCACAGTCAAAAGGATAACAATTTTGAAATCTTTATTTGTAGGAATAAGAAATTGTTGAGTTAGACCTCAATTCTTTAGTAATCAAAAGTTTGAAATATTTTTTCCAAGGATGAAAATCATTTTTTACTTGATTTTGCAGTTTATAATATCTTATGTTTGACTTTAAGATCTTTACAGGAACTCCTTTTTATATGCAACAAAGTACAATTTAAGAAAGTATTTATTATATGGCTTCAATGATGACTGATATGCAAGGAAATTAGCTCTCACTTATCATGTGACTTTCAAAATGTGCATTATCATTTTACGAAGAAGAAAACCAAAGCTTTGAGGTCAAATGACTTACCTAAGATCTCATACCAAGATGCTCTTCAGGAAAGCAGAGTTTTTAACTTTCAGTCAACTAGTTAATATGTTTTAATCAATAAACACATAAGAAAATAAGTAGGGAAGTTTAATATTACATTATCATTTTTTTTCTGTGGCACCTTACATTTTTACTAGTTCTTCAAATGTGTCCAAGCATTAATTAAATTGACCACAAACTCAGTTTTATTTATCAGAGAAAGACACTTCCATATTGCCTATATTTGATATAAAATCATAGGAATAAGATACATACAGAAAATCCACATATAATAGCATAAATATATATATATATATATATATATATATACTATCTGATACAAGAAACATTTTAAAGTAGGTGTTAAACAAATAAACAATACACAAAATTGACATATGCTGTTTAGTTTTTATAGCATTTAATATAATTTTGACATAAAAGGTAATCTTAAATTAATGAAAAATTTTCAATGTGGCTAAAAGCTTAATGGCTAAAGCTGAGCTTAAGTGAGCTGATTGATGGCACAACACCTGGAAGTGTGAAGTGAAAACCCAGAAGAGCTGACCAACAGTGATGCTCTGTTGGCCCCCTGTCATGAGGACATTACCCACATTCCACGCTGGAATTTCTGTTTCTGTAGATGTATGTATTGGTTATAAATAATCAGAAGGTTTCTGTGCAGTCTAAGGCCAAATGTTCACATGTTTGGGTTTCACAGAGTTGAAATCTTGCTGCAGAAGATACTATTCTCAAGGGAGTTAGGTTTATTTTTACAGTTTAAAATCACACACTGAAAAATGTTGAGGCCCCAAGTCAGCAAATGTTTCTTCCTTACCATGTTGTTTGCACTGTAGGCCTAACTGTGCTTAACGCAGGGCTACACAATGACTCCTGCCTCTTCCAAACAAAAGGGTCATGAATGTCAGTTTGAAGACTCATGTCTCTTAGAGTTATTTTGTTTATAATTTAAACTCTCTAGAAGAAAGGCATTGAGTAAAATTAGCATAAAAAATGAAATAGTTATTGGTGCCTTAGGTAACAGGCTGCAGACCTCTAGATTCAGCAACTTTGTCTATAAAAGAAGGTCAAATTATGATTAAACGGCCAAACTGAAAGAAAAGAGTTAAGTTTGTTCATATGTTTAGTCTTCTGTGAAGAGCAGGTGTTCATGAGTATTTGTTAAGCAATTGAATTAATATAACAGATCATAATATTAGCAGATGTTTCAAGCTACGTTTCTTTTTTATCAGCAGTTCTTCCTCTTAAATGTTTATACAGTGTAGTATAAAAAAGCTTCCCTGCTTTGTTGCAATTAAAATGAAACTAAAACTTTTAGTATTTGATCAGTACTCCATGAGCTAATAGTCTAATAGTTGAACCCAAAATTAATAATAGCAGGACAATTTGTTTTTAAGCAAAACAAATAGAAGTTCAGGTATAGCAAGCATGTTTGCTCCAAATAGACCTAAGCTAACAATGATTTGCATACTAGAAATAACCTTATTGCATTTTTAATATTGTTTTATTTAAAAATATTTATGTAAGTGAACTATACTGTGTCATTATTATCAACAACCAGAAGCACCCAGAGTGTGCTAGAGAGAGCACTGGACTTGGAAACTTGCAACCTGTAGTATTAGGTGGAAATACTTCAGTTGAAAAATGACAAACTTAACTCAGACTGAAGCACAGAAAGGAACTGACAGGTACATATAAGCGAAAAGTGAGGGTGTTAATGACTTCAGGCATGACTACATCCAGGGGCTCAAATGATGTCATCAAGACCTGTCATCTCCCATCATGTTCTCTGCACTGGCTGTAATTCTTGGGCAGACTCTCCTGAAGTGACAAGAAAGCCACCAGCAGCTCCAGGCCTACCAATCTCATAGTTGCAACGAAATACCAGAAACCAGAACATGGCTTAAGCCACTCAGGACCACTCCTGAACTAGGATCATTGCGGCCTGGAGGATGGAATGTATTAATTGGACAGAATTTGGTCACATGACTCTCCCTAGAGCCAATAAGGAGTCAGCTACCTGAACCATGTGGAATGACAGTGGGAGAGGGGTGGTTCCCTGAAATTCACCTAGAGTGTGTACCTGGAAAAAGGAGGACTAGTCACCAGGCAGATAAAAACAGCAGATCCCACTAAAACTGGTCACAAATCAACAACTCATCATCTCTGTTTACCTTACCTTAGGAAGCCATTTAATCTCTTTGACCAGTTCCACCCCCTAGTTTTCTGATCTTTGAAAATATTCTGAGAGAATTTCTGGGAGAATTAAGTAAGTTTCTTATGATAAGAAGATTGTATGTATTAATTGTTACCTATTAAACCCTTGTTGATCTGAACTAATGAAAAATGAGAATTGGCATTTGTGCCAAATTATTTATGAGTCTGGAAGTGAGATTCAGAGCACTAGGCAGAGGCATTTCTGGATGTTGCTGTCTCTTGGCTAACAGGCTTATTTTACTTATTGCAATTAATAAAAAAAATTAGACTTATTTGGTGATGAAACCTGAAAAAATATGGTGAGTCATATCTGTGCACAAATGTTCATTTCTGACTCATCAATATTTTATCTATATTTTTATTAAAATGGAATTATAATTATAGTTTAAAATGTAATGATTTACACTGGAATCTTACTATTTACTTTATCACTTAATTTTCCTAATAGAGTTTTTAAAATTTTTATTTTCCTAACACCATTTCCCTTTACTAGGTAGAAGTTGTAAAAAATAATGATTATTTTTATTAATATGTATTATGCATTCTTGAGACATCAAACATGCCATAATTAAGGAAAGAGACTGGCACTGTATTATGGTTAAGCCAGTTAACCTCAGGCAAGTGACTTCACTTGCTTGAACTTCAGCTTCTTCATCTGTAAAATGGGATGATACCAGTTCTAGCAAACATCAGTGCTTATCCTGTATCCCTCGGAATACATGGTTCCAACACAGTCAACAGCATCTTCTGCAAATCTCTGGGACTTTCTCTCAGCCCAGCCACAGACAGCCTACAAGTGCCCAGGAATTCATGGCCCCAGGAGTAATTTTCACTCAGGTGGTAGTACCTCTCTTCCTTGCCCCTTGTCTGGGACATTTCTGATACGTATTCTTCACATTCTCCCAGAGTTCCCATGTATGAATGAGCCCCAGTTTCCCACAACTGCAACCTGCTTGATTAGGTTCCCTTTATTTGCTGCCTTTTCTTCCCTTCTCTTTTCTCCACTCCCCTACTGTTAGTTCCTGGGTTATCTCCCAAATAACCTGCTTGCACTCAAATCCTTATCTCAAAGCCTACTTTTAGAAGAACCAAAAGTAAGACAAGCACTTCGCAATAAATGGCCTTAACAGAATCTAAAGTGAAAGATGGGTAAGGTCAGAGTAGCTTAGCATTGAGGAAAAAAAAAAAAAAAAACGGAAGGGCTGTGCCCATGGCTCATCCCTTCCAGCATGTCACATGTTGTCTTAGCTGTTACCATTCCTGAAGTCCTGGCTGGTAGCCTCAAAATCACGGGATCTCCTGTCTACAAGGGACTTAGCCATTTAGCCCCAACTCTCAGGTCATAGAAGAAGCAGCTAAGGGACAATGTTGAGAGTAGGACTATATTTTCTGTGTCCCAGTTCTTTGCACCACTCCAGACTCCCACATGGAGCCCTCCATTAGGCCTTGCTCAAAAAACGCAATGCCAACTCTTTAGAAGTTAGCAATTTGCATCCATAGCAGTGGTTTTCAGACTGTCCTTGACATAGCATCCTTTTATTTGTGTTTGTTTCTTCTCACAATGTCTCATAGGATTGGTCAATGTGTAGGAAGAACCTTTAGAAGCACTGTTTTGGTTGAATGAGCGGAGCCTGCATTGTAGCTGGTGATGGCTACCCTACTCCTGTTTATTCTCCTGCTCCAGCCCATTCTCTGCAGGCACTTTTGCCCAAACCCCAAGAGATTCGAGATGCTCAGTTTAAAAACCACACATCTGGAGGAGATATTCACTGGCCTAATGATCTTCTCACCATTAAGCTGGCATTCGTTTAAATATTTGTATATAGATGACCTGTGTAGCAATAAAAGAAAAAAAAGAACAGAAATGAGTGAACAGAGGCAACTCAAATGAGATAGATTTTCTTCCCAAAAGACAAAGACAGATGAAAGCTGTAGGATGTAGCCAGTTCTTTTCATATCTTAAGTTACTACACTAAGAAAGCTGCCAAAAAGCCACTCTAGTATTGTATTGATTACAATCCCATTTAAATCCCACCTATTGACTTGTTAGCCTCTGTGGAAGGTCATAGAAGAGTGACATTACCATCTGTGAGTATATTCCAAGCTCCTCTTAGCTCTGTGTTTTGTTTATTCATAGACTTCTCTGAAGTATTTGAGACTGGCAAAAGTGAAAAAAAAAAATAGTTTCAAGATAGCCATTATGGGGCTTCCCTGGTGGTGCAGTGGTTGAGAGTCCGCCTGCCAATGTGGGCGACACGGGTTTGTGCCCCGGTCCGGGAAGATTCCACATCCCGCGGAGCGGCTGGACCCGTGAGCCATGGCCGATGAGCCTGCGCGTCCGGAGCCTGTGCTCTGCAACGGGAGAGGCCACAACAGTGAGAGGCCCGCATACCGCAAAAAAAAAAAAAAAAAAAAAAAAGAAAAAAAAAGATAGCCATTATGAATTCACTGTTCATCAGTTGGCTTGCTAACTTCCTTGAATTTCCTTTCTTGATTGCATTTCCTCCTTTCCCAGGAGGGAGGAACTGGGCTTGAGGAAAGCACAAAAAACCAGGAGTCCTTGTTTTTTTCTCTTGCATCCTTTCTTTCTGTGACCTCAGTGTCCACTCAGAATTACAGCTCTAGCCAGAAAGCCACAACCATGTCCATTCAAAGCTGAAATGGCTTTTGTTCAGAAAACAACCAGTCAGGAAAAAAAAAAAAAAAAAAATATATATATATATATATATATATAAAGACAAAAACCAATGCAAGTTTTAAAGAGGTGCAGTAGTGAACTTGATAGCATAATCCACCCGTCTGTTGAGTGTTTTTAAAACCTCTTTCCCTCATCAGACTATACCTTCCCAAGATGCCTTGCCGTTGTGGGTGAGAACTAAGGGGACAAAGCAGATAATGGCTATTTTCTCCTAGAGGTAACCTCCCATCAGAACAAAGCATTAATAATCACTGACTGTTACACCTTTTCCCTTGCCAGCAGGGGTCAGGGGGCAGGCTATGGCTCAGTTAGAAGGAATGGCTTAGCAGCTTGCACTGTGCTGCAGAAAAGCCAGGAAGCCACAGGCATTGGACCCCAACATCTACTTTTCCCAGAGCTGACTTTTGTTGATAGTTGATTTTACACCAAATAAGCGGGAAGGAAGCTGACTGAATGCAGAGAGAATCAACTCCGTGGAAAACATATGGTGACCACAAGGAAGCCAGATGAGGTGAGGGGTAGACTGTCTAACCTAACACTTCACAGGAAAGCTGAAAAATGCACCGTGGCAATGGGTGAAATGTCGGGAAGCTGAGAATGACCAATAAGTTCATTCATTCATTATAGAGATTCTAGGAGCTCTGTCTGAACCACTGCAGTCTGTAGTACTCCATTTGCAAAAGCAAAATTACCTGCAGAGTAGGGATGGCACCATTTTAAGAGGAAGACTTAACTGAGGATGTTTGAAAACATTAAATTTCTCACCTAACACCCTACCTTACATGTAGAAAAGGAGTCCAAAATGCTTCTTATTAATGTTATTTACTGTTACCTAAAAACTGGGTTCGCCTCTTGGTGGGTATTGAGCCAATAGACACAGCCAAGCCAAAGATTGGGAGAAGGAAGGATTATTAATTGTAGTAAATAAGGAGAACACCAGGGATCTTTTCTAAAGCAGTGTCTCCCCTAACAGCAAAATTGGGGAAGTTTTAAGCTAAGGCTACTTGCATATTCATGAAGGAGCTAGAGCCGATGAGAATTCAGCATAAAATTGACGCAAAAGTCGAGAGAGTCCAAGCTTTAACTGATTGAAGTCAGGAGGGTCAACATCACAATTCCATCTTCCACCTGGGAGGGGGCTTTAGTTCTTGCAGAACTCAGAGATACATTATTACTATGTATATCCCTTGAGGAGGAACTAAGACTCTGCTTTATCATTGCACTACTCTTTGACTGCCTTTTCTTTCTCCCTGCATTCCTTTGTTTCCTTAATATCATTGATTCCTGAGACCTGTTCAAGGGTAAGTGTTGTAGCCAGGCTTAGATCACTAAATGGCTTAGACCAAAATGGGTTCTTTTATGTCAAGAAAGCCATGCCTGGTTCTCTTTCTCCAGGGACTCCGCCTAACCTATCTGCTTACACTACTTGCCTTTGTTTAGATTCCCCCAGCAGTGACCCTGGGAGAAGAATCCAAATATAAGGAGTTTATTTGAAAGGTGATCCCAGGTAGCACCAGTAGGACAATTTAGGAGGTGAGAATGAGGAATGGTAGGCAACCATTAAATGTTGCATCATCTCTCAGTCCTGGGCAAAACTAATGTCCATCTTACCCAAGGAACATGACATTCTCATTAAGGATCTAGAACATTTTGCTCTCCTTTGTGTTATGGTCAAGAACCATTGTGAAGGGTCTCCTCCCATGGAACAATGTGATGGTGCACTAATAAAATGCGACAGACTTGTTCCCTGTCCTCTGAGAACCTCTAGCCCTAAATGATCAATCAGCCGTCACATAAATCTAGTGAAAAAGACTCCAAGCCCATGTTTAAGAGAGTAGGGTACCAATCTGGATTCTGTTTTTATCTAGCCATGTCAACTTAAAAGGACTGTTTAATCTCACTGGGTCAAAATTTATCTGTCCTGGGCTTCCCTGGTGGCACAGTGGTTGAGAGTCCGCCTGCCGATGCAGGGGACACGGGTTCGTGCCCCTGTCTGGGAAGAGCCCACATTCCGCGGAGTGGCTGGGCCCATGACCCATGGCCACTGAGCCTGCGCATCCGGAGCCTGTGCTCTGCAACGGGAGAGGCCACAACAGTGAGAGGCCTGCGTACGGCAAACAAACAAACAAACAAACAAACAAACAGTTTTATCTGTCCTGTTAAATAATAAAATGCTGTCTTACCTACCAAACAGAACAGTGTGATGTAAATAAATTGCAGATGTGAGAATACTTTGAAAAAGGGAAAGTGCTAAATCAAAGTTAGGTGCTATTATTAAGAACTTTCACACAAAACTACATTAAAAAGTTCAGCTGAATACAGGGAGAACTACAGGGCCACAAAAAGCCAGGACAGCTGGGTCGTGGGGTTGATCTGCAAAGGCTTTTGAGAAGAGCACATATTCATTTAGTGGATATTATTACACGATATCTTGGACTTGTATTTGTACATAATTATGGTAATTGATAATTGGTAATTTTGCAATCAAGATGGAATATGAATGCCTGACACTTTTCAGCCTAAGATAAAATAATAATGCCTGAGAACATGTATAGAATATACTAACTCCAGGATTGAAAAGAAATGGATAAAATAGGCAAAGAAACCAGCAAAGTTCATACACTATACAAAAACACAGTTAATTGGCAAGTGTAATAGGAAATTCTGTGCCCAAGCAAAGAGAATTGAAAAGGGAACATTTTATAGATTATTTCTGTAAGCAGGCAAATAGATTTTGGTGAGCCATGGGATATTAGAACCATCTGTACTTACTTTCTCTGAGGTGGTCTAGCAGAACTCACATAAGGTTCAAAGCACCAGGAATAAATGTGAGCCAAGGAAATACCTTCTCAGAGCTGTGCTTGGAAGTGATTTTAGGAGGTGCTAAGCCGTTGGACCAGTAGCTTTCCAACATGCCCTGGTAACATTACATTAGGACTGAGGATTGAATGGTGATGAATGGATTCTCAGCCATCTAATCTCAGTGACATCCAAACATGTGAGTGCCAGATCCTGCCTAATTGGCATTTGGCTCAACAAAGTGAGGCTGGTGGCCATGCTAGCTGGCAGACACATTGTTCAGTTTGCCCATCCTAACTGTGTGATGATTCTGTAAGGATTTATAGGCCATCTGTCTTCCAAGGCATAATTTGTCAAGATTTCTCTGTGCTTCCATGCTTTGAAAGATGTTATTTGCATGTGTTTTGCTATTCCTTTTAAAAGGTAACCTGTATATTTATTTTTCTTTGCAAAACCCACAAAACAATGTCATATTTTCTGTTTAGCATTTCTGTTGTCCTCACATTGGCATAACACATTTTTTTGTTGTTGTATTTTATTTTTCTTCCTACAAGTTAGACTCATGGATTGGAGAATAAAAATGTTAGAGGGTGCCTTTGAATTACTTGTGGAGATTAGAATGTAAATTGAGTCTGGAAAAGAATTTTAGATCTTGATAGACAAATCCAAATCAAAGAGCTAATCCTCATGCCTCTACTAGATGGGTCATTTGTCCTGCCTGAGCCCAGCTTCTTTTAACAAAAAGATTAAAGTCACACGTTTTAAAGAGATAAGTAAATCATGGGGAAAAGCTCTTCCTTGGTCACATTCAGGGCTATTTTTAGGACTAATCCATGTCGCCTCAATTGAAGCCAACAGCTACAGAGGCAGGATCCTCTCCTTTTCATCATCCTTGTCCCTCATCCAGGCCAGTGCTGGGAAAGTTATGTGGATAAACATCATCAGTTGCACTCACCACCATCTGCCTTTCTGTCGCCCTGGCACCACCTCCAGACCCAGCTCTCACACTGAGTACCCCTGTGACCTTAGAAAAGTTGCTTACCTCTCTAAGCCTCAGTTTGCTCATCTGAAAATGGGAAGTAAAAAGTACCTCTCTTATAGGATTTCTGTGCCTGCCACATGGTCAATGCTCAGGTAATGCTAGTTCTTCCTGTTATGAGGATGATGATTGTGATGATGATGATTACGATTTACCTTCTCCTAGTACTAGATTATGTGCTGTACAGCAGGATAGCATAGTAGTTAATGGCATGGAACACAAAGCCTGACTTTGGGTTCAAATCCCATTTTATCCACTTGTAAACCATGTAATCTTGGGCAAGCTACTTGAGTTTCTCACTCGTAAAATAAGCATAAAAGTAGTACCCACTTCATAGAGTTATTATGAGGATGGAATGAGTTAATATTTGCATATAGTAAATAGCATATAAAGGTGTATAAAATAATATATGGGAGATAGACTAAATTCATGAAGTTCTTCAAAGGCTGGCTCTCTTTTCCTTTACCATTCTGCTTGCACATATATAAATATACTTCCTTTCAAGTCAGAATCTATTCCTTTTTTTTTTTAAGTACTATATTTGCAGACACAGCCAGCCATATTTTCTTTCTTTGACTCTCCACAGAATTTTTTTTCACTTTAGCACTTTGCCACTGTTACCTTACATCTGCTTTTAGGACAAACGAGGTAGCAGTTCCATGTTGGTGCTTTGATGCCATGATGAGGTCATTTCCAAGGTAACCATCCCAGTAAAAAACACACACTGAACAGGAAAGAGCCTGACTTTCAAAACTTTCTAGTCACCTTAGTAATGTGCCATGAATTCTATTTAGAGATTAGCTTGCGACCATGCCCTGCTGTCCTTTTCCCTTTCCTGGTCACAGAGCCCATGTAAAGTGTCATGTGAAAGTCTGGTGCTCAGGACTTGCCATCAGCCTCTCATCTGTGCAATGAGGAGCATCAGCTTTTGTTACATAACCTTATTGAAAGTTACTTTCATAAGCTTCTAGGTAGAAGGTGAGGGTTATGGATTTATTTCAAATAAACTTCTTACTTGTGAATTTCAAAAGAAATTCTAGCATTGCTGAGCAAAGGTGTTAGAAGGAGAAAGTATTGACAGGGCAGGTAACTTGTCATGTCAGTGTCATGAAGGACAATCAGCTCTTTCGTTGTTTAAGGATTGATTTGTTCTGTTGTGAATTATCCTAGTCCCCTATTTCTATGTTGATGGCTTTAGACATTTAATGCCATCTGATTAGTGCTTCTGCCAGGGACGAGGCAGAGGGAGAGAGTAAAGATAAAACTCCCCTGTTCCAGCCACTGGGGAACACCAGGGCTTGGAACTTTCTAGAGCATCTCCTAGAAAGGAGCCACAGGCTTCTCTTTTCAGGACTTGAGACTTCCCCTAGGCTTGGGGACAAGTAAGCCTTGGTAGAAGAGGGCCCTCAGAACCAAGCCAAAAAGGTACTCTTAAGTTCTCCCTTCTCTTCCATCCCTCCATTCCCTGAGACAAAATTAGAATGCTGTGTTGCTGCCTGTATTGGAGAAGAGTGAGAGGGTCTTGGAAAGTATAAGGGAGGAAATATCTTGTCTGTTAAATACTCCCGCCTGATAAATACCTGGGAGCTCAGGCTGCCTCTGTGACTCTGACATTCTACCTGGGAAAAGACACAGCAAGGAAAACATGACTGACAAATTATCCATATAGTGCCATCTATGGTGAGATATTAGTCACTGCATACTTCTCACCAAAAAGATTTGAATGAAAGACAACGAAGGAGATGCACGAGAAGTCCCTGACCAGGCAAAGCAGGTCTACAGCAGAAGACCTTCAGTTTCTCCCATCTGATTTATTTTGCCTAAAAATAGTAGGAACAAAAGGACAAAGCATGTGAAATCTGATTTTTTTTAACTTAATCAACACAATTCTGCAGTCTGGTATAGTAGAGAAATCATGGATCATCAGGATAAATAGAATGAATAGTCTAGACATATTCAACTAATTAAACTCTCTCTTGAAACCACACTAAAATTGCATTGTATTTTTTTAAGGCATAGTCTGGTGAGGGTGGAGATAATAGGGTAAGATACAATAATTACACAATTTTGGCAACTACCTATAGGTTTACAGCTATAATACATCTTAGAAAACTGATCATAGGTTTAGAGTTACAGCCTAAAATAAGGAGGGTTTGTTGACAGCTGTTTAAGGAATAGTCAGAACCCCCACCTGGGAGAACACTAAAGGTTTACCTTCTGGAGACAAGAAAGCAGAGGGTCTGAGGATAACACAATCCCAGGTGAAGGCAGGGTTACCATTTGAAAGCAAAGAGATAAAGTGATCATAAACATTCTGCCCCTTCCCCCATTTGGCTCTGGAAGGCTGGCATCCAGGCCTTTATTTTCCTGGCAAGTGATTAAACAGATCTTCTCTCAGGACTTGATCGGCTCAAGAAGAAAGAACTAAAGGTATTGACATTAGGGGTTACTCCAAAGAGACAAAGACTGATCCCTCTACAATGATGCCTTATTAACTCTTATACTTTGCAGGTTCATATTCAGATATACAGATGCTTTGAAAAGTCCAATCAGCTTTTTAGTCCACCCATTTGAAATATGAACAGGCAATTAAAAATCACTAGACATATGAGGAAAACTTACTTAAAACGTAGAAATAAGCAAGAATAAAAGTAACCTTAGGGAAAACAATAACTATGTAGTGAGAAGAAAACTTTAAATATACATATGTCATTAATATTCTTAGAAAGATAATAGAACATATTGAACCACTGAAAAAAGAACAATGCTACTTTTTGAGGAAATGTCAGAGAACATAAACTGGCTCTTAGATATTAAATAGAGGGTAGCAGAAACAAAACACTCAAAGAAGAGTTGGAAATAAGGTGTGGAAAGCTCCCAGAGAGTAGAGCAAACAAATAAAATGAAAAATTGGAGGGAGAATATATGAAAAGGTAAAATTTGATCAAATAATATTCCAGAAGAAAGAGAACAGAAACTAGCATAGAGATAATTTATTAAAATGTTCCAAATAGAAGAATAATAGCTTTCAGACTACAAGGGCTCCAGGAGTGTCCAGCACAGGGGATAAAAATAAACCTATACCAAAGCACATCATTGTGAAGTTTCCAGAAACTGGAACTGAATAAGGTGCTAGAAATTTCCAAAGAGACAAAAAAAAAAAAAAAAAAAAAAAAAAAAAAAAAAAAAACAGGTCACATATGTTTTTAGGATGATGAAATAGTAATTCTTCAAATCTCTTAACAACTCACTAGAAGCTAAAAGACAATGAAGCAAATTTTCTCACAAAAATCTAAAAGAAAATTTTCTTAACTTACAATATTATACCCAGATAAACTAACAATAAAGTATGCAAATGTCATAAAGCCATTTTTAGATGTACAAGGCTCAAAAAACTTAACATTCAGGAACCCTTTCTCAGGAAGCTACTGACAAATGTGCTCCCACTGAAATGAAAAGCTAACTATGAAGGAGAAAGATGGTTTACAGAAAATAAAAGAGATTCAACAAAGAATAGAATTTAAAAAAATGCTAATTGATTCATCTAAATTGTATTAGGTCATAAGACTCTAGGAAAGGCTTCATCAAGAAAATGAAACTGGGGGCTTCCCTGGTGGCACAGTGGTTGAGAGTCCGCCTGCCGATGCAGGGGACATGGGTTCGTGCCCCAGTCTGGGAAGATCCCACATGCCGCGGAGTGGCTACGCCCGTGAGCCATGGCTGCTGAAGCTGAGCGTCCGGAGCCTGTGCTCTGCAATGGGAGGGGCCACAGCAGTGAGAGGCCCACATACCACAAAAAAAAAGAAAAGAAAAAAAAGAAAATGAAACTGGGAGAACACTTGTGCCTGAACATATTGCAAAGAGGTTTAGATAACTGTGTCTTCTTCCTGGAGAGACTTAAGCTGAAACATATTTTGTTAGATGCCTGGAACAGGAGGTCAAGCTGGAAAGTTCTGTTGGAAGTAGGTTTCAAGAAGTCAATTAATAAAAGGGGTCAGGACCTGAGAAAATGGGAGAACCAGTCCACAAACATCTTTAGACTGTTCCATTCTGTTCTCCAGAGCTCCCTTTTCTGGACACAGACCCTCCTCTTCTTAATTGTTCCCAAGGCCTGGGACTTCCCTGGTGGTCCAGTGGTAAAGAATCTGCCTTCCAATGCAGGGGACGTGGGTTTGATCCCTGATTGGGGAACTAAGATCCCACATGCCACAGGGCAACTAAGTCCACGCACCACAACTACTGAGCTTGTGTGCCTCAACTAGAGAGGAGCCCCTGCACCACAACGAAGAGCCCATGCACCATAATGAAAAATCCTGCATGCCTCCATGAAGATCCCACATGCTGCAACTAAGACCCGACACAGCCAAAAATATAAAAATAAATTAATTGTTCCCAAGGCCCATAGGATGGCCCCAGGTTTAAAGAAGGCAAGGGAGTAGCTTGTTCCCCAGTATATATCCAAAAGCCTTGGCATGCACTTGTAAGCATGAAATGCATCCAGCTGTGTGTCCCTGGATATACCGCAAGGTTTAAAAGCATCCCTGGAAGGTCTCATTTTGTCACAACAAAATTTCAAATTTTTGTCTTCCTGACATTTTCAAGAGGACACCAGTGGAGCCTCAGTCATCATCTACCCCAGGGGAAGGAGAGAGGCATAAGGAGGCAGAGGTACAGTTCCTGGCCATGGTATGTGTGTACAGCCGCCTGACATTTGAGAGTTTCTCTGCAGCGAAGATATTGCTGAAGAATGACAAGCCATATAAATGGCCATTGGGGACGATCATTTTGTCATGCCACTTTCCTCTCGTATCCCTTTGAAGATGGTTCCTCCCCACTGAAGTCAGATCTTTTCACATTTGATCACCAGCCTTCCTTTTTCAATTTACACTAGAACTTCTTTTGACCGAAAAAGCTTCATAGAGCAGTGTTTTCTCCATTCCTTGAGACTTATATTTTTTCTACTTTGGCTCTAAATGGTTCAAATACTATAAATGCTTATAAAGATCTTTAGGTGTCATTATATGAATGGCATGTCCACTTGGAAGCATATCAATCTTTTATTAAGATAATATAGAAAGGACTTTATTTTTAGCCTTTGTCAGCTGGCATTATCCTTCTGAACTTAACTTTTTTTCCTGTTGTTTTTATTCCAGAAAATCATCACATTGCTTTTAATTGTGGTTTGATGTTTTATAATCTCATTCTAATATGGACATTTTGTTTTAATTTAGCTGGTAATCATCCAGAGTGTATTAAACCACTTGAATTCATAGAACTTTAGAGCTGAAAGAGACATAAGAGCCCATCTAGTTTTCTGATCCTATGGTTGAAGAGTTTGTCGCTGATCAATTACTGCTGGCAGGAATGGAAGCCGCATTTCTTGTACTGTTACTAATTTGACTGGTTTAGAAAAACTGTTTTTCCCATCTTAGTTCTCAAGGCTTTTAATTTTTCTATGTGCCTTAGTGGACTTTAAAAAAAATCGTAAGCAGTTTCGCAAAACCAGTGACGGGTTGGTGGAAAAGTACTGATGCATTTAAGTCAATAGCAACAACAGTATTCCAGCTGTAGGTTACATGCAACAAAGGAAAATCCTCTAAGGGTCTGTTTTCATCCAAAAGCCTTTACTGGTCAGAACTATATTTTTAGGCTAATTCATTATGCCAAAAACATCTACATTTTTGCAAATGAACTCTTGACCCCTCAGCTGATGCCTTGCAATTTATAAATCTCCAACTCCTGATCTTTACTTTTTCATTGGCTTTTCTTGACTTTGACATAACTCTGCCTAGTCATTTGGTATATCAAAAGTCTTGCACATTTGCTCCTTTAGTTAGCAAGGCAAGCTTTGGGGTTGAAAAGTTGCTCTGCCTACTTGCAGTCTACAATCATATTCTGAACTGTCCTCCAAATGCATGTATTGTTCCTATTCAAAGTTAGGTAAATTCCTCAGTTGGGGATTTTTTAATTATTTGACATAATTAATTGTAAATAATGCTTACAAACACTGATTCACCTAACTCTTGTTTTTACTACTTTTAATCTATGCTAAAAACTCTGTTAAAATATTCGACTCCTAGGAAATAGTAAAAGTAGAGAAGGTAACCCAAAGATTATATTAATTGACCTTTAGGACTTTAAGCAGGTTTATATTCAATTTAGCAATATTTTAATAGGTTTGGGGTTTTTTTTGGGGGGGAGAGTTTGCTGACACGCATATATGTATGTATCAATATCCCATAGCCTTCTTTGAAATGGGTTTGTCATCGTCCTGATTTTCTCATTAATGAATTAAATAAAACTTTGACACATGTTCTTTGGCATGTTGCAGAGCATAACTTAATTATAATATCCTGGTTTGAGAATAACAAATATATAGCTTGCATACTCCCACTTTTCTGAAGTGCCCAGAAGGCACTGGAGACAATATAATGGAAATCCATGCTAAAGTTAAAATTAATTTGTTATCCATGCCGTATTGTCATATGTTTTGTTTTAATTACTTTTAAAGTTGCTGATCACACCAAGGGATATTTATTCCCAAGATACCAGATACAAACACAGCCTCCACCAGAACCATAAAGATGGTATGTCTTGGTCACACCATATTGTATTGCTGTCATTTGCATGCCTTTAGAAGGAGCATATACTTGTGAGTTTTCCTTGGGTACACTTTATTCCAGGAGTCACATTACTTTATTTTGTTGGCCCCTAAAGCCACTTGCATTTATTGCCTGTCCTTTGAGGAACAGCTGTGGTTAGAAATTGAGATGTATGAAACTGTCATTTGCATAGGTTAAAAACACCAAATATTAATAATTTCATATGATTTGACCCAATCAGATAAAAGAATCAAAATTATGCCATCTTTGGTGATCTCCCAGTTTCAAAACCATTTATTTTCTCTTTTGAATCACTAATTGTCAAAAGTAAGTGCTGATTTTACAGCTACAGTGCACAGAGAATCGTGGTAGATTCCAAGAGTGACAAAGATAGAAACACACATCCTGCTCTGGAGGAGCGCATGCCTGCTGTTCAAGGGGTGAATGGTCTTATTTTCTATTAGATTATGAGCTATTTGAAGGCATAGTCTGTGCTTTGCTCTGCTTTATTTTTCTGTGTATTCATCACATTGCAGGCGTTCAATAAATGTTTGTTAAGTGAGTGGAAGGTAAAGAGATGGGAGAAGGAAGGGAAAGATGGAGGGAGGAATAGACACTCATTTGAGAAGAAGGTGACAAGATGGCGATAAATCAGAGTAAAATGATTATTGTCCACAATGCAGATGAAGGATCACCCCAAACCTCAAACAGAAGACTGAAAGTCACTTAACAAAAAAGTAAATAAAATAACACCCATTTTTCTATTTTAAAAAGTGCCAGCTCTCGAGTGCCAAAGCATGGAAATACCCAGGACTAGGGACTCCAGTAACACTGATGCTCGAGAGGATGGGCCACCCTGGCTTCTAAAGCTTAATTTAAGCATCTCAGATCTTCATCTTTTGTATACCTGCTCTATGATTTTCTTTCCTACTAATGAAAGGAACGAAAAGGAAGACTATGAAGAAATTAGATTTTTTAAAAAAATACTTTATCTCTAAATGTTTCATGTTTCAAAATATTGTTGAAAGCTATCTATTGAGATAACTTTGGCCCTAAGAGGCACTGACTTTGGTTTGTTTCCAAAAACTGAAACCAGTCTGAAAGAGTATATGCATTCCACCATAAATGAATTTCAAAAGAAGGCTTAAAAGGCAATAACCAAAGTGTTCTCATCAATGACAGCATGATTGGAAAGATCACCTTGGTAGGTGATGGTTATTTGGAGGTATAAACTATGGCATCTATAAGATTTTTCTTTTTGTAAGATACAGCTCCACTCGTCAAAAGCCAATAACCAAATTTCTTTCTATTTATTTATTCCTGGAAAATATTAAAGGTGATTTAGTGATAATGTTTCCAGAATTATGAAACATACTCATCGGTTATTTTGATAAACTTATTGAATGTAAAAAGATTTACACTGTGGGTAAACAGTCAGTGCTAACTTTTCCATTTGCCGATGACACATCTCTTACCATTCAAGAATAAATAATGCTCAAATCAATAAAAAATATAATTATTAGATATCATGTTTTTACCTATGAGTTTGGCATAGGGGTGAAGAGAAGGCAAACCACTGGTGAAAGAGTAAATTGCTAGAACTTTAACAGAAAGCAAATTGGTTATGTGTAGTAAAAGCTTTAAAAATATGCATAGTCTTTGAACCAGCAATTCTATTCCTGGAAATTCATTCTCAGGAAATAATTAAAAGTTTGTACAGAGGTTCAGTTACCAGAGTATTCCATACAATGTCATTTATACTAGTGAAAAATGAGAGACAATGCCAAAGATAATGGAATATTACCTAGTTATGTGAGAGCTATATATTTTATAATATATAAAACGTAAATGTTATATAATTATATGACAGTGTTCATAATATATTGTTCAGTTAATATAAACAAAAGTTTCTAAATCATATACAGATATATAGGATTGCAGCTTCATAAAAGAATTGCACACACACACACACGCATACACATTTTTTTTTTTCTGGAAGCATATACAAGATTTTAATAGTAATTGTCTCTGAAGGAAGAGTTAGGCATGTTCAGAAAAGTTTTACTTTTCCTCTCTGCTCATCTCATTTCCTAACTTTTCTTCCATAAACATATACCACTTTTATATTAATACAAAACATTTCAACAAGGAAAAAAACTTACTGCCCTCTAACATTTACTAGCAAGATCTTTACTGCTCACAAATGCACTGGTGATTGTGTTTGTTTTGGTTGTTTGTTTGTTTGTGGCTTTGATTGTTAAGGTTGAAGAAACAAACTATGATGATGAAGCAAAATCATGAAGATGGCCCTTTCTATGTATTATATAAAATTCACTTTAATAAAGAATTATCTCAGTATTTAGTATTAGTCACATCAGAAAGGTTACAACAAAAGAAAAATTCTAAATACAATCTGAATAAACTAAATAAAGTGAGTCATATTTCTTTCATTTGAAGTAAAGTCATTCTAAATAAGAAATTTAAAGACCTTCTTTTTTATGAGCATTCAAATTTTTATTCCTCAGTATGGTCATCTTTATTTTCTGTTTTAGAGAAAAAAGATCATTATTTGAAAACATTTTCACTTTATTTTAAATAATAAAACCACTTGTGAATAACTCTTTTAATTATAAAAGTAACATATTTTCATGATAGAACATTGGGAAGTGCACTCCTAATTCTATCACCTAGAGATAAGCACTAATAACATTTTGCTGTCCATACACAAAGTTGATAAGCATCCTTATATTTAAAAACAGGAGATCAGTGTTCAGGTATTTAACTCCTCTGAAAGTCTGTGATACTCATGTAACTACATTTTCCTCTATTATTTCTGGCATTTGGAGATAAATGTAGTGAAATAGCATGATCCTAGACTACTGTTTATCCACATTAAATTGCAATTGGGGCTACTTCTTCCATCTTGGATGCTACCAGAGTTTTCTGGAAAAAAAAAAAAAAGTTAAAACAACATGACGCCAGAAACCCATGAAAATAATACATTCACATTCTTCTTAACTCTTCATTTCCTCCAGGACAGATATCAGTGGATGGATTTATGCGCTATCTGAGTGGAGAAGAAAATGGAGTCGTTCCACCTGAGAAACTGGATTTGAATGAAGATATGTCTCAGCCACTTACTCACTATTTCATTAATTCCTCACACAACACCTACCTCACAGGTATGAGTTCATAGTTCTTTGACAATTATTTTAGCCAGTCTCACCAAATGTCACAAACCTCTGCTTACTGTTGTTCAGAAGTGGAGGCGTATTTCCTTTCGCTTCCTGTGAAAAGCCGCTGAGAACTGGGATTCCATGAGCAGAGGCTCCACTCACAAGCAACAATATCATTTCTTCACATCTCTTCCTAAGTTTTCATGTCATCTAAATTATATTCATATCTGGTATCTTCAGACCAATGGAATTTTTGCATAACTGAATTCTTTCTTCAGTAGACTTCAAGCCACTTATAAAGCCACCTAGTTCTCTGGACTGTTTTCATCTACAGGAAAGTTCTGTCCTAAATAACTTCCACTCAAGGCAAATTAATAATTTTGCTCAGGTGGACAGGGCTTTAGACATAAACAAATTTCTTTGTGAGTGACAACTTATACATACTTTGTTGCAAATATTATAATAAAGGAGTGTGTTTCCTAACTTAACCCTAAATTGAGCACTGCCATGGTTTTTAGTAGATTGTTAAATATTAAAACATATTAACCATATTAAAAATATTAAAACGTATATATAATATATATTATCTCAATATAGTTTAGAATAAAAATTTTAATAAATACCAATTTCAATAAACTAAAAGTGTTTTTATAATCAAAATACATTTCTTGCAGATACTCTCATATTACCAGCCTTAGAAAGACTTTGTAAAAAAAAAAAAAAAAAAAAAAAACCTACTGGTTAAAAAAAAAAGGACTTTTCAAAACTTTGTCACTTTCTTGCTTCATCACCCAAATGAATATAAGACTGCCAGACCTTAAGACCCACAATGCAACCAAAGTCTGGGGTCTCATTTGGTATCTGTAAGTTATAGGTACTTGCCGTGCCTTGGGGGAGGTTTTGATGTGCTTGTGGCTCATTGCCTAGGGGTGTGTGGTTTGTGTGGTAGGATAGACCAGCAATGCCATGCACATAATAGCAGGGAGGTCCAGGCACTAGGTATTCATGAGAGTGTTCAAGAGAATTTCACAGGGTTCAGCCATCTGGCAAATAAGCAGTTCAGTCTTCTGAATTCCTTAAGGGGATCCATTCCTCTAGGCACAAATGTATGTTGTGCTAGCATCAAATCCAGCGTTAGCCTGGTATCCCACACTTGGTGAAAAATAGCTTAGAATAGAAATGACTCTTGGACAGAGATAGCAATGTGGCCCCTGGACTGCTAGAATGAGCTATTTCAGGATGATTCCATATCATTTGA
Source organism: Mesoplodon densirostris (assembly GCF_025265405.1). Classification (NCBI taxonomy): domain Eukaryota; kingdom Metazoa; phylum Chordata; class Mammalia; order Artiodactyla; family Ziphiidae; genus Mesoplodon; species Mesoplodon densirostris. Next base: position 75,385,944 of record NC_082676.1, read on the forward strand.
GACCATCTTGTCAGAATCATACACTCTGAGTTCTACAGGCAGTTGAACTGCAACTTGCATGTTCTTCATGAAAATCGGACTGCTCTCATGCTACTTGCAGCCTGTTTTGTTTCAACTACATACCTACTAAGAGAGATTCATGCTTTAAAACTAATTAGATTCATGTTTGGTTCATCCTAAACCCTATTCTTGTCATTTCTTACTGTATAACCAATCACACCAAAACACAGGGACATAAATCAGCCACCATTTTATTTTGACCATATTCTATATGTCAGGAATTCAGACAAGACACAGAGCAGATGGCTTGTTTCTGTTCCCTGGTGTCTTGGGGTACAGCTGGGAAGTGAATGCCTGGGGTGACACAAAAGGCTTGGTTGTTGGAATCATCTGGAGGTTTCACCACCAACATGTCTGGACCTGGGCTAGTGACCCAACAGCTGGGCTCAGTTAAGACTGATGACCTAATTGCCTAAAATTGGCCTCCGCATGTGTCTTTGTCTTCCTCACAGCATGGCAGCCCCAGGGTAGGTAGACTTTTTACATGGCAGCTTATAGCTGCAAAAATAAGTGTCCCAAAAAAACATGGAGGAAGCTTAATTGCTCTTTTGCACTTAGCCTCTGAAGTTCCATACTGTCACTTCTTTCTTTATTTGTCAAACATGTCACAAACCTACCCAGCTTCAAGGTAGGGGACATAGACCACAGCTCTCAATGGGAGGAATGTCAGAATATTCTTAGCCCTGTTTTATTTTTTTTATAAATTTATTTATTTATTTGTTTGTCTTTATTTTTGACTGCGTTGGGTCTTCGTTGCTGTGCATGGGCTCATTGTTGTGGCTTCTCTTGTTGTGGAGCACAGGCTCTAGGAACGCAGGCTTCAGTAGTTGTGGTGCGTGGGCTCAGTAGTTGTGGCTTGCAGGCTCTAGAGCACAGGCTCAGTAGTTGTGGTGCACAGGCTTAGCTGCTCCGCGGCATGTGGGATCTTCTTGGACCAGGAGTCGAACCCATGTCCCTTGCATTGGCAGGCAGATTCTTAACCAATGCGCCAACAGGGAAGCCCCTTAGCCCAGTTTTAAAATTACTACAGGTTTCATAGCTTCAAGAAGAGAGTGTCCACTTAGCCCACTTTCTTGGATTCAGTTTCTTAGACTTACTACAAAAATTTTGCAGCTCCCACTCAAATAGCTAAGAATTTGTAAAGGATTTTTTCCTTCCCAGAGGTCCTTAATCTTATTTGGTATCATTGATGTATCTGGCAGTCTGGTGAAGCCTATGGACCCTTCTAAGAATGTTAAACGCATAAAATAATGTACATAGAATTAAAGAGGAAAAACTTCCATTGAAATATTTTGATCAAATATTGAAAAAAAAATTTGGATAAAATTGTATATATTTTGTTAACACAATTTTAAAAAATTGTATAAATAATATGTGTGATATTTGCAACAATTGGAATATGATATGAAAAGATCTGTGATTTCTACTGGTGACAAAGTCACTGTCCTGCTAGTACTACAGTGATTTGTGGCCTACATTCATAACTTAAGAGAATGTTAAATTGCACATAGTGATTTGAGTTAAAGATGTAATCTTTTTTCTCATTCAAGTTTGAGGAGGTCTATAGAACCTCAGGTAAAAGTCTAGATCTTTGACTTGACAGGATCCTAAGGAATATAATGTTAAAGACTTTGACACATGATTGAATCTTGCATTTATCTTGTACTTAGGACCCCAAAATGCTTAAAAATACTTAAACATATGTTCAGTTAAATTTTGGACACTGCATGTTGTTTTATCTATCTGGAAGTCACACTATGCAATAATTTTACCAATAGTTTTTTTTTTAAGTCCAAAAATGAATATATTTACATCCATTAGTATCTGTATTATTTGCCATATAACAAATCAGGCAATGATACCAAAATGACTGAATGACAAGACTGACTGGGTATATATACGTTCTATTCTTTTTACCTTCTTCCAGAGTATATTAATTTTTCCCTTTTTGCATATCATTATGGACAAAGTTTTCAGAGTTTACATAGGTTCACTCAACCACAGCCACTATTCTCCTTTTGATGTTCAAATCATCTCAGCTTTGGTCAGTGGAAACATATTTTAGGCTGGTTTCTCTCTCCTCTTGACATGACCCAATGATCTTTGAAAAATGTCCTTGTTTTCTGGCACATAAAGATCTTCCAGGCTCATCTTTCTGCACCACGCATGGAATCAGACTTTTCCCCCAACGATCCCTTGTTCCTTTTAGTGTGAAAAAATATGCATATGGGTAACAGCAATTTGAACGCTGTGCTATGGAATGTTGTTTCTGGACCATTTCAGTGAACAAAGCAAGAAAAGATACATTTTTCTTCTTGTTAAGGCACAATAATTCACATAAAGATTTCTACTCCTATCTTCCAATTTAAATTCTTGATTCTATAGCTGTGCTTCTTATATCAATCTTGATACCTAACAAATTATACATAATTACTCATTTGCTTTACTGACAACACAATAATAGTTCCAAGAAAATTGTTCAATATCAACACAAACAATAGAACTACAAAATACTGTTCAATTTTTCTCAGCATTCTTTTTGTTTTTTAACTGCATTTTACTAAGGATTTTTAGTCCAACTAATTTCTTCCAGAGTCATTCATTTGCCCTCTCTCTGATTAACTTGGTCAGCACAAATATGGTAGAGAACTTGGCTCCATTGTGTCAGTTGGGTTTGGGGTGTTACCATATTAATGGCCAATAGTTTTCAGAAAGTAGAGTTTTCAGCTACTGTAAAAGAGAAGGGTCCACTCTACATTTTGCTGAAGAAAGAACTCAAAGAGCTGTCTCCAAATTTCTGTACAATGATTTCATATTATGACCATCTGATATACATGATTTCTGACCAAGTAAACCAACTCTCTCCCCAATTTTTAAATTTCTAGTAGGATTAGAATTCACATCTTTTTAAATATTCAATTTATAAAGCTATGTTACCTATGTTAGACCATGTTCTGATCTTTAAGGTTTTTTTTAAAACTTATCTTCCTCACGTTTCTGAGACATATATTTTCATACCAGGGTTTGCATTATGTAAATCTCCATTCTTACAATATTACCTTGTCCCAATACCAGTCAAAATCTCTTATTTTCTTGCAGGGGAACTAAGGAGAATTCCATATAATTAATTTTAAAATTTACATATAAATTCTAATATAGGTTCTTGAGGTTTTGCCTAAAATCCTCTTCTAACAGGTAAATTTTGGTTTTACTCCATATGATATTATTAGTGTCCTTGTTTTAATTATAGAGAGTCAGAACTCTTATGTCTCAGAGACCTTTGGGTAAACATCTATAATATAGAAATTCAAACTTCCCAAAGCCTATTAAGAATGTTATAAAATAAAATTATAACCAAGGTATAACCCGATAAAATCCAGTTAAATGTTAAAATCAATACCTAGAAAATGAGTTAGATTTTATACTTTACAAGCAGTTCCAGAACAAGTAGAAATATTTTCTACAGAGACGTTATTTCATGGAAGGGGTATGTGATGGAAAAAGAAAAGTTTTCCTGTTCAAATGAGATTTTAAAATGCTAGATTCAAAAAACGGTTGGCATCTACTGCAGTATGTTTCAAATATAGGGGGAAAAAGCTCACAGATTCACTCACACTAATGTTATGATCAACCCTCCTCCCCCAGTCATGACCATGCTAGGTACTTCCTTGGAGCATTTTAAGAACAAGTATTCCTGAGAAATGCCAGTATAAATTTAAATAAGGAGAACTTTAATATTTGGAATGTTTTCTTTTGAGCATTCAAAGGAACCATAAAGATTAAACATACAGTATAAAAACCAATCAATTTAGCAATGCATTATTATTATGATGTCTATTTCTCTGCTCATTATTGCCCCTTTGTTGACTATCAAGACACCCAGAAGGAAAAGTAAAATCCAATCACTGAGAGAAATACATTCACAGAATGAGTTGATGTTTAACTACGATGGTCATTTTCTAGGGTTTTGGATAGACTTGGCAGTACATCAGGTAGTGATTATGGAAATTTAAGTTATGTTTTTCCTTGAGGAATCTACCCTTATGACTCAAAACAAGATTCTCGGGGCTTCCCTGGTGGCGCAGTGGTTGAGAGTCCGCCTGCCGATGCAGGGGACACGGGTTCGTGCCCTGGTCTGGGAAGATCCCACATGCTGTGGAGCAGCTGGGCCTGGTGAACCATGGCCGCTGAGCCTGCGCGTCTGGAGCCTGTGCTCTGCAACGGGAGAGGCTACAACAGTGAGATGCCCGTGTACCACAAAAAAAAAAAAAAAAAAAGATTCTCTCAGGACTGAACAGTGTGCATTCATTTCAATTACAGTTTTTCAGCTCTTCATAAATCTTTCCATACTCTAAACCATTTGGGAGATAATGGCTCCATATACTCAGGAAAAGCAAAGTGGCATATCTCTGAATAATTAACATTTTTATTCAACTTGGGAAGTAAAACATTAGATTGGAGGTTTTAGTTATCCCTCTGATGAATTAAACTATCTGATTATTCAATTCCACTCCTAAGGTATATGTTCTTGTCTGAAGAAAAGTTCAAAAAACGGTATAGTTTTATCCTTTAAGGTATAGTTTTTCCCTTGGCAATCCACTACCAACCCATGCTTAGTGTCACTCCCTCTCTTTACATCTCTCCTACTCATTTAGTCCTTAGCATATGCAACTTTTTTTTTTTTTTTCCGGACGTGTAGGCTCAGCGGCCATGGCTCACGGGCCCAGCCGCTCCGCTGCATGTGGGATCCTCCCGGACCGGGTCACGAACCCATGTTCCCTGCATCGGCAGGCGGACTCTCAACCACTGTGCCACCAGGGAAGCCCACAACTTTTTATAATTTATTTTTGGTTTAAAGCACACACAAACCTATGAAAGTTGGGTGGTAGAATGGAAAGAAGTTGAGCTTAGCAAATAAACAGACCAAGTTTCAATTTGCCTTTAAGTAAATTAAGTCTTCTAAGCCTTAATTTCTTCATGTGAAAATGAAAGTAAATTGAAACAGCCAGGGTATTTTTGGGCTATGAATAAGAGGATACTATTACTTAATGTCTTAAACATTAAGAAATTTACTACCTCACAGAGCAAGAAGTCCAGAAGCAGAGTGGTTGAGGGTTGATTAAATCAGGAATTCATTGATGTCATCAGAGACCCAGATGCTTTCTATCTTTTTGCTCCTCTTATGGTTTCTTTTCCTTTTTTTTTTTTTAATATTTATTTATTTATTTTGGCTGTGCTGGGTCTTAGTTGCGGTATGTGGGATCTTCGTTGCAGCATGTGGGATCTTTACTTGTGGCATGTGGGATCATTTAGTTGCAGCATGCAGACTTCTTAGTTGTGGCATGCATGCGGGATCTAGTTCCCCGACCAAGGATCAAACCCTGGCCCCCTGCATTGGGAGCATGGAGTTTTACCCACTGGATCACCAGAGAAGTCCCATCCTCTTATTGTTTCAAGATGACTGTGCACCCTGAGCATTGCCTCCATAAAAAATAAGCTCCAGGCCCAGGGAACATCCACATCTTGTGGTGTTTTGTATGAGTGAGGTTTTCCCCAACCCACCCAGCAGACTTCCTTTACACCCTATTAGATGTAGCCCAGAGTTAAACCATACAGCAATGCCCTACAATAAGTACTAACATGGACCACAGAACCAATGTGACTGGCTGAGAAGAATTAAGATTTATCCCAGGGCTGGAGAGGGGACCCTGAAGCATATCAGAACCTAAATAGATTATTCTGTTGGCAAGGAAAAAGAGAAAGAAATGACAGCCAGAAGTGTAATAGTGCAGTGAGGGTGTAAACTCCCTGGCACATAAGAGCCTTCTTCTTTGTTTGTACTTGCCTCTTTACCTAAATGGTAAGGTAAGGAAGATGTCTTGTGTCATTTTTGTATCCAAAGCAACCAGTATTTTGCCTCCCACAGAGAATACTTGAGAATATGCATATATCCTAGTGATGAGGCTCCTGTAATCAGTAAGGCATATGCTTAAAGTTCTTTGCCCACTTGCCTAAGCCATCCCATGGCAATTGGATCTATGTTCAAAAGAGGTTCATGGTGATAAACCATAATGGAAAAGAATATAAAGAAGAATGTGTGTGTGTGTGTGTGTGTGTGTGTGTGTGTATATATATATATATATATATATATATATATATATATATATATATATATATATATATATATATATATATATATAAACTGAATCACTTTGCTGTGCAGCAGAAATGAACACAACATGGTAAATCAACTATACTTCAATTAAAAAAAATAGACCTTAATGGTCTTACTGGGGCAGCAGACAGATAACGTAGAAGAGAGAGATCAGATCAAACTGATGGCCCTAGAGACGGTCAAGATGAACAACACATCCTCTGTATTTTGGATAGTTCCCTCAAGTGTAGCTGTTGGTTTCACAGCATTGAAAGCAAGGAGAAATGGTTCCCATATCCATTTATTGAAGGGGACAGTGTTTATTGAAGAAAGCCACTGGATTAACAAAAGTTTCACAATATGGAAACTTCTTACCCTAAAGATTGAAGAGAAGACAGTAAATAATGATAAATATAAATAGAGGCAATTAATCATCACACTCCACAAGATGAGAAATTTCTCAGAAGCTTGTGTTAATAGACAGATTGTTATTTTCAATTTTCTGGTCTCTTCCATCCATGGATGCCTTGGGTAATCTGAGACAAAGCTCAAGTGAATGAAGCCAGCTGCCCAAAATGAATGCAGTCAAGTGAGAAGTTTCAGAGCTCTGACTCGGGGCAGTATTATGAATTAATCTGAGATGGAGCTTCAGCTCCAAAGTTCAATCATAGGCTTGTAATGTACTCCAGAGGGTGTTCACAGCCAGGCAGAGATGATGCCAGATGCTAGTTTCAGAAACAACAAGGGTTGAGTGACTCATGACATATCATTAATCCAAACCTGTGGCAATCCCCTGGCCCCAGAAGCTTTATTTATTGGATCTAATCAAATGGAAATATAATGGTTGGATAGGATATAATAATGAGGAGTTAGGAATTTTAGGGAAGAAAAATAAATCAGCTTTGAGACTAAGCGGAAAACGAGAGAGTAGTGGCGAATATTAATTCACATATTTGGAAAAAATCTCCATAAATGAAGGAAAACATACAGAAAACCTAATATGCATTCCAAGCAATAGGACAGTTATGGATAAATGTGTATTTTCTAATGCTTTCTTTGGAAGATTTCCTTTTCTAATGCAGATTATTCATTTTAATAATGAACAAATTTACCTTAGAGGAATTATTTTGGGCTTAGATGTTGGACAATAAACACAACACAGGCACACAGGCACACATACACAAACACATATACACCCTCCTCCTCCATTCTTTTTTCTCTCAATCATTTCCATCTCTAACCCCATGCCTTACCATGTCTTTCAAAACATTAACTGATCAACATTCAAAAAGTACATCAAATTGCTTCTATTCTCTCTCTCTCTCTCTCTCTCTCTCTCTCTCTCTCTCATATATATGGGTTAGGTATTTTTCTACCTTCAATCTATTATTAGATTGAAGCAACTTGCTTACTGGCAAGTTCTTTACTGGCAACTCCCTTACAGAAGTTAGTAACACTTAACAGAATATTAATGAAAATGCACATTATTGGATATAGTCAGTAATACACTTAAACAGTTTCCTAGGTAGTACACAAGAAAATCTGCTCCACTCTTGAATGGCTGTGCAGTGGTCTGAAGGAGCTAGCATTTTTAAAGAACTAACCTGATAATTGTTTGAATTCTTCACTTCTTTAGCTAAAGTAGCCCTCCTTTAAGTTTAGGAATAACATATAAATGATCATCTTTTCCCCTTTACTACCACTCTCCATTTTTCCTTTATGCAGCAAAGACCTTTATTACAACAAACTTTGAAGCAATTTTAAATGGCAAATTGATTATCTAGCATCAGGAACTTTCTAGATTATTTTGTCAGCATTTCTGCTTTTGCAAACACTTGTGTATTTAAAATGTCCTATTTTTTCCAGTAAAGAAAAGTGATTATGCAAACCTACTTAATCAGCCTTTCAGTGCATTTACTAGGGCTCTAAAGAACCGAAAAATGTCACCCTTTTGTTATGCTGATATCGGATGTTGTGACATGCATATAAAAATAAAATTAAACCAATAGGTTTAATCCCATTTTCTTTGTCCTGTGTGTCTCCACTGGACAGATCTTGTCCATTTCAAAGTCATTTTGACAGTTTTCATCAATATGTCATCTTTTAAAGGACTGCTAAAAAAATGATGGAAGCTTACAGTGTATAAGTCACAGAAAATCTTTAATATGGAAAAGCAAAAACTTCCATTTGTGTGTTTGATGTTGGGCTTGTCTCAAAACTTATTTATTATTAATCTTTTAAAAATAATTTATCAAGGGAATTCCCTGGCTATGCAGTGGTCAGGACTGAGGGCTTTCACTGCCGTGGCCCAGGTTCAATCCCTGGTCAAGTAACTAAGATCCCAAAAGCCACATGATGCAGCCAAAATAATAATAATAATAATAATAATAATAATAATAATAATAATAATAACTTATCAAAAATTAGTACCTTCCATCGACTTCTTAAATGAAGCAGAAATAGCTTGGCTTCTCTTTCTGCCCTCAGATTTCTTGGGTTCCTTGATTATTACAATTCTTATCACTTTACTAGAGGATTTCAGTTCTGCTTCCAAAGGTTTTTAATTTCGATAAATTTTATCTATTTTCTTCCTTTGCTACTTGTGCTTTTGGTGTCATATCTGCGAAACCATTGACTAATTTAAGTCACAAAGATTTACCTCTACATTCTCTTCTAAGAGTTTTATAATTTTATCTCTTACAGTTAGGAGCTTAATTGATTTCAAGTTTTTTTTTTTAATACGATGTGGTAGGAATCCAACTTCATTATTTTCCACTTAGCAATCCAGTTGTCCCAGCACCATTTCTTGAAAAGATGATTTTCTGCAATGAACTGTTTTGAGACCCTTGTTGTAAGTCAATAAATGTGAGAGTTTATCTCTGGGGTCTCAATTCTATTCCATTGATTTATGTGTCTAATCTTATGCCAGTACCACACTGTCATTTTTTTTTTAACATCTTTATTGGAGTATAATTGCTTTACAATCGTGTGTTAGTTTCTGCTTTATAACAAAGTGAATCACCTGTACATATACATATATCTCCATATCTCCTCACTCTTGCGTCTCCCTCCCACCCTCCCTATCCCACCCCTCTAGGTGGTCACAAAGCACCAAGCTGATCTCCCTGTGCTATGCGACTGCTTCCCACTAGCTATCTATTTTACATTTGGTAGTGTATATATGTCAGTGTTACTCTCTCACTTCCCCCTCCCTATGTCCTCAAGTCCGTTCTTTAAGTCTGTGTCTTTATTCCTGTCCTGCCCCTATGTTCATCAGAACCTTTTTTTTTTTTTAGATTCCATATATATGACCACACTGTCTTGATCACTGGAGCTGTGTAGCTAAGTTTTGAAACTGGGAAGTGTGAGTCTTCCAAATGTTTCCTTATTTTTTAAGATCATTTTGGCTATTCTGAGTCCTTTAAATTTCCATATGAATTTTGGGATCAGCTTGTCAATTTGTGCAAAAAAAAAAGCCAATATGATTCTGATAGGAATTGAATTTGTAAATCAATATGGGGAGTAGTGCCATCTTAACAATTTTGAGTCTTCTGCTCCATGAACATGGGATGTCTTTTCATTTACTTAGGTCTTGTTTCTTTAACACTGTCTTGTAATTATAAGTTTTTACTTCATTTGTCAAATTTAAATTTATTCCTACAAATTTATTTCACTTTTGCTAAGAGAATATTTAGCTATCCTAAGCATTTGTGCCTTGGACAAACATGACAGAAGGTTTGACTTTTATAATAGAATAGCCTGTCAACAATACCCCTTCATAGGGAGGGTCAGAATTAAAAGACTGAGTTTTGAAGTTATAATCCTGGTCCTCCACTTACCAGCTTTGGAAACTTGGGCAAATAAAATGCTCTATACTATTTTCATTATTAGAAAATAAGCATTTAAAAGTAAAGGTAGTTCTACCAGATAGATTTTTATGAAGATTAAATGTAGTAATATATGTAAAGTCCAAAGAACTATAATTGGCACATGGTAAGCCATTAATAAACATGAGTTATTGTTATTGTTACAATGCTCTCCTCCTTCTATTCTGTCTTCCCCAAACCACTGCTAGGGAGCCACAATTCCATTTGGGATTGTGCCACTACTTTCTGGTATGCTGAGGCAGGAGAAAGACTGAGAACTGCTCAAGGTCTTGAACTCTGTTTTCCTATTGTTGATGAGCTTTTCTAGGAAGCCACCAGTGTCTTCCTTGCTTTGTGGGAGTCTGAGCTTCATTTCGTTGGCATTTTACAGCTGGCCAGCTGGCTGGAAACTCCTCCGTCGAGATGTATCGCCAAGTGCTCCTGTCTGGTTGTCGCTGTGTGGAGTTGGACTGCTGGAAGGGAAGGACCGCAGAAGAGGAGCCAGTCATCACCCATGGGTTCACCATGACCACGGAGATATCCTTCAAGGTAGAGTGAATGAATATTGCTAAGAGAGGAAGCTGGGGAGACCTGACACCTTTTTGGGTAAAGTCTGCTAAGGTGGAAAGTCCCAGTGGTCCCAATTAAGTCCATAGGCTATTAATCATCTATGCAATTTCAGAGGCTAAAATTTAACAATTCATCCATGATTAACTGGTATCAGGGGAACTGCTAACCAAAATCTAAAGAAACTGTCTTATTAGAGGAAATATCAATTTATTTGTCTATTTAACACTCATTTTTTATTGCATTTTATCTTTGTGAAATATAACATACATAAAGAACACATAAAACTTATTTGTACAGTTCAACCAATGGATATAAAGTGTACACACATGTATTTACCACCTAAAGCAAGAAATAGATAATTACTGGCACCCCAGAAACACCCATGTACCTATTCCTATTAGAATGACCTCCTTACCTCCAGAGATGACCACTTTCTTGACCATTATAGTGATCACTATTTTGCTTTTCTTCATATTTGTACTAGTTTATGTGCAGCTCTAAACAATGTAGTTTCACCACTGTTTTAACTTGATATAAGTGGATTCATGCTGTAGTATGCATTATTTTGTGTTGTGCTTTTTGAAGTCCATGTTCTTTGGGAAATTCAACAATATTATTGCATGTTTCTCTAGCTTCTTTGCTTTCTTGATGATGATGATGATGATATTAATCACCACTATTTAATTATTACATACTATTCCATTCTGTGGAATACTATATAATAGTCAATATAGGAGACTGACTATTATAATCAGCATTTGACACATTGATACCTATCAGTCAAAGACCCCTAGGAATACACCAGTGGTCAAAGTTGGCTTATTGGCTTATGCAACAAGGGAGTACACATGTCATGGGGAACTGTGTTTGTCAGTAAAATTGTATTAGAGAGGATTTACAGGATTTGGCCTGTATTAGGTGATTTGGGTGAGGGTTCAAGGAGACAGGGTTTTGCTATAGGTTGGGTGCTGTCAGTAAGCAGAAATAATCATAGAATTGGGTATCTTGATAAATCCTATCTAGGAGGCAAGACTAAAGTGGTAATTAATAAAGAAGCATCAACTACTCTTATTAGTCAGGAAAGAGGGTATATTTGGTCATCTCCCTTCTCTCTCCACCCAAAGTTCCATCGTACACCATAAAGGGCCTGACATTCATGCATATGGACACCCAAGCCCAAATATCCAGGTTCTATTCACATTCCCTGCAAAGAGCTGTCCGCAGGAACTTGGGGTCATTTGGGCTGGGGAAATCTGGTGTCCTAGGTAACTAGAGAGAGGTCTAGAAAGAGGATATGTGGGCTTTTGGCAACATGTTCCCTTGACTGACTCAAGTTTCTCATCTCTTTGGAAGGGATCACAAAAGAAGGGCCAGAGGATAACTCTAGAGCATAGGGTCCAAAGGCATGAGCCCCATTACCTGGGTTACTTGGGTCTCAGGGCAGTACTGGCTCTGGGTCACTAACTCTCCCCCTAAGTAACCAAGGAAACAGAGCTCAAGTGGGTGGTAGGTAAGGTGGATTGGGGAGAAGGCCATTGAAAATGGGGAGGTCGGAGTGCTGAGAGGCCAGAATATTGGATGAGTTAGATGTTAACATCACCAAGACTGGTGACAAAGCTTTGGATGAAGAAAAAGTGAACCACTTGCCAAAGTCTTTGCTGAAGGAGGGGACATTCAGTAGATGGCAGAACTGAAGAAGTGGTACAAGCTGGTTTGGCTGCTGCATGAAAACTGGGGGTTTTTTTTTTGTTTTTTTTTTTTAAGATAAGAAGATTGAAAGGTAATATTTCAGAAGTAGCACTGGGAGCAAAAAATATTTCCAATATCCAGCCTTTAGCCCTGGAGCACTTGGGATGTGATAAAATAAACATCTGTCTTTTGAGAGGGCAGCAAAAAGAAGCAAGATTTTCAAGGGACAGCCAGGTTTCAGTTTAGATAAATGAATTTCCTGATCAAAGATACTATACTTAACAGCAATAAAAATGTGCTCAGAAGGAATATTAGCACCTTAAAATATATTTGCTATGTTGTGAAGTTGACTTTTCATGATTTCTGAAACTTAGGCTATTACATAGCAATTAGTGAAAAATAGCACCCTTCATTAAACTTTACAACAAAGTTTAATATGGAGTTGACCTTAGTTCTGATCAAAATCTTTGTATCTGCTTCTGAAGTTGAGCACTCTTAATGTCATTTGGTTTTTCTTTAATGGAAAATCAATGGGTTACTGTTCTATTTCCATAGTCCCCCACCTTCCCAGCTCCTGCCATGGTCCCTCGTCAGCTAAGATACCAGCCCTAACCTATTGGGCTCTTTTAAAAAAGTGGGGGACACACGACCCTTGTGTGGAGTGGATGCAATTTGTACTCATCCATCTGTTGATGGATGGACAGGGTCCTGGAAAGGGAGACAGCACACCCTGATGGAGCCGTTGCTGAGCTAGGGGACTGATGGCCTTGTGCACACACCCACTGCCAGGAGGGCCACCCACACCCACACCCACCATCCCCTCAAGAGTCCCTGTGAGGAGCAATTATATTTTCTTAAACATTTATAATCCTCGAGGTTCTTTGATTTCCTTTGGGGGAAGGGGAGACTGTGGGGGGTGGGGGGAGATAAAGCACATTCTAAGCCATATTTATTTTGTGTGAAACTTTGGCTTCTTGGCCTTGGCCATCAAGTCAGCTTAGAGTGACTCTTCCTGTTCACTGGACCGTACAAGTGGTCCTTCAATCACATCTGTGATCCCAGAGTCATGGGCCAATTGAGCATCTATTCCTGGGCTCTGGAAGCACAACTTCCCACCACATACACACACTTGCTGACAGATTTAGGGACTGAAAGACTAAATCTAGCCCAGAATTCTGCTTCCTCTCACTGCCTGCTGGACTTGGGGGTGGGGGGGCAGCCAAAAAAGAGCAGGAAACTCGTCATCCTGGTGGTTGGTTGGTACAGCTTTGCTTCCTGCTATTGTGCATTTGCAGGATAGATAATTCTGGCAGAGATGTGGGTGTGTGTGTGGTGGTGGTGGTGGTGGGTGGGGATGAATGTGAGGACTAGAAATGCCAGCCTGTTTTGTGGACAAATACACAGAGCAGGAATTCTCTGCATCAGGACTAGGACTAGAGTGAGTCAAGGAAGCATCTCTCATGCAAAATTTAAGGAGGTGCTTATTCTCACTGACATATAAATGCGGACTTGGCACCTGAGATTGAGTGTCTCTTTAAATTTTGCACTTTCGCGCCTCACTTGCCTCACCCAAGTCCCAGCCCTCTCTGCCTGATTATCAGCAGGCAGTCTACTTTTCCAGAAACTACTGTGTAAAATGACTTTGTAAGACAGGATGCAAAGAGAAATGGGGGACAAAGCTCCATGTGATCTCTCTCCCCCTCATCACCCCTTTTCCCCTCACTCACATGGCTGGGCTCTGTGTGGTCCCCTGACCATGATAGGTAGGTCCTGCCTCACAGCCTTTGCAAGGTTGCCCCTCTGCCTGAAACACTCTTCCCCCAGGTATCTGCATGGTTTACCCCTTACCTCCTCGAAGCATTTCTCAAATGCCACCTTCTCAAGGAGGCATCCTGGGACATAATTAATACTGTGACCAGTACTCCCACACTCCTGATAGGCTCCCCACCACTTTATTCCTTCTATTTACCAAGAGGCACTTATCACCTTCTACCACTCTGCTTAATTTACTCAGTTATCATGTTCTTTCTTTTTTTTTTTTTTCTTTTTTTTTGCGGTATGCGGGCCTCTCACTGTCGTGGCCTCTCCCGTTGCGGAGCACAGGCTCCGGACGCGCAGGCCCAGCGGCCATGGCTCACGGGCCCAGCCGCTCCGCGGCATATGGGATCCTCCCAGATCGGGGCACGAACCCGTATCCCCTGCATCGGCAGGCGGACTCTCAACCACTGCGCCACCAGGGAGGCCCTCATGTTCTTTCTTTATTGTCTGTGTCCTTCTGTCAATAAGAGCATTGAGCTCCACAAAAGATGGGGATATTTCTTTTGTTCCCTGATCTGTCCCAAGCACTTTAAAAAGAATCTGGTGTATAGTAGGTGCTCAATAAATTTTTAATGACTTTTTCCATCCCCAGGAAAATAGACAAATTATAGTATAGCCTTCATTTTTAGTCTTTCTTGCCTCTGTTCATCAGATAAATGAATTTTGCCTTTCTCCATTTTTGCTGTGAAATTCCATATATCGGTAGGTGGTGAAAAGATTCTCCCAATGTTTGCCAGTTTGGGCTATCCTATAGATTTGGACCTGATCTTCAAGGTGTAATCAGACTATATTCTATAGCCACAGCATGTATTGCAGCAGCAACATAAACCAATTGCAAAAGTTCATCATTTTTATGTCACACAGTTTATCTGCTCTGAGTCTATGTAACCTGGAAAGCTTCCATGCGATCTATGATAAATCCCCAAAAGCAAAAGTTCCTGTTGGCATTTACTGCCTGTTTATTCTTGGGCCAAAATAAAAAATTGTGTTCTGGGAAAACAGACGTGCTATAATTCAGCCTCTTTATGGAAGATTTTTTATTTTTCACTCTGGATTTATTTATTATATATCCCATATATCGGCTCTTCACTTTCTTTGCCTCATTGCCTGAGCCTTTCCGATGGTCATGACATACAACAGTTTGCCACGTGGTCTGCAGACTCTCTGCTTCCACTCAGTCTCCTCCACCCCACACCCATCCCCACCCACCTTCTCCATCCCCGAGCTGCTCCTTTCTCTCACCCCTCAGGCAGCTCCTTTGCAACCAGCAATTGCATAAGATGGAAAACTGAGTAAAGTGATGAAATACATAATTAAAATATATTAAATTTGAGTATGTGGTTAAATGGAGCATTTCTGAAAATAAAGTGTTATTCTCTGAGAGAGTAATAATTTAGGATGCAATTTAACTGCCACATACATGCTCACATAAAATGGATATCCAAATACACCCTGCTGTTGTCCGTCAAGGGTAAAAGATTTCAAGGGCAGTTTTTCCCCCTGGAGGTTAGTAACTGAGCCATATGGTTTATAGATTATTGGATCCAGTGTTAGAGGTCTCTGAAAAAATGATTTGGGCTTAATGAGGAGCAGTCGAGCAGTCAGGTACTTTCAAATCCATTGTCCACTGAGGACAGCTTATGTAAAAGAACCAAACTTAAAACCTAGACTAACCTTATCCTCAGTGATCAGGTGCTCCGTGCAAAGTATTAGAAAGGTATGAAAAACCAAAAGGGAACTTCCAGAGTTTTCAGGTGCTCCCAGCTAAAATTGTTAGATGAAATTCAGTAAATGTTTTCTTTAAATGTTCCAAAAGCTTTCCTAAGCTGGTGACTAGAGTTGTGGTAGAGATAGGAGGAGGGAGGAGGGAGAGGCTGAGAAGGAAAGAGAGAAAGGAGACCATAGAAGTTTAGAATGCAGCTCTAGGTCTGACGGCCAGGTTTCCAGTACGCCAGCACTGACTGGCTGCAAGGCCAGGAGAAGCTCCCTTACAGGCCGAGCCTCTTGTTCTAAGCCATGTCTGTATATTAAGTAGGGTCGCTGCATGCTGTTGTTCTAAGCATTCAGTGAGCTTACTTAATATACAGACATGGCTTAGAACAGTGCATGACATGCAGTGAGTACTCTATAAATGTTAGCTACTGATATTATAATTGAAAAATTTAAATCCACACTTTAGCTTTCCTTCTAGAAGTATAATGGTAGGGTATTATATATGCAAGGAGTTGTTAAGTCAGGGTGAGGGCAGGGAGTTGAATGAAGTCATTTGTAAAGCTGCCATGGTAGAGGATGTGGGTGACACCCAGACACAACCCCTGGCATCCACTTTACCTCTAGGAAGAGGCCAGAAGCCCAAACCATGTGACAAATGAAAACACAGCCCAGCCTTGGTAAGAGTCCCCGTGGGAGCTGAGAAGAGTGTAACCAGTGAGCTTGGAGGTTTCACTGCAAACATGGGGTCCTTGGTCAAGTGCACAAGACCAAACATGTACAATGTCAGAGGTAGGAAAAGGGAAGAAATAGGATACATCAGTCAAGAAACTCTAGGAACCCCAGAACCCTGTGGCAGTTCAGGGTACACCAACATCCCTGCTGTGGGAAGAGAGAATCGCACCCAGAGAGTTAGGAAGACAGGTAGGGGCATGAACTCTCTACACATGTCTGTAAGAGGAGGCCCAGAGAAACATGGACATTTCATTGGCTAAAGATAAAGAGAGATAGGCCCTTGGGTTTTCACTCACCTTCAGGCCTGACTCTCACTGGCCCAAACGGTGATGGGGTGGGTCTATGATCAACATTCATTATTAACAGCAACTGGAGCAGTATGCATATAGCCAAAGTTGTCAAAGACTAATTACACTATCATTTGAAAGACTTTTTAAAATTTAAGACTTGATCTTGATTGGAAATTTTGCCCAAGAAATTATTAAAGTTAACTGGGCTATTGAGTATGGAATCAACATTCAAATTTCTGTAATACAAAATTACATTTACCTTTGGTTACAGTCAAATTTTAAGATTTGCTTAGGCCAATGATCAGACCTATCCAGGGGCTGATAACCTATCTTCTGCAGCCCACATTCAGCCTGTCACTTGCTTTCGTAAATTCAGTTTTGTTGGAACATAGGCACATCCACATGTTTGCATATTATCTGTGGCCACTTTGGGGCTACAAAGGCAGAGTTGAATATTTGCCACAGAAACCATATAGCCCACAAAGCCTAAAATACTCACCACCTGGCCCTTGATGGAAGAAATGTGCTGTCCTCTGAAAGATTCAGTAGAGAAATAAATGGGGACACAAGTAGGCAGATTGTGTCTCTCTTCTATTAATGATTTTAAGAGTCCATTTATTCATTTGGAAATATTTAATGAGCAGCTATAATGCTCCATAGTAGTTTCTACATCCTATGGGCAGAGCAATGGAGAAAACTGAGTTCTTACCCTCAAAAAGCTTACATTCTAGTGTGGAGAAATAGACCAAAATAAACACACCACATGGCACATGGAAATATCCCTTTAAGACAATGTTAATCAGTATTGAAGGCAAAGAAGGGCTAGAGGTATGCTATTTTCAGCAGGATGGTGGGAGAAGACCCTGGTGATGTGGCATTTAAGCAGAGATCACCACCCCTCAAAATTAAGGAAGTAAGCCTTGCTGTCAGATAAGAGTATTCCTGAAAGAAGTAACAAGGATAAACAAAGAAATGAGAGATGAACAAAGAGATGAAGTAGTGCTTGGTCTATTGGAGGGAAAGCAAGAATGTCAATGGACTGTAGCAGTGTGAGCAATGGAAAGGATGTATTTAGTGAGATAGCAGGTGCAGGATCTGATAAAGAACTTGGATTTCACTCTGTGAAATTGGAGGCCATTGAGAGTTTACTCCAAAGGAATGAAATCGAAATCATCTGACTCATGTTTAGGAGCAATCACTCTGGCTGTGGTAGGCAGTACAGGAGGCAAACATAGAAGCAGCTAAAAGCTTTATTAGTCAGCCTCCACTAGGTTTTGCTGCAAAAACTAGAAACTCCAGAATCTCAGTGGTTTAGAAACACACAGGTTTATTTCTTGCTCAGGTTAGATGTTGACTGTTGCTGCCATCAATATTGTCTGCAATCTATACAGAAAGAACAGCCCCAATATGTGATATCACGAGGCTCACAGCAGTGGGGAAAGAAAGGTGACAGAACCCAAGATGGCTCTTGAAGACTCTGCTCAAAAGAACGATGTGCCATTTTCACATGCATTTCAGCAACCAAAACAAAACAGGGCCATGCCTATGGTCAACAAATCTCACAGGAAGGATAGTGAATATGTGGGAATGACAACAGAATCTATCCCAGAAGTTACTGCAAGGGTTTTTGGGTCAGGATGATAGAGGTGGAGGTGCTGCTACGTGGTTATATTCTGATTATATTTTGGACAGGATTACAGGTGAATTGAAAGACGTTATAATAAGAGGAATCAAGAATGGTTCTCATGTGTTTTACCAGTAGCAAATAAAACAGGGCCAAATGTAGGAAATAAACAATACTCCCCATACTTACTACCCACTTCCTTTAGATATCTATTTGCAATTATTTTATTTTTTAAATCAAAGTAGAATTGATGTAAAATGTGCCAATTTCTGCTGTACAGCAAAGTCAACAAAGATACTTAGTTTTATACATATATACATTTTTTAAATATTCTTTTCCATTAGGGTTTATCCCAGGAGATTGGACATGGTTCCTTGTGCTCTACAGTAGGACCTTATTGTTTATCCATTCTCTATATATAATAGTTTGTATCTGCTAATCCCAAACTCCAATCCATCCCTCCCCCACCTACCTCCCCCTTGTCAACCACAAGTCTGTTCTCTATGTCTGTGAGTCTGTTTCTGTTTTGTAGATAGGTTCATTTGTGCCATATTTTAGATTCCACATGTAAGTGATATCATATGGTATTTGTCTTTCTCTTTCTGACCTACTTAGTATGATAATCTCTAGTTGCATCCTATGTTGCTGCAAATGGCATTATTTTGTTCTATTTTATGGCTGAGTAATACCCCATTGTATATATGTACCACACCTTCTTTATCCATTCATCTGTTGATGGACATTTAGGTTGTTTCCATGTTTTGGCTACTGTGAATAATGCTGTGCAATTCTTTTGAGGGCTTTGATCTTAGTTGGTTAAGGTCATTAGCTGCATGGGAGTTACTGAAATGGTTAAGGGAATAAACTCTAGAGTCAGACAAAATTTCCTGGGGTTTCCTGGACTCTCCTCTCTGTGACCCTGGGCAAATTGGTTAATATCTCTGAGTTTCCATTTTATAATCTGTGAGATGACAGATAATATTTTCCTTAGGGAATGTTTATAGCAGGAGATAAGATCTGTATCTGGAATGCAAATGCTCATTTAATGGCAGCTCTTGTTTGTATTAGTTGGGTTTAGGGTGAATGGGGAGGGGGCACCAGCAAGCTGAGTAACCTTAGTTGTTTTGAGAATATCTGCCCATCACGAGCTGTGTCCTTTACCTCCTCTCGCTGCATCCTTGTAACAGGCTTGTGGAATGAGGCTTATCACTCTTACTTTACAGGCCAGCAAGCCAAGTGCACATAGGCATTAAGTTATTTTTCTCAAGGTCACACAGCTTGTAAGGATAAGAAGAAGGGTTCAAACACAAGCCTGTTGGACTCCAAAGCCTGTACTCAAAAAAGTCAAATAAAGAGTTTAAAATTTGGGCATTGCTTACTATTTATAGTGTACTTATTTTTGATGGTATCAACTATCATAATGGATGAAAGGCAATCTGTGGATTCACTTTTAAGAAACAGTGAGTGATTCTTTTGCTCTGTGCAGGCAAATCCTTCTTAGAGGATATATGCAAATGTAGTACAGAATTAGAAAGCCTTATTTATACTCTGGGGCTGGAGAAATAGCTTTCTGGCATGGATAGAAAGCAAACTACAAATTGTTTAAGGAAGGTAGAGAAGATGATGGAAAAGCCTCAGACATAAGGGATCAGAGTGAAAATTCCTACTTGAGAGGAGAAGATGTAAAGAATAAATGTAACTAAAAAACAAAAAAAAAAATGGATGTGAAGTCACAGGAGTATTGGCATTGATATAATTAAAAATAAATTAGATCATCCTTTAATACCAGTTCAATAAGGAAAACATTTTGAAAAACTAATGCCCAAAGCTGGTGAATGAATATTCATTGAAATCTGGTCCTTTATATATTTCTCTAGGCAATCTAAGATGAAAAGTAATTTGGAGAAACACAGGAGACTGTAAAAATATTCCTATTCTTTAATTTAATAGTTCCCCTTCTAAGAATTCATTTCCTGAAAATAATTCAAAATATCAGGGAAAAAAATGAAGAGGTTCTTTGGAGAGTTATTTGAATGATAGCTCTTAAAATATGTCTGTCCAACAATTGGGTAGTGGTTAAATCAGTTATGATACTGCCACTCCCTGGAATTTTATACAGATACTAAAACTATGACCTATATATTTTTTCTAAATACAGACTGAGGGATGAAGTACTGGCACATGTTACAGCATGGATGAACCCTGAAAGCAGGCTCAATGAAAGATGCCAGACATAAAAGGCCACATATTGTATGATTCCATTTATTTGAAATGTTAGGAATAAGCAAATCTATGGAGACAGAAAGTAGATTAGTGGTTGCCTAGGTCTGAGTCTGTGGGGTGGGTTTGGGGAAATGGGGAGTGACTGTTAATGGGGATATGGCTTTTGGAGGGGTGATAAATATGTCCTAACTTAGACTGGGGTGATGGTTGCACAACCCTGTGAATATTAAAAACCATTTAGCTGTACACTTTAAAAGGGGGAATTCGATCTCTTAACGATGGTTAAAAATACAAATAGAGTATTTACTGTAATTAAAACTATGTTATACAGATATATGAAAAACAAACTAGAAATAAATATAACCAAATGCCAGCAGTGGTTTGATTCAAAGGGTGAATTTAATTTATTTATTTTTGCTGTGCTGGGTCTTGGTTTCTGTGGGAGGGCCTTCTCTAGTTGTGGCAAGCGGGGGCCACTCTTCATTGCGGTGCGCGGGCCTCTCACTGTCGCGGCCTCTCTTGTTGCGGAGCAGAGGCTCCAGATGCGTAGTCTCAGTAGTTGTGGCGCACGGGCCTAGTTGCTCCGTGGCATGTGGGATCCTCCCAGACCAGGTCTCAAACACGTGTCCCCTGCATTAGCAGGCAGATTCTCAACCACTGCACCACTAGGGAAGCCCCTCAAAGGGTGAATTTATGGGTGAAAAATGTTGCCTTCTCTTGTCCAAAATTTTTATAGTGTAATCTGATTTCTTTCATTATATATATATAAAAGTAGATATAATTACCAAAGAGGAGAACAATTCACCCTCACAGTTATGACTCCCCCTCCACCCAAATCCAGTTTTCTTTCTTTTATCTTCCTAAATCAAGAGTAAGAAAATTTATAATCCAGTAGCCTGCAAACCGCTTCTAGCCATTTTAGGCCATTTGATAAAATTCTATGAATGAAAAAGACAGTGATATTAAAGGGTGGAACCCAAAAGAAAAAACTATACACATTAAAATTCTGTCTTACTGAATATAGGTGTTCTCATTTTTAGGAAGTGATAGAAGCCATTGCTGAGTGTGCATTTAAGACTTCACCTTTTCCAATTCTGCTTTCATTTGAGAACCACGTGGATTCGTAAGTATTCAGCACATTCAATAGGGAGTCTTTTCCCCAAATAGGGCATGTTTAGTCATTGTTCATCAGATATAAGATTATTTGATGTTACTAATGGTGTTCCTCAATTATGCTATATATTAAGCGGCATGTGTTCATCTGTATATAATGGAATTCATTCATTTAAATCTCGTTAACATTAAAAAGATCCATTGGACTTGTGGAATCTATTTTCATGCCATGGTAGGATTTAAATTAAGGACTCTTCTTTTTACAATGGAGTGAAACCCATTTCCTTGTATCACAGGTGTGTCTATTTCAGGGGACCACTTTTATAATCCTCCTTTGTTTGCTTCTTCTATGGTGTGCAGATTTATAGTCAGTTTTACCACCCTAAAATGGCCAGTTCTGTACATGCTGGAGCTGGTGTAGAGAAAGCTAAATAAATTAAAGAAATTCTATTCTGCCACTTTGAACTTACATAGAACTCAGACCACCAAATTCTCCCTCCTTCTTGTTTTCATTGGTTTCCCCTGTTTGTTAGTATTTGTAAATATTTTCCTATTTCATAATAGCCTACACTTTTTGCTGAGCTACACAAAGAATAGGTAATTTTGACTTAACTCTTATACTCATTTTATGACAAAGGATCAGAGTAAGACACATCTACATCAAACACCTGGATGTTAGTTTATCATATACTTATTCCATCTAAAGAGCCTCAACATGAAAGATTCTCATCTATTACTGAATCAAAGTTCAAGAAACTAAAATTCTAGTCCCTGGAATTAATGTCTGAAGACTATGCAGTAGTGACCATCACTGCTCAAAAGAGTATTTGGTACCGCAAAAAAAAAAAAAAAAAAAAGAGTATTTGGGAAGTCCTTTGTTTCATGCAACCACCTAAGCCAGTTTTCTCAACTAAAAGCCTACAACACCTTTCCTAATTTGGCTCACAAGTTCCTTAGATCCTTTTTTATCCTCCTTCCTATCAAAAATCTTTCCCAGGTCACTGATTCCCTTTGTCCAACTAATTTGCAACACATGCTTCAATTCACTAATTCTTAAAGGATTTACTAAACCTTAAAGAACCAGTTAGGTAGTGACCAAATTTCAGCTTGAGGAATTTCAAAGTAGTTCAATGTGATCATTTGTTAATGTATATGTGGAGACGTATACCTTATTTTGAAGTAACCAAATTATAACTCTCTGTATTTCTAGCTTACCCTCAGGAAATCCATACTACATTTACCAGCTCATGATTCTGTTTCATTAGGAAACAATCATCCAGTGAATAATGTAATCATTTGGCATATAGTTTTTCTACCACTTCTGAGGGCCAACTGAAGAGACAAGAATTTATTCTGTTTCACTACTATGTCTTTTCTAACTAAAGGGAGAACCTCTTTAGGTACTGTATTTAGTACTTCGTTTGCTGTGACAGCTCTGATTTGCATGTGACTTTCCTCATCTCGGCCTGTCCATTTGTAATTGGGCTCTACAATGCCTTAGCACCTTTTTTTTCAGGCACTCTAGTTCCTAGACAATCAGTCATTTCCTTTTTGGAGAAATATCTCCAAATCTAGCACATTTATTTTTTTCAAGAAATGTTTCTATATAAATTAGACAAAATGAAAAACTCTGCTTCCATTCCTGATAGGCATACCCGCTACATTGGACTCTGCCATGCATCCAGAGAGGTATCAAGAGACACCACTACCACAAACATAATGACAGCTAATATTTATTGAATGTATATTATGTGCTGAGCAACGTTCCAAGCATAAGCTCATGTAACCCTCACCACAAAGCCAGGTGCTCCTAAGAATAAATATTATTACTTTTATCCCTATTTTACAAATGATGAAACTGAATCCCAAAGAGGGTGAGTTACTTCCCCAAGGTCATGCAGCTAAAATGTGGCAGGGGTTCAAAGCTGGCTAGTACGGCTTCAAAACTCATCTGTTTAACCAACTCCATCCCCCACACCTAAACAAAAGCATCACAGCCTTCCAAACATCGAATTAAGACAACCAGAGCATCCCACAAGGCAACTGCCTGTGAGTGGTCACATTTTTGTGGCTCGTGACCCTTAACCACAGCATATTTTTTTCAGTCTTCAGCCTCAATGCTACAGAGAGCCAAACTGAGCATGAAAACTAAATCCACATTGAACACAAAATCAAAAAAGATTGTACCATGATACAGCCCTTTCTGGTTTAAAAGTGAGAAATTTAGCTGTTAAAAGTTCATTAATAATGCATGAATACAAAAGAAAACAGGATAACAACCTTCCCTGGATGCCATGATATTGATCCCGAACCACTGAGATAACCGAATGGCAGTGAAATACTGAGATACTGAATTCTATTGTGGAAGGAAGTTTTTGCTTCCTATTTCCATTGTCCTTGAGCCTCACACACATATCAACATCATTCAACTACAATTCTACCCTGGGTGGACTATCACACACCCAAAGAAAACCTGCAAGCTTTTCCTTTGCTGGTAAAACCCTGTGCTTGACGTGCAGGCCATCCCACCTCATTGCTGAAAGAACCCGTGGCAGACACCCATTCATCAGCAACAGCAGTCTTCCCCACGAAACTAGATACACTCTCAGAATCCTACCCGACATGGTCACAGCCCCCAAAATATCTGAAACCTATATGTTACCTCTAGCAGCAGTTCTTTTTTTTCTCCTTTGTGCTGTGTATACAAAATACCAGATTCAGAACCCTGGCCCCAGGCCACTTGAGCCGTACTCCAAAACAAACCCACACTGGAAGAAAGGAAGAAAACCTCTTAATTTTCTGGTTCTCTCTCCAAATATTTGAAATCACCTATCCATGGACAAGGAGAAAGCTGCCATGAGCCACTGGTGACTTATCCTTCTCCACCTGCTACATCAGAATCCCATAAAATGCAGATTCCTGAGCTTCACCCCCATACCTTATTTGAATTTCTGCAAATAAAATTTGTTTAAGTCCTAATTAACTGATGGGACACCTAGTTTGTGAACTAGCATTTTCACTAACGGAGTTCTCCACTGAAATCAAGTGCAGAAACCACTAGCTCTGGTTCAGCCACAGAGAATGTGAGATTTTGGACAGGTTCCTTAATAGCCGTGAGTTGTAGATCCCTCATCTATAGAGAAGGAGGTTGGTTTAGTTCAACTTGGAAGATGTGGCCCTGTTCCTTGGTCAGAAAACTGAACACTTTGCCAGGTGTTTAAATGTGTCCAGATGGGTCTGCTGTGGCCTGAAGATCAAAATGTATTTGTGAATATTTTCCTCTCGCTTCATCTCCATGGTAGCTGATGTTGATGTTCCAAATGCTTCAGGATTTTTTTTTTTGCTCTCTCGTGGCCAACGCAATGTCTTGTTTCTGCAGTTCTGGCCCCACAATGAAAGTCGTTTTGTTTTCCTCTGACTTTTTCTATTCAGTTTGCTCTCTGTTCTGATTCAGTTCCCTGTCAGGTGGGCATGTGTGTTTGTGGAGAATACGAAGAGCTTGATTATCAAATAGCACATTTTCCTTTCTCCTTGGACACCTGCCTCTTGCTCTCTCCAACTCGGTGATGCTGAAGCAGGTTTTTTTAGAAGTCTAGGTCAGACAGATGCTTGCTCTTCAAAGTGGCATTGATCCATCGACCTGCAGCATCTGCGTGATGGGGAGCTTGTTAGAAATGCAGTCTCGAGCCCCACCTCAGACTTTGCCTTGGAATCTTCATTTTCTTAAGACCCCAGGTGATTTGGTGAAGTGTCAGAGCACAGTTGTAAACACCAGAGTCCATTAACCACCTGCCTCAGAATTACTTGCTGGCTTGTTACAAATGCAGGTTCCAGGGCTCTGCTCCCAGCTCAGTGTATCAGGGGATTGGGCCCAGGGCTCTGCTACCTGCAGCATTAACAGCCCAGGTGATTCTTTAGTGGAATTGAGTAAGATTTTGCTCCAGCAAAATCCTTCAGGGCCTGATTTGGGGACAGCTTGGCAGAGGACAGAGGACTCTGCCTGTCACCTGCTTAGGGACACCTGGAACACCACCCCGAAGTCCCTCTACTGGTGAGCCTATGGCTCCACTAGAAGTCCTGAAAGCAGGGTGTTGGGGTACAGTCCTTCCTTTTCCCTCCAGGCCTCTGATTAAAGGAACTTGGGGCTCTCAAGTTCCAGCCCTCAAGAAAAGTGTCATTTACTTAAGCACCTGGTGACTTGGTTCATCCATCACAGTGGTTCTCGAACTCGAGTGTGCATGAGAATCCCCCAGAGGGTCTCTTAAGACCCCTGAGCCCTGCTTCCCCAGAGATTTCTACTCAGTTTCCCTGCCTTCCTAGGAGGCCTTGAATCTGCATTTCTAACCAGCTCCAGGCCCTGTGGATGCTACTGGTCTATGGACCACACTTGGAATAGCAAAGCTCTATTTAATAGTATCATTCCATGAAAGTGAAATGGGAGGGTTGGACAATTTCTTTTGTGCAACCTGGAAAGTGTAGGCCCAGCACAAGTGGATTTGTCTCAGCTACAGACACAGAGCTCGCTGGCTTGGTGGAGCCCCAGGGCCAGCAAGGGTGTCTGAATTGTGGACGCCCAGGGCTGCTCTGCTAAATCAGTCACTTTTCTGCTTGTTCCCTAACTATAACACGTCATTCCTAAACAACCAGTCCCAGTGCTTTCCAGGATCAATTCTCCAATTGGTAGGTTTTCCTCCCTCAGTCATACTGCTGGGGAAATCTGCAGGATATTCTGAGGGCTACATGAGCTGCCCAGTAAAATCTCTTACAGGTCAAAAAAGGCATGATGAGAATTTGGGAGTTTGTCATGTAGGTCTTCTCTGAATCTTTCCTTTGCCTCCCCTTGCAGTTCCAAGAAAGCAGCGACCTTGGGCTCATATTTGAAGCCCAGAGAATTCATCTGATCCCAAAAATATGTTTTTTTTAAAAGGGTGATATAAATAGTGCTTTTCCCTGTAGACCATCGCAGTATGATTTGAAACCACAAAGCACCCCCCTTCCCAGGAAAAAACAGTTCACGATCCAGGTTTAAGAGTCATGGTAGAAGGAATGAAAATAAGAATCACATTTTATAATCGATTTGAATTGTAGTTAAGAAGGATTTTTATCACTTACCTATTCTTACTACCGTCCCAGTTCTGCTGAAACGTATTAACATTGCAGCACATAGAGACAACTATTGGAAATCAAGTCCGACAGCCTATAGGTCAAAATCACCGTCCATAAAACCCGATGGAATTGGATACCTTTATAATGATGTTTAACACCCTACAGAATGAGAATTGCTTTTTTGAAAGGTCAAGGGAAGCAGGAGTTTTGAAAGACTAAGGAAGTTCCCTCATATCAACTGTGTTTACATGTAAGCAGACACTTGTTTGTCTCGTCTAGCTGGTGGAGCCTGCCTTGCATCTCTAGGATCAATCATCTTACATTTCAAAGTGTTTTCATCTATTACTTCACTTCATCTTCTCAGCATCCTCTGCCCCTTTCCAAGAACAATTACTTTCCTCTGTGTTTTATAGATCCCGAGTGGTTGAGAGCCTGGAGCTCAGCTCAGTGAACCCAGCAGCTCCAACCTTTTCCAATCAAACCAGGTTCCTACTGGCACCTCGTCAGGCTAACACCACATTTGCTTCCCTCTAGTGCACAAAAGGACTGCAGACACCCTTCCCCAAGGTGCCTGCGTCTCTTGTCTTTCCTCCAGGTCCCCCTCCCAAGTGGACACACTTCTGCCTGTCAGCCTTTTCTCGTCGGCATTTTGAGATTCTCTCTCCCTCTCTCTGTCCAGCTCCCTCTCCTCTCTCCCCTCACCTCCTTGTAAACACTTCTTTGCAGTGCAGCTCTGTCCGTTAGACACATTTCACCCAAGAATTCACGTAGAGTTGAATGAGTTCCACCCCCCAAGTATCTGGCACTTGACTTAGAATCAGGACCTTAAGCAAAAGGGACTGAGTCTCTAACTCTGCGACATTCAAACCTCCAGTGACAGGCAGGTGACCTTCTATCCTCTCCATCTACGTCCATACCGCTCATCTTTGTGAAGAGCCTCCTCTGCCCACTTGTGTGTGGCATTCAAATCCACACAAGTCAGAATTGTAAACAGGGATTTAGAATAATAAAGACAATCCTGACAGGTAGGAGGAGGAAATGACCTCTCTCTGTAACTGATAACACAACGTCATCCTGTCCGGCCTCTTTGAATAACCTTCTTGCTTCCTTGCTTTCCTTCTCTCTCCCCTCAGCCCAAAGCAGCAGGCCAAGATGGCAGAGTATTGCCGGCTGATCTTCGGGGATGCCCTTCTCATGGAGCCCCTGGAAAAGTACCCAGTAAGCAGTTTTGATGCTCATCCCGAAGGAATGCACACCTTCTTTATGATTGGATTAGGGAGAGACTTCCTTACATTCTTTCCATGTTTATGTTTCTTGGTATGAGTTGACAATGAGCCCTCTGACCAGTGGAGGCCGGCAGAGACCTCCTGAGGGGGACAGACCTGCATCTGTCCTCTTCCTCTGCCCACAGCTTTCTCCCTCCCTCACTCCCCGATGTGAGCCAGTCAGGACTGCAGAATTCCCACAATCACAATCAGCCCACAGAGGGAGTCCCAAGGGACAGGCTCTGGCCACCTCCCAGGGAACCTCATCACACCCCTT
Source organism: Mesoplodon densirostris (assembly GCF_025265405.1). Taxonomy (NCBI): domain Eukaryota; kingdom Metazoa; phylum Chordata; class Mammalia; order Artiodactyla; family Ziphiidae; genus Mesoplodon; species Mesoplodon densirostris. The sequence goes on from NC_082676.1 coordinate 75,414,444, forward strand.
TGAAAGAAATGGGTCAGCAAAATGGGACATTGAAGGTGGCACAATGACATTCCGGCCTACCCCTGCTGGCCACCCCTCACTTCCTTGCACTCTCCCAGCTGAATCCAGACCTCCTATTGCCGTGGTAACAATCCTTGCTTTGAGAAGGAAAGCAGCAGAAAGATCGTCAAGTAGCCTCTTCCTTCTTCAACGCTTTCCCCAGTCTCCACACATCCTTGCATGATTTCATATCAGTCCCTGGACTGGTTGCAAGTGAAGAATAGAGGGCCTGCTTACAGGAGTTCATAGATTTCTAAAAATAACCTGTTTTGGGACTTGCATACGTGCTGTCTGTTACAATATATAACCTTCTCAAGGGAAATTGATTTTCCCATAGATGTACAAGCTGGACACACCAGAAAGAAGGCTTGCAAATAGCTTGAATCTCAGGGCAGCCAGGAAATCTAAAGCCACCTGGTCCACTTCTGCTGATGCCAAGAAGATGTGCCACTTAGCTACCTCGTGCCAGGATGAGGATTTTGCTGTTTCAAACTGCATCTGAAAAGTTGATTCTAAGGGCTTGCCTGGAAACACCTGCCTGTCTTTACCATCCTCCTGGCAGATGCCACACTCTAACTGGCTTCCATCCTTTGAAAATCCAAGCCAAGGCTGTACTATCTGTACTAAATCACGATGGTTGGATTCAGAGGGTCCATCAGAAAACTCAAGAAACTTTAGGTTAACATGCCAAATCACCCAGTACATTTCTGTGGTGTTATTCATGTAGATTTCTCATGGAAAAATAATTACAGTACAGTAATTAAAATATATGTTTCATGTGAAAAAAGCAAGAACTATGAACTACTACATAAGACACCCTTAGAGCAACTTAATGAGCTGTGTTGAGGTAGTAAAGAATAATCTAGAAGCCCTTGGTATCTAATGCAGTCCTGGGAGTTTGTTTTGGGGAAGGAACTTGAAAGGAAGGGACAGTGTTTTTAAAGAATGTGTCTTTTCTTTCCATTAGCTGGAATCTGGAGTTCCTCTTCCAAGCCCTCTGGACTTAATGTACAAAATTTTGGTGAAAAATAAGAAGAAATCCCACAAATCGTCAGAAGGAAGTGGCAAAAAGAAGCTCTCAGAACAAACCTCAAACACGTACAGTGACTCCTCCAGTGTGTTTGAGCCCTCGTCCCCAGGAGCTGGTGAGGGGCTGGTGGGCTCTCATTCCCCTATTATGTATGGATTTAAGAATTGCTGCCCTGGAATTAACTTAGAAGGACTTTTAACATTTCTACCTGGCACAGTTTTAGAACGTGTTGTTTTTTTGACTTCTGTTATAAACCTGGAGGCTTAAAACTACACAAACATATGAACACCCAGTTCTGCAGGACAGAAGGCTCACATGGCCCCACTGGGCGAAACTCTAGGTGTCAGCAGGGATGCTTTTGTTTCTGGAGGCTCTAGGCAATATTATTCCCTGCATTTCCAGCTCCTAGAGGCCACCCACATTCATTGGCTTGTGGCCCCCTTCCTCCAGCTTCAAGCCAGGAATGTCCCATCTCACTTCTTCTGTCATCGTATTGCCCTTGGACCACAGCTGGAAAAGGTCCTTTGCTTTTCAGAACTCATGTCTTTCCATTGGGCCCATCCAGATAATCTAGAGTAATCTCTTGCATTTCAAGGTCCTTAACTTAATCTCATCTGCAAAGTCCCTCTTGAAGTGTATTCACAGGACACAAGAGATATTCATAGGACATGGGCATTTTGGGGGAGCCCATAATTCTGGCTACCACATAAGCCAAATAATCTTTGGAGTGACCATGTTATTTTAAGCTTCTCAAGGGAAGGGATCCCTTGACATTAACCACAAGTCTGGACACAAGATATTCATCAAATGGATTCTCATTGATGATGTGCTGAAGAGTTCTGAGCCATTCAACTTATCCATATTCTACAGAGCTCTTTTAAAATGTGAAATGGTAGTTACTTGAATTATCTATCAAAGCTACTAGGTGATATTTACTGTCACTAATTTTTGGTTTAGATTTAAGTTGAAATAGATTTTTGTGATTGATGAGAAAAGAATTCAAAGTGGTCACCCATTTCCTTTGAATTATTTGTCATTTAGTCTAAGTTCTTTTCCAACTCTAGTCAGTGTCTTGGCAATCTTAAAAGTGCATTACAGATATGTTCACCCTGATTGGAGGGTGAACAAGTAAAGGAAACTTTAAGCGTAAATCTAGAAAGTTCTTCAATAAAAAGTTTAGCTAACCTTGGAATAATCATTTTTGAAAACTGTTTGGCAGCATCTACAAAAGCTAAGCTGAACATATGCATATGAACCCCCTCTGCCCCAGAGAATTCTATTCCTAGGTATATACCCAATAGAAATGCATGTAGATGTTCACCAAGAGACATTGGTGAAGAATTGCTTAAAGCAGCACTATTCAGAATAGCCCATCAACAGATAAATACAGGGCTTCCCTGGTGGCGCAGTGGTTGAGATTCCACCTGCTGATGCAGGGGACGTGGGTTTGTGCCCCAGTCCTGGAAGATCCCACATGCCGCAGAGCGGCTGGGCCCGTGAGCTATGGCCGCTAAGCCTGTGCGTCCGGAGCCTGTGCTCCGCAACGGGAGAGGCCACAGCAGTGAGGCCCGCGTACCACAAAAACAAACAAAAAAAAGAAAACAAAAAAACAGATAAATACATGTGCTATATTCACCCCATGGAATAATATGTAGCAATAATGATCTACAGTGCATACAACAATATGGATGAATCTCATTTTAGAAACATAATGTTGAGTAAAGAAGTCAAATGCAAAAGATAAGTATCCACTGTCTGATTCCATCTATATAAAGTACAAAAACAGCAGAACTAACCCGCACTGTTAGAAGTCAGGAGATGGTTACCCCTCGTGAAAAAGTGACTAAAAGGGACCCAAGTAGGCTTCTGGACACAGTTATGTTTTGTTTCTTGATCTGGGTACTGTTTCCTAAGGTCTGTTTGGTATGTTAAGGCACTGTACACGTGTGGTATGTGTACTTTTCTGTATACTCATCACATGTCAAGTAAAAGGTTTAAAAATAATTTTTAAAAATTAAAATACAAACTCTATGGCATTCAGGAAAAAAAAGCTTGGCCAAGACTCTGATTTATCTTTTCCTGTATTTTTCCATTACAGTTACCAATTAGTTTTTTCTCCCCCCCACCCCCGCAGCTGCGTTGGGTCTTCATTGCCGCACATGGGCTTTCTCTAGTTGTGGCGAGCGGGGGCTACTGTTAGTTGCGGTGCGCGAGCTTCTCATTGCGGTGGCTTCTCTTGTTGTGGAGCATGGACTCTAGGCACCCGGGCTTCAGTAGATGTGGCTCATGGGCTCAGTAGTTGTGGCTCGTGGGCTCTAGAGCACAGGCTCAGTAGTTGCGGTGCATGGGCTTAGTTGCTCCACGGCACGTGGGATTTTCCGGGACCAGTGCTCGAAACCATGTCCCCTGCATTGGCAGGCAGATTCTTAACCACTGCATCACCAGGGAATTACTTTTATTGTTTAGATTAACATCCTTGTCCACAGATGTTATGTGATTCCTTGAAAGAATTTTTTTGGGGGGGTAGTTTTTAAATGTGTGTTTCAAACGTTATTACACAATTCTGATTCTTTTTTCAAAAATAACTTTTGTTCTCAGTGAAAATGTTCTTTTTGAAGTTTTGGAACGAAAAGTCACTAACAGGCCACCTATTTCTCAGCACGATTCTATCTCGAGTTTTAGCGAGTAAATTGTATCTTCCTTTTCATGTGGGAGCTTGTCGTTTTACCATCTGCCTTCCCCAGTTCTCTTCCCTCTTATTAACCGGATGCATAACACAAATAACAATTTTTAACAGGCAGTGAACATTATTGCTTAGTTCAGAGAAAGAGCAGCAATCTGTTACTAATTTGGTAGATTTCCTAAGCTAGCCCCATACTCTGTTGTGCAATTTTCATTTATTTCAATGGAAATTTTTGGACATTTAAATATGTAGGTAGGGCCCTGAATAAACAGCACTGCTAATTTACCATTTGGTTTGTAGATGTTTTCAGTATTGGGAACTCAAGTAACTTGAAAAACATGTTTCTTATATCAAAACTAATCTACTTATCACGGCGCCTGTTGGCCAGATCTTCCCCCCAAGAGACCCAGTCGTTTGCCTGTACACTTGTCTTAAAGAACTAGGATATATTTTTTTAATTTTTCAACAAGATTCCTCCAGAAACTTATAAGGGAGAAATCAGGTCCTTGCTCATAGAGCAAAGAATGACAAATTCTTTCCTTTCCACATAAACTAGAGAATGGCCTGATTATTTGAAATTCTGGTGTGTTGCTAATGTAAAATGAAGCACTGTCCTGCTAAACTTCTTAAATTACTCAATAAAAAGAACCCCTTCTCTAATAAAAAAAATAAATAAATAGCTACAAAAACTTGAGGCCACAAATTTGACTCTAAAAAATTTTGTGTCAACCTCCTAAAAGAATGTCTCTAATAGGATGAGCTATGTTTTCTGTTCAAAGTGGAATTGGTTCCCCTTATTAACTAACCAATACTAACGTCATAAAGCAGTTGTATGTGGCTTTCTTTAATAAACAAGCTGCAAATAATAAGCCATGCTGGTCCCAGACATCCTTTCCCTCTAAAGGTTACTTCACTAATGCTAACTGCTATCATTAGTAATCGATTGAACTTTGTCAGCCAAATGAAAACATTTATAAGCTTCTTGGAGGCAGTGCTGTGAGCAGTGTCATTGATAGAGATTGCGCAGGGCAGCTAATTTGTAGAAGGCAGGGAGGGGAGGTACTGGCCCCTGTAGGTTGCCTCACTGTTGAACCAATATTGCCATCTTCTGGGCTTATTATCCTATTGCATTGTATGGACCCTGACAGAAGTCAAATCAAACAATTTAAAAGTATGCTTTCTTCACTTTATACTTGAAAATCTTTTTACATAAGTGATATTACTGGGTCTGACTGAATCCCAGTGCTGGGAAGAATGTAATACCTCATACCAACGTGACTATTTAAGCTGGTGGAATCATCCACCTAAACTTTGGAGAGAAAAACAATTTATTGAAATGACTGTATATTGACTACATGTGAAGCTGCATTATATCTGACCGAGGTAGATTTACAGGCATAATTATTTTAAGAGTTCACCCATTTTATCCTGCCATCTTAAACAGAACATCTCCATTTTTAAAGCTATGTGCATTGTTTAGACAACAATGCCTCCATCAAATAAGCCTGCAGGCAAATCATAAGATACAGGTGGTACCTTACAGTTTTGTAGAATCAGGTGTGCTACTATAGCCTCCATTCCTGTCCCAGCTCTTGTCCTCTACCTCGACTTCTGTGATGTCCTCTCTGGCCTTGGAAAAATAGCTACAGGGTCACTGAGCTCTGGCCAAGCATCACACAGAAGAGTCAGGACCAGGAAGAAGAGGGAAATGTGGTAAAGTGATAGTTTATCTGTTTTAGGGTCATGGAGACACTAAAATAGAATGTATACATCAAACTAGGATATGTGCACCAGAGAGAGCTAACTGTATAAGATGCCTTATGTTTTGTAAAACATATAGATAAAAATGTAAAGACAAGCATCTTTTATAGAGCTTGGAAATTTCAAATGGTATTCACAGATCAAATTTAGAAAAATAAATCCATATTCAAAATGACAGTATAATTCTGTGTAATTAATAAAAATTAAAAAAAAAAAAACAAAAGAATAACTTCAGAATGGTGAAAGGCCAACTTCCAAGGAAATTTTGGGTAATGCACATGTCACATGTGCCTCGAACCTGTAAATGCTTATTTACTTCATGATCTGTTATTAAAATTTGACAGGAGAAGCTGATACGGAGAGTGACGATGATGACGATGAGGATGACTGTAAAAAGTCTTCGATGGATGAGGTAGGTTTCTAGGGCTTGACTTCTGGTCACAGAAGCTTTCAGCTAACTTGCCCATCCAGACTGCGCCCTCTGGATTGTAGCTCCTGGTCGCCTTCTGCCATCTAGTGGTGAAAAGAGTTTGAGAAATGAAGATGCAAACTGGTCGCTAGAGGAACAAGCATTGCATTAAGCAAAGTTCTCTATAAGGAACAGTGTTGCTGAGGCTGCCTTCCATCATATGTGGTATGTTGAGAATGAATTCAAAATTTGTGACCTCGGGCTTCCCTGGTGGCGCAGTGGTTGAGAGACCGCCTGCCAATGCAGAGATCATGGTTTCGTGCCCCGGTCCGGGAAGATCCCACATGCCACGGAGCGGCTGGGCCCGTGAGCCATGGACGCTAAGCCTGCGTGTCCGGAGCCTGTGCTCCGCAACGGGAGAGGCCACAACAGTGAGAGGCCCGCGTACCGCAAAAAAATAAATAAATAAATAAATAAATAAATAAAATTGTGACCTCCAACTGCCCGCTTCAATTTTTGAGGCAATTAAATGGATTGGCAATGGTCCAGAATCCAGAGAAGACATGAGCTTTGGAGAAATGTTTATAAACACGACATTAATTTCGTTGTTATAATTTTGACCCTTTTTTGGCTTATGGGGTCTTAATTCCCCCACCAGGGATTGAACCCAGGTCCCCGGCAGTGGAAGTGCAGAGTCCTAACCACTGGACCGCCAGGGAATTCCCCATTGTAATTTTAGAACCACTAGCGGTATCTACTGACATAAGCTCAAGCTTCCCAAATAACTTCATCAGCTCAGAAATATTAACTGCACAGAATCCAGAAACAAATCAAGGATAGGTCAATTGGAATTTTAAAACTTTGTTTTAGTCTTGTTCAAAAAGTTTAAGCTGAATCTGCTTTCAAATATATTAGAAAGTATCTGTCTCAGTATTTGTATCTTTACATTTTAGTTAATAAAGATAAATAACAAATAATAAGTTGTTCTCACATAATGTTCTTCCTCTTATAATTATTTCCTTTAATATAGTCTAAATTTTTGATTAATTATGTTTCCCCACTAAATTTCAACTCAATATCCAGAAGGAAAACTGTTACAGAGTAGTTTTTCCAGAATTATTTCAATTGTGTAAACTTTTTGTCAGTGATTTTTGATCATTTTAAAACTATCTTACTAGCTGGATGGCCGTTTGCAAATGAATATTTTCCAATTAATATTTAACCTTAATATTGCTACAGAAGTTTTCAAAAGAAGCCATGTCTCCATGTATTTTCTCTTCTAAAAATGGGAGAAAATATTAGATCAGCCTACAGAGGTCTGTCCACGTGAATACTGCAATATTGGCTTTCTTCTTTCTTAAATACTTTATCAAAGTGGTATGTAATACATAAGAGTAGCTAAAGTAACACCAGGTTTTACTATGTGCCAGATACCGTTCTGAGCTTTCACATAAATTAATTCATTTAATAATCACAAAAACCCTACATGCTGTTGGGACTGATTTTATCATAATTTTACAGGTGAGCAAGCTGAGGCACAAAACAGTTAAGTGACTTGCCCAAGAATGCACAGTTTCTAAGTGGTGGGCTTGGGATTTAAAATTAGACAGTCTGGCTCTAGACCCTGAGCTACTGACCTGCACTGTTTTGGGCTGCTTGCCTAATAGGTGCCCAGGAACCAGAAAGGGAGGAACAGAGGAATGTTTGTAAAAAAAAAAAAAAAGCAATATATGTTTGCCCATCCCCACCCACTTCCACCGGCAACGTTTTTCTATAACAGTTCGTGATTCAGCCAGTGGTCACCTAAATCTTACTTTTGTATTGTACAGTGAATTCTTGGTATGTAACTTCAGACATCACCTGTGGACTCCTTGCTTTGGCAGATGAGACACAGCTCAGGGCTTCTTAAACTTTGCTGTGCATTTGAATCACCTCAGTAAAATTCAGACTCTGGTTCAGGAGGCCTGCGCAGGGGGCTGAGAGGCTGCATCTCTCACAAGCTCTCAGATGGTGCTGATACCGCTGGTCCCAGAGTGCCCCGGGAGCTGCCCCTAAACCTCCCTCCTCCCATCCTGCAGTGTGTAACGTGAGGTGTTGCTTTTCCTTTCTCCCGTAATCCATTTTCTGTTGGCGATAATCGTTTTCAGAAGAGGCGTGAAAATCTGCTCTCTTGGGTCATTTGATCATTGCCCTGGGAAAACATAATGCTGACTCTGGGAACGTTATTTTTACTCCTGCTTCCAGGGGACCGCTGGGAGCGAGGCCATGGCCACAGAAGAGATGTCTAATCTGGTGAACTATATTCAGCCAGTCAAGTTCGAGTCATTCGAAACTTCAAAAAGTAAGTTTTCCCTGGAGAAAAAACCCTAATGTAGCATATGATGAGTATATTTTAAACACAAGGTTATTAGACCAAAAAATGAGATGCTTATTAGAACTATTCTATGAAGTCTTGAGTATATGTGTGAATTTACTATCTGTTTTTTTGTATATCTAAATAAATATATATAACTATATATAAGTATATTTTATGTGTGTGTATATATATATATATATATATATATATATATATTTTTTTTTTATTTATAAAACCATATGAAAAAGTATTCCATGATACGTTTTCCCAAAATTCTTAATAGAGCTAGAGGCCATACGTGGTTATCTAAAAGATATTAGACCAGAGTACAGCTAACTGAGTATTTTACATTATTTTTCGTTTGTGACCACATGGGCATTCCATCAATCATATAAATGAGAGTGTTGAAATAAACTATTTAACCATCCCCTCGAAAGGAAGCAATCAGAGACTTGATCAATATTGAATAGAAATAGAACCAAATCAACCAGTTCATCCACATTCCATTTGTTCAGCCTATGTTTTATATATTTAGGAGAACATATCATTAACTTCACATTACTTGGTGTTTTCCGCTCATCCAACTACCCATCCATACTGGATGCAAATTATATATGTACATTATCTCTCCTCATCCTAGAGAAAGGAGCCCTTTTATCAAATTGCCCTTTGTGTTTGCATGAACTGTAAAATACTATTAGGTTAAGAGAATCCTTGGGACAGTTTAGCTACTTTTATAAGCATATGCTCTTAAAAGCTGAATTTTTTCTTAAACACAGCAGTCTCTTATAAAGGAGAGTTTTATAGATATACTAAACTCTAAGCCTCTACATTAACACACTTATGTGTAATTGTATAATTTTTCCCACAAAGCCTTAACTTCATAACATATGGCATCTAGATCTCTACAACAAAGAATTTAACTTCCAGTAAGATTTATACATAAAGATTTCAACAGTTTGTTTGATGTTATAATTACTGGTGTTTCTTACTACAAGCTGTTCGTTGTGAAACATACTATAAAGTAGTTATTTTTATATTACTATAACTTCTTTTGGCTGTAAAACGAGTTTTCGTAATTCATGAGTCAAAAGCTCCCAGACAAGTAGCTAAACTGAGAAGGGGCTGATACATTTAGGTCCTTAAGAACCTGGTGACAACATCACCATCCAAAGATTTACAAACAAGTACTTTTCTCCCTGTGTTTTATATCATTTTCTCACTTTTTTAAAAAGAACACTGCACATATTTCACAAAGAACGTATTAAATTGACTTAATTTTAATTAGCAGTCATGCTTAAGATAGTCATATGAAAGGCTTTAATTATGGAAAGTGGGCATCAAAGAGGAAAGATGCCTCAAGGTAACTCAGTTTAAATCACCGAGCTCCAGATAACACATCTTAGTCTGTATGTAACAGTGTGATTTCTTTCTAGTTGGGAAGAGGACAGAGAAGCTGTTTGACTCTTAGTCTTTCTAAACTAAGATAACTTTGTTTGGTTTCTCTCACTCTAATTGGAAGCTTAGCTTTCACTTTCAAGATGTTTCTCTGTGTCCAAGAATATTGAGCCCTCTAGTACATTCACCTCTACAGCCTCTGTCATCTAATCTGAAAATGAGGCTATCAGACTGGAAAATGTCCAAGGAGATTTCTGCTTTAAAATAACAAAATTCTTATGTCAAATTAGTTGTTTCTAAAGGGTCTCTACAAAGTTGAGTCAATGACAGTGTGGGTATAAAAGAGAGTCAGCATCTAGCAGGAGTGTACACACGGTCTGTATTGTTAATTCTCAGTGATGGCTTCCAGAAAGCAATCTGAATGGATTTAGAGCAACAGATTCCCACAGGGCTCCTGCTCTTTTGACAAAATAGCTTTCCTGGCCACACTCTCTAAGTCTAAAATTCATTTTCCCACCCTAACGCCATCATGTCCCTAACTTGCCCAACACCTGGCCCAGGTAGCAAATATTAGAAGAGGCAAAACTAAGACTCAACTTTTGTTACAGGTAAATAGTCCACTGAAAACAACATTAAATATAAAAGTTGTTTGAGGATTCTTTGCCCTCAACTTCACAGAACATTTGTCTACATCTTATGTGCTATCATTTATAATATTGAATTTTATTTCTCACATTTTGTTGTTGTTGTTGTTGTTAACTCAGAAAGAAACAGAAGCTTTGAAATGTCTTCCTTTGTGGAAACCAAAGGACTTGAGCAACTTACAAAGTCTCCAGTGGAATTTGTAGAGTATCCTTGATTTGACGGATGTCTGCTGAATCGACAGGAGTGAAATGGTGTTATTTGTTTAATTTTTTGTCTTTAATAAAGGAGAAAGGTGCATGAGATGGCTTAAGTCTGTCACCTGGGCAATAAATAGTTTCAGGTTTCATATGTAATGGTGAGTGGGGTAGTCTGGCATGTGGAAAAGAGAACTGGCCTTGGAGTAAAGGAAGCCCAGATTTCCAGGATACCTTCAGACCACCAACCTCTTTATCCCTTGGTAATTTGCATAATCCTTCTGAGTTTTCTCACCTGTAAACAGAAATGATGATACCAGCTTTATGGCTTGCTGTTGGGTTATGGACAACATATGTAAAATGTGTGTGTATGCTTTATGCATATATAAAATATGACAGGTATAAAGTGTATATATTATATGTATATAATATAGACACATTTTTGGTGTCTCACATCCTTACATGTAATAGATGTCCAATCGAAAAATAGTTGGGATGATGATGATGAGAAAATACATTACTAATAATGGCTTCGTTTGATACTCCTGACAACAAAATTTTTTAATTTTTATCCCTGAATCAAAATGAAATGACACAGATCTTTAAAATTTTTTCATAAAACAAATATTAAATGTCCCAAACAGCCCAATTTCATGAAAGTCCTATAATAAAAAAGTCACCTTTAAAACTCATCAACAATAGAGGAAACAAGTGTAAACTCCATAAGCAAAGTGACAGTACATCATGATCATTAGTATTCATCAAGTACTAACTATGTGATAGACCTTTTGTTATATGTCTTATTTAATCCTTACAATAGCTGTATAATGTAGGAATTCACATCTTTTATCGATGAGGAAACTGAAGCACAGAAAAGGGAAATAACTTGTCCTGAATCATACAGCTAACAAGTTCCAGAATTTAAGTTTCAAACTCTATTTGGCCTAACTCCCCTGCCGAGCTCAGAACCTGAGCTAACCTCTACCAAACTTGGTAATAGAAATAGTCAGTTGTGTTTTAAAGACATAGCATCCTTCAATAACTTAAAGGTTCTCAGGATGGAAAACTGATGACGGTAGGAACCAAAATATGAGACAAGGTCAAAACCTTCTGTGCTATATTTACCTTGTTATCAATCATAAAGAGTACCACAGTCTTGGCCAATAGCATTCCCTGAGAAGGTTAAGAAAATGAGCAGAGAGCATTTCAAAAATAGCCGTACAGTTCATGATATCTGCTTCTGCCAAGCACAATATCATCCTGTCACGTGACTTGCTATGCTTGGACTTCCTCATGTGTCTTTAATTGCTAAGCCAGTCCTTAATAATCTCCACAAAATCACATTGACTCAACCATCTTTGCACCTCGTTACTTTTTACCCACAGGGCTCTGCAAAGGTGATGCTACATTTCTATTATAAAAGCACATTTATTCTGTTTGTTCAGAAAGCTTTTTACCTATTTCACCCACCAGCCCAGTGAGATCATCAATCTTTAATTCATTTCCCCAATGGAGAAAGATGGAAGGCAGCTTCTCAGCTAATATTATTGGCTAATTCTTTTTATAATTGTATTCACTACTTAACATGATGGTCCAGATATAACAAAATGCAGCTTAGCAGGATATATCCAAAAGGAACACGTGTGGATTCATCCAACTACATGCCCCAGCTCTTCTGGAATGCAGGCTGCCAAATGGTTGCACTTAATTTCCAAACAGTGGGTAAGTAGCACAATTAATGTTCATTTCCTTTCTATTATAAAGCCACATTTCCCCGTGGCTTTATAACCATTCCCAAGGAGAAAAAAAACTGTCAGACTTGACTGAAAAAACAAACAAAAGCACATTTTCATAAAGGAAATACCATTGCAAAAAAAAGTGAATTTTGAAAATTGAGAAATTGTCTTCAATGGTTTATAAACAAGTCTTTATTTCTACTTGTTTTGCATTATTTTCAAGCAAAAACTTTTATGCTTTTTAAAGTAATATGTATTTATTATAGAAAATGTAAAAAATTCAAAAATACCATAAAGAAAAGAATAAAACTGTGAGGAATGTTACCACTCAGAGATTCAACATTGTTAACTTTTGGCATTGTAATCTGTAAGGTTTTTTGGATACGCATATACATGCTTTTTCACTTAATAACTTGTTTAAATATATATATATCTTTATATATATTTAAATGTGATACAGAAACATGAATTTTAATAGCTGTATATTAAGCACATCTCACAATTCACTAAAACCCATTTCCTATCACTGAACGTTAGGGTATTTTATTCCTGCTATAAATAGTGCCCTGAGAACAGCCTTGAATATAAATTGTCAAGTCTATCTCCTAATGTTCTTCTGGAACAGCTCCTTGAAATAGAATTAAAAGAAGTGAACGTTTTAAAAACCTTTCTGCACAATGCCAAATTGTCCATCAAAAATGTTGTACTAGGGCTTCCCTGGTGGCGCAGTGGTTGAGGGTCCGCCTGCCGGTGCAGGGGACGCGGGTTCGTGCCCTGGTCCGGGAGGATCCCACATGCCGCGGAGCGGTTGGACCCGTGAGCCATGGCCGCTGGGCCTGCGCGTCCAGAGCCTGTGCTCTGCAACAGGAGAGGCCACAGCAGTGAGAAGCCCGTGTACCACAAAAAAAAAAAAAAAAAAAAAAAAAATGTTGCACTAGATTTCTCCTCCACCAGCAATGTATAAGTTGTTCTCTGTCACTTGAGATCTTGGTTAAGTATTATCATTAAATAATAATAATAATAATAATAATAATAAATTCAGAAAAATACCTCCTTGTCCTTTTTTATTTCATTCCTTTGATTATTGTTGAGGTTGAACATTTTAAGTATGTGTTTTGATTTTTACATTTCTGCTTTTATGAATTGACTATTCAGGACTCTTGTCAATTTTTCTATTCACTTATAACAGTACTTTTTATATAAAGGTCATGTTGTCTTATTTTGTAAAACAGATGAGATCAGGTTGATTAATGTTTTATTTTATGGAATCTTGGTTTACTCTCATGATTTCAGGCTCCACACCCAATGATCCATCCATATTTACTCCTATTTCTTTCATAGTTTCTTTTTTATCTGTAATTTAACCTGTTCATCCATACAAATTTAATTTTCATGTATAATCTCAGTAAGAGATCAAACTGAAATTAAAGTTTATTAGATGTAGCCTTTTATATTTTTTTAGTTTATTTATTTATTACTTTATTTATTTTTGGCTGCGTTGGGTCTTCACTGCTGCCTGCGGGCTTTCTCTAATTGTGGAGAGTGGGGGTTACTCTTTGTTGTGGTGCATGGGCTTCTCATTACAGTGGCTTCTCTTGTTGCAGAGCACGGGCTCTAGGAGCATGGGCTTCAGTAGTTGGGGCTCGCGGGCTTTAGAGCACAGTCTCAGTAGTTGTGGCGCACGGGCTTAGTTGCTCTGCGGCACGTGGGCTCTTTCCGGACCGGGCCTCCAACCCGTGTCCCCTGCATTGGCAGGTGGATTCTTAACCACTGCACCACTAGGGAAGCCCCTAGATGTAGCCTTTTTAGTTGTTAATTTGGGTACATTTTTTCAATGTATAGTCTTCTCCATTAATAAATTTTTCACCCTCCTGGAGCCACTAACTTACTGTTATTATTATAATGTTTAATAATATGGTTTAATACATGGAAGTGGAAATTCTTCATGGCTATTAACATTCAATTCTTCTTTCCTTGCCAGTGGGATTCTTTTTCCAAGTAAATTTAGTTTAATTGTTATTATCTCCTGCACTGAAAAGAAAATGAGATTTTGATTAAAATCACATTAAATTTATATTTGTTTAATTGTTATGTTCCCCTCTCCCCCACTGGAAAAAAATGAGATTTTGATTAAAATCCCATTAAATTTATAAATTCATCTGAAGAAAACTGACAACTTCTAATTTTTAGGGGTTTTTTTAATCACAGAAAATTATTATATCAAGTTTCTCAACAAAATCACTCATCTTCATTAGAGGTATTGTTTCTCTAGATGAAATCCTTTTTTTAACATTACGTTTTTCACAGATTGTTTCTGGATATTGATATTTGTATATTTATTTTATAAATAAATGTATTTTATAAATGTTCATCTTCCTAAACTCATAATAACCTATTTTGCCAGTAGATTTTATTGTTTTTTTTCATATACACAGTTATAATAATTTAATCACATCTACTTTTTCTCCCTTCTTAGTGCCTTGGACTGACCATTCTAAAATAATATTAAATAATAGTATTAAGAGTGGGCACTTCCTCTTCATCTTAACACTAACGGGAATTTCACATTGTGATACCAATGAGTAGATGCTGGCTGTGAATTTGAGACAGATAGTCTTTTACACACTAAATGAATCTACACTTGTTTTAAGTGACAACAGTGTTTTAGGAATTTATGTTGAATATTATTAAATGTCTCTTTGACATCTATTGTGATGATCGTATGTTCATTTCTTCTTTTGTGAGAAATGTGATAAATTATATTAATAAATCTCCTAATATGTAAGTATCCTTTTGTTCCCAGGATAAATTCTATTTGCTTGTATATTATTTTTTAGAACATATGTTTTGCTAATTTATTTTTTAGACTTTTGAAGTTATTTTTTTTTAAGTATGATAAGTCCATCATTTTCTTTTTTTGGTACTCTGTCCAATTTTGGTATCATAGTCATATACCTTAAAAAATGAGAGATAAAATTTCACTTATTTTCCCTGCTCTAAAAATGGTTTGTTACATGGAACACTGGAATGATTCTACCATCACTTCTTTACTGTCCACCTAAATAGACTCAGATAATATGGAGGAAATTGGCAGTTTCCCAGATTCCTTATGACTTTAAGTATCTTTTTGTTTGTTAAGTTCTAGCAATTGCAACAAATGTAGACATTTATTTCATACATTGACTGAGTCTTAGCAAAACTGTGACCAGGAATCTTTGTCCATTAGAAACTAGTCAGTGTGTGATTACATACTGGTAGTAAATAATCAAAGAAATGAAAATTTTTTTTTTTTAACTTTTTAATTTTACAAATTTAATCAGTTATACATATACATATGTTCCCATATCCCCTCCCTTTTGCGTCTCCCTCCCACCCTCCCTATCCCACCCCTCCAGGCGGTCACAAAGAACCGAGCTGATCTCCCTGTGCTATGCGGCTGCTTCCCACTAGCTATCTAGCCTACGTTTGGTAGTGTATATATGTCCATACCGCTCTTTCACTTTGTCACAGCTTACCCTTCCCCCTCCCCATATCCTCAAGTCCATGCTCTAGTAGGTCTGTGTCTTTATTCCTGTCTTACCCCTATGTTCTTGATGACATTTTTTTCTTAAATTCCATATATATGTGTCAGCATACAGTATTTGTCTTTCTCTTTCTGACTTACTTCACTCTGTATGACAGACTCTAGGTCCATCCACCTCATTACAAATAGCTCAATTTCATTTCTTTTTATGGCTGAGTAATATTCCATTGTATATATGTGCCACATCTTCTTTATCCATTCATCCGATGATGGACACTTAGGTTGTTTCCATCTCCGGGCTATTGTAAATAGGGCTGCTATGAACATTTTGGTACATGTCTCTTTTTGAATTATGGTTTTCTCAGGGTATATGCCCAGTAGTGGGATTGCTGGGTCATATGGTAGTTCTATTTGTAGTTTTTTAAGGAACCTCCATACCGTTCTCCATAGTGGCTGTACCAATTCACATTCCCACCAGCAGTGCAAGAGTGTTCCCTTTTTTCCACACCCTCTCCAGCATTTATTGTTTCTAGATTTTTTGATGATGGCCATTCTGACTGGTGTGAGATGATATCTCATTGTAGTTTTGATTTGCATTTCTCTAATGAGTAAAGATGTTGAGCATCCTTTCATGTGTTTGTTGGCTGTCTGTATATCTTCTGTGGAGAAATGTCTATTTAGGTCTTCTGCCCATTTTTGGATTGGGTTGTTTGTTTTTTTGCTATTGAGCTGCATGAGCTGCTTATAAATTTTGGAGATTAATCCTTTGTCAGTTGCTTCATTTGCAAATATTTTCTCCCATTCTGAGGGTTGTCTTTTCGTCTTGTTTATGGTTTCCTTTGCTGTGCAAAAGCTTTGAAGTTTCATTAGGTCCCATGTGTGAAATGAAAATTTTTAAAAGAAAATATTTTTTCTTTCTTATAACTGAAAAAAGAAGAATTTCACCACTTCACCACTGTTAGTGAAGTATGAAGAAGTCCATCCTCAAAAACATGGATTGTAGGTTTAAAGTGATTTAAACTTTCTGAAGGGCATCTTAGCGAGAATTATCAAAAAGCTTTTCCAATATGCATATTTTCTGACCTAGAAATTTCACTCCTAAGAACATCGTTAATGATGGCTTCAAAGATTTCATCACAACGATGTTCATCAAAACATTATATGTAATGATAAAAACTTGGAAGAGTGGGGGCTGTTATAAACCGTGTATTCAGACATATCTATTCAAAAGAAGTTTATACAGTTGTTAAAATTAAAGCAGACGAATATTTAATGAAATGGACATACTGCATTTTCAAAATATATTTGAAGTAGAAAAACAGGATATATACCAACCTGTTGGCAGTGGTTTACCTCTGGACTTGGAGATGACAGCTCAATTTCTTTTTCTTGTCTGTATTTCCTGTTTCTATAATGATTAAATCTTTCTTTTTAAAGGAGGAACAAAAGTGAACTGTAATACAATCTTTCTTTCTTGCTCCAAGTAAAACTACAGTCACAATAAAGTTTGTGTTTTTGATATGCAGACCTGGCTATGCAAATAAACATGGGAATGTATGAATACAATGGGAAAAGTGGCTACAGACTGAAGCCAGAGTTCATGAGGAGACCTGACAAGCACTTTGATCCATTCACCGAAGGCATTGTGGATGGGATCGTGGCCAACACTTTATCTGTTAAGGTATGTGCTACCCTATCACACAATTGTACCCAGCAAAAGTCTTCAACACCACCTATTTTGTGTAAAGTAGTTCAGTCATGAAGAATTTAATTCCCAGCAAAGTCTTCACTTCTTTCTTACATTTTTTTTTCTTTAAGGACTAAATCTGAATTAGCAGTTTTCAAAAGCTACATGCATAAAGTAAAGGGACTAAGCCCAACTTTTAATAGGATAAAAATCAGACCCAAAATTAATAAAACTAGTTGGTGAGATTCACCATGGCTTGTCCTTTCTTTTGGTGTAAAGATCCCATGGTGAAATTTACCACGAAAATTACTGACTCATACTGAAGAAATCTTCTGGCCATTCCCCCCCCCCCCATTAGTCCTAGGAAAATAGCCACACTGAGCAAAGTTAGAGAAAAAAGTATTCTCTCAATAAATTGTTAAATATTGAATAAAAGCTCTCAAGTTACCATAGCATGGCTTTTGAAAATCTATCAGAGTATTCAGGGATTTATAACACGTAGTAATGATATTAAATACAAGAATCATGTCATTAAGCATACATAAGACCCTCAAAAAATTAATTCCAAATGATTTCTGCAGTCTTTGAAATTGATGTTATGGGAGATACAGTTTTTTTTTTTTTTTTTAGCTGTGAGATAACATTTTTAACACTATGAATGGGAAATCATTTTTATAAAGAGCTTCTTACATGAATCCTATAAGCCCATGGTTGTTGTATTTAAGTTTCATTTACATTTTAAAGTTTCATTTCTTTTCTGTTTAACTGGATAAGTGCAGCACTAAGAAACATTTTTTTAATTGGGCATAAATGCAATTTTCCAATTGACCCTAAACTAAAGGCATATAAAGAACTGTGCAAAAAAAAATGCTCTGTCACAATTTCACTAATTTATATCTACCCTAATCTTGTTGAGCACATTTTACTTTAAAATTTATGTCATTTACACCAACGATTAAAAATAAAATTGCAATGAAGTGTCTCACAGTGATATCATTTGAAATTATTTCACACTGTATATCTGCAGAGTGAACTTGGCAGAATCAGAGCTTCAAGATTATATTTAGTTTAGGAAATTGTTTTCAGCAGAGGATGTTTAATTCCTGTCAAGTTTAAGATAAACTCTTAAGTATCACACACTGATAAAATGTTATTTTTAGAATCCTTGTCAATTGTAGTTATAGTTGGGTCAACTTAAAAATATTTTGACAAAATAATAATCTTTTGTCCTCATTTGTCAGCTCATCTGGTTTTATATTTTTGCTTGCATATTTATTTTTTCTTGAAAATTCCACCATGACAATGTAAGCAATTATAAACAATGACATAGAGACAGGATTATAAACAATGACATAGAGAAGTTGAGGGGAAACAGTTGAGTTCCAAGCAGGTGTACACTGCTGCTTGAGTCCAGAATGGAGACAGTGTTCTGGAGATGTTAGTGTCCTCTGAATGGACAGGCCATGATGCATCAGAGACCTGAAGCTGAGTCCTGCCTTCAACATTACATCTGGAGCCAGGATGTGGCTCACTTCCGCCTAGTACTATCTTTGTTTTGAACCCCTGACATAGACTTCATCGTGCCAAGATGGACTTGTGAGCTCCAGTGATGTTCCATCATCCTATTTTACTGATGAGAACATTGAAGCTCAGTGTCATTAATTTAGTTAAGGACTCTGCTTTAATCAAAATATTAAGTACATAACATCTTTGATGCCTCTGAATTCCCAATGTGACTCGCTTAACTTGGAAGTTTCAAACCTGTTGTAAAATGTCAGCTAAGTTGTTCTTAAGAAGAACCTGAAATTAAGCAAAGAGATTGTTGCCTGCAGGTCTCATGCACCCAGGCAAAGAGAACATTCAGGAGAAATGAGCTGTCCCAGGGTAAATTCAGACAGCCTCTTCCTCATGGCTTTCTCTCTATCTTGTATGGCATCTCTGACCACATCAGCATATAGCTGCCTTTGGCCTCACTCAGCCTCTGATGGCCATCCTCAGGCCACCACTTGTCTCATTTCTGGCCCAGCCACAATCTTGGTAATTTTGTCTGCTTTCACCAGCCAGAGCTCAGAAAGTGAAGGTTTGTCAACAAGACAACCCAGATCAGATCTCTGGGTCTGCTCCATCAGCACTTGCTTTCTTGCTCCCCTCTCTGTTAAAGCAAAGGACACCTCAGAGTCTGAAAATTCAGTTAGAAAAAGAGGCAGACGTGGGAGACATTTTATGAACATGTAATTTTAAAATCTCATTTAACTCCACAATATTCACTAATTTTATAGCTAGGCAAAGGATACCCACAACTGTGTGGATGGCTAACCAGGTGAGGTTAGGAGTGATGATAAATTGGGCAATGGTTTAAGGTCATTATTTGTTTTCAGTATTTTTTTTATCATCATTGTGGCTTTTTATTTAAAGTGTAACAGCTTTGAGAATTAGAATAGCATGATGTTATAACCACTCTTTCAATGTGAATTTTATGAACAAGAGGAAGTTTTTTAAATGCTAGACTTTCTAGTGTGTTATGTTTTAAATTTGTACTCTTAAATGACCTTTTAATTTCATTTACAATCATGCTAAAATGAGAATTTTCTTCTCTTAAAACATTTTTAAGTATTAGAAAAACATTTATATTCAGATAAAGGCTCTACAGATCAATCTTTAACATTTAATAGATGTATCTCTCAAATGCAAAGGCATAATCTCATCAAACTTTTGATACTTATTCATTTATTTCCTCCTATAAAACTTTGTCTTATTAATTGACTTCTAACCTCAGCATTTTCAGTATTCCTCTACAAATTCCTTAACTGAAAAATAAATCATATTTGTAGTCTGGTTTCTATTTTATTTTGATTATGGTTCAACATTCAGCATCAGCATTTGTACCTCCCTAAAGTATTCTCTTATATCATTGTTATTCATTTATCAAGAGTTCCTTTTTTATTATTTTCTAGATTATTTCAGGTCAGTTTCTCTCTGATAAGAAAGTCGGGACTTATGTGGAAGTGGATATGTTTGGTTTGCCTGTGGACACACGGAGGAAGGCATTTAAGACAAAGACATCACAAGGAAATGCTGTAAATCCTGTCTGGGAAGAAGAACCCATTGTGTTCAAAAAGGTCGGTCTAGTGTCCTTAACATGACATGTTACTGCATCTTCTAGGTGTTTTACACTGGGGAAAAAAATAAAATGAGGAATCATTTGTTGCTTCATTTGAGAATTTACACATTAATAATGCAATAGCATTTTCAAAGCTATCTTAAAAACTATTCAAGATTTCCATGAGTCACTTTTTTTGGATTTTTCATAATTGCATTGTAAATCAATTAATTCTAGAATACCTCATTTGGAAGGCCAGAATAAGATATAAATTTAACTCATAGCCTCTCATAATACAAGTGATAAATGATACATTTTCACTATAATTCAAATGAAGTAGAGTGGGAAGTAGGGAATAGTATGGTAGCCGAGAGAAAGGAGGTCCATATTTCCTTTAAAAAGTATATTAATTAAACTCCCTAGAATCTCCAGCCACTGGTGCTGGTCTTTGTAGCTTGTCTGGAGTCTGTCTGATAGAGTTATAATCTTTTATATTCAACTGGACTTTCCCTCTGCCTTCACCAGAAAGCAAATCTTTTTCACACACAGAGGAAGATGCTAAGTCCAGTAGAAAGTAGAGTGGATACTTACCACACCCTTTGCTTTTATCTGGCCAAAATATCTACAAAGGCAGTCTTTTGTGGAGAGAATATCTATGGTAAAGGTCTCTGTACTTCAGAGTATTTTTAATATGCTAATTGGATTTAATAATACTGTCTGCTTCATAGAGTTATTATAAGTATTCCCTAATACACTGAAAACATTTAGAAAATATCGAACACACTGAAAAATCAGTAAATGTTAGTTTGTTTATGTTACTAAATAAATAAATATTTAAGGATACAATTTGCCTCATGTTCTTGACATGGGATATGTGTACTCCGTATGTTTTACATTGGGGGGAAAAAGTGAGCAATACTTTTGGCTAACTTGGGAATTTACAAATATATAAATCAATCCCATTCTGAAAGTTATCCTTAAAAGCTACTTCTTAATTTTTGCTTTCGCTCCAAAGTATAAAAGTAATTTGCTTTTAAAATATAATAGTGAATGCTCAAACAGTGAGAAAACCACCAATTCTTGGTATCTAAATATAGAACTTTTGTCATTTCTACCTTGAGAATGTTCATGTCAAAAGAAAATGGTCTATTTGTTGAACAGATTCCTCATTTGGACAAGGTGAGGGAACATAGATGAAGCCATATCTCTGGTAATCCTTCTCTTTTGGAAAATCCAAATTATAGACCAACAACTTAACTTTTTATCAATTTGCTCAGTAGAAACTTCTTGGATTTGGAAAAGCGGGGCCAGTTAAAATAATACCTTTCTAATTCTTTCTTGCAGTTGCTCCTACTTGTAACCACATGTATTGTTAATGTCCTATAGGTAGTTCTTCCTTCTCTGGCCTGTTTGAGGATAGCAGTTTATGAAGAAGGAGGTAAATTTATTGGTCACCGAATCTTGCCAGTACAAGCAATTCGACCAGGTATGGATAGCGTGGTGAGAAACTTTTTATCAAAGTTGTCGAGAAAACCATAACTGCCTTACATGATTGTTAAAGAATGATCTAGGGGGCTTCCCTGGTGGTGCAGTGGTTGAGAGTCTGCCTGCTGATGCAGGGGACACGGGTTCGTGCCCCGGTCTGGGAAGATCCCACATGCCATGGAGTGGCTGGGCCCGTGAGCCATGGCCACTGAGCCTGCGTGTCCCAAGCCTGTGCTCCACAACGGGAGAGGCCACAACAGTGAGAGGCCCGCGTACCACAAAAAAAAAAAAAAAAGAAAGAAAGAAAGAATGATCTAGGAAGCTATTTGTTGCTTTGTTACGTGAAAAGGACTATAAATTTATGTACTTAAATCTGGCAGTTTTATGTTTTTGTGATATGCTATGATCAGTAGGCAAGTCAACTCTTGCCAGTTAATTATGTGTTACAAACTATCTGAAGATTCAAAGGCTTATAACAAGTGTTTTATCTTCATGCTCACAGGTCTGTGGGGTGGCAGGGTTTGGCAAGTCTCAGCCATGTAGCTGTGCTTTAGGCTGTGGGCTGGGCTGGGCTTAGGTCTTCCCACAACTGCTCATTCAGGGGCCCCAGCTGAAGGAGCAGTGGCGTCCACAGACATCTCATGGCAGCCCAGTGGAATGCATAAGGGCACACCTGTTTCTGCAAGTGCATTTTAAGCCTCTGCTTGTACTACATCACTAACATCCCATTGTCCAAAGCAGGCTAAGCCCCAAGCCAAGAAATCATATACAAGGTATAAATTTGGACCAATAATTCAATGTATGACATATGGTTTCAAATTCTCTCTTGTGGGGATAAACATAGTGAAAGGAAAAAAAAAATCAGCATCAACATTGTTTCCCTGTCTGATGAGAAAAATAGTACCTTACCACTCAAAACCATATGATTAAAATGAGAAAGAAGTGAGTTGTTTGTCACCCAAAGTCACCTAAAATAAACACACATGTCAAATAGATGTTCCTGTGTTACAAGAAAATATGATGCACAGTATGATGTCACCCTCCAGGCTATCACTACATCTGTCTGAGGAATGAGAGGAACCAGCCTCTGATGCTGCCAGCTCTCTTTGTCTACATAGAGGTGAAGGACTATGTTCCAGATACATATGCAGGTAAACAACCTAACTCAAAAGGATATTTCCATCTGGGGTCATCCATATTTTTGTGACTTAGTGGAAAGCAAAATGGACCAAACAAAGGCAGGAGATGCTGGCCTCAGAATTACCTCTATGTTTGTATGCATGTTTAGAGGTAAACTGATCAAGCCTTTGTGAATAAATTTTAGTTTAATTTAAGTCACCATAAAGTATTGACCATTTTTATCCATTGGGTAATAATATTCTCATGGGCCCAGTACTTTCTAACCAGTGCTACCTGATACTATACAGTCTATCTAGGCCTGTGCAATGAATTTGCCTTCAGCCAGTTTTAGAACCCTGATCCTTTCCATAGGTGAAATCCTAAATTAGAGGAATTAACTTATGATGATGTCAACCAGGAATCATAAATTTAAATGCTTATACTGTCAAGTGGCCTGAGTGCAAGATACTGGGGAGTGGTGGAGACTCTGGTAATCTTGGAGCACATGCCCCATCCAAAGATGGCAGCCATAACTCACTCCAGCTAGACAGTATCATGTGCAAATGAGACCCATATTGCCAAGTCATTGAGTTTTTCAACAGTTTGGAAAGCAGTCTTCTTATGTGAAATGTCTCCATTATGAAACACCGTTTGGCCCAAATAAGACAGGTGTGTGGGTCTTGCTGGAATGCATGAAACACTCAAAAATAAACTATAAAATTTGGAGTATTGAGGCGTCCTGAGTTGGAGCTTGTCCAGTTTGGCTCTCAGAGATGACCTCCTTTGAGTTCTCTCTTCCTGAGTGTTCAGCAAAGGGTCCTCACTCTTGTCTATTTCCAAAATGTTGGATGGATAAGTAGATAGTCATATGGGTATGTGGAAGGATGGAAGATGGGTGGTGAATCAGTAACTGGATAGGTAAGTAAATAGATGATGAACAAATGCATGGATAGATGGGTGATTGAATGGATGGATGGATTGATGGATGGATGGTGGATAATCAATATCTCCAGGACCTTGGATCTAAAATGTCTCTTCCCTATTTAGATGTGATTGAAGCTTTGTCAAATCCAATCCGATATGTGAATCTGATGGAGCAGAGAGCTAAACAACTGGCAGCTTTGACGCTGGAAGATGAAGAAGAAGTAAAGAAAGAGGTGAGAGGGTGTTCTAGTTTTGGGCACAGCGTGAAGCATGATTACCACATCTCGTTGCTGGCTTTGCCTACATAACGTCACCCCTCAGGAGAAGAAAAGAGCACATTGGAAAACCACTTTGATGGAGTTCAGCCTCATCTTCCAAAACATCTATATGATACCCTGAATTTTTCGTATTTCATTCTCTTTTGGCATTCTGTGGCCACCACCAGCATCTTATTTTGTGACCACATTAAACAGTACACATCTTGCTGTTTCAGGGGAAAGTTTCTAGATAATTTCATGTTGATTAAAGGTGAATAAGGCACTTAAAAAAGAGGATGATGATCAAGTTATTTGGTGTTTTCTTTTGTCTTTAATTTAAAGTACAGGGTTTTCAAAGTGCTTTTGTGATTTCTTACAATACATAAGGTACTTAACACAGTGCCTGGTGTGTAGTGTGAGCCATGAAGTCATTACTATTATTACTGTATATTTATGTATTATAATACATATTCCCAAAATAATTGGTGTATTATTCTAAATTAGATGT
Organism: Mesoplodon densirostris; assembly: GCF_025265405.1. Classification (NCBI taxonomy): domain Eukaryota; kingdom Metazoa; phylum Chordata; class Mammalia; order Artiodactyla; family Ziphiidae; genus Mesoplodon; species Mesoplodon densirostris. The sequence continues at coordinate 75,439,298 of NC_082676.1, forward strand.
CATTATGCAAAGAATAATTAAAGAAGGTTCTAGAAATATTAGAAGTAAGTTTAAAAATATGAAGCCTCTGTGTAGACTGAAATAGAATTTAATGATTATTGGAGATGACAGCAATATTATAAATAGTGATAGAAACTAGCTATTTTCATATTTCATTTGAATGTTCAGAGGATAAATTCAGGGAACCATGAGAAAAATGGAGAGTTATCAGTATAGAAAAAAAACCTTGAAAATTGTTTGGGTAACTATAACTAATAGCAAGTCAGTTAAAATTGACATTATTTATTAAATCATCTTTTTCTTATTCCAAAAGAATAAAGAAACCTAGACTTATCATAGAAAAAAAATTAAAATAAAAATGAGAAAAGAAAATCCCAAATAATTCACCTATAATCCAAACACCCAAGCCACCTAGAGATAACACTGTAACTATGGGGTATATATGTAGCTCATCTTTTTATGCACAATTAGTACTTTTTCATAAAACGGGATAATATTCACAATCTGTGTTTTAACCTTTTATTTTCACTTAATGCAAACATTTTGCATGTCTTAAAATATTCTTCTAAGACATGACTTCTAATAACTTCATAATCTTCTATCATACATATGTACATAATTTATTTTTCCAATCTCCTATTGTTGGATATTTTGAATGCTTCACTATTTTAAACAGATCTTCAGTGAACATCACATAAATATGTTTCTGAGCACATTTATGATTATTTCCTTGTTTTTTGTATAGAATTTTAGAAATTTTTGATCTAAGATGCTGAGTTAATTGAACATGAGAGAAAATGAAATGTAAAAAAGAAAAATATTTAACATCAGAGTAAAATTTTCTGGGCTCTTATTTATGCTGCAGGCATCATATCCTATAGAACCAATAAATACATATCATCCTCTGTGATGAAATTTAGACTGGAAAGTTTTATAAATAATGCTTTCTGCTGTATGCAGTATCATAGGGAAATTTTACACTGCTGGATAATTATGCCTAATGGTAGACATGAATTTACTTCCAAATTAGGAGTTTGGGATTAACAGATACACACTATTATATACAAAATAGATAATCAACAAGGACCTACTGTATAGCCCAGAGAATTCAATATCTTGTAACAACCTATAATGGAAAAGAATCTGAAGAAGAATATATATATATATATATACATATATATATATATATATACATATATATATATACATATACATATACATATATATGTATAACTGAATCACTTTGCTGTACACCTAGAACTAACACAACATTGTAAATCAACTATACTTCAATTTTTTTTTTTTTTAAAGCTATTTGGGGAGAATGTAATACTAATGGTTATAAAAATACAGAAGTAGAATTTTAGGTTAACATTATTTTAGTTTCTCCTCTAAAAATGATGATCATAAGGATTTTCAGTAATGCTGATTAAACTCAAAGAATATTTGAACATTTTCAATTTTAGAAATAATTTTAGAGGCACTGAATCACATAGATTCCATATGGCAATAGAGAAAATACAATTTTTTGCTTTGAAATGTCTAAACCCTTAACTGATCTCTCTTTTTTTTTTTTTTTTGCGGTACGCGGGCCTCTCACTGTTGTGGCCTCTCCCGTTGCGGAGCACAGGCTCCGGATGCACAGGCTCCGGACGTGCAGGCTCAGCGGCCATGGCTCACAGGCCTAGCTGCTCCGTGTCATGTGGGATCTTCCCGGACTGGGGCACGAACCCGTGTCCCCTGCATCAGCAGGCGGTCTCTCAACCACTGCGCCACCAGGGAAGCCCTGATCTCATTTTTAAAGCTTGAGAAAAACAATAATTTGCCCTACCATGTAATGCTGGGAGAGGAAAGTCATTTCACACCTTTGAACACCAGTATGCCCTTTATCTTGTCTTGTAATAATGTCAGTTTGTTTGAATGAGGCCACTGAAAATAAGTAACTGTGGTTTTCTCAAAAGGAAATTCTATCTAGGACATGGTAGGCACTGGAGACACTATTTTAGCAGCAAAGACTTTTTTAGTATAATCCTTTTAACTTGGTAGTTATAAAGGTCATTTCTATTTGAAAATGAAAGACTTTGTTGGACTACAAAATATTCCCAGAATTGAAACAGTCTAATAAGTTATCTTCATAGAGTACTTTGCAAACCAAATAAGTAGGGAAGTTGAAAATTCCCCCATGCTTTGAACAGCAGACATTTTTTCAGATCATGTGAAATGATAGATGATAGATGATAGATAGATAGATAGATAGATAGATAGATAGATAGATAGATGATAGATAGATAGAATTACAAATATGTATATAATTACAGTATATAATTGGAAGTTAAGGGATAACAGAGATTTGAGTTGCTGGATTTATTTTGTCTCTTTTAAAGTCACAATTCAGGATGGTGTGTTAGTAAAGTCATAGAAGGTTGCCTAATCTGAATCATAACAAAGGCTTTATAATATTTACAGTTATTTCTCTAAATAAAATATTGTTTAAAAACAAAGAAACATAAAGGCCTCTCAGCAATCTTGCAGATAGTGTTAACACTTTTGGTTATGTCCTTCTAGCATGTTTTCTATGTATATATTTTTTTCTTTACAAAAGTTCTTAATTTAAAAAAAAAAATGTTCCACAGCCCTAATAGTTTAATGTGGTTAATAGAGATGACTAATGAGACATCAGTAATATTTTTATTTTCTATTTTTAAAATACACCTCTAAAGAGAATAAAGTAAATATCCAATGTACTGACTGCAAAATATTATGTGATATTCCAAATGCAATATTTGAACATAACTTGTTTTTAGCACATCAAGGAGTGCAGAAACATTTTACTGAGTGCTTACAACGTACCTGGCACCATTCTGAGCCTTTTAATGTTTATTAACACGTTAAGTCCTAAAACATCCATATTTCTTAACAAGTATTTTTATTGCCATTTAACAGATGAAGAAACTGAGGCACTGAGAGATTCTGTTCCTTGTCCAGTGCCACACAACTACTAAGGAGCAGAGCTGGGGTTGAAATCCAAGCAATCTAGCTCCAGAACTCATGTTTCACACCAACACTTCTAGAAGTTTAATGTGCAGACCAAGGCATCATAATAACATGCTGATCCCATCTGATAACATGGGTCTGGACTAGGGCCTGAGGCTCAGCATCTCTGACCAGCCCCAGGTGATGGGGTAACACTTCCATTGTCCACACCTTGAGTAGCAAGGGTCTACACTACACCACATCGCACTACCTCAATAACAAAACTGTAATTTTCTACTAACCTTTAATAAGGACTAGCCCTTTTTCATCTTTCTGTCCTCTGTAGCAGGTCACCTGGATGACTGACCACAGAATATAAGACCTTTACTTTAAATAATAATCCTTTGAATTGAATTTTCTGTTGAATCAAATGTCAAGATTTCTCCCTTTAAATCACTGGATATTTTTAGAACTTGTTCTTCAGTAAGTTAGGTTTATATATGTGGGATCTATTCAGCTAGTTTGTACACTGCCTACTGGCCCTTTATCACCTGTGTGTTCATGATACAAGTGAAGGTGTGTGAGTGGTCTTCACATCCTTTTGATATTGAAAAGAGAAAGCTGTTTGGTAGTATTCAAATTTCATTTATTCCAAGAGGCTTATTTTTTTAAGTTGTCAGATTCATATGCTTTTATAAGTGAGCTGAAATTTATCTAAAGTAATTAATTTCCTAATTCTGTGTATGGCACTGTGGGCATCTTCAATGGGATTGATTATTTAAAAAGAAAAAGCTCCTATGGTATGGTATGAATTTTACCAGTAGGATAATCCAACAGCAAAAAAAAAATCCAAGGTGGTGCTCTCATAAAGTTAGTGTTTAAACTTAATAAGGCCTTGGGTGTCATTTAAATTTTCCCAGATGGGAGCTTGATGCTTTACCCACTGTCCAAGAACTTGGCACTAAAATCAAAGATGAGGTTTAGTGGTCATTTTGGGTTCTCTTCCTCCTCAAATAATGATTTAACAAAATACCAACTTACATAAAAGAGAAACAGATAATAGAGGTAGTTGGGGAGGTGGGAGGGGTTATGCTTTGGCTTATAAAAAGCTCTAAGTCCTGGGGGTGTAATGTACAGCATGGTGACTATAGTTAATAATACCGTGTGTATACTTGAAAGTTTCCAATAGAGTAGGTCTTAAAAGTTCTCATCACAAGAAAAAGTTTGTAACTATGTGTTGTGATGGATGTTAACTAGATTTATTTGTGGTGATCATTTCATAATATATACAAATATGGAGTCATTATATTGTACATCTGAAACTAATATAATGTTATATGTCAATTATATCTCAAAAAAAGTCTGTACTTAGAAAAATACATACACTAAATAAATGTTTCTTGATAATGATGGTGATAGTCCCATAGTTTGATAAAAAAAAGTATTAAGAAATTTTCTCTTTTAATATTTTTAAATTATAGGGCAAGGCCCATTTCATTCTAACTTTTCACTTGCATGTGTATAAAAATATGCCACATACATCACAGAAGTAATGTCATGTCATTTTTAAGAAAATTTGTATGGAGTCACATGAATTTATTTTCTGCAAAGACTCAGAAGTGTAGTATTCCAGGTTTAAGTAAAATACATATGTGCTGTGATCTAAAATAAAAATTTGAAAGAAAAGAAAAAACATACCAACTTACAGAAACAATAGTTTCTCACCATACATGAACTTTAAAGCATCCAATAAAGTAGGAAGAGAAAGTTTGCCTTTTAGGTAACGGCCTTTAGATAATGACCCTGTCCCTTTCATTTCTACAGAGTTTTGGAGTTTACAAGGCACTTTGATTGGATACCCTGGGTAAAACTGAGCCTTAACTAGGACAAACATATGGTCCCCATTTTTAGAAGAGGGAACAGTTGCTTATAATGATAGAGTGACTTGCTTAGTATCAATGGCCAATAAATGGAGGAACCAGGGTCGTTTTAAATGAGATCTCAAGAGAAGACCATATATTCACTTGAGTTAAAACTACTCAATGAACAGTTCAATTCCACTGCTGTTACAAACCTCCTCCATAACAATTTTTAAAATTTCAATGGATTCTAATGAGGGGCTTTGGTTTCTTCTGCCTAAAACAGCGATGAATCCAGAATCCATGCCATGACCAATACCATAGAGATTATAAAAGCATGACTAAATGACAAAGTTTTTCACTCTGCTTTACAGCAAGGTTTCTCAAATTTTAACGTACATACAGATCACTCAGGGATCTTGTTTCAATACAGATTCAGATTTAATCGGTCTGGAGCAGGGCACAAAATTCTGTGTTTCTGACAAGATTCCAGGTGATGCTCACGCTGCTGGGCTGGACCATATTTTGAATAGCAAAGCTCTCAGATTTTAGTATGTATCGGGATCACCTGGATGACTCCTAAAAGCACAGATTGCTGGGCCCAACCCCAGGATTTCTGTTTCAGTAGGTCTGAGGTAGACCAAGAATTGGCATTTCTAACAAGTTTGTAGTGATGCTAATGCTGCTGCTCCAGGGACCACACATTGAGAACCAATGCTCTGGAGCCCTGCATCTGTCTCTCACAAGCACCTGGCTCTCCCCACATGGAATTGAATAACCATTAATTCCATCCACTCTAAAATGTCAGTTCAATCTCAGGAACCTGGGAAGAGCTACGGGAGAAACTCTCCTTGGGGAATTGTCCAGAATCTGTTCTGTGAGTGATTGATGATAGTCTTTGACAAATGATTTGCTCAGTTAATATAAAAGATACATTTCCAAAAGATGAATGTGAAGGGTGTTTGGCCCATGTTTTCTTTAAAGGAGGAATCCTTGATTTCTGCCTAACTCAAAGAATTCATTTCTGCTGATTTCTTTGGAGACTGTATCAAAATATTTCCAACAAATTAAAGCTGGTAGGAATGGTAACATATGCAACACAAAATAGTCAGCAGAGCTGTGCCCTGTTACCCTTTAATTTCTTTCTAAATAAGCTGTTGCAATTATGAACTAAATGCAGATTCTCTAGCCACAGACACAGAAAGAGCAGCATCTTCATATTTTTCACCCATTGATTCATTCATTGAAAAATATTTTTTAACATAACATTTAGATGGTTCTTTAGTTTCAGGATTTTGTCACTGATACTACATCTATTGATTATACATGAGGAGGAAACAAACTGTGGATGTCTTCATGCACTCATTTAATAAAAGTTTTTTTTAACACGCTGCATCAGTCACCATGCTGGGCAATATACAGATATAATGATGAGAAAAATCAGATGATCTCATAGTCCTTAAAGTCTGGAGAAAGACTGTAATAAAAATTTACACATATGCTTGTAACTTGCAGCTGTCACTAAGGCTTCAACAAAGAGATACCATGTGAATGCTGATGATTTCTTTGTATGATGACACATATGATGACAAAAACTGAAGTCAACAGATGAATTTATTCAGCTCCTTAAAGCTGTCTTTTGTTTTAACTCACTTTGGTAAACTCTTAAAAATATCAGAGTTTTGTCATAATTTATTAGAAAAATTTTCAAACATACACAGATGTTGAAAAAGAACACCCATATATCAATCATCTGGATTCCACAATTCCAATTTTGATGCATTTTCTTTATCACATATATATCCATCTATAAACCCCTCTATCCTTTCATTATTGCAACTGATTTTTGATGCATTTCAAAGTAGGCTGCAAATATTAGCATACTTCATCCATCAATGCTTCAGAACACATACATCAGGATATAGTTTTTAGAAATGTTCTGAAATTTTTAGAAAAGTGGGTAGATATATTATCTAATTTCATTCAGGTAATATAAATTTAAGGTACCAATTGTACATGTGTTTAAGCAAGCTCTTTCTTAAGGGAAAGGCTAATTTTGATGAAGCCACATCCACTGCCCACATTTGTCCTGAGCGGACTGGATTTCCGCATGATGAAATTATGAGTCTTGCCCCCAATATTCTGGAGACACCGATGACCTTGCCCCTGCCCTCACCCATCTAGTATCCGAGTCAAGATGCTGTCATCCTAACCACTACCTGGAAGGGACTGTACTTTTTAGATGACTCAGGCAGGACACCGACACCTCCAGTAGCTCAGTCAACACATTCTGGTGTTTGGAAGACCCTTAACTTACCATCTTAACCACCCCATAAATTCCCCAAATTTGAGTTCTCTCTTGCTTCATCATCAGATCCAAATTTGCAGTGCCTGGGATTGAAATCTTTTCAACTAGCATACCAAATGGCATCTCTTCCTTCTCTAAAACTTGTAAAAATGGCCTTTCTAGTTATACTTTTACTGATCCACTTGTGTTATATTTTAAGGTGCTTCTGTTTATTTTTGATATAGGAAGGATAGAAATATTATTTTTTTTTCTTTTTTTTTTTTTTTTTTTTTTTTTGGCTGTACGCGGGCCTCTCACTGCTGTGGCCTCTCCCGTTGCGGAGCACAGGCTCCGGACACACAGGCTCCGCGGCCATGGCTCGCGGGCCCAGCCGCTCCGCGGCATGTGGGATCTTCCGGGATAGGGGCACGAACCCATGTCCCCTGCATCGGCAGGCGGACTCTCAACCACTGCGCCACCAGGGAAGCCCAGAAATATTATTTTTTTATAAAATCTTGGCTTTAAAATTCCACTGTTTCATGTTTTGAAGGAAAAATAGTGTAATACTTTCATTTGGCCACTGGAGGGCAGTGACCTACTTCTGCTGTAGTTGATTTTTCTCTACCCAGCTAAGCAAAACTTGGCGCAAGTGAAATATCAATTTCTGAACCTTCTTTCCTTGAAATTTGTTTAATTGGATCCCAAGAGTCTCACCATTAAATTGAGAAAACTGATATTTCTAGTTCTTTTGTTTCTACTGTAATTTCCAGTGCAATGCGAAAGAATTTCAGGCTTATTTCATTCAAGTGCATGAAAAAGAATATTTGGACAAAAACTGGGGAGAAAACAAGTCACAAGTGTTGACTTCCACTGATGCTTGTGAGTGGGGCAAGGAATTTGGTTTTTGCATTTCATCTCACATATCCACAGAGTGGGAATTATTCAACCTTTCAGTGATGACATCAAAAATTTAATTTTTAATACCTGAATGCCTTTTCAGTGCAACAGAGTAAGCTCTTTGAGAATGGTCTTTACAATTATACATCTCTGTATCTCCGCAGTAACGTAAGTTACGATTGTGGTTCCTTAAGTTGCTATTATCATAGAATACAGGGTGAACTAGTGCAGTAGAAAAATTCAGACTTTAGACAATTACATATATTCAAACACCAGTCACACCCTTAACGGTGTGGCTTCTAGCAAGTCTTTAGTAAAGACTTTAATAACGCCTCTGACCTCTTTGCTGTATAATGGAGTTGAGTGGCTGCCTTCGCTGTCTGGCTGTGACGAAGCTGGCGTGTGTAACGGTGCCTGGCACGCGGTGATCTACAGCTGCTTCTATGGTCAATCTCCAATAGGGAACAGCCAATTCAAATCTGTATATACAGCCCTTCGTTAGCAACATATTTTAAGCATCAGTCCGATATATTTGCCACTATAGATTCTCACTAAATTAATAAAATCTGTTTCGAGAAAATCCTAAGAGGTCCCTGACAAGGGTCAGGCTACACAAGGAGCCCCAAATTCCTTAGCCCAGCATTCAGGGTCCTCCTTACCCGCTCTGTTCTCTCCACTTTTGCTGGGTCCCTGGGACGAGGAGGTGGGAGGCGGGGCGGGGCTGCAGACCAGTTGACCCCGCCCACTGCGTTTCCAGCGGTGGCTCTGGGTACATTGCTGACTGACACAACCCCGAAAATCCAGGCAAACTCTCTCTTCTGAGAAGAGGGTACAGATGGGCAGCTTCTGGGCCACATGCTCTCTGAAGATGTGCTTTGTTTGGCCTCTCAGTGGTTTTAAATTGGGAGATATTGCACCAAAAAGTCAGTTTCCCAGCTTTCCTCGCAGCCTAGGCAATAATTGGCTGGAATTTAGTCGCCCCTCCCAGGAGCTCCCCCTCCAGGTCTGGGCACAGCCTCGCTTTGCCCTGTTGCATGAAATCTAGTCTGTTTCGCTCATTTCCATCGTTTCTATTGACTGCCTGTTACTGTACAGTGCCAAGGGTGCCCCTGCACCCCCCAGGGTTTTGTGGTGCCATGCACCCTGCCTGGAGGCATCCCCAGGACCCCTGGACCAAGCATTTCTCCAAAGCTTACCTCAAATCCAGCACCAAACCTTGGTGATCTCTTGATCCTCAGTTGTAACTACAAAGTGTTTGCCAGTGTGTTTCCTCAACATTTATCTATTATTTTAAAAATGCCTTTGAATTCATACATTATATCAGTTTCTGTAATGTAATGGCTTTGTCTTACATACCCTTGATAAGCAGAGCTTCTATTTCCTGCATCTTGATTCAAGTTAATGATTGAACTTGATCTCCCAAGGGCACACAGCCCCATGGAATGCCTGCAAACCTGATACAGAAAAAATAAGCTTGCTGGGTTCATTTTGAATACACCTCCAGCCTGAGACCCCCAGGGCACTACACCTAGTTTTCAAAAAGAAGCCACACAGTATTGACTTCAGGGAAGCTGCCTTTCCATCACCTCCATTCTTCCCTCCATCAAAATTTTCTTCTTCCCTATCCTCTACCAGAGGGCTAATTTCAGCCAGCTGTCACACTGGGAAGAATCTGATTCATCCCCACCTGTTTCCAGAAACCTGCCTCGATATAAAAAAATGGGCAAGATCAGCTGCCCATGGAACAGGAGCACCTTCTGTCCCTGTTTTCCCAGCAGCTGAGTTTGGTGACCATGGACACCCCCTATGGCTGGAAGGCTGGGAAGTTTTACCCCCACTGTATTCAAGCCAGAGGACCAAAGCCAATGAGTAACTTTGCTGATGACTCAGTGCTCTGTCCAGCACTCCCTTTACTTCAGTCTCTCCTGTGCAATGTAAATGCATTTCCTTTATGAATTATGTGGTCAAACATCTATGATAGTTCAGTCTTCTCAAGTATCTCCTGCAAACCCAAATGCCTACAGGACTGAGGCAGGTAAAGTCTGAATGAGTCACAGGGGAGTGTCCTTAAAGAGGCAGAAACCCCTCCATCCTCATCCAGAGCGGGAAAGCAGACCCAGTGTTGCCCAATCTGATTTTTCAACTGAAGCAAGAGATCCATTTTATTAATGTAAAATCTCCTTATTTTTAAAATCTGGCAATGTTGGGTGAACATTTCAGTGCACTCCATTTGGACCGTAGAACATTTCGATGCACTCTATTTGGACCATAGAACATTTTGATGCACTCCATTTGGACCCTAAGCCTCCAGTTTGCAATCTCTTGCTGAACAAAAAATATGCAATCCCTCCCCTTGGCATAATGATTCTAGGGAGACTTTTCCTGATGGATGTAACTGAACAACACAAACATGCCAGAACTTCCCCATTCAAAGTAACCATTTTTCAGAAGACAGAGTTCTGCATCCTGAGCTCTATAGGCTGCCAAGATCACTGGCCTAGGTTCCTTAGCCCCCAATCTGCCCCCTGTCCCACCAGTGACCCCAGGCTCATCCCTTACATCTCAATGCCATCAGCTCTGAGCAGAGCAGGCTGTGGTAGGTAAACAGGGATTGTTTGTTGAATTAAAATAAGTTCTGCCATCACCAAAAGCAGTGTTGTAACTTGTGTTTTAAAGATGCTTTGGCGGGCGGCTTCCCTGGTGGTGCAGTGGTTGAGAGTCCACCTGCCGATGCAGGGGACGTGGCTTCGTGCCCCGGTCCGGGAGGATCCCACATACCGTGGAGCGGCTGGTCCCGTGAGCCATGGCCGCTGAGCCTGCGCATCCGGAGCCTGTGCTCCACAACAGGAGAGGCCACAACAACAACAACAACAACAACAACAAGATGCTTTGGGGGGACAGATTAAAAGCCACTTATGACAATGTGTCATTATTTTCATTCTCATCTTACATTTTCTAAAAATGTTATCATAATGCAATCTGCTGTCTGTAATTACATAACAAAATGTCACAACATTGAGCTCCAAATGACTCTTGGCCATTTCCTAATATATTTTCTTAATGTACAACAAAGTAGAGCATCAGGATAGCCTCACTGTCAGTAAAATCTCTCTTGGACTCAGAAGGCAATTCTGAGACAAGAGTTGCAGAACCCTGTAAAGCATCACTAAAATGGTATATAATTACTGAGGTAATTATTTTATAAAGATCGGCATTTACTCATCAATCATTAAACGTTTGCTCTGCACAGGGCATAGAAGACTAGCTGCTGGAGGGAATGGAGTAGAGATTTCATAAGTTTTAATGTATCTGTTATTATTATTTATTGGTAGTATTATACAAGCTTAAATGTTTTATCTATTTATTTAACATGCACAAATTTACTCTGTGCCAGGAATTATTCTAAGCACTTTATGAATAGTAACTTATTTGATCCTCTAAACAACCTTACAATATAGATAATATTATGATCACCGGTACATACATATCCCCATCTATAAAGATGAGCAAAGCGAGGGCAGACAGTTAAGTGACTTGCCCAATATCACAATACTAATAAGTGTCAGGGCCAAAATTTGAATCCAGGTAAGTCTGGCTCCAAAATCGATGTTTATAACCAGTGCATCAATTAGCTACTACTGCGTAACAAACAATCCCCCAACTTAGTGGCTTACAACGTCAACTACTTATTATTGTTCCTGAGTCATTTGGTCAGCTGAGCAGTTCTGTTGATCTGGACCAGGTTCAGCTAATCTTACGTGGGCTCACTTAAGTGTATGTTGTCAGTTGAGGGCTGGCTGGTCCAGGACATCCTTGTCTACATGACTCAGCTCTGCTCCATGTGGGCTCTCATCCTCCATGGCTATAGCAAGGGTCTGAGAAAGAGAAGAAACATCTGCAAATGGCTTTTCAATCCACTGCTTACATCAAGTTTGCTACTCTCTCATTTGACCAAAGCAAATCACATGCTCAGGTCCAGAGTCAGTGCTGGAGGACAAGTCCAAGAGCAGTGGGCATAGAAAAGCATAAATATTGGGGCCTTTAATACAATTAACTGGCCAAAATCATGGTTCAATACCATGCTGTTTTTACCCTGCTTTCCGCACAGTTTCAGACGTGATATTTCAGAGTCCAAATGAGTTGTGAAAATGCTATCAAACGTAGCTTTGTGGGTTTAGGAAGGTCACAAAAGAACCATAAGTGTGAAAAATTAAAGGATGTTTATGATTTTAGGCTGATCCTGGGGAAACACAGTCAGAAGCTCCAAGTGAAGCCAAGACAACTCCAGCAGAAAACGGGATGAATCACACTACATCCCTGACACCCAAACCACCCTCCCAGGCTCTCCACAGCCAACCAGCTCCAGGTAAACACTCTGATGAGAGAGCTGTGCTACATGACTAGGAGCCTCTAGTTTATATGTGCCACTGAAGGAGGTACCATGATTGACTTAGAGAAAACATCACATGGGCAAAAATGCACGGACTTAGGAGAAACGTGCTCCAGAAACGTGTGATGAGGGAATGAATGAGGGAAGGAAGGAAGGAATGAAGAAAGACCAAGAGACTCATAAGTGCTCATCTGGCTCTGCTGACAATTTACGAAGCCACAACAATATATCACCCAGATTTCCCATGTCTTTATTTAGCAATGGATTATGGTCCATCAGCTGGCAGGGTGTGTGAAGGGTTCTTCAAGCACCTTATATGCAGCTATGCTTCAGAAGCACATTCTTAGTTCTACCTCACTAAGTTACGTTTCTGCCAAGAATTCCTTCGTATCTTTCTCTACTTCCTTTCACCTCTTTTAAGTGCCTATCATGTGCTGAGCACGCTGCTAAATGCTTCACGTGGATTATCTCGTTTAACTCTTAAACCAGGCTTCTGAGGGTTGATTCTACCACTGCCCCCATGGTGCAGGTGAATAAATTGCAGTTTTGAAATGACAAGATACTTCTTAAAGGCCATGTCGCTAATGAAGAGTGAAGACAAGACTGACACCAGTTCTCCACGATCCTAAAATTCTTCCTTTTAGATTCTATGCTCCTACTGAGACTACTTAAGAAAGGAGGTTGTTCAGATTCATGGTAATAAGGAGATAAATTGTGTATAAAAAGAAGTGATATTTTCAAATGAAGTTTTTATATACCAAATACAAACATTTAGTGTGTTTCTAGAATATGAATCATTAATTTAAATAGTGAATATAACCTTGTGCTTTTGAGAGTAAAAGATAATTTAGCATTTTAGCATTTGATTTTTTTTACCTGGGTGCTTTGGAATCATTTGACTTACAGAATAATTTTTAAAATAGCACAGAATACATTGCAAAACTGAACCCCTCTTCTCTGGCATTAACATCTGTCAGAGTCAGACCAGGAAATTAACATTGTCACAATACTCTGAACTAAAACACAGACCTTGTTTGAACTTCACCTGCTTTCCACTAATGTCTTTGATTGTCCCAGGTTTGATTGTCTCAGGATCCCACATTGTACTAATTGTCTTGTCTCCTTAGCTTCCTTGAATCTATGACAGTCCCTCAGTCTGTCCTGTCTTTCATGTCCTTGACACTTCTGAAGAGTCAGTTATTCTGTAGATTATCCTTCAATTTGGGTTGGCCTGATGTTTTCTCACGATTAAACTAAAATTACCCATTTTTGGCAAGAACATCACAGAAGCAATGCTGTTCTGAGAACATTATGTCGGGGGTATCTGATGTTGCTGTGTTGCATCATCAGTGATGTTGGATCCCTTGGTTAAGGTGCCATCTACCAGGTTTCTCCACTGAAAGTTACAATTTTCCCCTTTGTAGTTAACTGATATCTCAGTGGAGACACTTTGAGACCATGCAACTATCCTGTTTCTCCTTAAACGTTTGTCCAGTGATTTTGGCACCCTCTAATGGATCTTGCCTGCAACATTATTCCTGCCTGCTGGTCAGCCTTTGATTTTTAAAAGATCACTTGTCATTTCTGTTATGGCCAGAAGGTAGCAGTAGCCTAACCTGAATTTGTTGACAGAGTTTTGATTCAAAGTGGAGGAATGGCCTTTCTATAACTGGAGCATATAGATTCATATTTAATTAGGTTTGCCCCAAAGTTACAAAATGGAGACATTTCTTAGAATATTTTTAGGATAATTTTCTCCCGCAATTTGTAATTTCTTCATAAAGAGACTTAGAGTCAAGAGCCAAACATCGTTTTACAGGAAGAAACAATTTTTAAAATTAAAAGAGGCTATTATTATTTTTCTTTTATTTCAGGCTCTGTAAAGGCACCTGCCAAAACAGAAGATCTTATTCAGAGTGTTTTAACAGGTAAATACCACCTTTTTTCCCTATGGAGTTAGGCCGCTGAATATTATGCAGGTTAAGTATTTAGAGGAGAGGAGATTTCGTCTTTGAAATATAACATCATTAATATTTCTCTTCTAAAACCATCTACAGATACATCCTACTTCAAGCCATGTTACACAATATAATCACAGAGAAGTAACCATACTTGGCAAACAGTACCCTACTGGTATAAAAAAAATAACATAATTTCACAAGATATATTTTGGAATCACGGAATAGTTTCATACTGGAAATGTGACCCAGTGAATAGGAATGCAATCTTCCCAAAGTGCCCACAATAAAGCATATTTTAGAAATGCAGAATATGAACTGTTTGTGACCATAGAATACACAGAGTTTAAGAATGATGATACAGTTTGGGAATATTTCATATTTGGTTAGTTTGTTAAACTAGTGGGACTAAACGCTTTCTTTAATACAATTAGCAGTATGTAGCACTGTATAGTATGTTGGCCCAACACACAACAGAAATGTACACAAAAAAACAGCACTATGGATTAGAACCAAAAACTGTAAACAACTTAAATATCCACATACAGTAGAGTGGATAAATTGTGGTATAGTCACAGAATAAAATAGGATACAGATGTAGAAGTAAATAAACTATAGTTACACACAACTACATGGATAAAGTTCACAGCATAATGTTGAAGAAAAGAGGACAGACACCAAAGAACACATTCTTTATGATTCCAGCTACACGAAGTTCAAAAACAGGCAAAAGGAATTTGTGTTCTTAGAAACATGGATTTGGATTATACCTAAGTGGTGGGAGGGAGGGCTGGAACCCAAAAGAGGGTCTCTGGGGTACTGATAATATTCTGATTTTGATCTAAGTAGTGGCTACAGAAACCTCTTCACTTTGTGAAAATTGAGAGGGATGTGTACTTATGATTTCACCAAAATAATACATAAAATATGCATCAAAAACTTATTTTAGGAATGTATGAAAAGAAAACATGTGTTTAAAGATTTAATTCCATGGGAAACAATACAATGTTCACACATAAAACAAGAGACAGAAGTGTAAATAAGAGCATGATTCCAATATTATTTAAAAATACACAAATGCAGGGCTTCCCTGGTGGCGCAGTGGTTGAGAGTCCGCCTGCCGATGCAGGGGGCACGGGTTCATGTCCCGGTCCGGGAAGATCCCACATGCCGCAGAGCAGCTAGGCCCGTGAGCCTTGGCCGCTGAGTCTGCATGTCCAGAGCCTGTGCTCTGCAATGGGAGAGGCCACAACAGTGAGAGGCCCGCGTACTGCAAAAACAAAAACAAAAAACAAAAAACAAAAAAAACACAAATGCATAGATGAAAGGTGGGTGTCTATATCAATATATTAGCAGTGATTATCTCTGGGTGGTTTATGAGTGGTATTTGTTTCCTTATATAAATGAACATTACCTTTATGCTTAAGGACATATTCAAACAATAGCCTTTCATCCACAAGCTTTTTTTTTTTTTTTTTTTTTTTTTTTTTTTTGCGGTATGCGGGCCTCTCACTGTTGTGGCCTCCCCCGTTGCGGAGCACAGGCTCCGGACGCGCAGGCTCCGGACGCGCAGGCTCAGCGGCCATGGCTCACGGGCCCAGCCGCTCCGCGGCACATGGGATCCTCCCAGACCGGGGCACGAACCCGCATCCCCTGCATCGGCAGGCGGACTCTCAACCACTTGCGCCACCAGGGAGGCCCCATCCACAAGCTTTTTAAAAAATGATACTTTCCGTGGAATTATTTTTAGTCATAGGTTGGAACATCTTGAACCCTGTTGCTAAACTTGCCACAGCTGAAGTGCTGCACACCATTTTTAAAGAAGTGAGGTTAAATCTGTCACCCAAACTGCAGCAATTCCTTAGGATTATAAATTTTAATATAATCAGTCATTATGCAACCATAATGAGTCCATCTGGGCCTGAGGGAAACCATTAAATAAATGTACCTGATTCTCTCCCTGGCCTCTTTCTCAAAAGGAATCGAATGTCAGGAGAATAGATACATTATTAAAAAGGGAAACATATTTCAATTGCTTAAAGACCTTAGCATTTAAGAATATAAATGGTTATTCTGATTTCAACGTTTATCCACTAGATATATCATTTGCTATTCAGGTCTGTTGTTATTCATGGCATATATTATTTCTGAATCTCTTGACAGTTCTAAATATTTATGATAACTTATTTTTGTTCCCAGAAGCAGAAAGTTCACATCAAAGGATGAAAACATGTGAACTATGACTTAATCTAGGTCTAAATAAATGATAATTCATTGAATTTAAGGCACCATACTTTTTAAGATACCTCACTACTCATGGATGGCCAAGAAAGAAAAGCACCAACAAACTGTGACACTCCACTGACTACACGATGCATCTTAGTTTTAGAAATGTTAACATATTTTTTAAATGCATATTCTTACAATTGATTAAACAAGTCAGTAAAACACAGACTGTTTTAACATCAAGCTCTGTCACATTAAATGTTTTCTTGGCATTAAATAAAACACTATGTAGTGATATAAACTACCACCAACCCTTATGGTGCCTTTGGGCAAATCACAGCAAGGACCTTCCCTCACTTTACTGATCTATACTGGAACAATGTTGTGATAAATATACAAACCTACAATATGTATACTGTGAATAGTGCCGCTTAGAAATGGTGCTGTAGAACCTGTACAATCATTGTTAAGCCTCTAACAGGCACACTGCCAGAAACTATGTTAAAAACTTTGCATTCATTCTTTTATTTCATCATCACCATAACAACCCTAAAAAGTAGAAATTGTGTGATCTTTAAAGTGGATCCTGTTAGTGCCCACCAAAATCCCCTTTACCATCTGTGGCACCCAGCTCCCAGCTGTAGTAAACATTGGCTACTAACAGCTCATAGCTTCCTCTGCTTTTGAAAATTGCCCTCCCTCATGAAAGGCACACTGATCATGAAGAGAGATTTCTTATCTGATAAATATCTTACTACTCTGTTGATCATGGAGCATAGCTCATTATATCCATTTGAGCTATTTATTACACAGCTATGTCTCTGACAATGCCTTGATACATTTGATGCTCTAGGCATCAAAAATTTATATAAAAGCGGGTGCAGTGCCATTTGCAATCATATTAGCAAACCACAGGGATAGCTGAAGCTTTTGTGGGAGATCTTTTATAAAAAAAAAAAAAGAAAGAAAGAAAGAAAGAAAGTTGCCCTCAGCCCAAAGGAAGCCCCCTCTCCAGGAGCTTATTCCTCTCCACAACTGACATTCCCAAATAGGCAAAAAGCTGGCTTTCTTGCCTCAAGGTGAGACTAACTCTGTAGTACAGTTCACACTCCAGAGCTCCCCGTGGGATCACGCAGAAGCCGGACTCCAGCCGAGACCACATCCTTGTTTAGTTACTTCTTCTTCTGTATCTGTGCCCTCACTCCCCTCCTACAGAGAGCCCCCCTTGGTAAATCACATGTACCTGAATCCCTCTCTTGGGCTCTGTTTCTAGAGAACCCAAACTTTTTAAAAATTATGAGTAAAGAAATTGGGTCTTTGAGAAATTTGGTAACATAGTCACAAAGTTAGCAAGCGATAAAGCCAGCCTGGAACACATGTTTGACTTCCAAGCTCTGCTCTCAAGGTCCAGTGGGCTGGGGTCAGAAAAATACTGCTCAATAGCAACTGCTCTGTCCTCTCAGCCCTTCCAGGCCTCTCAGCTCTCATAACCCATTTGTTGCAGAAGTAGAAGCGCAGACAATTGAAGAGCTAAAGCAACAGAAGTCGTTTGTGAAACTTCAAAAGAAGCACTACAAAGAAATGAAAGACCTGGTTAAGAGACACCACAAGAAAACCACTGACCTTATCAAAGAACACACTACAAAATATAATGAAATCCAGAATGACTACTTGCGAAGGAGGGCAGCTTTGGAAAAGACAGCCAAAAAGGATAGTAAGAAAAAGTAAGTTGAAGGGGTATTTTTTGTTTGTTTTATAGTATAAAGGAGGAGAGTCATTTACATGGATGTGCAGTGTTTTGTTTTGTTTTTTTTTTTCCAATGGACAAACTACAATTAATTTAAATGATTTTTTATTGAAGAATGTAAGTGTTGTTTTTGATTATTTGCTATTATAAGAAATGTATTAATAAATATGTATGTATAAATCTTTTCATATATTCCTATTTTCTTAAAATTTTAGAAGTGGGATCCCTAGATCCATTTAAAGACTTTTCTGTTTCAGTTTGTAACTATCAGCAAGATATGAAAGTGCAAACTGATGGAGAAAAAAGTGATGTCATGAGTATCTTAATTTGCATTTCCTTATTGAGTTTTTTGGCATATTTATTGTCAATTTATATTTATTCCTTTGCAAATTTTCATATCACAGTCTTTGCTTGATAGTTCTTTTTTATTATTTTTTTATTTTTATTTTTTAATTCTTACTATTTATTTGGTTGCACTGGCTCTTAGTAGCAGCAGGCGGGCTCTGTATTTGCAGCTCACCAGCTCCTTAGTTGCAGCATGCATGTGGGATCTAGTTCCCTGAACAGGGATCAAACCCAGGCCCCCTGCATTGGGAGTGTGGAGTCCTACCCACTGCGCCACCAGGGAAGTCCCTCTTTTTATTGTTTTTTAATTGAAGTTTAGTTGATGGATTTTCAGTGTTTTGCACCACGTTTTGGATCTACACCACTGTAAGAAGGAAAGCCACCCAACTCCCTCCACTCTCTACAGCTTTTGTGTCCTCTCAGCTCACTTTTGCTTGTAGACTGAATTTCTTTATTTAACCAAATTCTGAGACTAGATATGCAGGAAGTCCTACACTTGAGTTCTAGCCTGTAGGCCCAAGACCAACTGGCTGACTTGCCATATTGCAGCTGCCAACCTGGGGGGTCTGACATTTTGCTGTGGACTAGAACCAAGCTGAAGGGGCAACTTGTCTTATTGAAAAGAGAACCTCTACTGCCCTTTGCTGCCCTATCTGAAACCCTCAAAGCCCTGTACAGATAATCCTTGTTTGGGACCTACTCAGTTATCACCCCAAAGTGCCTAACGTGGTAATGTGGGGAAACTATGTGAGCATAGAAGCTAAGAGTCAGGCAGGCTGTACCACATCCTTCCATCCTTCCCTTCACTTCCTTATTCAATAATCCGATCAGGTTAGAGAGAAAGGTAAGAGGCATTTTTCAGATGTATATTGTGACATATGATTTAACATGTGCTTAACTTAAAAGCACAATCAAAACCCAGTACCTGGGTTTTTAAAAGCAGCAAAATCATCATTTTTTAGACCTGGAGCAGCCTTAGAAGCCATCTAGGTGAACTCTTATCACTTCTTCAAGGAGGAATCTGAAAACTAAAGGCTTAACATTTACCCACAGTTACAAAACAGTTCAGGCAAAGCTTGGCCTAAAACATCTAAATTTTTATCTTAATGATATGTATGTAGTCATTTGTTTATTTCTGTATTCATTTATTTATAAGTCATATCCTGCAAACTTCCAATAGAATATTAAAATAACATCATAGACATGTATAAAAATCCTATAAAAATAGAAAAAAAAATGTACACACATACATATGCACACAGACTGTCTACCAGTTACCAGATCTGCTGTCCAATACATGAGTCACTAACCGCAAACAGTGACTCATTGGAATTGAAATGTGCTTCAAGTATAAAATAACACACCAGAATTCAGACTTCACTAAAAAAAAAAAAAAAAAGAATCTCATATTTTTATATTGATGTGTATTGATTTTAATTACGTGTTGAAATGATAATATTTTTGATAATCAAGCTATGTAAAATATATTATTAAAATTAATTTCACTCATTTCCTTTTATTTTTTAAGATGGCTACTAACAATTTCAAATTACATATGTGGAAAAAAATCATATATGTGACCCCTGTTGTATTTCAGCTGGACAGAAGTAATCATTTAATGTAATTTCTCTCCTTGAACACTAAAGTTAGCTCTTAGCTTCTGAGAAAAGGAAATACGGGTTAGACAATTCTCCTTATCTGATTAAAGGAAACTTGCTTTTCCAAGAGGGACAAACATTTTACTGGTATTAACTTACAAAATAATTCATCTCTTGTATCATACACAGGCAACATTAAGCAACGGGGGATAATATCTTCAAACCTGTTTTTGGAGAGGATGCAGAAACATTCGTCCCTTGGTTATTTTTCTTTACTTTCCCTCAAAAAACAAACAAAAATCCCTAAGCATCTTGTGTCAAAAAATACATCAGGAGAAACTTTTCTTCAAGAAGAAAAGACACTGAGGTCTGATTATGTCTGTCCATTCCCCATCCCCCCATGATACACATTAAAATCCTGAAAACTCCTCAGAGTAATAAATGGACATAATGTCCATTATATTCTTTTTTTTTTTTTGCCAGTGAGATTTTTTAATCTCACTGATTTTCTTCTTGTTTTGAAAGTATAGTTATTTTTCACAAAATATATTAATATGTAATCGGCTTACATTTTCTAATGAATTAATAAATAATTTTTAGATTTATTTTTTATTAAGGTAACATTGGTTTATAGCATTATATGTTTCATATGTACAACATTATATTAGATCAGTTTCTTATTCAAATATCCATAGTCTCAACTGGGTTTTCACATAATGTGAAGAGTAGATCATTCAAAGATGGTTTCTGTCACACACTGTGCTGTTCTCAGAACACAGACTTTGCTCTTTTGTAGATGTCTGTCCTTGGGTAAGCTGCACTGCTGCTCCCCCATACTGTGTCCTTAGGAAAATTGTCTCACTGAAACTCAATTTCCTCAAATGTAAACAGGAGATGGTCACACCTGCTAGCTGGGTTATTGTGAAAGCCAGAAATAAAGCAGAACGTCCCTGGCACCTGCTGAGTGGTCAAGAAATGTTGCCCTGTTGCCTCTGCTATGGTGGTTGTGGCTCACTGAAGCAACACTTTATGTTCTGGCTACACCAACTTCCTGCTGCAGCAGATTATAAATGTATCTCGTGTTCATGCCAAGATGGAGGTCACCCCTCCAATGCTCCTCTCCTCTGATGTTGATAAATAGACTTGTACTCATGCCAGGATGGAGGGCCACCTCAGTGCTGCCATGTGATTTTGATGTTTAGAAACCTTTGAGGGAATTCTGCATCCCTTATTTGACAAAATAGGATCCTAATACTAGCTTCTACCAACTGCCTCTCCATGTGGCACTATTGTGTTGGCCTAATTCAAAGAGAAAGTAAGAGGAATTAGCACCAGCTGATTCAAGAAACCTCTTCTACTTGTTCCACTTGGCCACAAGTGAAAACATGGAGACCGAATCTGATGTGCTGGGTATCTTAGGTGGTTCTTTCTGCAGCAGTTTCCATATAAATGAAAAGAACAGACCTGCTCTTGGTACCCCGTTTCCAACACTGTCTCTCATTCTCTTTGTCCTACAAGAAGTAAGAGCACAACATTTGAAGGAATCACACCGTATGTTTTAATACAATAATGTTCGTGAGAATTGTTGTGTTGCGTTTCAACATTTGTCCTAAGCATCAAAATATCTATTAATTCTTTATGAATAACTCAAAGAAAGTCCCCCTGCACAGAGTGAGCACTCAATAAATATTTTAGAATGAACCCAATTCATCCTCCTTTCTCTTGGAACCAAAGTGCCATTTTGGGTGGAGATATCAATGAAGTTAGTTCAGCCCCCAAATAAACTTATTTTAATAACAAATCTTGCTATTAAAACATGTTAAGAAACAGAACGTGTCAGCTGGGAGTGTTGCTGTCCCGTGACGTCCACACATGCTCTCTGTTGTCAATCTACATTGTATAGATGCAAAATTCATCACCTTTTCAACTCCCCCTACAGAATCATCAATGCAGCAGAGTGTACAGGAGAAATGTAGGCGGAAATTACATTATACATGCCACGTTAAAAAATAAAAGGCTTAATAAGTCCTTATTAGACATTGTTTTTCCCAAGGGGGGTTTATCATTCTCTCCACCAGCACTGCCAGGGCCCCCAGCCACCTGGCTTTCCTTTTCTGCCACTACCTCTTTCTAGAGCAGCACAAATTTCATCTACTTTCTGTGTTTGGAGACTTTCTGCTGCTAAGCTTGTCCTTGGGGTATCAGCCTCTGTCTCAAGTGGTTTATCGAAATATTTATTTCCAAACAGAGTCTCTAGGAGGGACTCTGGCGAGCAGCCCTCCCTCCACCTTGCTCTGACCTACATGTTTTATGAGTCAAGCTCTGTGTCTCTGCAGATCGGAACCCAGCAGCCCTGACCATGGTTCATCAACAATTGAGCAAGACCTAGCTGCCCTGGATGCCGAAATGACCCAAAAGTTAATAGACTTGAAGGACAAACAACAGCAGCAGCTGCTTAATCTTCGACAAGAACAGTATTACAGTGAAAAATACCAGAAGCGAGAACATATTAAACTGGTAAGCCTGAAAAATGTGATTTCTGTTTCTATAGCTAGAACCCTCTTTTCTATAGAAAATTTTTGATGCCCTTGGATAACATAACAGGAAACAGCAGCAGTTCTGACTGCCACTTTCATTTCGCTTCCTGACTGAATAATCTTATTTTGATGCCAGGTTGTAGAGGGAGATAAGAGGCATTTCTCAGATCCATATTGTGACATGTGATTTAAGACGTGCTTAACTTAAAAGCAGGATCAAACCCCAGTACTTCAGTTTTAAAAAGCAATAAAATCATCATTTCTTAGAAATGGAAATTGCATAGGCCAAATAGTATCCACCATGCTGATATTTTACAAGCCCCACTATTCCAGTATCTTTACCAAGTTCCTCTCTGTTCTCCAGTGAAGCTATGTTTTATTACTTTTATCTTCACTAACTCATGTTTGGGCTATAGTAGTTTTTTTGGTATTTTTGAAATCACACAAGATAATTACACACTTATCTTTAAGAAAATTAAGAACATGCTGCAAATAAATGTTCACTTTTTATGTAGTAGTGTAGCTTTGCAGTGATACAAAGAGAACTGTACAGTCCACTCTCCTACATTTAGAAAAGTCAGTATTTAAGTGGCCTGTGTGGAATGTTGTCTACCCAATTCCTGAGGATCCCTATGAAAGGAAATGCCATCATCTCCATGAATGATCAGTTTTGTCCTCCAAAATGTTTTGTCAGGAAATGTGACAATCCATTGTTTTTTTAATTGAAATATAGTTGATTTACAATGTTGTGTTAATTTCTGCTGTACAGAAAAGTGATTCATTCATATATATATATATATATATATATATATACATATATATGTATATATATATATATATATATATATATTCTTTTTAAAATTCTTTTCCATTATGGTTTATCACAGGATATTGAATATAGTTCCCTGTGCTATACAGTAGGACCTCATTGTTTAACCATTCTCTATATAATACTTTTCATCTGCTAGTCCCAAGCTCCCAATCCCTCCCTTCCCCACCCCTCCTTGTCAACCACAAGTCTGTTCTCTAAGTCTGTGCGTTGGTTTTTGTTTCATAGATAGGTTCCTTTGTGTCATATTTTATTTATTTATTTATCTACCTATTTATTTATTTATTTAAATTTTTATTTTTAAAAATATTTTTATTTATGTATTTACTTGTCTCCGCCGGGTCTTAGCTGCGGAATGCAAACTCTTAGTTGCAGCATGTGGGATCTAGTTCCCTCACCAGGGATCGAACCCAGGCCCCCTGCATTGGGAGCATGAAGTCTTAGCCACTGGACCACCAGGGAAGTCCCCGTGTCATATTTTAGATTCCACATATAAGTGATATCATATGGTATTTTGTCTTTCTCTTTCTGACTTACTTCACTTAGTATGATAATCTCTAGGTCCATCCATTTTGCTGTAAATGGTGTGATTGCATTCTTTTTATGGCTGAGTAATATTCCATTGTATATATGTACCACATCTTTTTTATACATTCATCTGTCAGTGGACATTTAGGTTTCTTCCATGTCTTGGCTATTGTGAATAGCCAATAGCCATCGGCTATGAACATAAGGGTGCCTGTATTTTTTTGAATTATAGTTTTGTCCAGATATATGCCCAGGAATGGGATTGCTGGATCATATGGCAAGTCTACTTTTACTTTTTTGAGGAACCTCCATACTGTTTCCCATAGTGGCTTCACCAACATATGTTGCATTGTTGTTGATGGCTTGACACAGAGTAGGGACATGTTAAATGTTTGGTGACAGATAAATTAAATGAATCAAGCAATAAAGTAGCCTTGAAAACAAGCTTGTGCCAAAAACAAGTTAGTAAGCTTAACAGAAATTAAAGTAGTGTACCCAGGGGAAATGGGTTCTCAAAGGTGTTTACATGACCTGTTCATTTCATTTTTGAAGGCCTGTCCATGTAACAGAATTCTGAGGCTGTTTCTGCTTATAGGTTGCAAACAGTGTATGGTTTAGTCATGACTATGTAATAGATGGATCAGGGTATTGCTGTCATTGTAGTACTGGCTCCCAATGACAGTATGCAAATGAGCAGGTCAAAATCACAAGAGGAGCTTATCAAAAATCAGATTCCACTTGGTCAGGTAGTGTCGACTTGAGCATGCATCAGAATCACCTAGAGTGCTGGTTAAAACACAGATTGTTGGGCCCTACACTGAATTTCCAATTCAACAGGCCTTGTGTAGGGCTGGCGATGCTGATGCTTCTGGTCCCAGGCCCACACTTTGAGACCCACTGCTCTATACCTAAATGTGAGGCTCAAGGACTTATTTTTAAAACTCCATGTGCTTTTGATGGGCTGCATTGTTTGTGAACTACTGAAGTAAGATCAAGCAGTGAAAGAACATGCGGGCAGAGGTCAGGTTTAGTGTAAACCAGGGATTGCCTTGACAGACCTGAGAAAATCCAAGTGAATTTTAATGGGAGATAATAGCTTTGGGAGCTACAACAACTGCCACCTTTCTTTCTCAGTATCCCATCCCTAGGACTCCAGAAAATAATAACAATAATAAAAATTAAAATAGCAACTGTGTATTGAACACACCCAATGGGAGGGACAATATGCTGTGCTAAACCATTTGCAGAAATTGTCTGATTTATTCCTCACAACACTGGCATTTGGTACTCTTTTCAGCGCATTTTGCAGATTAAAAACTTACAGAGAAATGTAGTGACTTTCCCAAGTTTCCACAACCAGAAAATGGAAGAGTTGGGATTTGAACTTGGTCCTCGGACTCTAGAGCCCCTACTTTATAACCATTGTTCAGATGCCTCCGAATTCAGATCTCACACCAATGTTCTCAGATGACCTCACATCTACTCACACAGAGCACAGAACACACACAAGCCAACTCCTGCATTAGGATGGCTGAGATACCATGACTCTCTCTTTTTAAACAGCTTTATTTCACATTCCTTGCAATTTATGTATTTAAAGTGTACAGTTCAATGGTTTTTAGTTTATGTATATTCATAAATATGTACAACCATCACCAATTTTAGAACATTTTCATCACCTCAGAAAGAAACCATGATTCATTCATTCATCTAGTCAACAAATACTTAATAGACAGCCACTCAGCAAATACTTTTAAATAGTAGAGGATAAAAATTACAATCCTAGCCTTTATGGAGCTTACATTCTAGATGTGGGGGTGAGACCATAAACACAATAAGTTGGTAAAATATGTCAGTTGGTAATAAGGGCTTAGGAAAAAAAAATCAATCCTAAGTGGAAGACTAGGGAGTGGGTGTGGGGGAAGGATGAGGAGCGTGGTTTGAAATTTTACATAGAGTAACCAGAGGGTTACTCACTGAGAAGCCAGCATTTGAGTGAGGAGGAGAAGGATGGGCCCATGCAAACATATGGGGCAAGATTTTCCCAGGGAGAAGGATTAGCAAAGGCAAAGACTCTGGGTTGGGAATGGGCCTGTGTGTTGGAAGAACAGTAGAGTGGCCGTGTTTGAGGAGGACTGTAGGGTCTTAGGTCAGAGAGATGGGACTTCTGGGGCTGGAGACAGATCTCTCAGGTCTTGTAGGCTCCTTGTGGCCTCTGTGTTCCACTCAGAGCACAATGGGAACCAGTGGAGGGTTCTGAGTAGATGAGTGATGTGATCTGAAGTAACTTTCACAAGGACGGCTCTGAGGCTGAGCTGGGAGTACATGGTGAGGAATGGGGCCCCAGGAAAGTGCCATCCAGAAGCACAGTTCAGAGGAATAGGAACCTGAGGGTTAGAAGTCTTGGCGTTCTCCCGCAGACTACTGAAGTTGACTAACAGGGTCAATGTTACTTCAAAAACGAGGCAATCCAGCCATAATCATCTGAAGTTTCCTCAGAGTGCCAACCTCTGACAAGATTCATTCCTGAAGGAAAGAAACATGGCAGTTCATAAGAGACATGGCAGAATAAGAGGGAAGACCAGTACTCACAGAACATTCCTGAAAAAAGAATTAAGACTGTGAATTAGGGCTTCCCTGGTGGTGCAGTGGTTGAGAATCTGCCTGCTAATGCAGGGGACACGGGTTTGAGCCCTGGTCTGGGAAGATCCCACGTGCCGTGGAGCAGCTGGTCCCGTGATCCACAACTACTGAGCCTGCGCGTCTGGAGCCTCTCCTCAACAAGAGAGGCCGCGACAGTGAGAGGCCCGCGCACCGCTATGAAGAGTGGCCCCCGCTTGCCACAACTAGAGAAAGCCCTTGCACAGAAACGAAGACCCAACACAGTCAAAAATAAAAATAAATAAATTAAAAGAAGGCTCTACATTAAAAAAAAAAAAAAGTGTGAATTAACACAGAAGCCCAGACATCCCAGAAAGGCCTCCTGGGAGGAAGGAGACTTGCATTTCAGAAATTAGATTCAGAAATCACAGGCAACAGCTACACAATCTCAGAGTTCTGGGAGGCATATGTGAGGGTGAGCACCACATCAAATCCCACCAGATGGGGGCATGAAAAGCTGCACAACAGATATTCCCCTGAAGGAGGAGGTTGGTGGGGAACTGGGGAAGACCAAGCTGAACTTATAGGTGGGAAAATCCCACCCGAAGGGCCACTGGAGCAGGAGAGCTGGTGGAACTGCCACTCGAGGTGACAATCTCAGAACATGTGCCTCTGCCTCCTTTTCCCCAAGAAGGAATGAGTGTGTCCACAATGAAAGCTTGAAAACGTTTTCAGAAAAACATACATATACATCCAAGCCAGCCTGGCTCTTTCAGGCCAAATATAAGCAACTTACTCAAGATGTTCCATCCTTCACCACTGTGATTGTGGATTTGGGTTTAGATAAAGTGCCAGTGCTCTTGAACATACCTGTATGGGCCTTTGTTAAGAAAGTTAAGACCCAAACACCTGGGATTTAGGACCACACAGGGTTTATTTTATGGCCATTTCAGGGCATCCACAACTTACACTACATGCCTTTAGCTAACATGTGGCAGAACTTTCTATCAACCCCATTTGTAATAACTACAAATTGTTCTGCCAGGAAGTCTTTTGACTGAAAGGCACCTAGAAGTGTCAGTTCTATCTTTGCTTGTGGTTCTGAATTACCAATAGGCCTCTTAGGCTAAATTAGACAAGTGGAAGTGTAATTAAAAAGCAAGTAGGCCCCAGGTAAAAAGGAGTATTTTGGTGATGCGGAGAATTAGGCAGAAGATATTTTATCTCCCAAAATTGCTCTGGGAATTAAATGCAAATGTGAACCCACAGTTCAAGGATTGAGAAAGAAACCATGACATCAATAAACTCCCTGCCAGGGCTTCCCTGGTGGCGCAGTGGTTGAGAGTCCACCTGCCAATGCAGGGTTTGTACCCCGGTCCGGGAAGATCCCACATGGCGCGGAGCGGCTGTGCCCGTAAGCCATGGCCGCTGAGCCTGCACATCTGGAGCCTGTGCTCCGCAACGGGAGAGGCCACAACAGTGAGAGGCCCGCGTACAGCAAAAAAAATAAAAATAAACTCCCTGCCAAATGTGCATTACAACTTAATATCTGCCAAACCCTCTGATAGACACTGGAGGTAAAGATGAGGAAGGCGTGGTCAGCATATGCACAGGGATCATGTACTACAGTCATTAATACCATGTGATAAATGAAACCATAGACAGCTATCAACAAACTGCTATGGAGACACAGATGTGGGAACAATTTGCCTAACCATAGAAATTAATAAACACCAAGAGAATATTTTTGAGATAACTTTTCATGTTATCATAGGAGGTGTTAAATGCACACCAAGCTTCAAAGGACTCAAAGAACTTGTTCTACCTGTCTAAATAAGAACCATAATCTTTAAAACTCTACATCCAAGCAGCTCTGCAGCCCAGTTACTCAAAGTGTGGTCCCCAAATCACCTGGGAGCCAGCCTGTTAGACATGCAGAGTCTCAGGTCCCACCCCAGACTGCTAAATCACAATTTGCATTTTGATAGGAGTCCCAGGTGACGTGTTACACATTCACATTGAAGAATCAGGTTTTAGAGCCATTGATCCTTATCTCTGTTCAAAATGCATTTTAAAATAAGTGTAAATTTCCTCTTGGTTGAAATAGGAAATAACTCGTGCTCTCCACTCTTCATAGCTTGACCATCAAGCTGGATGGTTATCTCTTGGTGACAAAGGCACAGGTCCTATGGAATTCACTCCTGTGATTTCCTGTCTGTGTTCATTATAGAAGGAAACAGTTACTTTCAGTTAAGGGTGAGTGAAAATAAAGGTGTAGGTTCCCCAACCCCACTGAAGTTCTTGCACCCCCTGAAGTCTCCTCATAGATATCTTGGGGGTCTGTGGAGCCCAGTGAAGGATCTCTGTTCCAGGAAAGAACTCTATGGCTGGGGAATCTGCTCTAACTTACCTGTTTTTCATCAACTGCCATAGGTTGACCCTGGGTTTAGTCATACCATTAGGGTAAGGTCTTAATTTTAAATGAGAGTTTGGTAAGTGATAGAAATTCTTAGGGGGTCCCTCTGAGGGTTCTTGATCACTCTCAGAATCAGCCCCAACATCACGTTCAAGGCTCAACATCCATCGCCTACGGAGAGGAGGTTTTGTGGTGACATCCATGGGGTCACTTCTCAATTGCCTCAGGGTTTGACCCGCCTTTTTGTCTTCTCTCTTCTTTCTCCTTTTCAGTGGCATCAATAAAAGATTTCCTCATTCTCTCTCACAGCACCATACTCTTTATCCTATGCAGAGGCTTGTTTTGTTTTGCTTTACTTCCTACCTTTTCTCCTGTTTCTCGTATTTTGTCTCCCACGTGTTCCAAACCCATTCATTTCTCCTTTCCTTCACATAGACCTTAATGGTCGGGATTCTTCTTATACATCCTCCTGCCTGTCCCACCAGCAATCATTCCTGGGCATCAAACCAACACTAGTAGCTGTTGAGCTGAGTGCTCCCAATTCCCTTCCAATCCTGGGGAATGAAAGTTGTGTTTCACAGTGAAAGCTCTGGGTGGATACTGACCAGCTACTAATGGAATGGCCCATCAGATGTGAGTGGTGATGAGTGAGGGTCTGGAGTCAAATGTCCTCATTTCTGGCCAGTGCTCCCCCAGAGTAGCTGTGTGACCACTCAGAATTTCTGTTTTCTCATCTTTCCAATGAAGATAAGAATATCCTCACTTTATTGAACTTTAAGGAGGAATAATGAGATAATGTGCACAAATCATTGTTTTTAATGAAAGCCCCTCACCTCCTCTTTTTTTCTTACAATACATGAATTGGCTAGGAAATCTTGAGTTCAAATATAAATTTGTATTTGCAGTTTTTGACATCCTGCTACAGCCTGAGGGTGCTCATCATCTTCCTTTTTGATGATTTTTATTAGCACCATTTGCTGCTGCAGCCTGTCTGAGAGCCAACATTGAATTTTCTCACTTCTATGGTCGCTCAGCTGAAGTATATGTGCCAGGAGTAATTGCAGTGTCAGGAAGTAACTAACTCTACGGTAGTGTGATCTGTCTTCCTTCAATATTCTGACTTTAATGCAGGATCATCTTTCTTGGGAAATAAATGATTTAGCTTTTCTGAAAACTTTACATTCTCTACCAAATAAGAAATGACAAATCAATACAAGACTTTAGTAATGAAATAAAGAATGAAGCAATTTGTCAAAATGTGTTCTTATTTGTTAATTTTCCTAATCATCATTGGGTAACCCTAATAGAATTGATTTTTTCTAAAGATAGATAGATATGGATATATAGATAGAAATGATATTTATCTTCATTTCTATTGATTTAATCATGATCAAAACTGAACATATGTGGGCAGAAGACCTAAATAGACATTTCTCCAAAGAAGATACACAGATTGCCAACAAACACATGAAAGGATGCTCAACATCATTAATCATTAGAGAAATGCAAGTCAAAACTGCAATGTGATATCATCTCACACCAGTCAGAATGGCCATCATCAAAAAATCTACAAACTATAAATGCTGGAGAGGGTGTGGAGAAAAGGGAAACCTCTTGCACTGTTGGTAGGAATGTAAATTGATACAGCCACTATGGAGAACAGTATGGAGATGCCTTAAAAAACTAAAAATAGAACTACCATATGACCCAGCAATCCCACTACTGGGCATATACCCTGAGAAAACCATAATTCAAAAAGAGTCATGTACCACAATGCTCATTGCAGCTCTATTTACAATAGCCAGGACATGGAAGCAACCTAAGTGTCCATTGACAGATGAATGGATAAAGAAGATGTGGCACATATGTACAATGGAATATTACTCAGCCATAAAAAGAAATGAAATTGAGTTATTTGTATTGAGGTGGATGGACCTAGAGTCTGTCATACAGAGTGAAGTAAGTCAGAAAGAGAAAAACAAATACCGTATGCTAACACATATATATGGAATCTAAAAAAAAAAAAAAAAAAAAAGTCGTGAAGAACCTAAAGGCAAGACGGGAATAAAGATGCAGACTTACTAGAGAATGGACTTGAGGACATGGGGAAAGGGAAGGGTAAGCTGGGACAAAGTGAGAGAGTGGCAGTGTATGTATGGACATATATACACTACCAAATGTAAAATAACTAGTGGGAAACAGTGGCATAGCACAGGGAGATCAGCTCAATGCTTTGTGACCAGCTAGAAGGGTGAGATAGGGAAGGTGGGAGGGAGGGAGACACAAGAGGGAAGAGATATGGGGATATATGTATATGTATAACTGATTCACTTTGTTGTAAAGCAGAAACTAACATACCATTGTAAAGCAATTATACTCCAATAAAAGTGTTTTAAAAAAATGAGCATATATCTATGTGTGTATTGCCCATTTGTATTCCTTTTTTCTACAAACTGTTTATATCCATTACCTACTTTTCTGTTGGATTGTCTCGTTCTTTTGACCCACAGAGTTTATGCTATCTTTTAGTTTATTATTTTTGGGAGGTTGGGCAATTTAGAGAGCATAAAATATGCTCATATAATTGTTTAAGTCAAAGTTATTGAAGGCCTACTGTGGTCCTCATACTGGTGGGGGGATTCCTGTGGACCAAGCCTAAATGTTGTCTCTGCCCTCAAGGGCTTACCATGGTTAAGAACACAGGTTGTGAAGTCAGATGGACCTAGTAATAGTATACCCATCTTTATCCATTAGCTTTGTTGCATAACAAACACCTCAAAACTTATTGCCTTAAAACACAACTATTTACTTAGCTCATGTTTCTATGTGTAGCAATATGAGCTTGACTCAATTGGATGTATCTTCTAGTCCTGCCTGTGCTCATTCATGTGTCTGTGGTTCAGTTGCCAGTTACTTAGAGGCTCTGCTCCTGAAGGTTGGCTGATTGTCAACTGGTCCAAGCAGATAACTGATACACATCTCTCATCATCCAGCATGGTTAGCCTGGGCTTGTCCATGTGGAAGTTGGAAAGGATTCCAAATGAGAGCAAGCAGAGTAGGTAAAGTCTCAACAGATCTTACAATTTCTTTCTCCAAGCAAGTCATAAGACTTGCCTGGATACAAGGGATAGGGAAATAGACTCTATCTCTTATTTAGAGGAACCACAAGTCATATTGCAAAGAGTGTGAATGCAGGGTATGGTGTAGAATTAGGCCTTTTTTTTTTTTTTTTTTTTGCAAAAATCAACACATAGCCCTCACAGTTTGGATGTGAGATTCAATAAAATAATCCATGGAAACTTAACACAGTGCCTAGAACATAGTCATCATTCTTTACCAAAGGACAATTTGTACAAGATTTAAAGTGAGGAGACATGACTTTCACTTTTAGTTATGTAACTTTAGCTAAATCATTTCACCTCTTTGAGTGTTTGTATCCTTTTTTCTAAATAAAAATTTGTACAAGAGTGCTTGTAAAGTTTCCCTCTAACTATAATGCTAGTTTCACTTAGTTTATAGAATGCAGAGATGATTCAACTCTCAGATCTATTAAAATAATAATTAAGGATTTCGGTTTAAAGCAATAAAAAAACCTTGTTTTTACTTTTGTGTGCACACAGTATGTCTTAGTATATTTTTTGTGTTAACTGATAACTATTTAGGTAAGATTGAGGGAAAAGAGTCAGTAAACAAAACCTATCCCCAAAGGCAAAGAAAATAATAGTTTTGACTTGCATCAACCTAAAGAAGCTTAAAGAACAGAAGAAATTCTGCTGAAAGGAAAATTCCAAAATAGAATTCACAAGTCTGACAATTTAGTTTGTGCCCTCTGGAATTACAAGACTCATTGCACTCCATCTGGTAAGAGAGAGATGCTTGAAACGATATATTTTGCATTAAGGAAAAAAGAAGCTGACATGCTGTGCTACTCATCTTCATGGGCAGCTCTTCTGGTTCTAGCTTTCAAACAGACTATTGAAATATTAAACCCTTGATTTGTTGCACTATTTCAGTTACAAACCACAGGACAAATCATGTCTCTTTTAGTCAGATCTCCTTTCTTAATTATTTGAAAACCTCCACTTTGCACAGTATAGTTATTTTCCCACATCTGAGTGATAAGCAATATTTATTTCATCTATTCTAAATTAAATGGTCTTGATATCTTTCAGAATTATGAAGCCTGATCCTGAAATTTTGGTGGTTTGGATTTTTGTTTCCAATTGGTTTAATCAGATATAATGATCTCAACTAACTTGATCCTATACAACCATTTTCTCCTTTTCTTTTAATTTAATCAAAAATCCATAATTGTGTCATATGTGATACTACACCAACTTTTCAAAAACTCTTACGAGTAACTTCATTAACCTTTTATAATTACAAAGGGGTAATTCTTTGCCTGTTATAAATTTGTACTTAAAACTATATATGAATCATTTTAAGTGAAACTTCTTTTATTGTAAAAATGAATTCCATTTATCATTAAAATAAATATTTCATGGCCATAAATATCTACTTTTATGATTTTCAGGACATTTAAATATCATCATTCAATTTTTAAACAAAAAATTTAAAAACACACATAATATAATTTTAAAATTTTGCTATATTTTACTGATCAGGTAACAAGGCCCAAGAATTAAGACGGCAAAACCCAGGCATCATCTACGATGATAAAACACATTTACTAGAGCTTCCTTTACCAAATTTCTTGATTTTTTTAAAGTTTGAAGATATTTCCAGTTGATAGCCTTATAAAGGAATACCAGAAATATCATTCAAGGGAGTATGCTACATTGACCCATTTATATTTCCCAGAAAGCTAAGAAGCTGACATTTACTTTGGCATATTTTAAAAGTGAAAAACAATTTTAAATGCTGTGGATTCATTGGGCCAACTTATTGACATTGACTAGGAGTCATGCTCAGATTTTCACTTTCATTTATTGTTTTGCCCAGCAAGTAAAAAGAAAATTTCAAGGATTCCTTAAACCATTAGATTCAAATAAGCAGCTATAAATTCTGTTTAGATATGGAAATTTAAAAAGAAATGAATTTCATAGGTATGAAAGACTATCTCAGAAAAGAATCAAGGTGGTTGGTCTTTTAGTCAAAGACTTTCTGCTGCTTCTGAGAAAAGAAGTGAGCTGGTGGGGAACATGAGCTCCACCTGGACAGGACTTCTCTGCCAACTCCCAGTTGGACCATCAATACACAGTATCCAGCACATCATATGTGCTCAGTAAATACTGGTGGAATGAATGAATAAATATTTTTCAATTTGAATGGACAGGAAACACGCCAGTATAAAATTCCACCTAGTTTTTAAATTATCAGTAATGCGTTTAATCAGTAGATGATTTCTTAGTTTAGAAGCATCATAAATTAATTCTTTGTAGAAGAAAAACAAGCAATTTATGGTGAAAACTCAGAGTGGATGCTTTGACTAGCAGAAAAGAAGGTGCTATCTTCTCCACTTATGAGTGAAGGGAGAAGGAAGATGAGTTTGCCGGAAGTATGTACACTCTACACTTGGCTCTTTGAACATTTTCCCAAATTGTCCTTCTTATAAGAGGCTCTAAACATGACAATTTCTGTCCACATATTTTTCTATCCCTTTTAAGTTAGAGTCAAGGAATTAGTCTCTTCCTTGGAAACCATTCCCTCACCATCAAATGACTAAACCAAGTGAAATTCAGCATGGAGCTGAGAACAAGCATGAAATTATATTCCCCAGAGCTTTCCTTTTTCATTCCATAAAAGGTATGGAACATTTAACTAGGAGAGTTGTCATGAGTGGTAAACAAACAAAATAATTGAAATGTCTATTCCTTTGGGCCAGAAAAAGAAATCATATTAAAAGTTAAAATTAAATGTTGTTTACTGCTTTTCAGTTTACCATGTACTCTCGACTTCTTTCCCCCTAGGAATTCTAAACTAATTTTTTGTTCTTTTCTATCTTCAGTGAGTCTTGTGGCTAATATATGATTGAACGGTTCTTTGAGTAGAGCCTGTCTGCTAATAAATACAACCAAGTGAGAGTACCCTTAGGTCAGTTAAAAGGCACTTCAATTATTGTGTGAAAAATCCCTCTTCTGGGTCCTATTTTCACACTTCATGAAATAGAAATCCTGGACCCAATGCTCACAGGTTCTTTCATCTTATTTGGGGATTAAGGAGTAAAAGTTTTTATTATTTATTTATTTATTTATTTATTTTGTCGGGATTCCCTTGGTTACAAGTGACAGAAACCTATATTGGACTCACTTAGACAAGAATAGTATATACTAGAAAAGTACATAGGGGAAGGTCATGTAAAGAAGGGTTGACCATCCACACAGCAGAAGGGAAGGGATAAAGAGACACCTACCAGAAACCACTCACAGCACTTCCTATGTTTGTCTGTCTCTGTCTCTCCCCCTTTCTCTCCTGATTTTCTCTTCATGTCAGTATTATTTTTGTCCAAAGCAGCACACAGGCTTCCCCTTGTCAGAAAATATAGGCATCAACCCCTTCCAAGTTATATTTCTTTCGCTAATGACAGGTTGGAACAATCTTGGGGCAAGCCTTTTTAGTATGATATGACTGGCCAAGCTAGCAACCTTAGACCAATCACCTGTGGCTAGAGTTGGGGTATGACTTGTCCTACTTGGATCTATGCCTCCCTGGACCAGTTACCTTGGCCCAGAGATGGGTGTAAAGAACACAGCAGTTCCATGGAAACCACATTAGGCACAGAACCAGTTCTCAGAAAGGAGAGGAAGTTCTTTCTGAAGTAGTATTGGGTAGAGAAAACTATAGTTGAGCCCCACACTCTCTCTTTCTAGGGTAAGAAAGAGATAAATTATTAATGCCTAGACGTAATCTCATTGCCAGTTTAATGTGAGTCTGACAATAGTGTCATATTATTAACAAAGTCATAATATTAATCACTGTCTCCTGGACTTTAAGTAGAGGAAGTTTAAATGAAAACAGTAAATGCTGTAAGAGCAGAATTATAGTAAGAGTGATCTTTTGAAAATAGCTGAAAAGGGCAGAATGTTCAGGGAGGGGTCTGTTGTATGTGAGAGTTGGGGAGACCAAGGGGAGCTGAGCAGAGTGGAAGAACATTTGCAGTATTAAACACAGAGATATTGTCCTTTTTTAAACATATTCTTTGGGATTCTATGGAGACACTATTTTCATTAGTTTCGTGCAAAAGCCACACACACAAAAAAATGCCTGGATTTCACAATAAGGCATTTGTTCTTAAAAGGAATGAAACTTAGCTTGTTAAATATCAAAATTATGTAGTTTAAGAAGTATTTTCAGTAAGACAGCCCATGGCTTGGACATGATGCACCATAGCCATCACCAAGGTCCGGGTCAATGTGGTTCTTAAACTTAACAGATTTGATTCACAATATATATATTTTTTTCTTTTTCAGTACACGGGCCTCTCACTGCTGTGGCCTCTCCTGTTGTGGAGCACAGGCTCTGGAAGCACAGGCTCAGCGGCCATGGCTTACGGGCCCAGCCGCTCCGCGGCATGTGGGATCTTCCCGGACCGGGGCACGAGCCCGTGTCCCCTGCATCGACAGGCGGGCTCTCAACCACTGTGCCACCAGGGAAGCCCCACAATAATTTTTGAGTGCATATTTTATGTAGAGCCTGGTGTCCAAAAAACCATATTAAGAAAGGATGCATCAGTGGCATTCTTTTCGAGAGAAATAATAATGTACATACACACAAAGGCAAATATGTATAAGTGATATCAAAAAAGCCAGTGAAGGACTAAGGACTAGAGTTATCTGGGCAATCAAAGGGCAATCACCAGTGACTGGTTTAAAAAGGAAAGGGACATAGACAAGGGGAAACACTGGCTGGTGCCTACTCCCTTATCAGGAGTTGAGCAGCACAGTCCAGTGGAATTTCTGCAACCATGGGAATGCCCTACATCTGTGCTGTCTCTCATTCAAATGGGAATATCATCCAGGTGGAAAAATAACATGAGAAAAAGTATAGAAGCAGGTATCTGCCCAGACAGTCTGAGAGTAAAATACTGCCTAGTTTATTGAGTATGCTGAATGCTAATCAGGAAAGGAAATTTAGAGCTGGAGTGTAACATATTTGAGGATAGAGAGCCAGTTAAGGCTGGGGACATACAAAAAATGCTATTTGTGATATGGAGCAGAAGGACTATGGAGAGATTGAGGGCAGGGAGAGAATACTTGCAAAGTCCAGACAGGAGTTAATGAGGATCTACACCAGAGTGCTGTTAACACAAAGCCAAGAGATAACATGGTGACAGGAGAAATGAACAATTCTCCAGGACTCAACAGATGGGGAAAGCACCCAAGAGGGCAGTCAAATGTAATGCACACTTTTAACCTGAGTGATGATACTTAATGGGAAAATATGATGACTTGCCTTCTGTGAAAGATGTTGAGATGCTGGTGAGCCATCCTCAGCTAGAGATTGTCAAAGGCAGTTGATGTAGAAATGAATTGAAGCACTTAAAAGAATCAGAGAAGAGTGACTGTGGGAGTTGCTGGAGATACTGTAAATGAAGGAAAGAGAGCTTCTTATGAGAGTGGTTGGCAGCTGGAATCCTATCAAAATGATAAAGTCACGATTCCCAAACCATGTGCCACGTCACTCTGAGGCACCACGTTGAACTCACAGGGGCATTGTAGGATATTTTATATTTTTGAAGGAAACAGAGCAATATCTGTTGGATTCTGTGCAAAGTACTACTATTAAGTTATTTGGACCTAACCATTTAATAAATAAATAGAACTGTTCCTTTATTTCTTTTGGCCTAGGGGGTGCCATGAAAAAATTACTGAGATCCTAAGGATACAATGAGATAAGAAAATTTATGAATCTCTAGAATAATAAAAGTTCAGTCCTGAGACATGGCCAATGAGTTTAGTAACAAAAAAGTTTTTGTAATCTTAAAGCAAAATCAGGTAAATGCCGGTAGTTAGAATGGAAAAGATGGTGTGGCAGTGGGGCATTACAGCTGTGGAAGCAGCTGTTGGTCTTCCATTTTAGGGATGGAAAGGAAAGGAAGGTCAAAGGTGGAACAAAAGTTCAGGGTTCTGGGAGGATAAGAAAATAGAGATGTGCTTTTAGGCACAGGGAATGAATGTATCCAGTGCAGAAGAAAGTTTGAGAGAAGAAAGTGAAATGGTTGTCCTCCCACAGGGAGAAGAAGATGGGACAAAAAGAAAAGGAAAACCTTCCTCTGGGAAGGAAGGGTAAGGAAACCAAGCTAAGAACCTATGACCTGGTTTATTAAGAATTGCACATGTGTCTTCTCTTCCAGCTTTCACAGCCACCCCAGGAAAGAAACATTATCCCTGACTCAGAGGTGAGGAAGCTGAGTCTGGGGTAATGAAGACAATGCAGACAAAGTTCTGCAGCTCTTTTGAGACAGAAAAGAGGGAATTTGAGAGGGTGCCTTAGAGACTGGGTGACTTAAACAATGAATATTTATTTCTGTCAGTTCTGAAGGCTGAGAAGTCCAAAATTAAGGCACGAGTAGATTTGGCCTCTGGTGAGAGTCCACTTCCCAGTTTACAGATAGCTTTCTTCTAACTGTGTCCTCACATGTTGGAAGGGGTGAGAGAGCTCTTGTGGTTTCTTTTACAATTATGGACACTAATCACATTCATGAGGACTCCACCCTCATGACCTAATCACCCAAAGGTCCCACCTCCTAATACCATTACACTGGGGGTCAGGATTTCAATATATTTATTTTGGGGGAACACAAACATTCAGTGCATAACAGAGGGCTTCTTCTAAACTGTCTCCATCTTCCCCAATAATGTGCACATGAATTTCCTGAGGATCTTGTTAAAACACAGATTTTTGTTTAGTCCATTGTGTTAGGGCCTGAGAATTTGCATTTCTGCTGTGTTCCCTGGTAATGCCAATGCTGCTGGCTCCTGGACCATATTTTGAGTAGTAAGATCTAGAAAGCCAACTCATCAGCTCAGTGTTTCTAGAATAATGCCAGGTCTTTAGTAGGCATTTGACAAATATTTGTTGAATTGTGACTAACTTGAATAGTTTAGATAAAGGTGTGTGTTCTGGGAGCAAAGGAGGTGGGAATTAGTTCTGAGAAGAATAAAAAACAAGTGCAGCTGGTGCAAGGGAGGGGCAAAAAGGAAGGCCAGGGGATGCAGCAGACAGGAAACTTTTGCAGAACCTTGAGGGAAGTTGGTGCTGGCAGTTGTGTGGGGGCTAAAAACAAATGGAAATAAAACTCAGAATCAAGTGGGTAGAAGAGCTGGGAGATCTCAAGCTCAGTGGTTTCATTGCCTGGATGTTGCTGTTGTTGAGGAAGAGGGCAGGAGTGGGGAGGAAAGCTGTAAATGTGAACAGGTGCTGCCATAATCAAGAAACGATTCTGGACTAGGGTGAATGATGGAGATGAGAACACGGAAACAGAAGCATGAATGTCACTGAATTCAGAAGTGTTGCTGGGAGACTTAGCAGTGACTACAGAAGGAGGGCGAGCTCACTGAGACTCCCTAAATCTGGCAAAGAATCCACATCATCTGAGGAGATTTTGAAAACACTGATTCCCAGGCCCTGCCCCTAGACATGTGGAGTCCATAGGCCTAGGAACAGGTCCTGGGATGTGTATTTTTAAGAAGTTGCTCACAAGGGATTCTGATGTTGCCACCAAGGTTGGGGCTCCCCTGATAACCCTCTAACTCCTTAGGCTGAACGGGGGAGGAGAAAGGTCCTCTGGGGAGGTGAAGGCCCTGTGTGTACCCCTCAGCTAGAATAGAAGTGCTGCGGGAATCCACAAGGAAATGGTCAGAGTCTTTGTACAGCAGGATTTTAAATCTAGACGGTTTGATAAATGACATTACTAAACTACAGTATTTCATGATTTCTTTAATTGTGACAGTCATGATTAGGTAACCTCTTTTGAATGATTTTCAGTGATTTCAAATAGGCTTTCTGCTGGCCCAAGCTCCAGTTAATATTTGTTCAGATCTAATCCACTTCACAGATGAGTGCATCAAATTTCATGTTAATGTCAATTAATGTGGATTCTTTATGGTAATTCTGTGAGAGAATTTCTCCCTCGATTTCTTTTATTCTCTTAGATAA
Source organism: Mesoplodon densirostris (assembly GCF_025265405.1). Classification (NCBI taxonomy): domain Eukaryota; kingdom Metazoa; phylum Chordata; class Mammalia; order Artiodactyla; family Ziphiidae; genus Mesoplodon; species Mesoplodon densirostris. The sequence continues at coordinate 75,479,607 of NC_082676.1, forward strand.
GAAGAGGTTTTTAAAACAATTTCTAAAATCACAACAAAAGGCAGCTTGGGGGAGTGGTGAAGGCCACAGGCTGCGGAGGCTGATTTATTTGGGTTTGTACCCAGCTCTGCCAAGTACCACCAAGTACATGAGCCCAGAACTTGAGTCCCGCGCGTCAGTATCTTCATATGTAAAATGAGGACAATAGCTCTTACCTCACAGGACAATTCTTAGGATTGAATAAGTTAATACATTTAAAACTCTTCAAACTATGCCTGGCATGTGTAAATTACCAATGAAAGTTTGCTAGTGTTATGATTATATCGCCTTGGTACTGTCATAGCTAATATATATATATATATATATATATATATATATATATATATATATATATAACTGGTTAACTCAGTCTGCTGTATGTGAGAATCTCCATCTCTGGGGAACAGAATGGACCTTTCATAGGAAGCCCACACCATCTATTTGATGCTCCAGTAAGAAGGGTTGGGTCCAGTTGCTATTTCTGCCTGAGCAATGGCAGAAGGTTCCATAAGTTCTTCATGTAGAATAAAGAAAGAGAAGTGACTGGAAGTTACCCACACAGGACACAAACATCAGTTTCTAAGATGGGTAACTCATGTCATTCTTGAAGCAATTAAGCAAGGAATGAAAGCTGGAAACCAAGAATTATAATTTACAGTTGATTACATCTTACATTTGTATCACACTCAGTTTTATTTTAAGCTTCATAGTACCTCCAAAATATAAAGGCATTGGTTATCTCATTTATAACCAAGAAAATGTAGGTTCAGAAAATATAGGCTCCATGACCAAAGTCATAGTTGTAGTGAGTCATAGAGTGTGGATTGGTACCTGGGTCCACACTGTTCGTTGTCTTTGCACTTGACAAAGACAAGCTGCAGTAACTAACCCAATAATTTAAGAAATCCTGTTTAATTAGAAACAGATAAAAAGAAGAATTTCATATTAAAACCTAGATAATGTAATGGTTGAAAATTATGTCCTTATTACTTATGTAAGATGTCTGATGATTTTAACTATTGGTTTTTGTTAAAATTTATTTATTTATTTATTTATTTTTGGCTGCATTGGGTCTTCATTGCTGCATGCGGGCTTTCTCTAGTTACAGCTAGTGGGGGCTACTCTTCGTTGCGGTGTGTGGGCTTCTTATTGTGGTGGCTTCTCTTGTTGTGGAGCATGGGGTCTAGGTGTGTGGGCTTCAGTAGTTGTGGCTCATGGGCTCCAGAGTACAGGCTCAGTAGCTGTGGCACACGGGCTTAGTTGCTCTGCGCATGTGGGATCTTCCAGACTAGGGCTTGAACCCGTGTCCCCTGCACTGTCAGGCAGATTCCTAACTGCTGCGCCACGAGGGAAGTCCCTTAACCACTGTTAAACATTATATTTTCTAACCTCAGATACTGTTGTTTGATGTGGAGGGGGAGGAAGGGAAAAGGTGCTTTGGTTGTGATAATGTAAAATAGCCAACTTGCATTTTCTTTCCTCAGCTTATTCAAAAATTGACAGATGTTGCTGAAGAATGTCAGAATAATCAGTTAAAGAAGCTTAAAGAAATTTGTGAGAAGTAAGCCTTCATTCTCTTTACAACGGATTTGTATATGTAAAGGTATTAAACACCAATTGCTATTTGCTTGACCATTTTTCCATTTTACTTCCATTTTGCCTTCAGAGAGAAGAAGGAATTAAAGAAGAAAATGGATAAAAAGAGACAGGAGAAGATAACAGAAGCTAAATCCAAAGACAAAAGCCAGATGGAAGAGTAAGTAGAAAGAACCCCCTTTCTCCCACCTTTTACCTGGAAATTATTCTACAGAAGAATAACAGCTTCCAACCATACAAAGACCCATCTGTGAAATTTACCCTCTAATTAACCTTTTTGAAGATCCCTTTTATAAGGTTTTTCATAGTAAACTCAAAGAGCAGTTCAATAAAGGTTTGAGGTGGCCACAGGGCCTGTAGGTAAAGGCTGAGTAAAGACCCACCCTAAGGAAAAGGCTAAATCTTCACTTCTGATATTGTCAGACAACCCTCCTGGCATTTAGTGAAAACAGAGCTTGTGCCTTGGGTGGAACCTGACCTTTGTTCAAAGCTGGCAGATTGGTACCTTCCTTGCAGCAGTAAGAAGGATGTTGAGAGTTCTGTAAACTTTCATCTGGAAGCCTGAGGTTCCCATGTTTGTTGATGATGGATGAGTTCATATAATGATCTCTTTGTCATTTGCTTTCAGGGAAAAGACAGAGATGATCCGGTCATACATCCAGGAGGTGGTGCAGTACATCAAGAGGGTATGTCATGCCGATGAATCTCTCTCTCTTTTGCAAACCATGTATGAATGTTTGATAAATACCATGTGAGCCTATGGAGAGAAAAGCCGTGCTTCATTGTAACTCTTTATCACCAGCACCCAGCAGAGCTACTTCCCAGAGCAGCCAGTCTGTAATCAGTGTTTCTGCAAGTTTAATTGCAAACCTCTATGTAGAAAGGTTAATCTGAAGATAGACGTTAAGAATCATTTCTAGAGTCAGGAACCCAGAAACATGATGTCAAGGGGACCTTCCGCAAAAGAACGTTTAGTTGTCACAAATGGTAGAGAGGTGGCAACCTCCAAAGGTTTTTCATTAATTTTTAAATTGGTATTATGGACATTTTCAAACCTTAACAAAAATATGAGAATGGTATAATCCATCGGTCACCTCACTCCCACCTTCTGTGTACCCATCACCCAGCTTCAATACTTGCAGTCTCCTACCCTTATAAGGTCAGTTCTTGACCAGGATATGAAATAAACATATGCCACAGATCTGAAAAAGTTTTAATTTTTTCTGAAAACATTCACTTGAATATTTAGATGAAAATGATTTTCTTTGTAACTTTCTTATAGTTAGAAGAGGCACAAAGTAAACGGCAAGAAAAACTTGTAGAGAAACACAAAGAGATACGTCAGCAGATCCTGGATGAAAAGCCCAAGGTAAACTGAATGGAATAATAATACACAGTGATTTCATTTTCTTTCCATTTAATTAGAATAAAAACTCCCTCGTTCAGGTATGTCTCACACAGTCTCAGACAAGTTCTTGCATGTGAAACTCATGTAACTTTCTCAATGATGGTAAAAACCTTGATAGCAATCACCGGTCATCTTTAAAAATTGCAAATGCACGAAACCCAGATCCTGAGATTTGGTTTCATTTGGTCTGGGATGTAGCTCAGGCATAGATATTTTTAAAGCACACCTCCCCCCGCCACCACCACTACCACCTCCCCACCAGGAAAGAGAGAAATTAGACAAGTTTCTTCAGCTCTAAATAGATGATGTAATATTGTAGTGGCAGACTCTGTCCAGCAGAGGATGTCTTGTACCAAAGTCACCCTGGTTTTTAAACTAACAAAATATTCTCATAAACCAGAAAAAAACAAATGCTTTTTCCCCCATCATAATAGTTTATTGGGGCTCCACTTTAAAATTACCTTATGCTTATTTGGTCAAAATCAATCATTCTATGAATACTAACTTTAAACCAACTGAATATCTGTAAATCAAATACTTTCAGGTTAGCATAATCTCAGTTTTAGATCATTCTATCCATTTTGATTCATCATTGAATATTTTTCTGTTGTGAAAAACGTGATTTTGCATTTTCCTGTTCTTCCATCTGCAGTTTAAAATATCTACTCTAAAAGTCACTGCTATTACATTTCTGCAAAGATCAAATGTTAGTTTTGTTTCATTGTATAGTCTGTTCAATATACTTCTTATAGATTGCTTGTGGCTAATTTAAAATATATTTTTGTGGTTGTTTCTGCTCTTACTTATTGGGCAGAACGTTTATTTAATATTTTTAACACAAAGTTTTTAGGCTTGGGGATATAGATTCTCAAACAGTAGTGAAAATCTAAGAATTAATAATTATTGAGATATGCTGCTCATTTTTGTTTTTTATATAAATAAAAAATTATGTTTTTAATTTTTATATAAAAATACATTTTTTATGTTTTTTTTATAAATACAATTTAAATATTCTTAGCCACCCTCTCAAGTTGATTATGCACTAGTAAGGTAGAATACATTTTAACATAATTTTAGACTGCAGTATTTTCCATTTAGGATTGATTTCTTTTTAAATGCTCAAAGGTTTGGAGCCAAAGATACAGGTTTGACTGAAATTTCAGAAACACCTTAAGAATAATGAGTGATATATTCAAATACATACATTTTCAATCCATGTTGTCTGAATTTCAATTTGTCTTTACTTTGTACACTGGTATGGTATACTTAGCTTATGGTTGATATTTCATTAGCCAATTTTTATATTTCTAAAACATCTCTTTTGGAAAATATTGTTATTCCCACACAGTTTTGTTTTGTTTTCATTTTTGTCCAGAAATGTCAGCTACTTTACTCATAAATAAAATGTAATCACAAATGTGTTTAAATTACATAAATATCAGTATAAATAACCCTACAAAGATTTTATGTTACTGCTCTAACTCACCATGATTAAAATCAAATTTAGTAGTAAATTTCTTCATTGGATATAACCAAACATTAGAAGAACTAATAACTGTTGGAAAATTTATCAGTCAGGGTGTATTCAGCAGCAGCTTTACAGAAAACCCAATTAACACTGGCTTAAGCAATAATATCATTTAGTAAGTCACATTACTGGAAGTTCAGAGGTATTGAAACTTGAAGAATAGTTAATTTAGTGGTTCAATAACCTCATCAAGAATCAGGGTATTTTTCAGAATTTCCACAGTGTTATCTCAGTTTATTGCCTTTCATCCCCAGGCCGTAAACCCGCAGTCACAAGACAGCTGCCTTAGCTCCATGCATCATAACTTTACAGAAAACTATTCAAAGCCAGAAAAAGGAGAGTCTTCATCTTGTAACTGATTATAGGTTTGAGGAAAACTTTGCTAAATCTCCTCAATAGACCTCCCCTCACTGGCTAGAATTGTGTCCATGTCCATTTCTAAACCAATTATGAGCATAAGAATGTAATTTTCATGATTGGCTTAGAGTAATTAAGACTTACTCAAAAGGGTAGAGGGATTTCACCTTCTCCTCAATTCCAAGATCACCAGGTACCTGAACAAAACTGATGTTTTCTTATCAAAAAACTAGAGGAGAGATAACAGTTGGGTAGGTAATTAACAGTGTGCACCCTACCATATGTATAGCAATTTTCCATTTCTTTTTTGGCCCCTGATAAAGAGATCTGAAGTGTTTCTATGAATTTTTAGTCATTCTGTTGCCTTTATTTTTGAGTGTAAATAGGTACCACAATGATTTCTCTTTGCTCTTCACCCATGAGGCCGCTTTTAATGACCATCTTATTGTGTCTGGATTTGAAGGTTGCCCTTGAAGATTGTTGGTTCCACGTCAAACTAAAGCATTTATTGAGAGGTTTTCTTCACGGCCTAAACATTTTGTGCTTTGGAACCATGACTTTAATAATATAATAAGAAACCATGACTGTTAATATTGTAAGACACAGTGGCTAATAAAGGGAAATGACCGTGACCAGAAAGAGCAATAATAAACAGTGAAATAAAACAATAAGATCAAGTGTAGGTCATGTGGAGAAAAACTAAAACATGGGATGGCAAACTGAGCAAATGAAAGGCCAGGCCAGCAGAGCAGTTATCTGTGCTCCTATAATTACTGGATGTGGACCAGAAATAGAACAGCACTGCTTCGAAATAATCCCTCTTCACATCAGTATTGGAGTAGCCTTTGAAGCCTGACATAGATATGAGTGAAATTAACAAAAGTAGAAACAAAATAGAAAGAAGACCAACTCAAGGAAATGAATGACCAGCAGTATCTATAAAAGAGGTTAACTGAGTGAGTTCCACTCAGTCAGAAGGATGAGAAGATGGGGTGATTTTACGACATCTAGAAATTTATGAACTGTTCCATCACTCAATGTTGGACAAGGAAATTGAGTTGACACTGTAGTAGGTAATATTAAAGTTAGTTGCAATCTTCTTATGAAGAGGAAAGCATGCCAAACTTTGCCAGAAGTTGCTGAGGGGAATAAAGTTCCTCCTTCAAGTGTTTTGTAGGTGGGATACACAGTTTTTAACTAGAAACCAAGAAAGGCTAATTTTTCACTTATGGCAAAAACATACACTATATGGCATCCTGTCTCTTCCCATTCATCAGTGTCTTTCACCTTACTATCAATTATAACGTTTACTTCCTCTTTATCCACTTATTCTAATTAATGTGATCATGTGTTTTATGTTCCTAACCTCCTGTTAAACAAGAGGGTGCGCTTTTTCCATTCCTGTTTTCTCCTAGGGTCACTATTTGCAGTTGTCCTGAACCCCAATCACAATCTGTGTGATTTTCCAAGCATTTGGTAACCACACAACTTGTTTGTTTAAAAGTGAACAAACAAGTATAAAAACAATTTTTAACCAAAGAAATGTGAAAATCCAATTGGTGAAACACAATAGTTCTTCAGTGGCAAGGAGTTCTGGCTAGATTTAGAGCAAGTTAACGGATGTAGATTAATTGAAAGAGTAGCTTTTTACTCAACCATACTTATGATCTGGAAGGATTAACTCAAGTTCCAAACGTTTTTACCATCATACTACAGAACAGAACAATGTGCCTCAATCAAAACCAGGTTAAAAGTCCATTTCATTTACACGCATGGATGAAGAACTTCCATCCTGCTGGTCTGTATTTGGTAGGGGACCAAATTAGACCAGCCCCACAATGTGCAAGTTTATGTGTAGAGTCCAGTTTTCCCATTCAAAAAGAGATTCAGTGAGTCTTTTCCTTTTGTATGTAATTTTTAAAGGAGTTGAAGAAATTGGAAGTAGGTGATACTTAGAGGCAACTTATACAATAGATAAACATTTTGGCTCTCAATTTGACATAAAATTATGTCATGAATTCCTGTACATAAGTCCCACTGAAATTTATAAAGTCCTTAAAAGGGAATACTCAGCTCCTTTTCAGTAGAGTTCTAAATCCCGGAGAAATGTTCAGTTGCATGTTTCTTAGCAGTGAGATATTTGATTCACTCCCTGAGTGTATGCTGTTTTCAGCTTTGTTCAAAGCTATGAAATCCATAGCTTCAGAGATCTTAAGATGAACTCAATAAACTCTAACCAGTCTTTCAACTCAGTGACATAATTGGTGTCCTTGGGATTTCCATACCTGGGTTTGCCAAAGCCAATAGGAAAGGGTTTATACGTACAGATGATGTTAGAAAAAACTGAAGGACCCAACTGCCACTGCAAAGAAACACACGTTTTGTGGTTGTGTTCAACTCCGAATCGATTCATTATAAAAAGGATGTTCTGCCTTTTTCCTGAACACTTCAAAGAGATTTATTTTAACATGTTGAAACATCGTTAATCAGGAGTTTCTCTGAATCTGCTGTGATTATTCCAATGTCTATTGATCACTTTGCAGCTACGGGCTCTCATTACAAGAAGAATCATCTTTTGAGGGGACTTTTTAACGAACCATCTCCATAACCTCATAAAATAGTCGATAAATCTGTAATTTACTTTTTCTCTGACATTTAATTTGTCTTTAATGCTTCTTAGCACAGACATTTTCTGTTTTAATGTAGCTCATCAGCAAGAGAGAATTCCAAGAAACTTTAGGGCATTTTAATTTCTACCCAAAAAACGTTTCATCATGTAGCTACTGGCTTTATTTTTTCCTCCACCAGGGGAATATAGACTGATCTTCCTCCTTTCCCTGCCGACATCTTTGTAACAGGATGAGTGACTCATCCTTCTGCATGAAGTTAGTCTTGTCAGACCCACCGCTGGGTCCTGAGACAGAACCCTAAATGCAGCTATTTCAGTCCTGCCTTCCCAGTGCTCAGGGAGAAAGAGACTACTTTGGGGATTTAAAGTAGATGCTTCTCTTTTCCATGATTCATTTGAGCCTCCTCTAATCCTCTGCTGCTTGATGGGGAAATGTGCATTCTCCCTGCCAACAACCATTGGACCCTCTCTTAAAAGCCAGACCAAAGAGTGCTAACTGGTTGCTTACCTTTTATGTTTTACTCTTTGTCAAGTCTTGGCTGACCTACCCATTGGTTTGCTTTTTTGTTTGTGTGTGTGTGTGTGTGTGTGTGTGTGTAAGAAATTTCCTTTTCCTTTGTTTCAGCGTGAAGAATTGCCTTTAAAAAAATATATAGTCATTCACTATTTTCTTGAAAGTAAAACTTACACATGCTTGATTTCCTTCAGGCAATACTCAAATATTAAAATAGGTTTTTAACTCCGTTTTTCTCCTCTTGATTTATTTTTGAAATTTACTTTAATTCTATAGATTTCTAAACCCATAAGACATTATTATTCTATATTATACAGGCAGTGTTCATTCACAAGCTTCTTAGCTAGATATTCTTTCTTGTGTCTCAGATCATCCATTTGGGATCATTATCTTCTACATCCTTTGGAAGTTCCTTTTATATAGTCTACTGGTGATAAACTCCTTGGGTTTTTTGGTTTGTTTGTTTTGATTTCTTTCTGAAAATGTCTTTAATTCACCTTTATTCTGGAATGATCTTTTCACTGGGTATAAAATTTTAGGTTGGCAGCTATTTTCTTTTAGCACATTGAAGATGAGATTCTACTGTCCTCTGGTCTCTCTTGTTATTGAGAAGCTAATTCTGACTCTTAGTGTAATTCTTTTGGTGATAACTTGTATTTTTACTCCTTTGCTTGCATTTAGAATTTTTTCTTATGTTTTATGAAAATTTCTATAATGTATCTAAATATGCATTTGAGGTGGCTGGATGGATAGCTTTCATCAGTTCTGTAAAAACTCAGCTATCGTGTCAGCAAATTGGCTTCTATCACACTTTCTAAAAATTTCTTTCCATCACATTATTTACATATAAAATAAAATGGACCTGCTTATTCCATCTCCTCTTTTAACTCATTCTAGTATACTCCATCTTTTTGCCTCTCTATGGTACCCTGTGGACAATTTTCTTTCTGACCTTTATTTTAATTCCCTAATTCTTTGTTTATACTGCTACTTCACTCATCCACTGAGTTAATTATGTATAGCTTTTGAATTTTATGTAATTCTAGAAGTTCTATTTGGTTTATTTTCAAATCTACAATTTGTGTGTCTGGCTTATAGTAAGGAAATTTTCCTGTGAGATTCCTCATTCCTGGCCAGCCACAGGCTTTGAATTTTGTCCTCATCCTAGAAGGCTGTCAAAAGATGAATTCAAAATATCCAGCATTAGCAAAAGCCTGTCAGGACAAAAGCAGCTTCCCTGCCTGTTACCTGTCTAGGTTTGATGTTCCTTGGAGTTTGGGCCTGATCACTCTTTAAATTTTTGTGATTCTTAGTTTCTTTAAAGAATATAGTTTTTAATATCAAGTTCATCTTTTCTAGTTGTTTTCAGTGAGAAAGATGGCCCAAATAACCAAACCAGCCATTAACAGAAATATAAAATTCCCACATAGTGTCAGTTTGGACATCATTTGAATATCTGTATCAGTCAGGGTTCAACTAGAGAAGCAGAGCCAGTAACAGATTATGTGTGTGTGTGTTACAGGGAATTGGCTCATGTAATTGTGGGGGCAGGCTATGCAATCTCCACAAGGCCATCTCTCTATCTAATGCTGGACCCTGGCAGGCAGGCAGGCAGGCAGTCTGGAAGAGAAGACCATGCGTGGGCTTGGCAACTAGGATAACCTGCAGAAGCTGAAATTCTGTCACAGAGCTAAATACACACACACACACACACACACACAAATGCACCTGACCCAGGAGTCAGGGAAACTAAAGGAAGACCCAAGGAGAAGGAAAAGTGATTACAGGCCCAGTTGCTGCTTCACCCCAACAAGACAAGTCAACAGATCAGCAACAGTGCATGTGTGTTACAAAGTAGCTGCTGCCTCTCTCATCAGCCCTCCAACTCTTGGGAGAGTCTTCCTTGTAACCCACTCTAACTGGGAACATACAGGAAGGAAACCCTGGCATATGTCCAGCCTAGCCAAGGTGGCACATTACAAAATCATCACACTATTATTCTTAAATCAGAAATTTTCTTATTAATTTTTTTCTTTTTAAAAATTAGATTATATGATTATAGGGATCCAACATGGAAACAAATCTCTAGAGCAGAGAAGAGGCTGCTCCTTAGGCCTGCAGGACATTCCCCAGGCTGCTTCATGGATTTCTGTTATCTGTTGGCCCCTGCAAAACAACTGAGTTTGAGATTTAAATAGAATGGGAACTGAGATTCCCATGGATGCCATTGATTCCTCCCCCTTTTCTCCATCCCATTAACTTTCTTTCCCCTTCTTTTGTCTTTATTTTCCTTTCCTAAAGATGAGAAAATACACGAGTATGGTGATGGGTGTATTGGATGGAGGGGAGGGCATCCAAAGACAATACCCACAACCTGCTAGAGTAGCCAGTGTTTGTGTTGATGGGGTTGAGTCTTCCCAACAAGCACTGAGTTTAGCATCAGGGATAGGATGAGATGCACTTCAATCTCAGTGACTTTCATCTGCCTTCCTATCATAAACTGGAAGTCCACAACCATGGATAGACCACAGAACCTTTGGGATTTACTTCTGTTTATACTCCGTGTGCTGTCATTGTGCACAACTTATATGAATTTTACCAACACACATTAGATGTTTTGTTACAAATGTATCTCTAGTTTGTTTTTAAACCCTTGCTTTGGTATAACCAGCATAACAAAAATAGTCAAATACATTATTAAATGTAAAAATTTAATTGATCTCAGGAAACCACTATCAGATTTTTCTATGACCTTAGACATTTTAAGGGGAAGAATGGCCAAACTCAAACCAAGAGAAATATTTACCTGTAGAATATCCAAGGAGGAAATGTATTAGTGCTTTGAAATATTTGATGAAGCAGTATGTGGAGTCTAGAGAAAAGTCTAATGCAAAAGGGCATATACTGAAGAAAGTTTCCGTTCAAAATAGGAAAGCAATTTCTCAGAGCAAGAGTCACTTTCTCTATTTTCCAGTATTATGCCTAAAGCCAAATTAATGTAACAAATCTACAACTTAGAATCCTGATTATACATTTTCTGTCAACAAAAATCAATTGACACAAGCTTTTTCATTTATTATAATCATTTGCTGAGGATAATCTTTGAATTTGACAAGGAATTTGAATTTGTAGCTGAAACCAAGACAAATAATATTTTAATATTTCAAAGAGTTTTATCCATAGAGTTGGTTTTATCTTTTGCTAATATTTATGATAGAATAGTAAACAGTTCATCACATTTCTGTTAGTTTAGATAGATTTTCCACTACATATTCTCTATGGCCATTTCACACACACACACACACACACACACACACACAAACACACAACTTGATACACTTGGGGGGAATCTTAGAATGTTTAACCATTTGGGCATCAAAATAGATTTTGACCTAGTTAATCATGCAAGTATATGGAAAATCATGTCTAAGATAGTAGCCAGCAGAATGTAAATGTTTTTTGTGACATACAGAAAACAGGAACTATGTTAACTTCTAGCTTTAGTTGAAAAGGATTTCACTAGGTTTTGGGAAATACAAAATGAGCTGTTTTAATTCTTAAATTTTTTACAGGGGTCTTTGTTTTCAATGGAATCAAAGCAACCCTAGGACTTGCAAAATATTATGAAGCAGTTAGAACATCTTTATAATTGTTAAGCTGCCAACTGCAGGTAAACCATCCTAGCCAAAGCCACCACCATCTCTCACCTGGATTTCTAAATAGGCTGCTTCCACATGTGGCCACTCACAATCAACTCCCAACGTGGCAGCCAGAGTCATCCTTTGAGAACATAAATCAGTCCACTCCTCTCTTCAAGACCCTTCCATGGCTCTTTTATTTCTCAGAATAAAAGTCTGCAAGGTCTGACATGATCTGACCCCACTCAGCTGCAGCCCCTCTTTATCTCCTCATTGAACTATTCTCTGCTCAGGCCATCCTGGGCTCCCTGCTGGGCCCCAATAAGCCAGGACAGTGCCACCTTGGGCTATTGCACAGACTCTTTCCTCTTCCCAAAATGTTCATTGCCCAAGTGTATGCTTGGGCAACTCTCTCCTGTCTTTCAAGTCTTTGCTCAAATCTGTCTTCTTAAAAAGGCCTTCCATGACCACTATTAAGTTTACACCACCCTCCACCACTCTCCCATCCCTGGCATCTCCTTTCCCTTTTATTCTGCTCTACTTTCTGGTGTTTATAGCATTTGTCACCCCTCATTAGGTCACTGAATTCTTTCTTAAGTGTGTCACTCAGCGTTGGTCCCTCCCCATTAGAATGTAATCTCCATGATAGCAGGGGCTTTGACTGTTTTGTTCACTGGTGCTTGAGTTCTAAGCATCCAGGAGCAATTCCTGGTTCGTAGTTGGTGTTCAATACATATTTTTTGAATGAAACATGTCGAGGGCTAACAAAACTAATTTTGTATGTTAAAAAATAGTTTTCTCTCTTGGAGAGAGAAAAGTAAAGCCATTAAGCTCAGACTCATTGGGCTGCATTGTTCAACTCCTGTCCATGACTCAGTGCAGTCTTTTCTCAGGTTTCTTGACAGTAGTGAGATTTTGTGGAGTATTTCTCAAAAGTAGTAGTTGTGATCATATTTAACATCTAATTCTTACAAAGGTAGAGAAGAATGAAAGAGAATTCAATTGCCAATTCCATTGCATTTTTGATGGGAAATGTTGAAGTAGATAAAGGAGCTTGAGGTTTTAAATCTCCCTTCTAAAAGGCACTCCAAGAAAACTCCCAGACAGATAATTTGAAACAGAAGATGACTCAGAAATCAGTTTCAATGTCACAAAAATGACAGCCTCCCTTTTTTTCCACACAGGGGGACGGTTCCTCCTCATTCTTGTCGGAAACTTGCCATGAGGATCCCTCTGTTTCCCCCAACTTTACTCCCCCCAACCCTCAAGCTCTCAAGTGATGACCAGTGAGACCAGTGTCCTTCCGGCCAGGTAGGACAGGATGGGAGGGGTCGCTTTTGAGAGAAGGGTGGCATGTAGCCATCCGGTTTACAAGCATCGTGGACTTGCTCCTTTGTTCTTCACCCCCCTTCTCTTTACATTCCCATCTTTTTCCTGCTATAGTTCAGGTGGGTGATGCCTCCCTCATCTTTACGTGCCTTCCTCAGGTATTTATTGCTTCATCATTGTTCTCTCTCCTCCTGACATAAATTCCATTCTTCCATATTTTCTTCTTCTTCATTTGTCTTTTTGTTTCTCTCTTTGCTAAACTGGCTTCCCCTTTGACCTTGATCTTTCTCTCTTACACTCACACTATTATTTCCACTTTTGAAACATTTTTAAAATTCCTCCTTCTCACAGTACTGGTTTCCAATCTTATTACCTTAAAATCCAGTGAGATTAAATTAACCCTCAGGGAGTCTTCTTGACTCACTCCACTCAATTTACCACTCCTCTCCTTTTAAAACTACAGTAAAAGTCATTGTATTCCTACACAGTATTTTGAGTTAAGGGGATAGCTCAGGAGTTCCTGATTCTCTAGAATCAAGAGCTCTTGAAAATATCTAACCAATAGGGATGCTTGGGCCAGGGGCTGCTGGCTAGAGCAAATTGAAGTTTGAAAATTAAAGAGGACTTTAACTTGCTAGAGGAAATATATCATGAAATCTATTGGATTCCTTTGCTAATAAGAAAACTGGACTATGCCATTGCAATGGGTGTATATTTCAGGGAGAAAAGAGGCTTTATAGTGATTATAAAAAAAACCCTTCTATTCTGATATATTGAAAACAGGGTTGTAGTGAGATTTATAATGTTTTTGTCTTCAAGCACTTGTTGACTTGTGAAGCACTGCATTTCAGAAATATGTTGAAGAATTAGTGAAAACAACAATTTTACTGAGAAAGAGGTGTAAGTTATTTCTCATCCTTTATATCAATTGCCACATACAGTGATGCTCTAGCTCAATTATTTTCATTTTGAACGAAAAAATGAATTACCTGGAGATCTTATGAAAATACAGATTCGGATTCAGTAGGTCTGGATGGCACCTGAGATTTGTATTTCTGACTCACTCCCAGGGAATGTCCTGGATGCCACATCTCCAGGGACCACATTTAACCAGCAGGGATCTAGTACGTTCCTTCCTCCTGGCTGGAGCACCTGGAAGGAAAAGCTTTAAACAGCCTTCATGGTGTTTTATTGCATTTTAATTTTTTTGCCTAATCAAGAGCTTGACCCTTTGATATCTTTTTATTTTGTACTGTTGATTGTTATACTAGAAAGAGAAGCAGAGGATGTCATTTGAGAGCTAAGCCACGCCCTTAGCTTTTAGCTATGACTTCTGTCCATGTCTTCCCAGCAGTGATGATCTCGTCCCTGTGGTGACCTTGTGATAAAACTCACATTGGAAGGTGGGGTGGAGGAGGGGCGAGTACTATCAATTTCCCCAGGAAGACGTCAGGGGGACCTGGAAGCTGTCTTCCTCATTGGGCTATCAATGTTTAGGCTACCTTTTAAGTCATCCATTATAAGAATCAGCGGATTATATTTTGCTGCACTTGCTGTTCCTGTCCCGTATTTTTGAGAGTTATTGTGAAACATTTAACAACCCAGATAGAGTATTGAAATCTCCCAGAAGAGTTAAATGACAGTGGATCTCAGACACATGACTTGGGTTTTGTCTTTCGAAACAAATGCAGTAGAGACGTAAAGGTTACATTTGTGTCACTGTACTCCATCAGGCTTGTGAAGGCTGGTTCACAACTTGTTTTCCATTCAGAATGTCAACTGACCTTCCTACTTAGCAAAAAATTATTTCAAAAGATAGATATTCCCACAATACCTGGACATTATAAAAAATTCTTTAGTCACATAGTTAGTTTGACCCCTTTAGCTTCCCACATATAAAAAGACAACATAAAAATAAACCAATTTCACATTTTCCATGGAAAAATAGGTCTCATTGCTAAAATAGAAAAAAAATAAATAATTACACTATTTTGTATTTGAAAAAGAACAAAATATTCTTCTTTTATAGCGGTGTATAGAAACTATATTTCATACCATATTTAATATTTCCCCAAAGGTTCCTTCCACACCTTAAACATCTCCATTGATAGACTAAAGCTGAAAACAAAATGAATGAATAAAAAGTAATTATACATAAAGCCATCACACATTTGCCAGAAAAGAATGAGTTTTTACTAAAAAATTGATCCCAAGAATACTCATCATATAAATACTTGAAATTTCACATTTTTAAATTTGTGAATGCAAACCTTCAGGGATGAAAATATATTCCTTGTTATCAACTAAAGATTAATATGTGAAGCTGAACAGCTTAGTCATACTTTTAACCCTGGTAACTTCTATTTTTTAATAAATACAAGTTATTGTAGAGCAAGATTAAAAAAAAGGGATGTTTGCTCATTGTGCATATGTATTAACCTTTAGGTAAAGAGCTATAAAATGACCAATTAAAAAAATAATGGTAATAAAAATAAATAAATAAATAAAATGACCAATTTCTAAAAATGCTAATGGTATAGCTTTGGAAAATCATAAGTTTATGTCAAGTATTAAGTGCTTGCTTTATTCTAAGCTATACCTATTTCAATAGGGAGTACAAATGCATGAAAACCACAGTTCCTACAATCTGTAAAACAAATAAAGAGAAATTCAAGGCCATAGAAGGACATTAACTTTTTCTTCCTGACACTTAAATAATAAAAGCAAGAACAACTAGCATTTACTGAGCACTTACTATGTTGACAAGCACCTTCTAAGCACATTACATGTGTCATCTTATTCTTGCCATTGTGTAGTTGAGGGAACTAAAGTTTTTAAAGGTTAATTACTTTACTAAAGTCATACAAGAAGTGCCAAACCTTGGAGACCCCATGTTTTGTATCCTTCAGTTTTCTCAGTAAATATCAGAAGCTATGATTTTGTGATCTAGTTGTCAGGGGTGTGAGATCACTTTCTCACATTTCGTGGGCAGGCAAGCAATAAGGATCCACCGTCTGTGCCTCAGTACACTCATATGTAGAGTGGAGAGACTCCCATCCTCTCTGTTGAAGGAGGCAGGTCTCTGAGTGGTGAGAAGGGGTAGACACCTGTCACATATAACAAAGCCTGTTTTGTTTGCTGGTGGCACACCCCAGCCTCCACAAGATCATGACCAAATCTTGCCAGGGATTTAGCCTCCAAACTGGTCACAGGAGCAAAGGAATTAACCATCATAGGCAGGATGTTCAAGTTTCTCAAAATAACTTGTTTTTAACAAACATCTGGGAGAAGAACATCTCTCAGGACTAGATGTTAGAAAATTTCCAGCCCAGTGAAAACAGACCTTAACTCCAGGAAGCCTGTACTTGAGAGGTAAGCAGCTGTTTTCTGTGTTCACCGCATCCAGCGGGAAAGCACTGCCAAGCAGAGGGGGGACTCTGAGGCGTGGTGGTGCCCACATGGGTGGGTTCAAAGGATTTGACACAACCTTTTTCCCTACCTGCTGAACATGCACTGCTCCCCTGTGTGAAGCATCGGGATTGAGGTCAGACACCCTCACCTCCTCCCAACCTTGACTTGCCTTCTTCCTTCACATCTCCACTCACAGGCACCCAGCTTACGTGTACTGATGCTGAGCTCAACCAGAGACCCAGTGGTCTTGCTTCCCTTGAGATCCTCTTCCCTCCACATTTTCTCTCCACATTCTCCCCTCTTAAATCCTTCTCTTCCCCCAGCTCTAGAACAGCATCCTTGTTAACTAACACCTACTTCTCCCACTTGAAAAGTCCTGTCCTGGATTATGAGAAAGAAGTTTGGGTCCACACTAGGCTCTGTGCCATGGTCTATTTGTATTTGTTAAGGAATTATTTTTATGGCTTTTGTTTTTTCATTCAAAGAATATTTACTCAGCCCTACTATTTACTATTTGAGGTTACTAGGAAATCCAAAGGAACATTTGGAAAAGCAATATCTCCTTTTAGATTGTATCTACATCTCAGTTAGAGCACAGAAAGGGGCTTCTCCAGAGCATGTGACAGATGACCCTGTTCTCCTTTTGCTCTGGAGTTAGAGTGAGGAGAACTGCTTTGGACTAAATTGTGAAAGATTTAAGCAAGAAACAAAAGTTTCCGAGAGGTAGAATATCTAAATAACTAAAGGGATTCCCAAGGGTTACTCTGTGTCTCTTTGAAGATCTTTAAATGTGGCAACAAAGAGGCTGTCTGCAAGCAGGGAGTTGTGTACCAACTGGGTGACCTTTTTATGATCTCCTTTAGTCCATGAAGGATACGGTTAATTAAACTCAGAAGTTTGCCACTAAAATAATAGGTATGAGATTCAGAGAATTCAAGGTGTTGGAGGACTCATTAAATAAGGTTGCATAAATATCATGCTGAAAGATTTAATGAGTCCATAGGGTCAGTTATAGAACAATGAAGCATAGATGACCTAGAAAAAATAAATTAGAATCGATATTGTGCTTCTGAGTTAACAACTATAGATTGCTATATGAACACCTGAGAGAGAAATTCTATAATTATATCTTAATTCTGCATGTTGGTTTTCTCATCTCAGGGAAAATGAAAATTGCTTAGTTTTCTTTTACTTGTCAGTAATAAAAATAAATTTTTATATATGTGTTCATTTCTGTGATCTCTAGGAACCATGAACGCTTAAGTAGCTACAACTAGATAAATAGTGTTAATTTTTTCCTTTAATTCAACTAATATTTATTGAATGCTACTGCATAGCAGGCACTAGGCTGCATGCTGGGAAAATAAAAGGATGTAAAAAGATGCAACCTTACCAACACCCCACTCAAGTTACAGTCTAGGGCAACACTGTCAATAGAACTTTCTGCAGTGATGGAAATGTTCCATGTCTGAGAGTCCAATGCAGTAGCCACAGGTAGTTACTTAGTGTTTGAAATGTGATTAGTGCAACTGAGGATTGAATATTTAATTTCATTTAAATTTAAGTGTAACAGAGGTATGGCTAACGTATGGGCAGCCCAGGAAGATAAGATGCTGAATCTAAATTTCTAATGTATCTACCTTTCTACAAAGGATTTGTGTTGGGACCAAACACTATGATCATTATTATAATAGAGCTCTTTACAGGGGAGGAAGGGCTGACTCTTCTTGGGGAAACCAAGGAAAGCTTCCCAGAGCTGGTAACCTTAGACCTACAGGAGGAAGTGGAAGTTTATCCAGCAGAGGAGCAGGTAGGAGTTCCTCATGACATTGTGACAAAGCCTGAGGTGCAAGGATCTCATTACTGCTGCGGAATTGCATGTAATTTCATAATTCACGTGTTGTATTAGTTAGTCTGTGCTGCCATCACAAAATATCTCCAACTGGGGGTCCTAAACAAGAGAAAATTATTTTCTCACAGTTGTGCAGTCTGAAGTCCAAGATCAAGGTGCCAGTAGGGTGGTTTCTGTGAGGCTTCTCGCTTCCTGGCAGGTGGTGCCTTCTTGCTGTGTCCTTACATGGTCTTTGACCTGCAGTCAGGCACAGAGAGGGAGAGAGAGAGACAGAAACTCTGGTGTATCTTCCTCTTCCTATAAGGACACCAGTTCTATCAGATTAGGGCCCTACTCTTATGACCTCATTTAACCTCCTTAAAGGTTCCATCGCCAAAAAGAGTCACATACAATGAGGCTTCAACCTATGAATTTTGAGGGGACACAATTCAGTTCATAAAAGATGTTTCAATAAGCAAATATCTTCTTCTCTGTTTTTCTTTTTTTTCCCCTGAGAAAAGGAAATATATACTTCACACTCAGCTCACACACATATATAGAAAACTACCACCTACTGATCTAGCATCCAATGATTTGAATCATTGTGTTTTATTTGTCTATTAATAGATAACATAGAGTTCTGGAAAATTAACAAGCAAAAAAACATCTAAAGCAAAGTGTCCACCTCTCAGAACTCAAATGTAATCAAATATTGCTTAAGCAAACAGTAATAATTTTCCTTTATTCTCTGAGGACAAACCATTGATGAGCTGGAGCTGGTCATACTAGCTCAGAGGAACTCATTTTTAAATTTTCCAGGAATTCTGTGAGCCAGTTGTTAAACACAGACACTATTGAAAAGTAAATTATATAGATTTACAATTAAAAAATCATACTAAAAACAAAGGCTCTATAAGGGAAAAGAATCCATATAAAATGGAATCACTTTGCTGTACACTTGAAACAAACACAACATTGTAAATCAACTATACTTCAATTAAAATAAATAAAAATAAATAAAAACAAAGGTAACAAATATCCCAAATTCACCACTGCTAATTAATTAAGACATTTCACTATTGCCTGTGCCCTGGAGGTAAGTTACATCTCTGGTGCCTGTAGGGTCACTGCAATGGATTCCTACCACACACCTCTTCCTAACTTTTTGTTCAGGGTCCTCACATTGGTAGCTTGAAATTGGTTACAGCGAGTATATTTACACCATGGAAATCAACAAATGCCACAAACCAGGCTCTTTGTTCTTCCCTAGGAGAACAGTGTATTCAACATTCACCAGTACACCACTGGCACAAACCTTACTGTTTTATGGCATAGGTTTTTCCCAGAATTGTGCAGAGTTCCTTTTGCAAACATTATTACCCGTCCATTGTATACAAAACTTTCTACTGAAACATAATTTATTACCTTTTTGAAACTTTTTTTTTTTTTTTTGCACTACGTGGGCCTCTGACTGTTGTGGCCTCTCCCGCTGTGGAGCACAGGCTCCGGACATGCAGGCTCAGTGGCCATGGCTCAAGGGCCCAGCTGCTCTGCAGCATGTGGGATCCTCCCGGACCGGGGCACGAACCCGTGTCCCCTGCATCGGCAGGCGGACTCTCAACCACTGCGCCACCAGGGAAGCCCATAAAGAGGCCATTTTTTTCTCTGCTAAGTTTTAAGTAACAATAAATGAAGTAGAATAGAAAACTGCTGGGGTAAATAACAGTTTTCAGATGAAGTTTTATTTTCCGTAGGAAACATTTCTCTCCAAGTTTGCTTTTATTCCAAACAAGTAAGAAGTGGCTCAGGCTTTGAAAATGAAATGCCAATTCTCATTCAATCTTTTATTAAAATTACAATTAAGCCACACCCATGTTCTCTAAACTCTGCAGCCCAGGAGGTGAAAGTGACTTGTCTGAGGTCACAGAGGAGCAGCACTCAGTGCCTGCCCACATCTTTCACTCCAAATTGACACCCCAGTACCTCTTGCTTTCTGACTACAACCATGTTCATTTATGATTTCTTTTATCATCATCATATTGTATGAGGCTGTTATGAGGGTGATGAAAAAAGAAGATGTTCAAGCAGAAAAGATGAAGTGACTTGAAGTTTTCACCCATTCTCCAGGTGTAGCTTACATGCACAGAAAAATGAGAATCATGAATCTAGGTTGAATTGAAGCATAGGATGGATAAAATCCTTGGCATTGAGAGGGAAAAGAGAAAGGATCCCAGGACTTAGTTCCAGATAACTCTTCATTTTAAGAAGTCTGGTAGAGGAAAAAAAGCCTGAAAGGGACAGAAAAGGTACAACCTGTGAGTTGGGAGGGAAACCGAGAAGAATAAAAGGCATTCCTATGAAGGCAATGATACATAGTGTCTACAGGACTCAGTAGACGCTACTTTAGTGACCACGCGTCCTTTGACTTTAATGACCAGGAGGTTATTGGTGCCCTGGGTGTGAGTGAGGGGCCACGGGAAATGTGGGAGTGGAGCAAAACAAGAGTGGAATGACCAGGAGGTAAGGAATAGGAGATAGCTTACCTACCACCCTTCTCGAAGCCTAGACTTGAAGAGAAGCAGAAATCTGAAATAGTAATGAGGGATGTCAGGAATCGGGGGGAAACCCATTTGAAGAGAGATGAATGAGTACTTCTAACCTATGGTCCAGTCTAGTTTATCATGAGATTACTAAATAAAATGATTGCCAGGGAAGAATGGGGGAAAAGAGATTTCACCCATCTATTGCTTGGCGGTGTTGTGTTTTCCTCTGGTGAATCAGTATTCAGCAGAAGGACAGTATCTTAATGAGTGTGCAACATCAATTATTCAGAACTATCAAGAACAATAAAGAGCTTCCCTACACACTGTTTAAAGGTTAGGTTGTTTTCTCTTGCTAGTTAGTACATTGATTGTGATCTTCAAAGCTGGTCCAGAAGGGCACAGAGACTGCATGGCTGCCACACAAAAGCATCTATAGGTCAAGAGACTTTCGCATTTACCATCCTGTAATTAGAATTCACTCCGCCTTGTGTAGTAGTGAAATTATTTTGCACATGATAAGCTGATATATTTTCTTTTCCTTTTAAGCTTCCTCCTTCCCTCTCTGCCATCCACCCCACCCCACCCCATCCTGGCAGAGTCATGGCTCCAGGAAAGGCAAGGCTGGGACTCCCTTAAGGAGAAGACCCTCATTAGCAGGGCAGAAATCTTGTCAAAGTGAGATTTCAAGAGAGGAAAGGGTTTCTCCAAATTTCTTTAGTTTCTTTTAACTCCAGGCCTGAAGGGCTAAGCCTTACTAAACACCCACCCTAGCACTCAGGATGTGACAAGAGGAAGAGGAGAGCCTGCCTTTTCCAACCCTAGGAGTTGTGGGGAAAAGAAGGGAGAGAGGATAGAGCAGGAGGTAAGATTTGTATGCACCTCTCTGACTTCTACCGTCTGGGCCAAAATCTGGAAGATTCTGGACAGGGCTCAAGGCTCCCATATCATGTGTGCCTTAGAAGGGACAGGAGCATTCCTGAGTGCCCCAGTGATGGGAAACAGTGGTGATGAGGGGGATGGTGGAAGCCTAAGAACAAGACAGAGGTTCCTCCAGGTCCATTGGACCAGACCATGGACTCAAGCAGTGGCTACCAATCAATCACCCCAAATGACCAGGAGGCATTTGTCCATGAAGAATTTTAGAACAGCCCCTTCACAGCAGAGACCTGTGAGGATGTAAGGGAAGCCTGCCACCTTCTCTTCTCCCACTTTGAAGACACAGAGTTCTATAGAGACTTAGCCACCATCTTGGGAAGCTAAAAATGGGAAGGACATCTTTGAAAGATTGCACTTTACCCAAAGAGACTGATTTATGCAAGAAACTTTCAAGACCAAGCCCATAGGGAGCTGGAATTTTTAAGCAACTCTAAGGAAATTGTCTATTTCCTTTAATAGTTAGAAAGGCTAGGACAGCTCCCCTCGCTGTCATTGGAAAAGCAGCTCCTACATCTCCAGGGAGAGTGGTTTGGGAAAGTGTTTCCACTGTGACTTAAATGACAACCATTTCACGGGCAGGCAGCTCAGGGACTGCGGTGGGCAGTGCCAGCCACTCAGAGTCAATTGAAAGGCAATGGGTCGCCTGGGAGTTTTCTAACCTGATTGCAGGTTTCCTGGACACTGTGTCCTCTCCTGACCCAACAGCTGCTGTGACACAGATGTTTGTAATGAGGTGAATAACAAACAGTTTTGCGGAGATTGGGTCACATGGGAAGAAAAGGAACCCTTGCCCTGGTGGCGCCCGCCTTTTCCTGTTCTCTCCTATCATTTTCTCTACCAAATTGAACTCTGATCAAATACTTCAGCAAGATTTTTAGTCAAAACCTTTAAATACACATTTTTAGAAGGAGACTTTTTGCTGTTTCAGGGCTGAAAATTATGCTCAGTTCTGCTGAGTTATAACCAGAAATTTGTTTTTTAATGTCCATTTCACATGTAAGAGCTCAGAATATCCTTATGTTAAGAGCAGCTCTAAAATAAAATATTCCTAATAGACAGATTAATTAGACTGGCTTTTGACGGACACTGCTCTGGTGTTATTTCAATGGGTTTATCCCACAGGTGTATCCATAGGTGCATGTGTGTCCCTGTGAGAGCAGAGAGCCAGCGAAGCTTTCCGTGTGACCTGCCAGTCTCCTCTCCCTGCTGACATGACCCCTAGAACTGAGGCTCAGCTGGGGCTTTCAGAAATAATCACTTCCTTTTCTTTAAACCTTGTGCCTAAATATATTGTTCAGTGTGTTGGCAGAGTTTATCATGATCATTTACATAACTACAATTCCTGCATATTTAAATCCTACTGGCAAACTAAAATGTGAAAAAGCTATTATGTGAGATTTTACAAGAGCCCAAGATGAAGATTAAAGACACCTAGGATGGCCCTCAACTGCACTGCACTGCCGTCATTGTGTTACCAGGATTCTGGCCTTCAGGAACATTCTATCTAAGGATTAAAGCTAATTTAGTTGGAAAACCTACAGATTGTATATTGAGAACTGTTTTATCACATAGATTTCTAATCTTGAAATTATAGTACTCACTTATCAAGGAGTAAAATATAAAATAGGCTTTGTTTTTAATTTTTTTTCTCTCTTGAAACTTGAGGTAGTGGGTTTGAAAGTAGCTCTCCAATCCTTCATCTGTCCATTTGTCCATCCATCTATGATACATACTTGCATATATATATGTAAACATATTTTATATATATTTAAAAATATATATTTCATCTATATTGCACATATTGATATATACATAAACATATTTAAAAGGCAGACTTACTCATTGTTTTGGTATATATATCTAATCTAAACAAGTCTGTGTTGGTACTTAATAGTTTATTGTCAGTGAAATTGTATTACAATGCAATACAATAAGGGTATGAATGCCCCTAAATAGCCTCTTGCCCACTTTGAGCTTTGCACCATGTGCATTACCTATCTCTTAAATTTGTTAATCCATTGATTTTTTTTCACAACACATGTAAATGTTATTACACACATCCTCTACTATGACACCCACAAACAGATCCTCAAATGAGCACACCTCTCTATGGCTTGCTTCACAGCTATCTCCACACTGGCTATCCAGGTATAATGTTCATTATTTTAAAAATCCGGTCCCCTTTAATTTCAGATCACATCCTTCCCTTCTCTGTTGTGCAGATGTCAGATAAATGTGATTTCTGCTGTATTGCATTGTTTGTTCCAGTCTTCTTTCCTCTGTGTTCCTTTCTTTATTCGTTTTCAGCTGCTATTAATTTATACACAGTTAAAGTGGGAGGGAAGCATATTAATTGAAAACTTGATTACATAACCTTGAGGGTTTGCTTGCATGTCCAGGAATGGCATTTCCCCTGATTGATTTATCTGCCCTGACTTAATAGAGGATTTTTCCACTGGTCTGACAACATCATGTGTTCAGGCTCTAGTGTCATGCTTTGCTATTCTCATTATTCACACAAAAATGTGTTGATGGGCTGTGGACAAATTAAATTTATAATCATCCAAAGGTGGGATAAAAGAGCTATTGCTAACTCTGGTGATCCTAAGGTACAAAATTTTAGAAAATTACATAAACAATAAGAATTGCAAAGAGTTTTGAAAGAAACTGAGCTACACCTTCACTTAGCAGATGTGAAAAGAGGCCCAGAGAGGTCCACTTGCAGGTGGACAACTGAAAACTTATGTAAGAAAAAATAATTTTATTAGACACTGGATGAAATTTGAATATTAAAAGTCAAAAGTTTTCTTCTATAGCAGCAGTGATCTCTCCTATATATATATAATATATATACATATAATAATTATGTAAAAAATAAAACCACAGAAACCATAAAATATAGAGCATATATTTAAAAACAAATTTATGTAAACTATGTATAGATATTCTTAAGAAGTCTTGTGGATTTCTGGGAGACAGATTCCTAGAAGTGATATGTAAGTGATTTCTCATAAAATGATAATGAAAAAAAAAAAGAGTCCAAGGATACAAAAGAGGAGATAACAGTGTTTAGAAGATCAATATAAAATTGGAAGATAGAAGTCAAATGGAAGGGAGGTAACTGATTTTGCAGAAGAAGGAAGGAGAAAGCTAAGTGCCCGGAGCACAGGATCCCAACAGAGAGGGGCACCAGAAAGAAAACTGAGGGAAACAAATTATCAAAGAAATATGATAAGAAACATTTTTCACAACTGAAGGACATTAGTTACCAGATCGAAAGGCTCAGCAAAAAGAAGGGAAGAATCCACAGTAAGTCCCAAAGCTGGGAAGTTTTGGAACATCAGAAACAGAGGGAAACTTCTAAATGTTTCTATAAAGAAAACTACAGGTCACAAGTTGAAAGTCAGAATGGGGTCAAGCTTCTCTACAGAAACTTTGGAAAGTTGGAGGGGGTGAAGCAATGTCTCTATTAAATGATTTAATGCAGAATTGTATATCTGGACTCTTAAGCAAGAGACTAGAACTGAAAATCATGTGCAGACATGCAAAATAGAATACCACATGTATTTTTCTAAAATGCAGAACAAACTCTATGTTTCTCTCTGTGTATATGCATAGATATGAATATGAAGAATAGAGAAGTTCTGGACATTTACACACCAAACTTTTGAACCGTGGGTAAACTTGAGGAAGGAGCTGGGATTGGAAAGGTGGTCAAGGGGTACTATACAGCTCTCTATTTTGTGTATTTGCAAGTGTTTCTTGAAATAATGTATCTATATTATCTGGGTGATCAAAAATATTCTGAATTTTAATGTAAAAGTCTCCATTACTGCTAAAAGTTAGTTCTAAATGGGAGATTGTTTGAAATTTTAAGTTTTTCTCTAACTGTTCATCTGGATCCACTTCTTTCAAGTGCCCTCTTTCTTTCTATTTCTAGCTTTAAAAAAGCCAATTTAGTCTAAAAGGAGCCATTATGGTTCCTGGATATCATTGCATCTCTGCTAATGAGCCCTTCAAACTTGATTGGTTTTTAGTAGAATTACTGTGATTCTGAAGTCACCTGTTTTCCTCAGCCATATAAAAACCTACATCCGTTGCTGATAGGATCTAAGATGTGAAAACATCAAAAAGCAAGCTGGAGAGACCTGAGTCTCCAATAAAAACAAATAAAGACTCTGTATAACTTTTAAAATACGTTTAAATGAGTCAAGCCATGGAAAAGAAATTAAGGAATGCTCAAAGGACAATTTCCAAGTGAAAGCAGGAACCCAGAGGGCAGTAAAGCTGTCTTTCAGTTTAAAAGTATCTGTCATGTTGACATTGAGCTTAGATTTTTCATGATGTGTGGGTAGTGGGAAAACAGAAAGTGAAGTAGAGTGAAAAATATATTAAGAGACCCACTACATAAACCTGGAACCACAAAGGGCCACACAACCTCAGAGTAGTCATGAATAAAAAAATAAACCTATCATCTCAAAGAACTGCAGGAAAATTGTTGATCACAAAACTAGATGTTGAATAGAGGTAGAAAAAATTCTTCCTGAGAATTCATGATTACAAATTCTCCCTCATGTGGGCTTGAAGCCTGAATTCAATTCACACCATCTGACAAACTCAGAAGTTAGTGTAAATCTGTCTCATCCTGGAAATCCTCTGATCTCCTGGCATAGTTTGTCTATAAAGGAGTCTGTCTTCAAATCAGTGCTTAAGCTATTACTACATTTAAAGTTCCAAGAAATGTCAGCTCATCAAAGCAATTACAATGAATATAAAGAAAGTCCATAAGTGAGAACCAGCAGAAATAAAAGATAGTGTAAAAAAGCCCTGTAAAAACTTAATATTTTGGAATTATGAGAAAAAAATGTCAAATCAGCTCGGTGCTTTGTGACTGCCTGGAGGGGAGGGATGGGGAGGGTGGGAGGGAGGGAGATGCATGAGGGAGGGGATGTGGGAACAGATGTATATGTATGACTGATTCACTTTGTTATAAAGCAGAAACTAATAAAAAAATAAATAAATAAAATAAATAAATATTACCTGTAAAAAAAAAATGATGTATATTTGAAAACAAACTGATTTTCTATAAATGAATATATGTTTAAAATTCAATGCATTATTCCAACAAAGGAGAGAGAAGTAGTAAATTTTTAAAAAGATCTATAATATTATCCAGAATATAGCAGAGTGTCAAAGAGATGGAAAATATGATAGAGAGATTAAAAGGCATGAAGGATAGAGTGAGAAGAGGTGAGCAAAAATGAGGGCAGTAAAATATTTGAAATATTTGAAGAGGTTATGTTTCAGAATTGATGAAAGACACAAACTCATAGATTCAGGAATCCTAAGCAAGATACATTTTAAACAATTCTATATCTAAATACATCATATCAAAATTTCAGAAGACCAAGGAAAAAGCAAATATCTTAAAAGCAAATAAAGAGAAATTACTTTTAGAGAAATGACAATTAGATAGATAATTGATTTCTCAGCTGTTAAAAGTGGAAGCAAGAAGATAGTGGGATAATATCAACAATGTGCTGAAAGAAAATTTTTGCCAATCTAGAGTTTTACACCCAGAGAAATTATAACTTTAGAGTGAAAACAATAAATGCATTTTCAGCCCTGCCCAGGATGACTGGAGATGGTGGGGGGAGAGTATGGCAGAAAGGGCTGAGAGTTTGCCACAAGTAGACATTCACTAAAAGAAATAATAAATCTATATGCTAGTCAGAGGAATTAAGTAAATACAACATACATCAAAACATTCCATTTACAAATAACAGAAATTGTCAGTTCAGCTTGTTGTTGTTGTTTTATTTTAAAAATGTTTTTTTGTTTAGTTCCTTTGCTTAATAAGAACATGTCTGAAGAATAAGGGTTAGGAAAGAAAAGGAAAATATATATCAGGCAAATACTAACTGAAAGAAACGTGCTTTAGCTATGTTCACATTAAATAAAATGGATTTTAAAGCAAAAGCAAAGAGGGCTTCCATGTAATGATAAAATGTTCAGTTCTCAAACAGAATATATACTTATGTGCACATGATAATGTACTCTTACAATGGTTAAAGCAAAAATATTGAGAGTATTGAATCTACCACTCCTAGAAAATATTTATATTTCTCTCAGTAATCAATATTTCAAGCAGACCTCCCAAAATATCATCAAAGTATACAAGATTTGGATAAGACAACACAATTAGGAACTTCACTAATGTTTGTGCATACATATGTATATGTGTGTGTACAATAAAATGAAAGCAAATACAAGGAAAACCTCATAATTAAAATATTCCTATTAGACAAAGATGCCCCCTGTTATTCCCTTCTATCCAAGTAAAAGAAAAAAATGGTATAACATTTAAATAGTAAGTGAAGAAAAATATAATTTGCAAATGCTATGAATCTCTATTAGAAAGGATTTCCAGAAAAAGTATTTTAATTAATGAGTTTAGCAGATTTATTGACTATAAAATCAATATACAGAAATCAGTTGCATTTCTATAAATAAGTAATAGGCAGCTAGCATAACTTTAAAATTCACAATATTATAGCAGATATACTATACCCTCTAATAACTTTAGCAACACGTATCGAAGGTTATGGGAAAATATATAACATTTTATTGAAAAACATCAAAGGCCTGTTATAATATGCTAAGGAATTAGAAGAGTCGATAGCATAAAAATGAGTTCTTCCAAATTGATCTATAGATTAAATGCAATGCCTTAAAAATCCCCTCAACATTTGTAGAATTTGACAAGGTGATTCCAAAATTTACATGGAGGAGCAAAGGCCCCAAAATTGCTGTGACACTCCTGAAGCAGAACAGAGTGTAAAGACAACACACATAAAGAATCATTATGAAGATAAACAAGGTCCTACTGTATAGCACAGGGAATTATATTCAATACCCTGTGATAAACCATGATGGAAAAGAATATGAAAAAGAATACACACACACACACACATATCTGAATACCTTTGTGGTATAGCAGAAATTAATACAACATTGTAAATCAACTATACTTCAATAAAATAGTTTTTAAAAGAACCATTATGAAAATATAATAATTAAGATATTGGTGGAATATTGGCAAATTGAACATTGGCACAAATAGATGGTCAATAAGCAAATGCACAGAGATGTGAAAACTCCACTTATGATAAAGTTGGCACTGGAAATCAGTGGAGAAAGTCAGGCTTTTTGAGAAATGCTGTCAAGACTATTGGTTATTGATATGGAAAAGAAACAAAATTGGATCCTTACCTTGAACCAAACACAAAAATCAAGTCCTGCTCTTGATTGCTCTTCCTGCTGTCAACCACCATCCCTCCAGATTTCCCTGTGGCTGGTTCCTTTTTCTTCAGTCCTCAGTTCAAATATCAACTTCATATAAGGACCTTCCCAGACTACAAAATAGACTCTAACCTCCTTTCTCTGTTTTCTTTTATTTGTGGCACCATTCACTCTGAGAATATCCTATTCACGTGGTTACTTGTTTATTGCCTGTCCCACTTCCACACAAGGGCCACATCCCTTTTATTCTTGCCCTAAGTACTTAACATATAGTCAATTAAAAATAATAGAATGAATTAATATTTTTGCCTAAATATTTTGGGGGAAAAACTAGCATTTATTTATTTTTTCTTTTTTATTAATTTTTATTGGAGTATAGTTGATTTACAATATTGTATTAGTTTCTGCTGTACAGCAAAGTGAATCAGTTATATATATACATATATCCACTCTTTTTTAGATTCTTTCCCATATAGGTCATTACAGAGTATTGAATAGAGTTCCTGGTGCTATACAGTAGGTTCTTATTGGTTATCTATTTTATATATAGTAATGTGTATATGTCAATCCCAATCTCCCAATTTATCCCCCTTTCCCCCTTGGTAACCATAAGTTTGTTTTCTACATCTGTGACTCTATTTCTGTTTTGTAAATAAGTTCATGAGTACCATTTTTTTTAGATTCCACATACAAGTGTTATCATATGATATTTGTCTTTCGCTGTATATATATATTTTTAATTTGGAAAACAATAAATTTCAAAGAGCCATTTACTTCATTCATTCATTCAGCAAGTATTTATTGAGTGTCTACTATGTGTTAGGCCCTGTGCTAGAAGCCAGCATGCAGAGTGAACAGTTAGGTAGCCAGTAACCTCATACTGGGAATGGATGGGCCTCCAGCTGTTAGGTGCAGGGACTTATGAAGATTAGAGTAAAATCAAGAATGGAGTAATTTGGAGGCCAAGATACTGAAGAGCTAAGGGCAAGAGTATGGGTATTTCTCTTCACTAGTTCTATAGTGACACCTAAGGACAGAATGAAGATAACAGGCTGAAAATATCAGAGGTAAGGAAAGCTTTAGGACACAAAGGCCATCATTGTATCAATGCCAGTTTCCAGCAGAAAGCAAAATTAAGTGGCAACAAAACATGAGTAGCTGGATCAGTTTCTGAAACAATGGTCCTACATCTCCCTAAACACTTCCTCATAAATGTCATTGAAAACCCCAGCTGGGAAAACCCTTCTGAATCCCAAGACTCATTAATGAAATCATGCTTCTACTTTTGGTCTGTAAGAAAGACCAAATGAAAGAAAAATGAGAAGTGAACTGGGGAGAACAGAGATGTTTCTATAATATTCCCTGATACAATGTTATATTAGCTTCCTAATCAATTAATATACACTTTACCCAGTTTTATATCATACTGAAATATTAATATTTGATTTGACATGTTTGTGGCCAGTTTTGAACAAGGCCATTTTGAACCAGTTATGTCTTGATGTGGGGCACATGCCCCAGTTGTGTCTTTGTTTTTATGGGACTCTCTGATTCATTCATATTCTTTTGATTTATACCATTTCTAATAGAGAACATGTTCAAAGCAAGAAGGCTTTCTATATAAGGGGTGCGCTTAGCCTCTACAATCTCTCTGAGATAGTTCAGAAAACCCTGAGGAATTTGCACATTCTAACGACCATGGGACACTTCTGACCATGTCATAAGGTCATCACAATTGTCTGCTAGTGACCTTTTGCTCCTTAGGTGCCTAAATGGGTAATCCTGGTTCTCAATGGCTTTTGTTACCACCGCACTAGGTTGGCAATGACACCTACCAACACATCTCATCACCCATCCTTGGGGAATCAGTTTTGAATCTTACCTCCTTGCTTGTTAAAACTGATGCATTCAATGGACGTATATACACTACCAAATGTAAAATAAGTAGCTAGTGGAAAGCAGCCACATAGCACAGGGAGATCAGCTCCATGCTTTGTGACCACCTAGAGGGGTGGGGTTGGGAGGGTGGGAGGGAGATGCAAGAGGGAGGACATATGGGGATATATGTATATGTATAGCTGATTCACTTTGTTATAAAGCAGAAACAAACACACAATTGTAAAGCAATTATACTCCAATAAAGACGTTAAAAAAAAAGAAACTGATGCATTCAGCATTCAGACTGTTCATGTTGAGTATAAGATAACCAATAAATAAATCTGTATTTTTAACTCAAAACCTCAATTCTTTCATTTAATATTAAACCACAGATTGTTGAACCTCTAAGTAGGTCACACATTGTGTTAAGTGATCCAGCTCCGTCCTCTGCCATCTGGTTACATGAATCAATGTCAGATGGATGTAAATATATCTCTGAGAGGGGACCTTGGGAAACAGTGCTGATATACCAAGCACAGACCCCAGGACATTTACCTACTCCCAGAAGAATGCTTTCAAGGTAAATCCAAAGACATCACAGCACAGGTTTAAATACTGGCCACATGATTTCACTGTCTATTATTTTCATTTGATGCTAAGAGTCTGAATAAGCTCTATCTCTGTTTCATTTACCTTAATTTTATTGCATGCCTAGAAATTCAGGGGAATTCAAGGACAGCAGGGAGCGAATGAGGAAGAGTGTGTGACAGAAACTACAGCCTCAAGGGCAATAATAATAATAATAATACTGAGACAATGAAGCTTGTGTATCAAACTGGCTATTGGATTGTCACATAACCACCGGAACTGGTTCCCAACTTGGACTTCAGAGCTTTACTGGTACAGTTAGGATTGGGATTAATAAGTATAATTATAAATGTTTCTAATTAGATGGAACACAGATGACAGTAGTGTGTACAGAAGAGAAAGATAAAAATCAATAGCGAATGGGCTTCCCTGGTGGCACAGTGGTTGAGAGTCTGCCTGCCAATGCAGGGGACACGGGTTCGTGCCCCGGTCCAGGACGATCCCACATGCCGCGGAGTGGCTGGGCCCGTGAACCATGGCCGCTGAGCCTGCGCATCCGGAGCCTGTGCTCCGCAGCAGGAGAGGCCACAACAGTGAGGCCTGTGTACCGAAAAAAAAAAAAAAAAATCAATAGAGAATAAGTGAGGAAAATTAGATCAAGGGAAAATAGGAATAGAAAAGTAACTTAGAGGCAGGAAGGAGTGAGTTAGTAAACCACACACAACACACACCCCACAATAGCCTGTATATTGGTTGGTGTTGACAGAGTCCATAGGTCAAAACTAGCTGTAACGGAGCAAAATCCTTGGAGTAGTTTGGGCTTGCAATGAAGGTTGGCATTATACACCTTCCCATACCCAGCAGCCTCCATGTAATTATACTATCTCCAGATCCTCATTGTTGTACTCATTCATCCATTCAAACATTTCTTAATGTATTAATGTGCCAGAACCATGCCAGCTTCTCAATAAACCATAGTTTGTAAAGTAGACATGGTCCCTGATCTAGTGAAGCTTACAGAGAAGTGACAGGGGTGACAAAAAACAAATAATCACATAAATGAATGTGTAGCTAAAAACTGAGATACCTTCTCTGTAGGAAAGGAACATGGTTCCAAGAAGAAAAATCCAGAATTGTCTGGATGGGGTAGGTATAGAAAGGTAAAGATCAGGCAGGACTTCTTGGAGCAAGTAATGTTTGAACTGAGAGCTGAAGCTGAGTAGGAAATAACTGAGTAAATGATGTGGAGTCCAGTGGAGTGAGAAGGAGTGTATGGATGGAGGAAGTCCTTCGGGGGAGAGGAAATAGTACATGCAAAGACAGTGTGGAAGCAGGGACCGTGGTGTGTTCAAGGAACTGAACTGCCCTATGGTAGATAGGGCACAGAGAACAAGGAAGAGAATATAGGATGGGGAAAGAAAGTTAGACAGAAGTGAAACCCGAACAGCCTTGGTTGCTGCCTTAGCAATGTTGGTTTTTATCTTAACAAGATTTAATCCACAGTGGAAGTAGTGATATGACCTGATTTAAGTTTAGAAAGGATTTCTATTGATTGAAGTGGAGAACAAATAGAAGGGAGGAAAGGGAAAACAGGATGCAAGAGATTTGTTGGGGCTATTATATTAGTTCTGGCAAGAGACAGTCGCAGCATGGACTTGGAGATGGAGAGAAGTATAAGGAGGGGAGAGGTAGGACTTAGTACTGGGTTGATGATAGGTTGTAGGGCAAGGGAGGAGTCAAGGAATAACCTGGATGTGTAGTGTGTGCAACTGAATGGGTATTGTCACCCATCACTGCAGAAGACAACCAAACTTGGAATGAGGGCAGGGTAGTGTTGGACATGGTGTGACTGAAATGTCTTTGAGACATCTAAGTAGAGAAGTGATGTAGATGGTGAGATATACCAATTTGGAATTGAGAGAAGTCTTCTGGAGAAAAAAGATTTGTGAATCAGATATAGATATAGGTATAGGTATAGATATAGATATAGATGGAGGAATGTACAAGCATGGATGAGGTTCGCAAGAGAAAGACTATAACAAGAGAAAGAAAAGGCCTCAGACAGAGCCTTGAAGAGCTTTCAAGGAGTTAACTGGCCTGGCATTATTCTGAAAACAACACTAAGATTGTAGGGTCAAGTCTTTTTTTTTTTTTTTCACCACTAACTTACACTTCTTTCCTATTATTTTCTTTTGTTTTGTTTTACCAAGGATAGATATCTATCCTCTATCTCTCACTCTAGAATTTCCTTTGTTAACCCTGAGTTGCCTCTGCCAGGGATGATAGGAGAAGTTTCACCATAAAAGGGCTTAATTAAGATGAAGAATACTTTATAATTGGGTTAGAGTTTAATGAATAGAACTTTATATATGTGCTAAATGATGCTTGTTACCAAAACTATTTAAGTGTTAGTGATTTTATGCTTTTGTCTTTAATGGTCAGTTACTCTGTCCTTGATCTGTGAGATCAGCATGAGGTGCTGCCCAGAGATGCTCTGAGATTTGATTTGAAATGACCTAGGGCTTGCAATATAATTTACTTAGAAATGATCACTATGCATATTTTAGAAGAGGACATCCCTTCAGTCCATTTTGCAAGTTCATTATTGCAAACAATGGCTAAAGAAAGTATAGGCTTTTGTAACAGATAATTGAGGAAACCAACAGAAGATTTTAAGTTCATATTATTGTCCAATATTGTGTTTTCATAGTAGACATTGCATAAGAGGGAAAGATCCTTATTGATAAGCATGGTTTTCTTTCCATGATTATTTGTTCACTGGGTAGTGATGGCATGCCAAGGAAGAGCTGCATTGTGTTCATGGGTGCACATGTGTCCTATGGGTATTTGCATGTTCTCTATGTGTTTGCCCATGTTTACTGTGTAACTAAAACAAGACATCAACTGTGATCTCCCCAGAAGGAGCAGTAACCATATAACTTAAGCAGCAAACAGAAGGATTTGTTTGTTTGTTTGTTTGTTTGCTCTCTGTTTTAATGTAGGCAAGGAATAAGAATGTTTTTCAAGATAATATGAAAGAATATTATGGAGCTGCACTGTCCAACAGGGAAGCCACTAACCATAAGTGGTGATTCAAGTTTAAATTAATTAAAACTAAATAAAATTAGAAATTAAGTTCTTCCATCACACCGGCCACATTGCAATAGTGTCTACAGTATTGGACAGTGCCAATATCCAACTTTTCCACCATCACAGAAAGTTCTATTGAACAGCTCTGAACTGAAGCTGGGATCAAATCCAGGCTGTGGCCAGTTTTTGCATAGCCCATGAAGTAAGAATGATGTTACATTTTGAAATGATTGAAAAACACTCAGAAGAATAATATTTTAAAACACACAAAAATCATTTCAAATTCAAATTTGAGTGTTACTAAATAAAGTTTTATTGAACACAGCCACGCTCATTCCTTTACATCCTATCTGTGACTTTTTACGTTGTAACAGCCCCATTGAGTAGTAGTGACAGAGACCTTATAGCCTGCAATGTCTAAAATATTTACTCTCTGGCTCTTTATAGAAAAGTTTGCCCAACTTTGAGCTAAGGGATGGAATGTAGCAGGGTCACAGATCACTTTATTGGTGACTGTTCTGTGTGGTTTGGAAAAGGAAATCAGGGGAAGAGAACATGTGTCCAGAGCTCTTGCCCTGATTTGACTGCTGTGGGACATCCTCCTGCCTTTTAAGATTTGATGGTGGAGTGGAGTGAAGGCTCCAGAAATGCTGGAGGTTGCCTTTAACATGAATCCAAAGGGCTTCATTGAACCCTCAGCTTTCTCAGTGTGTTTTCTGTAATTTTTTTAAGATACTGTCTAAAGCTCACTGCTCTCTGTGGTTCACTCTCCTCATTGTCAAAAGGCAAATTAAGTTCTCTCAAAGGCTTGACAATAAGAAACAAGGAAATTCAGTTACCCTCTTGACAGCAATGCCAATTATCTTTTTAACCTTCTCTTAGGCTAATGGCTGAGAAAATGAAAAAATATTTTGTAGTGGGACCTGAGCCAACTCAGCACCCATCTGCTCTCATTCTACCATCCCTCCCTATCTCTTGAGAATGGGCTCACTACGAATATGTCGTCTCTTATTGGGTCATGCTTAAATCCATGCAAGAACTTCATGAAGTCATTCTCCATCAGAAATGCCACAAGGCTATTGAGAATTTCTGTAGGACTAGGATTGTATCTTCTGTACCTGTGAATTGACTGGTCCACGAGAGGTCACCCTAGGGAGCCCAGCCAATCCATTTGATAATGCTGCTGGACAAGGTTATATCTGGGGGGAGGGTGGGAAGAGGTCCTCAGCAAATGCATTTCTAGTTTAAGCCTCTAACCCCTCAGTATTAGCTTTAAGCCTAACTGACTTCAAAGGAATAAATCATCAGGAAAAGTCCAGGACTCAAAGGATTGCTGTCCAGGTTTCCCTGGGCATGGCTCAGGTTCAGGAACAAGTGCATGTCCCCTCCTCAGGAATGTGTGCCCTCTGACCTTCCTCTTGTTGGCTGTTGGGGGGAATTCAGGTTAAGACAACGGTGCAATGGAAAGAACGTGAACACTTATACTTCATTCTCTAGGATTTCTGAGCCTGATCCCTACATACCTACCTTAGTTTGCACTCTTTCTTTACATCCTCTGTCCAATAGATGTATTCTGAGTGTCTTGTAGGTGGATTTGAGGACACTGATTTGTTGGAAAGTTAAGAGGAACACTCCTAGAAGGAGTCATTGGACCAACACTTCAATAGCAAAAGGGAGGTAGTAAAAATCATCCATTTTGACATTTAGATTTCTCATTGACATGCAACTGACCTATTTAATTCTTTTTAATATTAAAGAATGAAGAGAGTAGAACAAACTGTTTGGAAATGGATAAGCCATTTGTTTTTTGGTTTTTTTTTTTTTTTTTTTTTTTTTTAGCCATTTGGTTTTTAAACCAAAAAAAAAACCTAGAGTAAAAAATTTCATTACTGAAAGGATTTTGAAATTATTATTGAGATGCCTAGAGCACACAGTGGCAGTTTTGGAAGCACTAGATCTTTTTTCACCACTTAGAGTACCTAAGACCAGATGGATGGCTTTGTCAGAAAATATCATGAAGCCAACCTGTCTTTGATAATTATTTCAAATTGTCTACATCTATAATCCTAAGTCTCTTTTTAACTGCTTATTTGATCAGTGGTCTTTGATGTATAACTACTGGACCAATAAATGGCCTGTTAATAATGAAACAGAGTCTTAGCTTCACCATGCATCATTTCTAGAGGATGTGAGTGCTAAGGCAATAACAGATGTGTGAGTAAGAGTGAGAACTCTAGAAGTTGTGCGAAGAGGTTCCAGGTAGAGGGACAGCAGGTGTGGCTGCCCAGAGGCAAGGGGATCATTGGAGGAAATGGAGGAAGTTCATTACCATAGAGATGAGGCTGAGGAGGAACATGGGTTCAAAACAGTCAGATCATTGCAAGAAGCAATAAGGGCTTGAAGCTTTATCCACGGGACAGTAGCAGCCGTTGAAGACACATGGTCTAATTTCTGTTTTAGTAGAATCTCTCTGTGAACTGGACAATGAATTAGAAAAAAGAACCAGGAGATTTATTAGAAGGCTATTCCTATAATCCATAAAATGGTGATATTCTGTGTTTATGTCCTTGAAAAGAAAGCACAGGTAAGGATCACCCAATGTATGTTTGGTAGAATATTCCACAGCAAGTCATGAAGGAAGATAAAGAACACAATTAGGAGACTGTTAACTCATTACCTCCATTTTCCTTTATGTATCAGCTCAAGCACACTTTCTAAATGAAACTAAACTTTATCATTACTTTTAAAAAATATTTAAGAGTCTCATGATTACCTCTTGAATGTAAATCTCCATGTATTCATTGTAATCAAACCTATTCAAAGGCTGGCATCAATATACCTAGGCAGCATGTATATTCTAGCCCAGATTTCACATGGATGACACCAGAGTCCCAGACATAACCTTTAGAAGCAATGCTGTTCTCCACAGGTGGGGGCCTCCACTACTCTCAGAGTATATTACATCTGCTCAAGTTCAGAGCAGCCTGGATGAGGGCAGCCCTGCTTTTTCACTGGCCCACACAACTGTCTGCCACTGTCTGATAAGCTATCCCATCAGGTTTTATTAGGACGTTGACCACAGGCTAACCAGTGATTTTTCCTTTTCTCAAGACTTACTTAGAATATCCCTGCTATTTATCCAAATCACTGCATGATTTGACCTTGGCTTCCTGTGCCTTCGGGTTATCAACATGAAGGTCAGGTCATTACAAAAGAGTGGGGTCTATCACTAATGACCTCAGGACATACCTTAGATATTGGGATGTTGAATAAATCCCACCAGTTCCTTTTATTATAATGTGCCTCTTTTTCTTGAAAGCTAAGCTCCAAAATAAAAGAATTTAAATGGCAATGTATTTTTTAATAAATGAATTTTGTGAAATAAATTTCATGAATACTTCCCCATTCTTCCAGTTAAAACGTAATTCTCATGGGGCTTTAAAAGTTAGGCTAATGAATTCACCTAGTAGCTATTACTTACCATTTGTATATGATCTTTTAATAGACATTTTATTGACCAAGGGATGGTAAGGACTGAGGCTTAAGTGGTTCCATTTCTAACAGTAAAAAAGAAACTATTTCTGGCTATAATAAAATTTAGTGGTCTTAAAATTTAAATAGAACAGTTGTTTATACTTACTCAGGGAAATGGAGAGTTATATAGGATACTTAAATAGATTGTGGATCACTTGGTCCTAAAAAGTGCCCATTATAATACTTTAAACAAATTAAATTTTATTTAAAAGTTTCAAGTCTCCTGAATGTCAGGGGAAGGTGAAAATGCAGTCAGGAGATATAAAAGCTAGCACCAGGAAATACAGCCAGACATTATGAACTTAGATTTCTTTGCATGTCCTTGTATGGCATCATTGCTTAAAAGATGATCTTGATGACCACTGACATTTTATAAACTTGAGTGCAAAGTGCAGTGTGTTCCTTTTCCATGGACTGAAGCACATGATAGCCCTTGGGCCAGATTGTAAGAATGCCTATCATAAGATTATAGGAAATGAGAGGAAAAAATCCAGATTGAAAGACTGACCCACACATGACTCCCTGTTTTAAAGAAAACTTTTGATCTTGCTTTCAGCACATGGCTTCCTGAGCAAAGATCTTTAATAAGTAATTGCTTAAAATTTAGCCACATGGATTAACCTTAGTCCCTAGGGAAACCCAAGAGGATGTGGACAAAGGCTCACATCTCTCAGAAAGCACCCCCTGTTGGCAGCAGGAAATACAATCAAGACTTGTCGTTGTAGAATCATAGTGAACTCCAGTTCTTTTCAGAACTCTAGTGAGTTGAGAGGTGGTCCCCTAAAAGATATGTCCACATTCTAATTCACTGAACCTATGAATATTACCTTATTTGGGAAAAGGGCCTTCGAAGTAGTAATTAAGTGAAGGATTTTGTGATGAGGAAGTCATCCTGGATTTCCCAAGTGGTCCCTAAATCCAATAGCACGTGTCCTTATAAGAATGAGACAAGGATACGGCAAAGCGAATTTACGCCTGAAACTAACACAGCATGGTAAATCAACTATACCCCAATAAAAATTAAAACAAACAAACAAACAAAAAAGAACAGTGAGGCAAGGACACATTTGACACAGAGAGAAGAGGAGGAGGCGATGTGACCACAGAGGCAGAGATTGAAGTGGTATAGGCCCCAGTCAAAGAATGCTGGCAGGCACAAGAAGTTGAAAGAGGCAAGGAACCAATTCTCCCCAAGAGCCTTAGGAGTGGGTATGGTCCTCCCAACACCTTGATTTCAGGCTTCTGGCCTCCAGAACTGTAAGAGAATAAATTTCTGTTGTTTTAAGCTACGCAGTGTATGGTAATTTGTTACAGCCTGCACAAGAAACTAATATACTACCAATGCATTCTATTCCCTCTATTTATTGGTACCCTCCCTAATGTCTGCTTTTCTGGGTGAGATAATCTTGAAGGTCTTTTTCCCTTCCATGCTCTTGCACACCCATCTGGAATATACTCTGTGGCAGTAGTCTAAGCCATTACAACCACATTTCTTATAGATTGTATGTGTGAAATCTGCAGAGGTCAAAAAACAACATTTAATCAAAAGCAACTCTTGAACAAGTGATTTGCTTTTTTCTCAAGTTCATTCATTCAACAAATATTTGTTAAGCATCTATTATGTATCAGGCATTGTCCTGAGTGGTGGGGATACACTGGGGAAGAAAATGGACAAAAATCCCTGTTCTCCTGAAGTGTTCATAGGCAAGCAGTAAGTGAAATAAAATTATAAGATGATGGGTAGAAACAAAAACTACAGAGAAAATTAAAGCAAGAGGAGGGATGGGGAGTAGAAATTCTGCATCCTTACTAGGATGGTTGTTTGGGGAAGGCGTAACTGAGACAGTAAGCTTGAGGAGGTGGCTCTCCAAAGAAACTGAACCAATAGGAGATACAAAAGGATTTATTATAAGGAATTGGTTCACATGCTTATGGAGGCTGGCAAGTCCAAAATCTGCAGAGCAGATGTCCCAGTTCAAGTCCCAAAGCCAGAAGCTGCTGTAGAACCAGGAAGATGCTTCAGTCCAAAGGCCGTTAGGCAGGAAAATTCTTTCTTACTTGAAGGAGAGTCAACTTTTAGTTCTATTCAGGCCTTCAACTGATTGAATGATCCAATGGGATCTAGGTTTAACATTATGTATCGTATCCTAATAAACCTGGGAAATAGTTATTACCACCACACACACACACACAGCATGAAGAAACAAAGAGCTCAAACCAGCTAAGTGACTAGTCTTACAACACACAGGTAATAGAACTAGACATCAGGCATGATTATGGCAGATTCTAAAGCCTACTTTCTTTCCATTATTTTATTAGTTTTTTTTCATACTTCTGAAAGAAACTACTAGAGCTGTCAACTCCAAAATATTCAAGGCTGATCTGTGTGTTGTTTTTCTTCCATAGTTTCCCCAGTGTTCTGTTCGCATTTCATAGAACTGCTGAGAATCCTCCAGCATTTGCAGCGCTGCCATAGGGCCTGAAAGTACCTGGCAGACTGAATTGAAGCAGCATTAATAGGTCTCCTCCTATCTGAGCCCACACACAGCTCTGCACCTCAGTCAGCCAATCCAAAAATAGTGTGAGCATATAAAGATGAAAGGACATGATCCCTGCTTTCAGTTCGCTGGTAATCTCATTAGGGTGATATAACCAAGTGAAATGATGAGATGAGATAAGGGCCAAGCTGTGTGACATTGACCTTAGGTAGACAAAAATTCAGTAACAACAAAAAACAGTGATTAGTCTGTGGAAGCTGCACAGGAGAAAGGACATTGTGAGTTGAGTGGAGAAGGATATTGCAAAGATCTAGGGAAGGTGGGAAGTCTGCAAAGGGTCAGACCAATTCAGCAAATTATTTCAGAGCGAAACATCGACTCCCTCTTTTAAAGTTCTAAACTTTCATAACTTCATAATAACTTCCCAATAACTTTGGCCAGTATGCTTTTTTTTTTTTTTGGAGGCAATAAATTCACAAATGCTGTAAGAGCAAATTGAACATGAAACCCTAGGTTGATTTCATTTTCTTTTTTAATTTAGCAGAGACCTCTTTGGACTAAATCTTATCAAGAAGAATCTGACCTGAGCCACCCATTGTACAGAATGACTTCCCCTTCTTTTTAAATTTGGAATCAGTTGTTATTTTATATGCAGGCATAGCATCCCACAATTATAAGTAAAAAAATAAAAATAAAAAAATAATAAAAACCTTTCCATCAGCATTTTCTATGATTGCAATTTGTATGCAGAAGTAGCCTGGTGTTATCTCATGAGGCAATTTCCTTAAAATATGTGAGTAATGGCAATTAAGTCATTGTATGGAGTCATTTCTAAAATAATACACTTTGTCTTGTTACCTTAATTACCTTAAGCTGTGGCCATATTTTAAAGAACAGAATGTCTTCTCATCACTGTTATAAATACAGGACAAATTATTTTTCCCCTTGTGGTAATCATGAGGCTAATGTGCTTGCCTTTTTCCTTCTAAAACCAATCTTTACTAACAAGAAATCAGCACAATCATAGGAACTGGGATCAACAGTTCTCTTGATTCTGTGTTCAGTTGAATCCCGAGTTTTTTCTGCCTTCCTAGCTCTATCCTTCCATAAGACAAATCCTTTTGCTGGCAGGGCCTCTCCAGCAGCACATGGGTAAACGTGTGCAGGCAACTCCTGGTTTGTAATCTCCACTCTTAACACTTGTGCTAGTAGATATTAAAATCAGAATTCCAGGGTAAATGCCAATAAAGGCAATAAATCTGAACTATGCAGGCCATAATTTCTATTGGTTGTATTTATACGTGTGGGGCTATCAGGTTCTACAATTCCAATTTCTAGTTCTCTACTGACTGAGCTCATGTCCTTGAATGTGTGATTCATACTTGTGGTAACACCTTGGAGTCATTTTATAGGGATGCTGAACTGGTTTGGAGAGGCTTTAACTTGATTCTTTTGCTTCGTGCAAAAAGCTAGTTATCTGATGTGGTCTCTGTTTTGGAGTAATAAGGGGGTAAATGTAAATAAGACATTAACATTGTCCAAACTTTCTCATAGTTAGAATGAATACCCTTTGTTTGTAGTTTTGAAAGCATCTTGGCTTGTGTGGCCACTGTTGCCTAATGTAATAAAATTAGGATAAAACAAGGAAATGATGACATCATTGTAAAATAGAATGAAATTTGACCACTGGAAATACCCTACTTTACAACATTCTCAAAGCCTGGAGAAAATGGCCAGGGCCAGCTTCCTCATGCATAAGGATAGGCAAACAATCAATAAAAATGTTTACATAGAAAGTAAATAATGAGATCTTTAATATGAATTTTCAATATTTTATCAATCTTGGTGGTTTTGGTCAACCTTATATCAAATAAACAGAGTTATTTATTGTTATCATTACTTGCTAATAAGTACTGGTTTTGACCATCTGTAGGTTTTGTCTTACAATTTAGTCAGAAATGTGGTTTTGAATCATATTAAGTGCATTGTGGCAATGCAAAATCTTCTACTGAAGCATTTTGTTTTGTGTGCTCCTATTTTTTGATTGACGTATAGCTACTGTACAACATTGTATAAGTTACAGGTACACAATATAGTGCTTTGCAATTTTTAAAGGTTATACTCCATTTTTAGTT
The DNA here is from genome assembly GCF_025265405.1 of Mesoplodon densirostris. NCBI lineage: Eukaryota > Metazoa > Chordata > Mammalia > Artiodactyla > Ziphiidae > Mesoplodon > Mesoplodon densirostris. The sequence continues at coordinate 75,522,370 of NC_082676.1, forward strand.
ATTACAAAGTACTGGCTACATTCCCTGTGTTGCACAATACATCCTTGCAGCTTATTTTATACCCAATGTTTTGTACCTTCTACTCCCCTTCCCCCATCATGCCCATCCCTCCTCCCTCTCCCCACCAGCAACCACCAGTTTATTCTCTATATCCTCCCTGTCCCCACCAGCAGCCACCAGTTTATTCTCAATATCCATGAGTCTGCTTTTTTGATAGCAAAAAATATAAATTCACTAATTTGTTGTATTTCTTTAGATTCCACATATAAGTGATATCATTCAGTATTTGTCCTTCTCTGTCTGACTTATTTAACTTAGTGTAATGCCCTCCAAGTCCATCATGTTGCTGCAAATGGCAAGAATGAAATTTTCATTCTCTTTTATGGCTGAGTAATATTCCATTGTATATGTATACCACATCTTCTTTATCCATCCATCAGGTTTAATTCATGGAGTTGACAGTGAAATGACTTTGGAATAACAACAGGCAAAAATATGAAAGAGAAGAAATCATAAATTCTAAATATGTATTTTTTAATTTATGTTAACTTGCACAGTAAGTTTTTAAAATATCAGGAAACATACAAAGTTTACTGTGATGAAACTATGAGTATTTGAATTTGGAGAATGACAATATTTCACCCATTTTTATTTTACCAAGTTGTGAATAAATCATTGCCTGATGGCATCATCTAGACATAAATTTTGAGAAACTTCTACATTATAATTCTATAGAAGCTCTGTAAGGCAGTATTTTAAAATTAGGACCTGGCTTTGGAAAATTTCATTTTGTGAAGATTAAAGTTAGATATTGGCAATCCAAAGACTTTTACTTTTCTGCTGGAACAGAATTAGATGTTAAGGACAGTAGTTTAGGGTACCTTAGTGTTTTAGTGGCATCCAAATTTTTTGACTTTATACCCCTAGAAACTGAACGCTCACACACAGGCATATTTAGTTAGTTACTGTATGCTTAGAATAACACAATCATTATAATACATTCATTATAAATGAATGTATATGTAATATATAAATATATTTTTAAATTATAATGAAATATAAATAATGAAAAAGGATGAGGTAAAGATGAAAATCATGTTTTATTTTATTTGTTAATGATTCAAAATGCCTCTTTGCTCTCCAAGTGATAGTAGATGTGTTTCGATAGACTTCATTATTTTCAAAACCCTTGGTTTGACTCTTTGATTCAGAAATCCAATGCTCTGGCTCTAAGTTTAGCTTTTTTCAATATTTGGCTTTAACGTCCCTCACTGCTGGAAAAAAAAAAAAAAAAAAGATCCCTCACATAGATTTGAAGATTGAAATGGAAGAAGTGCATCCTTTGCTGTGCTTACTGCATTATTACACCCTTTTTATTCAATTCCATTCACCAATTGTAAAGGTTTGACTTTATGGTGGATGATTAATTTTTAAGTGCTCTGTTCATTACAATGGCTTTTCACTTTCATTAACATGCTATAGGCTTAAGGCAAGGTTTGTTGTTAGCTATAGAGGAAGCAAATCTATATTTCAAAGAGTCTTCTTTTTTAAACTGATTCTCCTGTGATACCTGATTATTTTCACCTTTTAATGTATGAAAGGGGGACATGAAAACTCGGTTTACTTTCGTTTACCACTTGCACTGTTACTAATATGGTTCATCTCCATTTCTTTGCAGGGATTTAGTCTTTCTGGTGAGGGTTTGTTAGTTAAAATAGGTAAAGTAGCCTGTAAATCCACTTAACTTGGCCACATGTGAACAGAACATGTTGCAGGAAGCCGAAAGTGAATGTATAAGCAAGGGCACCACTGTCCAGCCCTCAAGATGTGAGACCCTCCTCTTTCCTCAGAAGGCCTTCAGCACTATGTGGCACCCATAACCATCAGACAAACACCAATATGGCACCAGTGTTGAACTTTATACAAGGTATAAATGGAGTTAAATTCTCTTGCAAAAAGAAGTTCTGGTACTCTTTTCCCATATTTCAATGGATCATTTCTCCTCTGAGCATACACATGCCTCTTTGAAGACTACAGATTTAGGACATTAAATTGCTTTCTTTCTTGCCAAGACAACAGATCATGAATTCTTTTGGTAATTAGAGAGTTCTGGTATTTTGTAGGCAAGAAATATACTAGAAGTTCCCATATCTAAGCCTATTAGGCTTGTCAATTTTTTGCTTTATACGGTTTGAGGGTAGAATTATTGGGTACATACATATTTAGTATTGTTATGCTTCCCTATTAAATTAATGTTTTTATCAATATGAAATGTCCCCCTTAAGTAATTTTTCTTGCCTTAAAGTGATAGTGTCCAATAGAGAAGCCACTAGCTATGTGTGTCTATTTAAATTTAAATTAATTAAAGATCAACTTTTATATTCAGTTCCTCGATTGTACTATTCATGTTTCAAATGCTCAATACACATGGCTAGTGGCCACCCTATGGGATAGGGCAAATAACATTTCCATAATCTCAGAAAGTTCTTTTGGACAGGTCTATCTTAAAGCTACTTCATCTGATATTAAAACAGCCATGCAGCACTTTTTGTTTTTGTATCTTTTTTTTTTTTTTTTGGTTGATGATTACATGGAGAATTACACAAATCTGCAATCACAGATGGAGATTTTAACATACCCCTCTCCTTTACTTACAGAACAAGCAGGGGAAATAATCAATAAGCATATAGAAGATTTGAGTAACACAATTAACTAGCATGGTCTAATTCATTACATCCAACAACAGTACCATACATACTCTCTTAAGCACTCAGAGAATTTACCAACATGGGCCACGTGCCAGGTCATAAAGCAGGTCTCAAAACCTCACATTATTTCAATCATGCAGTGTGTTATTTGACCATTGTGGAAGTTAAGTTGGAAAATCAATAACAGAAAGATAACTAGAAAATCTCCAAATACCTGGAAAATAATCAACATGCTTCCGAATAACGTAGAGGTCAGAGAAGAAATCAAAATTAAAAGGAGAACATATTTTGAACTGAACAGCATACCAAAACATATGAGATGAAGCTTATGCAGCTCATGCAGCATTAGGAGGGAAACACATAACTTTAACGCGTATATTAGAAAAGAAGGAAGAAACTCAAGCTCTAAGCTTCCATCTCAAGAAAGTAGAAAGGAAACAGCACCTTAAACCTAGAGAAAGTAAAGGAAGCAAATACAAAAAATGAAAACAGAAATCAGCAAAACAGAAAACAAGCAATATTAGAGAAAGTCCATAGGGATAAAGGTTTGGTTTATTAGTCTAACATGATTAATAAAATTGATAAACACCCCCTCCAAGACTGATTTCTCTCTAAGGAACATAATTGCATTGTTGCCCAGATACAAAGAAGTTTACTTTGAAATTATAATTTACTAAACTTCCATCCAAGTCAATTCTCTTTCCATTATGACAGCTTTTTAAAGCCTGTTTTTCATCAGTTAAGTTGAATCATAATGATAAAAGGGTAATCAGGATGACAAAAGTGCTGAGAGAGGAAAGAATGCTGAGTAAATCTGTGAACCTGATGAGGACAGGGGGCGTGACATTTAAAACAATTCTTTCTAATGACCTCAATGGACAGTGTTGGGAAGGAAGAACAATTAAATATTAATTTTTTAAAGACAAAAAAGAGCTTCTCTTCTATTTCACCTTTCAGACAGCTAGGAGGACTTGACCAACAGACCATGAATATTGGTTTTAATAGAAGAGCCAGGGCAGAACAGTAGGTAGAGTTGTTTGCCAGGTCTCCCCACAGGGCAGGCATTGATTGTTGACGTCACACGGCAGGAGTTATATAATTCTACAATCAGGAAACTCAGAATAACTGGTGGCACAGAAAAGAAACACTCCTACAGTTTGGGTTTTGCTGGCACCATACTGTTTAACCTGTTAATCAGTGATTCTCAAACTTTAATATAGATGCAAATCACCTGGGGAATCCTATTAAAATGCAGGCTCTAAGTTAGTAGGTCTGGGTAGACTTTATAACGAGTCTACCTTTATAGTCTGACTTTATAACAAGCTCCCAGGTGATGCCGATGTTGCTGGCCCATGGACCACACTGTGAGTAGGAAGACGAACTCAGAAGCACAAACTGGCAGCCCAAACACCAAGTCATGACACTAGTTCTTTCACTACTACTGTGTGGAATTAGCTACTAACATATACAAAGTATGAGATTTCATATGAGCATCTGAAGCTTCCCTTGAAAATTGGGAAGAGCTGGCCAGAGTGAGCCTTCTTCCCTACATGGCAGTAGTCAGCTGGAGCCAAGTAAAGGCTGTCACTTTAGGGACACCATGATTTACCCTCTGCGACAATCCCCATCTCTGTGACACTGACCGTCTGCCCATGATCCTTCGCACTGTTCATCTGCCTTCCAAACCTCAACCTTGGCTAAATATTGGAATCACAGGGGAGCTTCGAGAACTACTGATGCCTTGGTCCCACCCCAAAAGATCCTCATGTCATTGGTTTTGGGTGAGACCTGTTTTTTTTTTTTTTTTTTTCATTTTTGGCCACACTGTGTGGCTTGTGGGATCTTAGTTCCCCAGTCAGGGATTGAACCCAGCCCCTCAACAGTGAAAATGTGGAGTCCTAACCACTGGACTGCCAGGGAATTCATGAGACCTGGTGATTTTAAAAGCTTCCAGTTGATTCTGATGTACAGCAAAGGTTGAGAACTTCTGTTTAAATTTAGCAAACATTCCAGCAAGATTCTCAGCCACCATCCTCAGATTCTGATTCAGAAGGTCAGGACCACCTACTTCCTAATATTTGCAGGACCTAAGACAAAAGGAAACTCTGAGCTCATGACCTTCTCCCTTCCCTTCCAAGGCCCCACCCCACCCCGTTTCTTCTTGCACCATAGAGGATCTTCTGTACATAGAAGTGGACACCCCAGCACATGTGTCCAAGATCTGTCCTTACTCCCATCAAACATCCCCCACTTGGTGATGCCTTAGACTTAGGTGTATGCAAAATGGTAGCAAAGTTCTGCTCTTAGGAGGACTGACTGGGGAAAGAAGAGTGTAAGGAACTAGAAGGGGGGCTGGGGGCCAGTTGGGAAGGGAATCCTGGTATCCCAGTGGTGTGTTTCATGACACCCAAATTTTCTGAGACCAGCTGGGTGTCCTACAATTCAATTCTGATACTACTCAGTGTTAGCACAGACCCCACAGCTTAAGAGTTCAGTCCCACAAGTCTGCCCCCACTTGAGATGCTCACAACAAATCTTGGGCTACCTGTACTTCTGACCAACCAGTTATAAATTGGGGGTTTCCACAACCCCATCTTCATGTTTGATAATTTGCTAGAATGGCTCACAGAACTCAGAAAGGCACTTCACTTCCATTTATCCGTTTATTAAAAAGGGTACAAATGAACAATGGATAAAGAGGCACATGGGGTGAGGTCTGGAAGGATCCTGAGTGCAGGGCCTTCTGTGCCCAGAATCTAGGGGTGTGCCATCCTCCCAGCAAGCTTTCTCCAGCCCAGAAGCTCTCTGAACACTGCTGTTCAAGAGTTTTTATAACCCAGTCTCCAGCTATGTCCTTCCTTCCCTGGTGGTTGGTACTGGGGTCTGAAATGTCCAACGGTCTCATCACTTGGTCCTTCAGCCCTATCCTGAGATGATCCAGGGCTCGATTCTAAGTCACCTCATTAGCATTAAGTCAGGTGTAAAGACACTCCTATCACTTAGGAAATTCCAAGGGTTTTAGGAGCTCTGTGCAAGAACCAGAGACAAAAACCCACCTGCATACTCCAGCACTGGGGAGGCCATGTCTCCAGATGAGCTTGCGCAGTGAGGAGCACATGGTGAAGGACGGCTGGAAGGAGTCATGAAGGCCAAGGAAAGGGCCCCTCTGCCCAGAACTAAGGGTGCTCTCGTGGGAGGTCTAGGATGAGTCTGAGAGTTATTCACATAGTCTCACCCAGGTGATTCCGAAGCAGATAGTCCGCAGGGTACACTGGGAAAGACAAACTCTGCAAGAGAATCAGAGCTAAAGAAGAACAGCTTTCCTTCTTTTTTCTTTTGTGCCCAACAGTCCTCAGTAAAAATCAGATCCTGGAAACCACACTCATAATGTCAAACCAGGAATTCATCATACTTTTGCAGATGGATCATGCTTTGGGGGCTTTGAAGCCAGAGTTAGAGTCTCCAAACAGTATATTTGAGGAGAGTGGCCACAGGCCTCGAAAAAATTAGAGATTTAGGCTGGCTACACTCCCTGCTCTGGGAGCTCTTTCTGCTAGAATGCTGTTGTCAAACGTGGACTTAGAAATACAAGAGAAGCCAAACAGCCAAGTGGGCACTGCCTTCATCTGGATGTTTCCCCAGAAAGTAGAACCCTCCTTGGCTTCAGGATTTTGAATAATGAGAGCTTATTTGAGCAAGTTCTTTTCAGGGGCCCAAACACTGAGCCATCTCCTGTGATCCCCTATAGTGTCTACAGGGCTGACTCAGCATCCTCATGTTACGCACAGAAACTGAGACACAGACCAGCCACTGGCCCAAGCCCCTGCAGCTTCTCACTGACAGAGTTGAGATGTGAATCAAGGCACCTGGCCCTGGAACTCACATTCTCCAAACCACCACCATCCACTGCCTCCTCAAAACACACGTGTGTAAAAAACGTGTCACCATTTTCAGCTGAGAGCTGTGTGACTCCCAGCAGAGTTTCTGTCCTCAAAGTCCAAAGGAGACGACAATGTGAAGGTTAATGTTTGTTGCAGCCAGAGCAGACCTTGTAGCTTCAGGGCGAACCAAGTTGCTCAGAAATACCCACAGGAACATTTTCTACTTGTGCTTATGGAACCAGGAAATGTGATCGGCATTCAAGAGGCTGTAGTTGTACCACAGTCCTCATGAATTGTAGATGCACAGGAACTTCCTGGGACAAACTTTCCTTAGAAACCAGGCTGGACTCCCTTTACTTGGTCAGGAAAAGATAAAAGGCTAAATTTCCCAGGGCAGCTGATTTGTGAATGTCATCCTAAGTATCTGAAGAAATTGGAATAAAAATTCCCCAGCCTACTCTTGGAGCCTGTCTCTGACAACCCTCTTCCAAGCAAACTCCATAAGCCAGACGTTGCAAACAGACAACCAGGCTGCAATAACCAGCAAACACAATTTATTCGACTCACACATTGTTATAGTGCTTTTTCTTTACTATAATTTTCTTTTTGATTGGTCTCTAACTTTTAAAAATCAGGTGATGGGCTTCCCTGGTGGCGCAGTGGTTGAGAGTCTGCCTGCCGATGCAGGGGACACAGTTTTGTGCCCCAGTCCGGGAAGATCCCACATGCCGCAGAGCTGCTGGGCCCATGAGCCATGGCCGCTGAGACTGTGCATCTGGAGCCTGTGCTCCGCAATGGGAGAGGCCACAAGAGTGAGAGGCCCACGTACCGCAAATAAATAAATAAATAAATAAATTACAAAAATCAGGTGATTTTTCATTTTACAATATTTTCTGGCTCCTTTTCAAATATTGGAAGTCATAGCTGCATTGAGTCAATGGTACCACTTGGCAGTAATTGGCTGGAACAGAGGAGTGGGTTCCCCCTTTAGATGAGCATGTGCTCCCTTTAGCCACAGTCACTATCATTCATTATTGCCTTACAGTCACATACCACCGTCACCACCATTGCTTTGTACTCCTAGCTTTATATCTCTTCCTTCTATAGGCATTTGTATTTAATAACTACAAATTTCCTGTTATTGAAGATCCCTTGTCATTTATGGTATGTGTATTTGCTTCTATATAAACCTTGCTTCAACTAGGTCACACTAGCCTAAGAGATAGTCATTGCTTGTTCATTGCTATAATGGGTTGCAAAGTAACACTAAGTGCCCATCCAAACTTTAGTCTCCAAGTTTCCTACCTTAATGGCATGGTTTGCTTTTTGCTTGCCACTTCACACGTGTGGTGGTAGATGTCTGACACTTTATGTTGATAAAGATTCCACGGCTATCCAGACTGACCCAAGAAGACTGCCACAATTGATTAGTGATGTCTGCCATGGTCACCATAGTGGCTGCTTTCTATCAGAGCCATTGGCCTTATGCTTTTTTTCTTTATTTTGTGCTTCTGCTCTGCCTCTTAATTATTCTGTCATTTCAGCTACACCTGGGATTCTGAATGTCATTTCTAAACAGTAGCTACTGACATTAGTGAGTGTCTTCTCATTAGACCTCCCAAAAGAAAGGATGATTATTTTTCTAACTGCTAATTGAAGAACTTGAGAAAATTGCCCCATTACAGACTGTTCCTCTTCATCAACAACAAAACCATCCTCCAGGACAAAACCGAGGAAGACCAACTGCCTCTAACCGAGCAAGGGTCTAATGCCAGCCTAGGACTATTCCACTAGAGATGAAAACAGCTCCTCTGCCTACTTTGTTCAATTACTTTATTCCACTTACTCTGGAACTGACATCACAGCTGTGTCCCAAGTAGTGGAGGAGATCCTCACCCATGCAGGACCCCAGCTGGCTGTATCCCAGTGTTCTCAGAGTAAGCCTGTGGGTCCAGGAAATCCCATCTCCTCACCTTTCCCTTGCTCTCAAGTCATATCAGCCAAGACTTAGTCTTAGACAAACAGTGAACTGCGAGTTGAGGCACTTCCTCTTTCTGGGGTTGACTGTTAAGTGTGAGAAGGGTCACTTTTACAGCGTAAGATGGGAAAGTACCAGAAGTCCCCACAAACCTCCAAAACCATTGTTTTCTTTCTGATTTTCTCCACCCTTTCCCCTCTGTGTAATGCTTGTTGCTTTCTTATACTCTCCACTTGCCATTTCTATCTCCCTAGTGCTAGATACCACAGGCAGAGGAAGCTTAATACAACAGCACAATTACATCTAAGCAGCCCCCAGACAGCCCCCAGTGTCCTGAAAGTGAGCTCTGATTTTATCACGGCCCCTGGGTGGCCAGAAATTATACTGTCATTACAGTCCATAGACCAGTGGGGAAATGAGGACCAGGGAGGTAAGGTGAGCATCACCCAGCTGGTGAATGGAAATATCCCTAATAACAACCTCTAACAACCGCATGAGTTTCAAGATGGCACAAAAACATCTACATATTGAAGTTTCTGAAAAATAGCTTATCCAGAAAAAAAAAAAAGAAGAAAAAGAACATTTAAAAGAAATGATGGGCATATAAGAAGTAAAATACATTACTAGTCCCTAGGTGAAAGCCAGGGAGAAAACATTAAATGCCCAGGTCATAAGTGAACAGCTTGACAAATGTAAACGGTTATGAAATTACCACTTATATCAAGATACAGAATATTATCAGCATCCTAGACCTTTCCCTCATGCTCCAGTCCAATCGATACTACCTCCATCATGAAGTAACCACCATTCCACCTTCAGTCAATATAGAGATTATTTTATCTAGAAGTTTTGGGATATTAACAGACTCATAGTCTGTAGTCTTCTGCATCTGGCATCATTTATTTGTTGTATGTAGCCATAGTTGGATTTTTTTCATCATTATACAGTATTTGAATACATCAAAATTTACTTACCCATTTCACTCTTTTTTTTTTTTTTTTTTTTTTTTGTGGTATGCGGGCCTCTCACTGTCGTGGCCTCTCCCGTTGCGGAGCACAGGCTCCGGACGCTCAGGCTCAGCAGCCATGGCTCCCGGCCCAGCCGCTCCGCCGCATGTGGGATCTTCCCAGACCGGGGCACGAACCCGTGTCCCCTGCATCGGCAGGCGGACTCTCAACCACTGCGCCACCAGGGAAGCCCCCATTTCACTCTTGATAGACGCTTGGGTTGTTTCCAGCTTTTGACTATTATAAGTAGTGCTGCTGTGAACCCTTGTACAGCAGAGAAAAATGTAAAGGCTTAAGGATAACTACCTCTAAGTTATAAATTCAGTACAAGAAAGGGAATGAAAACATTTCCCTAGAAATATTATCTTCTATGTGAATCTCCTAAACAATGACACCCAGAATGGTATGTTTCTGCCGCTTCAACAATCTCCTGTGCTGAGACATTTTATATGATTAGGTGGGCTCTGGCCAAAGTATTATTCTACAAAGAAAATGCTTCCCCCAAGCTCTAAACGTTACTTGTCTTAAAGCATTTCTAGTAGAGAATCCCCCGTTTTTCGAAAGTTCACTCTATGCCACTGAACTTTTATGAAAGACCTATATTAGGACCTGTTTTGCTAACAAAAAGAAATCTGAAGACCCCTCGCAGACAAAATAAATAAATACATAATAAAATATTTAAAAATGTGGGCTTCCCTAGTGGCACAGTGGTTGAGAGTCCGCCTGCCGATACAGGGGACACGGGTTCGTGCCCCGGTCCGGGAAGATCCCACATGCCGCGGAGCATCTGGGTCTGCGCGTCCGGAGCCTGTGCTCCGCAACGGGAGAGACCACAACAGTGAGAGGCCCGCGTATGCTCCTTCTCCGGGAACTACTCTCAGCGTCTCAGCATCAAGCTGCCAGAGATGTGAACTGTGTCTGTGAGCATCTGTGCTTTATCTCGATTTATTTTGTGCATCTGTTAGCAAGATGTGTCCTAAGCTTCTTCGCTTTAGGCCATTTCTGCTTACAAAGGTTTCATAGGACCGCTCTACTTTCGGATAACGGGGAGACCTGCCCATTAAGGTATCATTTCACCACTAGAGGGCAAGAATGACTCCGCAGCACTTGCCTTTGCCAGACCTGAAGTCAAAATGATTAATCACAGGGAGGCAAAAACAAGAAGCCAGAGAGAAAAGAGGTGAGCATTCGAAGGCAAAATAAACACCCATACACTTAAACTTTCCTGGGTAGGGAGGATATGAAAAAAAAATCACCCGTGAGTCACTTTCTAACTTTCTTTCCATCTTTCCTTTCACCCTCCATTTTTTAAAAAATCGATGCCATGGTCCTCAGCTGTTGAAACTACCACTCAGTAGGGTGGGAGTGAGTCAGATCTCAAAGGGCATTTTTCAGCACAACTTAGAGTCTTGATTAGGGAGGGACAGGGGGAAGTTTACATAACCCACAAAGCACTAGGGGTTCTCAGCAAGCAACAGGGAATCCTGCCACCTCCTCTTCCTTATAAGTGATATTTCTTCCAATAAAACCACAGTGTTTACTAAAATTGAGGCACTGGTGGGTAAGGTTGCCAGCTGCCCACACCTCTCCTCTCTCCATCCCCTTTACCTCCTACAAAATTAACCAAGATCACAGACCAAGATGTGTTGTCTTTGCAGGGGGAGGAAAGGTTGGGAAATTCATTATGAAGGCGAGTTGCCTTTAGACTATTTATAATAGATTTCTACTAGAAAAGGACATTTGGCTGACAACGGTTTTCTTCTGCCTTCGCATGACCAAATACAGTAAGAATTCAAAATGAAAACTGAAAAGCAAGGAAGAAGAGCCTACAGCTGAAGCAGTCTGTTTTCACATCTCACACTGGCAAATGACAAAGTCAGAAAGGAGCCCCCTGTGTATTCCCTGTCCCGGTTATCTCCTTCTGCTTCTCCGAAGGGGGCTAAGAAGCCTTTTCTGTTAGCCAAGACTCCTTTGTGCTGCAGCTTAATTTTCCTGGTGTAATTTTAAATACAGATCATGTCTACAGTGCAGCAATTAATGGATAGCCTAAAGACTTATTATTTCAAACTAATTGATATGTAGGAAAAGTTTAAATAACTTAACAGGAGGGGGAAATTTTAAATGATGTGTGCATGGTGAAATTTTGAATTTCTGTCTGTTTTGGAAGTAGCAAAAACATCTGATTAAGTAGGGGATGTGACCGAAATGTAGAATTGATCTGGAAATCTTTCCCTATTGACATTCTTGAGCTTGTGATTAGAAGAGAGAAAGATTCAAACATTTCAGAAAAGGGAGATGGGGGGGTCAGGTCCTCCCCCCAACCCAGCCCCACCAATTCTAGGGGATTGTCTTATAAGAGAAATGAAGGCCAGGGTATATTTTGAGTTGTGCTTTTAGGTAAGCAATAAGTAATGGGAAAACGATGTCAGTTTTCTATTGTAACTCTGTGGCCAAATCTTCTTGATTTAAACTTGAGAGGGAAGTCTGTAAAAGCCAAGTTCACCCAGCTGCAACAGAACTTACTCCAAATCACCAGTGCTTCCCCACACAGGATTGCCTCCAACTTCTAAGAAATGTAACAAATATGCTGCAATTAATGACAGTACTGGCAAAACAGAACAAAGCAAAACAACCCACTTTTCTAATTTCCTCATTCTTCATTCCAGCAAGTTTAATAGGAAAGTTCAGAAAATTTATCTGAAGAAAGAATATTCTTTAAATGAAACAAAGCAGGAACATTTTAAGAAGCAATTGAGACCTACGATGCTAGATTATGTTGGCAACATTTTCAAGAACAGAAGTTGGCGTTTGTAAGGAAACGAAATTCATACCAAGAATAAACCATAGAGGAAAAAAAATCAACCTACTTTTGAAATGTTCTTTTTCACACTGCATTCGTGTCATGAAATATCTGAATGACTTTGGCCAAGTCACTTAAACTTCATGGTCTTTGGTCTTTTCAAATATAAAATTGCCACATGGGTTGGTGACTTTTCAGGACCCTTCAGTTCTAACTGCCTACTTCATTTTAGGTAGCTCTACCTACTTTTTAATAGATATTATATCAGGTGTACAGAATTGTATAAATAATAATCTTTAGCTCATGACACACCCTTCTCACTGGTTTGTACAAGACCATATTGGTCTATTTATAATATACTAAATACCCTTGAAATACTTACACAACACAAAAACTAAAACACTGTTTTTTCCCCCCCTCTGGTACCCCTGCCTCTTTTTCCCCAGCCTCAATCCTCCAAAGTAGTCATGGATCTGTATATATAATTGTTGTATTTTTATATTTACATAGGTATAGATATACATACATGCATTATACACATAAATGTATGTATATGTATATACATATATATATATATACACATGTCTATCTACATCATATGCATATATTCCTATAAGAGTTTTTTTGGTTTTGGTTTTTAATTTCATAAAATATGAGTTTAGAAGTATCATACTGAACTATGATAACATAGGTAAAAGTATCATAATGAAATATTGCTCTGTATATAATCTCTTGAGACCTATGTTTTTCACTAAAATATATGACTAACCCCAATAGCAATGAGCACATGGATTCACCAAAAGATGCCTACAAGAATGTGCACTGTTTGTAATAGCCCCAAACTGGAATCAGCCTGATGTCTATCAAGTGTTACATGGATAAATAGAGCATAATATATTCACACCATTGAATATCATACAGCCATGAGAATGGACAATCCACAATGGTACACAACATAATGGACCCTTTCACAAACAAGACATGGTATGAAAGGATCTAGATACAAAAGTATACACAATATTATTACATTCATAGGAAGCTAAAAGGGTGGCTACCTTGGGTTGGGAACAGGTTGAGGTGATTATAAGGTGGCAAAAGGGGGACTTCTCGAGTTCTGGTCATGGTCTCTTTCCTGATCTGGTTGCTGGTTAAATGGGTGTGCTCACTTTGTGAAAGAAAAAACACAAATCCGTACACTTATTGCATCAGCTGTTGTTGCATAACAAATACCACTCCAAACTCAGTGCCTGAAATAATAAGCATTTAGTATTAGTCACAAGTTGGGGAGCTGAGACTCTTCTGGTCTTGCTTGGTCCCCCTCATGTGTCAGCTGAACTCTGCTGATCTTGGCTGGACCCTCTTTCATGGTTGGGGGTCAACTGGCTCTAGGCTGGTCTAGGATGGCCTCAGCAAGATCAGGTCTCTTCACCTTGTCTCTCATCTGCCAACAGGCAAGCCCAGGCTTATTCACATGCTGGTGGCAGGGTTCAAAGAGCAAGAGTGGAAGCACAGGAGGCCTTTTGAGAAATAGATCTAGGGCAGTGTCACCTTTGTCATAGTCTCTTGACAAAAAAAGTCACAAGTGAGGAGTGAATAGGTGTGTCCTTTTAAAATGTCAATCTACCACACTTGGGATATAATGCACTTTTAATTATGCATACTAATAAAAAATTTTAATAAAATTAATTATATCTATATACAGTTTATCTATATTGTTGGATGCAACTCTAGTTTGTTTTGACTTCTAACATTTTACACCATGAATATATTACAATTTATTTATCCACTCCTTTTGGTGGGCGTTTTGGGGATTTTCAGTTTATTGCTGTGATATGCGGATCTGCTACAAACATTCTTGCACATGTCGCCTAATACAGAAATTCTGTTCAAGAGATTTTCTTGACTGTATACCAAAGTGTGGATTTGCTCTGTCATAAGGAATATGAATCTTCAGTTTTACAAGAAGATGCTAAATTGTTTTCCAAAGTAACTCTACCACTTTATACTTCCCTAAGAGACCCTTTGATCCAGACACTTGCCAACAATCAATATTCAAGTCAGACTTCTTAAGAGTTCCCAATAAAATGGGAATAAAATAACATCTCATTGTGGCCTTTGCCTTTCTCTGATGAGTGAAAAGAATGATAATCCTTTCATTTCTATTTCTTTGTTGTGTCTCTGGTTTTGGCCACACATGTTTCTTAAGTAAAATGCCTATTTGTATCTTTTGTTCATTGAAAAAATTAGGTTATTTTTTTCTTATTTCTTTATAGAAATGTTTTTGTATATTCTCGATACTACATTTTTGTTAGATGTGTGTGTTGTGAACATCTTTGCCAGGTTCATACCTGTTTCTTACTTTGTTGGAGGTATCATATGATTCACAGATTTCTTAATTTTAAGTGTTAAAATTTGAGTAGCAGTGCTTTATAAAGTGACTTTCTCCCACACAACTGAGTCGGAGAACTTTTCCTTCTAGAGATGGCATTCTGGCTATCTTTGGAAACCCTTTTGAATTTTTTACCTCACACTTCTATTAATTCAAGAACCTGTTGGGCTTTTTAAAAATCTCTCTGGACGTTTTCAGGATCCCTTCCTAATTCTGAGGCATTGGTCAGATATTTCTTTTTTTTATGCATTTTTTTCAGTCCACACACACACACACACACATATATATATTTTTTAAATTAATTAATTAATTAATTTTATTTTTGGCTGTGTTGGGTCTTCGCTTCTGTGCGAGGGCTTTCTCTAGTTGCAGCGAGCGGGGGCCTCTCTTCATCATGATGTGTGGGCCTCTCACTGTCATGGCCTCTCTTGTTGCGGAGCACAGGCTCCAGATGCACAGGCTTAGTAGTTGTGGCTCATGGGCCCAGTTGCTCCACGGCATGTGGGATCTTCCCACACCAGGGCTCGAACCAGTGTCCCCTGTATTGGCAGGCAGATTCTCAACCACTGCGCCACCAGGGAAGCCAAGTCAGATATTTCTTGTTGAAGTCTTTTTTTTTTTTCAGTGTAGACTCTAAGTCTATTAGACCATGTCATATATTTTCAAAGGTATAGACTATCCAACTGAATAAATGTCTACTTGGATGTGGTAAGACCTGGATAACACAGTGGGAGTAGGAGTGGGAAGAAAAAAAGAACATAATATCCTCTTCTCCATTCTACCTACCATGACAATGCGTATCAATTTTGCCTTTGTTCTTCCACTATTCTATATAAAAGCGTCTACCAACTTTCTGTTTTAGTGAATCATTGAGGGAATACAAATATATGGCTTCTTATTAATGCTTGATAGAAAAAGAGGTTATTGTAAGTAGAAACTGTGGTGTAAGAATAACTAAGTTTGAATTCTGACTTCATTATTTACCAGCTGTGTGACATAGCCACTAAATGATAGTAGTATTTACCTCATAGAATAATGTAAGAATTCAAAGAGGTAATCCATGCATATAATTCATGCCAGTCACTTAACCTAGTGCCCAGCATATAATAAATGCTTAATAAATATTCATAGTAATAGTCATTGTTATTTGACAACTATGACAGATAAATTACTAAAAGCCTAGTGGAAGAAAACCTTTGTGCTTAAGACACTGGTGATTAGTTCATTTTCATGTTTGGTAATTGGAGGCTTTGATTTCATGGATTAACTCAGATGCAAGTCTCCGCACAGTGATTTACAGTTTCCAAATCAATAATATGTACTGATTTGGCAATTCATCTTGTATGACTAGCTCATGTTATTGTGTAACTTTACCTTGGCTCACCAATTATATTTTAAGTTTTTAACCCTTAAGAGACAACTGTTAAACACCATTCAGGATTCCCCAAGCCAACCACCACAGAGCCAGCCATTTACATTAGTAAGTGCTCAATAAATATTCATTAGTCAATTCAATGATTAACTGTAGCAATTCATACATCTCCACAGGGACTTAAGTGGGTAAAGCAGGAAAAACATCTTAAGGCTGTTATCTTCAAGAAATTAGTATATTATCAGTGAGCTTCCATTTGTTTCTTGGAACATAATTTTTCTGATGTCTTAAGAGAACTCACAGGAAGAACTCCTATACTAATAGAATAACCATTCATTAGTTTTCAAGTTCAATGAGAAACTAAATAACTCCAACCAGTTGCTTGGCTTTCAACTCATCATTTTGACCTCATAGTAGACATAACTTTCTCAGAAGAGTCCATACCATCATGGTGGCCACAACAGACACATTTGCAATTTTATTCTGTTATGTGTTTTCCAAAAAAGTTGGTTACAGATTTATTAAGTAAATATTAGACATAAAAATAAATATTTTAGGGGAGTAGGATAAGAAAGTGAATGGGGGGAGGGATAGATTGGGGGTTTGGGATTGACATGTACACACAGCTATACTTAAAATAGATAACCAGCAAAGACCTACTGCATAGCACAGGGAACTCTGCTCAATATTCTGTAATAACCTAAATGGGAAGAGAATTTGAAAAAGAATAGATATATGTATAACTGAATCACTTCGCTGTATACCTGAAACTAACACAACATTGTTAATCAACTATACTCCAATATAAAATACATTTTTAAAAAAGAGTGAATAGAAATTTATGTCTGAGTAAAGGTGAAAGAAAGCCAAATCAAGCAGGGATTGCTGCTTGAATTTAATGTGCTTCAAGGCCAAATAGATCTGTGTAGATTCAGAAAGGAATGACTGTTCTTCAACTTAAATCTAGGCATTGGACAATTTATGGTAGATCTTTAGCTCAAGTTATTTATAAGCAAGTCAAATAATATCAACATGCATTATATGTCAGGACACATCAATCCCAAAACTATAAGTAAATCCCTGTAATTTTTACACCTAATGCATGCCAGCTAATAAATTCAAAAACTAAGTGAATGTCTTAGTTTGCGTGCCCACAAAGGCAAACTCTCAGACAAGGATTTGAGTACACGAAGTGATTCTGAGAAGTGATCCAAGGAAACTAGTAGAGGGTAGGGAAGGGAGGCAGGAAAGGGAAGGCAGCAGTAAAAAATTGTGTTTGTTATCAAGCAAGTTACAACCATGGGCAACTGGTGCTCAACCCTATTGGGAGACTATGTAGAAGATGCACCTTAGAGTTATTCCATCTAAAGGGTAAGGGAGCTAGAGTATATGCTTATGCCAACTACTGGGCTGCACTTCCAGGCAGCTGTGCTCTCTACTAGAGAAAGCAGGCAGTTGGAAACAGGACAGTCTACATTGTAATGGTTAGTCTAAAGGCTCTAGGCTGGACAATGACTATCACTGCTATAGTTACTTCTGAATTGAATGAGAAACCTCCCCGCCACCCAAGATTATATTGTTACAGCCTCAATAATCCAGATTTCAATGTCATTGAATCCAGTACTTTCCATCTGATATATGTACCTTGACAATATTCATATCTGTTTAGGTTTACAAAATACTTTCCAAATCTGAGGCTACATTTTTAGCAAGACTTAATCACTAAATATACAAATGGTTCCCAAGAATCTACGTATATAAGACTCTCCTGTAAAGCTACTTTAATTTCTAAATCAGTAGTTCTCAAACCTTGGGATGTAACAGAATCAGCCAGATGGTTTAATAATACACAGATCACTAAGCCCCCACACCCAGAGTTCTAATTCAATAAGTTTGACATGGGCCTGATAACTTGCATGTCTAATAAGATCCCAGGTGATGCTAATGCTCTATGTAACTTCACCCACTTCACTTGCCCCAGGCCTAATCATTTTTGTTTTACCACTATTACTAAAAGGATACTATACCTTTTAGAGAAAGGAAATTTTAGGAAGCCTTGAAATACACTTTCCAAATAACTGGAAGTGTTAAGCAGAGGAAGTTTTTTCCACCTCGAAGAAGTCAAGGTTGTAATCTTCTATCCACAGTTGAAAATTCTATAATATTTACTTGACTGACATGTATAGAAAGATGGTCATTCATAGGTAAGGATTAGATTGATAGGTTTTCTGAGTGGGATTTCATTTAACACTATGAAAAATTATGCATTTAATAATGTTTTTATTATTGCTTGGTCACTGATCTGTGGAGTATTTCCAACTTTTACAGTGTTTTATTTTACTTAGCCTACAATTAGACAAAATAGTCATGTTTTAAAAAGATAATTTAGAGTTCTTATGTTGTTACTTTTTCAGTTATTTTAGAATGTAATTGGATTTGCCACAGAGAGTAAGAGGGAAATGATATGGGTGAGCCTTTGATAAATTTAAGTGGCAGTCACCTGAACAAGTGTGCAAAGGGACAGGAATTTAATGACGTCCAGTACTTCTGGTCTTAGGTAATTCCTACTCTGGGATACCAAGGAGAGATGTTCACTTCCTCCTCTGTGCTACTGCTGTATATTGCTTATCACTTTATCATGGTATTTATCTCAGCATATCACATTATTATTTTATGTTTCACATCTTCCACTGGTCTGGGGACTCCTTGAAACCAGGGCTGTGTCTCATTCATGTCTCTATGTCTAGCATTAGTCACAATGCCCAGTACACAGAAGGGCACTCAGTAAATTTTGGATAAATGAATGAATAAATCAAATAATTCATGAGGGAGTAAAGGCAAAAAAGTGAGTAAATGTAGAGAATGAACCATGAATTGATGGCATTTGCCATCCACCCCAGTATTACAAGTATTAGGACATGTTCCCTAATTTAGGATTAGGATGGCTTTCTGGCCAACAAAGTCACCTGAGAACTAGAACAGGTTTGGTAGAACCTAGTAGACTTTTCTGTCACCAGTAGCTTTTCCTAAAGTCATTTATCACTGTGTAAGTAAGGATGCCCATGACCCATTAGAAGGGATTTCAATCCCCTAGATTGGGTGATTTGAAGAAGTCACCCAGGTATTTAGAAGCAGCCTTGGGCTTATCCACACCAGGTGATGGTCAGCTGATGGCAAGTTGGAAGCAGAAATTAAGATTTAGCTGACTAGTTCAGCTTTGTTCTCTAAGCAGAAGAAAAAGGAATAATGTCTTAAAATTGACTTGCAATATTACTTAATTGAAGTCTCCCATTTCTGTCCTTATAAGAATAGCTTCATGATAGCCATAGACTATATATTGTGTTGGCCAAAAGGCTCTTTCGTGTTTTTCCATAAGATGTATGGGAAAGCCTGAACGAGCTTTTTGGCCAACCCAATACATTTTAATCCAGTGATAACAATGGAAGAAAATGGAGATTTTTTCACCCAACACTTTTCTTGTAGAAGAGAAATAAAGATTGATGGAAAATTATAATGCCCCTGGGATTCATAACACTGGCTCTTTCTTATAGCTATAAAGTACTCGAGATTTATTATTAGGATTATTCTCTAATTTTACGTTAAATCCAGAATAGCCAAATATACCCAAGCAACCTTAAGAGACCATCTTTATGGCATAAAATTGCCTAATAAAGATGAATCACAAATTGGAGAAACACTTGTCATAACTACACATATTCCCTTAATCTTAACATAAATCATGCAACACAAATTATATATGTAAGAATGTATTGGTTAGCATAACACTGGCTGCTATAACAAACAGCACCAAAATACAATAGAATTCTATTTCATTTTTCATATAACAGTCCATTGTGGATGTTTCTAGTTGGTAGACAACATGCTTCCACATGGTAATTTAGAGAACCATATTTTTTTCATAATGTGGCTCCATCATCCTCTAGGACTTTGCTGGAAAAGGGAAAGAGACAGTAGAGATGCCCCCATATGCCTTTTAACAAGCTGGCACTGACATTTCATTGGCAAGAACTGGTCAAGTGCCCCGCTAGGTGCAAAGATAGTTAGGGGGCTTGTAAACATTGTTCTTGTCTAGGCAGCTGCCACCCAGGAATAGCAGACACTATGAAAGGGTGAATGTAAATGCGGGGGATAACTTGTCATCTTTTACCATGTAGACCAAGATAATGGAATTCAAATCTACTATACCTAGAATTACTCTGAATTGACTGCCACTTATATAAGACCCCAAAGATAAGTCAGCAGAGTAACCATTTTATGTTCCAAATCACCTCTGCAGACCTCATGAAAAAAAGAGATCCATCAGAGAAAGGATTTGGCCTTAAAGACTTAAAAAAGAGTATTTCTATAAAACACCTTGTAATTGGGTTTATCAGATTCCCCATTCCAAACCCTGTGGGTTTAACAGTCACATCACCAAATTTTGATAAAGGAGGAAATAGGAAAATAGGCATCTCAAATTATTTAGCAAGTCCCTTCCAGAGGAGCTGCTTAGAATAGGGTCAAAAGCCTATTCCAGGCATAAGTGTCTTTTTCTTCCCAGTGAGGAGCGCCTTGCCACAGATTCAGAACACCAGTGCGATGTGGTCATGTCTCCACTCATGCAGCAAAGAGGATGGCAGCCAATCCCTGAGCTGGGAGGACTCGGCAGACTTCTGGGTAGTTGCCTATCACGTCCAAAGACATACTTATAGAATATATTACCCAGATACTCTGGAAGTTGCAAATTGACCTGCAAGGTGGCTTTTTTTTTAAATTTCTAATTTAGGTGCTAACACTGACAAACCAGAAGATTTAACATGAAAATCCATATTGCTAGCTTCCTTTGAAAAATCAGATGAAGCAACCTTGGGAAGGTATATGGCAGCAATCTAGTTGGCAATTTTGGGTGGCTCCTCTTTGTAACCAAGGACCCAAGGACCACCCTCTGCAATCGCACAGTTCTTGCCTGGCCCCAATCTCTCATTTACCTTTCTATCTGGCCCCATTTCAGTTTTCTGTTTCTGAGAAAATTCATTAGAGTTGCCAATTTGACCTGATATGGATAATTCAGGAGTAAAAACCAGACTGCTCCAAACCCCTCCAAGGCCAAGAGATCAAATGTCTAGTTTCCCCTCAGATTGAGTTGTAAACGGTCAACCTAAAACCACAGTAATTTAAGCAGAACACGTAAACATCATGTTTAGAAGGAGTGACCATCTAATTAGAAAATACTTGTTCCCTAAACATCAAAATCAATTATCCTTATAAAACCCGAGTATGGCTAACCACTCTTGAAATGCACATTTACAAAAAGAAAAAGAAAAACCAAAACTAATTTTAGGTGATTGGGAGAAGAGCATTCTCTAGGGATGTGGCTGAGTTCATTCTGGGACACAACACAGCCTGTCTCTTGCTTTTTAAATGCACAGGATTTAAATCAAGAGGGAGAGCAGTTTTGGCTGGGGCTCAAGTGTGGGTAATTAAGAATTAAAAGCAGTTAAGACAGGTGTGTGCAGGTGAGGACACTGATCTGAAGGGAGGCCCACATCAGGACAGGACCTCCTTGAGAATAAGTCTTGGGAGGCCACACTGGCAGGTTTGAAGGGCTCCCAGCACAAGACTTTCCTAGGAGGACATTTCCCTGGGACTCCCACTTCTCTGAGATGATTGCAGCACCATCTGCACTATAAACATTTGTTTCTAATGTGACTCAGCATAGGAACTGAAATCATAATGTAAGTTCAATTCTTCCCTGCTGGTGGTATTCCACTTGATGGAGAAAAAATACACACTTCGTCTAAAAATAATTAGCCCTTGCATGGCTTTTATTTCCATTGGCTTGAGGCTTTTCATTGATTCTTTTAGGGTTTCTGTGGTTGAGAGAATGGGATTCTTCTGGTATTGCCTTCTTAGCCTCTGTCCAGTGCACATAAATCACACTTTACTGTCATGCCCTTGCTTCTGATGGAGCAGCTAAATCAGGAGCCACAAACTGAAGACTAAACTGAGCTTTTCATTTGACTCTTGGTACTTGTTAACATTTTTGAATTTGAGTGTTTTTTTTTTTTTTTTTTTTTTTTTGCGGTACGTGGGCCTCTCACTGTTGTGGCCTCTCCCATTGTGGAACACAGGCTCCGGACGTGCAGGCTCAGCGGCCATGGCTCACGGGTCCAGCTGCTCCATAGCATGTGGGATCTTCCCAGACTGGGGCACGAACCTGTGTCCCCTGCATCGGCAGGCGGACTCTCAACCACTGTGCCACCAGGGAAGCCTGAATTTGAGTGTTTTAAACATGAAATACAATTCCAGTTGGCCACAGGTGTTGGTACTCCTCTACTGCCTTATACCAAACCTACTTCACAGATTTATGTTGTTTCTTGGTCCCCATGGATATTTGAATTTAGAGATTTTGAAATTAATATTCCTGTATTAAATTGATTCACGCATGAAAAGTCTTAAGAACAGTGCATGCCATACAGTAAACACACAGTAAATTGCAATTACTACTTTCATTGTATTACCATCATTATTTTTGTGGTTCTATATTTCATTGCAATTTGCTACCAATATTTACTAGATTGGTTCTATCCCAAGAGATCTTTCTTTTTCCTTTAAACTGGATTTTTTTAATTCCAATTTTCCATTTGCTTATCCTTTCTTGGAGTATCCAACTCTTTACAGAAATAATCTGATTAAATTAGACTGCACTTAATGGCAAACAGGAAAACAGCCAGCTGACCAAATAAACAGATCCTAAACTGAAGAATTACATAGGGGGAGTGAACAGCCAGTGTCTTCCAAGCACGACAGACACAAACAGAAAAGCCCAGTGAAGGCTTAGAAATAGACCAGGTTAACTGCAGCTGGATTAGAGCCCCTTTTGTTTTCCAAGAGACTGAATAGGCGCACCTTGTTTTACTGCACTTCACTTTATTGCACTTTGCAGATACAGCTTTTTTTTTTTAACAAATTGAGGGTTTTTGACAGCCCCGTGTCAAGCAAGTCTATCAGCACCATTTTTCCAAGAGCATTTGCTCACTTCTTGTTTCTGTCACATTTTGGTAATTCTCATAATATTTCAAACCCTCCACCAGCAAAGAGATTACAACTCACTGAAGGCTCAGAAGATTGCCAGTAATTTTAACAATAACATATTTTTAATTAAGTTATATACATTTTTTTTAGACATAATGCTATTGCACATTTAGTAGACTATAGTATTGTATAATCATAACTTTTATATGCACTGGGAAACAAAAAATTTATGTAACTTTCATTATTGCAATATTTGCTTTATTGCGGTGGTCTGGAACTGAAACTACAGTATCTCTGAAGTATGCCTGTACTCTATTATTAAGAGGGCATGTCAGTAAGACCCTATGCCATGCAACCCCTCCTCAGCATCACTTTTCATTAACAGACACTTCCCAGTTATTTGTGACAGCAACTTTAATATCCTAGACACATAAGGAAAATACATTGAAGTTATTTGTTATTCTTCTATCAACACACAGAATATCAGGTTATTAAGGTCTTCACAAATCCTGTTTTTACAGAGGGAAGGGGTTGTCCTGGAATGGTGGGAATGGAGCCTGGATTAGGAGGCAAGAGTTTGGTGTTCAGATCTTGATTCTGCACTAAACCACCTGGGTGGTAGGCTTCAGTTTCCTTATTTAAAAAATAATAGTTAATAATGTGCAGAATGTGTATTCACTCAAGTATCTTAGCTTCCTTAGTCCAGAGCACAGGTCTTCAAAGATTTCGACCATCTTTTGGTAGTTGAAGTACAATAGCAACTTTCAGTTTGACAAGGTGTCTCTGGACCATGATTAATCATTTTGGTAGAATCAAAATTGTTTTTCTCTTTCACATTCATTTTTATTCCCAGATATGATAGTCCTCTGTTGAGTCTTCCTACAGAAAGCACCAAACTAAAAATAGAGAAGTCCTAGTGTTACTAAACCCAACTTGGATCCGCTTGTTCACTGCACAGCAAAGCCAATCTACTGACACTGGGTTGTAGTGAAGGAAAGTACAGCATTTATTTGCAGGGCGCCAAGCAAGGAGAATGAGCAGCTCATGCTCAAAAGACGTGAAGTTCCCAATGGCTTTCAGGGAAGGGTTTTTAAAGGCAATATTTGAGGTGAGGGCTGCAGAGTGCATGACTTTCTTCTGATTAGTTGGTGTTGAGGTAACAGGGTGGTGTCTCAGAATCTTAATCATCAGCCTTCTTGTTCCAACCAGTTTGGGGTCTATGTGCTTGTGGTCAGCATGTAGGACTCTGTTTTATCACTGACTATTGTTTAAGCTGTCATTACTTCTCTTGCTTAACTGCTTTTCCTTTGTTTCTGCATTCCTTCACTTCACTAATTAGTAACTGCTTCTGCCTGCTCTTTGAAACTCAGGGAAGGCCTAGGAGACTAAAAGCCTTTTTCTTCAAACAAGAAACAGGGGACATAGAGGAGCTTTTGTACCCAGGAGGGTCCTGCAGGGCTCTGCTCAGTTTCAATCTCCCCTTTTCTTTGATACTCCTCAATCTTAAGGGGAACCAGGGTGGGATAAGAAAGGGAATAAAGTTTTGGATAGAGAGGTTAGTCATAAACTTGGCAGGGGAACTCTGTTTTAGGGGGACTTGATTTCACTAGACCTTAATAGCAGGCATCTATAAGGAGAGAATACTCCAGCTCTAACACAAAACTTTCAAGGTCTAGAATGCACACGTTAGCTGGGATGAAGTGGCTTAGCAAGTAGCATAATTTTTGCCTTATGTTTTAGTATATAGTCAGCCCTCCATATCCATGGGTTCCATATCTATGGATTCAACCAACCTCAGATTGAAAATCTTTGAAAAAAGTTTCAGCAAGTTACAGAAAGCAACACTTGAATTTACTACATGCCAGCAACTATTTACTTAGCATTTACATTGAATTTACAACTATTTACATAGCACTGACATTGTATTAAGTATTATAAGTAATCTAGAGGTGATTTAATAGGAGGATGCTCATACGTTATATGCACCATTTCATATAAGGGACTTGAGCATCCTCAGATTTTGGTGAGGCCTTCACCACAGAATTTCATGAACATTTTTGAGAGAAATTATGGGAGTCATGGGGGAACTGCTACAATAATACTGCATAAAAACACAAAACTTCTCTGACAATAATAAATATTTATATAGTTCACGACTTTACAGAGTTCAGCTGATCTGGGCTGAGCATAGCTGATCTTAGTTGAGCTCTAGACTCCTAATAGATGGAGCTTTTTAGAAACAGAGCCAGATCTTGCCCTGCATAATTTTCATATTTTCTTATAATAAACAGGTATTCCATTGATAAGAAGAAAAAAATAAAGAGAAAAGCTCTAAGTTGAAATTCAAGTAAATGCACATTTGTAATGCATTCATTAATAAAGACTTTTTTTAAAAGAGTGAAATATATGGCATTTAATATACATTTAATTTAGTTTATAAATTAATCATATTAATTTATTAAAATAGTTTAGAGTATAATAAAATCTACTACTAATCCATGATAAAAGGAAGAATCTACCAAAGTTATAATTTAGCCACAACTGGGTCAATTTTTAAATAAAAAAAATATAAAATTAGATTATTATTATTATTGTGATATTGTGATTGTGATTTATAATAAGGAATATACATTTGGTCTTCATCCCAGTTCCTGGCACAGAGCTCCTGAAACCCTTGAATTTCCTAAGTGTTAAGAGCAATAAAGATGTCTTTTGTTATGTTAATGAGGTGACTTTGGGGAAGCACCTAAGGATGGGGCTGGTTGTCAGGGGACCTAAGCTAATGATTGGAGAGTTGAAACTTTCACATCCATCCTTCTGACCTCCTCTGGGGAGAGGGCAGGGGCTGCAAATTGAGTTCACTGGCCAGTGGCCAACCAGTTACATCAGTCATGACTACATAGAAAGCCTACACAAAACCCCAAAAGGACAGGGTTCAGAGCTCTTCCACATTGGTGAACACATGGAGACTGGGGAGAGGGGTCCACCTGGAGAGGGCATGGAAGCTCTGTGCCCTTTCCTCATACCTTGTCCTGTACATCTGGCTGTTCCTGAGTTGTGTCCTTTTATAATAAACCAATGAGGTGCAGTGGTTGAGAATCTGCCTGCCAGTGCAAGGGACACAGGTTCAAGCCCTGGTCTGGGAAGATCCCACATGCCACGGAGCAACTAGGCCCGTGAGCCACAACTACTGAACTTGAGGAGCAACTGGGCCCATGAGCCACAACTACTGAGTCTGCGCATCTGGAGCCTGTGCTCTGCAACAAGAGAGGCTGGGACAGTAAGAGGTCCATGCACTGCGATGAAGAGTGGCCCCCACTTGCCGCAACTAGAGAAAGCCCCCACACAGAAATGAAGACCCAACACAGCCAAAAATAATAATAATAAATTAATTAATTATAAGAAACCAATGATCTAGTAAGAAAATGTTTCTCTGAGTTCTGTGAGCAAGTCTACCAAACTAATCCAAGTGAGAGGATCGTGGGAACCTCCAAACTATAGCCAGTCAGGCAGAAGCACAGGTGACAACCTGGACTTGCAATTGGCCTCTAAAGTTGGGGGAGGGGTGAGGGGCAGTCTTGTAGGACTCAGCCCTTAACCTGGGGGATCTGACACTATCTCCAGGTATATATAGTGTCAGAATCGAATTCAGTTGTAGGACACTCAGCTGGTGTCACCGAGAATTGCTTGGTGGTGTGGGGAAAAATACCCCCATATCTGAACTGGGTGCAGAATCATAACTATGAAAATTAGATTATTAAAAATTACCAGAAAATGTTAGTTTAAGTGTTTATTTGGCATTTTCTCACATTTCATATATTTTTTTTTTCATAAGTTAAAAATGGAAACAGCCTATCAAGCACCATAGGGTCTTGTCCACCAATGACCTAAGAGAAATCGGTGTCTAGGTCAGGTGCAATATATCTATACTGAAGGTCCCCCAGTCTAACCTAAATGAAATCCGCTGTTTCTTAAACATATGGCCCCACGCTTTTCTCCCTTTCCCTACATTTTTTGGAAACGAAACTTTAACTGCATGCTTTGCTGAACTAAAATTGAGGCAAATTCATGACGAGGTCTGAATGGTGGTAAATGGAAACTGTCAGACACCAGGCTGAGATTTCACTTATGCCAGAGTGTGTCAGTGTAAAAACCCCACCTGGGGAGAAACTGGCCATTGCCTTCTTATATCTGATGTTCCAGAGTGTTGTCCCCAGTGCTGAGGGTGGAGCTGTGTGTGAAGGTGCCTTTACCACATCATGGCAATGTGAATCTCAGGCCCTGTGGGTATCTCTCTCATAGAGTGTTTCCTTCTTGGTTTATTGGAATTCACATGCCAGCATGACATATTCATAAATACCCAATATTTGATATTTGGGGAGAATAGGGGACTTTCAATACTCAGGCCAAGCCATTTTTATCAGGCACTTTTTGATGTGGAAAAAATAAAAGCTCATTCAAACAGATCCACAATCTATTATTCGAGACTCTTGGGACCTCTTATTTTCCGAAATTCATAATTTTTCTGATTTTAGAAAAGGAATATGATGCATATACCATAAGCATTCTATCCCAAGGGCGCCCAGGTCACCCTCATAATCAAACAAATTAATATGTCTACAGTACCATGTATGGACATTCACAAGAAGTGGGATTAAATAAGGATTATTAATAGCATTATATCAAAGTCAATGATTTTGTTACAAATTTATAAAAAAACTTCTCAATTTCAGAATTTTGGGGATCTTAGAATTGCAGATAAGGGATTATGGATCTCTATTAAGTTTGGCAAAGTTAATACATAGTACTTAATACATAATAATAAGGGATTACTGATCTGTACTAATTTTGGCAAAACTTCTCTGACATAGAAGTGAGAACAAAAAGGAATTGAACTAAAGGGGATATTCTCAAGCTGCTGGCACTGAAGAAAGGGGGGGCAGGACACTGCAGGGCAGATGACCTGAGGACTCTCTTCATCCCAGGTGGTTAGGGGTCAGACTGCACTGAAGCTGCAGATAGAGGACATACAGCCAGGATTGAGACCAAAAGTAGGATTGGGAGCTCAGAGTAGAACCAAGACAGGAGGATCGTCAATGTGTCCAAAGTAGATCAGCCACATCGGCATCACCCGGGAGCTGCTGAGAAATGCAAGCTCTTGGGCGTTTAGGAAAAGCATTTAGTCTCTCACGCCATTTCTAAGATTAAGCTCCCTGCTTCTCATTCAATAAGCAAAGAGAATTTTATTCAAAATC
This sequence comes from Mesoplodon densirostris, assembly GCF_025265405.1. Classification (NCBI taxonomy): domain Eukaryota; kingdom Metazoa; phylum Chordata; class Mammalia; order Artiodactyla; family Ziphiidae; genus Mesoplodon; species Mesoplodon densirostris. Next base: position 75,550,795 of record NC_082676.1, read on the forward strand.
CTGGGTTTCATCTGGGCTCTGAGCGGCAGAGCATCCTAGCAGGCAGCACCCACCGCCCCTCACCCCACTTCTACCAGATGCCCAGCTTTGACTTGTTTTATGGCTGAGGCCAGCATAAGTCTGCATTTGAAGAAAGGGTTCTGTGACTTTCAAAAGTCTGAAAATTCTCCAGAGCATTAAACAGATAAATTTGAAGGCAGTTTAAAAGGTAGGTAAAACAGTTTATTAAGCAAATAAAATTCAGAAAGAAAAAGAGGAATCAGAATAAACAGGTGATGTCATTAAAATCCTCTGGGTGAGGCTGCACTTCATAAAGATAGCAGTTCAGGTTAGCTATATGAGTATGCTCAGTTTGTAAAATGCATTTAGCTTCTGGTTAGAAACAGCTTCTGGGTGAGGCTGCACTTCATAAAGCCCACGCCTTGACCGTCTGTCCACTCCAATTGACTTTGTGGCTCTCCCAGCCTGATTCATGGCTGACCTTGACACCTTCAGCTATTGGTAGTTGCCAGTCTCTATGCTTAAGAACTTCACATCACTGCATATTATTTCTGTAAACTTTTTCAACAGACCTACCGCTGCATGTGTGTGTGTGTGTATTTATTTATATTACCATCAGGTCTTTAGCTTTATTATGCCACACATAACCTGAACTTGACTTTTAGCTGTGGACAAATGACATGTCCAACGAGCCTTAGTTTTACATCATGATATTAAAACTAATTGATCCCTCCCCTATTTGTACATCTCTTTCAAGGAGTTTCTACATGGGTGGTTATAGAAACCTAAATGACATAAAATCATCCTCTTTCTTGCTGTCTCCCAGCTGCAGGTGGAGCTAGAGCAGGAGTACCAAGACAAGTTCAAAAGGCTGCCCCTGGAGATTTTGGAATTCGTGCAGGAAGCCATGAAAGGGAAGATCAGTGAAGACAGCAATCACAGCTCTGCCCCTCCCCTGCTGACCTCAGACCCTGGAAAACTGAACCACAAGCCTCCTTCCAGTGAGAAGCTGGAAGGAGAAAACCCAGGAAAAGAATTTGATACTCCCCTGTGATTGTTTCTTCCTGGCCTTCAGAACACGCATGGCCACTCCAGCTCCATCGGACTCTCTCTTCTTACAAAGATCACTGCCCAGGAGCATCTTCCTGAGAAGCATCCCTTAGATTAAAATCCACACTGGAGGGAGAGTTCCAGAAGGATCCATGCAGCTTCCCCATACCCAGGCTCCATGTGTTATGTGGAAACTACTGCAGGTCTACTAGTGAAGGGTGCATGTATGTGGTGGGATTTTGGTTTTCTTTCCAGTAATAAATTCAAAGCAGGCAACTTCCATGGAACATATAATGAAGGACAGTGTCTTCTTTGAAGAAAAGCAAGCTCATGTTTTTAGTTGAAGCTCTGGTGTACAGTATGTCAAAGTAATAGGAATAGTTGAGAAATGCATAGCACTATTTAACACTATTGAACAGCCAACTTTGAACATTTTTTTTCCTAACTGCCCCTCAACTACCATATCTTCGAGTTAACATGCATATTAAATTGTTTCATCCTTTGCTTTGCAAGCACTGGCGGCTTGCAATTTGCTAATTTATTTATCACAGAGACATCAGTGTATTTGTTGCTGACATGGCTATATTGGATACCATAGTGATCAAATAGGCTGGTTTTCTGCCTTGATTGTGTCCTTGTCCAGTGAAGCCATCCCCAGACTTGGTGACATGGCTTGTACATTTGGCTGCGTGAGCAAGTTGGCCACACAATTCCAGGCAGTGTGCTATCTGAGTCGACTATTTGCACTCAAAGTCTGGGTATTCGTTGGTCATTGGCTTAAAATCATTAAACAACTACAAAGATCTTTTTAATTGAATAAAAACAGTTGAGCTGATGTATGATGATCAGAGATTCAGTCAGAGTGAATAGGTTCCAGCAGTTATTTTGTTGTCTGATTTTCTTTATGGTTCATTTATTTTTAATATAGAGATAAAGATTAAATATTTATCTAGAGACTACACAGACCCACATAAATGGTATATGTTATCTCCATGCATACATGTATGCACTCAGCCATATAAGTACATACATATACACCACATACACATACACACACACATTCATATGAGTGTGGATATGAGTTTCTTAATTAGCAATAACCCAGATCTCTTCCACAAGACGTAAAACCAAATTCAATGATAGAGAAGAAAATGGTCAAATATCTACATTATGTGGATATTAAATTACATTAAAATTCTAAGAAACAATTGATGGAGGCTTTGATGTAAGTTGAGGTAGATTGAGAACTTAGAATATGACTTTGATGTATATTTTGTAAGATCAAAAACTGGATTTTAAGTATTTTAAGCTTGTTTTAATGGTCAGAATATATAAAAATGTATAGGACAGCAATATGGAACTGTATTAGTATCTTCCATAATTTTAAAATCTGACGGATTTCAATTTATTGCTCACATAAAAAAATCTTCCATTATATATTTACTATGTACATTTAATAACTGTCTTTTTGTTAAGTTCCTATGTTAAGTGGCATAGGAGAAACAAATTATATTATGGTAAAACTGATTTAAAACATTATTGAAAGGTCTTAAGTAAGAGAGAATAATTATATAGAGGAAAATATAACTTAGAGATTAACACAAAGAACATTGAAGTTAAAGCCCTGAAGCAAGATGTGCAGTTTTATTTTACTTTAAACCTGTCTGATTGTAGCTTAGCAAAACATTTTAAAACACAAAAACTAGTTGTGTCCTGAAAATTGTGTTTTAAGAATTTAATATTTTTATGGAAATTATTCTATTTAACTTTAAGCAATAATTAAGGATCACAATTAAGTTTTAATCAAAATGAGGGCTTAGTTCAAACATTAGGAAGGAGTGTTTGATTAAAAAACACATCTAGGGAAAAAAATCCCATCCCCTTTGGAGATGATTATATTTTGATCTAAAGGATTTATGGTGTTAATTAGACACTTAATAAAACTTAACTTCCACTGAATGAGAACTCTTTTGTAAATCATTCTACTTTTGCACCTTGAAAGAAAGGCATTAATCATAAGGAAGCAAGAATGGTCAAAATAGAATGCTGCATTTTTATAAACAAAATTACAGACTGGCTAAAATTGCAGAAGAATGAACTAATAATAGCATTAATAACCAAATGCAATGGTAATTATTACAGAACATTGTATCACATTTTAGTCCAGAGATAGACTAAAGTTGAATAACCTTGACTTACACAAAACTGTTTTGGTAGTTGGATTTCATTACCTTAGCAACTGTAGTCATTTTGCAATATGTTTGTATTTGGCCATTTCCTGTAATCACATTTTTATATCTGTAAAATGACACTTTTTGAAGTTGTGGGGGTAGCGTGTAACACTGTCCATCTTGCATCATTGAAGTTACTACAGTGATACTATCATTTAATAATATTAATATTACTTGAAATAGAATAAGATAAAGAAAAAAGGGTCTATATGATGTGCAGTTTTGTGCCTTTCTGTATTTGCCTTGTTCTTTGTTGAATGTGTGAAACTCCGTACTGTGGTTTTTCCTATAATAGAGAGTAGAGCTGTGTATTAAATTAGACTATGCCCTATGATACCCTTACACTACTGAGAATAGCGTGGTTTTGGCCATGTACTGAGAATTTTCAGAGTTCTAATGACATGCCATGTGTTTTTGTTTCTTAACAGTTCATTTTACCATTTCAATATCACCATATAATAATTAATACTCCTATGATAGATAAGCTGTGATTAAATAATTTTGGAAGAAAGGGCCATTGCTTGCATTACTTTGAATTTAATGTTGTGCTTGTGCACTGTATAAATATTGTTTGTGATGGATTGGACATTGTGACTTTTGCCTTTTCAGAAGAAAAAAAGATAGGACAAAGTATTTGAAGCTCTTAAAATGTACATATTTTGGTTCTTCTATCTCAAATTATTTAAAATGCATAATTCACATTTTTGTAATAATTCTATGCAATTTTGTGGCATGATGTTTCTTCCACTTGTAATTTTATGTGCTTTCATCACAAATCCAAAGGAAACAATAAAAATTTCTTAACACAACCCAGCTGTTATTTCGTGGTGTTGGGGCCAAACTTCTTCTGATGGGAAGGAAGGTGAGAGCAGCACTGATGCCAATTTTTAGCGAAGTAATGCCCACCCTGATGGGGCACATCAGTGCCTGTGCAGGAAATCAGGAGGCTGCAATGCTTGGGTCGGAGGGCACAGTTGTCATCAGTCCACCACCTCCTTCCGGGAATGGCGTTAAACTTGCCCATTGCTCCCATATTCAGGATCCTCCCTTTCTCCCTCCTTCCTTGACCAAAGCTAAGAAAGGCAAAATTGTCAAAAGTTTTTTTTGACAAATAGTGGATGTGACAAGAACTGACAGAGTATTTGATACAAGTTTCTTTATACAACAGATAAAAAAAAAAAGAGTTGGCCACACTGATTTTTGAAAAAGAAATATACATTTGAGTTATGAGGATGTCTCCAAATGCAATATGTTAGTTAGTTATGGCTATGCTACACATTACTCCAAAGCCTAGTGGATTAAAGCAATAAGAATTATTTCTTAATCTCTCAAAGTTTTTGTGGGTCAAGAATTCAGACAGGGCAGAGCATAGATGCCATGTCTCTACGCCATGATATCTGGGGCTTTGGCTGGAAGATTAGAAGGCTGGGAGCTGGAATTTTCCAAAGACTAATTTACTTTCATGTCTGGTGGTTGATGATACATCACTGAGAGAGTAACTGGGGCTCTGGGCTGGACCACAACACGTGTCCTCTCCACATGGCCTGGGCTTTCTCACAATATGGTGGCTGGACTCCAAGTACGAGTTTCCCAAGTGAGAAACAGGCAGAAACTGGATCAAAATTTTTATGACTGAACCTCTACATAGCATACTATCGCTTCTGCTGGACCCCGTTCATTGGTGTTGTCACAAGCCCCTTCCCAGATTCAAGGGGAGGGAACAAATACAGACCCCATCTTGCTTTGGGAGCAGTGTTGCTCACACTGAAGTATATGAATATATAGGCGTCTTTGGAAAATGTAATCTGCCACATACAGTATACACCAAACTGAATTTCCTTACACTCAAACCTGCTCCACATCCTTTGTTTCCTTCCTCAGTGAATAAAACCAATATCAATTCAGTTGCCCAAGACAAAAGGTGGGCATCATCCCTGACAGCTGGCTCTCCATCATCCCCTTTCCAATAATTCACCAACCTGGGTCAATTCTGACCCTGTGGAATAGCCCCCAGCTTCATTCACTTTCTATCCTCTCTGCTAATACCCAAGTTCAGCCACCATCCCCCCCCACTGCCTACCACGGTTCTAAACGGTTTCCATGCCTCAAGTCCTAAATCATGTAACCATTTCTCCATACTGGAGCAAGACTGATCATACAAGAGCAAAAATGGAATTAAAAGCCTTTAATGGACCCCAGTGGTCCTCAGGATAAAGTCTAAATCCCTTAATAATTGTTTGAGATCTTACATGATTTGGTTCATACATAACTCTCCACTCCTGCCTTATGAACCATCTCACCTCCTGGGCTTTTAAAATACTATTCCCTCGACTACTTATACCCTTTCTGTTCCTCTTTCCCTTGAACCAGTCCTGAAAACACACTTATACAAACAAAGGTTCTCTCTTTTCCTTGTCTCTTATTCATCTTTAGGTTTATAGACTAAATGTCACTGCCTCTAGAAAGACTTCTTTGATCCACCCAAGATCCCCATCATCTGTGCTCCCATTGCATCCTATATCACTTATTTCTTGCTGCATAACAAACACCACCAACACTTGGTGTTGTAAACAACCATGTTCCATTGATTGTGAGTCTACAGATAAGTGCCAAGCTATGCTGATCTGGGCTGGGACAGGCTGATCTCATCTGGGCTCATCTGTACATCTCTAGTCAGCTAGGAGTTGGCTGGTGGCTGATCCTGCCTGGGTTCTTTTACATGTCTGGGGCCTTGACTGGAACAACTGTGCTGATCTGGCTCTTCTCCATGTGCTTTTTCCACTCTTTGGCAGGCTAGCCATGGGTTTTTCACATGTCCAAGGCGGGATCTGGAGAACAAGCAAAAGCGTTCAAGCCCTCTTGAAGTCTAAACTCAGAACTAATACACCATTACTTCCACCACATTCTATTGGTGAATGTAAGAGACAAGACCAGCCCTGATCAAGATTAAAAGGCTACTATGTTGTTATAGGGAAAATGATGTGGACACAGGGTGGCTACTAATACAATTAATCCATGAACACCATGTACTTTCTTTCACATATAGAGTGCATACCAACTGCAACGTACTGGCCCTCTTACTTAAATACATCCTCCATTGACACCTTTGATGTCAAGGGTCATGTCTCATTCACTACTGAATCCCCAAACCCACCATAGTGAAATTTCTCATTAAATACTGCATTTGCAGTGAATAAATTTGTTTACCCATCCAGCTATTAGTACTAAGATAGAAAAAAAATAACAATTGATATGTGAATAATAAATGTCATTAACTCAAAGCTACAGTGTTGTTTAGGCACCTCATGAGTCAGCAGCACCCTGATAGGAGGGCTAGACCACACAGAGCCATGTTCTTTAACTTTTACTTACGGCACCAACCCCAAAGCACAAAACTACTTATGATAGATGAAATTAGGTCAATCACCAAATAGTAGATTCTGGATCACAGGTGGGGAAAGCTAGGCTCACCTTGGATTCCAGGCATACCAACAGCTTCTTTCTGCCCACGAGAGAGAACTCAGGAGCCATTCTTTGTCTCCTGGAGTCCCTGCACTGTTCATTTGTTTCTTTGACCCTTCTGCATATATTTTTAATTACAGTTTTATTAAGCTATAATTCACATACATAAAGTTCACCTTCTTAAAGTACACATTTCAATGGTTTTTAGTATAGTCAAAAGTTGCTCATCAATCACCACTCTTAATTCCAGAACATTTTCCTCTCCCCAAAAAGAAACACAATACTCATCAACAGTCACTTCCCATTCCTCCTTTTCCCCTCTTTCCTCTCCTTAGTCCCTGGAAACCACTAATCTATCTTCTGTCTCTGAGGATTTGTCTATTCTGGACATTTTAAATGATTAGATTTATACAATATGGGGTCTTTTGTGTCTGGCTTCTCTCATTTAGCATAAAAATTTTAAGGTTCAGTTTTCAACATGGATCAGTGCTTCATTCCTTTTAATAGTTGAATAATACACTATTGTGTAGACATTGTATTTCTTCATTCATCACTTGATGGACATTTGGTTTGTTTCCACTATCTGACTATTATAAATAATGGTGCTATAAACACTCATGTATAAATTTTTGCATGGAAATATGTTTTCAGTTCTCTTGGGTATATACCTAGGAGTGGAACTGCTAGTTCAAATGGTAACTCTGTTTAAGATTTTGGAGCTGTCAGACAGTTTTCCATTTTACAGTGCACCATTTTACATCCCCAGCAATATATGTAGATTCCAATCTATCCACATCCTTGCCAACACTTGTTGTTTTCTGCCTTTTTGATTATTGCCATCCTAGTGGATATGAAGAGTATTTCACTGAAGTTTTGATTTACATTTTCGTGATGACTAATGATGTTATGTGACTTGGCCATATGCATATCTTTGGAGAAACGCCTATTCAAATCCTTCGTGCATCTTTAATTGGGTGGATACTTATTTTAAAATCTTGGTCCCCTTTCTTGATTTTTGTCCTCCAGTCCCTATTGTACCTGTCTACCCCAAAGCTTAGTCTAAAAAGCCTCTCTCAGTTATCATTCTTCCCTGGGCCACTGAAGAGCTGGAGGTTATTTGGAAAACGGTGCTGGTTATTTTCTATGTGAAGTCAGAAAGTCACTTGTCTGCTTTCTTTTTTTTTTTTTTTGCGGTACGTGGGCCTCTCACTGTTGTGGCCTCTCCCATTGCGGAGCACAGGCTCCAGACGCACATGACTCATGGGACTAGCCATTCCACGGCATGTAGGATCTTCCCAGACCAGGGCACGAACCCATGTCCCCTGAATCAGCATGCAGACTCTCAACCACTGTGCCACCAGGGAAGCCCTGCTTTTTTTTTTTTTTAACTGAATGTCAAGTATTTGTTTATTTTCCCAGATTTCACTCTTCCTTTTAAAAACAAGCAGCAAAATAAGTCTCATAAATGTGGGTTGAATTCACTGGGATTCAGTGACATTTTATGGAAGGAAGTTTATTAAGGACAAGTGTCATGGGATATTGCCATGAAAATATTTGTTGCATAGCCTTTAAGAATTGAAGTGAATTACATAACATGCTATCAAGAAGCTTAATGTGTCAATAATAAATATATCAATAACAAAGAAAAGATCTTGCCAAATAAACCCTGACTCTTCATCAAACATAAAGGAACATCCCAATTTCAGAAAGGTTAAAAGTAAAAGTGTATCCAAGCATACTACTAAAGAAAATCATCAAATCACAAGGGAGGAAACAAAAAGAAAAAGAAATGAACAGAGAAGAAGGACAAAAATCAATGGGGAAAAAAGTAATAAAATGGCAATAAGTACGTACCTATCAATAATTACTTTAAATGTCAATGAAATAAATGTTCCAATCAAAAGACATAGAGTGGCTTATTGAATTTTAAAAAAAGACTCATCTATATGCTGCCCATAGGAGACTCACTTCAGGGCTAAAGACACAAAGACACTGAAAGTGAGGGGATGGAAAAATATATATCATGCAAATGGAATTGACAAGAAAGCAGGGGTAGCAATATCAGACAAAATAGACTTTAAAAGAAAGGCTCTAACAAAAGACAAAGAAGCACATTATATAATGACAAAAGTATCAATACAAAGAGAGAATATTACACTCATTAACATTTCATCAGAGAAATGTAAATCAAAACTATGAGATATCACCTCACACCTGTCAGAATGGTTATCATCAAAATATCTACAAATAACAAATGTTGGCAAGGATGTGGAGAAAAGGTAAGCCTTGCATTCTCTTGGTGGGAATGGAAAGCAGTAAGGACGTTCCTCAAAAAAACAAAAATAGAACTACCATATGATCCAGCAATCTTATTCCTGGGTATATATGCAGAAACAAAGAAAACACTAATTCAATAAAACACATGCACCCCAATGTTCATAACATCATTATTTACAGTAGCCAACTTATGGAAACAACCTAAGTGTCTATCAACAGATGAATGGATAAAGAAGATGTGGCATATTACTCAGCCATAAAAAGAATGAAATTCTGCCATTTGCAGCAATGTGGATGGACCTAGAGAATATCATACTTAGTGAAATAAGTCAGACAGAGAAAGACAAATACTCTATGATATCACTTATTTGTGGAATCTAAAAAATAAAACAAACAAATATATATAGCAAAACAGAAACAGACTCAAAGATATAGAAACCAGACTAGTGGTTGCCAGTGGGGAGAGGAAAGTTAGGAAGGGCAAGATAGGGGTATGGAACTTGGAAATACAAACTACTATGCATAAAAATAAATAAGCAACAAGGATCTATTGTATAGAACAGAGAATTATAGCCATTACTTTGTAATAACTTTTCATGGAGTATAATCTGTAAAAATACCAAATCACTATGCTGCATACCTGAAATCAATATAATACTGTAAATCAATTAGACTTCAATTTTTAAAACAATTTTAACAATTTTTTAAAAAGTAAAAGTGTATCTTAGAACCAATAAAGTGTCATAATTTCCTTTCTCTTTTTATTTTAAAGAAATATCTGCTTCATAAGAACCTAGGGTTGTACATTTCATTTATTTAAAATCATCAGAAAGCCCAGTCTCCAGAGAGCACAGTATTCAAAGTAACACCAGTCCAAGACCCAAAAAATAGTTGAAAAGAAAATAAATTTGTTCTGAAACGTCTATAAAATGTACCAAAATAGGATTTGATTCAAAGCATACTACAAAGTCTCTTAAAATTGCTTTTCCCATTTCTTCTTGTTTCTCTGTATGTGATTGTCATATATAAAGGAGCTTTGGTAGTTCCCTGGTGGTCCAGTGGTCAAGACTCAGTGCTTTCACTGCCGTGGCCAGGGTTCAATCCTTGATCAGGAAACTAAGATCCCACATGCCGGGCTGTGTGGCAAATCAATCAATCAATTTAAATTTCAAAAAAAAAAAAGCTTCCCCCCAAATCTCCTTCAAACATCAGTCTGTGTGAGCTCTTGCTTTCTCTGCCCACAGTCTTCATCTTTGGATTTATTCTATTTTCTTTAACCTTCTGAGTAATACTTTAACCTTTCCAATGTAAATCGTTCTCGCCTTCCTGAATGCTCTAGTGTTGCCCATTTCAGCTCCCAAAAGACTCATAAGTGAAGAGGGCAAAAATAGAATTAGTCTTACACTGGGAGAGACTGTAAATAGTCCAATATCAACATTTTTCCAGTAATACATTCAGTGAATACAATTCAATAGACACATACTATGTTCCAGGCACTGGTTCTGCCCTAGGTTCAATTGGGTTAGAAGCTCAGGTTTCTTGGTCATAATTGTGCCCAAATAAGTATATCTTTAAGGCTACTCCCTCAAAATGAATCATATTGTGTGTCTGTACCCCCAACACAGTTAAAAAGGAAAGGTTTACTTCTCTTTTATCATGAGAGTGCTACACACATGCATGTGTATGCACACTCACCCATACGGGGACAGAGGGTCTTCAGCATCAAAATGACATTTAATACCTTTTTATCCTCCAAGAGTTTTTTCCCTAAGTCCCCAGTTACCTGAAGCAAAGGGCAGCCCCAGACCTGCGTATACCTGAATTTTCTCCTGAATATGTTAGATGCCACACTCTGCCTTTTCTATTCCAATGGCTGTAGACTTTGGCAACATGTAAATAATGTGAAAGCAAGTTTTTATGATTAAGGAATCAAATTTATTGAATTTTATTATTGAAAGTTGAAACAACATGTATGAACAAAAACAATAAAAGAATGTACTATTTTCATGGAATAAAAGTTCAGTAGTATGAATTATTCTATCTTACTATTTGCTAGATTCTAATTCTGGGGTTATAAGGCCATGCTCTTTATTTATTACCTACTGAAGCCCCACATAACCCAAGGGAGATTGGATAACCACGTGGCTTAAATTAGTTATTCCAGGTGTCCATGCCCTCCCCAATCCTCTCTGCTCATCCCAAGTTCTTCTCTGTCCATTCAGAACATTGATTTTACAGTGGCCTCTGAGAAAACTATCATTTTCAACTAATAATCCTACTTCACGATTCTTCTGACCCATCTTTCCATTCATGATACTCTCTTCAGCTGTCTCTAAACTACTGATATCTTATCTATTGAGTTGTTTGTTTGTTATTTCAGTTATTGTATTTTTTTTTAATTTCTACATGTTTTATTTGGTACTCTTTTTTTTGTTATATAATTTTTTTTTCCATTTTTTTTATTAGTTTCTGCTTTATAACAAAGTGAATCAGTCATACATATACATCTGTTCCCACATCCCCTCCCTCATGCATCTCCCTCCCTCTTAAAACTGTTAGGTCACTTTCCATAGTGCCTGTTCTCTGAAGATTATTTCTACTTGTCTTTTTTCTTTTAGGTATATTAAATTGTTTTATATCTGTCAGTTGCCCAGTTTGGTTTCTGCTGGTTCTTGCTTATGTTTTATCTTCTTCTGTGCTTAATTAATTTTTACTGTATAGTATTTATTTTCCTTGAAAAGTCATTTATGAACATTCTCTGAGACCTAAAATGGAGATATATTCTGACAGAAAGAATTGGTGTTTTTTTCTACATGGTGTCTAGGGGAGTATCCAACCCAAGTACTTTCTGCGTTTTTTTTTTTTTTTTTTTTTTTTTTTTTTTTTTTATGTTTCTGAACCATTAACGTATGTGATGGTCTATTTTAGGGATGGAAATTCTTGGAAGGCTAGTTTGTAGACACAATCTCTTTGGGACTATTTTTCCTCCAGCCAAGAATCAAAGAAATTTTGCAGTCCCTATAATAAATACAGGATTAGGATTACTTCTGATTCTCCTTTATTCTAACATTGAACCCCTTGGGGCACTATCTTAATGGGTGAAGGGAGTACAGTTACGACTCTCTGATTTGAATGGACTCTTAGGCTTTAATTTTTATGTGTCTCATCCAATGAGTCCATCAAAATTGAAGTCCACATTTGTCTGAATAGGTAAATATTCTCAGGATAAAACTGGCTTCAGTACTCTGCTTACTTCCCTGGATTCCAGCTTTCCCTTATATTTTGGCCCAGTAATGATTTGCTAACTTGTCAACTCTTCATTACCTCTAAGAAAACATTTTGGTTTCTACTTTATCTAGCATTTTAGTTATTCTCTGAAGGACAGTTACTTAGTTTCTATTGGGTATATTTTGAAATTTCTAAACTATTTTCCTAAAGAACACCTTTGATCCTGACTAGACCAGGTCCTGCATCTGGATAACATGAAAATATCACTGTCAATACCTGGCAAAGTAATCAATCAAAGTCAAAAAATTCTAAAATTTAAGTGACTCATTCATTGCTTGGGGACACTCTTCAGTCTGCCTTACACATCTCAGCTGAAATAGCAATTAGATAGGGAAATATCAGATAGAGATGGCAAAAACTCTCCCTGTAACCTAAAAACCTTCAAGTTGTCAAAGGTATGTATGATATCCTTGTAAGATAAATTTAGCATTTAGAGCTCCAGTTTCTCCCTGAGATCTGTAAAAACTCATCTAGCCTGGCATTTCCCTGTTGGCTGCATTTCTGAGAAGTCAGTTATTCTCACCAAGGCCAATTTTAATTTATACACACTAAATTACTGCTGAATTTTTTTTGTGATTTTTTTATAGAAGGTGCAATATCAAATTTAAGGACTAATGACTTTCAAGACAGTGTTAAGAAATCTGATTTTGAATCACCAGATTACCTAAGGAAAGAGATGTTTTGGTTATATGATATTTTTCACTAAGAAATAAGCACAAAATTGATTCTTATTCTTTATTGTATCTCTAGTGTTTATTGTAACACTAGGCCAGGCACAATGAATAAAGTATGACAGGAAGACAATCAATAAAGTTTGAGTGAATTAATTAATCATGGCAGATTGATTGAAAAAAATGGCATTAATTCTTTACAGCCTCTCTATGTTTTTGTAATGTGATTTTGTAGATTCTGCCATCAAGGGGGTGATGTCTTGTCTCCAAACTTGAATCTGAGTTTTGGCTAGTAGAGTGAGATGACTCCCATAATCCAGTTCCCAGACTAGAACTCTACCTTTTGGAACTCTGAGATCACCATGAGAACAGGTCTGGGTTGCCTACTGGAGGATTGAACCTTATGAAGCATAGTTGACCTCATTTTCCCAGCTGAAGCACCGGATGTTACATCACGCCAGGTGTGTGATAGAGCCCAACCAAGATTAGCTAAGCCATCTAGCCAACAAGCTGCTGATCATGGACCCATGAGTGAGCCCAGCTGGCCCAAAGCAGCAGAACCACCCAGCCAACCTGCATATTTGCAAACATTAATAAATGGTTTCGTTTTCAGCAGCTAAATTTTTAGGTGGTTCGTTACACAGCTATAACTAACTGATACAAAATCTTTGTTCTAAGACAGCCTAAGGTGTTTTAGAGGAGAGGACACCACATTGGGATAAGAACTCCTCAGTTCCAGTTCAGTCTCTGCCATAAGCTTACTAATCTTGAACAAAACACTTCAACCTCTCTATGCCTCAGATTTGGTGTTCCTTTAAGTTCTAATCTTATGTATTGTGTGGAATCCCTCCAAATGCTTTACTCTATATTTTGCCTAAATAGTGAGAAAATAATGAGAAAAGTTGGTTTTTTAAAATAGTTGAGCATTTATCAAGTCCCCAAGGAATCTGCTTGTATCAAGTATTGGGAATTGTAGGAACTTAAGCTGAATGTGTTCTTACTCTTATCCACCACCACCCACCCCTGAAAGTATATTTTTAGAACAAATCCTTATTGGAATCTGCCTATGATTTTTGTTTTCTTTTGATTTTGCCATTCCATTCTCAAAGAAGAAGTCAAACAAACAAAATCTATTAAAATAAGCATCCTTGTTCATCAAGGCTTTAGTGAACTTTATACTATACCATCATCCCAAAGAGGGATACAAAACAGATTTAGCAATGGAACAAAAATACCACTTTATTATCCATCTGGCTTTTATTAATTGATTATATTATTGGGGTAGAGAGATATAGTAAATTGGACTTCACAGTCTTCAATTCTGAAAAGCATAATGGATTCATGGACACAAACACACAGATCTGTGTCTATAAAAGGGAAGTCCATGTAACAGTGATTCTTAATATGTAAGGATTAGGAACCTCTCTGAAGATATGATGAAAACTAAGAACACTTGATTCAGAAAAACCCACGTATGTACACATTCACGTGATGGACTTTTTTGTGTTTTTGCCTTCTCAGCACATTATAAACACTGTTCTTGTGCTTGAAGATTTTTCCACCTTATCCCCAGAATAGACGCTAGAAATTCACTTCCTATAGTTGCAACTATGGTACAGACACATAGCCTAGGTTCAACCTTTCAGGTACAAGTGCACAAGACATTTAGAAGCAAGTGTAACACAGATCCTTTCTGGCTAGGACAGAGGCAAAGACTGTGATCTTTCAGAAACAGTAGTGGGTAGAGGTCCTAGCACTGTGCTCCGTGGCAGCTGGTGAGGTGCGGTGAGTCTGTGCAAGAACAGCGGTGGTAGTTCTTCCCCAGAACAGTCTGCAGTATAATGCTGGAGTTGTTCATAGCTCTGTAGCTTCCAAGCCTGGTTCTCAGACTCTTTCAGGGATGCAGTGAACTATCTAAAGCCCTTTAATAAATTCTTAAACTATGTGTGCAACAGAGAGCTCTGACAGATACACACATAAAAAACAGATTTTCCACATAATTCCAAGATTTTGTACAAGTTTCCAAAGACCATTCATGGTTTAGCTCTCTTAGAATAGATAGGTGCTCATACATTAATAATATAATATATGTAATAGTATAATACAGGTGGAAAGTTAAAAAGGAGAATGGAGAATGGAGGCAGATAGGACTTCTTGGAATGAAAGAATATGCGTTGGGTGGAGTAACAGACTTGGCTCTAGCCTTCACTTTGCCACTAACTGTCTAGTCATTCAGCACCAGGCGACATCTAAGTCCCCTGCCCTGAATCTGGGTGGCATGGTGACCAATAGAATGAGATGGTAGTAATGATGCATCACTTCCAAGGCCAATGCAAACAAGGTGATACAGCTTCTGCCTTGTAACCCTGGAACATCCTGAGCCACCATATAAGATTTTGAACTACCAGAGACCAGGATGCTGTGAGCAAACCCAGACTGAATGGAGAGACATGTGTGGTGCACCAGAGGTACTAAAAGCCAGTATTACCTGCCAGATAGACCTCCAGAATTTTTCATGAAAATTGATAAATTAGCCCAGGACAATAGGCATCAACAAGGACTGTCCTGGGCAAAATTGATATATGGTTACCCTACTGAGCATCGCCTCTAAGCTAAGCACTTGGGTGTCTCTTTACTGCTAGATTTCCTTAAAACTGGGGGGACGGTTGTTGAGCTAGTAGTTGTCACAATTCCCAATTCCTGGTGCTTAAGGATAAGACAAGCAACCAATTCACACAAAATGAATAACAGAACATGGCAGGGACTTCAGCAAGCTGCAAAACACAACTAGAGGGAACATCTCAGCTCCCATATTTATTATCAGGAAGAAATGTGAGCTAACCATTTTCTGACATTCTGATTTATTTTTTCAAGAGACGCTAGGAATCTGAAAATCTAAGTTAAAATTTTCAACTTAAATTCAAAACATTTTAGACAATTTTAAGGTCATCTCTATGAGCTCGAGAATTTCAATGAATTCTTCAGGTTTATGGACCAAATTAACTTAAATATTCTGCTGTCACCTTTCAGTATCTGCTAATCCTGGTTCTCCATGGCCTCACTTTGGGGACAGCTGTCATCTTTGTTAGAGCGTAGCTCACTGTGTCACAAGTCACTGTTTTTCCTTGTCTCATAGTTCCAGATCGAAGCTCCCTTTCTATACCTTGTGTAAAAGGAGTTTTAACTCTATCATGTCAGTTTACATAAATGTCCACCCAGGTGCAGAAAAAACGTAAAAATCATTAACCCCATGTATTAGTCAGCTATTGCTATCATAATGTTATGTAACAAATATCCTAACAGCTTATAACAACAAGCATTAATACCACAATCACAAATCTGGGCTGGGCTCAGCTGGATGGCTCTACTTTAGGCTGTGGGTCCACTAGACTATGCACTGAATTCAGATGTGCTCTTTGTAGGAGGGGCAGCTATCCAGACGCTCTACGGCAGATCACCAGAGTGCAAGAGCCAAGCTGAACTGCACAAGTTCAGTTAAGGCTTCTGTCTGCCTTATACCTGCTAACATTTGATGGGCTAAAGCAAACCCCATGGCCAACTCCAAAATCAAAAGAGCAGATAATACTCTACCCAGAAGAGATAGGGGAGAGAAGTGAATACTTAATCAAATAGAATCCAAACTCTCATACCCAAGAGGTCTTTTCCAAAAGCTCATTTTCTTTCTAAATAATCTCCCCAAACAACCTCTCTCCCAGACTTTGCTGGCTCCCTGTGGAGCTGACGAACTCTTGGACTTCACCACAGTGGACTTTGGCCTGCTGCAAAACATGTGGTGGGTGGCAGCAGATGCCGAGGGCTTGGAAGCTCTCAGTACAAGTGCTCTAAATTAAGAACAAAGCATTCCTCGGACTACGTCAAACTTTAAAAATAAGCCTTTGCTCCATACACAACTAACAACCTTGGTGAAGACATTCAAATGCCTCATATATGATGTTCAAGTAATTTCTTGGGAGCAGTTACCATAAGGTTTTTCCATGCCATCTGTGCCCTGCCTCTGAGGTCTCTTGTTCCCCTTGTTGTCTTGGGTCCTTGTTCCCAGGTAGCCTGTTCTGCACAGAACATGATCCTTGGCCGGTTCTGCAGTTGTAATCTGTGCAGGCAAACTTTTTGGGCACATTAACAGATGCCAACCTAATGTAAGAAACGTGAAAATAGGTGGTACCTTGGGGGAATTTCTTTGATATGAATATTGCTTACTTAGTCTGCTGTCATGATGCCTTCTATGGAGAAAAGTCAAGGACTTTCATGGTATTATTTCACTAAGGCAGAGCCTCATGGGACAGGAGCATAGGGCACAAGCTCCTTTAAGATGTCTTTTTCTAAAGAAATTGTGGAGCAAGGTGAACCTATTGCCAATTCAAGCCTGAGTGAAATCACACATGCACACACCACACACACACATACACACACATTACCTAATGTCTCATAGCAGACCCTGGAACAAAGGTGCACAAAAAACCTTGAAGGAAATATTAGTCAGAAGTGGATTGACAGATAGGATGGACTGCCCCAGTGATTCCTTATTCACTTTAGAACCCAGAGATAACTGGACCACCTCCTGGCCAATCTTGGTACATGATCACATTCCAAAGAAATACAAGTCCCTAACTTTTTTTTAAAGTACATTATTTTAAATCTTCCAAGAATACTCAAAGTAGTGTCAAAGTTAGAGGTAAATATGATTGCATAATAAGACTCACTTGTCTCCCCATCACCAGCTTCTTGAAGTCCTGCATATCACAGCAAGTACTTAACCATATTTGTTTCCTCCAATTCTTCTCATTTCTCCAAAAATCACACACACACACACACACACACACACACACACACACACAAACAAACAAACAAAAAAACCCTAAGCAGCCAAACAAGGATTCCCCAGAAGGTAGAGAGGCAATGGATGCATATCAGTGAAATGTATGTCCTGCTCACACTTGCCATGGTCAATTTCCACACCGCAGACTGGTGTTGGTTCCTACACTAGGCCCAGAGCTTCTCTGGTCAGATGCCACATTCAAAGCCATGCTCTGTGTTATATAAAATAGATAACACGGACCTACTGAATAGCACAGGGAACTCTATTCAATACTCTGTATATGGGAAAAGAATCTGAAAAAGAATAGATATATGTATATGTATGACTAAATCACCTTGCTGTGCACCTGGAACTAATACAACATCAACTGTACTCCAATATAAAAACAAACAAACAAACAAACAAAAAAACAGACTGTGTGATTAAGAAAACAGAACTGCAGCCTGAAGACCTTGGGTCAAAACTGTCCCATTACTTAATTAGCTGTTTGATTTGGACAAGTCCCTTTGTTTTAATTAACCTCTTTCTTCAACTACAAAACAGGAACAAAAATTCCTACTTCACAGTATCATGGTCAAGGTTAAATGATACAATGAACATGAAATCTGGAGATAAATGGGCACTCTACAAACCTGTGCTGATTCTGCGAGACAGTCCAGGTGGGAAAGATTACCTAGATAAGCCATTTCTCAAACTTGTTTCCTCATTTATATCCTGACCCTAGAAAAATATTAGAGATTCCTGAGAAATAGAGTGCCAGTTCACTGAAGCAGTCTTTGGGAAGTGGTACAGCTTTCACAGGGCAGGACATCTAGTGTTGAGAGTTTTTCCCCATGTACTAAGAATACAGTTATAGTTAACAAGATGGTGGAATATGAATTAGACTCCCTGGATCATCCTTGGGACAGAGAAACAAACTCCAAGGAGCCAGGTACCTGCTCTCTGAGGCTCCCCGTGTACTCCTCTGTCCCACTCGGAGGTTTGCTATGTTGGTGGCCCTTATAAACTGTTGTGAGCTTTAGTTTGTCTCTGCCTCCTTTTACTATCTAAACAGTGCCTGAAATGTCTGGTCCTTGGAGAGCATTAACCAAGCTATCCGGAGTACAGAATAGATTGCTGGTTATCCAACTTGGTGTCAAATCCAAGAGGAGGTTTTCTGAATTGAGGCAATTCAGGATGGCTACATGGGCTTGTGCAGTCTGTGGACCCACTGAGGGGGTAACAGAGGATGAAATGAAGCCCTGAGTCATAATCTCAGCAGAAGGGATGTCGTCTCCATAACTCGACTGCCTGCATTTTTTAAGGTAATTCTCACCGAGGTTCTGTAGGTGCTGGCCACAGTCCTGGAGAGTTTGATAAACCTTCTGATTATTGATCTAAGAATATTAGGGAGAGACTGAAACTTATCAGAACTCCTTAGAGGAAAGATGCTATTATGTGGACATGATCCTTAATTGCTTTCAGGACTTTTCATGGAAGCCATTACCTATCAAGGAGAGAGAAAACTTAGATAATGGCCACAGACCAAACTCACATATTGAGTAGAGGGCCTCAGAAAAAGAGAAAGAAGTATGCCATTTCAAAACAACAAAGGTCGGTTTTCACAGGCGAGTCAATCTGGCAGGTTGTCAAGAATTGGTGGTTTCGTTTCAGTCACTTAAGCTATTTAACATAACAGGAATTCTGACTTCTTCTCACTGTTAGACAGTCCGCTCCATTAAGAAAACAGCCATCTGTTGGAGCCGTATGCTTTCCAGAAAAAGAATTCTTTCTCATTTTGTACCTGAATTGTTGAAAGTTTCAATAACAAGTTTGTAAACAGAAATATCTTCTCGGGCTTGATAAGACTTCCTTCAATATGGAAAGAGAACTTCAGTGGAGATATCTTTTATAAAAATTACCACAATGTTTAGAAATGTATATTTGTCTCGCACTAGATTCTGAATCACCATCCCCTTCTCCGAATACAGCAACGGAAAAAATACTCAACACCCTGTGTTTATTAGGACAGAGTAAGCTGTGGTCCTGCATGCCCAACTGAATTTTCTGTCCTGAATAATTAATTCATCATTAGAAGTAGATGCTATTAATTTTAGACTATACTGTAATAGCTTTCATTTCCTAAGGGAGCAAGTGGATTTTGCTTATAAACCAAACATCATTCCACCCTCGGAACTAATTTGACTAATTTCTCCATTTTCATCATGATTAACCATTCAGTTATCAAGGTCTTCAGATACTTTATATTTACAATGTTGTCCAAATCCCTCATGCTAAAACGTCTCTAACCCCTTAGTCTCCTGTCTCCACATTCCCAGTTCTAAACAATGCCACCAGAAAGACATATTATTAATTACATTTATCATGCCATTCTATGGCTCCCACATTCCCCCCAAATATTCATGCTACTTAAACTAGTGTTGCAAACTCAGAGAAAAGCAGAAACGAAAGACTAACAGAGTTCTGAGACTGATCAAGTCCCTACTTCAGCCACACCTTAGTTATATGGACAACAAATCTCTCTTTTTCACTTACGCCAGTTCAAACTGAGTTTCTTTCATTAGCAAGCAGAGAAGTCCTGACAAATACATTAGGAATATCCTTCAGAATCCAGCATAGTCCTAGGCCCACAACTGGTTATTTAATAAATACATGTTAAATTCATATAGAAAGGAATACAATGTGATATTACACAACCTAAAAGAATGACTAAATTTTAAATAGACAAACAGGGGCTTCCCTGGTGGTAGAGTAGTTAAGAATCTGCCTTCTGGGGGGCGGAGTCAAGATGGCGGACTAGGAGGACATGGAATTCGTGTCTCCAAACAACTAGGGCACCTACCAGGCACTGGTGGGGGACCACGGACACCTAAGGGGATGGGAGGGACCCCCAGTGACCAGGTAGGATGTGGGGCATGGGGGGAGTGAGGGGAGAGGAGAAGTGGAGGCGGGACAGGACTGGTACTCCTTAGGGGTGGCTGGGGGAGGGGAAGGAATCCCACACCCGAAGGGAAAATTGGGGAACCATTAGGAGGGCAGAGGATCAAAAGGGAGATTGGCCAGGTTTCCCTTGCCCACTTGGGCCCCCAGGAGGCTGCTGAGATCCCAGGCCTGAGCCTCTGCTCACCAAGGGCCCTTCCAGCGTGTGGGTCCTGAGGGAGTAGGAGTGAGGGAAGGGGGAGCAAAAGTATAGGCCGGACCTCTGGGACCTGGACCCCTGAGGGGTGGCTGGGGGAAGGGAGGAGTTCCTACACCCAGTGGGACCCACCCATGGTTAGGGGTCCAGCAGGGGTGGGGGATACCCTGGGGGAGACCATGGGAGTGGGACACGGAGGAATGGAAGGGAATGTGGCCACTGCTTTCCCTGTCCACTTAGGCACCAGGGAGCCTCTTGGGCTCCCTGGTTTCAATTATATTTTTATTTCTCCTAATAAATTTTTTATCTTTTAAATTTTATTTGGATTTTTATTCTTTGTTATTGTGTTACATTTTGTTTTTTGTTTTTCTGTTTTTGTTATGCCACATGGCTTGTGGGATTTGGTTCTGAGGTGGGAGTTCAGGCCCGAGTTCCTGTGGTGAGAGCTTTGAGTTCAAACCACTGGACTAACAGAGAACCTCAGACCCAAGGGAATATTAATCAGAGTGCGGCCTCCTGGAGGTCCTCATCTCAGCACCAAGACCTGGCTCTATCCAACTACCTGCAAGCTCAAGTGTTGGAGGCCTCAGGCCAAACAAAGAGTAAGACAGGAATACAGCCCCACCCATCAAAAGAAAACAAAATGAAATGACAAAAAATATGTTACAGATGAAGTAGCAATGTAAAAACCTACAAGACCAAATAAATGAAGACAAAACAGGCAACCTACCTGGAAAAGAGTTCAGAGTAATGATAGTAAAGATGATCCAAAATCTCAGAAACAGAATGGAGAAAATACAAGAAACATTCAACAAGGATCTAGAAAAACTAAAGAGCAAACAAACAGCGATGAACAGCACAATAACTGAAATTAAAAATACTCTAGAAGGAATCAATAGCAGAATAACTGAGGCAGAAGAATGGATAAGTGACATGGAATAAAATGGTGGAAATAACTGCCAGGGAGCAGAATAAAGAAAAAAAAAGAATGAAAAGAATTGAGGACAGTCTCAGTGACCTCTGGGATAACATTAACACAACAACATTTGAATTATAGGGTTCCTAGAAGAAGAAGAGGAAAATAAATTATCTGAGAAAATATTTGAAAAGATTATAATCGAAAACTTCCCTAACATGGGAAAGGAAAGAGTCAATCAAGTCCAGGAAGCGCAGAGAGTCCCATACAGGATAAACCCAAAGAGAAACATGCCGAGACACATATTAATCAAGCTATCAAAAATTAAATACACAGAAAAATATTAAAAGCAACAAGGGAAAAACAATAAATAATATACAAGGGAATCCCCCTAAGGTTAACAGTTGATCTTTCAGCAGAAACTCTGCAAGCCAGAAAGGAGTGGCAGGACATATTTTAAGTGATGAAAAGGAAAAACCTACAACCAAGATTACTCTATCCAGCAAGGATCTCATTCAGATTTGATAGAGAAATCAAAAGCTTACAGACAAGCAAAAGCTATGAGAATTCAGCACCACGAAACCAGCTTTACAACAAATGCTAGGGAAACTTCTCTTAGCAGGAAACACAAGAGAAGAAAAGACCCACAAAAACAAACCCAAATCAATTAAGAAAATGGTAATAGGAACATACATATTGATAATCACGTTGTATGTAAATGGATTAAATGCTCCAACCAAAAGACACAGACTGGCTGAATGGATACAAAAACAGGATCCTTATATATGCTATCTACAAGAGACCCACTTCAGACCTAGGGACACATACACACTGAAAGTGAGGGGATGGAAAAAGATATTCCATGCAAATGGAAATCACAAGAAAGCTGGAGTAGCGATACTCACATCAGATAAAATTGACTGTAAAATAAAGACTGTTACAAGAGATAAGGAAGGCCACTACATAATGATCAAGGGATGGATTCAACAAGAAAACATAACAATTATAAATATTTATGAACCCAACATAGGAGGACCTCAATACATAAGGCAAATGCTAACAGCCATAAAAGGAGAAATTGACAGTAACCCAAAAATAGTGGGGGACTTTAACACCCCATTTACACCAATAGACAGATCATCCAGACAGAAAATAAATAAGGAAACACAGCTTTAAATGATACAATAGACCAAATAGACTTAACTGATATTTTTAGGACATTACATCCAAAAGCGGAAGAATACACTTTGTTCTCAAGTTCACATGGAACGTCTTTAAGAATAGATCACATTTTGGGTCACAAATCAAACCTCAGGAAATTTAAGAAAATTTAAATCGTATGAAGCATTTTTTTGTCCAATCACAATGCAATGAGATTAGAAATCAATTACAGGGGAAAAAACAGTAAAAAACACAAACACGTGGAGGCTAAACAGTGTGTTGCTAAATAACCAAGAGATCACTGAAGAAATCAAAGAGGAAATGAGAAAAACAAACGACTGTGAAAACACGATGATCCAAAACCTGTGGGATGCAGTAAAAGCAGTTATAAGATGGAAGTTCATAGCAATTCAATTTCACCTCAAGAAACAAGAAAAATCTCAAAGAAACAATCTAACCATACATTAAAGAAACTAGAAAAAGAAGAACAAAGAAAATCCAAAATTAGTAGAAGGAAACAAATCATAAAGATCAGAGCAGAAATAAATGAAATAGAAACAAAACAATAGCAAAGAGCAAAAAACCTAAAATCTGGTTCTTTAAGAAGATAAACCAAATTGATAAACCTTTAGCCAGATTAATCAAGAAAAAAAGGGAGAGGATGCAAATTAATAAAATTATAAATGAAAAAGGATAGATTACAACTGACACCACAGAAATACAAAAGATCATAAGAGACTACTACAAGCAACAACATGCCAATAAAATGGACAACCTGAAAGAAATGGACAAATACTTGGAAAAGTACAAACTTCCAAGAGTGAACCAGGAAGAATTAGAAAATATAAACAGACCAATCAGAGGTAATGAAAGCGAAAGTGTAATTAAAAGTTTTCCAACAAACAAAATTCCAGGACTAGATGGTTTCACAGGTAAATTCTATCAAATATTTAGGGAAGAGTTAACACCTATCCTTCTCAAACTCTTCCAAAATTTGTGGAGGGAGGAACACTCCCAAACTCATTCTATGAGGCCACCATCACCCTGATACCAAAAACAGACAAAGATATCACAAAAAAGAAAATTATAGACCAATATCACTGATGAACATAGATGCAAAAATCCTGAACAAAATACTAGCAAACAGAATCCAACAACACATAAAAAGGATCATACACCATGATCAAGTGGGATTTATCTCAGGAATGCAAGGATTCTTCAGTATATGTAAAACAATCAATGTGATACACCAAATTAAAGAATAAAAACCATATGATCATCTCAATAGATGCAGAAAAAGCTTTCCACAAAATTCAACACCCATTTATGACAAAAATTCTCCAGAAAGTGGGCATAGAGGGAACCTACCTCAACATAATAAAAGCCATGTATGACAAACCCACAGCAAACATCATTCTCAATGGTGAAAAACTGAAAACATTTCCTCTAAGATCAGGAACAAGACAAGGATGTCCACTCTCACCACTATTATTCAACATAGTATTGGAAGCCCTAGCCACAGCAGTCAGAGAAGAAAAAGAAATCAAAGGAATACAAATTGGCAAAGAAGAAGTAAAACTCACTGTTTGCCAGTGACATGATACTATACATAGAAAATCCTAAAGATGCCACTAGAAAACTTCTAGAACTAATCAATGAATTTGCTGAGGTTGCAGGATACAAAATTAATGTACAGAAATCTCTTGCATTCCTATACACTAACAATGAAAGATCAGAAAGAGAAATTAAGGAAACACTTTCACTTACCATTGCAACAAAATAATAAAATACCTAAGAATAAACCTACCTAAGGAGGAAAAATACCTGTACTCAGAAAACTATAAAACACTGATGACAGAAATCAAAGATAACATAAACAGAGGGAGAGATATACCATGCTCCTGGATTGGAAGAAACAATATTGTGAAAATGACTATACTACCCAAAGCAATCTACAGGTTCAATGCAATCCCTGTTAAATTACCAATGGCATTTTTCACAGAACTAGAACAAGAAATTTCACAATTTGTATGGAAACACAAAAGACCCTGAATAGCCAAAGCAAGCATAGAAAGAAAAACGGAGCTGGAGGAATCTGGCTCCCAGGCTTCAGACTATACTAGAAAGCTACAGTAATCAAGACAGTACAGTACTGGCACAAAAACAGGAATACAGATCAATGGAACAAGGTAGAAAGCCCAGAGATAAACCCATGGGCATATTGTCACCTTATTTTTGATAAAGGAAGCAAGGATACACAAAAGAGAAAAGACACCCTCCTCAATAAGTGGTGCTGAGAAAAATGGACAGCTACATGTAAAAGAATGAAATTAGAACACACCCTAACACCATACACAAAAATAAACTCAAAATGGATTAAAGAACTAAATATAAGGCCAAACACTATAAAACTCTTAGAGGAAAACATAGGCAGAACACTCTATGACATAAATCACAGCAAGATCCTTTTTGACCCACCTCCTAGAGAAATGGAAATAAAAACAAAAATAAACAAATGGGACCTAATGAAACTTCAAAGCTTTTGCACAGCAAAGGAAACCATAAACAAGACCAAAAGACAACCCTCAGAATGGGAGAAAATTGAAGCAACTGATGAAGGATTAATCTCCAGAATATACAAACAGCCCATGCCACTCAATATCACAAAAACAAACAATCCAGTCCAAAAATGGGCAAAAGACCTAAACAGACATTTCTCCAAAGAAGATATACAGATGGCTAACAAATACATGAAAGGATGCTCAACATCACTAATCATTAGAGAAATGCAAATCAAAGCCACAATGTGGTATCACCTCACACCAGTCAGAATGGCCATCATCAAAAAATCTAGAAGCAATAAATGCTGGAGAAGGTGTGGAGAAAAGGGAACTCTCTTGCACTGTTGGTAGGAATGTAAATTGATACAACCACTATGGAGAACAGTATGGAGGTTCCTTAAAAATCTAAAAATAGAATTACCATATGACCCAGCAATCCCACTACCGGTCATATACCCTGAGAAAACCATAATTCATAAAGAGACATGTACCACAATGTTCACTGGAGCACTGTTTACATTAGCCAGGACATGGAAACAACCTAATTGTCCATCAACAGGTGACTGGATAAAGAAGATGTGGTATATATATACAATGGAATATTACTCAGCCATATAAAGGAACGGAATTGAGTTATTTGTAGTTAGGTGGATGGACCTAGAATCTGTCATACAGTGTGAAGTAAGTCAGAGAAAAACAAATACCGTTTGCTAATGCATATATGTGGAAATTTAAAAAGTGGTACTGATGAACCTGTGGCAGGGCAGGAATAAAGACACAGACATAGAGAACAGACTTGAGGGCACCGGGGGGGAAGGGGAAGCTGGGATGAAGTGAGACAGGAGCATTGGCATATATATACTGCCAATGTAAAAGAGAACACTAGTGGGAAGCTGCTGCATGGCACAGGGAAATCAGCTTCATGCTTTGTGATGACCTAGAGGGATGGGATATTGAGGGTGGGTGGGAGGCTCAAGAAGGAGGGGATATGGGGATATATGTATACATATAGCTGATTTACTTTGTTGTACAGCAGAAATTAACACAATATTATAAAGCATTTATACTCCAATAAAGATGTGAAAAATTAAATAAATAAGAATAAATAAATAAATAAATAAATAAATAAAATACTCTGCCTGTCAATACAGGGGACACAGGTTCGAGCCCTGCTCCAGGAAACTCCCACATGCCACAGAGCAACTAAGCCTGTGTACCACAACTACTGAGCCTGCACTCTAGAGCCCGTGAGCCACAACTACTGAGTCCATGTGCCACAACTACTGAAGCTCGCATGCCTAGAATCTGTGCTGTGCAACAAGAAAAGCCACTGCAATGAGAAACCTGCACACCACAACAGGGAGTAGCCCCTGCTCACCACAAGTAGAGCAAGCCCATGTGCCGCAACTAGAGAAAGCCCACACACAGCAACGAAGACCCAACACAGCCAAAAATAAATAAATAAATAAATAAATTAATTAATTAATTAAAAATAAATAAATAGACAAACAGTACCAGTGTTGGCAAAGATGAGCAATTGGAATGCTCACACAGTGCTCATGAGAAGGAAAATTAACACAACCATTTTTGAAACCTATTTAGTATTGAATAAAACTGAATATATAGCTATATGGTGGGACTCAGAGATGCCAACTCTAAGTGCAGATACAATAGAAATGTAAATAGTGTTCAACAAAAGACATACAAGAGACCACTCTTAGTAGCCTCAAACAAGAAACAATTCAAGTGTCCAACAGTAGTTAAGTTGCAGAGTATTTATACAAGGAGATATTATACAGCAGTGAGGACAGATGAACTTCAGTAATGTAACAACATAGATAAATTTCATAAATACAGTGTTGAGCAAGAGAAGTCAATGCAGAAGTATACATAAAGCATGATTTTATTTATAAAATACAAAACAGGAGAAACTAATTCTCACTGTTGGAAACCAGGAAAGTCATTACCCTTGTGGAGGAGTTTTGATGGGAAGGGGACATAGGGGCCTTCTGTACTGACTCCATTGTGTGTAAACTCATGGTTTGTAGCACTTTTATAAACTTTTATGAAAAATGTATTTAAAGAAATTAGAGTAGAAATGGTGTGGTCGTTCCCTGGACTGTTATACCCCAGCCAGTTTCCTTGTCTCCCTCTGAGTGCCACGCCTGGCACATCCTGTCTCTGCAGCAGAGGGGGGAGGAGATGAGAACTGTGAGAAAGACAGCTATGCCCATAAAGGAGCAAAACCATAAAGAGAAAACACTTCTGTGACAAGGGAAAAACACGTTCCCCGACTTTCCCCATCTGTCACACCATATGCAGCATCATCTATCAACACCAAATTTGCTGTGTGTAGTTGAGGACGCTCCTTCCATGTAGGAGAATAACTTGCCTCAGTTAGATCTTAAGATGAATAGTTTTGAAGCTTGATGTTCTGTGAGTCAAGTCATTATCATTTCAAGCAGTGTCGAGTCAACAGAATTGGATCCTGGACCTATCAAAACCCAGAACTCCACACCTAAAATCTAAAATCCCAATCACTCTATCTCGGTCCACAGTCTTTCAACTTTCTTTCTCCTCATTTTTCTACACTTGTACTTTTTTTTAGACCTTGACCCATAGGCCGTTCAAATCTCAGGCATTATATAACCACCTTCTATGCATGGTAATTCCCCTAACCCATCCTCAGGGATTTAGTAATTCCAGTCAGTCTGATCATTAACTTTGATTCTTTTGCTCTTTTGATCTTCAATGACATTTGCCTAGAAAAACCTCACTCCTACTATTCAGGTTGTTTTAAGCCCTGTAACTAATCTTTTGAAATCCAATAGTGAAAAATCATAATCTTATTATTACAAATTCAGGTTCTCTGACCAATGCTGGGCTTTTATCCCTGCCTAGTGATTCTCTTTCAAGTCAATAGTCAGTACTGTCTTCAGTTTCCCTCGAGGGCAATTTCATATTTCCACCCATTCCCTCATTTCAGCTACTCCGTTAACTTGACTTTCTTCCTATTTCCATGAGAAAATGCACCTGGTGAGATCTCCCTCCTGCAGGCTGGCTTCATGGCTGTTCAACCTGTGCAGTCACCTAGGGCCCAGGCTTGGTTTAATGCTTTGCCAACACTGTCTTAAAATTCTTAATAATTTTTGAATATAGGGCTTCACACTTTCATTTTGCCCTGAACCTCAAATATCATGTAGCAGGCATAATGCAGGCCCTCCTGCAATATATTGAAATCTAATCTCCTATTTGATGGTATTTGGAGGTGAGGTCTTTAGGAGATAATTAGGTCATGAGGGTAGAGCCCTCAAAGATGGGATTAGTGCCCTTATAAGAACAAGCCAGAGAGCTAGCTTGCCCTCTTTCTGCCAGGTGAGGACACAATAAGAAGTAGACAGTCCACAACCCAGAAGAGGGTTCTCACCAGAACCCAACCAAGCTGGCATCCTGATCTCAGACTTCCAGCCTCCAAAACTGTGAGAAATACATTTCTGTTATTTATAAGCCACCCAGTCTGTGGTAATTTGTTATAGAAGCCCAAACTGATTAAAACACTAGTACTATGAATGACATTCAGAATGTACTCGATTAATGCTTAATAAATCACTTTTAGAGATTCCATATAATTCTGTGATTATTTCAGTTGATTCTTAAAGAGCTTTATATAGGAAGCAGCACAACATACCCAATGGGTTAGAGACTATATTAAAAGAAACAGAATCCTATAAACCTAAATGGTTTGTGGTCATTGGCACCTTTAAGAATCTGGTTAAATCCAGACTCTGTCCCTAAAGAAATGTTCATACAAATCCAGGGGTTTGTATACAATTTTGTTAAATCCCTAAAACTTATTCATAGTCTCTGTTTAATATCTCAGGCTTTAAACTTGAGTTCCACTCTCTCCCATGTACTTCTTGGCCTGAGAAACACAAGCTCTACCTCGAAACTGGGCAACAGGGAATTAGGTACCACCACCAGCACTTCATGACCCAAAATTATGGACAGCTTTGCCAGCAAGGTTTCATCCACCGTTCACTGGAGAAATTCAACACACAACCCACTCCCAACCTTGCTCCTAAATAACCCAGGGCAGCCCTCACATATCCTGGCCTATGAGGCAGGAAGCACCACATCCTTGCCCATCTCCCTGATCCTGGGTTGAACCCAAGGAACTTCAGTCAGCTTGGCTGAGAGCTCCCTGCCCTAAACTTCCCCCAGCTGAGAGGTGGGCCACTATCAGAGTTGCTACTCTGGTTCCATACATTGTCACTTGGGACTAATATGGAAGCAAGAACCCCTCCCCCTGCACTAGCTTCTCTCCCCTGTAACAACTCAGCAAGGACAGCTTCTGTGCTGCAAGCATGTTCCCTCCAGCATAATCTAGATGCTGGGATGACATGAAGGTGGGAGATATGATTTCTCATAAATTTCCATATGTAAAGCTGGAAGTATGCAATGACCCCTGGGCAGACACTAGACGGCATGGAGCCTTGGAGGAGAAGAGAGGTGGCCAAAGTCCTACCTACTATGGCATTTCTAGGTTTGAAGCAGGGGTAAGAAATTTTTCTAAAAGAAGCAAATATTTTCAGTTTTGTGGGCTTTACGTTCTCTGTCACAACTACTCAACTCTACCTTTGCAGCAGAGGGCAGCCATAAACTGTCCCTAAAGGAATGGGTATGGCTGGATTTGACCTCCTGGATATAGTTTGCCAACCTCTGAGTAAGCACTTCATTCTGGGAAACTGCTTGCAGGCACCACAAGATGTGTTTGATGACACAGGGACATTCCATCCTTTCAGTCATGTAGCCCCCAGTCGCTGCACACAGGGAGAAAGCAGGAGTTAGTAAATGCTAATTTACAACCTTCAGATCTCTGTGCCTCTTAAACTAGCAAACTTAGTTACGTGAAGCCCACCCCTGGCTGAGCAAAGGTGTCTGAGCCTCAGAGCCCAGAGCCGTTTTAAATTCTCCAAAGTAATAAATGCCTTGCATTTGAGATCTTTGGGGAGCGGCCGGATTTTACTTGTTTGCTTGTAGCACAGTATTTCCAGTAGTATCTGTTCACCTCCTTGTTGAGATAGCACTTCAGGTATAGTATATGTGTAGAGAGGATGAGCTACTACAACTCAAGTGATATGGTGCTGAATCTCAGCCCAGTCTCTAACGTTTTAGGAACCATTTAGTCTCCCACCTTCAATCAGGGATAAGGGGACGTGTCCCTGGCATCCGACAGAGCATCACGAGACTCGAGTAAGAGCACATGGGAAATGATCTGCAAAAGGGGGAATGCTGATTCTTATACCAAGTTACTCATGATGCACTACACCCTCAAGTGTCTCATCTTTAACATAGAGATTGCATACTCCCCACCAAGCTATGGTGAGGACTAAACAAGAAAACCCTGTGAAGGCTGCAGCATGGTCTCTGGCGCATTTTGAAACCAAGACTAGCTTATGGCCAGTAAACATTGTCACAAGTAATCAGCTGCTGGGCCTGCTCCAGGTGAAACAACCACAGCCCGCCAGAGCATTCCCTGGATGAGTTGAGTCTAAAAAGCAAGACAAAGCCTTCTGTAACACCATGTGAGCCATCTAGTTTAGGAGGCAGACTCTTTTTTTTTTTTTTTTTTTTTGCAGTACGCTGGCCTCTCACTGTTGTGGCCTCCCCCGTTGCGGAGCACAGGCTCCAGACGTGCAGGCTCAGCAGCCATGGCTCACGGGCCTAGCTGCTCCGTGGCATGTGGGATCTTCCTGGACCGGGGCACGAACCCGTGTCCCCTGCATCAGCAGGCGGACTCTCAACCACTGCACCAGCAGGGAAGCCCAGGAGGCAGATTCTTAAGGTTAATTGTTTCATTTCATCTGGCCTTGAAAACACATTTCATTATTTATTATTGCCTGCTATTTTCCAAGGGACCAACAATACTCTCTAAACTGAAATCTGCTGGTGTTTTGCTATGGAGAGCCTTGGGAAGAAAATTGTTCTTAAGTTTTTAAAGAGGAGCGGCTCTTTCAGACTTGTTTTTATTTTCACCTCGATACTTAAGTATCTCCTCTTTCATTAACTCATTCCCTCATTCATTCAACAAATTTAACTGAGCACTTATTGAATGCAGGACCATTCATAGCAATGAATGGACCTTACATCACAATGTGTCTAAGAGATAATAAATAAAAATATTAAGTGATAAAGTATTCAGATGCCGATAAGTGCAATGGAGGAAAAGCAAACAGAATAAGGGGGACAGGAATGCTGAGATAGGGGAGTCTGGCTATTTTATGTAAGATGGCTGAGGAAGGCTCAAGAAGTATCGAAGCCAAGACCCGGGAGATATGAAAGAACAAGCTGTGCAGATATGTGCAGGAAAGATGGTTCCCGCAAACATGAAAAGGAGCTGCAGAGTGGTTTGTTACCTCATCAACGATCAAGGAAGTCAGTGTCTGGAGAACAGTGAGCAGGAGTAAGTGGGGTGAAGTACTGAGGTCACAGAGGAGAGAGCAAGGGCCATAATGTGGTGCCTTGTGGGTAGGTTGGGAAACCATATGATGATTTCAAGCAGAACGATACCCTCTCTTCACGGGCTGTTTCCTGGGTGGAAGATAAACTGTAGAAAGACAGAAGTGGACATAGGAGTCTACTAACAAAATCCAGGGAGTAGAGATAGAGCCTGAGAACGGGGTGATATCAGTGGAGAAGATGAAAAGTGTTAGATTCTGAATATATTTTAAGCAAGAGTTGCCAGAATTTGCTGATGGCTTGGATGCCAGGTATAACAGAAGGCTAGAAGTCAAGTCAAGAAGACTCCGAGGTCTGCAAATTTAAGGTGAGCAGGCTCCTCCAATATGAATTTGCCCCCAAACCACCTGTGATTAAAATTCAGGGTCTGACCCAGCAGCCTAAGAAGGGCCTGAGATTCATCATCTCTCACAAGCTCCCAGGTCCTATTGGTGATGCAGGTCCATGGACCACATTTTGCACACTGTTAAAGGATTCCATGCATCTTAGTGGTAACAACCTGGACTCTGGAGCCAGAATACATTGGTTCACATCCCACTGACATTCCTAACAATGTCACCATTGGCGAGCAACTGCCCTACTCATGTCTCAGTTTCTTCACCTGTAAGATAAGGATCATTGTGAGAATGCATTGAGACAGAAATATAAAGTTCATAGAACAATGCTTAGCACATAGTAAACAGATAATATATATTATTTGTTACTATTATCATCACTATTTTCATAATTTCCTTTTGGCCAGACAAAGTTTGCCCTTTCCTCAATCCTTTGGTTTGTAGTGTGTTTTTCCTAGAAGAGGTGGGAAGATTTGACTGGAAACCAAGAAGTATGCTAAAAGACAAATTGTCTAGACATGATCTGTGTCTTTGGACATTCTAAGTCATTAGAGATTCTCTTAATCTAGAATGACATAGACCAGAGATTATCAAGAGAAAAAGAAACCAAATTATTCAAAACACTCCTACCATGGCAAAGGTGATGTAATAATATCTCTATCCTCATGTAGTTCAAAAGGCTATATTAGTCACAAAAGGTTTTCTAAAAGAGAAACCAAAACCCTCAAGATTGTGTCAGAGAACATCTTGTTTCCCAGTAAAAGTCATTTCAGAGTGGAAGGAGCCAAGTAGCAGTGAGAAAGTCTACACTTAAGAAACTCAGAAAGGATTATTCAACATAGTATTGAAAGTTTTAGCCACAGCAGTCAGAGAAGAAAAAGAAATAAAGGGATCCAAATCAGAAAGTAAGAAGTAAACTTGTCACTGTTTGCAGATGACATGATACTATACACAGAGAATCCTAAAGATGCTACCAGAAAACTACTAGAACTAATCAATGAATTTGGTAAAATAGCAGGATACAAAATTAATGCACAGAAATATCTGGCATTCCTGTACACTAATGATGAAAAATCTGAAAGTGAAATTAAAAAAAACACTCCCATTTACCATTGCAACAAAAAGAATAAAATATCTAGGAATAAACCTACCTAAGGAGACAAAAGACCTATGTGCAGAAAATTATAAGATGCTGATGAAAGAAATTAAAGACGATACAAATAGATGGAGAGATATACCATGTTCTTGGCCTGGAAGAATCAACATTGTGAAAATGACTCTACTACCCAAAGCAATCTACGGATTCAATGCAATCCCTATCAAACTACCACTGGCATTTTTCACACAACTAGAACAAAAAAATTCACAATTTGTATGGAAACACAAAAGACCCTGAATAGTAAAAGCAATCTTGAGAACGAAAAAGGGAGTTGGAGGAATCAGGCTCCCTGATTTCAGACTATACTACAAAGCTACAGTAATCAAGACAGTATGGTACTGGCACAAAAACAGAAACATAGATCAGTGGAACAGGATAGAAAGCCCAGAGATAAACCCACACACATATGGTCACCTATCTCTGATAAATGAGGCAAGAATATACAGTGGAGAAAAGACAGCCTCTTCAAAATTTATTTTATTTTATTTTATTTTATTTTTTTGTGGTACATGGACCTTTCACTGTTGTGGCCTCTCCCATTGTGGAACACAGGCTCCGGACGCACAGGCTTAGTGGCCATGGATCAGAGGCCCAGCCACACCACAGCATGTGGGATCCTCACAGATCGGGGCACAAACCCATGTGCCCTGCATCGGCAGGCAGACTCTCAACCACTGTGCCACCAGGGAAGCCCAAGACAGCCTCTTCAATAAGTGGTGTTGGGAAAACTGGACAGCTACATGTAAAAGTATGAAATTAGAACACTCCCTAACACCATACACAAAAATAAACTCAAAATGGATTAAAGACTTAAATTTAAGGCCAGACACTATCAAACTCTTAGAGGAATACATAGGCAGAACACTCTATGACATAAATCACAGCAAGATCCTTTTGGACCCACCTCCTAGAGAAATGGAAATAAAAACAAAAATAAACAAATGGGACTTAATGAAACTTAAAAGCTTTTGCACAACAAAGGAAACCATAAACAAGACCAAAAGACAACCCTCAGAATGGGAGAAAATTGTTGCAAATGAAGCAACTGACAAAGGATTAATCTCCAAGATTTACAAGCAGCTCATGCAGCTCAATAATAAAAAAAAAAAAACAACAATCCATAAATGGGCAGAAGACCTAAATAGACATTTCTCCAAAGAAGATATACATATTGCCTACAAACACATGAAAGAATGCTCAACATTATTAATCATTAGAGAAATGCAAATCAAAACTACAATGAGATATCATCTCACACCAGTCAGAATGGCCATCACCAAAAAATCTAAAAACAATAAATGCTGGAGAGGGTGTGGAGAAAAGGGAGCACTCTTGCACTGTTGGTGGGAATGTAAATTGATACAACCACTATGGAGAACAGTATGGCGGTTCCTTAAAAATCTAAAAATAGAACTACCATATGACCCAGCAATCCCACTACTGGGCATATACCCTGAGAAAACCATAACTCAAAAAGAGTCATGTTCCAAAATGTTCATTGCAGCTCTATTTACAATAGCCAGGATATGGAAGCAACCTAAGTGTCCATCATCAGATGAATGGATAAAGACGATGTGGCACATATATACAATGGAATATTACTCAGCCATAAAAAGAAATGAAATTGAGAT
Organism: Mesoplodon densirostris; assembly: GCF_025265405.1. Classification (NCBI taxonomy): domain Eukaryota; kingdom Metazoa; phylum Chordata; class Mammalia; order Artiodactyla; family Ziphiidae; genus Mesoplodon; species Mesoplodon densirostris. The sequence goes on from NC_082676.1 coordinate 75,586,029, forward strand.
ATTTGTAGTGAGGTGGATGGACTTAGAGTCTGCTATACAGAGTGAAGTAAGTCAGAAAGAGAAAAACGAATACCGTATGCTAACACATATATATGGGATCTAAGAAAAAATAAAAAAAAAAAGGTCATGAAGAAGAGCCTAGGGGTAAGATGGGAATAAAGACACAGACCTACTAGCGAATGGACTTGAGGATATTGGGAGGGGGAATGGTAAGCTGTGATGAAGTGAGAGAGTGGCATGGACATATATACACTACCAAATGTAAAATAGATAGCTAGTGGGAAGCAGCTGCATAGCACAGGGAGATCAGCTCGGTGCTTTGTGACCACCTAGAAGAGTGGGATAGGGAGTGTGGGAGGGAGGGAGATGCAAGAGGGAAGAGATATGGGAACATATGTATATGTATAACTGATTCACTTTGTTATAAAGCAGAAGCTAACACACCATTGTAAACAATTATACTGCAATACAGATGTTAAAAAAATAAAAGAAAACAAATGAAACTAAGAAATGTTACAGGTAGAAGTAGATTGACTCAGTGACCTCAGGGGTGGTTTCTGAAATATGACATGCATGTGACCCCTTCTGTCCTTTATAACCATAAATTCTCTGCTTGTAATTTAATACTAGGACAGAGAGTAAATATGCTCATTTGGGCTTTGTGTGGGCAAATCCGAACAAGAAAGCTCTTGTTTAAGTAGGGCAAAACTTCCCCTTTTCCAACATGCTACATGTATTAGTGCCAGTACTGGTGGTGACAGCCTAGGTTTTTGTCCCAGAATAGCTATTAAGAAGCCTGATATTAAATGAAATAAGTAGAGAAATCATTGCCTCAATTAGCTTTGCAGAAACTGTAGAGGGAGGGATAGCGGAGGAGGCTAAGTTAGTGCAGATTCTAAGCTCAGTCCTGCCTAAGTATGGTCTCAGCCTCATCTGCAATAAGTCTCCTAAATAGTTGGTCATATAGATTTTGTGAGAACAGACACCACCTGAAAAATCTCTCTTCCAGATTTTGATTGTAGTGGTTTTAAAACATGACCTCAAATTCTTTGGGACCCCTCCCATCAAAAGGTGGACTCTATGTCCCCTCCACCTGAATCTGAGCCAATCATGGTGGCTTGATTGAAATCAATAGAATACAGCAGAAATGACACTGCTTCCAAAGCTAGGTATGAAAAAGTCATACAGCTTCTGCTGTCTCTCTCGGGACACTTGTTCTGGGGAAGCCAGTTGTGTAAGAAACACTACTCTGAGACTACCATGCTGGAAAGGCCATATGTAGGTGCTCCCATCATCAACCTAGATGAGCTGGTGGCTGATAGCCAGCATTCACTGTCAGCACGTGAGCCACCATGGACATCTGACCCAGTCAAGACATTGGATGACTCTAGCCCCACCGATGTTTGACTTCAGCCATATGAGAGACCCCAAGAGAACGCTTTCCAAATTTCTGAACCACAAGATTGTGAGCAAAAATTAAGAGAATGTTAGGCTGCTACATTTTGTGGTAATTTATTCCTGAGTTATTGAGACAAAATAGTTTTCATGGGGAATGAGTTAATAGTAACAGGAATAACCATCTCTGCACTACAAGCAAACAGCTCTGCCAGACTCTAAGCTCTCTGAGGGCAAAACCACATCCACTGTGTTCCCTCTTGTATCCTCAGGGTAAAACACATAGCATGTGCCCATAAGAAATCTGGAAAATGTTTTATTGCTTGTACTTTGAAATAATTTAGCTTTGATTATTTTTTAAAAATCATAGAAATAAATTTTTACTAAGAGTCCATGACTGACTTCAGGTGGTAATGTTATCTGGTTATAGCTAAAACAGGTATTACAAATTAGAGCTATTCCTACGTACAGAGACCTTAGAACATAAACCTATATGTAAGAGTAATCTGGGGGCTTCCCCGATGGTGCAGTGGTTGAGAATCTACCTGCTAATGCAGGGGACACGGGTTCGAGCCCTGGTCTGGGAAGATCCCACATGCCGCGGATCAACTAGGCCCGTGAGTCACCACTACTGAGTCTGCGCATCTGGAGCCTGTGCTCCGCAAAAAGAGAGGCCGTGATAGTGAGAGGCCCGCACACCGTGATGAAGAATGGTCCCGCTTGCCACAACTAGAGAAAGCCCTCACACAGACTCGAAGACCCAACACAGCAAAAATAAAAAAAATTAAAAATTTTAAAAAAGTAATCTGGGGCTAATTTCTTAAATACAGACCTATGCTTGATAATTAGTCATGTTTACCCTCCTGCTTTCAGCTGTAGTCATTTGTTTATTCAGACAGCATTCCCCCTTTGGTGTAGATCTAAGGTCCCCAGTCAGAGTGTGTGACTCCTCACACCTCACACTGGGACACACACACACACACACACACACACACACACCCTCACACACAACTAAAATTTGCCTCAATTCAGACAAAGTGGCTGAGGTAATTTTCAAAATAAAACAAATTGTCAAATAGCACAATCAGAAGGTCAGAAGTCACTTAAAAGGAGCAAAGACTGATGGTTCTAGATACAGCAGATGGGCTAATTGCCATCATTGGTCAAGGACTCGGTCCTGAGGCTACAGGCAGTCAAGGATGAAAACTTGTTGGTTTTATGACCTGATCTCAGATGTGTCTCTTCAGGCAAACTCTTCCCAGGAACCAAACTCTACTTTAATCTGCATATTTGTATAGGGGACAATGTCTCCAGTCACAGTTTTGGATAAGACATAGAAATATATCATTTAGATGAGTCATTCTTGCTCATAGAAATGACTGAGAATATAGCCAATGAGCGGGACACTCAGGGAAGTGGGGGCAGGGAGGGTATCTTCACAGGTGCTGCTATGACCCCGCCCTAATGGCTTAGCTGTGAAAGTGCTGACCTCCTGTTGGGGCGCCCTTGAAGCTGTTTCCCAGGGCACAGTTCCCTGAAAGGAAGAAGCTCTGCTCCAAGGGGGCCTCATCAGACACCCCTCTATCTCTCCATCTCCAGCCCCCATGGTGTACTTCACAACCTCCCTCCACTGTTGTCCCTCTGCTACCCGTCTGCTTTGGGTAATGAAAAGATGGCTCCAGATCAGACCCCCATTGAGCAACTGGCCCACCCAGAAACTTAAGAACCTCCTCTGTGCCCAAAGTGGAGGTGGAGCTGCTCCACTTCCCCTCCATCTCTTGCCAATTACTTTCACTTGTGCAAAAGTTTCAGCAACCAGAACAACACATGCATGGAGCTGTCAGGCACAGTAAGCAAGTACCTCTTCCTTCCAGGTAACCAGTCTCTTGGGCCCTTCTCACCTGGCTGGGGGGAGGAATCTTCTTCTTCTCTTCTTCTTCTCTTCTTCACATCCTCTTCTCACGTCTTAAAGGAAGGAGTAGCTTTCTACCTGAAAACTCAATCCCGACGTCTACAACAAATTCCACTAAGTCTTTATATGTAAGCTGGTAGTAAGGGAGGGATGAGAAGATGCTTGGAGGAGCAATGCTGGTCCTGACCCTCTGAGATGTGTCTGGCATCTCTTCAGTTTCTGTGTATCAATAGTGTTTACCTCCTACCATCTGCCATTCAAAGACAACAGGAAAAGTCCTGGGTAACTTTCTGCTTATTGTGGATGCCCCAATTTACTCTCTGTATGGGTTTGGTTGTATGTTTCCCCTTCCAGTCTGTGACCTCCTTGAAGGCAGACATTTTGTCTTACCATCCAGCATCTAACATATCAATAAATATTTCAGTGAAGAGACACCAGTTAAGATTGGGATTTCATTTACCTTGAAACTTTTACTGCCAGTTTTCATTTTAGAAGAGTTTTGATGATGCAGGTTCTAAGAACTAATTACATAGGTATTTCTGAACTTGTCAAAAAGCTGAATCAGGAGAAATGAAATGTGTTCTTAGAAAAATCAGAGGATGGTTAGGTGGCACTGATAGAATCAGAGGAGATAGCCTCACCTGGCCTCTTCCAAAGTAGAGTGGCAGGTGGCTAGAAAAAAAAGAGGGTTTGATTCTCTGAGCCTAACAGGTGGGTCTCCTTTTGTCATTTTGAAATGGGATCAATAATAACCTCAGAGTGAGCAGAGATGAGTCTATCTACTTGTGGGGACCTAGGTGTAAGTAGCCCCACCGTAACTACAAACGTGATCCCCATGCCTTGGAAGGGCCAGTTGTAGATCTGGAATGTACACAGCAGCTGTGGTCCTTTAGAGGCAGGCTCAAAAAGGATTCTGGCATTCTTTTTAAATCCTCATGCAAGTGCCAATTGGTATATGTTTGTAGAGAACTTGACGACTATTACTAAGAGCCTGAATGTATACACTTTAGATCCAGCAATTCCACTTTTAGGAATTGTTCCTAAAGAAATTGTCAGGAACGAGACACTGATGTATGCAAAAGAATGCTCATTGACATGTATTAATTAAATTACCATATTAATTAATACAATGGGATATTATGCACTTGTTAGAAGTCACATTATAGTTAATAAAACATGGGAATGTTCATGATACATTAAGTGAAAAAAGCCAGCACAAAATAGCACTCTGGTATGATCTATTTCTATGGAGGACATGTGGAAGAAGATAGATAGGAAAAAAATGTTAACAGGGGTTATCTCTCAGGAGCAGAGAGATTATGGGTGGTTTTACTTTATTTCCCATACTTTTCTGGGACCTAGGTGTAAGTGGTCTTTTCTTTTCTTTTTAGTAAATGTATACTTTTTAGTAAATGTATACTACTTTTTCAATCAGAAGAAAACAATAAATACTATTTTAAACAAGAAGAAATAAAATCCAGATGAGCAATTAATTTATCATTTATGGTTGAAGACAATAGGACTGAAGGAGATTTGGCCCAGAAGGGATTTGTAGTGGGGAGAGAAGGATTACCAAAAGGGATTACTTTGTTTTATTGTTTTTGTTTTTCTTTGCAGTACGCGGGCCTCTCACTGTTGTGGCCTCTCCCATTGTGGAGCACAGGCTCCGGATGTGCAGGCTCAGCGGCCATGGCTCACAGGCCCAGCCGCTCTGCGGCATGTGGAATCCTCCCAGACTGGGGCACGAACCCGTGTCCCCTGCATCAGCAGGCGGACTCTCAACCACTGCGCCACCAGGGAAGCCCAATTACTTTGTTTTGATGATAAGAACATTCCTCCGGTTGTGATCTGAAGGTAGGTCAAGCAACATTCCAATTGTGTGTGTGTGTGTGTGTGTGTGTGTGTGTGTTCACAGGAGAATTATGAAAAGGAAGAAGAAGAGGAGGAGGAGGAATTTCCTGGGATTTAACATGGCAATAATATTGATAGATGAAACTACAGGTTTACCTCTTGATAACCCTGAGTTATATTTATCAGTCAATATTTATCCATGGATCACAGGGTTTAAGAGCTTGGGCTCTTAATTGAGCTCAAGTTGCAGCTCTTTTACTCATCCACCATGTGACCTTGGAAAATTGTTTAATGTCTCTCAGTTACCACCCCAGGAAAATGGAAATAACAACAACAACAACAACAATAATAATAACACCCACTATATATGGTTGTTTTGAAGACTGAGTGAATTAATACATGTAACGCACTGAGAACACCATCTTGCATATAATACAAGCCTAATAAAAGTTACCTACTATAACTATTGTTATTGCAAATAACTTCTTGTAACACATTGCAGTGGAAAACCCCAGCCTGGGAGTCAGAAAGCCTGAGCTTGAGGACAGATCCCACCACTTGAGAGGAGTGTGACTTACACCAAGCACTTACCTTTTCAGAACCCCCTTCTCCAAGATGGGGATAGCTGTATCTATCTCCCCTTCTCCATAACAGCATGGGATGGGTGAGGTATAATTATTAAAATCCTGATCAACAGAAGTAGGCTGGAGAGTTCCCACTGTTCTTTTCCTGTGAATATAGGATTTTAAGATTCCCCTGTGTAGAGGATTTTAGCCTGGCCGCGTTAGGATAAGTCGAGGCTCTGGGATAATAACCAGGTGTCTGGTTTAATAGCTTTTAAACTATCACCTGCATGGTGGAAATATCGAATGCAATTACAATAACTCATCTGTAAGAATCAGTTGCAGGAATAAGACACACAGCACTTTCTCCTTCATTTACAATCATGACAAACCAGAAATTGTCTAAGTGCTCAACAGAAAGACTTGGTTAAATGAATTTCTTTCCATATGTGCAAAGGGATGTTTTGTTAGGACATTTTAGACAGAAATTTAATGGAAAGGGAAATTGCTCATTACCTACAGTCAACAAAGCAGGCTCATAAAAACACAGCTTTATATATAACATGGGTGGGGTATGTATGGAAAACAAAGATGTGGTTAAGTTTTAAACTTAACCTATTGATGTCCTGCTGTATGGAAAGGGATTTGGGGAGCAGGCCATTGATAAAAGAAATTTTCACATTTTAAATTATGGGGAAGTCATTCTGGCTTATACATGAGTTAACTTGAATTTTATGCTAACTGAAATAGCCTGTTTGTGACCTATCAAACATACATTTTACATCTGCTTTAACTATTAAAGAAAAGGGCACATTGACCAGAAGTAAATAATGTCCATGTTAAAAATAAAGATTGAATGCCTCTCTTCCTGGGAAGAAGTGCTGGCACTTCTTTGATAATAAGACTCCCTTCCCAGGTGCCAAGGCTATACTGACTCACTGTGTACGTTCTGGTCTGCTTTTTTTAATCCTTGAAGAAATGTTTCATTGACTTATTTAATATTTTTTTTTTCTGAAAAGATACAAAACTGTGCTGAAAACCATGCTTCTCTGGAACAGTTTCTCACAGTAATCTGGCTTCTGGGCTGTAGTCCTCAGTTTGGCTCAGATAAAACTCTGTTCTTTTATTGTTGATTGTTTATTGATTATTTTCATTGACACTGGAAGCCAGGACTGCTCACCTACTGACCTCAAGTCAATAAGGAAAATCAAGTCAGCATAACAAAACTTCATAATGATGCCCAGAACAGGCAGAAGACAAATGCTCTTTTTGCAAACAGGGACAAATAGAAAGATTACAAACAGACCAGGCAGGGATTTCAGAAGGAAATCAGCCTTGAAATGTGGGGTGCATTTTATTTCAAATATTCTGTTAGAGAACAAACAGGAGTCCAGAGTAGAAGTCCCTCACTTCTCTCATCATCCCATGGCTTCGGAGCTCTCCTAACCCCATATCCATCTTCAGAACCAGCAAAATGGAGAAAGGTCAAGAAGTGAGCAAGTCCACTAGAATACCCAGGACGTACTCACTATATGCTGAGACAGTACAAGAAAGAACTTGGGAACTGTCCTAGATAACTATGCTGAGGGAATTTCTGCCCGGCCCTCTGAATATAGAAATGCTTAAAGCTTAGTTAGAAACAAGAGAGTGACTTTCCTTTCACCAGGGGAAATGAGAGAGTGAGATAGACATTGGTAATCTATACATTGTGGACATTTGGGCAGTAAGGGACAGTCTCCAGTTAGAAGAGCAAGCCTTTCTCCACTGAGAGGTGTCTACTCTCCTTTCCCCTTTCCAGAGGTAGCTAGAAATTTAGCCAATGGAACAGAAAAGGAAGAGGCTAATGTGAATTAATGAAATTGATTCCAGAGAGACTGTCACATGAATTCTAAGTTTCAATATGCCTAAATGCAGCTCGGATTGAACTAAACTTTATTGATCACTATGGAAGACTGAATGTGTTAATGGCCCAATTATTTTTCCTCTCTATATTCAAGCCCCTTGCCTTGTGAATTGCTATTCGATTCCTTCTGCTAAAGAGACCGAGTCAGTTACCCCAGTCCTTAAATCTGGGCTAGGCTGTATGACATGCTTCAGTTAACAGAATGCAGTGGAAGTGATGGTATGCTACTTCTGAGCCTTGGCTCCAGAGAATGTATGCATTTCTATTGCCCTCTGTGCCCTTGTTATCAGCATGATGACATTTTCAGGCTAATCTGCTAGAGGATGAGACATAAATGGAAGAGAACCAAATCACCCTGTCATCCCAGCCAAAGTTAGCCTAGATCAGCTGACAGCCCGGCTAACCCCAGATACATAAATGAGTCCAGTCAGGAGCAGAGCTGCCCAGTTGAACCCCAGCTGACCCCATATGTGTAAGCAATCAGTTTATTGTTGTATGTCACTGTGGTTTTGTGGTTGTCTGTTACACTGTTGTATATGGTTGCAACCACAGGTCACTGACGTAATTGCTTACCTTATCAGTGCTCAATTTACCACCATCTAAACCTCTGAATCATCTGTAAGAGATGTATTATTATTTCTACTTTGCAGATGAGGAAACTGAGACAGAGTAAGATTAAGTGATTTTCCCCAAATCACAAATATACTAAGACAAAGACTTTTCATACTCCAAGTCCAAGGATCTCTCTAACGCACTACAGATGAATTGGGAGAAGAAAATATATTTATATCATATTTTTAAAATAAATATGAATGCAGATTGACTGTCTGGGTTAAAATTCTGGCCCTTCCATTTACTTGTTTTAGAACTTTTTGCAGATTTCTTAGTTTTACCAAGTCACAGAATTCATTTCTGTAAAATGTTAATTAAATGACCTATCTTGAAGTTAATTCATTCCCCACATATTTACTGAGTGATGACTATGTCCCAAGTACTGTTTTTAAGTGCTGGAGATCCATTACTGATGGAAAGTGCTAAGGTCCAGGGGCCGCAATATAGCCAGCAAATTTGAGGAACAGCCTAAACTTCAGAAAAAGGAGAGGATTTGGGTTTAGACAAAACATCTTGGCCAGAAACTTGAAAGAAGAAGAGTTTCTCTTGCTAAGATTTTGAGCTAAACTCCTCCATTTGGAATTAGGATTAAGAGAACAGTGCTTGAGGGGGTTCTGGGATCTCAGAGCAAAGAGGAACAGAACAATATCTCTTCAATATTTCTTTTCTAGGAGATTCATTTATGAGAAGATACATGAAAATATCCATGCCTTGAGAAGAACAAAATCACTAGAACTAAAGGGAAAATTTTTTGCTACAGTGGACATCTCACAAAGAGCTAAGTCAACAGAAGAATCAATGAAAAGATGCCAGCCCTGCTCCCCAACATACCAGTAATTCATTCTAGAACACTGGAATAAATTCTGGGGAGGGAATACTTTGGAGACCACCTCCACCCCAATTAAACGACCTTGATATACTAGAAGGATAGAGCTTCAAAATGCAAATTATTTCGACTTATAGAAAATAAAATGATATATTTTTGCACACCCAATTTTGAAGTCTTAGATTCTCATTTTACTTAAAACCCATGTTAGCTGTTACTACAATTGGTTCTTATAAAATAAGGTAAAATGTAATATCCCATATGTTCTACAGAAGAGATGGCTAGCTCGCCACCAATGTTTGTGCTCCCTACTCTATGATATTGTGCTTAACTGGAAAGCAGCTGCCCACAAAGAGACTACATTTCCCAGAATTCCTGTATCTCAGCAGGGTCATGTGATTAGTTCCCACCAGTGGATTGAAGTGACGTGTGTCCTTTCCAGACTGAAGTACCTTCCCTACCTTCTCTTTCCTTGTTCGCTATCTAAATTGCAGAGGACTCTGAGGCTCCTGGGATGCAGAGACAAAATAGAAGGAAACTGAACTCCTAGATGTCACCTGCAAGGCCACCCACTGACCAGGAACACCTGCATTAGACTACTATGTGGGCAAGAAATAAATGCCTCTTATCTTGAACCACTGATATTTGGGAACTTATTAGTTACAGCAGTTAATATTACCCCAATTAATAGAAAATCACCCCAACAAATCACAAAATGACCCAAGCCAAAAGGCAATGTGTACATCTTAAGAAACTAACTCCAGAAAGAAGTAATTCACCTGTGGCAACTTGTAGAGTTAATGCTAGATTAATTAGAGGTTTCAGGAGTAGAATTCTTCCTAAAATAGCACTGCGTAAAGGTGAGTGTTAAGGAGTCTAAGTAAAGAGAATCTTTAGGTTTAACACAATGTTCCCTAGTTTTATACAAAAGAAGAGTCAACTAGTCAGGTAGGGGTCTAAGTTGTAGGTGGATATCATAGCCTGTTCCTGACCCAAACCCTTGCTAATGCCAGAAGATCTGTGTTTACTGCAGTCATCATTGCTGTTGGAAAGTGTTAATGAGCTTGCTTTTTTCCAACAGGTGTGAATTGCATAGATTCTGTTTCCTAATATGAGTCTAGGGTCACTTGATATTTTCACATAAAGAGAGTTGCCTCATGGCATGGCTTCTGAAGCTAACATGAACTTCTTTATCATAAGCCCACTAACACTGCAAACTGCAGTTCAAAATTCTGATTTGGTTATTCTTGTGAAACCTCATGAGCTCAATGATTTCCTTAGCTCAATGTTTTCCATGCCATAAACTTAGCCTCATCAGGAAGCACAGACATTTTTAGAGCTGTATCCCAAAGGATTCTGAGGCCCAAAGGATACAATGACTCAACCAGGATCATTAACATGGTACACATTTGGCCAACTCTATATTTTTTTGCCATTAAAAAAATTTATCAAAGACAATGGTTGCCATTCCAAAAGTCTGCATAGTGAGTGATCAATAATAAGATCACTGTAAACCCATATTCCAAAAATCTACCACATCACATGCTCAAGATCTTCAGTGGAGTGATTCCAGCTATAGCTGAAAATTTTTCATTAAGCTAAATGAAATATTATAAATTTATTGAGACTATCAATAGAAGAATAGATTATGGTATAAATGATAAATTATGGTAAATTATGGTAAATTATAGTATATTGCCACAATGGCATACCATATTGCAATGAGAATGAACAAAATTCAATTACATCTGACCACATGTACAAATATCACAAGCATAATATTGAGCAAAAGAAGCCCACACAAAACAATGCATGATTTATGACACTTTTTATATGAAGTTAAAAAATAGGGCAAATTAATTTACTGTGTTAGAAGTTAGAACAGTGGTTACCTTTCAAGGATGGGAAGAAACTGGAGGAAGATACATAGGGACTCCTAGGGAATTGATAATGTTCTGCTTTCAGACTTGGGCTCTTTTTCCCCAGGTGTGCTGAGCTTGTAAAAAATTCACTGAGCCATATTTAGTGCATTTTTCTATATATATGTTATACTTCAATAAAATGTTTACTTAAAATGTTTACAAAACCCTTAAAGACCCTTGTAGAGATCCCTCAAAGTTTGAGATCTCAGGTAATGAATCACTACCTTACTCCCCATATACTTTTTTAAAAAATGCATCTTGGATTTTGTCATGTGTCATCAATTACATTCAACCAGGTTAAAACCGTTTTACAAAAGTGGAGTTTGGTCAGATGTTTTTTAATTAGACTCCTCTTCTTCTTTCTCACCTATTGTAGTTTTTTATTATAAGCAAACATCACATTTTAAAGTGGTGACTAAGGTTCAAATGTGCTCTGTGCTTCATAGATAATGTGTGGAAGTAAAACCAGACCTTGCTTGACAGTGTGAAGCAGTCATGGTTTTTATATGATCAAAATAGTCAATACTGCAATTAAAATATTATCTCTAATACCCCAATGGGAATGGGAGGCAACCAAGGCTTGGGCCTCAACCCAGTACTTCCATTATGCTTTTTGTTTGAGTCTATCCTAGTGACACAACTAAGTCACAATCAGTAAATGTAAAACATTTTAAAGCTGTGTCATTTCACCACCACTCCCAGCACCTCTACCAAGCATCCTGATATGGTTACAGTCATATCCACCTGGTATTGTGACTGTCTGTACCTTCTGATTTTTATTGCTGGCAGTATTGCTACATAACATGTTACTCCCCAAATATAGCAACTTTAGTGTTTTTGGTTTTGTGGGTTAGGAATTCAGGAATAGCTTAGCTGGGCAGTTATCTCTTGAGATCTCTCATGCAGTTGCAGTCATATAATAGCTGGGTAGCAGTCATCTGAAGGCTCGACTGGGCTGGACATCCAAGATGGTTCACTCAGATGGCTGGCCAGTGAGGCAAGCTGTCAGCTGGGCTCAGCTGGGGCTGATAACCAGAGCACTGACAAGTGCTTGCCCAGCATGATGATCTCTGGGTAGTAGGTTTTCTTAAAGGGTGCCTAAACTTCTAGCTTCCCTGCAGTGAGTGTTCCCTGAGAATCTAGGGAAACTGACATTGCCTCAGAAGATGTGCATCATTGCTTCTGTTGCATTCTGTTGGTTACAAGTGAGACACAAACCCACCCAAATTAGAGGGGAGGGGATTAGACCCCACCATTTGAGGGGAGGAATAACAATGAATTTTCAATTATTTTCTAAAGCTGTCACAGTATGTGACCAGGGCAATAACCATATTAAATTTAATTGATTGCTTCCTTATACTGATGTTCTCTGGGGTCTTCACCCAGAAAGTTACAAGTAGTCATAGAAATGCAAAACAACTAACAAAAATTTTTCAATATTTATTATCAAAGAAACAATGAGATGCTCCCATTTAATGAAAACAGATCCTTGATCCTATAATTTTGTAGGAGAAGCATTGTTATCAACTTGTTTCATTTGAAGAAGCTAAAACCTAAAAGGGGTCACAGGCTCCTAGCTGTTAAGTTGCAGGGCTAAAATCTGAACTTACGTTTTCTGACTCTAAGTTCAATATTTACGGCTATGACCCTGAGAGTATAGAGTTTACATGAGTGTCAATCATTTCAGGGACATATTCTGCACCAAGACCCTAGATGCTTTGGACATGAGTATATCTTACTTCCTAGCACTGTATCCTGGGATATTCTGACCCATTTGTTTAAGCTGGACCTTGTACTAGTGCCATCTGAGCAAAGTACTTGCTGCTCTTCTGAGCAAAGAAAATGGATTATACAATCTTTAGATGTTTAGAACTGCATCAGACCTATGCACCCAGGAGGGAAGAATATTTTACTCTGAGGGTAGAATATCTTTATCAATTGCCTAGCTGAAGGAATTGAGGATTAATAAGGATTAAAATGGTAAGCAAGATGAAACTAGATGGAGTTCCTGAGGGCTCAAGGGACAAGACTAGGATTCAATATGATCCTAGACAAATTAAAAAGCAGCTGATTAGAAATGAGATAAAATGCAGTGGAAACAAATGTAGGAGATGGCTCATCTCAGTGAAAATCCACTTAGCTGCAAAAGTGGATAAGACTGTCTGGATACAAGTGTGGTAGATACTCGTCTGTGCCAGAGCCAACAGGCACCATGTGATGGGGGTGGGCGGGGGCACCATGTGGTGGTAGTCAGCAATATTAGTTTCAGCTGTGGAACCCATGGGAGAGAACAGAAATATTACCTCAATACATAAGGGTTTTCTCTGACTCTCCCAAATTAGATCACCCACAGTTGTAATACATATTCAAAGTTCTTTTGTCTTTTCTTCAGTGGCCCTTATCACCATTGAGTTTTTTTTCAATTTTGGCGCAATTATTTGACTAATATTGTCTTCCCACTAATGGTGAGTTCCACAAAAGCAAGGTCTAGATCTATTTCCATCCTGTATGCAGTGTCCGCCACAGTGCCTAATATACAGTTGGTGACTCCTCAATGTTTATTGAATAAATAGATTATATTTATATTAGGAGGAGAATAATTTAAACCATGGGTGAGCAAACTATGGACCACTGACCAAATGTGGCCTGCCTCCTACGTGGGCCTCTCACTGCTGTGGCCTCTCCTGTTGCAGAGCACAGGTTCCAGAAGCGCAGGCTCAGCGGCCATGGCTCACAGGCCCAGCCGCTCCGCAGCATGTGGGATCTTCCCGGACTGGGGCACGAACCCATGTCCCCTGAATCGGCAGGCGGACTCTCAACCACTGCACCACCAGGGAAGCCCCTGCTTCCTGTTTTTGTTTGGTTTGTAAGCTAAGAATGGTTTCTACTTTTCTAAAATAGTTAAAAAAAAAATCAAAAGAAGACTAGTATCTTGTGACATGAAGATTATATGAAAGTTTTCTTGGAACACAATCATTTCATGAATCTACATACTGTCTATGTAACATGTAGCTTTTGCACTTTAGTGATTTTGTGCTAAAACAATCATGCTGAGTAGTTGTAACAGAGACCCTATGGCCCACAAAATCTAAAACATTTACTCCCTGGCTTTTTACAGAAAAGTTTGCTGAACCTCTGATAAAATCTTGCTTTCATCAAATATGTTCCATCAATGGGGAACATATTCCTAAGCTTTCGGCTGAAACCGAACAAAGTGATTTTTGTGGTCCCCATTTTGAACCATAGAAATAGTCACTCTCTTTTTTCTAACAGGATGTCGGTTATAAGAAAGAAAGTGCTCAACTTTCCAGAATTAAGGAAACAGTTATTGAATTAAAAATTAAAGTTTGAGAATCATGTAGACTAGGGTTTGGCAAGACCATGAGCTTTGGAGTCATGGAGAGCTGTGTTCACACCCTCTATACGTGTAGTCTTGGGCAATTCTCTAAACTGCAACTAACCTTTCTGTAAAGTGGGAATAAAATTATCTTCCTTGTAGGAGGCTGCGGTGATTAAATTAGATAAGATAGACACCGTCTAGGTATGTTTGCTTGTCCAAAAGTCCTTCTCTGAGAACTGTTTCCCCAACCGCAGGGGCTGCCTATGCAGCCTCTTTCGACCTCCTCTCCTCTGGCCACAATTGACTAGACAAAGCATGGACACCTAATACAAAGTCTGTCCTGGGCCAACTAAATCCTTTCCCCTGAATTATTGAAAATGGAACATACAAATTCCAGTTCGTTCATTTGAGGCACTTGGACTTCAGCCACCTGTTTGAGCCACAATCAAATGTGGAAGAAACTGGTTTGCAGACTGGGTATAATGAACACATAGCAAGTTATTTTTGTGGAGAGAATGAAAGTAGTCTCTTCCTGCTGGGATGGGGCCCTCCTGCACCATTCCCTGTGGCAGCTGGCATTCTCTGCTCATGAGTACAGGGCTGAAGTCATAAATCCTGCCCATGGAGACACGTCCACCTCTGTCTCCAAGCTGCATACTCATCTCAGTCCCTCAAGCATCCACACCACTTTATGGATAAGTCACAGAAACAGGGGAGATAAAGTGTCCCTTATATTCCACTATTTATGCTAAACATTCACTGCAGACCTCTTCCTTTGGAATCAGAGACATGAGACTGGGAAAGAAAACAACTGCACCCAGAGAGAGAGGTGACCCCAATCCCATAAAACCAGAGCTTTGGAACTTGAGCATCAAGACCAGTGAGTCTCGGGAATGGTGTTCCCAAAACATATCATTAAAAACTGAGCTTCCAATAGAGGCTGTCATAACAACTCCCTGACCACATACCCTCAAGGTCTGAGGATTGCTTAAGAATGGGATACATGCAAGAATTTATAAGAATAGATGAATTTATAAGAAAAAATGGAAGCAAAGGAGCCAGGAATTTTTTTGCTACAGATTTGTCAGAGAAACATATGGCAGCTCGGAAAACCCTCTATTGCTAACAACTTTCCATTTCCTACTTTCATGCCCTTGGGTTCAACCTGATACCTTTTGCCCTTGGTTCAGGGAGATAATTATCCACAAATCCTGCTTTTCTTTTTTTAAATACATCTTTATTGGAGTATAATTGCTTCACAATACCATGTAGTTTCTGTTGCACAACAAAGCAAATCAGCCATATGTATACACATGTCCCCATATCCCCTCCCTCTTGAACCTCCCTCCCACCCTCCCTACCCCACTGCAAAGCACTGAGCCAATCTCCCTGTGTTATGCTGCTTGCTTCCCACCAGCCAACTATTTTACATTTGGTAGTGTATATACATCAATGTTACTTTCACTTCACCCCAGCTTCACCCTCCTACCCCATGTCCTCAAGTCCATTCTCTATATCTACCTCTTTATTCCTGCCCTGCAACTAGGTTCATCAGTACCATATTTTTCTTTTTGTAGATTCTATATATATGCGTTAGATATGGTATTTGTTTTTCTCTTTCTGACTTACTTCACTCTGTATGACAGACTCTAGGTCCATCTACCCCACTACAAATAACTCAATTTCATTTCTTTTTATGGCTGAGTAATATTCCATTGTATATATGTGCCACATCTTCTTCATCCATTCATCTATTGATGGACATTTAGGTTGGTTCCGTGTCCTGGCTATTGTAAATAGTGCTGCAATGGACACTGTGGTGCATGTCTCTTTTTGAATTATGGTTTTCTCAGGGTATATACCCAGTAGTGGGATTGCTGGGTCATATGATAGTTCTAATTTTAGTTTTTTAAGGAACCTCCATACTGTTTTCCATAGTGGTTGTATCAATTTACATTCCCACCAGCAGTGTAGGAGGGTTCTCTTTTCAGCACACCCTTTCCAGCTTTTTTGATAATGGCCATCCTGACCGGCATGAGGTGATACATCATTGTAGTTTTGATTTGCATTTCTCTAATAATTAGTGATGTTGAGAATCTTTTCATGTGCCTCTTGCTCATCTGTATGTCTTCCTTGGTGAAATGTTTATTTAGGTCTTGTCCCCATTTTTTAACTGGATTATTTGTTTTTTTTGATTTTGAGCTCCATGTGCTGTTTGTATATTTTGGAGATTAATCCTTTGTCTGTTGTTTCATTTGCAAATGTTTTCTCCCATTCTGGGGGTTGTCTTTTTGTCTTGTTTATGGTTTCCTTTGCTGTGCAAAAGCTTTTAAGTTTAATTGTCCCATTTGTTTATTTTTGTTTTTATTTCTGTTACTCTAGGAGGTGGGTCCAAAAAGATCTTGCTGTGGTTTATGTCAAAGAATGGTTTTCCTATGTTTTCCTCAAAAGTTTTATAGTGTCTGGTCTTACATTTAAGTCTTTAACCATTTTGAGTTTATTTTTGTGTATGGTGTTGGGTAGTGTTCTAATTTCATTCTTTTACTTGTAGCTGTCCATTTTTCCGAGCACCACTAATTGAAGAGGCTATCTTTACTCCATTGTATGTTCTTGCCTCCTTTGTCATAAATTAGGTGTCCAAATGTGCGTGGGTTTATCTCTGGGTATTCTATCCTGTACCATTGATCTATATCTCTGTATTTGTGCCAGTACCATACTGTCTTGATTACTGTAGCTTTGTGGTACAGTTTGAAGTCAGGGAGCCCGATTCTTCGAACTCCATTTTTCTTTCTCAAGATTGCTTTGGCTATTCAGAGTCTATTGTGTTTCCATACGAATTGTAAGATATTTTGTTCTAATTCTGTGAAGAATGCCATTGGTAATTTGACAGGGATTGCACTGAATCTGTAGATTGCTTTGGGCAGTATATTGCCCAAATCACAATATTGATTCTTTCAATCCAAGAACATGGTATATTTCTCCAATTGTTCATGTTATCTTTGATTTCTTTCATCAGTGTTTTATAGTTTTCTGAGTACAAGTCTTTTGCCTCCTTTGGCAAATTTATTCCTAAGTATTTTATTCTTTCTGTTGCAATGGTAAATGGAAGTGTTTCCTTAATTTCTCTTTCAGATTTTTCATCATTACTATATAGGAATGCCAGAGATTTCTGTGCATTAATTTTGTATCCTGCAACCTTACCAAATTCATTGATTAGTTCTAATAGTTTTCTGGTGGCATCTTTAGGATTTTCTATGTATGGTGTCATGTCATCGGCAAACAGTGACAGTTTTACTTCGTTTCTAATTTGTATACCTTTTGTTTCTTTTTCTTCTCTAGGACTTCCAAAACTATGTTGAATAAGAGAGGCAAGAGTGGACATCCTTGTCTTGTTAATGATCCTAGTGGAAATGCTTTCAGATTTTCACCATTGAGTATGATGCTTGCTGTGGGTTTGTCACATATGGCCCTTATTATGTTGAGGTAGGTTTCCTCTATGCCCATTTTCTGGAGAGTTTTTATAAATGGATGTTGAATTTTGTCAAAAGCTTTTTCTGCTTTTGCAATGATCATATGGTTTTTATTCCTTAATTTATTAATGTGGTGTATCACATTGATTGATTTGCATATATTGAAGAATCCTTGCATCCCTGGTGCAAATCCCACTTGATCATGGTGTATGATCCTTTTAATGTGCTGTTGGATTCTGTTTGCTAGTATTTTGTTCAGGATTTTTGCATCTATGTTCATCAGTGATATTGGTCTATAATTTTCTTTTTTTGTGTGATTTTTTTTTCTGGTTTTGGTATCAGGGTGATGGTGGCTCTGTAGAATCAATTTGGGAGTATTTCTCCCTCTGAAATTTCTTGGAAGAGTTTGAGAAGGATAGGTGTTAGCTCTTCTCTAAATGTTTGATAGAATTCATCTGTGAAGCCATCTGGTCCTGCACTTTTAGTTGTTGGAAGATTTTTAATTATGCTTTCAAATTCATTACTTGTGATAGGTCTGTTTATATTTTCTAATTCTTCCTAGTCCAATCTTGGAGAATTGTACCTTTCTAAGAATTTCTCCATTTCTTCGTGGTTGTCAATTTTATTGGCATATAGTTTTTTGTAGTAGTCTCTTATAATCCTTTGTATTTCTGCAGTGTCTGTTGCGATTGCTCCTTTTTCATTTCTAATTTTATTGATTTGTGTCCTCTCCCTTTTTTCTTGATGAGTCTGGCTAAGGGTTTATCAATTTTGTTTATCTTCTCAAATAACGAGCTTTTAGATTTATTGATCTTTGCTATTGTTTTCTTCATTTCTATTTCATTTATTTCTGCTTTGATCTTTATGATTTCTTTCCTCCTACTGACTTTGGGTTTTCTTTGTTCTTCTTTATCTAGTTGTTTTAAGTGTAGGGTTAGATTGTTTATTTGAGATTTTTCTTGTTTCTTGAGGTGAGATTGAATTGCTATAAACTTCCCTCTTAGAACTGCTTTTGCTGTGTCCCATAGGTTTTGGGTGGTCATGTTTTCACTGTCATTTGTTTCTATGTATTTTTAAAATTTCTTCTTTGATTTCTTCAGTGATTTCTTGGTTATTTAGTATCTCACTGTTTAGCCTCCATGTATTTGTGTTTTCTACAGTTTCTTTTCCTGTGATTGATTTCTAATCTCATAACATTTTTGTCAGAAAAGATGTTTGATACGATTTCAATTTTCTGAAATTTTCCCAGGCTTGATTTGTGACCCAATGTGTGATCTATCCTGGAGAATGTTCCATGTGCACTTGAGAAGAAAGTGTATTCTGCCACTTTTGGGTGGAATGTTCTATAAATATCAATTAGATCTATCTGGTCTATTGTGTCATTTAAAGCTTGTGTTTCCTTATTTATTTTCTGTTTGGATGATCTGTCTATTGGTGTAAGTGGGCTGTTAAAGTCCCCTACAATTATTGTGCTACTGTTGATTTCTCCTTTCATGGTTATTAGCATTTGCCTTATGTATTGAAGTACTCCTACGTTGGGTGCATAAACATTTATAATTTTTATATCTTCTTCTTGGATTGATCCTTTGATCATTATGTTCTGTCTCTTTTTATCTCTTGTAATAGTCTTTATTTTAAAGTCTATTATATCTGATATGAGTATTGCTACTCCAGCTTTCTTTTGATTTCCATTTGCATGGAATATCTTTTTCCATACCTTCGCTTTCAGTCTGTATGTGTCCCTTGGTCTGAAGTGGGTCTCTTGTAGCCAGCATATATTTGGGTCTTGTTTTTGTGTCCATTCAGCCAGTCTGTGTCTTTTGGTTGGGGCATTTAATCCATTTACATTCAAGGTTATTATTGATATTTATGTTCCTATTACCATTTTCTTAATTGTTTTGGGTTTGTTTTTGTGGGTCCTTTTCTTCTCTTGTGTTTCTTGCTTAGAGAAGTTTCTTTAACATTTGTTATAAAGCTGGTTTGGTGGTGTTAAATTCTTGTAGCTTTTGTTTGTCTGAAAAGTTTTTGGCATTAGTGCTGTGGAAATCAATGGCCATAGCTTTTATAGATGCATATGCAGTACAGAGTAATACAGTTTATACTGCAGTATGTAACCACAAAATGACATTTCTGGGACTTGTTTCAGAATAAATCCATATTATAACTTAAAAAAATAGATAAATCAAGTTTGGCAAAATCTTGGTAATTGTCTAATCTAGAGATGGGTATATGGGAGTTCATTGTACTATTTGTTCTACTTTGTGTATATTAGAAAATTTCATAGAAAAATATTAAAATTATTTTAGAGTTAAAAACATTAGATTTTAAATATGCTAAGTTGATTAGACAACAGCTCCAAAAAGCCAGTTCATCATGCCTGCTTGTAAAAAAAGCTTTAGAACAATTTATTTGCCAAAAAAAGTGAGAGAGATATCTGTCTCGAATGATGTGGACTGGCCCAGAAATAGGGCAATGGACCAAAAGGTGCTTTAGGGTCCCTCGTCCCACCACACACACACACACACACACACACACACGCTTATCAGCTCTACTACACTATATTGGAAACTGAAGTGTTTCTCCCAACACAGAGGCCAAGGTATTCTCCTGCCTGAGAAAACTTAGAATATCATCAATAACCCACATGTGTCAAAGAACCACAATATTTCCTTAAATCTCAAGGTTGGAGAGGGAATCACATTACTGATTTCTTCTTTTTCCAATATAGGATGCCAGTGGAAATGAGTGATTTGGTGTCTGTGTCTTCGAGTGTTCTGTTGGTGGTGGATAAATCAGTCCCTGGAAACTCTCCATGCTGCCCTGGCCAGCTTCCTTCCACAAGTACAGCCACCAACCTCCTTTGAGTCCAGTTGCTCTGTAAAGCTGGGGGTTTTCCAGATTGGAAAAAATGGGAGAAATAAAGACCAGATATGGCCTAGCCAAAGTCAGAGACTATAACTTTTCAGCTGCATATTTGATGTCAAGAAAAGGAAACTGGAAAGAAAGAGGCAGAAAACAAAGGCTCCAGCAAACCGAACAAGGAGATCCTCTCTAAGGCACATGTGCTTTCCACTCCAGAGGCAGCAGGAGGAGAAGATGCTCCCTCCATCCCTGAGTGGGCAAGACTGCCTGAGGTTAGCACAAAGGATGAGCAGAGGGAGGGAGGAGAGAATTCCGTGCCTCTTCAATCCATTTATTCAGCCACTCATGGCTGTGGCCTGAAACTCCAAACTCCTGCCCATTCAGCCTGGAGAACTGACATGAGGAACTTTTACTTGAAAAAAAAGATGATTCCTGGAGACAAGTAGAGAGAAGTGGGTTACTGAAAGACAACCTAAAGAAAGGAGCAAGGTGGCACCTGGCACAGAACCTGGCTCATGAGAGGTTCTCCATAAATTCATTCATTCTTTAGAAAAGATGCTGAGTGGGTGTTTACTATGTGCTCTGTATTAGGAATTCAGCCCTGAATGAAATAGACCTAAGGTCATTTCCTGGAACAGAGAGTCTGCTGGGAGGATTAGTATTCTCTCAGATAAATGTACAATTGCTAAGAGTGATAAGCAGGACAGCACTGATCTAGAGGAGCTCTGGGATTTTTTTCAGTGTTTTGTGCCCAGAGGCACCCAATGACAAGATAGCAAGGTAACCAGGAGTTCAGAATCTAGAAGGAGACTCTCTGGATTCGAATCCCAGTTCTACCACTCCCTACCTGAAAGACTAAAGACCAGTTATTTAACCTCTCTGTCTCACTGTAAAACAGTGATGATGACAAGAGAGTGAATATGAGAACCAGCTTAGGTCAGCTCTGTGCCCCGGGACTCTGATCTCTAATGACTGTACCACTCAGCTCCCTTGCCCTCTGACTTCTGATTGGATTTGACCAATAGGAAGTGATTCCAGGGGATTGGACAGCCAAGGCAATACCCACATTCTCCTGTCTCATGGCCATCTTCTAGAATCCTATTAGCTTTAAAACCCCACCTCCTTCAGGCCAATGAGTGATAAAGACTGCAGCTAGCAGGACAACTTCCCCTGTTAGTTTCCCAAAATAGTCCCTTCACCAAACACCTTTCAACCATCCCTTTTGAGTGTACCCTGTTCTTTACACTGGGGTCCTCACCAGAGAACCTTAAAATAATGCCTGGCCCTAGATAAGCATTCAATAAACAGAAGCTAAATATTATCCAAGTGAAACTTTGTTTTAGATTTGTGCCATTTCAGAGAAAATGTCTAGGACTTCCACACTGAAAATATACTGAGGGGAGGTAGCCTAACTTTTCCCAAATTCTCCAGGAACATATCAAAAGAGGATAAGAAAGTTAGGACCCTGCAAAACACGAACATCAAGTGGCCATGCCTGTGTATGGCCACTTGATGCAATAAGTATTAGTAATACTTACTGCACTTGAAGCAATAATAATTTTAATCACTCGCAGCCTTTGCCTTGTGTTCAGAGATCATGGTGTCATCATAAGAAATAGTAATGCTGTAGGCCTTTCACAGTGATGAGAAAAGGGAGATTTTCCAGCAAGAGAGCCCCAGCCAAATTTGAGGCCATTATTTACCCACTTAAGACAGAAACTATCCTCTCTGGGCTCTTAGTGATCTAATCCTTTAAGCCTTCTGCTGGCACTGGAAACAATGTTAATCTTTGAGATCAGGCCCTTTGGTTTTTATAATCCATGGGAATTTGAAGATGATAAATGTGTGGAGCGCCTGAAAGTTCCTGACATGTAATTGGAGCCCGAGGGGGAAATAATTAGGATCGAGTCATGTAACTCCATCAACTCTTCTCGAAGCCTCTGAATTATGTAAGTCCCTTGCTGCCGCATCCCTCCTCTGCATGCCCTATTTTGCCATGGAACAAGAAATAAAAGCAGAGGCAATGAAAGGCAGTGAAAGAAAAGATCTGCCCAATATGACTACTTATTAGCATCTGTGGTGAGAGATCTGATAGGGAAAGAACTCCAACTGTTGTCACAAACGTAAAGCACGCTCAGCATCACCTTGAACTTAGGCTTTCCCAGCCACCCCCCGACCCTTGGCCACCCTTGCCAAGGATAACTGGCAGCTACACGTAACAAAGAGCACTCTGATCTATTCTTATGAATAAGAGTTGTGGGGGCAGTTTAGTTCTCCTTACGGTGGCTAAGGCTACAGTTTTGAACGTAAGAGGTTGAACAAAAAGTTTCTTTCATTTTGGCTGTAACTGTCACTGTAAATAGGGCATCTGCTCAGAGAACGGGCTTTTGTAGCATGTTCAAGTAATGGCCATGAAAGGCTTAGCAAAACCTCAGAAGATGAATTCTTATTTCTCTAGTTGTCAGAGGCACTAACCTAAATTTGTCATCCAACCCAGGCTAAGAAGAGAGCATGGCAAGAGCTGGGTGGGCACCACCTGGGGTCAGAAAAGAGGCTTACCTTGGTTGGTGCTTGCATCTGTTTTTTCTCTTCTCTCACCTACAGTCTGATGAGACATTATCTGACTCATTTTTATTCAAACAGACTTGGTAGGAACACACATTGAGCCAGAAGGGAAAGATTATTGAGACCACCCCTGACTTTTAAGCCCAAATAGCTCTGAATAATATCTGGCATTGAGTGTGTGCTTAAAAAAATGTTTGCCGGATACAAGTGGAGTACATATGTGAGTTTTTGTTGTGAAGCAGACCAGCGCCTGCTGGTGTAGCTCTTGGTTTGTCTTCTCTTGAGTTAACCAACATCTTGGTGGGCTTTTAATCCCTGAGGAGAACAGACTCATCAATAAACAGGTGGAACAAGTAAATTCAGGTATAAGGCACAATCTGAAGAATTGTGGACCCACCCTATTTCCAGGCTCTTGAAGTTCTACTATTGCTGAATCACTCTAGGGGGAAGATACTGCCTTCTCAAAGGACTCCTCTGGGGAGTAAATCCCATGTGATCTCATTTTTTTCCAACACTTTGGACTTTTCAGTTTGTTTTCTCTTCCTTTAATTCACTTGATTCTCAAAACTGTTTTTTGACTTAGGTAGGATGTTTAGTGGTAGTCACTGTGCACAGTAGAAAATTGAGGGCCTGCCATCTTGAATTTGAGTAAAATGCGTTTCTAGGAATTTGACTCAGGGATTCCAGAACAGGTGGCATTCAGAGTGTGCATGTATTTTGCAGAGCAATTTCTTTCCCTACTGGAGACTTTGAACAGTGGGAAGCCTCAGGACACCTTGGTTGGGAGCTGGAAGCAGAATCAATCAAGAGCTGCAAAATAACTTGGCACTTCTGCCTATGGTACATTCTGAATAATTTAGCTAACTATTCTCAAATTAAAAGCAGAGTCTAGACTCCAAAATAATGAACAGGTTTTAAGAACACCTCACATGGGCACTGTCTGGGCACTGACAGAAGGGCTTTAAATGCAGCTTTCCTTTCAACCAGCTGGCAGCGATGTTGGTGGTCTTGTTGCAGAGGCTGGTACTTGTGCCTCTGCTGGTCCTGCCACCTGCAGACAGACTTCATCATGTGGCTTGATTAAACCTGATCGGGAGTTTCTTGGAAAGTTCCTGTGTAGAGCATGGCAGTACAGCCTCACTTCCAAATATTTATCTACACATAGGCAGAAAGCAGTGGGCTCAGAAGGAAGAAATGAAAGAACTATTGCCAAGTGTAGGGTCTTGAAGAAAATCAGTTCATCAATTCAGAGGAAGCAGAATGCATAGCTGTAGGAGATAGCACTCAGGTGCACTCAAGAGACATTCCTTGGGCAACTTCTGCTCAGTAAGAACTCACCTTTGGATCTGTGCTTTCAAGTGCCTTTCACTGCATTTCACCCTTTGGTTTCTGGTTTGGCTTGACCTGAGCTAGAAATTAGTTTCTTTTGTTAACACTGCATCTTCAGCTTTCTCCTCTTTGGCCTGCTTCCCCATTGCCTTCTTTCTTTTTTTGAAATGTATGTTTTTTTCAGTTTTATTGAGAAATAATTGATGTACACCACTGTGTGTGATGAGAACCCTTAGGATTTACTCTTTTAACAGCTTTCCTTGTGTATCTATCTTACAGCAGTGTTAGCTATAGTCATTGTGCTGTACGTTACATCCTTAGTACTTTTTTATCTTGTAATTAGAAGTCTGTACCTTTTGACCACCTTCCTCCAGTTCCCCACCCCCCACCCCTTGCCTCTGGTAACTACAAATCTGATCTTTTTTACTATGAGTTTGATTTGTTGTTGTTGTTGTTAAACTCCTACATATAAGTGAGATAAACAATGTTTGTCTATTCTCTGTCTGACTTATTTCACTTAGCATAATGTCTTCAAAGTCCATCCATTTTGTCACAAATGTTAAGATTTCCTTGTTTTATTTATGGCTGAATATATTCCATTGTATGTAATACCACTTCTTTATTCATTCATCCATCAATCAACACTTAGGTTATTTCCATGTCTTGGCTGTTATAAATAATGCTGCAATGAACATGGGATTGCAGATATCTTTTTGCATTAGTGTTTTTGTTTCCTTTCCATATATTCTCAGAAATGGAATTGCTGGCTCATATGGTAGTTCTACTTTTATTTTTTGAGGATCCTCCATGCTGTTTTACACAGAAGCTGTACCAATTTTCAATCCCACCAACACTGCACATGGGTTCCTTCTTCTCTACATCTATGCCAGCATTTGTTATCTCTTGTCTTTTTGATAATGGCCATTCTAACAGGCATGATGTGATATCTCATTGTGGTTTTAATTTAATTTCCCTAATGACTAGTGAAACTAAGCATGTTTTCATGTAGCTGTTGGCCTTTCTTATATCCTCTTTGAAGAAATGTCTATTCAGGTCCTTTGATCATTTTTTATTGGGTTATTTGGGATTTTTTGCTATTGAGTTTTATGAGTTTTTAATATATTTTGGATGTGAACTCCATATCAGATATATGGTTTGCAAATTTTTTCTCCCATTCTGTAGTTGTTTTTTTCACTTTGTTGGTGGTTCCTTTTGCTGTGCAGAAGCTTTTTAGTTTAGTTAATGTAGTCCCAGTTGTCTATTTTTTATTTTGTTGCTTGTGCTTTAGGTGTCATATCCAAGAAATCATTACCAATACCCATATCAAGGAGTTTTACACCTGTTTTCTTCTGGGAGTTTTATAGTTTCAGGTCTTACATTTAAGTCTTTAATCCATTGTGAGTTATTTTTTGTGAGCCGTGAAAGGTATGAGTCTAGTTTTATTCTTTTACATATGAATATCTAATTATCCTAGCACCATTTATTGAAGGGACTGTCTTTTCTCCATTAAGTGTTCTTGGATCCCATGTCAAATATTAATTGCCCATATATGCTTGGGTTTATTTTGTGCTCTCCATTCTTTGGTCTATTTTTCTGTTTTTATGCCAGTACCATACTCTTTTGATGACTATAATTTTATAGTATAGCTTGAAATTAGGAAGTATAATACCTCCTGATTTGTTCTTCTTTCTCAGAATTTATTTGGCTTTACAGGGTTTTTTGTAGTTCCATATACATTTTAGAAGATTTTTTTCTATTTCTGTAAATAAAACCACCATTTGAATATTATAGGAATTGCATTGAATCTATAGATTGCTTTTGGTCAAATTAACATTTTAACAATATTATTTCTTCTAATCCATGAACATAGGATACCTTTCCATTTATTTTGTCTTCTTTTATTTCATTCATTAGGGTCTTAAAATTTTCAGAGTAGAGATGTTCCACCTCTTTAATTTTATTCCTAAATAATTTTTGCCTGTTATTTTAGATGGGATTTATTTCTTTTTCAGAAATTTTGAATTCATTAATCAGATCTAACAATTTTTTGGTTGAGGCTTTAGGATTTTCTATATATAAAATCATGTCCTCTACAAATAGAGACAATTTTGTTTCTTCCTTTCCAATTGTGATATCTTTTATAACTTTTTCCTGCCTGATTGCTTTAGATAGGACTTCTAGTCTTATGTTGAATAGGATTGGTGAGAGTGGGTACCCTTGTCTTATTCCTGATCTTGCAGGAAAAGCTTTCAGTCTTTCACCATTGAGTATGATGTTAGCTGTAGCTTGTCATATACAGCTCTTATTATATTGAGAAATGTTACCTCTATGCCGAAGTTTGTTAAGAGTTCTTATCATGAATGGATGTTGAATTTTGTCATATGCTTTTTCTACACCTACTGAAATGATCCTATGGTTCTTTTCTTTCATTCTATTAATGTGATGTATTCCATTGATTAATTTGCCTGTGTTGAACCATCCTTGCATCCCAGGTATAAACCCCATTTGGTTATTGTGAGTGATCCTTTTAATGCCTTGCTGAATTCAGTTTGCTAGTATTTTATTGAGATTTTTTGCATCTATATTCATCAGGGATAGTGGCCTATAGTTTTCTTTTCCAGTAGTGTAATTTTCTGATTTTGGTATCAGAATAATGCTGTTCTTGTGAAAAGTTTGGGAGTGTTCCCTCCTCTGATTTTTTGGAAGAGTTTGAGAAGGATTAGTGTTAATTCTTCTTTAAATGTTTGGTAAAATTCACAGTGAAGTCATCTGGTCCTAGGCTTTTCTCTGTTG
Source organism: Mesoplodon densirostris (assembly GCF_025265405.1). Classification (NCBI taxonomy): domain Eukaryota; kingdom Metazoa; phylum Chordata; class Mammalia; order Artiodactyla; family Ziphiidae; genus Mesoplodon; species Mesoplodon densirostris. The sequence goes on from NC_082676.1 coordinate 75,613,372, forward strand.
GGAGTTTTTGATTACTGAAATAATCTCCTTGCTAGTATTTGATCTATTCAGATTTTCTATTTCTTTCTGATTCAGTCTCAGTAAGTTATATGTTTCTAAGAATTTTTTTCATTTCTTCTAGGCTGTCCAGTTTGTTGGCTATAGTTGTTCATACATGTTGCCTTCTTTCTAACACTCACCTGACCAGAAGCGACATTTCAGGGAAATTTCACACCCCATTCTTACCCAGATTTATCCCATTGCCCTCTTCACCTGGGGGTCAAGAAAGAGTTCTCAGAGTATCTCTGAATTCTGCTAAGGAAGAACTGTAAACTCTGCAAAGAAAGCACCATGGAGAGGAAAATATTCCTCAGAAAGCTTTTTTTTTCTTAACTCTATCAGTTATCTATTATGCAACAAACCATGCAAAACTTCATGGCTTAAAATGGCAAACATTTTACCTCCCAGTTTTGAGTTGGCAGTTAGGTTGGGCTCAGCTGGGTGGCTCTTCTGGTGCTATGTCTTGGCTCAGGCATCTACAGACTGGAGCTGATCAGCTGGAAGATTATGTCTTCAGGGTCTTGCTAATCTAAGATGGTCTCACTCATATATCTTATGGTTGACTCACTGTTAGCTGGGGTGCTTGGGGCAAATGAATCATGTGTTTCTCATCCTCCAGCAGGATAACCTGGGCTTGTTCATAAGGCAGCTTGATACAGTTCTGGGGGAAACTAGACGTGTGTAAGACCTTTTGAAACATTGGTCAGAACTAGCACATTACTTTCATTGCGTGCTATAGACCAAAGAAAGTCAAAAGACCAGCCCAGAATCAAGAGTTGGAGAAGTAAATTTGATGGGTGGGTATTGCTCCACAGGGAGGTAGATACAGGAAAGAGTGAAGAATTGAGGTCATTTTTAATGACTCAGACATGAGAACAGAACTACTGACTAAAGTAGTCTTTTTTTCCTGACCCCATAGGCCTCACACTCTGCCCTTGGAGCCTCCAGAAGCAGTTCAGAGAGGTCAGGGTGCCTAACAATTCCATCTGTATAAATCAACAAAATGGTTGTTGAATAGCTGCTCTTTCCAAAAGTTTCTCATTAATGACATCACAAGGTGAGAGAAGTTGTAGACCATGCTGTACATGCATAAGCAAAACCCTTGATGTGACCAGCACAAGGCCTTGGCCTGTGAGGACTTTGCACTCCAGTCACGTTTTCCTTACTGAAAGAGCCATTTCATGCTGTAGCCTTTCTGATCAGATTCTTGTATGCTTGGTCCTTGCCCTTCATGTTCAGTTCTGGGATGCCCAGATCTTCTACCAAGCTGGATGTATTGGACTTATCATTCAGTCTGCGTAGAGAGGCAGATGAAATAAAGACCCTCAGGCCTATTGAGGTTATGGCTGTGTTTTTTTGTGTTTCAAAGTACAGCCAATTGTGTTCCCTAGACTGATGAATGACATTTTCTACAATCATCTAAATTGAGGGAGGTGTGGGGAGGTGTATATAACATCTTCTATAACATCTATTATCCATTTCTATAACATCTTCATTTATTGCAGTAATTCTGCTCCTTCAATATACTGATTCACATGGGCATGCCTCTTCTGCATCAGGACCAGAACTCTATGTATACAGTCACCAAAATAGCATCCCTGTCATGCCATGGCTGGGTCTCCCTAGACTGACAATTCTGTTACATGCTTCCTTCATTGCTCAGAGTTCACCTGGCTGTACGGGCTGCTGGACCAGATAATATGTGATTGAGACCCTCACGTTGGTTTTAGTTATGAACAGGGCTACACTTTACTCTCCTTCTTATACTTACTGTCTCCCATCAAATGGAAAAAATAATCAGGCAGTAGAATATTCCTCACAATTACAGGATATTAACCTCTGTTACTTACAATTTCTGTGACAGAACCACAATCCCACCTCCACATAGAGCACCTCCTCTCTGTATTTGGAGTTTTACCCCCAATCACCTCATCCTACTGGTTTTTCCTGATGCCAGCCTCAATTTCTACTCTCATGGTTAAAAAATATCTAGCTGAGCTTTGTTTTTAAGTATAGGTTTTGTTGTTTTCCAGTTATGGTGAGGTCAACAGATCAGGAGGAGGCTGCCATTGAAAAGAGTTTATTACTCAATTTCTAAGAGGAGGGGTCATGCTACATGCCACAGGGCCACATGGGGAGGCACCAGATTCAATCAGGAGGCAAAGGGAGTGAGGAGAAAGTGTGGGTGAGAGCTTTCTTGTGTTTCCATAGGAAGACATGAGCAAGGCAGGGTAAGCAGGCTTAGGATTAGCTAGTCTGAATAATTTCAGTGGGCTCTGAGGTGTAGGGGCTGTCCTGAGTTGTCTGGTGCCTGGCCCAGAGTGATTAGTGCAGGGGAATATTGGTCTGGAGCGTCAAAGCTAGATAAAGGGGCTAGTTTGAAGTTATGGGCTTTGGATTGGTTGGTTTGCATTTGAAAGGTACACTTAGAGGTAAGTTATTTGCTATCTCTAAGAACTGACCAGCCCTGGGAGGGGCAGTCTTTCCCCATCAGCAGGGCCCCAGATGCCAGAGCATCAAGAATACAGAAAATAAGAAGATATAGTTATACAAGTTTCCAACCCTTTCTAATAGCCATTTTCAGAATAAACCAACTATTGACTATTTGTGGTCCCTAGAGAGCCCCTGCACATAGGGCACCCCACCTCCACTGTGCTCTCTGCCTACTTTGCACCAACACTGGAACTTTCCTCGCAGTACTAAGAGTTGGATGTACCTTCCCACCTCCGCCTCCCACTGTCCTTCCCACTGGCTTCTACGTGCTTTGATTCAAATGGCCTGCACCTGTCACTCTATTCATAGACATGTTTTGGGCCACTAGAGCTGTTGTTCCCCCTACTCCCAAGAGTGCTAAGTGCCTTACAGTCTGTGCATTCACCATTCTCCGTGCCCCCTGTGACAATCAGTCTAAGACTGACTTATATGTAATGTAAAAGCGAGCTCCCTTCCTTCCAGTGGGGGCAAACTCTGAGGTGTGTGTATTTTACGCTCCAGAGCTGCCTTGCAGGATCAGCCTGAGTCTGGGGCCTCACCAGAAACCACATCTTCTCTGGCCTGTTATCCTTCCCTGTCATGTACCCACCACACTCCGTTTCTGGTTTCTCCGGAGCATGATGCATTTTGAAAAAAAAAAATCACTGCACACAAATCCTTATCTCAGGATCTGCTTGTGGGAAACCTAACCTAAGACAAAAAGGAAACTAGAAGAATCTGTGTGGGCTATGGAAGATGCCTGGTGGAACTATAACCATCCACAAGCCTTGTAGACAGCTTAGGTCAAATGCTCAAAGACGTCCACCTCAAAACCTGTTATTATGAATCGGCTTTCTTCACCATCTCCCCAGTAAAATCAGTTTCCACAATGTGTCTTGGGGTGTGTGACTTCTGGGGGAAAAATCCCCACTGACAGTCTCATAGAGATGCCTCCTTACCCTGTCTCCCAGACCATAGCTTATTGCAGCCATCCTGATCCAAAGCAGCCCATGTTGACATTTCAGTGGTCTGTGTGGCCCAGCCTGATAACATAGAGTAGACCAGTGAGATTCAATTCTTGTAAATGCAGATTTGTAAACAGAGGGACTAAGGCAGTGAGCAGCAGAGTAAGAACCTGGCGAATGCAACCCATGTTTCAATGATGAATAGACTCAGGAATATCATGAGGTATGCCCAGGGAACCCATTTCATTGACTAAACATCCCACAATGTTTTGATGCTATCCTTCCTGAGTGCATCACATGTAGGAGAAATGTTATCAACATTACCTTTCTGCAATCTTCTCACAAAATAATCTAGACAGTCCTGTGCCCCTTTCCTTGTTTACTGGCAACACTGTATTTTTTTGTGGGAAATATTTTGAAGTTCTTTGGGGAATATTAACATGTCCAGAGCACTCTTTGTTTCACGAAAATGTCAATGCAGCTGCAGATGCTAAGGAACCTTAAAACTGAGGGAGAACAAGATAAAAATCCATATACTTACTGTAAAATAGCATACATTTGTCCCCCCCATTAGAGAAGAGGAATGGCAGACTGGGGGTGGGTTATGCTCCCAGCCAGGCCTCCCCTACATAGACCTGCCTTTTGCTTCTTTGTTCCTTCCGGGCAAAGGGATGCCTGGGAGGGAGAAGGGGGCAAAGGGGATGGAATGCTGTCATGTTGTTTTTTTGACGTTTCTGTTCTTCCCTTTCCCTGGGGGCTTGAGATATCCTTTGCAGGTGGTTGACTATAAAGCCTCGATGTTAACTCATTTGAAACACTGGGCACAAGATCATTTTCCCTACTTACAGTCATTCTGGGTCTAATCAAATAATTATCGCAGCAGCTGTATGCCTCTCCCCACGGACCCTCAACCCACCCCTGAGTCATCTTCAGCTGTGGTGGGGACAGTTCCTGATCGCTTCATCTGCTCCCAACCTGAAGCATCTGCTTCTCATTTTTTTACTGTTTGAGGGCTTTCACCAGAGCCTCAGAAGCTGCCTCAGCCCACCTGAATAAATTGAGAAAGCCAGTTGATCAGAAAAATCAAGTTATCATAACTACTACGAGCTTATATGGTGCCTTTTGCAAATTTCAGAAAGGTTTCATTTCCTCAAGACACTTTACTTTCATTTACTGAAACATTTTGTAATATAGGACAAGGCACTTTTAATGTCACCTGCCAGAAAATTGTCATAGTAAATACAAAATGTATAATAGATAAGATGTTCAAGGCTAACGCTGAGCACCCAGCTTTCACAATCAGATGTAGTGACTCTGGTTTTACCTTGGTTCCAATGTCAATTCCTGTTCCACTATGGATTACCTAGGTCAGGTTCCTAATCTCGGATTCTGGTGAGAATTCTCACTGCATTCTTTCTGTCCTTAAACAGAGTTTGAGCGGGTCTCTGGCCTTAGACTAATAACAAAAAAGTCCTCTGTCACCTCTCTCAATTACTATGGACAGGGCAGGACCCACAGGACCAATGGTAAAATCAGTTACTAGTTTTCAAATTTGTTAAATGGATATTGATGAACTCCAGATAGGAATCCAGCTAAATAACTTAAACAAATTTTTAATTATATGAACTAATTCAGGTGTATATAATTCTTAACATAGAATATAGATTTTTAATAGTGTTTCTCTTTATTTAGAAAAATTATGTGTACTAGTCAGGTTTCTCTGATGATAATGCTCCATAACAAACAATTCCAAAAATCTCAGCAGCTTGAAACAACAAACATTTGTTTTACTATCACAGGTCTGCTGGCTTACTGTGGTTTAGCCATTTTGGGCTGCACTGGGCTGGGCTGGACCCCAAATTGAGTTAAGTTTGGGTCTTCTCTATATTCTTTCCAGGCCTCAGGCTAAAGGAACAACAGCTACCCAGGGCACACTCTTCTGAGGGTCAAGAGCAGGAGCATAAGAAGCCAAGGCAAACCATACAGGCACATTTAAAGGCCCTGTTTGGACATCCCATGTCAAGTCTATTCACATTTCATTGACCAAAGAATATCCTCGGGCTGGGTCCAGTATCTGAGGAGAGGGGACGTATACTGTGCCCAGTAGAGTGGGAGGCACAGCACAAACAGCAAAGGGTGTGCACGTGTAATTCTATTACTCAAAGGGAGTGAAGCATTAGAAATCTACCACAATATGGAAAATTTTAAACATATCCAAAAGTAGAGAGAATGTCATAATAATTCCCAATGTACCTATCATACAGCTACAACAACCCTCTCACTACTAATCTTGATTCACTCCCCCTCACTCCCTCATTATTTTGAAGCAAATCCTGGATATTATGAGTGCCTTTTAAGGGAAGAAAGTGAATCTACATTTTTGCAGGACACTTGAGATTACTTAGGCTTCAAAGAGTTTATAAAACAATAAAAGGGATTTACTGGTAAGTTAATTTGATGTGAAATAAAGCACAAGAACATGTTCAACAATATTGAGAGTTGATTCCAAGATGCTGTCATGGGCAGTTTACACTGACTATTGATGAGTTTTATATTTAACTGCCTGGTCTAGTTGGAATAATGAATAGCACAAAAAATAAATACCTAAAAGTAAACGCCTACTCTTTATCTAGTTCATGAACCCTAGTGACAGAAGAGGAGGAATAAGAAAAAGAAAAAATTTAAAGTAACAGAATTTTAAGATGCAAAACGATGTTAATTTATCTGTGGACTAGAATAGTATTGCTTTTGGCCAAAATCTCACTTCCTCAAGACACTTTATTTTCATCTATTGGAACATTTTAAAATAATAGACAGTTACAAAAATAAACTTCAAATGTGTTACAAATGTCAAAGGAGAACAAGATTTTTAAGTGCAAAAATGAGAAATATTTCAGCGTGTTTAATAAAAGGAATCCTCAGAACAATTTATTAAAATATTATTTTTAACTCATATTTTAAATATCTCAACTTCTGAAATGGCTAATGGAAATACATTTTTAAATTCATGCATTTGATTACTATATAGTTTGCTAGAGATGCCATAACGATACCTCAGGAGGGGTGGCTGAAAAAACAGAATTTATTTCCTTAGAGTTCTGGAGGCTGGAAGTCCAAGATCAGGGTGCTGGAAGGTTTCTTTTCTCTTGAGGCCTCTTTCCTGGGTTTGTAGATGGCCATCTCCTCGCTGTGTCTTCACATGGACTTTTCTTTGTGTGTACACATCACTGGTATCTCTCCCTCTTTTTATAGGGATAAGTACACCAGTCATATTGCATTAGGATCTCACACTTACGACCTCATTTAACTTTAATTACATCTTTAAAGACCCTATCTCCATACACAGTCACAAGGGGGAGGGTGGTTTAGGGATTCAATGTATGAATTTTGGGGGGAACACAATTCAGTCCATAACAATTACATCAGTCAGTAAGTATTATTACAACCTTTTATAACCAATATCACTACTAATAATAGTTGATTAGCTTACAACATAACTAATATTAGTTAATAGGTGGTAATATAGCATTCACTACCCACCAGGAACTCTTCTATGTGCTTTCAAATTCTGTATTAACTTCATTTTTAATAAATCCTGTTATGTATGTACTATAATTTTCCCATTTTACAGATTTTCATCTCATTACAGATAAGGCACAGAGAGGCTAAGTAAAGAAGTAGAGACAGCCTTGCCAGTTAATTTCAGGATGTCCATTTAAACCTGAATTTCAGATCAACAACGAATAACTTTTTAGTATACGTATGTTCCATATATGACATATCATATGCTTATACTAGAAAAAGGGTATGTTGTTGACCTGAAATTCAAATTTAACTGGGCATCCTGTATTTTTATTTGCTGAATCTTGTAATGCTAATTAGAGGCAAAGTGTGTTTTCTATTATACTGGAGCAGTGGATTTTAAGTTCTGTTCAAGAGATCCTAGAACTTTCTAGAAATACATTTGGAGGTTGCCGAGAGGGCAAAAGGGAAGATTAATAGTCAGATCTGCCCTTTCAAACACAGCAACTCCTTTTTAACCACTTTTATACACTGAAATTTCCTATAAATGCTCATTTGAGAAAAAATATATTTTCTTGACCTAAAAAAAAAGAGTTTGCAAGCCATTATATTTCAGGTAAAGCTAGCATACATTTTGGGTTGGTTTTCCTTTCTTCTTCTTCTTCTTTTTTTTTTTTTTTTCTTATGGTTTTGGGTTGTTTTGGGGGGGGTTATTTTCCAAAAAATTTACCTTTGGCTTCTCCAACCTTGATATTCTCTAACTCAGTTTCCCCCACTAAGAACAATCAAGGTTAGCCATTTGCTTGGAGGACTCTGAAAGAATTTGCAATTATAGTCAAAGACCTACAGGCCACCCAGTTTTTGTAAATAAAGTTGTATTGGGGTACAGCATCATTCACTCATTTATATATTACCCACAGCTGCTCTGGGGCTACAAAAGTAGATTTGAGTAGTCAAGAGAGAGACCATATGTCCCAGAAAGCCAAAAATATCAATATTTACTATCAGGCTCTTTACCAAAAATTTTTTGCTAACTCCAAATCTGTAAGAATCTGCTTCTGATGGCTGATGGAATAGTTTAGAAACAAGTTGTCATGAAGATTGTTCTGAGTTTAGAAGAAGTAAGATTACCTGGGCAGATTGATTTTCTATGATAACTCAGTTACTTTATGTCACTTGGAAAAACTGTACTATAAAATAGTACAGCTATTAGACCAAGTGTTTCTATTGAAGTTTCAGTCACATGGATTGTTGCTGGTAATGACCTGTAGTTCTGCAGAGATAAAATAGAAATGAAGTTTTACTGGGACAAACTCTATCATTATTTTCTGCACTGCTTGTGTCCCTTCAAAAGTGATCTGTGAAGCAGAAAGTCCATCATTTCTTCCCTGATTTTAGATCACTCTCTGAGTCAAGTCTCTAACAAATTACAATAATCAGCAACATTAGAATTACAGACAAGGTATTCCAGGCCACTGGACACTTAGGATAACATAAAAGGGTTTAGGTTGACTATCCCAGGATTAGCAATGGAAATTTTAATAGAGCTACTGTGTCTTTGAAGTCACATCTTACCAGCACCTTTGTCTTCCTTCATGAAAAGTTGTCCATAAATGCATTATCCAGCACTAGACCCTAGAGAATTCAGTTCATAATTTCCTGCTTCATGTAGCATTTTAAACACTTATTCCCTGTAACTCCCCAGATTCTTCCTGAATAATCAATAACCATAATTATTCTAGGGCCGTGAGGGGAAGTAATACCATTTAGAGAAATGTTAATACTATGAAAATCAGATGGTAGATCTAGCTGGTATGTATATTGGTGATATTAACTTTCTTTCCTTTTTCTTGTCCAAAGAAAGTAAGAAGATATTTTAAAGGAAGGATGTTATGATATAACTTAATTTTTTAGTGCATGAAAAGATAGTCATATTCATTGAAACACCGATTTTTGCACTGTTATCGTGGTTTGAATTTCCTTCCCTTTGAAGCCTTGAAAGGAGTATATTAATAGTAGTTTTCAAAAACCTATTCATTATAAATGAGAAGACAATCCCTTTACAACATTTATGATGTCTACAGAAATATGTTAGAAACCACCTCCCTAAGAATGAGACATCCCTTGGTCCAAACAAGGATCAGTCATTTTAGAGACTTCTTGAATGTGTAAAACATGGTTTAAACAGATGGGGCAGTTAGGGAGGCCAGTGAGTGCCACCTTGTTTGATTGGTGTTACCTTGGTGCTGTGTCTGCCTTGGTGTTTCATTTGGGATTGGCATTGGTCCAAGGACACTACCTCAGAATGAGGCAAACTGATTTATGTCCAGGGCTCAAAGAATAAATCCACCCCCTAGGGCCACAGTAAGATGTAGGTGGATTTCCAGATAGAACTTGGGAAGAAGTCATCCCAGGAGACCCATCATGAGGTTGGGTGTTTTCCAGATGGAATGAATCTCCACTTTCTTCCTCTAATAGATATGGAAAAAAAAATAATCAGCTTGTGAGACTCCACACTTAAAGTAGAAGAATGAGGGTATTCAAAAACCCAGACACAGCCCCAGTCAAGCCAATAAACTACGCTAAATACAGAGAGTTGTCCTAAGCCGTGACGGCCTAGAGCCACTGCTTACTATTGTGTGATTTGTGTACTGTACTCCAGTTAAGAATCTTTCATGTGGACTGTGGTATTACAACTATTTGTGCCAGGGTAATTCTTTTTTAAATATCCCTTTTTTCTTTTGTTCTCTGTGAAAGAATAATTCATTCATTCATTAACAAGATGTGGATTTAGTGTCTTCTATCACATAGCAAGAGCTATGGATACCAAGGTCGTTAGTGACCTTGATAAGAGCAATCTCCACAGAACGTGGGGCAAGCGTGGACTAGGTGAGGAGGCTGCATTCAAGGAGGGGGCACAATGAAGCATTGTCCACGAAGGGGAATAGAGACATTTCACAACAGTTGGAGGGAGAGAAGTGGTGCTTTGGGTTGAATCATGTCCCCCCAAAGATATATTCAAGTCAAATCTTGATCCCTGTGAATGTGAACTTATATGGAAATAGGGTTTTGCAGATGTAATACTTAGTTAAAATGAGATCATATTGGTGTCAGGTGAGTCCTTAATTTAGTATGGCTCTTGTCCTTATAAGAAAAGGGGAAGAAACGGAGACACACTAGAGGCAGAGTTTGGGGTGATGCTGCCACAAGCCACTAAACACCTGGGGCCACCATAAGCTGAAAGAGGTAAGGAAGGATTCTCCCCCAGAAACTTTGGAGGGAAGATAGTCTTGCCAACACTCTTTGATTTCTCACAGGAATCTGAAGCAGATCATCAGCTGAGGGGGTGGAGATGTATGTGTCTTGGGGATGGGGAAGGGACTGAGCAGGAAGTTAGAAAAGAGGTTGGAAGATGTGGAGGAGTCACTTGGGAAACCAGGACGTTGAATATTCTTGGGAAGTATTAAAGGATTCCAGGCCCATTTGATATTAGTGGCCTTAAATTTGAAGTAAGACCAGTCAGCATGGTTGTGTGTTTCCTTCACAAACACTCTGTGGTTCTGGGGCTGGTGTGGACTGGGCACATATTTAACTTTAAGAGGGGTTTTGTGTTGGGTTATTTCTTTTTTTATTTTCTTGCCAAGTGACTATGAAGAAGCTGGAATTAAAATAGATCACAAGGAGTGACTTTAATAATTCACCAAAGTGAGCAACTTATTGTAGATTGGAGATTTTGCTGAGAGGTCAGAGAGTAACTGAGTGGAGCCTGGGAGTACCAGTCTCAGGAGAACCCATCAGACATGGCCTGTATGTCTCTGACCCAGGCCAGGGTACAGAGAAGTTGCTGGAAGAAAGCAATCTTATTTTTGGTTTTTGTAAAAGGAAGGGATAAGGATGTGGAGGCAGATTCCTGGGTCTGGGAAAAGGGGAAGGAGAGGAAGAAGGGGGAGATTCTCCGAGACTGGGCAACACAGGCAGGGCTGGGGGCCCCCAGTCCTGAGGATCCAAGACAGAGCCTTGAGAAGGAGAAGGACCTCCAGGGACTGCTGCAAGGACACCTGGGGCATCCTTCTGGCACTGAGGCCCTGGGCCTCATAGAGGTCTCTTGTTTCCTGGAAATCCAGTGGTTTAAAAGCTCCGCGTAGGCTCAGACAATTGGCCAACCATCATGGAACGAGGAAGGGAGAGGCCTCACCAAATGCTTCTGTGCCTGAGACCTCCCCTCCTCCCTACTCCAGGTTTGCCGTGACCTTGTAGCTGAGGTGGGGGTGAGGGCCCTCATACTAATTCAGTGGAATGTCCAGCAGCCTAATGTCACAGGGGCTCAGAGTCAGGTAATTTGATTTTTAAGAAAATTAAGAAAGGTGCCATCTGTGTCTCAAAAACACTGTGTTGAAGGAAAGAAGCCAGACATTTATGCGAAGTTCAAAAACAGGGAAATCTATGATGATAAAGATCAGAACAGCAGTTTCCTCTGGTGGGGAGGAGGGGGCAATTGACTGAAGAGGGGATGATGAGATTTTCTGGGGTGATAGAGATGTTCTTCTCTTGACCCAGGCAAAGGTTATGCCTCCATCAACTTGTATGTGAAGACTTGTCCATTTCACTGCACATACATTATGTCTCAGTAGAGTATTGACTTGTGCTCCAATGGAACCCCATGAAGGTAGGAAGAAGCAGGGAGGGATGGAGGAAGGAAAGACAGAAATAAAGTTGCCACCAATTGTTTACCCCGGGCTGTCACAGCTGAGTCACACACTTTACACATTTGCCGCCTGTTTGCTTCACAAACTTTTATTGAGCACCTGGTCTGTGCCAAGGGCCAGAGAGAAAAAGTGGAAACGAATAAGTAAGTACACAGGGCTCAGACCTGGTGGGATTAGTTCTGTCTGGGGGTGAAGGGGCTGTGCTCCTGGGAAAGGTTTGAAGAGGGGATGAAGGGACACATGGGCTGCAGGGATGGGGGTTCCTGAGACCCGAATCCACCTGTGCTCACACTTCCATTTTTCCTTAAAAACCTGAACATAAACCCACGATCTTGAAGCCCAGGACTTCCCCGTGGAAGATACTTGTGACTGACGCTGATGTGATGCTAAGCCTGGGAAACGATTCACAGGGACACAGGCTGCCCTGAGGAGACTTGGGAAAATGACATTTCCTCAGGCTGGAGGACTTCCTGAGGTGACTTTCCAAAACACTGGGTTAAATTTGCTTGATTGTTTATCTTCTTCAGCTTTCTTCCAGAAAAAAAACATGTCCCTCTGGATCTTGATATCAATAAAGAGAACACTTGAGACTATTATAAACATTGATGGACACTTGTTTAGGGTAACAGAAAACAGCAACACCACTCATTGAAAATGACAACACACAACCTTTCATGGGGCCGTTTCTCTGCCACGAACTTACAGCTTAAATAATGTCAACTCTGGCTTCTCAGCATTTTGATCTCAGAGAAAGAACTCATTACCCATCCTCTCCTGTCGTTTAAATGAAAACTTCCCAGGACGCCATTCATCAAGAGTTTGGAAGTAAAATTTAAATGTGTTTTGTAAGGCAGCATTTTGCTGACACCCTATAATCTAGGTTGTAACACCATTTTGCTAAGAGGCGGAGGTTTCTTTCTTCCTGTTCTTCAAATGAATTGGAGATGTCCTGGGACAGTGGTTCTCAAAGTGTGGTCCCTGGCCCATCACCGCCAGCATCACCTGAGAGCTCATTAGAAGTATAAATTATCTGATTCCACCCCAGATGTACTTAATCAGAATCTCTAGGGTTGCACCCAGTAATCCATGTTTTAACAATCCCTCTGATACATGCTGAAGTTTGAGAAATGCTGTTCTGAGAAAATTAGAAGCTAGGTTCTCTCTGGTACCAGTTCAGTGAATTCAGCTCCCATTAAAGACTTTCAAAATAACAGTTACTTAAACAAGGTAGAAGTTCATTTTTCCAACATATAAAAGAAGTTCAGGGGTGGATGTGCAGAGCTAGTATGAAGGCTTCATGGTGTCAGAGGAAACATAGGTTCTTTCTATTTTTTTGCCCTGCCATCCTTAGTATATGTTTTCCACTCTCGAGATGACTTTGTGGTTCAAAATGGCTGCTGGAGCTCCATATATTACATCTCTGTTCCAGGCAAGAAGCAGGAGGAAGAGGGAGAAAGAAAGTAAGGTCCATTCTATCTGTTTACATCTCTCTAAAGCAGTTTTCCCAGAAGTCCAACCCAACCATTCCTACTTATATTTTGAGGTCTCCCATAGTTTTTGGGAATACAGTCTTTTGCTTGGATTAAAATTACAGTTATTGAGTGGCAACTTACTTTCTCTGCCACCACAGTTCCAGACCCTCTTCCATACAAATACACACAACTCCAGATATAAAACAAGGTCAAATTCTTATATATCAAAGAAAAATCAAATGTGATTTTGACTGCATTTTTTTTTAATTTTATGAAAGAATGTGAAATCACATAGCCAGAATCTCATAGTTTATCTTTTTCAAACTTTTCATTTCACAGATGAGCAAACTGTGGCCACAAGAGGTAGATTTTCATGTCCATGGAGTACAGAGATGATTAGGATCAGACCTGGGGTACTAGAACCTAAGGGAGATTGGAATAGATGTGTGATGGTTAAGTTTATGTGTCAACTTGACCGGACCATGGGGTGCCCAGATATTGGGTCCTACATTATTCTGGATGTGTCTGTGAGGGTGTTTCTGGATGAGATTAGCATTTGAATTGGTAGACTGAGAGAGCTGATTGCCCTCCCCAGTGTGGGTGGGCTGAATAGAATGAAAGGCTGAGTCAGAGAAAATTCTCATTTTTTCCTGACTGTCTTCAAGCTGGGACATTGGTGTTCTCCTGCCTTTGGACATGGACTCACCTCAAAACCATGGTCTCTCCTGGTTCTCAGTCCCTCGGACTCAAACTGGAGCTGTACCTTCAGCCTTCCTGGGTCTCCAGATTGCCCACTGTAGACCTTGGACTTTTCAGCCAACATAATCCTGAGCCAATTCCATATAGTGCATCCCTATATCTATCTATCTATCTATCTATGTATCTATCTATCTATCTAGCAACTAGCATCTCCTACTGGTTTTGTTTTTATGGAGAACCTAGATGAATACAAAATCTGAGCCTTCCCAAAATACATTCTGAAGCAGTAAACTCATGAGAGATTCCATGGAAAAAGAACTCTTTGGTCAAGTGTTATCAGTCACCATAGCAAAGAACCTGGAACACTATAATTAGAAAAAAAAAAAAAAAAAGGCTGATCTTCTTAGAAAAGACATCTACATATCTAACAGGCATACTGCTTATCATTTAGAGTGAGTTCTTAGAACAATAAGAAATAAAATTGCTGCATTGATGGGGTCTTCCCTGGTGATGCAATGGTTAAGAATCCACCTGCCAAGGCAGGGGACATGGGTTCGAGCCCTGGTCTGGGAAGATCCCACATGCCATGGAGCAACTAAACCCATGAGCCACAGCTACTGAGCCCTCATGCCACAGCTACTGAAGCCCACGTGCCTGGAGCCTGTGCTCCACAACAAGAGAAGCCACCGCAGTGAGAAGCCCGCACACTGCAACGAAGAGTAGCCCCCGCTCGCTGCAACTAGAGAAAGCCCATGCACAGCAAGGAAGACCCAAAGCAGCCAAAAATAAGTAAATTTATTAAAAAAAAAAACTGTTGCATTGGGAATAATTTCTATTGTAAATTCTCGGGAATTATTTCTGAACTCCTGGGGCCTGCTTAGACTACTGTAGGGTCCACTCATGGCACATGGACCAGTCATGACGCCTGCATTCTCAGCCTGGGGAGAGGGCAAAGACTGCAGAGAGGAAAGCGGGGTGAAAAAGAGGTGAATGGGGTAAAGAAAAGCAGTGTGCCTGCCTCCAGATCACTTTGACACAAGAATCCTGATTAACTCATGCATTGCTTAAACCATTTCCAGATTTTGTACAGTTTGAACGTAGGCCACCTTCCCCAACACCCTGTCACTCAAGGCGATAGCAAGACCCTTGCAATCTAAAGGACCCTCGGGGGGCCTCCCTTTGTAGAAACTGCAGCAATGGTGCTGGATCATGTAGGTTCACTCCCTTCCTCACCGGGACTCTTGCCAAGGCAGCTGCAGCTCTCTAGCAGCTGTTTAAATAATCAGCTAGAACGATAAGGCCGGGGCTGCCCTTTTGTTATTTCCTTGGGACTCTGTGCTCAGGAAAAAGCTCCCCTGAACTGATGGGTGTGGCCAGGGCAGGACCACATGGAAATCAAAAGTGGGAAGGAAGGGAGCCACCTCAGGAACTTCACCTGAATGAAATGACAAGTGAGCAAGGCACTGGGTGGGAATCATCAGGATCCTTTGGGAACTGTGTTTTCAAGAGCAGAAACCAGTGGCTGTCCACACCGGTCATGTCCAGCAATAGTTTAGAAAAGAAAATGACATCAATATATATTGGAAGGATTAAATCAAACAGGAGGCAATCTCTAAGTGAAAGAGTGGCATTATGGGAATATCAGTGTTAGATACTCCTTTCGAGGTAGTAGTGGGTGCTACTTTTGCCCACTCAGATTTCCTTACTGGCTGCTAAGAGGATTCGCTGCTAACAAAGAAAGTTCCTTTCTCCAGAGAATTGCCCTGGGATGAACAGGGATCACGTTCATTACCCAGATGCACCATCCCCTTGGGGAACAGCCCATAGTTGATGACACTTGGGTACAAAATTCCAGCACTCTTGTCTCAAGGTGAGACAGCTCCGTGGTACCACCCATGCGTGAGAGCTCCCTGTGAATCAGGCCAAGCTGAGACTCTCCTTAAGGACACATCCTTGCTCAGGTCCCAGACTCATCCTGCTTTCTTCACTCCCCATCTCCTGAGAGGCCCCCTCAAAAAAATCACACACACCCAAACGCTTGTCTCAGGCTCAGCTTCCAGGGAACCCAACCTAAGACAGTCACTGAGTCTAGAAATCTTTTATGGAGCGATTCTAAATCCCTCTTGCTTTAGTTGAAGACCTCACATAAATTTTTGTTTCTATCCTGTGGTCACTACCCAAAGTTAAGAATTCAAGAAAAGTCTAATCGTATTTCTTCATCCTTATATTTACCCTAATGATCAGTGGTTTCCCTGTTGAATCACTAACTTGCTGAGCCACTTTACATCTGCTTTGCAGTCTGCAGCACACACATAATGCTGGGGATAAAAAGCCGTAGGGAATACAAATATGCTGCATCCTCCTGAAGCCTCAATTTCATTCAAAGATTTTGGAGGTAAAAAGCAAACAGTTTTAGGTTAAGGTAAGCATCAATACACATGGAATAAAGTTCCATATTCACATGAATTTCTAAGATGAAACAAGAGATGTTAAAGATGTTAAATGAGCTTTCTATGAGCTGCTTTTGGTTCTGTCCAGAAAAACTCTGGACAGTATCCAAAGAGATATAAAACATGTCCATTCCAAATTATGGTTGTAAGAGATCAGCAAGAGAGGGAGACATAAGCTACAATTTGAGCCAAAATAGTAAGTGGTCCTAGGAGATTTTTCCCTAAAGCTGAGCTTCTGAAATTGTAATGTGCATAGAAATCACCCAGGGGTCCTGATTCAGCAGGGCTGTGGTGGGCTCCATGTTTCTGCATTTCTATCAAGCTCCCATGTGATACCCAAGTTGCTGGTCCCAGAACACTCTTAGAATAGCAAAGCTGTAGAGCCCAGCCTCCCATTTGTGTTTCCACTGGGCTTCAAAACATGGATTTCCCCAGCCTGTAGAGAAGGGATGAGAGTGGAGAGGAGGTGAACATCCTGCTCCAAAGTGCCTGTCCTTCAGACATCAGGCCCTGGTGGCCACTGTGTGAGATGTTGGTGGGATCTCCTGTGTGAGCCCTGCCCCTCCCCAGACACAGCCAGGCGGTAGCCACACTCTTATTTTGGAACATGGGGCTGGAAGGAGGAATTGCTCTCAGTCCAAGACCCCACTGGGTTATACAGTATATCCTTGTAGCTTATTTTATACATAATAATTTGTACTTTTTAATCCCCTACTCCTGTACTGCCCCTCCTCCCTTCCCTCTCCCTTCTCCCCACTGGTGATCACTGGTTTGTTCTCTATATCTGTGAGTCTGTTTCTTTTTTGTTATATTCATTAGGTTGTCATATATTTTAGATTCCACATATAGCCAATATTTTATAATAACTATAAATGGAGTATAAACTTTAAAAATTGTGAATCACTATATTGTACACCTGTAACTTATAGAATATTATAAATACATAACTATACTTCAACTAAAAATATTAAAGACTCCACTGGGCAAATGTAGAGGTCAATCTCTCAATAGTCTCCTGTGAGCAGAACAGATGTTCAGCCAGTGTACCTTAGGAGGACTGTCTAGTTGTTAAGATCTTGAGACACCTCCCTATTGAGGGTAAACAACCACTGTCCTGCAACCCCAGAATGCCCCCTGATTCATTCATAGAAGACCTGCCTTCTAGGTCTCTCCAGACCTTCCCTCCTGCACCATGGCTTGTCCATATTAAGGTTTCTAAAGAGTTAGAATATCAACCCTGACTGCAGGAATAGGTGAGAAGGACATTACCATCTGAGTAATAAAATTTTCACTGCATACCTTTTTAAAAGTGAGGTAAAATTCACATAACATAGAATTAACCATTAACCATTTTAAAGTGTACAATTCAGTGGCATTTAGTACAATCACAACGTTATATAACCATCATATCTATCTGTTTCCAAGATATAGTCATTACCCTAAAAGGAAACCCCATAACCATTCATCAATCACTCCCTGTTCCCACCTCCTGGCAACCACTAATCTGCTCTCTTCCTCCATGTATTTATCTCTTTTGGATGTTTTATATAAATAGAATCATACAGTATGTGACCTTTTGTGTCTGGCTTCTTACACTTAAGATTTTTAAAGTTCACCCACGTTGTCACATATACCAGTCAGTATTCTTTTTTAGGGCTGAATAATATTCCATTGTATGGATAAATCACATTTGTTTATCCATTTGTCACTTGGGAGACATTTGGGTTGTTTCTACCTTATGGCGGGTGTGAATTGGACAACACATTCTTGGAACTCCCCCTCAGATCCATTTTTGATCCACAGAAGGAAGTAGAGTTCTATCACCTTACCTGAATCAACCTTACTTTTTGGACTTTGAATTAACTTCTGGCAGTTTAAAACAATTTGCTTAATGCTCAACATGTGAAAATTTCTGGAGCTCTGAATCCACTATTCTGTGGGAGCCAAAGGCAGTTCAAAATAAGAGCTCCACAAATGTCTGAACAATGGCATCAGTGGTCCAAGGAGCCCGCATTGGATGAGTCTGCTTGACCCTGGCTGGGTTTGTTACTCTGTGGGCCCCTCTGCCTAAGCTGGGATTCCCCCAGATCAAACCCTGAGACAGGACCATGGGTGCAAGGAGTATGTGTGGGAGATATTCTCAACAGGGAAGGAGGGAAAGCTGTTAAAAGATGTATTGATGAGCAGATTACCACTCAGACACCTGGGGTTCATTCCTTCTGAGACTATACCACAGAATAATCACCCTGGAGGCTGCAAAAGGTGGGCTATTTATCTACCAACTCCTGTCCTTGATTGGTGGCAGATTTCTTCTGAGCCTGTTAAATCCCTGCCGGTCCAGGCTGAGCACAGCCACCCTGAGCATCCTTCTGGGGCCAAGGAAACCCTTCAGGCCAATAGTGTAGCAGGTGCTTGAGATAGGGAGCCATCCATGGGACAGAACATGTCTCCAGAGCTACAGCAGACCTCGGGCAGCTCACCAACCATGGCTGCTGAAGTGAGAGAGGAGCTGAGTGGGGAGAGGAGGATGTAATTCAGGCCCGGGCAGGCTGGCCATGGGCACTGAGAGTCTTCTCAGAGGAGGCGAGGCCCCTGCCTGGAGCTGCCTGAAGCAAAGTCACCACAAAAACAATTATTTTTTTTGTTCAGGACTCAACACCGACCTCCTAGGAAACAAGCCACAAAAGTCAACTCTGCCAGCAAAGGTGATGGCTCCGTGGAGGGACAGAAGAGGATTATTTTTTGCACTCAACACAGAGGCATCTTTGTGGGGTGGGGGAAGGCTGGAAAGAAAAGGAATTCACTGTTTCCTGCCCCTAGGGTTTCCTGAGGAGCAGGGTCTTAATTGGAAAAGTGGAAGGAAACTTGATAACCGGATAAGGAGCAATGGGTCAAATGGACACCAGGCCCCTTGACCTCTTAAAGTGATCCAGGACATTTTCCCTGATGTTCACATCATCCTATCAGTTCTACGTAGTGGTTTATTTTATTTCATGATATAAATTCAGTTACTTAAATTCATGATAGTTAGCACTTCATAGAAACCTTAAATCAGAACCTCTCTGCTTACTTATCAAGCACAGTCGCGGGCTGGGGTTCTGAAGTTTGCGTTCCTGCCGATGGAACCCACTAGACTCTGGGGAGGCCTATAACCCCCCTTATCAGAATAACGGTGTTGTCATTTTAACAGTTCTACTGAGATGTAATTTCCGTGCCGTAAAGTCCATGTGTTTAAAATGTACAATTCAATTGTTTTTCGTAAAATTACAGAGTGCAATCATCACCAGAATCTAATTTTAGAACATTTTTCTTCACCCCAAAATGAAACTCCACACTCATTAGTAGTCACTCCCCATCTCCCCTCCCCCAACCTCTGGCAAGCACTGATTTGCTTTCTGTTTCTATGGATTTGCCTATTCTGGGCATTCCATATAAATGGAATCATATATTATGCGGTCCTCTGTGACTGGATTCTTTCATTTAATATGATGTTTTTGAGGTTTACTAAGGTTGGAGCATGTATCAGTG
Organism: Mesoplodon densirostris; assembly: GCF_025265405.1. NCBI lineage: Eukaryota > Metazoa > Chordata > Mammalia > Artiodactyla > Ziphiidae > Mesoplodon > Mesoplodon densirostris. Next base: position 75,633,225 of record NC_082676.1, read on the forward strand.
TTTCATTAAGAATGGCATTAAAATAAATAACCAACAAGGACCTACTGTATAGCACAGAGAACTCTGCTCAATATTCTGTAATAACCTAAATGGGAAGAGAATTTTAAAAAGAATAGATAAACGTATATGTATAACTGAATCACTTTGCTGTACACCTGAAACTAACACAACATTGTTAATCAAATACACTTCAATATAAAATAAAAATAAAAAAAGAATATTTTAAATGCATAAATTTAAAACATAAGATTACAAAGGAAAACAATTTCTTAAAACAGTTAAAATATCTTAATACTTTAAACAACAGCATGTAGTGGTGGGTATAATAACCACCACAATTACTAATTAATTAGGAGAATGTAAACAAGATTTTGAGAGAGCAGCCACAACTGTCATGTAATAAAAAAAAATCTGTGATGTGTCCAAGTGACAAATTCCCAGATTCTTCAAAGACTGCTGTGGTGTGCTGCCTACATTCACAATTGAAGGAAGTGCTACAATTCAGTTAAAAATTATTAAAAGACAGAATTTTTCCCATCCTTGTACAACGGCCCCCCTGGATTCTATACATGGACTCGGGGGTCTTTGGATTCCAGATGACAAAACCCTGATAAGACTAAAAGCTGGACTTGGAAGCCACACTAAGCACTCTGCTTGATTTGAAACCTGTTTTAGCCATCTCCTGGCTGTGTGACCTCCGGCAAGTTACTTAACCTCTCTGTGCCTCGTACCTCATTTGTAAAACAGGGATAATAAAATGCTTGAGAAGGTTAAATGAGTTACTGTAACATTCTTGAAATAGTGTATTTCTGTAACAAGTACTCAGTAAATATTATTTATTTTCATTATTATTTGAATTTCTATACTCTGGGCTGACCTTTGCCCTGGAGAAACTCATAGTGTATTTTTAGGGTGAGACACATAAAGAAGAAAACGTCTAGGGAATGTATTACAAATTATGGTGTATCCACCTAGCTGAGTTGGGGGCAGCTCTCAGAGTAGGTACTATTTGAACTATGTCTTGAAATGTAAGAGTTTGGAAGGCAGAAAAGAACGGGAAAGGAATTCCCAGTAGCAGAATGTATGTCCAAAGACAACACAGTTCGGAAAATATGCTTTAATAAGAATTCTAAGTACAGTGGTCAATATTAAAAAACTAAATATAAATGTTAAATGAAAAGGCTATACTTATATGTACTCATTATGTGGGTCCCTATTGCGGAAAATTTACATGGGCTGTCACAGTGGGGATTCCAATAAGGTGAGAATGCTGTAAACCCAAGTATAGATTGTGATCCATATAGAACTCCAGAGCCCCCATGATACAGTCTCTGGTCCTTTTCTTTGGAAGCCATTATCTTCATTGTAATTTAAAAAATAAACTAAAATATCTTCATACCAATAGACCATAACTTTCCCAGAGCAAGTCTGGGTTGGGTTCATGGCTGCATCCTCATTACTGAACACACTGTTACATTCAGTAGGTGCTCTATAAATGTTTTTGGAAATGGAAGATCCCCTTCTGGTCTGCTGAGATGCTGGTGAGGGACCAGTTTCTAGAACATATTTGAGAAAAATTGAGCCCTCAGAGGCAGGATAATAGAAGCCCCCTGGAAAGAGGTTCTTGGCCTCAAAGTGTGAAAGCCACTAAGCGCTGACCCATTTCAAGCTTTGCTGAAGTGAAGGTGCCCATTAAATGAGCAAACACAACCACCCTTCCTCAGCACCTCACTCAGTCTCCTAGAAGCCACCTTTCCTTGGCGGCAGTGGCCTGGATGCTGCCATCAGAATGATGAAGGGCCATCCATCACTTTGCGTAGTCTCTATGATCCCTCACCCCATTTTGCCCCAAAGATTTCACTGTGAGGACTGGGCTTCCCTGGTGGTGCAGTGGTTAAGAATCTGCCTGCCAATGCAGGAGACACGGGTTTGAGCCCTGGTCCGCGAAGATCCCACATGCCGCGGAGCAACTAAGCCCATGTGCCAAAACTACTGAGCCTGCGCTCTAGAGCCCTCGAGCCACAACTACTGAAGCCCACATGCCTAGAGCCCATGCTCTGTGCCGAGAAGCCACCGCAATGAGAAGCCTGAGCACCACATCAAAGAGTAGCCCTTACTCGCCGCAACTAGAGAAAGCCCGTGCACAGCAATAAAGACCCAACACAGCCATAAATAAATGAATCAATTAATTTAATTAAATTTTTAAAAATATTTAAATAAATAAATAAAATGAGGACTTACTCACCATAAATATTATTGTAGCCCCAGAGGCAGCATGAATAAAGGGAGAGGAAGAGCTGGGGGTTGGGAGGGAAAGTACCTTAGCTTTGTTCCCCTATAGTCAGAGCCTGAGACATGGATTGAGGAGCCTATGATTTATTGAGGGAGTGTTCTCAGGGGAAGGGGGATAGGGGTTAGGATACGGGGTAGAAGAGAGAGTGCAGCGAGGATGTGGACCCACTGGAATTCAGCTTCAACCCAATCCCTCAGGAGCTCTGGACCTGAACAGCATGACAGAGTTAGTCCACTTGGAGGACAGGGGCTGGCCCCAAATCTCCATGTGTCAGCAAGTCACTGTCTGCAGACTGTAGAAGTAGAGTGAAGGGGTGGAGACAAGGGATTTGCTCCCATCAGGCCCAGAGCAAATCTCTAGAGAAGAGGCAGGGGTAAGTCATGACTAGTGAACTGTCACAGAAGCTTCAGGAGAGGGTCCAAGGCCTGGTAACAGAGATGGAGGCAGAGCACAAACAGTATCCAACAGTGAGCTTTTCAAGCTTTGCTGAAATGAAACTGCTAATTAGATGAGCTAATATGACCACCCTTTCTCCTCTGAACTTACTTTTCTCTATATATAATCTGGATATATAGATATAGATACAGTAGTGAACAAAACAGTAGGTACATATATGTCAATTAGGGATCTTCTGTTATAAGCTACAGGAACCAACTCTTTAAAACTCATTAAATAATAACTCATTTGAGTGATGCAGGAGAACTAGGCTGGGAAACAGGACAGGGAAATAGACCAACAGTAGGCATCTAAGCAGCAAAAACTACTCCATTACCTGGTATGGGCACTATCAGTGGAATAAATGTGGAGTTTTGTTGTTGTTGTTATTGTTGTGTTTTTTGCTTAATGTTTTAGATTCTCACTTTTCTCCACCGATTAGATCTATGCTCTGAGCCACACAGGTTCTGAGACTATGTTTTAGGACCTTATATTAGTCAGCCTTTGCTATGATTAAGCTGTGTAACAAGCATCCCCAAAGTCTCAGTGCTCTTCAAAAGCAAACCTTTATTTCTCAATAATGGGTTTGCAGTTTGGCCACAGACTTTCTGATCCAGACTAAGAGTAAAATGCACATATGCTCTACCTATCATTCCTTCTAGGCTTAGGGAGCACTGACTGTCTGGGGCATACTTTTCTCACAACAGAGCCCAGGAGTGCAAGATGCCAAGCCATCTTGATTATGGAAGCTCCTTTTGAATGTGCAGGATGTCATGTCTGCTTCTATTTCATTGGTCAAAGCAAGTCACATAAGCAAGCCCAACTTCAATGGGGTAGTAAAGTATACTCTCCCATGGAAGGGGTAAGAGAGAGGGAATATTTTCTGAACAATAGTGCAATAGAAGACATAGAACTCCTCTGGGGTGAGATGGAGATTAGGGCTCTGACTCCCACCCAGGCTTCAGCCAAAGTAGTTTACTTTGATCTGTTTTGTATCCTGGGCTTGAGTAATATTTTATCTGAAAGAAGTATTCCATTGCTTTAAAAAAAGGAGTTTGCAAGCTATTGAATACAAGTCTCTTATTTTGCCAATGAAGAATCTGGGGTCAGAGGGTAAATGCCTTGCTGATTTGTATCTGTGCCAAGACCTGAGCTATAGGATTTGAAGTCAACCAGATTTGGATTTTTAATCCCATCTCTACCATTTCCTAGCCAAGACATCTTGGACATCCTCCCACCATCACAGGCAAATGTCTGTCGAGGACCCTAAGTCCTAAGGCCCTCCCATCGCTGACCATACTGAAGGGATGAAATGCATTATGGGGCCTCGACCTGGCCCGGTGGTGACCTGCACTCAGTTGGGGAAGGCTCTCTGCTCTCAACCATGTCCCTGGGATGAGATGGACTATATTGCAAATGTGCACTGTTTGCAATATAGTTAAACTGCTGGGTTTCCCACCTTGCCCTTCTCCCTCACCTTCCCTTGGCAAAGTCAAGGGACTCAGGCATACACTTTTCTCCCCTAGTAGAGCACAGACTTTTTGAGGGAAAGGGTTACTCTTTTTGTGTTTATTTCTCCCCATGCCTACACCTCACACCTCTTTTCCACAACACAACAACAATCCTACTTGTACACATCAGGGACTCTGTAAGTGGTTATACATTAAATAATGATTTTTCTTCTCATGACACACAGGCAGCTTTCTGGAGAAGACATGACTTCAAGCATGATTTCCCAGAAATTCTGAAGGTTCTTAAACTAAAGTTGAAGGTCTTATGCCATCTGCAAAGGCTCATTTGCAGATACCGGCCCAGCCCAATTACACAGAAACAAAGAAACAGAGTTAGTCAAAACCATTAGGGCCTTTGGCTCTCATTTCAAATAAGCAAAACAAATTCCAGTCCAAGTCGGAACTGGTTCTGCAGTCCTTGTCTTTCAACTTTCCAAAGCCAAGTACAATGTTTGAATGTTTCCTTCTAATGTATTTCCTTTTATTGTATCTTCCAGATGGCCAATGGATCCTAGGATAGTAAATAGACATGACCATTTAAAATGTTGACCTAATTTCTTTAGCACTTTTCTCGCATCACTTGTGCATATTATAGGGGGAAAAAGTGTAGCTATTACATTGTTCTATAATAAATCCAGCTGTGTTTTACCCATATAGTCACTCTAAATATTGTGACTTCTGGTTACACACAGGTTGACCACAAGGGCAGTAGGTATATATACACACACAGATCTTCTACCCAACATTCCTGGTAAGTAACCAAATCCATCCTCCACCCTGAAATTCAACACCCTTGTGGTTAAAATGGATGCTTTGAGATATGATGAAAGATTCATGTCAACTTCTCTGGTTCTTAGAATTCATAGGCTCAGACTTTTCCATACCCAGCTTTCTTCTTGTATCTGCTTTGCTAAGACCAAGATAGTTGATGAAACTACCTAATTATGAAGAGCTCTTCCCACCCTATCCATTTAAATTTCACAATGTAAGCAAGAGAGATAAAATCACCAGTGGGTCTCCTTCAACTCACGCTGCCTTTCTCTCCACTGCAAATGTCAGGATTGCTCAGACAACCTGTTCACAGTGGCCCTAAACCAGACAACACAGTGATGCCCTCCAAGAGTGCCTCATGGCTGAATAAACTTAGTGCTTTTAAGAAGTCAAGGAAAAAGCCTAATCAATAGGTTGAATCTCAAATGCCTCAGCAATAAATAAAGCAGGGCACATATAAATGCCCACAACTTAATTCTGAACAGCAAAAACAGCAGAAGCTCTCCTTCTAGATCCAAGATGGTGGAACAAGAGCTGATCCTGCAAGAAGAATCATCTTAGAAAAGTATTTCACCTCCAAACTTGGCCTTCAACTTCCAGCTCAGATGTGTCCTTCTTTCTGACGATTTTCTCATCCTCTCCTTTCCAGATATGGTTAATCATATCCTTCCATATCATACCTAAGAACCTTGTATGTACTTCTACTGCAACATTAATCTCACTGTATTGTCATTTTTAATTTATACCTCTCTCTCTTCTACTAGCCTCTGATCTCCTCAAGGTCAAGAATAGTGCCAAGCTACCCAAAGAACTTACTACCATGCCAGTTCCTTAACATAAAATTGTGGGTCTTTCAAGTCAAATCACCTAGTGTTAGTAAATTATTTCTTCCCTCTGGAACAGTGAAAACCAGGAATCAGCAACTGTAACCTCTTCTGAGGGTTTAGAATCAAGAAAAAGTGGACACAACTCATCAATGCCTGATTCTGCAGAGCTGAGATATTACTTTGCCTGCTTCTTCTAAGCTTAGCCTGCCCCCCGCACCCCACCCCATCGTATAGCCATAGATGAAGGAGTACACAGGCTCTTGTTACCATGAGTACTATATGTGCCCTCTGTGGTCACAGTTCATTGGACAAGCTCAATGGTCATTTAACCCCCCAAATTGGGGAAATTGGATTATATGACTGAGGGTTTGAATGAAGAAGCCTGGGAATTGAGAATCCCTATATCTAAGGTCCTGTAGACTCAAGATGAAGCATCCATTTACTATTTTATGGTCACATGTGATGAAGAATGATTACACAGAAAAGCAGGACAGTGAAGCAGACACAGAGAGAATCAGAAAATCACGTTTCACATGTCTCCAAAGAGAGACAGATAGACAGAGAGAGACATAGATAGAGAAGTGAATATTTATAGTTTTCTTTTTCCCAATCCTTGTCCCTTGGGAAGCCTGCTATTCTCCTGACTTTGAATTCCATGAACCACCCCACCACCATTTATTCAATATTAATTTTAGCTGACTTGTTTGGGTTTTAATTTCTCATATGTAATAAGGTATCCTGCAAGATAATTCAATCTTGATCCAATATAGCTATTATTGGTATTTGCCTAGAAAATGGGGTTTGATTAATTATGTTCAGAGCAGTAAAAAAAAAAAAATCTGTCTTCAGGGCTCACCCATGAAAATAACCTTAACAACCAGATATCATTTATCTTGCTCCCTATTCTTCATAATGTAAAGGTCACAGGTTTTTTCAGTCAAACTAATCTGGGTCCTAATTCTAGCTCTGCACATTTAATAACTAAGTCAATTTTAAAAAGTTATGTAACCTCCCCCACCTTATTTTTTTTTTAATTTTACGCCTAGTAAATAAATTTTCAAACATGCCCCAAAGTAGAACAGCATACTGAAAACCTAGACTTGTATTACCCAACTTCAATAATTATCAACATAACATCAATCTAATCATGAGAAAACATCAGGCAAACTGCAACTGTGGGATGGTCTACAAAATAACTGACCAGTACTCTTCGAGTGTCAAGGGCATGAAAAATAGGACAGACTGAGGGATTGTCATAGACCCAAGGACAATTGGTGGCACAACAATTAAATACAATGTGGGACTCTGGGTTTGATCCTGCAATCGTAAAATGACTTGGTAGGAAAAAAACAGAGAAGAAATTAGAATAAAATCTGTAGGTTAGTTAATTATGTTATATCAATGTTAATTTTTGGGTTTTGATCATCATTCCACAGTTACATAAGATGTTTACATTAGGGGAAGTTAGGCAATATATATTCAGGACACTGTGCTAAAAACAACACAACTTTTCTTTAAATCTAAAATTGTTTCTAAATAGAGTTTTAAAAAATAATATTAATCAACATTCTGCCACTCTTGATTCTTTTCTTGAGTCTTGTTTCTTCTACTTGTTTTTATTTTTGGTTTTTATTTAATTATTTTTTCGCTGGAGTATTTTAAAGCAAATTCAGACAGGATATAATTTCACCAGTCAGCCTCTGACAGATAAGAATTCTGTTTTATAACATAATTGCAATAACATTACCACACCTAACAAAATTAGTGTGAATTCCTTAATAACTAATATTCAGTCCATGATCCATTTTACCAATGTCTCAGACATGTCTATTTATGGGTTTTTTTGTTTTGTTTTTTTTTTTGTAAAATCAGGTTCCAAAAAAGATCCTGACGTTCCTTGTGTTTGCCGTGTCTCTTAAGCCTCTTTCTTCTGTGAGTTCCTGCCCCTCCTCTTTTTTTCATGCCATTTATTGTTTTTAAGAAATGAGGTCATTTTTCCTGTAGAATTCCCCATATTTTGCTTTGGATGGTTGTAAGCTTGTGATCTGGCTCCTTATTATTATAAAATGGGGACAATAATACTTAACTCAGAGCATTTTTGTAAGGCTTAAGTGAGAAAAAAAGCCCAGAGCATAGTGGTGAAAAGGGGTTGAAGAATGTTCATCTCTGATCCCCATTCACCACCTCGTCCTCCAATCCTTTCCAAAGATCTCTAATTTTTTTGGTTTTGAATAGTCACCAATTATTTAACAGTAAGTCTTCATTAGACTCACTCTCAGAACTGTTGCCGGTAACAGATGAGTTATCACGAATGATGTATAATAAAGACTTGACCCTAGAACGAGAAAATGCTCTCCTGACTCTAAAAGTGACCATGTGGCCACAATTCAAAGTGTGGTCCATGGGCCAGCAGCAGCACATCCCCTGGGAGCTAGTTAGATGCAGAATCTCTGGCCTATCCTAGACCTGCTGAATCAGAATCTGCATTTTAACAAAATCCCCAGAGTTTTCTGTGGGTACATTGCAGACTGAGAGGCTCCGGTCCTTAGAGCACTAAAAGGTTGTTTGGTGCAGAAATTGGGGATATCCTTTCTTTACCCTGACAGAGAAGTTCTAGTCTCCCTTCAAACTGTGGAGGCCTTAGAAGGTCTGTCTCCTTTCCCTCAACTCCTACCTCCCTTTAAATTCCAACAGGAGCTGGCCAACTAGAGGACGTCTGTGAACAGAGGCCAGCAGGAGGTGAACACTTTCTTTCCTTCCTTTCTCCACTGACTCTCCAAAAGGAGTATCGGGAAAGAGATGGCAGTTCTTAGGGCCTGTAGCCAGCATTTGGGTAAATGAGCTGTGAAGTCTCACTTTCCTCAGCTGTGCAAAGGAGGCCTAGAGAAATCCTCGAAAGAGCTGTCATTTGCCCACAGATTTTGCTCCCTTCAGAGCTGCCAACCCTGAGGACTGTAGGATAGAAATGTCCTTATTTTGATTTGAAGAGATGCCCCCAAGTGGAACATGTCAGTTGACCTTGGAGGGTTTACAGGGAACATGGTCCATCCTGATCCCACAATGATGGTCTCCTCACAAGGGAAGAGTGAGGGTTTCAATTATATCAATACCTGAGCTTATCAGGCTGCATACAATTTTGACTTGGCAGAAGTTTGGTTTTGTTTTAACATGGAGTCATAGTAAACATGTATGAAGTATTGTAATCTTGCCTTAGACTTCAGAGTGGAACTGATACCTGACCTTAGAGCCAAACCAAATTAATGGCTCTAGGTATTATAGCTTTCATTGAAAACATACCTTTTAATTGCATACTAGTATATGAATGCATCTGGAACATTTTAAAGTAAATACCAGACATTGTATCTTTTCATTCATAATTACTTAGGTCTGAATCTCTACCACAAGGATTTTTTAAAACATAACCAAAATATTAGTTTCATACCAAAAAAATACACAATAGTCCTTAATATCTTCTAATACTAGTTCATGTTCAATTTCTCCCATTTTCTCAATTTTCTTCTTTTTACCATTTGTTCAGAAATTAGGATCCAACCACAGTTCCATAGGTCACATCTGGTTTATATGTCTCTTACTATATAGTAGTCCCTTCCTTTCCCCATTGTTGTTGTTTTAATGCCATTTATTTGTTGAAGAAATGGGGTCATTTGCCCTATAAGATTTCCCCAATTCTGGATAAGGGTGATGGTTTCCTTGGGATATCTTGTAACATATTTCTCTAACTCTGTATTTCTTGTAAATGGTTAGATAGCTATTACATGCTTCTAAATTAGTACCAGGCAATGCAAAATTCTTGCACTTAGGAGCTGCCTGGGTTGGGTGTAAGGAAAGAAGCATGGCTTTGGGGGTCAGCAAAACCAGCTTTGCTCAGGCTTCACGGACTTGACCTTGTCACTTGAAGTCTGTCGTGCCATGATCTCTCACAGTGTGGTCCTCTTTCTCACAAAAAATGTTGAGTATGCAAGCTGTTACTGTGAAAATTCAATATTTGCAAAGTACTGGTCCAATATACAGCCAGTGCCCTATAAATGTTTATTTGTCTTTTCCTCTCTGAGCCTCACACTTCTCCACAGTCAGCTGAGGTGACTGGACTGTGTGGCCTAAGTTTCCTCTCCAGCTTCGAAATTCCATGACTTCTGTTACATTTTATTATCAGACATTGGGTCAGTTCAGTTGGCATGGAACAGAATCCACTGTTTACTTATGCTCTCTTTCTAATGTAAACTGCTTAAAACTAAATTTTAAATTATTTTTTTCATGCAATAAATATTCATTTGTCACTGACTTGCCCAGAGATACTTCTCTGGGAAACATAGAAATCATTTAGGTGTGGTTCTTCCACACAGCGGCTGACAGTCTGGGAGCTGGGGAGGAGATAAACGTAAGAGGTAGAGAAGCTGAGCTGAGGTGTGAGGGAAGTGCTTTCTCTACCAGGGCATCAAAGATGACATCAATACTTGGCTCACATTGGAGGAACTCTATTCCGTCAGTGAGGGTGAGCTTGGGCTGGTCTAACTGCTCTCTCTCATCATGCTTTCTGCCCTTCTTGTGACCTAAGGCAAGCTGTCTGTGGTTTATAGAGGAACAGTCTACAGACAGAAAGAAGGGATTGAGACCTAAGGACAGTGTCTGTGTGCGGAAGCCTGAACTCTGTCATATCCAACCAGGGGATCAGGATGCTGTCTTGAAGGCCAGCTTTGTAGAGACAACATTGAAAGACCTAGGAAGGAACAGCTGGGCTCGGGGACCATGAACAATACTTAGGGAAGTTAGCCAAAGAAAACAATCCAGTGAAGAATACAACGTAAAAGAAAAGGAAGAAATCTGTCTCTAACAGTGAAAAGCAGACAGAGCAGTAAAGAATGCTTCGTTTTACGTAATCAGCATTTTCTAAGCTGCACCAAGATAGCAAAGTCAATATAAACAATTTCAGTTACATCAAGAAACATCTGAGCTTGGCAAGCGGTTTCCTGCTTCAAGGTCTCACCCTCCATTTTCTTTGTAGATTATTGCTTTTCACACACTGTACAACACACACACACACCTTCACACACCTGCAAACACAGAGTCTATGCACACACACTCCCACCCACACACATGTATACTAAGGTTACTTAATATTTTATTGCATATGATGATACTAGTGGTGTGATATATATTAAGTACACAAGACCCATATGTCTATGATATATAAGTATGATATAATATATATTATTAGGTAGAGTGAGGCCCTGAGATTTGTGTTTCCTACAGTTTTTCAGTCCTCTCAAGCACAGCCTTCACAAAAGCCTGTAGAAGACTTGAGATAAATGTAAGTGCACAAAGGGATCAGAATGGAATTTTATCACTGACTTTCCCTGAATCGGAAAAGAAAAATCAAAATATAAAAACGTCATGAAATAACAGGACAATCATCTTGTGACAAATGGTGACCGCAAAATAGCCATCTGTCCTCCTTCCACACGAGCACATCAAAGAACCCATCTGAAAGTATTTCTTGATACGAAGAAGAAAATATAAGCAGTGTGTATATATCAGGAGAGCTTTTAAGAAAAAGAGAGAAAGAGACTTGCCGATTCCAAAGTCCACTTCAACACTCGATGACATTGTTGGACACATCATTTAAGGAGATGTGATTGGATTTGAGATGATTTTATCAGAATGCAGCGACAGGTTTTACCAAAATCCCCCATGGCAACTATCTAGGGCATAAAGAACCTGGATTTATCCACTGAGAAACACAACATACCCCTACCCCTTCCCAACCAATGGTTTGGTGCCCAAGTAGCTGAAACAAAAATCAGATCACTTACATTCTGTCATGTCCAGAAAATTCTCAAAAATAACTACGTAACACTCATCAATGTGACATGAGGATTTAAGTTCACATTCAAAAAAAGGGACTGAGGCTTGAAGTAACTTATGTATGCATTTAAATATTTGACAGTCCTCTGAAGAGACATCCCACTGTCACTCCTATACTAGGGGGTCAAAAATATTTCAAGTAAAGAGCAGATAAATATTTTCAACTTTGCATTCATAGAGTCTGAATTGGTCGCAACTACTTAAGACAGCTATTGTACTATGAAAGCGACCCTAGAAAATATGTAAACAACTAAGCATGACTGTGTTCCAATAAAATTTTACTTAGAAGGCAGGGGCTGGCTGGATTTGGACAACAGGCTATAATTTGCTAGCTACTGTCCTGTGTAATTTTCTATATTTTTCTGCCTAATTAAAGCAGACTTTCTTTTTTTTTTTTTTTTTTTTTCTTTTTTTTTGTGGTATGCGGGCCTCTCACTGTTGTGGCCTCTCCCGTTGCGGAGCACAGGCTACGGACGTGCAGGCCCAGCAGCCATGGCTCACGGGCCTAGCTGCTCTGCGGCATGTGGGATCTTCCCGGACCGGGGCATGAACCCATGTCCCCTGCATCAGCATGCGGACTCTCAACCACTGCACCACCAGGGAAGCCCCAGAATGTCTTCTTTAATATGCACGTTCACAGAAAAAAAAATAAAATAAACGCAAAAAAGACAAGCAAAACTCAATAATAAGGCTTCCCTGGTGGCACAGTGGTTGAGAGTCCGCCTGCTGATCCAGGGGACACGGGTTCATGCCCCGGTCCAGGAAGATCCCACATGCCATGGAGCAGCTAGGCCCGTGAGCCATGGCCACTGGGCCTGCACGTCCAGAGCCTGTGCTCCGCAACGGGAGAGGCCACAACAGTAAGAGGCCCACGTACCGCAAAAAACAAACAAACAAACAAACAAACAAAACCAAAAAACAACACCTCAATAATATAAATTTGGTTGGCTTGGAAATAGCAGGCAGCTTGTTAATTATTTTTATCTTATTTTATTTGGGGGGATGATAGAAACATGATTTCGAGTGAACTCTAGTCTATGTGATTTAGCTACCTGTTGAAATTGGCATGGAATGTAATGTCCGTGATTCTTGATATATTTTGGTGGGGAGCATTTCTTTCTGAACATTTGCATTCTGCTCTCAACTTTGGACTTCTAAGACCACATAGATTTTCTTCTGAGTTAATGGAATCAAAGTCTGTGGGTTTTTTTATTTTTGTTTTTGTTTTTTGTGGTACGCGGGCCTCTAACTGTTGTGGCCTCTCCCGTTGCAGAGCACAGGCTCCAGACGTGCAGGCTTAGTGGCCATGGTTCACGGGCCTAGCTGCTCCGCAGCATGTGGGATCCTCCCGTACCGGGGCACAAACCCTCGTCCCCTGCATCGGCAGGCGGACTCTTAACCACTGTGCCACCAGGGAAGCCCAAGGTCTGTGTTTTTATTGTAAGCATTTGATAGAATCAGTGCATGAGACGATGATTTTTCTTGGAGGTTTGGCTCTGAAATACTGGCCACCTGCATGATGGTTTTGGCTCTAATGTCAGGCTGATAAAATTTGAGAATACTATATTTCCGACTTTCACTTCCATTGTAATTGTGAACAAACAAGGCTAGGAACCACCATTTTGCACAATGATGATACAGAGCATAATGTAAAAGAGCTGTCTCACTTTGCATTTTATTCTTGTTTTAAAAGCCCTGTGAAGGAGGATCCGGTTCTGAGTCAATCAAGGGAGACCCACACATGCTGAGACTAAGTGGTATTTGGCGTAGAACAGTGGTTTTCAACGAGGAACACTTGGCCAGGTCTGACAGACATTGTCTGAAGATGTTTTTGGTTGTGATAACTGGGCTGCTATTGGCATCTCGTGGGTAGAGTCCTGAATGTTGCCACACAACTTACAATGCACAGGACAGTCCCTGCCACAAAGAATTATCTGACCGCAAATTTCAATATAAGAAGCAGACCTACCTGGTAGTACATGTACCCCTAACTGCAACAAATAGCATGCCAGCTGAGGTGGTTGTACACGTACACAAAGCCCCTCACAGTGAGAGGAAGAGCTTCAGCAAAGACATGGGGAGCGTTTAGACTCCATTTGTTATCTTGGCTCAGCCATGAAGTTGTTTGAAGTGGGCCTGACCAGTTTATCTTGTGGAGGGCCTATGGCCCCATCTCACAGCCCCACAGGTACTGGTGTTCTACATGCCCACAGGCTTCCATGTTGATGTGTGTGTATGTGTGTACTTGGTGGGTGAGGATAGGATTTGCAGGGTGTGCCAGCCCAAATATTGTCTCAGGCGAAACTGGACCAATAGCCACCCATTGGGCAAGACTCTGAATGCTGCAGAAATCCCCAAATAGCCAAAAGCCACCAGGGGTTTTCAGAGCATCTTCAACCCAAATAATCTGACTTTTCCTGAGATAGTTCTGGGGATCCTGGAACAGGCCTAAATTCAGGGCCAGAGATTTACAGAAAGGAATGTGAAGACCCAGCGTCAGTAAGATATAGGCTCAATTCCCAAGGTCAGTGTTCTATTCTGGCTCTATTCTGCATATCACTAAAGAATCCACATTCTCTATCCTTATGATGGATGGGCAGAGGGTCACTTTTACTTCTTGTTAGTTTACATTCAAGCATGTACTTTCCAGTTATGAATGCTAGCTTATAGGCATGCCTTGCTGAAAGCAACAAAAAAAGTCTTGAAAATAAGACTTGCAATGACTTATTGTCAGTAGAATCGCATTTAGGTGTAAGCAGGGAGATTATTATTCCAAGTAAATTACTTATTGAATATCTTGGGAACCTGGGCTAATTTATCTACTCTGGGTTTTCATATATAATGTTTATAGAGTGATACAACAGGATTGCATTAAGGCTATTTTAAAAATAAATTTATATATCCCTCTACTGAATCCACCTTAAAGATAGTTATCTTTCTTGAAGAAAAAGGTATTAAATCCACAAAAACAGACATGTAGACACATGCCTTCTACTTCTTGTGCAGTAACATTTGCAAGCTGGAAACGTCTTTTGAGACCACCCTGAACTACTTTGTAAGCTAAAAAGTGTTATCAAAATGTTATTTTTTGTCATTATAAAATGGTCTCTGAGAGTGACAGGAAATTCACTTAGTATGAAAATCATCATCAATCTGCCCAAATTAATTTGTAAAGTACAATTTTAATTGTGTCCTTCCCAGATTGTGATCCTTTGGGATCCTACATGATGCCAGCCACATGGCCTATAGACTAATATCTTTGGCACACCTGCAACCGATTAGCAACATCTGGTTGGGATGCTCTGACCCAGGGGAGTCTTGAGAATGCATCAGAATTACCCAGAAGGTTTGTTAAAACAGAGATCATGGGCTCCATCTCCAGATATTTTTATTCCTTGGGTCTGAGATAGGGCTGGAAAATTTGCATTCTAACAAATTCTTAGATTCAGTAGATGCTGAATCTGCTGGTCTGGGACCACCCTTTGGAAAATAATGTTTGGCTTTTGGCTGGGGTCAGCAAATGTTTTCTGTAATGGGCCAGATAATAAATATTTTAGGTTTGGATAGCCATATGGTCTCTGTCACTACTACTCAACTCTGCCATTGTACCCTGAAAGCAGTCACAGACAATATGTAAATAAACAGGTATAACTATATTCCAGTAAGCCTTTATGTACCAAAAAAAAAAAAAAAAAAAAACCCAGCAAGGGGAGGATTTGGCCAGTGGACTATACCAACCCCTGGCCTGTGGGATAAAGGGTCTCTAGGTGAGATTTTTATTCTCATTTTCCATTATTCTACATGGAGTTTCAGCCGCAACAGGCCCATCTTGTTCACCAGGGTATGTGGGTGGGGTGTGTGTGGGTGGGGTGTGTGTGTGTCTGTGTGTGTACTTTCACAGTGTTGTCAAAATATTATCATGCACCAGGAATGGAAAACAGGAGAGGTTAGTGAGAAAAGAAGACAGAGAATTAACAAGGAGAAAACAATTTTAACTAACCAAACTGAGCCCCAAACTAAAATATCTCTTAGTTGTAAAAGGTATTTAAAAGGTTTGAAAACATCTTTTCAATGTTCCCCCATCCTCCAACTGTTTTTTCCTACTCCTAACTTGGGGGTCATACAATCTTTCCAGGATGGCAGTCTTTTGGGTTTTAGTGCATGAACACTTTCCTAAAGCTTCAGTTTCCAAACCTGATGGAAAAGCTTATTGTGAGTTATATGCTACCGCTATCACAGGAGAAAAGTGGCTCGAAAAACAAAAACATTTCATGGGAAAAAAGGGAGGCTTTGGAGTTTCTGTTATTGATTCTGTCTTTGCAATACATCTAAAACCCTTCAATGCTTCTGAGTTTCATCTCCCAAGCCCTCAAGAAAAAAGACAATTTCAATTCCTCCCCTGTCTTTATCCTTCCATTCAAACAAACCAAAAATACTGTATAGATAGCTTGTATTTTTAGTTCACTCAAAGGCACTAAATCCACTGGATCAAAAGTCATTTTGGTTTCTACAGTTTCATTAAAATTGTAAAGGGAAGGGCACGCATGAGGTAATCAAATGAATTATTCACTTATGTGACCACAGTCTCTTACTTAATTAAGTGCACTGTCTCTACAGGTAAGGGTCACACATAAAAAATGTTAAATTGTTTTGAATGGTTTCACTATTTTTCATTTAAATCAAAAATAGAAAAAGAACAATGTTATCTTCCCAGTAGAGAACCAACTCAACCATAAAAGAAAGGGTAACAAAGATTAATAATAACATCAAGCCGAATTCAACTTTGTAATTTCCTTTTTATGATACTATCTCATGTAAAATTACACACTCTATAGACATATGTTATATAGCATCTTCCTATGGCTTCAATCCAAAATGAATAATAACTCTCCTTGAGAAATGGCTGTGAAAAAGTTTCCTTCCCTCCTTTGATCTGGAATGCCATGCAGATTATCGAGAGAGTTTCCATTTCCCTGTTTCCGACAGACACTCAGTTAATTCAGTTGCTGACACTAGTACCAGCAATTGGAACAAATTCTGAGCCACTCAGTGCAGAGCCTTGAGTAATCAATATAGTTTTAAAACAAAGCAGAAAAATCCTGAAATTAGACATAATTATAATGCAGTTGGTAAAATGTCATTAAGAGAGTACAGTCCACTGTACTGTAGAGTCAACTGTACTGTACCCTACTCCTAATTGGAGGAGTAGGGTAGAAATATTGAAAATGTTCAAAATCACTGCATCTGAAAAATTACTTTGGAGCTCGATATTACTCAAATAATGCTTGATTTTAATCACATTGTATGACACTTACACAAAACACAGAGCAGGCAAGGAAACTCCACACTTGCAGGCTTATAGAATCATTATCACTTACCTGTTCCTGCTTCCCAGTCCATTAACTTGTAGGAGTCCAGAGACTAAGCACTACTGGTAGCTCTTTGTCTTCCTTATCCACTTTGGTTTCATATTTGTCTTTCACTTTGTTCTGAAAATCAAAATCCTTAAGGGGAAATTCTTCTGGAGATTTTTCCTCAAAGGCATTGCAACAATTGAGATTTGGTTCAGCTGGATCATACTGGTTGACAAAGCACAGGGAGCTGGGCTGCTGTGTAGAAATGTAGGTTACCTTCTGTGCTTGGGTGTTGGAATGTTCTTCCAATAAGTAATATCCTTTTTCTTCATCATTACTGGGATTTTAGTTCTAAAGGGAAATCATATAAAAAGTAGGTTACCATATATCATTGTTCATGTGAACTGTATAGAATCACCAGTCTTATTCTCTAAGTAGGCAAGCAAATATTTTTTGATTTTACTATTCCTTTCCTTGAGACAATTTTAATTTTATATATTACCTTAAGTTTTATTTCCAGATGTGTGACTTCTTAAGAAACGTTTTTGAGATCATTGATCTGCCAAATGTGTTCAGATCCATATGTTCTATGTTTCACAATAGACCACTGATTCCTAACTACAGCTTTATGACACCACAGCATTGACCCCAATTATGCAGTTTTATCAGGGAATGTCTCAAAGCCCTAAGTTCATTTATATTCTCCTAATTGAAACATATGTGTATGTGTGTGTGTGTGCGTGCGTGTGTGTGTGTCTCCACATAGAGCAGAGTAGTTTAAAGGCAAAAAGATGAGGGATTTTTGTAAAATTCAAACCACAAACTGACTTAATGTAAAGAAACTACAACTGTGTCCATAGATTTGAAGTACTACCCATTCTCAAACCAGCCATTTTTAAAACTATTTTCTAATATCAGCAGATTATATACAAAATTAGCCTGTGCGCTACAAAAATGTCAATGTCATGAGAGACAAAAAAAGGTTGATGATGTTTTCCAAATTAAAAGAGACTAAAAAGATACAACAATTGAATAAAATGCCTGATCCTATAATAGATACTGGATGGAGGAAAATATTGCTGTTAAACACATCAAGGCAATTAACAAAATTTGAATATGTATTCTACATTAGATAATAATATTGTGTCAGTGTTGTATTTTCTGACTTTGATCATTGTACTATGGTTATGTAAGAGAATACATACTTGTCTGGGCAAATACATGCAAAAGTATTCAGGAAAAAAGGTGATGTCAGCAACTTACTCTCAAATGGTTCATCAAATATGTACGTGTATATGTGCATATATACATACATACTACACACAAACACATATATATATATAGAGAGAAGAGAGAGACAGAGAAACAGAGAGATACAGAGAAAGAGGAAAAGCAAACGTGGCAAAAAGTTAATTGGTGAATTTAAGTGAAGGATATATGCAAGTTCATTGTACTATTCCTTGAACATTTGACTTTTTTCAAAATATAAAAAAGGTTTTCAAATATAAGCACAGTTGATAATTAATTTTGATGCTAGAGAAATGTTACTAAGATATTTTCACATATATCTGGGTTTAATTTAAATTTCCCTCCACCACGATTATAATAAAGGTGTTGCATTTTTCCAGTAGATGAGCTAAGCTCAAAAGAAACAGCCAGATATGCAAAATCAGGGCTTCTTTGCACAAAAACACAAGACTAATACTGTAACTTCCACCTAGAAAATGCTCAATAACTGATCTGGCCATGGATGGGTGTTGAAAGACTGTTGAAGACGTGAAAGATTTTTGTAATCACTGTGACTGATTCCCCAACTGAAAACAGGAAATGACATAAACACATATTCAATATGGAGAACTTTGCCTTCTTCCCACTTTAGCTACCAGATGGCAGAAAAGTAGAAGATAGTCTTTAGGGAATATTAGCAGCTCAGGAGAAAAGACCCCAAAACACCATCACTGGGAGTTTCTCAAATAAACAGCCAGATTCTCCACCAGCTGTACCTCCCTGTGGGTTGAGTGTTACCATTTGCTGGAAGGCTGAGCAGCTTCCTGAGACTTAAGACAAGATTCCAAAGCAAAGAGCTTAAGACACGACTTGTTTCAGTTGTAATGCTGTCAGCAAGGTGGCTGAGCTCACGCAAAAACATCCACAACAGCTGCAGCTGGAATCAGAGTTGAGCCAAGAGACTGTGACATGGGAAACCAGAAGTGTCTTCTACAGGCCACTTTTAGGAGGGTACTTCTGCCAATACTCCCTCCCCCTCACTTGCTTCTCCCTAAAGGAGAGAGTTGATTAATCCAACTGGGCATATACTGATCTTTATTGGGCCAAGTTACTGTGTCCCCAAAGCCTCATTTCTATTTTCTCTCTTTAACCACCTGGTTAAGCTCACAGCTAACCACCTGGTTAAGCTCACAGTTAAGGCACAGCTGGTCCTTTTGCTTGTTTTTGCATTCCTCAGTTTAGTCATGACAGGGACACCAGACAGGGTCTATCTAAGGAGACCATCTGTATTCTCTCTGTTCTGGCTTTTTGCCCTGCCACTGCTCAGGTTAACAGGTAGATCTGTACTGTAGGCGAAGAGGTCTTTAATTTATGGGATGGAGCAGAATCTTAGATCTTCGGTTTTAATGGATGGATGGAGGACCAAGCAGGATGAGAGGTCACCAGAATAAGACTGACAAAAACAGTTGATGTTTATATTAACTGATGTGGAACAGGAAAGAAAAATTTAATATTATTATTTTTTAATCCAAAAGGATACTGAAATAATGACAGTGGAACAACAGACTGTTTATCAGGAAGATTTGAAAAATAATCTGGTCTAATGGATGGATTAAACATTGAGGAGTCAAGTAGATATGAGGAAATTATCTAAAATGCACCTAAGAAATTATCTGAAGAGCAAAAGATGGAAATTTGGAAAGAGAGGTTAAGAGAAGTGGACGGTAGAGTGAGAAGTTCCAATACACATCTACTCAGTTTCAGAGGGAGAAAACCAAGTGAATGTGGGGATAAGGAGAGAGGCAATATCTGAGAGATAGTGGCTATCGTTTTCCAAAATTGATCAAAGTTCATGAAGTGCAATAAATTCCTAGCACCTCGACATACTTTACTAAGCAAAGAAGAAAAGATCTAAAAGCAACCAGAAAGGAAAGACACATTACTTACAAAGAAATAAAACTCAGCCAATTTCTTCTAAAAAATAATGGATGAGAGAAACAAATGTGATGATAAATTCAAAGGGAGAAGATGTTGGTCAACCTCGAATTATATACTCAATAAACATCTCTCAAGAACAAGGGCAAAATGTAGACATTTTCAGACAAACAGAAACTGAGAAAGCTTAACCTGGGTTGGTGTTTGTTTTGATATTATACTTTAAACTACACATTTTCATTATATCATTCATTGCATACCTCATGTGAGAGACAGAAAGAAAGACATACACAGAATGAGTGGGTTTGCTCACGACAATTCCCCTCTAAAGATCTTCTAAAGAATGTGCTCTAGGAAGAATGCAAATTATTCTAGAAAGATAGAGCTGAGATATGAGAAGTAATTGTCAGCCAGAAAAATGGATAAAAGATGAAAAAAGCCAAGCAATTATTCACAAATAATAAGAAATAATAAGAAACAATTATTCACGAATAATAATAAGATTTTGGGTCAAGATAGACACAAAGTCCTGAACAATAAAACATAACTTGAGTGGATGGTTAAAGTGTCTTAAAAGGATTGTATTGTTCAGGAGGCAGGTAAATATACTGATACTCATTTTAGGTTATTGTTAGGTTAAACAGTGATATTAAAGTTTCCAGGGTATTTTCTAAAACAAAAGAATACTAATTATTATTTTAGGAAAGATAAAATTAGTACAGAGAAAAAAGTTAGAATTAGATGAACATTATTTCAAAACAAAATAAGAAAGGAGAACATAAAAGCAATATTTTTAAAATAGGTCAGGTAGAAAGGGCAAAATGAATTGGAATAAGTGAGTTCAAATATATCAGTAATGATGATAAATGTAAATGAACTAAACCTCCAGGTAATAAACAAATATTATCATATTAAGCATATTTTAAAAGACTATTAAATTTTTTAATCAAATATTCAAATTGATCTCCTCTGAGTTTGCTCTGGACAAAGAAGAAATATGGAATTTGAAATCCTACAAAGAAAGGTGTGGTAAAGGTGGATCTTTCAAATTACTGAATTTATTTTTCTTTTTGAGAAATTGACTAAATTTTGAACTGGAAAACCCATTTGAAACAATTTTCTCAATCTCCATGTTTTGTTCTATGCAGTGTGGTTCCTATGGAACTCAAAATAGCTCCAAGTTAACCAGCTTGAGATAAACATGTTTGTGTAGCTCGTATTTGTTTATTTATCCACCCACAGCGAATTTGTTTTTGTAGTCCCGGACAAGTGGTCATTTCACCCACAGCCACTTACCCAGTGTGTACAGTAAATAATGTTAATATTATTAATTAGCTTAATTCCTGGGTTTACCCACATTTTATTGGACTGACTTTTTTTAAAGAAAATACCACCATGGGGTTTCTGGTGGCATCAGACCAGGGATTAGATGTGACAGTAAGAAGGAGTAAGGAGTTCAATCCCCGTCACCTTCCACTCTGCTCCATTACCATCTCTGGCATCTAACCACACCTCCTAATATATACGTGAACCACTGTGACCGTGAAGAGAATAACTTAAACTCCTTCTAGACAGAAATTTCACAACTAAGAAAGAGGCAAGTATTTGAGATTATTATAGAGGGAAAAAAACAGAGTTGGTGTGAAAGATGAATGGTGGAAGAGTGTTACAGAAATGGAAAAAAAAAATTAAAGGAGGATAAGCCTGGCCTTGCTGAGGGTGCTGTGCCGGGAAACTTTATCTTTCCTTCTTCTGCACAAACCTTAAATACTTGGGAATGAGTTGATGTATTTTGTCCCATTTACTATAGCTGGTAAACAGTCTCCAGAAAAAAAGCAGGTCGGGTAGCCAAAGGAAGAATGCAGGAATATAAAAAAATGCCGGGTGGGGGCTTCCCTAGTGGCGCAGTTGTTAAGAATCCACCTGCCAATGCAGGGGACATGGGTTCAAGCCCTGCTCCGGGAGGATCCCACATGCTGCGGAGCAACTAAGCCCATGTGCCACAACTACTGAGCCCACGCTCTAGAGTCTGCAAGCCACAACTACTGAGCCTGTATGCCACAACTACTGAAGCCCGTGCACCTAGAGCCTGTGCTCCACAGCAAGGGAAGCCACTGCAATGAGAAAACCGTGCACTTCAGTGAAGAGTAGTCCCTGCTCCCCACAACTAGAGAAAGCCCACGCACAGCAAAGAAGACCCAAAGCAGCCAAAAATAAATAAATTAATTAAATAAATTTATTTAAAACAATGCCGGGTGGAAGAGCAAAGGTAAACTTCTGAGTCCTGGTGGAAATTTCCCTACCTAGGGACCGGAGCAGCAGCTGAAAATATTTATGCAGACTTGGGGATTTTGGAAGTCTGGGTCTCCATCTCCATGGGTATCCATATTCTTTCCCTTTAAAGAAATAGCTCATCTTCTAACTGAGCATGTTGCCAGCTTTCCATTACCCACACCACCATTCCATCATGACATCCACTAGGGACCTAGAGAGGAAAGTTTCCTTAATTGAGGAAGAGTGTGAGATCATAATCTACACTCAACAGGTCCTGAATATAAAGAAAGGCAGTGGGCCTAGGTTTAGCAGTTAATGTAAACAGGAAATCGGGAAAACAAGGAGTCTCTCTGTGCTTCATTTTCCTCATCTATAAAATGGAAATAATAATCTCTAACTCTTAGACTAAAATTAATTCAATATAAATAGTGATGACCAGTAAGAATTTATTGTTCCCGAATAATAATTCTCATTACATGAGTATGCACTTGAACTGGTGCCCCTGGGGCATTCCTATATGCACATGGAAGGAGAGAGAGCTCATGGTAAAACTGAAATAACCATATTAATTGAGGCACAAACATCTCTGCTATTGGGGTTTAGTCTCAAAAAAGAAAGAGTTTAGGAGAAAGTGTGTCCTGACAAAAAAAACAAAAAACAAAAAAGAAATCTAATCAAAAAATGGGTAGGGCTTCCCTGGTGGCACAGTGGTTGAGAGTCTGCCTGCCGATGCAGGGGACATGGGTTCATGCCCCGGTCCGGGAGGATCCCACATGCCGTGGAGTGGCTGGGCCCGTGAGCCATGGCCGCTGAGCCTGCGTGTCCAGAGCCTGTGCTCCGCAACGGGAGTGGCCACAACAGTGAGAGGCCCGCATACCGCAAAAAAAAAAAAAAAAAAGGATAGAAGACCTAAACAGACATTTATCCAAAGAAGACAGATAGATGGCCAACAGGCACATGAAAAGATGCTCAGTATCACTAATTATTAAAGAAATGCAAATCAAAACTACAATGAGGTATTACCTCACACCAGTCAGAATGGCCAGCATGAAAAGTCTATGATTAATAAATTCTGGAGAGGGTGTGGAGAACAAAGAATCTTCCTACACTATTGGTAGGAAAGTAAATTGGTGGAGCCACTGTGGAGAACAGCATAGAGGTTCCTTAAAAAACTAAAAATAGAGTTGCCATATGATCCTGCAATTCCACTCCTGGGCCTATATCTGGAGAAAGTTCTAATTCAAAAAGATACATGCACCCCAGTGTTCATAACAGCACTATTTACAATAACCAGGCCATGGAAGCAACCTAAATGTCCATCAACAGATGAATGAATAAAGAAACGGTGGTATACATATACAATGGAATATTATTCAGCCATAAAAAAGAGTAAAACAATGCCATTTGCAGCAACATGGATGGACCTAGAGATTATCATATTAAGTGAAGAAGAAAGACAAATATATCACTTATATATGGAATCTTAAAAAATAATACAAATGAACTTATTTACAAAAGAGAAATAGGCTCACAGACACAGAAAAAAAATTATGGTTACCAAAGGTGATAGCAGGGGGGAGGGGGAGAAATAAATTAAGAATTTGGAATTAACACATACACACTACTATATATAAAACAGGTAAGCAAAAAGGACCTACTCTATAGCACAAGGAACTATACTCAATATCTTGTAATAACCTATAATGGAAAAGAATCTGAAAAAGGATATATATATATATATATATATATATATATATATATATATATATATATATGAATCACTTTGCTGTACACTTGAAACTAACACAGCATTGTAAATTAACCATATTCCAAATTTAAAAAAAGAAGGAATTTAGGAGAAAGTGTGTCCTGACTGACCACAGAGAGAAACAAACCCAGGAGATTCAGGGGCAGATAGGATGAGGAAAAGCAGGAACCCCAAGCATAAAAAATGATTGCTTGGGGCCAAGGGTAGATGCGCACCACTTTGGGGGCCCAGGCTAAACATTGGTTAGATTGGAGTTAGAGTTAAATGTCGAGCTCTGGCAAAGCTGGTAATGTCACTGTGAGTATCAAACAATGGCTTATATGTTACATAAAACCAGCCTTCTCACTTTTCAGATTCCTATAGAGAGTAGACTGTGTGACCAACAAACTCTTAAAGTTGGGTTAACCTAGAACTGGGTGGGAATACTTAGAGAGAGTGTGTATTTTATACATAGATGGGTGATTACATTAAAGAATAGAAAATAATTTTCTGGTCAGTGCTGATAAGAGCCCCTTCACTCTCCATTGCAATTATCGGGATAAGCCAGAGTGTTTTGTTCCTTGTGCTCGAGGCATGAGCTGCAAATACTGCACTTAAAAAGCATTGGCTCTTATCTTGGAAAGAGCCAGTGGTTTTTCTCTGTTATTATTATACTAATTCTCTGTTGGTAGAGGGTCAGGTTCATAGACTCCCCATCTGAGACCTTTTGTAGGTTCTGATTGAAAACTCTTCACTGGATGAGTGAGTTCACTGTAAAGTCTCAGACTTTCATTGTTGGGACTGGAGGTTTCATGCTGCTTTGTTGTAGCTACTCCAAATCCTCATCTTTTCTCATAATTTAATAGAGAGCTGGAAGGGAAGACATAGAAAAGGATTGTTAGTCAAGTGAGTGCCCTGGAGAGGTCCATGAAAAGTCTCAGGCAATTGGAACAGTCTCTTGTCCCAGCAGAGGACCCTTCCCTTGTGGCAGGATGACTTACTCTCTGGCTGTATCTAAATGCCCTGGAGTAAAAGATTTTGAGAACTCCTGCAAAAGTTGCTTTGGCTCACGGTGATAACCACAGCCCTTTTAGAGGGCAATGAGGCCATGCTGGTTAGACACTATGTTTGGCTAAGGCCATGTCTACACGTGTGGTTTCTCAAAATGCCCTGTCCAGTCAGCAACAGCAGCAGCACCTGAGAACTTCCAAGCCATATTCTTGGGCCCCATCCCGGACCTATTTATTCAGAATCTCTGGGGATGGGGTTCAACAATCTGTGTTTTAACAAGCCCTCCATGTGATTCTGATACACACTAACGTTTGAGGACATCTGAGCTATGGGACCAACTTTAACTGTTTTTACTGGATTGGCCTGTCAGGTTAGCTGGACCAAAATAGTGTTTGCATATCAAAAAGTTCTGAATTATTGAAAAGTTTACTAACTATAAAGTAAGTTTCCCAAAGGAGCCCTCCTACATTGTTGGTAGGAATGTAAACTGGTACAGCCATTATGGAAAACAGTATGGAGGTTCCTTAAGAAACTAAAAATAGAGCTACCATATAATCCTACAATCCCACTCCTGGGCATATATCTTAACAAAACTATAATTCAAAAAGATACATGCACCCCTATGTTCATAGCAGCACTATCTGCAATAGTCAAGACATGGAGACAACCTAAAAGTCCATTGACAGATGAATGGATAAAGAAAATGTGGTACATATATACAATGGAATACTACTCAACCATAAAAAAGAATGAAATAATGCCATTTGAAGCAACATGGATGGACCTACAGATTATCATACTAAGTGAAGTAAGTCAGACAAAGACAAATACCATATGATATTGCTTATATGTGGAATCTAAAAAAATGATACAAATGGACATATTTACAAGACAGAAATATATCCACAGACATAGAAAACAAACTTATGGTTGCCAAAGGAGATGGGAGGATGGATAAATTAGGAGTTTGGGATTAACATATATATACTCCTATATATAAAATAGATAACCAACAAGGACCTACTATATAGCACAGGGAACTATACTCAATATTTTGTAATAACCTGTAAGAGAAAAGAATCTGAAAAACTATGTATAAAACTGAATCACTGTGCTATACACCTGAGACTAACACAACATGGTAAATCAACTATGTTTCAATTTTTTAAATAAAAAAATAAAAATCTTGTACCCCTACTGAAAAATAAATAAATAAAGTTTCTCAGGAGGCCTAACTCTTCTATAAAGTTGTGTCCCAGAGCTAGAGATAGAGCTCTAGACCATTGGCAAAAAATAAAAATTAAAAATAAAAAAGTAAACACTGATACCACGTCCTACTCACAGAAATTCTGATGTAATCGGTTTGACGTTCTATCCAGGCATCAGATATATCCCCAGTTGACTTTAATGTGCAGCTGTAGTGGTCTGGTTGCCAAAAATGGCCACAAATTCTATCTCTCCTGGTATCTGTATCCTTTGTAATGTGCCTTTGTCGTTCCTTACTCCTCCCATTAAGAGGAGAAATATGACCTTGGACAGGTAGAAAACATAACATAAGCAGAGACTTATAACATGTTTACTCATCAGTGCTTACTCATTTGTTGCTTTGGAACATGGGACACCGTGTAGTACAGCTTGGAGGATAAGAGACCCAAGTGGTCCAGCTGTAATAACCACAAACATCAGAAACGCAGCCAGTCCCAGCCCACTTGCTATCCATAAATGTGTGAGCAACGCCAACAAAGATAAGCCAGACTTGAGCCAAGAACTGATTTTCTATAATGAGCTAAATAAGTAGTGGTTGTTTTAAGCCACTAAGATTTGGGGCAGTTTGTTAAGCAATCATGGTCAGGTAGAAGATAACGCTTGCAGTCAATGAAATGGTGACTCCTGGAAAGTGAATCATCAAGCTGAGGAGATCATTCCATACACCCCTAGCCTGAGGGTTGCATGGCTTAGCTTACCAGGCCACTCTGAGCTTCCTCCGTCTCTCCCTTCAAGTAAGAATGCCCAGTTACCAGACCTTCCACAAGTCCCCTGATTCACTCAGCTATCACTAAAGGCAAAAGGAGAACTGGACCATGAAAGCATAAAGGGTTTGGAGAATTTCAAGGAAAATAGAGCACAAATTTGAGTCCAGACATTTTTTTTGTTTGTTTGTTTGTTTTGCAGTACGCGGGACTCTCACTGTTATGGCCTCTCCTGTTGCGGAGCACAGGCTCCGGACATGCAGGCCCAGCGACCATGGCTCATGGGCCCAGCCACTCTGCGGCATGTGGGATCTTCCCGGACGGGGGCACGAACCCGTGTCCCTTGCATCAGCAGGCGGACTCTCAACCACTGCGCCACCAGGGAAGCCCCAAAACATGTTTTTAAAAGAGAATTTTGAATAGAATATTTATTGTTAAGCATCTGAGGTAAAGCTTGGTTTCTGGATTACCCCCAGCTAAGATTAAGGAAAGCTTATGAGATTTGTATCTTGAATCATCCCAGAATTTTTCAGTACGTGTAAGGAGATGTATTTCTTGACAAAAAGGAGACCAGTAGGAAATAAATGACTGAACATAATCTCTTGTCTATAATGCATCATGGCTACAATACTCTTCTGCCACTCAGCATAGAATAAGTGATATTTTAGCCACAGTGTGGGTTGGGGGAGGTTTGATTTGACTCACTTCTTGCCCTTGGCTCTCTCTTTATCCTCATTTGGCTTTACTCCTTTCTCATCTTCTAACTACTGTCTTGTTGCTACTGTTTCTATTCTTGCTCTAGTCCACTTAACCTTGTACCTAACTCCTTTTTTACCTTGGATTTAAATATTCCAAAATGTCCACCCTAGACTAAATTAGTGGCCCATTTTCTATTTGCAGCCTTCCTGTATTTACCTTTATAATAAGGCTTTTCACCTATATTGAGGTCACTCTAGACTATGAACAGCTTCAGAGTAGGAAGTATATCTTATCCACTGTTGCATATCATATATTAGGAAAGCGTTTGACTGCAAGTGACAAAAACCTGACTAGCAGAGCCTTAATAAGTAAGATTGATTACCCCCACAGACTGAAAAGGAATCTGGAAGAATGCACTTGGTGGCTTTGATTCCTATCATTTCAGTTGCCAACAGGAATTTTGGCTCTTTCTATCTTCCTGCTTCAACATGCTTAGTTCATGATTGATTTCATTTCACCCTTATTATTACTTTTATCTTAATGGGTGCAAGATAGCTGCTGTGCTTCCGGGTCTACAGTTAATTCAGGAAAAGGAAAAAGAAGAAATACCAGCAAGGTTTATACTTTTTTTTCTATGAAAGCAAGAGTCTTTCCAGAAGTTGCACAGCAGAAGTTTGTTTAGGTCTCATAATTTAGAAATGTGTCTAATGGGCATCCCTTGCAGCAAGAGTATAGGGCAGCAGATGCAGAGTTGTTGTTATGTGTGCAGCATGCATATGTGTTGAATAAGTGTATGAGGGAATTCCATTTCAAATAAAAGAAGATAAAACTTCTCCCTTTAAGGATCCTGGACTCTCAAATCATGAACCCTACAGAGGTATTTAGCCTAAAAATTGGCACACCTGACCCATTTGTGGCACTCTTAATGAAGTCCATGGTTTGTGGGTTTCATACATGGGACGTGGGTTTAGCCATGTACATGGTATAAACTATGGAATCCAGCCATTCTATGGTCTAACTGAAGGGCGGTGTAGAGAAGTTGAACCTGAGAAAGTTATCTCAACATTAGAAAAACTTCTTCTAAGGGAAATTCATGTGCAGATTTAAGGAAGCAATTGTCTAGCACCCATATTTTTGCCCATCGAAATATTCAGCCAACTGATAGATGTAAACATCAGTCAGAGATCAAAAAAATAACTTTTATGATTGAAAAAGGCTAGTTCAAGAAAGTACCTTCTATCTGCTATCCAATATGGCTCCTTTGAAACTTACATATGAGTTACAGGTGTTTGGGGAAATACCATCCTCCCCATGGGGTCATGTTCCTGAAAAACTTACATAAATAACAGATGGGGGTCTTCCCTGGTGGCGCAGTGGTTGAGTCCATCTGCCAATGCAGGGGACACGGGTTCGTGCCCCGGTCCGGGAGGATCCCACATGCCACGGAGCGGCTGGGCCCGTGAGCCATGGCCGCTGAGCCTGCGCGTCTAGAGCCTGTGCTCTGCAGCGGGAGGGGCTGCAGCGGTGAGGGGCCCGTGTACTGCAAAAAAAAAAAAAAAAAAAAAAAAAGACAGATGGGAATACATGCTCTTTGCTGGCAAGCCGATCCCACAGAGCAGTACCTGAGTCAAACATGCTCAGCTTCTTCTGACCTCACCTATTAGTTGCTCCCCGCAGGGTAATGGGTAAGGGGATGGAGAGAGGCCAGCGTGTTACTCTAGTAGAAATTCTTGCCTCTCCCAGTAGACTAGAGTATAAAAATGCTCTATTACCTCCTTATCTAGGTACACCAATCAGCTGTTTTTGCTAACACCAGCTGCTAAATCAGCCAGGTGTAAAGGACTTGTATCTTGGGGAACTCCATGGTAACATGGATAGAGAACTCTGTGGCAGATGGAAGATATTTATCCAGAGAGAGTGTTTGCCAGTGGCTCCTTAGAAAAAGTAAATAATTAATGATGGTGGTGATGATGAAAATATTAGCAAGGATTCTACTCTGGAAGTTACTCCAGAAATGAGGAGAGATGGATTTCATTTTGAATGAAATTGGAAAACAGAAACCAGAAGCATTAAAGGCTACATGTCACTGTTTCTCTTTTTCACAAAGAAATCAATATTTTGAGAGTTAATGCTGTTTTTTGTTGTTGTTTCTGTTTCTTCTAATTTGCTGTTACTGTGTTTTACGATCATAAAAACTACTCAGTTTCCTTAGTGCGGTGTCCTCTATCTCTCATGAAACCCTGACATCAACATGTGAACAATCCCAGGCTAGCTTGCTGGAAGAAGAGAGATCACATGGGAAAGGACCCATTTGTACTAGCTGAGGCCATCCTAGACTAGCCTTCAGCCAGGTAACTCCCAAATATGTGAGAGAGCCCGACCAAGATCAACAGAGCATCCTCCTTGATCTATAACTACCTGCGAAGGCAAGGCTACAAGGACACTCAGCTGACCTGGAGACCTAGGAGCAATAATAAATATTTATTACTTAAAGGTACGGAATTTTGGGGTGGGTTGTTATGCAGAAGGAGCTAAATGATGCAAAGCCTTGTCTTAGGGACTGGCAGTACAGGTTTGACATAGACAAACCACCACAGTTTCTACCAACTACTCAGTTGGTTTTAGAAGATAATGCATTTGGAATCAGACTTCCAAATCAAACACTAAACTTTTTTTTTTTTTTTAAGTTGCAAAACTGCTTGCCTGCCTGATATATTGGTGGTGTATCTCTGTGTGCAGAGGTAATTTGAACATGTGTTGGTTGTGCCAATTGGTTGAATATCGTTAAATATAAAACCTACCTGGCTGCTAATGTTTTGATGAATAGCAGTGGGTGAGTTGTTTTAAAAGTACCTGGTCATTTCACTAAAACAACTTTTAATTCCCTGCTTCATACATTTCAAATATCTTTATAAGGAATCCAAAAGTTCCCAAGGAATGGGCCCAGAATATAGAGTGGAGTAAGAGTTATTATCCTAAGTTGTGCATTCTCATTAGGGGCAGTATGGCCCCCAAAGGAAAGAAAATTGGTTCTTGGGGGGCAAAAAACTTAGATGCTGCAATGGCATGTAGCCTTCCAAAGAGCTATAGTACATAAACAGATATATAGTAAATCCATGATATTAGAATTTCCTGGGGGAGGGGAGGGGTGACATAATATACAAAAAAGTCTAAAAAGTCTCCTTAAAGGAGGCAGTAATAAAAAAAAACAGTTAAGAAACACTGTTCTAAGCAGAGGCCAGCATCAAATTGTCATGGGCAATAATTCCTTCATCATATCCTCTTACATTATTTATTTTCCTCTTAACTAGATTTGAAAATTCCTAAGATTTCTCTATCCCTCAGATTCTAAATTAACTGGTCTTCTACTGGAACAAGTTAAAATTTACTACGTATGTTAGCAAAGTTAAAAAAGAAAGTAGATAGAATTTTAACTGACCCAGACATTCTGGTGGATTAAAGGGAATGAAAGGAATTTTTCTAGCTGAGAATGAACCTTTGGAGTAGAGAGGCAGGAGAGGTGGACAAAGAGGGAAATAGGGTTGGGAGGACTGTAGAGAGGGAGAGTATTGAGACCACAAGTGACAGGAAATAGACATAGGATGAGCAGCATGGTCCACAGGTGTTAAACTAAAGTTCTACCAGTGAGCACTCAGAATGGTTTTACAAAGTCAACACAATACTTATTTTTTTAAAAATGGAACATCTTTAATTGGGGCAAACATTCTCTGTTTGGCCACAGTTTCTAACCCTCAATCCAAATTACACCTTCATATTACCTATTTGGTTTCTTTCAGAATCTGAGTTTGCAATCCTTGGTTGTTGATGAGAAGCAATTAAAGTGAGAATCCAACACCTTAGGCCAGGGGTCCCAACCCCCAGGCCATGGACCAGTGCTGGTCCATGGCCTGTTAGGAACTAGGCCACAGAGCAGGAGGTGAGTGGTGGGCCAGTGAGCAAAGCTTCATCTGTATTTACAGCTGCTCCCCATTGCTCACATTACCGCCTAAGCTCCGCCTCACATCAGATCAGTGGCAGCATTAGATGCTCATAGGAGCACAAACCCTACGGTGAACTGCGCATGTGAGGGATCTAGATTGCACACTCCTTATGAGAATCTAATGCATGATGATCTGAGGTGGAGCTGAGATGGTGATGTTAGCACTGGGGAGTGGCTGCAAATACAGATTGTCATTAGCAGAGAGGTTTGACTGCACAGAGACCATAACCAATCAATTGATTGCAGACTCATATCAAAACCTTACCAGTGAGTGGCAAGTGAAAACGAGCTCAGGGTTCCCACTGATTCTGCATTACGGTGAGTTGTATAATTATTTCATTATATATTACAATGTAATAATAATAGAAACAAAGTGCACAATAAATGTAAAGTGCTTGAATCATCCCAAAACCATCCCCGCCCCCCACCTCCCCAGGCCGTGGAAAAATTGTCTTCCATGAAACGAGTCCCTGGTGCCAAAAAGTTTGGGGACCGCTGTCTTAGACAGTGGAGTCTGTAGATTCCAACAGCCCCAACCCTACCCTGGATGAACAAGTTACTCAGCCTCTTTTCTGTCTCTATTTCCTCTAAAGTATAAACAGTAACATCTAATGTAGGGGGTTTTGTGAGAATGAATGGGGTTAGCACGTCTGCAGTGGATAGCAGAGTAGCTGGCACATTGAAGGTACTCAGTATATCCTGGTTCATTTTTCCTACCTCTTTCTCTCTCTTCTGTCCATTTTTCTTCTGCCCCATTTTCATCCTGTAGCTCTCCTCTTTCTTTCTCCTCATGTTTCTCCTCTCTTTCTCTCCTACTTCTGCCTGAAGGGCTCACACTTCCAGGACTTGTGAGCTCAGCTTCTACTCCTTAGAAAGTACCTTGCTTCCTCCAGTATTAGAATGAGCCCTGCCTCCACCTCCACCTGCAGCCGAATCCTACTGCTGGCTTCACACTATGGTGATAAGTGGAACAAGAGGGGCTCTCCTTTCCAGACTTGGGGCTTCTAGAATCAATGTCATATCCACAAACAGAAGTTCCATTAAAAAATCCATGTAAAGTGGTGCAACCACTATGGAAAGCAGTGTGGAGATTCCTCAAAAAACTAAGAATAGAGCTACCATATGATCCAGGGATCCGACTCCTGGGCATATATCGGGAGAAAACTATAATTTGGAAAGATATATGCATCCCTACGTTCATAGCAGCACTATTCACAATAGCCAAGACATGGAAACAACCTTAATGTCCATCAACAGATGAATGGATAAAGAAGATATGGTGTATATATATACAATGGAATACTACGCAGCCATAAGAAAGAATGAAATAATGCCATTTGAAGCAACATGGATGGACCTAGAGATTATCATACTAAGTGAAGTAAATCAGAAAGAGAAAGACAAATACCATATGATATCACATTTATGTGGAATCTAAAATATGACCCAAAGTAACTTATCTACAAAGTAGAGGCAGACTCACAGACATAGAGAACACACTTCTGGTTGCCAAGGGGGAAGAGGAGTGGGGGAGGAATGGATTGGGAGTTTGGGACTAGCAGATGTGAACTATTATATATAGGATGGATAAACAATGAAGTCCTACTGTATAGTACAAGGAGCTATATTCAATATCCTGTGATAAAGCATAATGGAAAAGAATATAAAAAGAATGTATATATATATATATATATATATATATATATATATATATGCATAACTGAATCACTTTGCTGTATGGTAGAATTTAACACACCATTGTAAATCAACTGTACTTAAATAAAATACAGTTTTTTAAAAAAACTTGTATTCCAAATACCAAGAAATAAAGAACAAAAGTGATTTGAAAAACATTTCTACTCAAGAAGATAAAAACGTCCAGCAGCTGCACCTTCTTAACCACAAAATCAAGGGAAGTTACTTTATTTACTTTACTCTTTCTTCTTTTGGCTGAAATTGTTTGCTATGGTCAATACTGAAATATAAATGCTAAAGAATCTAAGGGTTTTATTTTTAAGTGGTGATTCTCTGGAATTATCCTGCAGTCAGTGCCAGTTGAATTGTTTCATTTACTTCTTTGTGATACTGCTCTTTATGTAAAGTTAATAGTGTGAAGTGTGTTGAAGAAAAACAACTTGAATTCTTTTTCCTTTAATAGTTTCTAAAACAATCGAGAAGATTTCTGTAACCATTAATGAGACTCCTTTTAATTTTTTTTTCTAATGGGTTATCTATCTTCTCTACATGGGACTTTCCTGGGTAATTGATTCTATTATTGTCATTCCACTTTTCAGCTGTGAGATTGACGCTTGTTCACACCATTTGGGAACCATTTTTATCTCTGTTGCTTCCCCCTTATCATTTCAGATGCTTGTGTGCATATTTCTTAAAGAGAAAAATTCAAAATAAAATTTGCTCAACATATAAGGTGCTAAGATGTTCTCCCTACACCCCATGTGATTGGCCTTGACTTTAATACCCTCAGGGGCCAGAGCCTTGCTACTCAGGTTTGAAACCCCAGCTTAAAGCTCTGCACAGAAGGACTCAGAAGGTGAAGAATGGCCCTCATGACAACTAGGCCACAACATTTCTCACTGAACATAAACAACTCTCAAAGCACATAAACAGGACAGGGACAAGGCCACTTGGCACCCTCAACAAACCATTAACCATGGCCCCCTCCTGACTACCAACAATACATCTAGCTCTGTTTAACCTTCCCATCTCTCGGAGAAAAGTTATTCAGATACCCCAGCTTGGACAACATCCCCCCAAAACTGGCCCCTGTTTCCTTAAACCTATTGTAGAATCGTCCACCATGAACCCATATCCATAAGACCCTCCCCATAATGCCTCATGGCGGAGTCTCCTTTGCTGCTGCAAATTAACTCAGGCTCATTTTATTTGACTCAGGGTGTGTTCCAGAGGAGCTTTAACAGTCAGTGAGCTTTAACAGTAGGCCCTTAATAAATGCCTGATTAATAAATTTTCTTTAAAAAAGAAAAAAAAAGCACACTTTTATGAGTACAGAGACTCCTCCTTTTCAAACTCCCTCTAACTTCATTTCTGAAGCACTGTTCTCTTGACCTTCCTACTGGCCCCTCTTCTTCTCTGACTCCTGTGTTCCTTTTCCTAAATCTGCCCATTTTAGGTACCAACCTAGGATGCCATCCATGTCTTTCTTCTAACTCACAGTTTCTTCATCTATAAATTCAATGTACATTATTATATATACTGTGGTCGAAATTTCTAGTTTCCTGCCAATATTCATTATTTCTATCTTCCATAGATAGCGATTAAAAATTTTATTATGGAAAATTTAAAACATACACTAAAAGATAGAAATTAGTATAATGACCCCTATGTACCTATCACATAGTTTTAACAATTATTGACTCATGACAAATCTGGTTTCATCTGTATCTCTCATCCCAACCCTGCCATATTATTTTGAAGCCAATCACAGAAATATCATCCATTCTGTCATTTTATTCAGAAATATACCAGTATGTATTTCTAAAAGATAATGACTTTTCTGCAATTTATCACACTTAAAAAGTAATAATAGTTCATATCTTCCAATATCCATCAGTCTTTGACTTTCCCTGAATGTTTCCTAACTTTCTTTATTTAAATCAAGATCCAGGTAAGGTTTATACATTACATTTGGTTGCCATAATCTACTCCTTGAATTTTTTGGCCCTTGACGTTTTTTATTGAATAAACCAGGTTTTTTTGTCCTGTTTGGTTTCCCACAGTCTTGAGTCTGATGATGGGTATCACCTAGATGTTGTTTGGCATGTTCCTTTGTTCCCTGTATTTCCTATAAATTGGTAGTTAGGTTTAAAGACTAAATAAAAATAGATTTGAGTTTTAAAAAGAGTTCTTCACAGTGGTGGTGTGTATTTGCTTGGGAAGCACATAATACTTAGCTTTTTTATGATGTTAACAGGTCCTGAGGATCATTGTCTAAATTAATATGTACCTAATTTTTAGGAATTGTGCAGTGACAATACTCTGATTCTGTTTTTTCTTCTTCATTTCTTAGCTAGAAAATGTTAGCTAGATTTCATTACAAAATAAACTTCCTCTAATCAACTGTTTGGCGACCTGAAATATAGTTCATATTACATTGTTTTAAAAATAATCATTTGTTCCCTGGAGTCCTCCAAAGGTAAGCAAATAGATGTTTTATTCTGCTATTATTTGGTTTTGGATTTTGAACTAACTGATATATTTCAATCTATTGTAGTTACTAACCTTATTAATGGTCTGTTATTTCCCATTTTTGGTCAGTGACTCTCCAAGTTCGTTCCTGAGACTTTTGACAGGCACTTAGTAGCTTTGATAACTTCCTTGTTCTGGGCACATCGTGGACACTTCCTGCCCTGGACCCAGAACTAGACATTTTCCAGGTGCCTTTAGTGGAGCAAGAGCATTTACAGATAACATTCTTACATAAGAGGTACTTGTTTTACTGAGTTTGTTGTTGTATCCAGCAAGGCCTTTTCAGTGGAGAGATCTAGAAAATATTTGTGTGTGTGCGTGTACATATAACTTTTTTTAAAAAAGAAAATGTGTCATTAATTATTAATAAAACTTCAAATTCAGAACTACAGACTTTTTGTCTTACCTTTATTGATTTTTACCTCCCTATGACTTTTCTTTCTGTCTAAAAATCCTGCTTCTTAATAACACTGAGCAAAATTATTCATGGCTTTATTCCACTGTCCAAAGACTCAGAATAACAATTAATACCACCATCAATATATGATTACTAAAAAACCTTTTTATTACAATTTTGATTTTGTCCATAGGGTACAGCTCACTAAGAATGTACTATCAAGTTCCTGTGTTTTAAAGTTACTCAAAATAGGGTGGTATGTGACCAAATAAATTTATAATCAGATTTATTTGTTTCATTTTGCATTTGGTGTTTAGTTTTTAATTTTTAATTTTCTTCTATAATTATATAAAATATTTACAAGGATCCAAACTAGCATGCGATCTATTCAGAAAAGTCAACTTCTAGCCTCATCTCTTCCACCTGTTCCTTTCCTCCCTCTATAGAATACTAATTTTTAAATTGTACTGTTCATCTTCCAACTTCTTCTTTTTTTTTTTTTTTTTTTTTTTTTGCAGTATGTGGGCCTCTCACTGTTGTGACCTCTCCTGTTGCAGAGCACAGGCTCCAGACACGCAGGCTCAGTGGCCATGGTTCATGGGCCCAGCCGCTCCGCGGCATGTGGGATCTTCCCAGACTGGGGCACGAACCCATGTCCCCTGCATAGGCAGGCAAACTTTCAACCATTGCACCACCAGGGAAACCCCCAACTTCTTCTTAAAAGCAAATGTGTATGTATATGCCTTCCCCTTCTTAGATAAATGGTAGCATACTCTACTGTGTTTTTTCACACTCATTCCAGAGAGTCTTCTCTAAGAGTTTATAGAGCTATTTCTCCTTCCTTTCTACAGCTGCATAGTACTCCCTATGTAGAATTACCTGTTCCCTTTTGATGGATATATGTGTTGTCTTCAATGTTGTTTTTATAGATAGCACTACAAGGATCCCTCAGAATAAAGACCAGCCTTCCTTGGAACCATATATTGACACAGACTAAATTCCTATCAATGACTCAAAAGTGGAAGTGACATATTCCACTTTGGGTCATACCTTTAAGAGAATGGATGCGTTCTTCTGTCCTCATCCCCTTTCTTCTGGCTGGATGTAGGCATGGAAGTGAGTTTAGGGATGATAGGACAACAAAAGAGAAGGACCCTGTGTCCCTCAGACCATGGAGCATCATATCTGGATCAAGGCCTTCACATCCAGCTCAAATTTTTACATGAGAGAAAAATAACTGTGTATCTCCTTTAAGCCAGTGTTGTTTGGTCTCAGTCACACATAGCTAGAACCATGTTCTAACTAATACCTTTAATTTACAGGGTTGTTATGACACATGCAGCTTGCCTAATAAAGGGAGGACATGTCCTTAGGCCACTTATCTAGTTGGTGTCCTCTCCTGCCTATCAGCTGATAATTTTCCAAATCTCAGTCATCAACCTAAACCTTTCCAGATCCCTATATCCAATTCCTTAGTAACATCTCTACCTCAGACACAAAGTATCTACAAATGAACCTCTCTCCCTTCTTCCTCCTTTATTTGTATCCATGGGGAACAGTCACCATCTCCTAAGTTGCCCAAGGCAGTGACCCAACAGACCTTCATCTCTCTCACCTCCCATATCCAATTGGTTTTCACATCTCATTATTTGACTTCCTAAAAGGTTCGCATATCCATCCTGTCCTCTACCCCACTAAGCCTTCACTTCCTTATCCATTGTTTCAGTTAAAACCTGTGGCATTAGTCTCTTTGACTCTTGCCATGGACACCTATGTGGTTTCCTTGCTTCCAGTCTTAACCTTCATCCTATTAAAGTACTTCTTGTCATTGTCAGCACAACTGTTTATCTGACTAGAATGGAAGACATTTGAGGATAGTAACATTGTTTTCCTTCTTCATATCTCTAGTACTTAGGAGAGTCATTGGCACACAACAGTTACTCAATAATTAAAATGAATCCAGAACACTTACCACCAGGTACCAGGCACAAGTCCGAGACCATTATGTGAACTAACTTAATTCACCCTCACCATAACCCTGCAGGTAAGTATTATCATTATTCCCACTTTACAGAAGAGGAAACTATGCATAAAGTAATTTAGTAATTACCAAATGTATTCATCTAGGAACAGATGGAAAAAGAATGATCCCCAGGTGTTTGTTGAAAAATGAAAAAAAACAATTGTATGAAATGATAAATATATCAGTGAAGACAGATTATTCTCTATTTTATGATTAGTAAGACTCTTATCTGAGTTGATTTGCAAAACCTGCCCACCCAGAGATACCAGAAAGGTATCTGGAAAAACCTGTGAGACCCCAAAATGCATCCTCTATCTTCTCACTCATACTGGATATCTCACAGTCAGAACTCATGGTCCTATCTTGAAGCTTTGCTCTCTTAAGTCACCAAGGCACTTTGAAAGAGAAATAGCTTTAGTTACTCACTGTCATACGTTCCTGAGTGTGGATGAGAGAAGACTAGTTTAGGAGAGGTTTGGACGGGAAGGAGCATGAGGGTTGTAGTCTCCTGAGTTGGGTGGAAAAGAAGAAAGACTTCAGAATATAATGACCAGCAACATCAGATACTAAATTCCCCTATGTCTGGATTCTTTATGAGTTTTTACTGCTGAATGTTTATTGGCTTTTATGTTTGTTTTGATGTCTTTTTAATAAAAAGGTCTGGATTGCCAGAACTGGAAATGAAAGGTGATAATGTGGAAATGTACTGTGTCCATAAACTCACCAGGGATGGAGGAAATCTCACAACGCCAGAATTTATGAGACCAGACAAGGCCTGGCTACACACCAGGAACTTTTAATCCTCATGCCTGATGATAAATTACACCTTCATTTTCAGGGACCATTTGCTATAGAAAAGCAAATTAACTCAGTAATTTTTAAATTATACCCCTGAGGTTTCACAAAGGCATATCCAATCTGGTAATGTTTTGGTCCTGAGGCCCTAGCTTCCTGATTCTTCTCTGATTGTACTAACTCAAGTTGTTATTATTTGATTCTGAAGGAAGTTCCATTATTTTTACAGGCTTAAAGCCCATAATGGTAGAAAGCTAGGAATTATGAACGTTTTAATTCCTTACTTTTGTCATGACTTTGTCCTCTACCTGTCAGTATTGAGTTTCCTTAAGCCAAGTTGATCCTCAGGATGTATGTATTTTAAGGGTTTGGGATATTTGGTTTTATTACCTAACTTGTATTCACGTCATGTGGAAGAAAAATTACAGCTTCTTTTATGATTGTATGTTGTATGCCATTAATTGATGACTGTTGATAATGTAATATTTGAATCAATACTATGTGTTTTGCTTTTTTAAAACATCTTTATTGTAGTATAATTGCTTTACAATGGTGTGTTAGCTTCTGCTTTATAACAAAGTGAATCAGTTATACATATACATATGTTCCCATATCTCTTCCCTCTTGCATCTCCCTCCCTCCCACCCTCCCTATCCCATCCCTCTAGGTGGTCACAAAGCACTGAGCTGATCTCCCTGTGCTATATGGCTGCTTCCCACTAGCTATCTATTTTACGTTTGGTAGTGTATATATGTCCATGCCACTCTCTCACTTTGTCACAGCGTACCTTTCCCCCTCCCCATATCCTCAAGTCCATTCTCTAGTAGGTCTGTGTCTTTATTCCCGTCTTGCCACAACCTAAGTGTCCATCAACAGATGAATGGATAAAGATGTGGCACATATATACAATGGAATATTACTCAGCCATAAAAAGAAACAAAATTGAGTTATTTGTAGTGAGATGGATGGACCTAGAGTCTGTTGTACAGAGTGAAGTAAGTCAGAAAGTTAAAAACAAATACCGTATGCTAACACATATATATGGAATCTAAGAAGAAAAAAAATACTATGTGTTTTTTAAATTAATGTTTCTTTTCAGCTCTGTTGAAGCGTAATTGACATATAAAGTTGTAAGATACTTAAAGTGTATGTTGTGGTCATTTGATATACATACACATTGTGACAGGATTCCATCCATCTAGTCAATTAACATATCCATCATCACACATATTTATCTTTTTTTATGGGGAGGTGGGGGGATAGTGGTAAGAACATTTACATTCTACTCTCTTAGCAAATTTCAGTTACACAATACGATACTGTCAACTATAGTCACCATGTTTTACATTAGATCCTAAGACCTTATTCATCTTACAGCTTGTAAATTTGTGCCCTTTTACTAAGCTCTCCCTATTTCCCTACACCCCAGTTCCTGGCAACCACTTTTCTACTCTCTGTTTCTATGAGTCTGACTCTTTTTTTTTTTTCAGATTTCCATGTGTAAGTGATACCACACCCTATTCGTATTCCTCTGTCTAGCTTACTTCACTTAGCGTAATGTCCTCAAGGTCCATTCATGTTGTCACAAATGGCAGGATTTCTTTCTTCCTCATGACTGAATAATGTTCCACTGTATATATATATACCAGATCTTTAACTATTCATCTTTAACTATTTAAGTTATTTCCAGGTCTTGGCTATTGTAAATAGCTCTGCAATGAACATGGGGGTACAGCTATCTCTTTGATATTCTGTTTTCATTTCTTTGGGATATACACCCAGAAATGGGTTTGTTAGATCATTTGGTAGTTCTGGTTTTAATTTTTTGAGGAAACTTTCTATTAAATAAAGTTTTCTAAAATATGAAAATGCTAAAGTATTCCCTGACTCCTCAGCTTAACTAGACACTGTCCTTGCAGTTAGATCGAGGAAAACAGATTTCCTCTGTGAGATTCTTTTTCTTTCTGTTTTCAAAGTCGTTCACTCACTCATCCACCATCCCTTCATTCATTGAGCACCAAGTGTGTCCCAGAGCCTGTACCAAGGGATACAAGTCAGAGCATGTCCCAGTCTCATGCTTGAGTGGGTTTTGCAGACCAGGTAACAGACAACAGGCAGTGCAAGCCTCAGAGTAAGTAGAGTGCTATGTAGAAGGCAAAGGCACCTGGTGGCCCAGACTGAGCTCTGGGGGTCTTATCAGTTCTCTCTCTCTCTTTGCCTCTCTTCCTTTCCTTCCTTCCCCTCTCCTGTTTCTGCTCTCCTCTCCCTGACCCCACAAAGCATTCCTCCCTCTCAGTGTGTCAGCATCATTTCATCTTTAGTCAGATATGTTTCCTCAATATGGCCACCCGCTGCCCATATGCATCTTGCCCCAGCTTGGCAACCCTAGTAGAAAGAAAATGTCTTTTTGCTCTGTGCATGTGTGAATCCAGGAAAACACTCTAATGGGCCCTTCTTAAGTCACATGTTCATTTTTTGGACTCATTCCTGTTGCCAGAGCAATGGGGCACTATTTTTGGTCTGGTCTGAGCTATATTATTTTCTGTATGAAGGTGTGTGAGGTAATATGATTGTGAATTCCAAAGAACCACCTAGAATAAAGAACACAAATTTCACCATACCCTTTACTCACTTCTGAGTACTTATCACAACTCATACAATATTGTTGTGTCTTAGTTGTTTGTTAACTGCCAGTTCCTCTAGAACTAACATTCATGAAAGTAGAAAATGTGGGAAATATTCTGCTACTGATACATACCCCAGAAGTTTATATTCTTATTCTGCTTGAATCCTATCTGTATATCCCTGTATCCCTAGCACCTGGCATACAGTAGGCATTTAATACATCTTTCATGATTGAATGAATAATTGATTCTATTGATTTACTCTACTTGCCTGGAATGGTCCTGCTTGTATCCTGAAATTTTCTGTTTTAATTCTGTTGGAATCTTCGCATCTTTTTGGACTAAGGTATTAGAGTGCAGTGGATGAGAGAATAGGATTATGCTGTGGATTCAGGCAGATGTGAGTTTGAATCCAAGTTCTATCACTTCCTACCTGAGTGTCTGATTCTTCCATAGGACTATGAAGATAATGTCTACTTTGTACTAATAATTTGGTAATTAAATAAGGTAATGATGCAAAGTGTTTATTATTGTTCTGTGGTGGGTTTAAAACAAGTCTGCAAATTATTTGTCTCTCTTCCTGTTGTGAGATGGAGACTAATTCCCCTCCCTCAAAGATGGGCTGGCTCTTCTATTGACTCCCCTCTAAAGGATAGAATGTGGTGGAAATTACCCTGCATGACTCTCCATGCGGGGTAACACAGCTTTGGAGCCCTAAGCCGCATCTGAGAAGTCTGACCACCTCAAGTGACCATGTTGGAGAGATGGAAAGAGAGAGAGACCCACCCGCTCCAGCCCACAACTGTCTGTATCCTCCTGGTCCAGGCACCAGGCATGTGAGTGAAGGAGTTTTCAAGTTGACTCCACCCTGTCCACGGCCTGACTGCCCAGCCACCGTCAGCCTGCAACTGCCTGAGAGGCGGCAATCAGAACCGCCCTTCTGAGCCCAGTCAACGCCCAGAAGCAGGGGAGATAATGATCATAAACAGTTGTTGTTTTATGGCAGGAAAATTGAATCAGTTTGACACAGAGCAATTTATAGATAATCAGAATACTGGCTGGATAGTAGGTAGTCAGTAAATAGCAACTTTAAAGTATAAATCGTAAACCACATACCACCATCTCAGAACAGAGTGTATAGTAGGTACCAAACAAAGGAGGCAAATATTAGGGTTAGCTATCTTCAGGAGTAATTCCAAGTTGTTGTAAATAAATTAGAGTTGGCTTTATACTCTGTATATTTGATTTAAAGTAACAGGTGTGAGACAATGTAGCCCAATGGTTAAGGTCACCAGTTTTGGAGACATACCACTCAGTTTCAAAACTTACTGTTATTTCCTAAGTGCATGACCTCAGATAAGCTGCTTGTCCTCTGTAATATTCTATTTTCTCATAAAGCAGGAATTCTCAAGGTATTTTTGTAATAAACATGAGATTGAATAATTCACATAAACTTAGCCCAATGCTTGGAAAACAGTGCCTGGTAAATGTTAGCTATTATTATACTGGGAATCTAGCAACCTCCTGGGCCAAATGGCCATGAACTTCTGAACCATGAGATATGTTCATGAAGGAGAGAGATAGAGACCCACCCATTCCAGCCCTTATTAATTCCAAACTGTCACCTGTA
Organism: Mesoplodon densirostris; assembly: GCF_025265405.1. Classification (NCBI taxonomy): domain Eukaryota; kingdom Metazoa; phylum Chordata; class Mammalia; order Artiodactyla; family Ziphiidae; genus Mesoplodon; species Mesoplodon densirostris. The sequence goes on from NC_082676.1 coordinate 75,676,858, forward strand.
GATGACAGTCCACAAATAAAATGTGTGCTTGATAAAATGGCCTGCAGATGCCACCTGAGGATAGCTAAATTACCCTAAGGTAACAATTAACATTCTATAGCATGTTTGTATTATGTTTTTTATTGGGTAATATTGTTGTTGCCCAAGCTGGCATTCTCACTGTGTCACATTCTTCTGGCTGTGAATTTACTCCCTGCACTTCATAAACTCTTTGAGAATTACATGAAATGTTCATTTTCCTGGAACAAAATGTATGTCTATTGTGAAATTCTTTCATTTAAACTAGTGAAATCAGAACCACAGAACATTAATTTTTAGAATTCTGCCCTGTAAGAATAGATTATAAAGCTTTGCTTTACTCAAATGATGCTTTAGGTTTCAGTGACCTTCTGATATGTGTTGTTCTTGAGTTTTGCCATACATTCATGGTAGAATGGAGGAGTGCACAAATATTAACGGTGCAACTTTTTTTTTCTTTTTATAAATTTATTTATATATTTTTGACTGCATTGGGTCTTCATTGCTGCACACGGGCTTTCTCTAGTTGTGGTGAGCAGGGGCTACTCTTCATTGCGGTGTGCAAGCTTCTCATTGTGGTGGCTTCTCCTGTTGCGGAACACAGGCTCTAGGCACACAGGCTTCAGTACTTGTGGCACGCGGTCTCAGTAGTTGTGGCTCATGGGCTTAGCTGCTCCATGGCATGTGGGATCGTCCCAGACCAGGGCTCGAACCATTGTCCCCTGCATTGGCAGGTGGATTCTTAACCACTGCGCCACCAGGGAAGTCCCAATGGTGCAACTCTTGAATGTGCATTTAGTGTTTTAAACCTGGGGCTATACCTAGATATTTGGTAAGCTTATAGCTTCATATCTCTAAGTGAAATCAGTTTTTAAGTTATTCTTCTCAATGTTCAAGGTTTGCTTCTTACTTTCTGGCTTCAGTTTTATTCCTCTTGTAGACAAAAAAAAAAAAAAAAAACAATACTACTATTGAAAACTACAAAGTAGATGAACAAAGGAAGTGACTCAGCAAAGGGAAGCCCCAGGAGTTCCCTTCTCTCGACCTTTCTTTCCCTCTAATTCTTTCTGTGACTTTGAAAAAAAGAATTTTGTCTCCCTGTCTTGCTGTCTCTTTCTTACTTCTTAGTGTACCAAGTGGGAACAATGGCTTCTCTGCAGGGAGCAGATAAACGTTGATACCCTGGGATGAGAGCTTTAGGATGGTGGATGTTTGTGCAGTCATTTTATAGGCATTACACATGGACATATGGCATGTTCCTCATGGCAGGAGCCATGTTTTATCTATGACAGGATACAGGAGAGGTGGTTTTATGTGCTGTGGTATCAGGAGAGAGTTTTCTGAGTGTTTGTCAATGGGTGACATGTAAAGGGGAATAAAAGGTTAAATACAATGTTACTGAGGTCTCTAAGTTTTTTGGGATAGGAATGTATAGGGAAATTTAAAAGATGGATACTTTTGATGTTTGAACCATCTGACTGACACCTCCTCATATGAATATCAAGTCAAAGAGAGTGCAGGAAAATGCCTTATGCAGGACAGCATGCATCAGACAGGCACAACTTACGTGCAAAATATTCTATTTGTACTTTATCCATCATGATAACAAGGCTCATTGTCCAACACCGGACTCAGAGGAGACATATACTATATTCATCTGAGGACTTGACACATGGTAGGTCCTCTTTCTTCAAACCCTACAGTACTCCAGCTCAAGAAAGTGACAGTGGAACCCGTGTCAAGTTTGAATCTCAAATTGTCTCAAATCACAAGAGTCTTTTCAGTACAAAGGGGATTACAAGGGAGGGCTTAGATGTTATGGTTGCAGGAAATTAAGGGAAAAATGCCCTTGTAAGGTAGGAACTGTAAACAGGATCATAAATTTGATTCCAGAGTCTGTATTTGTACATCTCAGCTGAAACAGAATAAAAAGCATAAAGAAAATAAATGTATATATTTAGAGAACCAGTTTGTCAAAATATATTCAAGTGTCTTATTAGCCACTGAGTTGTTTTACAAATAATAATAATAGTAAAGAAAACAACATACACTTGCACAGCACGGACTCTGTGCCAGACACAGTTCTAATTGCTGCACACATATAAATGATTAATTAAATCCTCAGAAATGAGATATGAAGGGCATAAGTAAGTTTTCCAAGTTCTCACAGAACTGTGGTTTAAACCCCAGCATTGTGGCTCCAGAGTTTGTCCTCTTAATCACTGTAGGTGTTTTGGCAAAGCTTTAATTGTAAATCCATGAAACAGATGAATCAAACACCATGAACTGCTGTATGCAGTAGATTATTTGGTAGATTATGCCTGAACATAATGACCAGAGTATAAAAAGTCCAAATGGAACCTCCTAATAATAAAGGAATTTACTCATTCAAAAATTCAATCCTTATTTAATTACTGTGAGGGACCCTGGGGACACCAGAATAAATAAGACTTCCAACTCTCAGAGGGACTCAGTCAGTCTTCCAGGGAGGACAGAGAGATAAAGTGAGGATTTAAATACAGGGTCATAAGTACTAAGAGGGCGTGTATCATGGGAGTATAAAGGAGAAGCTCCTGGTTCAGATGCTCTGGAGGAAGGAAATCAGGAAAGATATTGTGAAGGAGGTGATCTCCAATCAGAGATCCTGGGAAGACAAGATTTTAACTTATGGAGGAGAAGCTGAGGGTTTGCAAGTTTCAGAGGAGTGAAAGTGTCCAGATAAAGAGGGCAGCATAAGAATCAGGCACTTCTCTTCCAGTACAAAAAAAAAAAAAAAGAGTTAAATTAAAAAAAATATTTTGAATATATGTGCCCATTACTTTAAATTGGATTCAACAAAGTTAGCAACTACTACCCCCTTGTTTTGGAGTGATGTTGAAATAATAAAGATTATGAAATGGTTATTCTTTTTTTCCTCCTTATTTCTAGAATACGACACTTTAAGATGTGATATTTCACATCTGTGTGTGTGTTAGATGTGTGTTTATGCCCATGAGTTAATTATTTAAAATCTTTGGGAATTTTAACACCATGTGAACGCCTGAGGCTAAACCCAGGTGATATATATATATATATATATATATATATATATATATATATATATATATATATATATATATATATATATATATATATATGTAATTATATATACACACACATATACCTTTGTAGGGATATATATATATATATATATATATATATATATATATATATATATATATATATATTCTGCCCCAACATAACTCATATATATATATATTCTTTTTTACATTGTGAAACGAACATCCATCATGTCTCTGTGTAACCTCGTTTAAAAGGCACAATTTTGTTTATCCCTGAATGGCTATATACAACCACTAAAAAAATTCCAGCAATGTGTTTTTAACTTGTTTCAGTTATACAAGTGGGCGTTCTATTTTGCAATCAACAAAAGACCACATTGATAGTGAAACTACTGAGAACATTTTGTGAATTTTTAAAGAATGTTTTTTGAAGTTTTAGCAAAGGCCATCAAAAGCAACTGCATCTTTCTGTTGCAAAAAAAAAAAAAAAAAAAAAAAAACTTGTACAGGTGAAAACTAAGAGACGTCTGAGACCGTACTAGTCATCAGGACTGAAGTCTCTCTCAGAAACCCCAATAGGTGTAAAAGTATGCTCTCCCACCCATGCAGTGTAGGGATTCATTTAACCTGGCTGCCTTCTACCTCAAATTAGCATGACCGTCTTAAATTAACGTTATTCCCTATGACACTGGGGTTTAAAGGAGATCCCTTAACTTCTTAAAGCCACTAAGACATCCTCTAGGTATTTTTTACTGCTTGATAATTTAATCATAAAGCACCAAGCAGTGCAGCTAGTGAATAATTCTATGAGCAGTGCAGCTCATAGAATTATGCATTTTAATGTATCCACTGTATTTCTGAATCCTGAAGGATGTTTTGGGCATCTTGTTCTAGTATTTCTGCCCAACAATCTTCTAGGCAGAGCAACATAGGTGTGTGCTGTTGTGTCAGTCTACATAACTCATTAAAAAGAAATGAGAAAAATTCAAGAAAGTAAAAGAAAATCCTGACCTGTAAGTGTGTTTCATGGGCTGAATTCCACTGTGGTTTGTATGCATATTAAAATTGTGGTTTCATTTTCTTATTCAGTATTATTACGAATAATAATATCATGGATAGAAACACAAAGGTGTGAAGGGAAAGTAGGAAAGCAAATTTTACTTTGTGGAAATATGATTAGAACAAAATTGAAGTGTGTTTTGAAGAGAGATGTAGTTATATTTACGTAACAGGGAAAGGTACCCAGAAATGGACACATGACCATTTTCATTTTCTGCAAAGATTACTGTCTCAAAATAAAGTCCCAGGCACCCCATACCTTGTCCAACCAGATCCTGTTACCTTAGAAATTTGTGTCGGTGACTTCTGGGTTATCCTAGGGGAAATATTCGTGATGTAACTGAATATAAAATTGCCTCATTCATTCTGCATCACTGGGTAAATTAAACCTTTAGGTAATGGAATCTTCTCCCTTTCAACTACAAAACTTTTTTTTTTTCTTTTTTAATGATGTTACTCTACCGCTCAGGGTTTCAGTGGCTCCATATTACTTGGAAGTAAAAAGGCTGAACTCCTGATATATCCTACAATGACTGCTTTACTGTCTTTCTAGCATCTTCTCTACCATACTTTAAAGTCTATGCCCCAGCCATGCAATTGTTTAATGATTCCATATCTTTATTAACACTGGCACCTCTTACTGAAGTCTACCTGATGAAATAAAATTCATATTTTAAGGCAAGACAAGAAAAATTTAAGCATCATTTTTTTTTCTCTGCCCATTTGGACCTCCTCCCTTCCCTCTAGTGTGCATTGTGCATCTGTGTTATGCATTAACCAGACTTCCCCAATGGCAGAAATACCTGCTCAACCATGAAGATCAATTTTTCTTTTTCTGGAGCCAGCCACTTACCTCCTTAAAAGATAGCATTCCTTTCTGAATCCTGTAAATGTTCACAATGATTCACCACTCACCTTATGCATGCAGACATCTTTGGTGAACTTTATGTACAATGCCAATTTATCATTTCCCTTAAAGACAGTGATTGGTGCAGAACAGACAGGCCAGATGACTTGGGGAGATGCTGGGTTGCACCTAATGGAAGTTTTTAACTTAGATACTGACTTATGACCTTATTAATGATACCTGCTATGTTATTTGTATTCTGCCTATTGTTTCTTGCATTACCAAATGTGTGACTGAGCCTCAGATAAAATTAATGATGATTAGGCAACTTGACCAAATATATATTCCTATAAGATCAATGATTCTAAGTGTAACTCTAGATATGGGAAGAAGCAACAAGAGGGAGCCATTTCCTGGACCATAACAGACATAAGACAGGTGGTCCAGAAGCTTTGGGCCACTGTTAACAGGGCCTAGTCCAGTAATAGTACACTGAGTGACCTATCAACAAAATCCTTATCTGACCTGGGAATGAGCATTCCTAGTGCCACGGGACAAATCGGTCAAGAAATGACTCCCAAATCTTGGTCGAAATTAAGACCAAAAGGGAAGGGATTGTCAGATAAAGACTGTTGCCCACCATCCAGTTCTACAAGGATCAAGTCATTAGCACTGCAGTCACTGACCTACAATACACCCTGAAAGGAATTCAAGGTGAAGATTAGGATGAGGCACTTTGTGCTCTGGGAAAACTGACAGAACTGGCCCTCAGATAGTTAGATATTTTCAGGAGAAAATTTTATGAGCCCAGTGTCTTTCATCTTCCCATACTTAGAAAGACACTAAAACCATTAACTAAGATATCTGTTCCTCACAAATAGAGGTAACCTTCTACCAAGATGAGTACTTGATTGCACGTACCCCTTTGCCAAAAGCACATATATACAGGCCTCCCCCTTTACCTCTTTGCAACAGTTCTCAGAGCTCTCTGAGAGACTGTCTCCCAGGTTATAATCCTCACGTTGGCTCAAATAAAAAATTTCACTTCTTTCTTAGATTGACTATTGATTAATTTTTTCATTGAGATACTCCTTCTCACTCTTCTAGTTCACACTTAAATTATCCTAAGACCTCTCTCTGCCTGCTCAGGGCCTGTGTTTGTTTATTTTTCCCCATATTTTCTGTTGTCATCTGTTTCACTCTTTGCTTTCTCCAGGACAGTGGAAGCAAAATTTGAGCTTGCATCAGAATCACCTGGAGGGTCTGTTGAACTGCCAAAGGCGGGACCCCATCCTCCGTATTCCTACATCCAGTGTGGGGAGCTGTATAGGAGCTCTGCATTTCTAACAAGTCCGTAGGACATGCATATGCTGCTGGTCCAGGATTATAGTTTGAGATCTAGTGCTCCAGGAAATCACTTTCCCCCTCTTAATTGCTCTCAAACTTCCAATAGACTTTAAAACCAGGTAACTAATACCCCCAGTTCTAGGCTCTTTTCTTGGCAGTACAAGGTAGAGGAGAAATGACCTGTAGTTAAATGAGCTTTTATTCCATTTTGATCATTCATTTTTGTAGATTCTGACTATAGCTTCAAATTTTTTACAGTTATCAACCATGCAAAACTCACCTATAGGACATCTTTGAACAAGTGTTCTCAAACTTTCACGTGTATAAGAATCTCCTGTGGAATCTTGTTTACAATGCAAATTCTGACTCAGCTGGCCTGGGGTGGGGTCCAAGATGCTGCATCTCTAACAAGCTCCCAGGTGATGCTGATGCTGTTGGTCCATGGATCACATTTGACAGGTAAGGTGTTAGGGTGCTTTCAAGGGAGAACTCCACCCAGACCAGTTTTCGACTTTGTTAAAAATAAGATATTATTCAGAGATTCAGTGGACACTCCTAAAGGTCAAACATTTTGCAGATAGTAATGGTCTTCTGTGAAATCCTTGTGATTGCTTGGTACCTTGTTTTGCAGCGTATGTTGCCCTCTTTATGATGTGGCCATAGTTAGGTGGCATTTGTCTATAAATTCAGCCTTGAAGCAAGTCCATGGCAATCAAGTGAGTGCCAAATACCAAGAAGCCTCTCTTGGAGGGACAACAGATGGTTGCCAATGGTCTTCTGTCACTCTCTGTGATATTCTACACACCAGGAGAATTTGCTTGACAAAACAAAAAGAGCAGTGTTCTCCTACCCCACAAGGTAAGACGTCATAGGAAATTCTCCTCACTCTGGAATTAGGAGAGCATTCTCTTAGTTTCCTTAGAAGCAGAGCCTGAGCCATGCTGCACATAAGTTATCCAGGGAGTATTCTCAGAAGACACCTGTAAGAGAACCAGAAGTAGGCTAGAGAAGGGGAGGGCACCGAACAAGGATGTGGTCTCAAGACCCATAGCCTGAATCTCATTAGTGAGGCTCTGGAGCATAAACTGCACTGCAGATTTGTTTGCCCGTGGGGCAAAGGGACCGAGCTTTTGTGATCTCTGACTAGTTTTTGGCCACTTGAGGGTGGGAGAGCTAACCTGCCAGGCTTCTCCGGGCAAGGGGGCTCCCATCGGCCAAGGACACTTCTCCAGAGATGGGTTCAGCTGTGGGTCATTATCAGCAGCTCTCACCACTGGGATGAGTGTACAAGATGGTAAAACGGGTTGCGAGCTGGGCACCAATGGACACAGATCACTTCAGTTCAGGATTTTCCCCAAGGACATTGAAGTTAGAGGCAAACAGAGACCCAGAGAGATGTGAGACAAGCAAAGGGCAGCCTGAGTCCTTGTTCATGACCCAAGAAACATGGGTACGTTTAGGACCCAAGAGTGAATCGGGAGCACCAGCCAGGAATTCGGGGAAATAGGGAGATTCCTTGGGTTCCTCTTGGCCTAACAATGCAGTCCCTGTTCTGCAAAGACTTCCCCAAGAGAAAGCTTGGCAGGGCTGTGGGCCTTCTGTAGGGGTTTCCTATCACATTACTTTTTAGCTGGCTTCACCTACTCCGAGTTTGTTTTCTCCTAGGAAATCAAAGAGGACTTCTGTCCTATCACATGACAAACATTTTATATTCTTGACACCAGCCCAAGAACCAGCAAATGCCAAGCTCCTAGGCTTTCCTAAATGAAAGATTCCAAGACCTAGAAAATCCTTTCCAGGGCTTTTTCTGTGGGGGGAAAAAAAGAAAGAAACTCTTTACATTATTTTTTTTAACCCAGTGTCTATGCATTTTAAAGTGAATTGCATTTATTTCCTATATCATACCTTTCTAGTTTTAAACAAACTTATGTAAAATAAGGGAGAATTTATTTTTAAATGACTTAACAATAGGCAATGTTTTGTCCCCAGGGTATACACATTTTGAAAATCACTTTTGCGCTAAAATTGTGTAATGTTTTCTAGTCTTGGAATATAAGTACCTTGGGAAGCAAACACAATGTATTCAATCTATTCACCACCTTAAAATTAAATTTAAAAAAAGGGCAGAACTCTATTAGTAAGGAGTGAAAGACATTGTCTAGACAGCTTCCTTCAGGCAGAATAAACAGTGGCCGGCCCAGATGGACGCTTCGCTCTCTGGAAGATGCACTGCCATACACAGCTGAAGCCTCGGGAGGAGGGTGTAGCTGGGGAGAACTGCCACATCCTGACAGAGCAGGAGATCTTCAGGCTTCTCTGTGTCCCCTGAGGTGGGCAGTGCTACCTTCTGCTGTAATGACAGACATCTGTAACTCTGGAGCTGGAGATTCAGAAGCACATTCATTCTTCATTCCAGATTGGGACTTAAGAGATGCCAGATGGAACTCCTGGTCTGCTTTCCATCCTGCCCCATCCCCAATCCTGCCCAGTTCAGTGAAGACCCATTCCACCAGTCTAGCTGCCCAGACCAAAATAATTTCAGTCATCTTTACCTCATTTCTTTTTCTCACAGCCCATGGCCAATCCATTAGCTAAGCTGTTGGCATTACTTCTAAAACCAGAATCTGGTCATTCACACCATTTTACCATGGTTGTGGCCCAAGTTGCCACCATCTCTTGCTTGGATCATTGGGGTTTCTCCCTACATGGGTATCTCCCTACCAGAGCATCTCCTTACTTCTGTATTTGGCCCAAGACACTCTTAACAGGGCAGCCAGAGTGAACCTTTGAAAACATAAATCAGATCATATCACAGTCCTCTGCTCAAAACCCTCCAATAATTCTCTTTGGTCTCTAAAAAAACTGCCAGGCCTTATGGGGACCACTTCCCCCACCCCCTCATATACCATTTTACTCTTTTAACCTCCTTACTTATCATCCCTCCACTTATTCCCTCCCCAGACTAAGCCACACTGGCCTCTTGCTCTTTCTGGACCATCCCAGGCATGAGCTCATGACCTTGGGGTCTTTGCCTAGAATATTCCCTACCAGATATCTGTATGGCTGACTACCATGCCTCAACAAGTCTTTACTCAAATATCACCATTCTTATTGTCTGATCTCCCTATTTAAATAACAAAGCCCCCGCCAAACACTCAGCCTCAAGAATAAATAAATCAGCAGGATAGACATGGCACCTGCTTTTACAGGGAAAATAATTTAGAGTTGAACTGTCTAATATGGTATTCACTAATCACATATGGCTGTTAAAATTTAAATTAGTTGAAATTAAGAAGAATGAAAGATATAGTGTTTCAGTCACACTAGTCACACTTCACGTGCTCACTAATCTCATGTGACTGGTGGCTTCCAGTTTGGACAGACCAGATGTGGAGCAGCAGCCTCACAGGAGTTCTATTAGATAGGCTGATAATTTCTTGATAGATAATTCAGGGCTTATGGACTCAAATTCCCTCATTTACAGGAAGGGAAACTGAGCATCCAGGAAACAGTGATGTGACTAAGATCACACAGCTAGTTCACAGCAATCCACTATTAAACCCCATTCTGATTCCCCAGGCCAATGTGCAGATAAGCAAGAGATTGAAGTGCAATTTACTTCTCTTGACAAATAAAAATATGAAACAAAACCAAAAAAAAAACCCCTCCCTTTTCCTTCTGGTGTGAATATATTCAATAACAAAGAAAGAGGGGATTATCAAGTGGGGATTTGTCTCTTTTTTTTCCTGCTGTTGTCTGAGCTCTTTTCTTATTTGTTAGGTGTTTCCTCCTGCTGGAGTTTTGGTTAATGCAGAGCTTTTTAGAAGCCAAAAAAAATCCAGATGGATATTTTCCTCTCCTTTACCTGGTGGCTGAGCGGTGGTTATTCAGATGCTCCTACCTCGGACTTTTCAGGAGAAAAAGATACGTAGCAGCTCCTTTCGTTCCCTCAGACCCCTGTAACTGCAGTGTGGTGGAACTGCCCTTGGCCTGGGATTCCCACTGTTTCCTGTTCATCTTCAAATCCCAACTATCTGTCCTTCCTCCAATCGATGTGAGCTACCTACTATTCCTAACTTTTTTGACTCAGATAAGCCAGAGTTCATTTCTGTTGCTTTCAGCTAAAAATCCTGACAAATCAAATGCACCAATTAAATTAAACTTAATTTGATTTTAAATGAATGTTTCCTGGTATTTGGATTTATACTGAACCTTGAAAATCAGGCCATTTTTCTGGCATCCATGGAGGCTATTGCTTATAGCTGAACAGTAGCCATAGAAGATAAACTGCTCAGACCCTCAAGCTTCTCATTCTTTTAGAGGAATTAGCTGAATCAACTGTTTGTGCATTCAATGATTAAGCAAAGCAAAATGTAACCATTTCCAGATTCCTGGGTCATTCTAGTTTTGAAAAGCCCTTTAGGTATATACTTGGAAAGCTGAGGCTTAACGTGCTCTGTTGCTTCAGAAGTTCTGGTGATAAATATTTGTGACCTGTGCAAAATTAAGCATCAATACTGTCAGTCATTCTAATCTACTCAGGAAATTTGTCCAAAGGGAAAATGCAGTGAGCAATGTTAAGCTGGTAAGAGAACTTTCCAAGTTTGAGAGTATCCATAGGGTAAAACTGTTCACGAGTACTTAGGAATAAAGTAGTCTCATATGTGAATTTACCATATTTAATTTCCATTCCCCAAATGATTGGGCATTTAATTTTTTTCTAAAAGGAAAGAGTCTGTATCAGCCACATTGACCTAATTGATATTTATAGCCATCTTACCCAATAACTGCAAAATGCATATTCTTTTCAAGTGCAAGCCACAGATCTCTTGAGATAGACTAAATTCTGGGCATAAAAAAAAAAAAAAAAACCTCTATACATTTCAACTGATTTAAATCCTATAGAGTGTGTTCTATGGCCATGATGGAATTAGATTAATAACATAAAATAGCTAGAAAAACTTCAAATATTTGGAAATTCAAATAAATAACTCACTTATAAATAACTCAATAGTCAAAAAAAATCACAGTGGGTATTTGAAGAGATTTCAAACTGATTGATTGATTGGTAAAAGTCTAAAGGAATTCAAGTGAGGAATCTTTTAACATCAAACTCCAAGATAAAAGTAATGATTAAAACCTACCTAAGGTTTGTATAACACTTTACAGTTTACATATATTCTGACATCATATATTCATCTTCACAACTGCTGTAGGGAACATGCTAATATTCATAGGCAGGACATTAAACATCTCCACATTTTCAAGGTATCATAAAGAGGCCTGTTGGTCTGCTTATTGACCTAGGGAGGGGTGATCTTGGTCCTTGTCCCAGCTTCTGGCCTGGCCCCATGGTATCCCCCATTCAGCCTCCACTCTCTCTGTACCTGAGCTGATTCTGTTGCTTCCCTTGCAATATATCATAGCATTCAAGAATACTGTGACTACTTCAATATGAAACATTCAAGACAAAAGAAATATGTGATTTAATTAAATATTATATTATCAAATGAGTGTCATCTTAGGAGTCATGCATATTATGGCCAAGACTGCCTGGGTTCACTGATGTCCATGCTCTCCTCTTCCTTCTAGACACACTGCACTCCCCAAGCCCCTTGCAATCAAGTGGATCCATGTGACTAGTTTTCACCAATGGAATGTGAGCAGAGTAATGGGGGTCACTTCTGGGCTAAGGTAGTGAAGAACGGATGAATATCTTCCATGTTGTCTTGCTTCCCTCATCTGCCAGCCAAGTGCAAAGGATCCAGGGAAGGACTCCAAGACCCTAGGCAATGGTGGTTCTCTCCCTTAAGAAATAAACCTCTTTGGGTTAAGACACTGAGACTTTAAGAGTTTTAAATTATAGCTAAGTCTACCTTGAATAATACCATGGGTAAAACCATACACTGAATTGGTATATCTATAAGGGGGTTATGTTAAATGGACTGAATTTGTCCTGGAATTTGGCAGATTTTGAACAGTTACAATGGTCCATTGTACAACAATGTATTGAGTACTTATTCTATGTTTAGCAGTACATGGAGCATGTCAGGAAGTATCTAGAGAGAAGAAGCTGGAAGAGGAGGATAAATAGTTATTTAATCCACGTTCATACCAGCTCACTCACCTTCATTCCTTTCCTGGGTCATTGGTAGCAGCCACTCCTTGCTCTTCCCAAGACCATAATGGCCTAACTGTAATCCATTGTTTAAATCACACCACAGTGGTGTCTCCAAAGTGTCAAGCTAATCACATAATTCTCAATTTAAAATGCTTCAGGTGCCTCTCTTTGCTTTTGAAATAAGTCAAAATCCTTATCATAGTTTACAAAGACCTCCCTTCATGATCCGGCCTCTGCTTGCCTATCCAGCCTCTTTTCTTGTGACCCTCCTGCCCCTTCTCTCTGCGTTTCAGCTGGATCAGGAGCTGCTTGAAGTTCCTTGTACAAATACATGCTCTTGGAAACCACTGTGCCTTTGCACATTCTGTTCACCCTGTCCACATTCTTCTCCCACTCACTTCCCCAAAGCAGAGTAGTTCTTTCAGGTCTCAGCTTGGTATTGTCTGTGTTAGAAATCCCTCCCCTGTGTCCCATTACATATTGTATCTTTCACTCACCCCTGACTGGACACCGCATCATATTTCTTTAGTCTATCATAGTCATGTGTATCTCCTACGATTTTATGAACTCCTTTAAAATGGTGTGATTGCCTACCCTTTACCTCTACAGTCTTATATTATAGTCTTGTCATAGACAACATATTTGATAAATGTTGAGTGAATACATGATTAAATGGTATCAGCATTTTATATGGTAGAAACACATGCAATAGAGTTCAATACAAAGTGATATATACAATGAAATTCTGAATTAAATGAAGTTAGTTTCCAACTTGTATTCTATGAGGAATATGTTCAATAGGCAAACAAACAAAAAAAAAGTCTTTGCAGTTGTGATAAAATTAAGCATTTTGAGATTGGGAGATTATTCTGGATTATTCAGGTAGGTCTTAAACTCATTCTCGGAATCCTTATTTATAAGAGGCAGCAGAAGGAGATTATCCACACACAGAGAAGGCAGTGTGAGGACACATCAGAGAGAGATTTGAAGATGTTGTCCTTGAAGATTAGAGTGATGTGACCACAAATCAAGGAATGCCAGCAGCCACCACATGGTGAAAGAAGCATAGAACAGATTCTCCCCTAGAGCCTCCGGGGGGGGGGCAACCCTACGGACACCTTGATTAAGATGATACTGATTAAAGACTTCTGGCCTCCAGAACTGTGAGGGAATACATTTTGGGCCACCAAGTTTGTGTAATTTGTTACAGCAGTCACAGGAAACTAATATAAGGCAGGAAAAAACAAGGTCTATGTTTTCTCAATTATTAGTAAAATATCCAGGAAACAGGTGGCATTTGAACTTGACCTTGAGGTAATTGCTATATTTTGTCAAGTTAGATGTTAAAGGTTCATTCCAGGCAGAGATGGATAGCTTTCACATTAGCAAAAGTTTACAACTTTGAAGAGAATAATAAGAGTATAAATTACAGTAATGCTAGCTGCTGTAACAAATAAACCTAACATTTCAATGGCTTAACACCTTAACATTTTATTTCTGTCTCCCAGAATCCAGTGCAGATGTTGCCATAAGTATGTGGTGAGTGATTTACTCAGTCCCTGAGGGACTCATGCTGATGGAGGCACTGCCGATAACAACACGTGGCTTTGAGAGTTGCCCAGCAAATTAAAAAAAAAAAAAAAAAAAAAGCATAGAGAAACCTACATGGGAAATCTTTATGCTTCCAAAGTGAAACTTTTGTGAACATTCCATTGTCTATTATTATGGACTGAATGTTTGCATTCTCTCCAAACTCCTATGTTGAAATGGAATCCCCAACATGATGGTTATTTGGGGATGGGGCTTTTGGAAGTTAGTTGGGTCTTGAAGATGAAGCCCTCACGAATGGGATTAGTGCCTTTATAAGAAGAGGCCAGAGAATTAGCTTGCTCTTTTCCTGCCATGTGAGGACACGACAAGAAATCAGGAGTTTGCCACCTGGAAGAGCATTCTCACCAGAATCCAGCCACACTGGCACCCTGACTCAGACTTCCAGCCTCCAGAACTGTGAGAAATAACTGTCTGTTGTTTATAAGCTACACAGTCATGGTACTTTCCTACAGCAGCCTGAACTGGCTACATTTCAGTCACACAGCCACACATAACTTCAAAAGAGACTGGGAAATGTAGGCCATCTGGGAGCCCAGAAAGAAAAGAGGAAACAGATTGGAGAGTACACCGTCATTCTCTTGGTGCTCAAATATTTACTTTGATTTTCTTCCCACACAAGAACATATTCCCTCCCCAAGGAAGACAACTCAAAGCTCCATTCAATCACTACAGCCAGCTTCATTCCAAGATCACAGGTGATGACAGAGACCACATCATCCAGAACCCAATGACCTATCATAATCAAATGACCTATTATCTGAAAAGACAAGTTATCTGCAAACTCCCACAACACACACTAATCAATGATCCAGGAGAGACCAAATAAATGTCCCTTTCATGATAGGGACACTGGGAGACACACACAGAGATCATGAGATCCTGATCAGCAGGCATGGTGAAATCCCTCCCACAATGAGTACCTTGAGGGTTGGGGGAGTACTTGATAGACCTTGATTCTGCCCTCTGGGGGCAACCCCCATGTCCATGGTCTCATGTCCATGGATCTGCCCTCAAAGAGTCTCTTTCTTTCTTTCATTTATTTTTCTTTAATTAGAGTATATTTGATTTACAATGTTGCATTAGCTTCTACTGTACAGCAAAGTGTATCAGTTATACATATACATATATCCACTCTTTTTTAGATCCTTTTCCCATATAGGTCATTACAGAGTATTGAGAAGAGTTCCCTGTGCTATACGGTAGGTCCTTATTAGTTATCTATTTTATATATAGTAGTGTGTATATATGTCAATCCCAGTCTGCCAATTTATCCTTCCCCGTGCCCCCCTGCCACTTTTCCCCCAGTAACCATAAGTTTGTTTTCTACTCTGTAAATAGTCTCTTTCTTGTCCATAAACATCCATGGCCATATCCAAGGTGCCCAGAGCGTATACCTTCCCTGGGGATACACAGCTTTCATAGCCAGATTCTAGCTGGTGCAACTTTCAGGCCTCTGAGCAATGTTTTGTTTTGTTTTGTTTTTCCCAACACAAACTTAATAAGCTTATACTCTGCATGTGATCTCATGCTAGGCACAAGTACAGTGGTTTAAAAGCATAGGCAAGGGACTTCCCTGGTGGTGCAGTGGTTAATAATCCACCTGCCAGTGCAGGGGACACAGGATCCATCCTTGGTCCAGGAAGATCCCACATGCAACGGAGCAACTACGCCCATGCATCACAACTACTGAGCCTGAGCTCTAAAGCCCACGAGCCACAACTACAGAAGCCCATGTGCCTAGAGCCCATGCTCTGCAACAACAGAAGCCCACACACAACAATGAAGGGTAGCCCCCACTCACCACAACTAGAGAAAGCCCACGCACAGCAATGAAGATACAACACGGACAAAAATTTTTAAAAATTAAAATTAAAAATATAAATAAAATAAAAACACAGGCAAGTCCCTCTTTTCATGTATCTTACCTCCTAGTGAAGGAGACAGACTGAATGTTGTTTTAAAGTTCAAATGCTACAAAAATTTTCAGTCTTGGCTCACAGTTTCTTTGGCAATGCAGTTGCCTAAAAAATTTAGTACACTCACGTCATTACATAGTTCTGGACCTAAACATAGATCTCAAATCTGTTTTTCATTACTTTTTGTACTAGCCCCCATGCCTTTCTCTTTAGCTAATGGCAGCTACTTTGAGGCCATGTGAAACCATAGGCTCGAGGTGAGAAAGTAAGGCCATTTATCTGATCTTTTTCTCTGGCTGAATCTCTTTGTTCAATGATGAAGTCTTCGTGGAACTTTCAGAATCAAAACCTTTCCAGTTTTATCTACGTGAAAGTCCAATCCTGTAATAGGGATTCTTTCAATTTCCTTTGATATTTGCATTGAAACCAGCTATTACTTGTGTAAGCCTATTGTGATCTTCTAACATCTTGCTAAAATCTATCTGCAGTTGCCAACACACAAACATGCTCACTTTTCCATTTATTTTCGCTAGAGCAGTGGTTCTCAGAATTTGGTCCCCAGAGCAACAGAGTGGGCACCACCTGAAAGACTTTTAGAAATGCAAATTCTCAGTCCAGATATACCAAATCAAACACTCTAGGTGTGGTGCCCAGGAATCTATGCTTTCACACGCCCTCTGGGTGAATCTGATGTACAGCATAACTGAAAACCATTGCTCTGTGGCTACAGGAATGGGCCTTCCATGATATAACAGGTGGAAACTTACATGGTTGGAGCAGGGAGTTCATGGTGGTGGTAGAATAACACAAAATCATAAAAAGAAAGAAGGGCAATCACCCAATATGTTAAGGCGATTATTTTCAGATATTGAGAAATTCAACTTGGTTTTTCCTGAACAAAAATTTTTAGGTAAGAATTACAGGCTCTTTGAAGATAATCCTGTTCTTCTGTGATCATTGTGCAAGCAGTGGGCATTAATGGTTTCACTTTAGATGATGTCATTGCAGATGCTCCTATTTCCTCTGGGATCAGTTTCTTCCCCATTCTGTATGGCCCCAGGAGTATTGTCTGTCAAACATGGAATTCCATGCCTTTGGTCAAAAGGGAAGGTGTATGACTCAGGCCCAGCTGTATCTGGTAATCTATCTCTGTGACATTAGCAATTATAAGGGGGAAGGACATGTGACACAAGCATGATCAATTGGAGTCTAATCAGAGCTACTAACTAACTAACACTTGGTACTGAAGGCCACAGTTGTCTGCTCACCTTTCCACAGGTCAGCTCCAAACTCATCATTTATGGTGACCTGAGCCAATAAGGTCCCTCTGCTTTAAGCAAGTTTGAATTGAGTCCTCATATATACAGCCTTGGTAAGATGCTTGACTTCTTTCCTGATGTAGCTTAAAATCGAGTCCTAGACATTCTTCTATAACATCTCTACTAGAATGGAAAGGGAGGGGAAAAGCAATTTTGTTTAGTATGAAGCAAGTAAGTCTTTCTCACTCCCTTTTTTCTTGTATTTTTTTATAGTTTTAAAACATATGTATTCATTGTAGAGATAAGTAAAAACAAGAAATGGATGGAAATTCCCTGGTGGTCCAGTGGTTAGGACTTGGTGCTCTCACTGCCATGGCCCAGGTTCAATCCCTGGTTGGGGAACTATAGGATCCTGCAAGCCCTGTGGAGCAGCCAGAAAAAAGAAAAGAAGGAAAGAAAAAGAAAGAACGAAAGAAAGAAAGAAAGAAAGAGAGAGAGAAAGAAAAAGGAAGCATTACATAAAAAGCTCATTTAAAAAAAATCAGTATCCAGTGTGCCACTAAGTCTTATCAAAGCTCTTCTACTATTTATGAATTTGGTGCCTCACCCAGACACTCAGTTGACATAAGCGATGGCTGCTCATAGTTCACAGATGCATCATTCTCTGGAGAATTTCCCTTGACCTATGGGAACCACTTTACCTGGAATGGACTGGGAAGCTGTGCCTTTTCCTGGGAGAAGCCTCCAATCAGTGGTTGATAAAATGGAAAAAAATCCCTGCCCCCCACCTTGCTTTAAGGGAGAACATTTGCAGTGGTATTCATGCTTCAGAACTCCCTGTAGGACCAGGCTGAGTCTAAACTTTAGCTGAAGGTGATCCTCTCTAGCTTCTTTCCTGGTATTGTCCTGAGGGTTTCTCCTGAGAACATCTCAGGTTCTGTTTCTGGGGAATCTCATCTAAGGCATCATTTTTAGTCCCTTCATATTTCTTATCTATTTTTTCCTTTTCATTTCAATTGAAACTACCTTCCTCCTCTACCTTTCAAGGTGTACATACAACTCAAGTTTTTTCTGTACAGAAGGGTCAACTTTAGTGCATTACACCTCTATGAAAAATGCTTTTGAAGAACCTGGCTCTGTTATGTATTCTATAAAGGCTACCTGAATACTCACTCCCATCTCCCATCCATTCCAAGTTTCTAAAGCATTCTGCTTGGATCTTTAAAGCATGATTTTACTGTATTTAGGTATTTGCATGCCTGTCTTTCTTGAGAGAAAAGTTTATCTTTCATCCATGTTCTCCTAAAGTGTTTTTCTTAATTTTCCTTTCAGGATGCAAACCAATAATATGCACTGGTGGGGATACCTTAGCTACATCCTTAAGATCCTTTCAATTCCACCATAACAGGGCTGGCACAAGAGTCCAGAGAAGAGCAGAAGGATCAGGTGAGATGAATTCACCTCAAGAAGTTATGGACATTGTAGGCGCAAAGGGGATAGGGAAAAGGGTAAATTAGAAGGAGGTCCTGATTTGCAGGAGCATAACAATATACTCATGGGCAGAGATGGCTTTTACTGTATAGGAAGATGGGGGCCAGGTCTTCTCCTGTGTTGATCAGGTGGCAGGAACATGGTGGCAGTAGATGACTCTGTTGGTATACTCATTATATGGTTAGAGTGTACTCAGGTCCTGATCAGGGTTAGGTTCTATGTGAAAGACACCAGGGTCTCAAGGCTGGTGAGACCAGCTGGGGACAGCAGGTATTTTCATGGCTCCCTGTCTTATTCCCACAGGGGGGTTCAGGGATTAGTTATAAAGTAGGAGATAACTATCCATGGGAGGGTGTCATCCTGGATTGGAACTCATAAAAGGAAGACTATGTCCTTATGTTATATAGCTAACTTGTGTCTGAACTTTCCCATGCCCCATCAATGGAAGGCAACAGACAAGCCAAAAGGTCCTTGGAAATTCTCCCATGTATTCCCAGCTGTGATTAATCAGGGTACTGGTACTTGGATTCATGGATTGGGCAATTTGGTATCATTTTTTTTTCTTTTCTTTTCTTTTTTTTTTTTTTTTTTTGTGATACGCGGGCCTCTCTCGTTGCGGAGCACAGGCTCCAGACGCACAGACCCAGTGGCCATGGTTCACGGGCCCAGCTACTTAGCGTCATGTGGAATCTTCCCGGACCAGGGCACGAACCCATGTCCCCTGCATTGGCAGGCAGACTCTCAACCACTGCGCCACCAAGGAAGCCCTGATATCACTTTTTGAAACCCTGTCTTGAACTGAATGTCTAATATTTTTTTTCACAGCTATGCCTTTAATTGTAACTTTAAAGGAAAAGAAATGCTCGCAGTGAAACATTAGCACATCACTGGTTGTCAGCTGTATTCAGATTTCAGAGATATTAAGATGTGAAAAGCTATATATCTTACAACCAACATAATGCAGGAGTATTTCGACTTTGGTGAAAAACTCTGACTTAGGGAGAAATGATTACTGGAGAAATGAAAGTATTAGCAAAAAATAGAATAAGATGTCCCTCAATCGTGCCGCATTGCCACCCCCAACAACAACAATCTGGCAATGATCCACAGTCAAAAGTGCCTTTATAGAAGCTGTGGGATCCAGAACCACATGCCAAGGGACTCAGGAGGAATCTGATCCATGTGTTCATTGGGTAATAGGCATAGGTATCTTGGTCTAGGCTGTGGAACCTGCAGTGGCCCATGAACCAGTTCTAGCCCTTCTTGGCCATGGAATGGGAACCTCTAAAGAATGTTATCTCAGGCAATCACAAAGAGAGCCTTTGTGGAAGTCCAGATTTCCAGTTGAGAAATTCCAGCACACCATTGGAGCAAAAAATATATGTGTGTGTGTGTATATGTATATATATATATATATATATATATATATATATATATATATATATATATATATATATATATATATATATATATCAGTTTGGATGCATTGAAAAGGGTAAGAGGGACAGCTTGACTTTATCCATATCACCCCTCCCCCAAGGTGGCACAGATTAGAGTCCAGAGAGATCTTTTTTGCCTGTGATTTCTCCCATGGGGTATGAAGGGCAGGGAGTGAGAACATGTGAGTGAGTGTCCAACTTCTCCAGCTGTGTCAGATGATGCCAAAGAGGCCCATTTCCCTTGTGCTGAATTGTGACTGGCTGGGAGGGAGTGGCTGGAAGAGCAGCAGATAGGACTCTGGAGGGCATTAAAGTGACACAGATACTACTAACTGTATCATGGACCCAATCAAAAAGCCCACCTATGAGCCACTGAACTCACCTCACCTGCAGGTACCCCCAGCTGGCACATGGACGACCCCAGGACTCCACATACCTCACCCACACACATCTCCACCCTCTGGCCAGCTCCCTGTATGAGCTCATAGGGGTGGTGATGAGAGCAAGTTTTGGCAGATGGTTAGTGAGCACATGCAGAAAGCCAACCCAAATATGTGGGCCAAGGAGAGACCACAATTTTGAGTTTTAGTGACACCACCGTTGGGAAGGCAAAAGGGAGGCTGTCAGCACATGGCATGGTGTGTTGCACAAATGAAAGGAGGCTTACAAGCTTAAGAATTTTGCCACAAGAGGGAGCAAGAAATGTGGAGCAGGCATAGCCATAGAAGGTCAAGGAAAGCCTCAGGATCTCTAGCAGGGCTGATGGAGGCATTTCTTTCCCAAAGACAGTTAGTAACTATTGGAGGAGGTGACTACTACTTCAAATGCAAAGACAGCAAGGCAAAACTTCAAGAAATGTGAAAAATCAAGGAAATATGACACCATAAGAGGATTACAATAATCTTCCAGTAATCAATCCCAAAGACATGGAGATCTGCAATTTACCTGATAAAGAATTCAAAGTAGCTGTTTTAAGGAAGCTAAAAGAGCTACAAGAAAACACAAAAGTAATTCAATGAAATCAGGAAAACAATACACAAACAAAATGAGAATTTTGAGAAAGACATAGAAAGCATAAAAAAGAACCAAACAGAAATTTTGAAGCTGAAGAATACAGTGAATTAAATGAAAAATGTAATAAAGAGCATCAGCAGTAGAGTAGACTAATCAGAAGATAGAATCAAAGATCTAGAGGACGGGAACTTTGAAAAACCTAGTCAGAGGAGAACAGAGAAAAAAATTTAAAAAGCAAAAAAAGCCTACATGATCTATAGGACACCATCAAATAAACAAATATCAGAATCATTGGAGTTCCAGAGAGAGAGAGAGAGAGAATGAAAGTTCATTAAAAAAAATAATAATAATAGTAGCTGAGAACTTCCCAAGCTGGAGGAGAAACTTGAACATCCAAGTTCACAAAGCTAAAAATCATATGATCATCTCAATAGATGCAGAAAAAGAATTTGATAAAATTCAACATTCATTTATGATAAAAATCCTCAACAAATTGGGTACAGAAGAAACATACATTACCTTAAAAAAGCCCCTACATCATACTCAACAGTGAAAGTTTAAAAGCTTTTCCTCTAAGATCAGTAACAAGACAAGGGTGGCCACTCTCACTACTCTTAGCTAGAGCAATCAGGCAAGATAAAGAAATAAAAGAAATTGAAATAAGAAAGGAGGAAGGAAAGTTATCATTATTTGAAAATGATATGATCTTACATATAGAAAATTCTAAAGACTCAACCCAAAACTATTTTTTTTTCTTGTTTTTTTTTTTTTAATTTTACAAATTTAATCAGTTATACATATACATATGTTCCCATATCCCCTCCCTTTTGCGTCTCCCTCCCACCCTCGCTATCCCACCCCTCCAGGCGGTCAGAAAGAGCCGAGCTGATCTCCCTGTGCTATGCGGCTGCTTCCCACTAGCTATCTACCTTACGTTTGGTAGTGTATATATGTCCATGCCGCTCTTTCACTTTGTCACAGCTTACCCTTCCCCCTCCCCATATCCTCAAGTCCATGCTCTAGTAGGTCTGTGTCTTTATTCCTGTCTTACCCCTATGTTCTTGATGACATTTTTTTCTTAAATTCCATATATATGTGTCAGCATACAGTATTTGTCTTTCTCTTTCTGACTTACTTCACTCTGTATGACAGACTCTAGGTCCATCCACCTCATTACAAATAGCTCAATTTCATTTCTTTTTATGGCTGAGTAATATTCCATTGTATATATGTGCCACATCTTCTTTATCCATTCATCCGATGATGGACACTTAGGTTGTTTCCATCTCCGGGCTATTGTAAATAGGGCTGCTATGAATATTTTGGTACATGTCTCTTTTTGAATTATGGTTTTCTCAGGGTATATGCCCAGTAGTGGGATTGCTGGGTCATATGGTAGTTCTATTTGTAGTTTTTTAAGGAACCTCCATACCGTTCTCCATAGCGGCTGTACCAATTCACATTCCCACCAGCAGTGCAAGAGTGTTCCCTTTTTTCCACACCCTCTCCAGCATTTATTGTCTCTAGATTTTTTGATGATGGCCATTCTGACTGCTGTGAGATGATATCTCATTGTAGTTTTGATTTGCATTTCTCTAATGAGTAAAGATGTTGAGCATCCTTTCATGTGTTTGTTGGCTGTCTGTATATCTTCTGTGGAGAAATGTCTATTTAGGTCTTCTGCCCATTTTTGGATTGGGTTGTTTGTTTTTTTGCTATTGAGCTGCATGAGCTGCTTATAAATTTTGGAGATTAATCCTTTGTCAGTTGCTTCATTTGCAAATATTTTCTCCCATTCTGAGGGTTGTCTTTTGGTCTTGTTTATGGTTTCCTTTGCTGTGCAAAAGCTTTTAAGTTTCATTAGGTCCCATGTGTTTATTTTTGTCTTTATTTCCATTTCTCTAAGAGGTGGGTCAAAAAGGATCTTGCTGTGATTTATGTCATAGAGTGTTCTGCCTATGTTTTCCTCTAGGAGTTTGATAGTGTCTGGCCTTACATTTAGGTCTTTAATCCATTTTGAGCTAATTTTTGTGTATGGTGTTAGGGAGTGATCTAATCTCATACTTTTACATGTCCCTGTCCAGTTTTCCCAGCACCACTTATTGAAGAGACTGTCCTTTCTCCACTGTACATTCCTGCCTCCTTTATCAAAGATAAGGTGACCATATGTCCGTGGGTTTATCTCTGGGCTTTCTATCCTGTTCCATTGATCTATATTTCTGTTTTTGTGCCAGTACCATACTGTCTTGATTACTGTAGCTTTGTAGTATAGTCTGAAGTCAGGGAGCCTGATTCCTCCAGCTCCGTTTTTCGTTCTCAAGATTGCTTTGGCTATTCGGGGTCTTTTGTGTTTCCATACAAATTGTGAAATTTTTTGTTCTAGTTCTGTGAAAAATGCCATTGGTAGTTTGATAGGTATTGCATTGAATCTGTAGATTGCTTTGGGTAGTAGAGTCATTTTCACAATGTTGATTCTTCCAATCCAAGAACATGGTACATCTCTCCATCTATTTGTATCATCTTTAATTTCTTTCATCAGTGTCTTATAATTTTCTGCATACAGGTCTTTTGTCTCCTTAGGTAGGTTTATTCCTAGATATTTTATTCTTTTTGTTGCAATGGTAAATGGGAGTGTTTCCTTGATTTCACTTTCAGATTTTTCATCATTAGTATATAGGAATGCCAGAGATTTCTGTGCATTAATTTTGTATCCTGCAACTTTACCAAATTCATTGATTAGCTCTAGTAGTTTTCTGGTAGCATCTTTAGGATTCTCTATGTATAGTATCATGTCATCTGCAAACAGTGACAGCTTTACTTCTTCTTTTCCCATTTGGATTCCTTTTATTTCCTTTTCTTCTCTGATTGCTGTGGCTAAAACTTCCAAAACTATGTTGAATAAGAGTGGTGAGAGTGGGCAACCTTGTCTTGTTCCTGATCTTACTGGAAATGGTTTCAGTTTTTCACCATTGAGGACGATGCTGGCTGTGGGTTTGTCATATATGGCCTTTATTATGTTGAGGAAAGTTCCCTCTATGCCTACTTTCTGCAGGGTTTTTATCATAAATGGATGTTGAATTTTGTCAAAAGCTTTCTCTGCATCTATTGAGATGATCATATGGTTTTTCTCCTTCAGTTTGTTAATATGGTGTATCACATTGATTGATTTGCGTATATTGAAGAATCCTTGCATTCTGGAATAAACCCCACTTCATCATGGTGTATGATCCTTTTAATGTGCTGTTGGATTCTGTTTGCTAGTATTTTGTTGAGGATTTTTGCATCTATGTTCATCAGTGATATTGGCCTGTAGTTTTCTTTCTTTGTGACATCCTTGTCTGGTTTTGGTATCAAGGTGATGGTGGCCGCGTAGAATGAGTTTGGGAGTGTTCCTCCCTCTGCTCTATTTTGGAAGAGTTTGAGAAGGATAGGTGTTAGCTCTTCTCTAAATGCTTGATAGAATTCGCCTGTGAAGCCATCTGGTCCTGGGCTTTTGTTTGTTGGAAGATTTTTAATCACAGTTTCAATTTCAGTGCTTGTGATTGGTCTGTTCATATTTTCTATTTCTTCCTGAGTCAGTCTTGGCAGGTTGTGCATTTCTAAGAATTTGTCCATTTCTTCCAGGTTGTCCATTTTATTGGCATAGAGTTGCTTATAGTAATCTCTCATGATCTTTTGTATTTCTGCAGTGTCAGTTGTTACTTCTCCTTTTTCATTTCTAATTCTATTGATTTGAGTCTTCTCCCTTTTTTTCTTGATGAGTCTGGCTAATGGTTTATCAATTTTGTTTATCTTCTCAAAGAACCAGCTTTTAGTTTTATTGATCTTTGCTATCGTTTCCTTCATTTCTTTTTCATTTATTTCTGATCTGATTTTTATGATTTCTTTCCTTCTGCTAATTTTGGGACGTTTTTGTTCTTCTTTCTCTAATTGCTTTAGGCGCAAGGTTAGGTTGTTTATTCGAGATATTTCCTGTTTCTTAAGGTGGGATTGTATTGCCATAAACTTCCCTCTTAGAACTGCTTTTGCTGCATCCCATAGGTTTTGGGTCGTCGTGTCTCCATTGTCATTTGTTTCTAGGTATTTTTTAATTTCCTCTTTGATTTCTTCAGTGATCACTTCGTTATTAAGTAGTGTATTGTTTAGCCTCCATGTGTTTGTATGTTTTACAGCTCTTTTCCTGTAATTGATATCTAGTCTCATAGCATTGTGGTCGGAAAAGATACCTGATACAATTTCAATTTTCTTAAATTTACCAAGGCTTGATTTGTGACCCACGATATGATCTATCCTGGAGAATGTTCCATGAGCACTTGAGAAAAATGTGTATTCTGTTGTTTTTGGATGGAATGTCCTATAAATATCAATTAAGTCCATCTTGTTTAATGTATCATTTAAAGCTTGTGTTTCCTTATTTATTTTCATTTTGGATGACCTGTCCATTGGTGAAAGTGGGGTGTTAAAGTCCCCTACTATGATTGTGTTACTGTCGATTTCTCCTTTTATGGCTGTTAATATTTCCCTTATGTATTGAGGTGCTCCTATGTTTGGTGCATAAATATTTACAATTGTTATATCTTCTTCTTGGATTGATCCCTTGATCATTATGTAGTGTCCTTCTTTGTCTCTTCTAGTAGTCTTTATTTTAAAGTCTATTTTGTCTGATATGAGAATTGCTACTCCAGCTTTCTTTTGGTTTCCATTTGCATGGAATATCTTTTTCCATCCCCTTACTTTCAGTCTGTATGTGTCTCTAGGTCTGAAGTGGGTCTCTTGTAGACAGCATATATATGGGTCTTGTTTTTGTATCCATTCAGCCAGTCTGTGTCTTTTGGTGGGAGCATTTAGTCCATTTACATTTAAGGTAATTATTGATATGTATGTTCCTATTCCCATTTTCTTAATTGTTTTGGGTTCGTTATTGTAGTTCTTTTCCTTCTGTTGTGTTTCTTGCCTAGAGAAGTTCCTTTAGCATTTGTTGTAAAGCTGGTTTGGTGGTGCTGAACTCTCTCAGCTTTTGCTTGTCTGTAAAGGTTTTAATTTCTCCATCAAATCTGAATGAGATCCTTGCTGGGTAGAGTAATCTTGGTTGCAGGTTTTTCTCCTTCATCACTTTAAGTATGTCCTGCCACTCCCTTCTGGCTTGTAGAGTTTCTGCTGAGAGATCAGCTGTTATCCTGATGGGGATTCCCTTGTGTGTTATTTGTTGTTTTTGCCTTGCTGCTTTTAATATGATTTCTTTGTGTTTAATTTTTGACAGTTTGATTAATATGTGTCTTGGTGTATTTCTCCTTGGATTTATTCTGTATGGGACTCTCTGTGCCTCCTGGACTTGATTAACTATTTCCTTTCCCATATTAGGGAAGTTTTCAACTATAATCTCTTCAAATATTTTCTCAGTCCCTTTCTTTTTCTCTTCTTCTTCTGGAACCCCTATAATTCGAATGTTGGTGCGTTTAATGTTGTCCCAGAGGTCTCTGAGACTGTCCTCTGTTCTTTTCATTCTTTTTTCTTTATTTTGCTGTGCAGCAGTTATTTCCACTATTTTATCTTCCACCTCACTTATCCGTTCTTCTGCCTCAGTTATTCTGCTATTGATCCCATCTAGAGTATTTTTTATTTCATTTATTGTGTTTTTAATCGATGCTTGATTCGTCTTTAGTTCTTCTAGGTCCTTGTTAACTGTTTCTTGCATTTTGTCTATTCTATTTCCAAGATTTTGGATCATCTTTACCATCATTATTCTGAATTCTTTTTCAGATAGACTGCCTATTACCTCTTCATTTGTTAGGTCTGGTGGGTTTTTATCTTGCTCCTTCTCCTGCTGTGTGTTTTTCTGTCTTCTCATTTTGCTTATGTTACTGTGTTTGGGGTCTCCTTTTTGCAGGCTGCAGGTTCGTAGTTCCCGTTGTTTTTGGTGTCTGTCCCCAGTGGCTAAGGTTGGTTTAGTGGGTTGTGTAGGCTTCTTGGTGGAGGGGACTACTGCCTGTGTTCTGGTGGATGAGGCTGGATCTTGTCTTTCTGGTGGGCAGGTCCACGTCTGGTGGTGTGTTTTGGGGTGTTTGCGGACTTTTTATGATTTGAGGCAGCCTCTCTGCTAATGGGTGGCGTTGTGTTCCTGTCTTGCTAGTTGTTTGGCATAGGGTGTCCAGCACTGTAGCTTGCTGGTCGTTGAGTGAAGCTGGGTGCTGGTGTTGAGATGGAGATCTCTGGAAGATTTTCGCCATTTGATATTATGTGGAGCTGGGAGGTCTCTTGTGGACCAGTGTCCTGAAGTTGGCTCTCCCACCTCAGAGGCACAGCACTGACTCCTGGCTCCTCAACTTGGGATGATTTGTTGTCTATTCATGTATTCCACAGATGCAGGGTACATGAAGTTGATTGTGGAGCTTTAATCCGCTGCTTCTGAGGCTGCTGGGAGAGGTTTCCCTTTCTCTTCTTTGTTCTCATAGCTCCTGGGTCTCAGCTTTGGATTTGGCCCCGCCTCTGCGTGTAGGTCGCCGGAGGGCGTCTGTTCTTCGCTCAGACAGGACAGGGTTAAAGGAGCAGCCTCTTCGGGGACTCTGGCTCACTCAGGCCGGGCGGGAGGGAGGGGCACGGAGTGCGGGGCGAGCCTGCAGCGGCAGAGGTCGGCGTGACGTTGCACCAGCCCGAGGCGCGCCTTGCGTTCTCCCAGGGAGGCCGCCCCTGGATCCCGGGACCCTGGCAGTGGCAGGCTGCACAGGCTCCCGTAAGGGCGGTGTGGACAGTGACCTGCGCTCGCACACAGGCTTCTTGGCGGCGGTAGCAGCAGCCCCAGCGTCCCACGCCCGTCTCTGGGCTCCGCGCTTTCAGCCGCGACTCGCGCCCGTCTCTGGAGCTCCTTTACGCGGCGCTCTTAATCCCCTCTCCTCGCGCACCAGGAAACCAAGAGGGAAGAAAAAGTCTCCTGCCTCTTCGGCAGCTCCAGAGTTTTCCCGGACTCCCTCCCGGCTAGCTGTGGCACATTAGCCCCCTTCAGACTGAGTTCTCGCCGCCAGCTGCAGTCCTCTCCCTGCGCTCTGACGGAAGCCCGAGCCTCAGCTCCAGCGCCGCCCGCCCCGGCGGGGGAGCAGACAAGCCTCTCGGGCTGGTGAGTGCCGCTCGGCACCGCTCCTCTGTGCGGGAATCTCTCTGCTTTGCCCTACCCAGGTATGTGGGGAGTTTCTTGCCTTTTGGGAGGTCTGGGGTCTTCTGCCAGCGTTCAGTAGGTGTTCTGTAGGAGTTGTTCCACGTGTAGCTGTATTTCTGGTGTATCTGTGGGGAGGAAGGTGATCTCCGCGTCTTACTCTTCCGCCATCTTACCCGGAAGTCAACCCAAAACTATTGAAACTGATCAATGAATTCAGTAAAAAAAAGCAGGATATAAAATCAACATACAGAAATTAGTTGCATTTCTATACACTAACAACAAAGTAACTGAAAAAGAAATTTAAAAAATTGTCTCATTAACAATGGCATCAAAAACAATAAAACATACTTAGGAATAAATTTAACCAAAGAAATGAAGGACTTGAAGAAGTCACAACCAAGTGAAAGGATATCTTGCATTCATGGATCAAAGGAATTAATATTGTTAAAATGTCCATACCATCCAAAACCATCTATAGATTCAATGCAATCCCTATCAAAATTCCAATGGACTTTTTCACAGAAATAGAACAAACAACATTAAAATTTATGTGGAATCACAAAAAACCCTGAATAACCAAAGCAATACTGAAGAACAAAGCTGGAAGCATCATATCTCCTGATTTCAAACTATACTACAAAGCTACAGTAATGAAAATAGTACAGCACCAGCATAAAAATAGACACAGAGGCCAATGGAACAAAATTTGAGCTCTCATGTGATCAGTTAATGTTTGACAAGGGAGACAAGAACACTCAATGGGCAAAGGATAGTCTATTCAACAGATTATGTTATGAAAATGGGATAACCACATTCAAAAAAATAAAATTGGATCTCTATCTTATACCACTTACAAAATTAATTCAAAAAGACTTAAGCATAAGACCTGAAACCATAAAATTCATAGAAGAAGCTACTTGACATTGGTCTTGAAATAATTTTTTAGATATGATACCAAAAGCACAAGCAACAAAAATAATCTACTTGAGTCTAATAACAGCTTATTAATTACAGAGTCTTTGGGAGTATTTCATGAGTTGATACAGAAAGATACTTGACACAGTGACTGGTACATGGTAAGAGATAGTGAGAGATATTTTGGGTGCCTAGCCAACCGCCTTTCTTCCCTTTCTCCCTCATTAAAAGAACCCCAGTTTTATTGACCTGCCTCAGAAGACCCTGACCATTAGAAGACCAGGATTTTCCTAAGCCTACAGGGATAAATAATTTGTCTAAATCAGTTTGATTTGTTTACCTCTTGTCAAGTGATTGATTTAGGCATAGGTATGTGATGTAATTCTGGCCAATGAGATATGTGGAGACGTGTTTTGTGAAGGCTTTAATAATGGGATACATGATAGGGATGTTTTAGAAGTTGTCATCTGCATATGAAGCATGGAATTGCTACAACCATCTTGGTAACATGAGGTGAGCAATATCACCATGCTGAGGGTGATAAGACAGAAACAAGGAAACCCCTGGGTCTTTGCAGATACTAATGAATCACTGAGCTCACCAAACCTAGAATTCCCTACCTCTGGATATTTTGCACAGTAAACAATTAATGGTATCATTGAAGCTATGTCAGTTCAATTTTCTATTACTTATAGCAGGAAAAGTCTAAAATTGATGTAATGCTCAATAATTATGAACTCAACATTATTTCTGTTGCTGTTGTTACTTGTTTACTTGGCCTCTCTGTTGCTTAGGATCTTCGTCTATTAAATGAAGGGTGAAAAGATGTTTACTTTTGTGATTTGTCGATAGGATGGATGAGATAATGCATACAGTGTTTAGGCCACCAGCTAATCCAAAGAAAGTGCTTGACAAAGGGTCAAAAGAAACTCCTTCTCTTTTTCTGCCTCCTTCTCCTCTTCCTCCTATTATTTTATTGTTGTTATTATCACTGTATAGTCTAGTGTTGTAGATTGTATTAATTTTTTTTCACAATTCTATATTTGCTCTGGGGACATGCCATGGCTCACTATGAGCAGGGAATACTACTCTACACTGTATGGACTTGACCTTATGTGTTGCTTTGGCCAATGGAATGTGAGCAGATACAATCTATACAATGTATGTCAAAGGTTTTGCGTGTACTCATATAGTTTGGTTTGTTCTCTTGCACTCCTGTCATTTGCCATGAGAATAACATGGGCCAAGTAGTCTCTATTCCTTAAGCCTGGGTCCTAAAATGAAAGACATGGGAGCAGATCTAATCCTATACTTCAGTCTGAAGCAGAGCTGGTCCAGCAAGCTCCTAGACAGGCATCTGGGCACAAAATGTTTGTTCCTCTAAGTCAATGAGATTTGGGGGCTGTTTATTATGCAGCATTATTGCAGTTTTTAAAAACTGACTAATATAGCCCTTAAACCCCCAAATGAATAGAACTTCAGAGTGTTCCCCAAATTTGCTGCCTGGTCCAGGAAGACCTATGGCATCTGACATAGCAGACCCTGACATAGCAGAAAGGCTGATTGAGACAGTGGATTTGGGTCTCTGCATCTTATCTTCTTAGTGGTAAAAGGCTCAGGCTACTAGATAAACTTCCTCATCACATCTTTAACTACCATGCATGGAGCAGGTTCTTCCTGCAGTAAGTTTCTTCAGGGCTTCCATTGAAGGTAATTGAGATGAAGTAGGCTAAGCTTGGTTTGTGAATAGGGAAAGGATTTGGACACTGTCAGAGGCATCTCTTGATTACTCTGTGTGCAACATAAGTTACTCTAAGGGAAGTGAGTCTGAGAATCTGGAACTAGGGCCAGATATCGAGAATGCAGGGAAGTTAGCTGGTGAGACACAGAAATGGGAGCCAGAGCACAGAAAGGTCAGCAGCAAAATGCTCCAAAAATCCTGAGTTGAGAAGTGAGTGGAGGTCAGTTCTGGAGAACAGATGAGGCCTGGAGTGTGCAAATGAGGCAAGTTAAGTGTCTGTCTGGATCAAAACCATGACCCACTTGTTCCAAACCATTTGAACTGGATCTAGCTGCTTTTGAGTGAGCACTGGAGCCAAGGTCTCAGATGCTACAAAGATCACAGTGATTCCTGAATCTGGTTTCCTGTCTGGTGCTCCCATGCCTCTTGTACTCAGCTTCAGAATTTCTCATCCTGCTCCTCTGAAAAACTGAGCCTGCTTTAAATTCCAAATCTCTAGTTGAGTCCATGCTTTCTGACACTGTTGTCTCCTTGTCTGCATGTCTGCATATTGCCTGTTGCCAGGTTCCCATCCTGTCTGCCAGGAGCTCAACAGGCTTTGTCTTCTTGGGCCTCTCATAGGACACACCTGGAGGAGCTGGACCACTGACCTCCCCCTGCCACTGAGCCATCCCATCCCATGCTCCACCCCCCAGTTTGTCCTGGCTCATGCAGGAGCATCCACAATGTTCTGCCTGGTCCTCAGCTCCTGGCTGCTCCTCACAGACCTTGCTGTGCCCCACAGCTCAGGATCTGACACATGTAAGCCAGAGAAATACCTACAGCCTCCTTGAATGACTTTTCTGATCCCTGAAATTATACTTTTATAGATGCAGTCCTTTGGTTCACATTAAAATATAAATCCTCTATGGGAGAGACCCTATTAAGCCTTGTAGGGAATTACTAACTTACATCTTAATGTGAGTGAGGTTATTGGATTTTTCCCCCCTTTAAGGCAGTCTTTGATGGGGGAAGGGGAAAAGTAGAGAAAGCATAATCACCAAATAGAGATGTAGGGTCAGAAAGATGGTTGTGGAGACAGGGAAAGGACACAAGAGTGGAAATTTTGGTCCACAATTTTGTCTGGGGAATTTAATGTGAATAGTGGTTCTAGGTGCCTCTTTTAACCTTGATGGGTAAAGTTTTTTTTTTTGTTTTGCTTTGCTCTTTTTGAGATTTAACTCTTATTGGGTCATTTCTGTGGTGGAGTGATACAAAATATTTGGAAAGCAAAAAGATTAGTGGTAAATATGGATGCATCCTTATGATAAAAATCAGTCAGGATAAAAGATGATGGATATAAATGAATCACTAAACTGTCTGGCTATTGTGTCAGCTTTAGCTAAGACAACTCAAGAGAGTGGGTTTATCTAGGAAGGCTGATCACTCTGCTTGATAGTATAGTGAGTGTCTTATTTGGTCATTCTATTTTAAGGGCTGATCCAAAATATGCATTTTCAGAACTTACAGTTTTTCTGGTACATGCAATAGCTCAGCCTCAAAGGACTGACTCTTAGCTCTCAAGCTCTCAAGGGTATGAGAGGTAAGTCTTTCTAGTGTGCATCATATTTTATACACTGTCAGCACACCTGCCTGCTAGAATCAGAATCATAGGGAAGCCAAATCAGTGGCTAGATGGTAGCTATGGAAATGAGTGGTGGAAATGTGGGGGAGGGGTGAAGAAAGTCTTGACAGGGCTTTTCTGGTGGTGTAGTGGTTGAGAGTCTGCCTGCCTATGCGGGGGACACGGGTTCGTGCCCTGGTCTGGGAGGATCCCACATGCTGCGGAGCGGCTGGGACCGTGAGCCATGGCTGCTGAGCCTGCCTGTGCTTTGCAACAGGAGAGGCCACAACAGTGAGAGGCCCACGTACCGCAAAAAAACAAAAAAAGAAAGAAAGAAATTCTTGACAGTTAAGATTAAATACTTGTAGGTGCCAGGAACAATGCTGAGAAGTTTATTTCTCATTTAACCCTTAAAACAATCTACAGATGAGGTGCTTTCATTGTTCTCCTGTTGCAGGTGAGTAAGTGAGGCTCCAAGAATTTAAGTCTTTCTCCAGATCCTCAGACTAGAAAGAGTCTGAGCCATTCAAATCCAAGTAAGTGAGTCTGTGAAACCAAACTTAGTGTCTCTGGCTACATGGAAAACCTGGAGGTGGACCCAGACATGGAAAAATGGATGAGCAACAGGAAGGGAAGGCAGCCAGGACTCGAGTCCAGAAGGAATGAAACCAAATGGTGGTTCAGTGTGGCTCTCAAAGCTGGGTTGACTGTATAAAATTGGTAGGTTAAGAAATGCTCTTGGTCTTCCTTGATGTCAAAAGAACCAAGTCTTATTTGACATATAAGTACGTGTCTACATGGGTTGTGTTCTTCCTGTGAACTGAGAATTGTTTAAGTGAAAAATTAAGCAATAAGTAATAAAAATAATAATGATATTAGCCACAAAAAAGAAGAAATGCTCCTCCAACAACCACATGCTGCCCCATTTCACACACCTGAAACAAATTGGGAAAGAGAGGACAATTTGGGGGTTCTCTAGAGATGAATCTCTGCTCTGAAACTTTTGGCGTTAGGATTCTTATTGTTTTTATTGATTTTGAAAAATTTAAAGTAAACTTTATAAATAATTTATTACAAACTCTATAAAAAATATAAAAGCAAAAGTTTAATCTGATAGACCCACAAGAGAAGCAAAATGAAATTGTCAGGATTGACTTATCATGGTATTTTTTGCATCTAAGGATATTTTAGATATTTGTGAGGGGAGACACTGTATGGAAAAATAACTTCAATACTGTCTGTGTCAATAACATGGAAGAGGCATCCAAATATGGTACACACTTAAATATCCTTATCATTTCAAAAACTTCCAGATTGAATCTAATTTTATTCACTGAGGTGACATGAAAATTCTATGTTAATTGGGGAACCAAATTCATAGGGTTATTCAACCAGGGTAATATGTCCAATAAGAACTTAGTAACGTATTTTATCCAAGTCAATCATAAGTAACTGAGCAGTAACTTCTATCCAAAGTAACTTAAGACAAATCAAGAAACTCTACTGGCAAACAATGTAAGTTCCATAATCACATTTATGTCCTAGTGCTTATAATATGATCATTCTTCTATAGTCAAACCTACTATTTTTTCCTAGATAAATTTTAGGAATAATTCTAGAAATCAAAGTATAGTGTCTAAATACACAACCCAATCAAAAAATGGATGGAAGATCTAGATAGACATTTCTTCAAAGAAGACATATAGATGGTTAAAAACACATGAAAAGGTGCTCAACATCACTAATTATTAGAGAAATGCAAGTCAAAATTACAATGAGGTATCACCTCACACTGTTCAGAATGGCTATCATCAAAAGTATCTACGAACAATAAATGCTGGAGAGGGTATGGAGAAAAGGGAACCCTCCTATACTGTTAGTGGGAATGTATATTGGTACAGCCACTATGGAGAACAGTATGGAGGTTCCTAAAAAAACTAAAAATAGAGTTACCATGTGAGCCAGCCATCCTACTCCTGGGTATATATCCAGAGAAAATCATAATTTGAAAAGATACACGCACAACAATGTTCATTGCAACACTATTTACAATAGCCAGGACATGGAAGAAACCTAAATGGCCATCACCAGAGGAATGTATAAAGAAGATATGGTACATATATACAATGGAATATTACTAAGCCATAAAAAAGAATGAAATAATACCATTTGCAGCAACATGGATGGGCGTAGAGATTGTCATACTGAGTGAAGTAAGTTAGAGAAAGACAAATATCATACGATATCACTTACATGTAGAATCTAAAAAAAAGGTACAAATGAACTCACCTACAAAACAGAAATAGAGTTACAGTTGTAGAAAATAAACTTATGGTTACCAGGGGATAAGGGAGGGGAGGGATAAATTGGAAGAATGGGATTGACATATACACACTGCTATATATAAAATAGATAACTAATAAGGACCTACCATATAGCACAGGGAACTCAACTCAGTAATCTGTAGTGGCCTATATGGGAAAGGAGTCTAAAAAAGAGTGGATATATGTATATGTATAACAGATTCACTTTGCTGTATAACTGAAACCAACACAACATTGTAAATCAACTACTCTATGCTCCAATAAAAATTTTAATAAAATAAAATAAAATAAATACATGTGCATAACAATGTGTGCTGAACGCTTACATTTATCTACATTAGGAGCATTCTTGTCATGTACTACTATCTTTTTCTTGCCTTAGTATTTTCAATTAGTTGTTCTATTTTAAACAAAATAGGGCTCTAGAATAATAATGTGGTCTTAAAGAACATTCTGAGATAATGAAATGTTCTATATGCATGCTGTCTGACTCAGTAGCCACCATCAACACGTGGCTACTGAGCATTTGAAACTGGCTAGTGTGACCAAGGGGCTAAATTTCAAGTTTTATTTAGTTTCAATAAATTTAATCAAAATAGTTATATATGGCTAATAACTACTGTATTAGACGTATAACTCTAGAACATAAAAATATGCCTGCTTAGAGAAAACCAAAAGTGGAGAGAGTTTTGTAAGAAGCTCTTTGTTATGCAACATCTATGATTCTTAGGTATTATTGTTCCTATTTTTCAGATGAGACACTAGTATTCAGAGAGATGAAGTGTTTTGCTCAAGGTTTTACAACTTGTCCAGATCAGAGACATCAAAAGCTCAACTTTTTCAAGGAATCCTTACTGCTTTAAATGCATAAAAGCATGCTTCTATTGTTAGGCTTTATAGGCTCAGTGTTTTACTATTCAGAATTCATTATTCCTTGAAATGAATGTTTTAGAATATTAGACATTGTCCTCAAATTTTGAAGAGACTACTTTATAAGTGAACTTACAGTGACAGAGTATAATAAGTGTTGCAAATTATTTTCGGGAAAATTTATAATCCCACCAACCAGATTAGAGAGTGTCTGTTTTGTCTGTACTAAGTATGGTCATTTAAGAAAGTCTTTGCCAGGTCAATGAGTGGAAGATACTATTTTGTTTTAAATTTTTACATTATTCAATTACCACAAGCGGGGCCAAACATTTTCCCCTTGTCTAATTCTTCTGTAAATTGTCTATTCCTATCCTTTTTAGAGACCATAACATATATTTTCCTGAGGGCTCCTCAGTTGTAGATCTTCCAAGGCTATGAACTGTTGGAAAAGTGTATTCAAGAGAAGCCAGGCCTTTACTGAGGTTTTTTTCCCTTTTGAATACAGAGGCATAACTTTAAAAAGGAACTGCTTTGGATAGTTGCATGGGCAGCTGCCCAAATATTTAGGGACTATTCCCAATTCTTTCTGTTCCTGGGCTTCTAAGTATCAAAGGTTCTTAAGAAGTTTGTGGATATACAAAAATGAAAACCCCAAATCGTCATAATCATCATCATCAATCAGCAGTGATGAGTGATTCCATTATACAATGATTAAAGAGGAACCATCCTAGTATATTTAAATGTTTATTTAGTTGCTTAACTCCTGAGCAGATTAACCAGGGGCTAGAGAAATTTATTAGCTTAAAAGATGCTACCATTTAAAGATTAATAGGAGAGAAGATAAAACAGCTCTAAAACATACATAAATGTTTGACAGCAAAAAATTCATATTTTATAGAACTTCAGGAATATATCACCGAGTAAAGTGAGTTACACCTGTGGAATGAAATTTAGTGATGATGACAGGGGTTAGTTGCACACTGAGTTTAGTACCTAATTAGTGAACCTCAAAAGATAATCATTTATAAAATGGAAATCAGTGAGAAACTGGGAAAATCAGCCTTTCTCCTGTTCCTTCTCAATCATCTCAACGTGAAGCAATATGTTGGGGCATCACGTTGATCAAACTAAGATTCTGTAACATAGACAGTTTATTTTATAACTAATTAGAAGGCTGATATTTGGCAATACCTCGTCTGATTTATTCACAAAGAAACTTGACTGTATTTGGAAAGGTTCCAAGGTAAGAGAACCTTCTTCTAGAATCCATTTTATTCCTTCAGCATCACTGTATTTCTTAAACATTATGTAACAAGTGCAAATGTTCATTTTTATAGTTTTTCCTCCCAGTCTCTTAAAAATATACACATGTAACTGAACAGTCTCAAAGAAGAGGCGTACAAACATGAAATGATTTCCATTTTTTCCAGGTGCAACTTCAAATGTT
This sequence comes from Mesoplodon densirostris, assembly GCF_025265405.1. Taxonomy (NCBI): domain Eukaryota; kingdom Metazoa; phylum Chordata; class Mammalia; order Artiodactyla; family Ziphiidae; genus Mesoplodon; species Mesoplodon densirostris. The sequence continues at coordinate 75,714,092 of NC_082676.1, forward strand.
CTGGGCTGATTTGCTCCTCCCACTCCTAATGGAGCCTGGAAATATTCTAAAACTTACTGGCTACTTTCTGACTAGTCAGGATAGGGTTGCTTAGGCCAAGGTGACAAATTAACTTTAAAAATTTCAGTAGTTTAGCACGTCAAAAATGTATCTTTTACTCATGCGAACTCTAGTAAGGATCTGGTGACTCTTCAAGGCAGCATATGTCCAAGTGGTGTCTGCTTCCACACTGTGGCTTCATCATCTTAGCTCATGGCTTCCAAAAGAGAAGAGAGACTTGTACAAATCTGAAAGCGAGTGCTTCATTCATCCACCCTAATCTCAGTCCATGGATCCTGTTTTAATTTAAAGTGCTGATATTTAACATAGGTTCCTCCGCATGTTTTTTTTTTTTTTTAAGAAAATTTTGAAATATTTAAAACAAGATTTTAAACTTCAAATTTTAATAATAAAATATTCATTTTATTAATTTTAAATATTCATAAATGTTTTGAAACATAAGTCATTACTGAGTTTGGGGGCAGCCGTACAAATTTGGTGCCTGAAACAAGTGTCAGCCCTGCCCCGGGTGGATAATGTTCCTTGCTCAGCAGCCTGTTTCTGGGGTCTGTGGCCATGAGCTCTGACTTCTGGCACTTCTTCTTATCCCCTCATCCTTTTCAGCCACGCTTGAGATTGGCATTTGAGAAAAGACTCCCCTTAGGGGCTCAAAAGTTGCTTTATATCCAAAATAGTCAAAGATTTATGTTTTCTCGGCAATATATTTCTCTCAAAAAACTAGCAGGCTTATGATCTATTTGCCTGCAATCAGTTCCATGTGATTGATGACCACAATTGAGGTTTTCTTGGTTGTGATTCCTAAGCCTTTCTCACTTCACTTACTCAGTGCCATGCTTCTTTGGAAAAATGTCTGTTCAACAACTCTGCCCATTTTTTAATCAGGTTGTTTTTGTTATTGTTGTTGAGTTGTATCAGTTCTTTATATTTTGGATATTAACCACTTATCAGATTTATCATTAGCAAATATCTTCTTCCATTAAGTAGGTTGTCTTTTTCTTTTGTAGACAGTTTTCTGTGCAGAAGATTTTTAATTTGATTTAATCCCATTTGTTTATTTTTGCTTTTGCTTACCTTGCCTGAGGAGTCATATCTAGAAAGATATTGCTAAGACCACTATCAAAGAGGGTACTGCCTATGTTTTCTCCTAGGAGTTTTATGGTTTCCCCAACAAGGGCCTACTGTATAGCACAGGGAACTATACACAATATCTTGTAATAACCTATAATGGAAAAGTATCTAGAAAAGAATATATGGGTTGGCCAAAATGTTCCTTGGTTTTTAAGTAAAATTAAAAGACATATTTTTCATTTTAACCAAGAACTTTATTGAACGACATAGTCACTGTTTTGTTCCACTACCTTCTGCCATTTTTCAGGCAACTTCATAATTCCATCTCCCCAAAACGTTTTATCTTTTTGAGCAAAGAACTCTTCCAGGTGCCTTTTACAGTCTTCCAGGGAGTTGAAATTTTTTCCATAAGAGAATTTTGTAAAGACAGGAATCAATGGAAATCCGAAGGTGCAATGTCTCGTGAATTCGGCAGATGAATCAGAACTTCCCAGCCAAGCTGTAACAGTTTTTGCTTGGTCATCAAAGGAACATGTGGTCTTGCTTTATCCTGATGGAAGATTATGTGTTCTCTGTTGACTAATTCCGGATGCTTTTCATGGAGTGCTGCTTTCAGTTCGTCTAATTAGGAGCAGTATTTGTTGTAATTAATCGTTTCATTTTCCAGAAGGAATTCATAATAGAGGACTCCCTTCCAATCCCACCATATACACAACATCACCTTCTTTGGATGAAGACTAGTCTTTGGTGTGGTTGGTGGTGGTTCATTTCATTGCTCCACGATCTCTTCTGTTCCACATTATTGTACGGTACCCACTTTTCATCATCCATCACAATTTGTTTTAAAAAAGGAACATTTTCATTACATTTAAGTAGAGAATCACATTCAGAAATAGTCAAGAAGGTTTTATTCTCTTAACTTATATGGAACCTAAACATCAAAGCGATGAACATAACCAAGCTGGAGCAAATGATTTTCGATGTTTCATTTGGAAATTTTGAGTATGTCAGCTATCTCCCACGTGGTGTAACATAGACTGGTCTCAATTAATGTCTCAATATGATCACTATCAACTTCATCTGGTCTACCCAACCGTGGAGCATCGTCCAGCAAGAAATCTCCAGCACGAAATTTCACAAACCACTTTTGACACGGCCGATCAGTCACAGCACCATCTCCATACACTGCATAAATCTCTTTTTGTGTTTCAGTTGTCTTTTTACCTTTCTTGAAATAATAAAGCATAATATGCCGAAAATGTTGTTTTTTTCTTCCATCTTCAATATTAAAATGACTACACAAAATTTCACCAATTTTGATGTTTTTTTAAAAAAATGCATGCTGCTATGACAGCTGTCACAATACAATTTAACAAAATTGTTTCCAATGAAGTTAAAGAAAACTAAGCACTACTAGAGCCATCTTAGGGAAAACACCAAATGAATTTTTGGACAACATATATATATATGAATCACTTTACTGTACACCTGAAACTGACACAACATTGTAAATCAACTATATTTCAAAATTGTTTTTTTAAGTTTTATGGTTTCAGGTTTTACATTCAGGTCTTTAATCTATTTGGGGTTGATTTTTGTGTATGGTGTGAGATAGCAATCTAGTTTCATTGCTTTTGCATGTAGTAGTCCAGTTTTCCCAACACCATCTATTGAAGAGACTATCCTTTCTCTATTGTGTGTTCTTTTCTCCTTTATTCAATATTAATTGTCTATGTATGCATGTGTTTATTTCTGGGTTCTCAGTTCTGTTCGATTGATCTATGTATCTGTTTTTCTGCCAATACCATGCTGTTTTGATTACTACAGCTTTTTAAAATAGTTTGAAATCTGGGCATATGATTACTTCCAGCTTTGCTCTTTTTTCTCAGGATTGTTTTGACTATTCAAAGTCTTTTGTGGTTCCATATAAATTTTAGAATTTTTTATTCTATTTCTATGAAAAATGTCCTTGGAATTCTGATAGGGATTGTGATAAGGATCTGATAGTAGATTGCTTTGTGTAGTATGGACATTTTAACAATGTTACTTCTTCCAATCCACGAGTGTGGAATATCTTTCCATTTATATGTCTCTTCTTCAATTTCTTCCAAGAATGTCTTACAATTTTCAGTTTATAGGCCTTTCACCTCCTTGGTTAATTTTTTTCCTAGGTATTTTATTCCTTTAGCTGTGATTGTAATTGGGTTGCTTACTTAATTTCTCTTTCAGCTAGTTCATTGTTAGTATATAGAGATGCAACCAGTTTTTGTATGTTGATTTTGTACTCTGCAACTTTACTGTATTTGTTTATTATTTCTAATATGTTTGTGTGGGGAGGGGAGGTGTAGTCTTTAGGGTTTATTACATATAAAATGATGTCATCTGCAAATAGTGACAGTTTTACTTCTTCCTTTCCAATTTGGATTCCTCTTATTTCTTTTCCTTGCCTAACTGTTCTGACTAGAACTTCCAATACTGTGTTAAATAGAAGTGGTGAAAGTGGGCATCCTTGTCTTGTTCCTGATTTTAAGGGGATGGCTTTCAATTTTTCACCATTGACTATGATGTTAGCTGTGCCCACATACTTTCATCTTTGCCTTGAGTCATTTTGTCAAACTCAACAGTTTTACTGGGTGCTATGTACTCAGTCTTTGCCTTAAGGTCCTTTAATCAATTGGAGTTTATCCTAGTATTCTTTTTATTACGTGAGATCTATTTTGAGAACCCATCTCTTTCTTTGGGAACTGGAAACAGAAGACTTTTCCAAACCCTCAAGGCTCTGAATTTCAGGAATCTCTGTAGTTTTTCTCATTACTACTTGCATATTGGCAGTTGTTTTTTGAGCTCATCTCTTTCTTGTAACATCTTTACCAAATGCAGCCAACATCAATCAACAAATAAAGTTCTATTTTCCAGTTTCTACCCCTGGAGCGCAAGCCCATTAGGCTCAAATGCCTCCTGTCTTAGGCACACTAATGACTCCAAAAGATGTCCATACCCTAATCCTGGAAATCTGGGAAAATGTTATTTTATATGGCAAGGGGGGATTAAGATTGCAGATCGAACAATGTTGTTAATCCTGGACCTTACCTGGGCAATTATCCTGCATTATCTAGATGGCCCCAATCTAGTCATGTGAGTTCTTAAAAGTAAAAGAGGGAAGCAGAAGAGTTGAGTCAAAGACAATCAACATGAGGACTATACCTGCCCTTGCTAGTTTTGGTGATGGAGGAAGGGGGCCATGGGTCATGGAATGTGGAGGCCTCTAATACTGGGAATAACACTTAGTTCACAGCCAGCAAGGCAATGTAAACCTTAATCCTACAAGGAGCTAGAATTCTGCAAGGAACTGGATTCTGCCAATAACCCAACTGAGCAAGGAAATGTGATCTGAAAAACAAAATGCAGCTTGCTGCCACCTTGATGATAGTCTGGTGAGATTTGTGTAGGACTTCTGCCCTAACAGAACTTTAAAATAATAAATTTTTGTTGTTTTAAGTCTAAGTTTGTGGAAGTTTGTTTCATCAGTGATAGAAATCTAAAATATCTCCGAGGTTGTCTCTGAGAAACATTTTAACAAACATTTTGCTCCTGCACACATGCATAACTGTCTCTCCAGACTCAGATACATATTACCTTATCACCCACCCATTGACTGATAAGCCTCTATCAAGTATTTAAGTTTATGTTATGGTGACACCCCACTTCCAGTTTCAGATTCTACATTCATCAGAATAGGTTGTTATCCTATTACAACATATCCTATCTTGGTTAAATGAACCAGGAACCCCAGTGACCTCAACAAAGGTCTATTTCTTACTTACGGAAAATCTGCTGTGGGACCAGCAGAACTCCATGGCATCTCCTTTCTGGCTCAGAGATCCAGCCTGCTTCCAGCTTATGACTGTTTTAATGTAATACATACCTTTCAGAGGACCACAGCAGAGGAAGAACACACTGGAAGTCTCCAAGGATCTTAACTTTCTCAGATCAGAAATGACACTTGTCACTGTTGCTTATAGCCATTGGCCAGAATTAAATCACAGCTCTGTATACCCTTTAGAGGGATGAGAAATGCAATTTTTCTGTGTGCCCAGAAGAGAATTGATATTAGTGGTTCTCTCTAATAGTGGTATCTTATTATGCTTCATCATTTTAAATGAACTCAGACTGGTCCATGTGAGAAGTAGGCATTGCACTTAATATTTATTCAGTCTCCCAAACTCTGGGACTACATCTCAGGCTCTCCCAAGAACTTCATCCTCAAGCCCCACTTAGCACAAAGTGAGCTACAGGGTTTGTAGTCCAGCTGTTGCCCAACTCGACGCCAAATAAGATATCAGTCCTACCTTATAATGAGCAAACTCAAATTTTTAGGAATGGTTTGCTCAGAGCATCATCCTTTCCTTGATTTGATGTGGGACAAGAACTCCTCTCCTTTCTCTCTTAGATGGGAAGCGGGTAAAAATCCCAGTTTGCCTTACTTACTCCATGACTGAAGTTGCCAATGATTTCTTTTGCTTTTTCTTTCCCCAATCTATCTAGGAAAACAAAATGGATAAAATAATTAATAAGGGTATTACATTGTTATATCTACTGTATAGAGTTATTCCTTTATAGTACTACCACTAAAACATTATAGAAGTTCAGAGAAAGAAAGAGATGAATGAGAACTAGAAGTAGTCCAAAAGAGCTCCTGAGTTAACATTCACTGAATCCTTAGAGGTGCCAGGTACTGCGTTAAGCACTTGTGATGGTTAATTTCATATCTCAATGTGACAGGGTCATGAGGTACCCAGATATTTGGCCATACACTATTTTGAGTAAGTCTGGGAGGGCGTTTCTGGATCAGATTAACATTTGAATCAGTAGACTGAGTAAAGTTGATGGTCCCCCCCTAACATGGGTAGGCCTCATCCAATCAGCTGAAGACCTGAATAGAACAAAAAATGTGAGTAAGAAGGAATCCTCCTGCTTGACTGTGAGCTGGGACATTGGCCTTTCCAGCCTTCAGACTCAGCCTGAAACATCAGCTTGGGTCTCAAACTTGCATGCTTTTGGACTGGAACTTACTTACACCATCAACCCTCCTGGTTTTTGGGTCTTTGGGCTCAGACTGGAACTACACATTGGCTCTCCCTGGTCTCCAGCTTGCTACCTGCAGATCTTGGGACACTCCAGTGTCTATAATTGTATGAGTCATTTCCTTATAATATATCCCTTTATATATATATATATATATATATATATGTGTGTGTGTGTGTGTGTGTGTGTGTGTGTGTGTGTGTGTGTGTGTGTTTATATACATATGTTTGCATAAATATCTTTACGTATATATATATATATATATATATATATATATATATATATATATATATATATATATATATATACACCAAGGATTCTAGGAGACTGCCCTGCCTGAGGTCCCTATGAAGCTTGCAGTGAGTCATGCTGGGGAGGGAAACCTTGTGTAAGTGGAAAAAAAGACACTATGCCATCTTCTGCAATAGATTACAAGAAGAAAAAAATAAGTCAAATAAAGTTATATGTAAATAAAGATTGTCTTGAGGATAAAATTTTGCTGAGGCATGCTCTGTATAGCCCCCATAGATCTCAACATCAGTCTGGGCATCTAATAAAGAACCAATATTTTTCCTGATATTAACAAAATTGTGGAGAAACTGGAGTAAGAGAAGCCACCTTGATGGGCACTACCTAAATTCACTGAAACCGCACGTAGAAAACTCCATTGCACTGTTGAGTCTCTCATATACCTACATGTAATTTTACTTATCTCATTTCTGCTTCTATTTATTTTTATTTTTCTAATATTAAACCCAAGGCTGAATCAACACAGTTTTAATGCCCATAAAGAGATGGGTCTTGTGCACTGAAAAAGTTTGGCTATGCCCTGACGGAAATGATATTAAAGTAGGAAAGAGAAAAATGAGCCCAAAGTTGTTCATTCCAGTAAGCAGATGAAACTACAGCTATGCTTCCTTGGAAAAGCATCAATGTGGTATTAAAAATAGTGAGAAACAGTGGGCAATAGATGTTTTCCATCCTGGATGACACTTCCAAGCTTCTAGATCTGCATTCTGGGTCTGGAAGCAATAGGGTCACCTTAAGAAGCAGCACAGACATTTCAAATAATATTTAAGCAAAAATAAAAACCTTTTCCACATGCTATAAGCAGTTTCAAAGAAATGAATTGCTTTGGGATTTTCAGTAATCCACGTTAGTTCTCAGAACTATTCTTCATTCTCTCTTTTTTTAATAATGAATTTATTTATTTCATTAAGATGTCAGAGAGTTAATCCAAGTAGTAATCTGTAGTTTGCCTCTTGAAATACATTTTACAGCTACAGTCTAGATGTTTTCTTTGCAAAGTTAATGAATGGCACTTGTGTTAACTTAATATTATTTGTACAGTCTCTCTGGATCAAAAGTTTCCCATTTGAGGAAAACCTGGAAGAAATGGACAAATTCTTGGAAAAGTACAACTTTCCAAGATTGAACCATGAAGAATTAGAAAATATAAACAGACCACTCACAGGTAATGAAATTGAAACTGTAATTAAAAATCTTCCAATAAACAAAAGTCCAGGACCAGATGGCTTCACAGGCGAATTCAATCAAAAAATTAGAGAAGAGTTAACACCTATCCTTTTCAAATTCTTCAAAAACATTGTGGAGGGAGGGACACTCTCAAACGTGTTCTACAAGGCCACCATCACCCTGATACCAAAGCCAGACAAAGATATCACAAAAAATAAAATTATAGACCAATATCATTGATGAACATAGATGCAAAAATCCTCAACAAAATACTAAATACTAGCAAACAGAATCCAACAACACATTAAAAGTCTCATGCACCATGTTCAAGTGGGATTTATCCCTGGGATTCAAGGATTCTTCAATATATGCAAAACAATCAATGTGATACACCATATTAACAAATTAAAGAATAAAAACCATATGATCATCTCAATAGATGCAGAAAAAGCTTTTGACAAAATTCTATACCTATTTATGATAAAAACTCTCCAGAAAGGGGGCAGAGAGGGAACCTACCTCAACATAATAAAAGCCATATATGATGACACAGCAAACATCATTCTCAATGGTGAAAAACTGAAAGCATTTCCTCTAAGATCACGAACAAGACAAGGATGTCCACTCTCACCACTCTTATTCAACATAGTATTGGAAATGCTAGCCAATGCAATCAGAGAAGAAAAGAAATAAAAGTAACACAAATTGGAAAAGAAGTAAAACTGTCACTGTTTGCCAATGACATGATACTATACATAGAGAACCCTAAATATTCTACCAGAAAACAACTAGAGCTAATCAATGAATGTGGTAAAGTTGGAGGATACAAAATTAATGCACAGAAATCTTGCATTCCTATACACTAATAATGAAAAATATGAAAGAGAACTTAAGGAAACACTCCCATTTCCCATCACAACAAAAAGAATAAAACACTTAGGAATAAACCTACCTAAGGAGACAAAAGACCTGTACTCAGAAAACTATAAAACAATGATGAAAGAAAACAAAGGTGATACAAACAGATGGAGAGATATACAATGCTCCTGGATTGGAAGAATCAATATTGTGAAAATGACTATATTACCCAAAGCAATCTACAGGTTCAATGCAATCCCTATCAAATTACCAGAGGCATTTTTTTACAGAACAACAACAAGATATTTTACAATTTATATGGAAACCCAAAAGACCCTGAATAGCCAAAGCAATCATGAGAAAGAAAAACGGAGCTGGAGGAATCAGGCTCCCTGACTTCAGCCTATACTACAAAGTTACAGTAATCAAGACAATATGGTACTGGCACAAAAACTGAAATATAGATCAATGGAACAGGATAGAAAGCCCAGAGATAAACCCATGCACATATGGTCAACTTATCTTTGATAAAGGATGTAAGTACATACAGTGGAGAAAAGACAGCCTCTTCAATAAGTGGTGCTGGGAAAAATGGATAGATACATGTAAAAGAATGAAATTAGAACATACTCTAACACCATACACAAAAATAAACTCAAAATGGGTTATAGACCTGAATATAAGGCCAGACACTATAAAACTCTTAGAGGAGAACATAGGCAGAATACTCTATGACATAAATCTCAGCAAGATCCTTTTTTACCCACCTCTTAAAGTAAGGGAAATAAAAACAAAAATAAACAAATGGGACCTAATGAAATTAAAAGCTTTGCACAGCCAAGGAAAACATAAAAAAATGAAAAGACAACCCTCAGAATGGGAGAAAATATTTGCAAACAAAGTAACTGACAAAGGATTAATCTCTAAAATATACAAGCATCTCATGTTGCTCAATATCAAAAAAAACCAAACAACCCAGTCCAAAAATGGGCAGAAGACCTAAATAGACATTTCTCCAAAGAAGACATACAGATGGTCAAAAAACACATGAAAAGATGCTCAACATCACTAATCATTAGAGAAATGCAAATCAAAACCACAATGAGGTATCACCTCACACTGGTTAGAATGGCCATTATCAAAAAATATAGAAACAATAAATGCTGGAGAGGGTGTGGAGAAAAGTGAACCATCCTGCACTGTTGGTGGGAATGTAAATTGACACAGCCACTATGGAGAACAGTAGAGAGGTTCCTTAAAAAACTAAAAATAGAACTACCATATGACCCAGCAATCCCACTACTGGGCATGAGACATGTACCACAATGTTCATTGCAGCACTGTTTACAATATCCAGGACATAGAAGCAACCTAAATGTCCATCGACAGATGAATGGGTAAAGAAGATGTGGCACATATGTACAATGGAATATTACTCAGCTGTAAAAAGGAACGAAATTGAGTTATTTGTAGTGAGGTGGATGGACCTAGAATCTGTCATACAGAGTGAAGTAAGTCAGAAAGAGAAAAACAAATACTGTATGCTAACTCATATATATGGAAATTTGAAAAGCGGTACTGATGAACCTAGTGGCAGGGCAGGAATAAAGACGCAGACCTAGAGAATAGACTTGAGGGCACAGGGGTGAAGGGGAAGCTGGGATGAAGTGAGAGAGTAGCATTGACATATACAGATTACCAAATGTAAAATAGATAACTAGTGGGAAGCAGTCACATAGCACAGGGAGATCAACTCAATGCTTTGTGACGACCTAGAGGGATGGGATAGGGAGGGTGGGAGGGAGGCTCAAGATGGAGGGGATATGGGGATATATGTATACATATAGCTGATTTTCTTTGTTGTACAGCAGAAACTAACACAATATTATAAAGCATTTATACTCCAATAAAGATGTGAAAAAAACGTTTCCCATTTGTTTCATCTTATTTCCAATGATAAACATAGATTTCAAGAATTAAGTTTAGAAAAGTCTCTTTTCATCTCATAAATTTGAAACATTTCCTCATTTACTCTCAAAGTTTAGTGTTTATGAATCCTTTATATCTATCTGCTTTTCTATTATATGGTATATTTTAATTCACATATTATTCTTATATTTAAACTATATATGCTATTTTAAATTTAAACTTAATTTTATATTTATATTTAACCTCTTATACTACTTACTACATTGATATCCAGAACATCTAGGAAATGCTTTAACAGACTTTTCAAATAATATATTTTAATCATATATTTTATTCCTCCTAGATACAAGATTAATCAAGGCATCTTCCTGATTATTTTAGCCACAATATAATTTTCAACCTTGCTCTGAAAGGTACAAGATTTTCACTTATCTCACAGATAGTCCAAGTGTTTGATCACTGTGAAAATGTAAAGCTTTTATAATAGGAACTCCCTATTGCAGTATAGAATTAAATTTGCATAAGAACAGGTGACTTACTTTTTCCTACACTGCTTTTTCCTCCTCTGTGGTAGACAGAATAATGTCCCCTCCACAAAAAGTCCATGTCTTAGTCTCTAGGACCTATGAATACCTTTCCTTACACGGCAAAAGGGACTTTGCAGATATGATTAAATTAAAATTTTTGAGATTTAGGAGATTATTATAGCTTATCTAAGTGGGCCCAATGTAATCATAGATGTCCTCAAGGGTGGAAAAGAGAGGGAGAAAAGAAGGTCAGAATGATGCAATGTGAAAAGTGCATTACTTTCTGTTGCTGATTCTGAAGATGGAGGAAGGGGGCCATGAGCCAAGGAATGTGGGCTGCCTCTAGGACGTGGAATAGGCAAGGGAATGGATTCTCCCCTGGAGCCTTCAGAAGTGGGGGGTAGCCTTGCTGGCACCTTGATTTTAACCCAGGGAGACCCATTTCAGACTGCTAACCTACAGAACTGTGCGATAATAAATTTATGTTATTTTAAGCCACTAAGATTATAAGTAATTTGATACAGCAGCAATAAGAAACTAATATTCCTCCCTTCCTTCTTTATATTTTAGCAAATATCTATTAAGCATATTAGACATTGGAAATGAAAAGAAAACTCAGTTAGAAGATTGAAAGTATTGTTGCTCTTTCTCCTATTTTAAAATTTAGAACTTCTGTATGATCCAGTGATTCCAGTTCTCGGTATTTTTTTTTGAAGAAAATAAAGAGACAAATTTTAAAAGATATGTGCACCCCTATGTTCATTGCAGCACTATTTACACTAGCCAAGATATGGAAGCAACCCTTGTGTCTATTGATAAATGAATGGATAAGGAAGATGTGGTTAATGGAATATTAACCATAAAAAAGAATGAGATCTTGCTATTTCTGATGACATGGATGGACCTAGAGGGTATTATGCTAAATGAAATAAGTCAGAGAGAAAAAGACAAATACCATATGATTTCATTTCCATGTGGATTCTAAAAAGCAAAACAAAAGAAGAAACATAACAAAATAGAGACAGACTCATAGATAGAGAGAACAAACTGGTGGTTGCCCAAGGGGAGATAGGTGGGGGGGTGGTGAATGAAATAGGTGAAGGGGATTAAGAGGTACAAACTTCCAGTTAGAAAATAAATGCATTACAGTGATACAATGTACAGCATAAAGCATATTGTGAATAATACTGTAATTACTTTGTATGGTGACAGATGATAACGAGACTTATAATGCTGATCATTTTGTAATGTATAACAATATCAAATCACTGTGTTGTACACCTGAAACTAATATAAGATTGTAAGTCAGTTATACTGCAATTAAGATATTTTAAATAAATAAAATAGAGAACTGAAATAATAGAACATAAAATATTTAATGATTCCCAAGAAAATGTTCCAGACATTGTAACTTTGAATCTAGAGCTTAAAATGTCATGCCATCTCTCACCACTAAATATTATCACTGATGCAAAAATATTCTAGTAGTATTATTTTACTTGAAAGATAAAGAAAGAATTCTTTGTGGATGTGGATACATAAATTAATCACCTTTCAGGGGGAAAACATTAGGCTGGCCTCAGACTTTGTCACAGCAACATTAGATGCTAGAAGCAAGTCCTGTAAAGTCCTGAAGGAAAGACAAGGTAAACCAAGAATTTTATATAAAGCCAAACAATCATTCAAGTATACAGTGAACAAACAGACATCTTGACATGCAATCATTAGGAACTATGAATCCCACAATCCATTTAAAAGATACTAGAGGACAAATTTCAGCAAACCAAGTTTTAAATGAAGAAAATAGAGCAAATGGACTACCAGGGAATTCATTTAATCATAAGACTAAGACTAAATCAAATACCAACCAAACCCTGAAAATGTAGGAATAATATAAGTAACATTCAGGAAAGGAAGAAGGAGAAAAGGTGGAAAGTAGTATAAATATACTGATAATCTTTACAGCCAGTATCAAAGATATTATTATAGACCAATAAAGCAAGTAACAGAAGTGAAGATATATTTAAAGCTACAAAAATAAACACTAACAAAATAATGTAAGTAACTAAATTTTGGGTGGTGAAGAGGAAGAAGAGGAATGGGGAAGAAGTGAAAACATATTACTTTCAACATTGCTTATAGCAAGGAGTAGTAATTAATTGTACTGATATAAATTATGGCACATCCATAAAATGGAATGATATGAAACCATTAAAAAGATTAAGGTTGCTTTACAAGTGTGGATATCACTTCCAAAATAGACTAAATTTAAAAAGCAGTATAGTGTGTAAAAAGTAGAAAGAATACATTTATATAAGTTGGTATGGTAAGACTCATAGGCACAGGTATATGATTTCCTCCTGGTACTTGAAGCCTTGTGGGTGGGAAGTAGTCCTTACTTTTGAATTTTGTATCTTGTGTCTATATTACCTATTTAAAAAATATATACTGTTATTTCTTTTGCAAAAAAAAAGAGTTGGAATCCTGATTTTTTGCCCTCCGGAGTTTCACACTCCTTTAAGGTGAAACAGACAAACAGATAACTCTAAACAATGAGGCAAGTGCTATAAAATAGAAATGTACAAGGTGCTTTGGGGAAACATAAGAAGCTTAATTACTCCTGGAGGGGTTAGAGAAGCTGAGTCTTGAATGGAAAGAAGAATGATTTGAGATATTTATAAAACAGAGTCAATCAATATTACTTAGTGACCGCTTGAGGTGTAATGTGAGGCTGCAAAAGAAGTAAAAAATGACTCACTGGTTCTGGTTCCAGCCACTCGGTGGCTTGCAGGGCCATTCATTTTTAGCTCAGCAAACATTTATTACTACCTCACTATGTTCCAAGCACCATGTTGAGCTTTGAGGATTAGAAGTTAGATAAGAAATGCTTCCTACCCTCAAGGAATGTGAAGCAGTGTAGCAGATGGCTATGATGGCCTCAGTTATCCACCCTTCCCTTTGCAGCACCCTCCCATCATGGACAGATCACCCTGTCCTGTCCCTAAACATGGGACCCAACCCAGTGACTCAGCTGGGGCAATGACATGTTAGCAGACAGGACACAGAGGTTGGGGTCCCAGTAAGCCATCGACCTGAGCAAGTCACAAGAGCCTCTCTGAGCCTTAAAATGTTCATCCATTAGGTGAAGTGATTGGATCACATGATCCTCTAAATCACTTCTGGGTGGAAAGTTGTAAAAATCCATTGTTTTTATCTTGGCTAGCATGAACCACAATGGCAAAAATGACTAAAAGAGGGAGATCAAAGAAATTTATTTTTGCATGTGGGTGAAAATTTTGGTCTTCCTGAGACATGGAGGAACAACCAATTTAACTGAATTGTGCTTTTGTTGTGATTCCAACCACATGAAATCAGTGAAGGAAAGAAAAGAACATTGAGTCTTGTTGAACGTGCAATTGATATTTATATTGTAAGTTAATGTATTTTTCTAATCTTGTTGCTGCATAACAGAGATGGTAGGAACAAATCAATGTATTTTTTAAAAAAGCTGATTTGTTCACATTGAAAAAATGGAGAGAAACATAAAATCATGCAATTAGGCCAGCAGTTTAGCAGCCTCATTAAGTGGTGTGTATATTTTCCATACGCTCTCATTTCATTTTGTGTAATCTTGCCATAAACATCAAGTAGGTGGGAACCAGTGCACTCATTTATAAACCATATCCCATAGGTCAAATGCTGACATCCATATTTGAAGCTTTCTAATTTAAATCTAACAGCACATATTCCTTACACGTCAAGGAAAAGATTACAAATGTTTTGGCATCAGAAAAGAATAATTTAATTGTCCTTTGACTTACTTGGGAAAAACCCTTTTTTATCCAGAAATATGTCATAAATTAATTTGCACTTTTACATAAAACACTGAGGAATTCACTTTACCATGTCACAAAATAATCTTTATTGTCACAAAATTATCCATTAAATATGGAGTACTTAGTATACTACTGTCCTAGTAATAGGGAATACACAAGGAAGTGGGATGAGAGTGTAGGATCGGCTTTCAAGGACTTTCAAGTACACTTTTAAAAAAATCCCTGTAAAATTTTACCATCACAATAGATTGGATAAATACGTTTTGATACATTCATACAAGGATGTACAATGCAACAATAAAAAGGAATAAACTATAGGTACAAGCTGCAAATTGGATGAATCTCACAGACGTAATAATTATGACATAATAATTATCGAAAGAAGCCAGGCAGAAGAGCACATTCTGCATGATTCCATTAATATGAAGTTCAAAAACAAAGAAGACAATTCTATGGTGTTAGAATAGTGATTAGTACCTGTGGTGGTGATGATGGTGGTGGTGGTGATGGTGGTGGTGTGTGTGCATGTGTGGTATTGACTGGGAGGGAGTATGAAGGAACTTGTTGGGGTACAGAAAATGTTGATCCTGGTGGTAGTCATATAGGTATTTATATAAGTGAAAATTCCTCAAGATCTCATTTAAGACTTTAAATATATATATATATATATATATATATATATATATATATATATATATATATATATTTATTTATTTATTTATTGGTTGTGTTGGGTCTCAGTTGCGGCACGCGGGGTTCTTTGCAAAGTGTGGGCTCTTTGTTGTGGCGTGTGGGCTTCTCTCTAGTTGTCGCGTTCAGGCTCCAGAGCGTGTGGGCTCTGTAGTTGAGGCACGTGGGCCTTCTAGTTGTGGCACGTGGGCTTAGTTGCCCCGCGGCATGTGGAATCTTAGTTCCCTGACCAGGGATCGAGCCTGCATCTCCTTCATTGCAAGGCAGATTCTTAACCACTGGACCACCAGGGAAGTCCTTCATGTAAGATTTTCATGCTTTATTGCATATTTTATACTTCCATAAAAACTATTATCACCATCATCATCACCATCAACACCACCATCATCATCACACAGCGGGTTTGAACCTCTATATTCTAGTAAAATTCTAAGACTAGATCACACATGGAAAATTCTATTCTCAAGTCAAGTTGTTTGGAATGCAATTAAACGCTCTTCTCTACTTTTCTTCCTATCTTCCCTTTACACTCCAATCAACAATTGATTTGGGACTTTCCTGGTGGTGCAGTTGTTAAGAATCCGCCTGCCAATGTAGGGGACATGGGTTCGAACCCTGGTCCAGGAAGATCCCACATGCCGCAGAGCAACTAAGCCCGTGCACCACAACTACTGAGCCTGCACTCTAGAGCCCATGAGCCACAACTACTGAGCCCACGTACTGCAACTACTGAAGCTGCACGCCTAGAGCCCGTGCTCCGCAACAAAAGCCACCACATGAGAAGCCTGCACACTGCAATAAAAAGTAGCCCCACTCGCCACAACTAGAGAAAGCCTGCACGCAGCCAGAAAGACCCAATGCCGCCAAAAATAAATAAGTGAATTAATTAATTAATTTTAAAGAGTTTTAAAAATTGATTTAACAGAAAGTTTAGTGTTTTGTTCTTTTTTTTTTTTTTCCAACTGCCATTGTATTCTACATAAACTGAATCCTTAGGCAATTTTCTTGATTATCATTCTTTTTGGTTCTCAGTGTCCCTAACAAGTTTTAGTGGAACAAGATACACAGGTTAGGGAGGAGACATCCTGGGGCAGAGACAGCCCATGTCAGGTTGCTTTGTGTGCTGCCCACTTTTCAAAGATTATGTCCTTAATTAAGGCAAACTGGACAAATGGGCCAGTGGTGATTTTTTTCATTTCCAAAGACCGCACATAAAGGGCTAGGTGGAAGTTGCGATTAATGTACCACTTTAAATCAGGACAAGAGTTGTACTGCCCTTTCTCTAAAAAGAATGCAATGTGATCTTTTGCAAACACAGGTGTGACTATTAACTTAAAGGTCCTCATTTTCTCATATCCTCTACATGTTGTTTCGTATAAAGCAACAATAACACATAGGCTTTATAAAAAATTGAGATAAGGAACTGAATGTTAATTCTTGTAACAAGATGTTGCCCCAGAACTGAAAACTAGAGCCTTTTAAGTACAAAGACATGTTCAGGTATCCACATTCTTGAGAAGGAACTGGGTCTAGGCATCCCCTTGTGACGGAAATAGCTCCATCTTATCTGCCTCCTTCCCTACCAACTTTTTAGGCTGGCCAGGATGGGCAATTTTCTCTAGTTTCTCTGTACTTCCAGCGGACACTGTAGAAGGCTGTTGGGCTCACTTTCCTGTAGGTGCCCCACTCTACAGTGGCCTGCCTGGCATGTGAGCCCCAGCAGTAAGATGCACTGGGCTCAACCGCCATGGAGAGAACCATGGGGCTTGGAATAAAAGGAGAAGAGCTAGAGGGAAGGGACTTGTGGGAGGTCCAGAAGGACCCTCCAAGGGCCTCACTATGTCCTCCACAGCAGAAAGCTTGCTCTGGGGACACCTGCCCCAGTGTCACTGGTCTCTTAGCCAGAGAAGCAGCCACAGTGAGCCAAGCAAGGACCACGATGGCCGCAAGGATAGACACTCATCCCTTTCCTTCCTCTTTCCTGCTCTACGCCGGAGGAACTAGGCCTTGAAGGTCAGGTGGCAAGGGCAAGGGACAGGAGAGAAAGTGTTTAAGGGCTAGATCCTGTGCCACCAGCCTTCCACTTCAAGGAGTAAAGGATCCAGCTAGAGCCTGTAATGGGGACTAGATTGGATTTAAGTCGAGTCTGAGGTTGAAGACTTAAAAGTCTAAGTTTTAGAACTGAAAATGATAAAATCTTCCCATGTAGAACCACTGCTGTGTCCTTTTAATGGGCTCCCTGTTTGTACTCTTGTCCACATGGGCATTCTCAATGAAAGCTCTCTATACTGTCAACCAGATCGTGTCCCCACCCTGTTCTACACCTTCCAATGGCCTTCCATCACACTTAGACGAAAGCCCAAAGTCCTTTCTATGGCCTTCCACGGTCTGGCTCCCTGCTGCCTCTGTGACCCCAATTCCACCCACTCTGTGTCTCGGTCTGCCAGTCTGGCCTCTTTTCTGTTTCTTGAGCATGCCTAATACACTCGTGTCTCAGGGCTTTTGCTGTTCCCTCTGCTGGAAACACTGTTCCCCAGATGTGCACGTCTCTCTCTTTATTCCCATCTCTGCTCAAATGCTGCGTCCTCAGAGAGGCCGTCCCTGATCCCTGTCTAAAATAGCAGTCCCCTGTCCCACCTCAAAAATCCTTTTGCTTTTCCTTTCTGTCATAGTTCTCAGCACTACTTGATGGCATACACTTTTAATATGCTATTTATTGTTTGTCTCCGCTTATAATATCTAGCTTGATAGGGGTAATGATTTTGTCTCTTTTGTTTATCTCAGTGTCCTGGGCAAAAAAAAAAAAAAAAGAGCCTGGCCCATAAAAGGTTTCAAAAATGTTTGTTGAGTGAATGACTGTCTGAAATGTTATTAAAGAGAAGAAAAGACAACTTCAAAAGAATCGAATTGAACTTTGTACTTCAAAATAACATTTAACTATTTAAACCCTCTAAATTGAGGTTCCTTAATAAACTCAATATTAAAGACCTAGCAAAACAGAAAATGACTGCTGTGATTTGGTTTACCAATATGTAAAACTAAGATAGGCTTAATCTATGACACTCTGAGTGAACCCTAGGGCAGGGGGGTTACTTTTATGGAAGGCGGTGTATGTAGTAGATTCGGGGGGAAAAAAAAACAAACACCAAAACATAAAACCTCACTACTTTGTTCTCCTCCCATCAGAAATTGAAGTTCACTATTTTTCCATACTTTGAGTCTGGACATGACCATGTGGCTCCCTTTGATCAATAGGACCTTAGCAAACGGAGGTATGAAATGCTGCTGTAAACTAAGGCTTGCCTTCCTTTGCTTTTGGGAGCCAGGAGCTCACCGTATAAAAAAGCCATATGGAGAAAACACCCTGTCATCCTAGCCATCGGGACGAGGATCCAAACTCCACGTGTCCATCTGCATGAGTGGAGCCAGCAGAAAACAACAGACGACTGCTCTGCTGATTGTACGAATAGTTGTTGCTTTAGGCCACTAAGTTTGGTGTAGTTTTTACACAGCAAGGGCTAACTGATATACTATAATTGGAAGTACTATGTACTAAATTACGTTCCACTGTTAAAACAGTCAAGAGACATAGACGACAGCTTCTAGCTCATCTGCCTATGGCTGGTACGCAGAGAATACAGGAACTTACACAGGAAGTCCTCCAGAACTGGGTTCAAAACTAGCTACATTACTTATTGGCTGTGTGAGCAGTTGGCTGGGGCAAACTGCTTAGCCCTTCTAAAACTTAGTTAAATATAAAATAGAGAACAGGCCTAAAATACTGACCCAACCTCAAAGTCTGATCTGAGGACCATGCTGTGCATGGCACTCGAGCTTGTCAGAAATGCAGAATCTCAGGCCCACCCCAGACCTGCTGAATCAAAATCTGCACTTTAACAAGATCTCCATGTGACTTGTGTGCACATTACAGTTTGAGGAGAGCGGTCATAGTACCCTGTCTTCACTCAAGATCACCACATCTTGAAGACTCCAACAGTGAAGAGCCCCACAGCTTTTCCCTGGGATCTTGCAGGGAAACTCAGTCTAGGCTATTTTTCTTGGCTTCTTCAAAAGGCTCGGTGGCTTCTAGCTTTTCTCGGGCTCGGCCAAGATTGCAGTTTAGCGATTTAGCTGAGGAGTTGTCACCGGGCCCTCAGCCTCCTCCCACTGAAGGATGCCCAGTTGGTAAACTTTTTTTTTTTTTTGGCGGGCCTCTTACTGTTGTGGCCTCTCCCGCTGCGGAGCACAGGCTCCCGACGCGCAGGCTCAGCGGCCATGGCTCACGGGTCCAGCCGCTCAGCGGCATGTGGGATCTTCCTGGACCGGGGCACGAACCCGTGTCCCCTGCATCGGCAGGCGGACTCTCAACCACTGCGCCACCAGGGAAGCCCTCAGTTGGTAAACTTTTGATCACCCTCCTCTTTGCTCTGCCTGAAAAAGGCCAGGATGTGTCAAGAGAATGAGCCTTTTGCATCTACATCTGCCTCTAGTCCTCGGGGCCTGGCTATTGTTTGCGCCCACTTCCCCCCTCCACTCCCCACCGCTCAGTAGCGGCCAGGCTCGCTCTTTCCTCCTGGCCAGACGGACCAGCTCCTGTGGCTGAGCATGCCCAGTTCAGCTGCTAGCGTGGCCCCGGTCCCCAGTGCGCAGGTGCCACGTCTCCGGGTTTTGGTGGCCGCCGGCCCGGAGGAGGAGGCGGAGTGGCTTCGGGGAGGAGGGAGCCCTCCCTGGAGGGAGTCCTGGAGCCTCACGGTACGAGGGTCCACACAAAGGGTGATGCTAAAGGGAACACCATTAGGGTCTAAATGCGTGGGTGACTCGGAGTCACCTGGGCCGAGTTAGGGCCGAAAACTGGCTGGAGCTGCGCCCCAGCATCCCAGGGACCAAAGTCTGGGGGGTTTGGGTCTCTGAGGTTGCACATGGGGGAAGACTTTTTGGAACCACTTAATCTTTCTGTGGCTCAGTTTAAGCCTCCGGGGTTAGGGGGGGGAGATAGTAGTACCTGCTTTGGAAGATTGTTTTAAGGATTACAGGAATAAAAAGCGTTTATGACAGTGCCTGAAGCACTGTAAGCGCTTTATGTGTTTATTAAACAAAATATAAACAAATAAACACCCCACCCCCGCCAAAGGCTTTGGGTTGTCAGCTTTCGCCAGTCCTGACCCCTCTCCACTCTTTAACCCCCACCTTCGCCCCAGGGCCCACAGCCGGCTGCGCGTCTCGCATCGGAGAGGGGTGTCCCCCACCCCTTACAGGTGCTGCTCGCGAGGCGCCACGCTGTGCGTCCCCCGACCCCAGGCGCGGGACACGCGCGGGGGCGCCGGGACCCCAGGGGGCGGCCGGAGAGATCCCCGAGGAGCGCGCTGCGGGGCGGCTTCCCCGGGCGCCCCACCTACCATTTCCCGGCGCAGCCCTCCATTCAGCCCGGCCGCCACCCCTGGCGCCCCCTCCCCGCCCCGCTGGCTCGCGGCCGGCCAGGCCCCTGCCCACCCCCAGCCCGGCCGGGCGCGCCGCACTGGGCATGCTCCGTAGCCCGGGCAGGTTGGGGCTGCGAGGCGACAGCTCTGGCTCCAGAGCCGGGAGGCGAGAACGAGGAGGGAGACTCGGGGGCTGGGAAGGAGGGAGCGGCCGGCCGCGAGGCCCGGAGCCGGGACACGCCGAGCCCGGCGGGCGGGCGGGCGCGGCGGGCCGGCGGTGCCTCGCTGCTTGCCCAGGGCGCGCCCGCGGAGACCCCCGCCGGGGGCTGAGGTGAGACCCTAGCGCCCTGGAGGCAGGGGGCGGGGGCGGGGCGGGGGCGGGGCGGGGGGCGGGCCCGCGCGCCAGGAGGGGGCTCGGCGGCCGGCGCTTTCTGTGGGGAGGGGGTTGGTGGCGCCGGGAGCAGTTAGTGAGCCGCACCGCAAACAACAGCTCACACACACACACACACACACACACACACACACGCGCGCGCGCGCGCACAGTCGCGCGCGCACCCACTGGGTCTCCAGGCGGCGGCCGTGGCCGCATCCTCGGCAGCAGCTCCAGGCAAAGTGACAGGTAGGAGAAGGCTTTCCGGGTCCCGCCCGAGGATGCTCCGGCCCGCCCGGGCCCGCTGGGCTTGTTTGCTCCCGGCGGGTGCGTCCCGGACGCGCGCCCGCGCGCGCTCACCGAGATGCCCAGCCCCGGAGCCGGTGCAGGTGCCGGTGCCAGGCGCCCGGCGCGCGCGGGAGGCGGGGGTCCCCGCCGCCACCCCCTTCCCCTGTACTCATCGCCCGCTGGGTTTCCTTAGACTCAGTCCAGACGTTCGCCGCTTCTGGCTAGAAATAGCTCGGCTCGACGTGAATATTATTTTGGTTGGAAATAGTTGGCACCGTGCAACGCCATGTAAATGTGTATGCGTGTGACTCTTCTTACCTCTTTTGGGGAAATAATAGAAATGATTGACCATTTCCACTTCAGACAACACTGACAGGCTGGCACTCTTTGGGGGCAGTGTTCCAGCCTCCTAAGAGCATACAAATGATGGAGACTAAAGGTTGTCTTATTTTCAGAATTTTGAAGTTGCCTTTTCCGTAACTAATTAGACCCTGTCTACATCGTACAATACTTCGGACTGTAGACTTTGTAGGCAGTGCTGTTACAGAAGTATGGAAATACGGAGTTCTTCAATTTCCCAGTGTGTCTCAGTGCAACTTAATCTAGAATCATAAAACTAGCATTTTTTTTCTAGAGAAAAATGCAAATGCACATTGTAGTTTCATAAATGTGCATGTGTTTGGGAGATGACCCTCTGACTTTTTTTTTTTCTTTATGACTCTTGAGGTGATTCTACCTATTGTTCTAAAGCACATGTTTGAAATTTAATTCTGGCCAAAACGTCCAAGGAAGGTCACTATTTTTACCGTAAATGTGATACGTGGTGGCCTGTAAATTAAGTTACGAGTGTGTGGAGATAGCTGTTTAATAATTCTGTTTCGTTAGCAATAATGTCATTCAAACTTTAGCTATATAACATCTAAAATAGAGTTATTTCCCCTTTAAAGAGAAATCAGGTTCATAAAGTAGACTGATGAGTAAAAGCAACTAGTGACTTTATCTGGGCAGTCTATCTACAAGGTTAATAAGGTGTCCGAGGAACTGTATTCTTCAGAAAAGAAACATAGTGTGTGTGTGTGTGTGTGTGTGTGTGTGTGTAAAATTTTAACTTTATCCTTTTTGTTTTTTCAAGACTCTTGGTTTCAAAAATATATGCTTGAACCGAGAACCTAATATTTTGTGTGCTTCAAACTTCAGTGGCCTAAGTTATTAGAATCATGCAGAAGGACAAAAATGTAGCTGGGCAGGGGCATGTGATTTAATCTGCCCTTATCCGCGTTATGTAATCTAGAATGCTGTGTTTTGATAGGGCAGTCTTGCGTATTTTTCAGCTGGTGTTTTTATCTATTATGTCATCTTCCTTTTGAAGTTTAATAAATGATGGCCATCTTGAAAGAACACCTGTTTTCATAAAAATTCACTTTTTAAGCAGAATAACCTTTTTTATTGACATTTTTATGGACAGGAGAGACTTTGCTGCCATAACTAGTAACCCTTTGAGTGTAACTTGTTATAACACATCTATGGTAGCCCATATTAGATTACTGATTATACTTTCCTACAACTATATTATTATTCAGCCATCTCAACTTAGTTTTGATTTAGCTTTGATATCACTACCTAGCTCTGAATTAATCGCTGGTGAAAATGCTATTCTACACGTAACTGTCAAAACAGAATTTCTAAGACTCCATTTGATCACTGGGTACACATTGATATGTATTGGGATAATGCTACCTTTATTTTACAAATGTACACCCACACAGAGAGCTTTGTTCTAAAATACTCTTTTTCAAGTTTAAAATTGGTGTGCCTGAAAATGTGATTGACGTTAAACTACTTCTACGCCCTGGAATCTTGAGGAGGTGTGTTTTTGCCTAATGAGATAGTGAAATAGGGAAGTTTAAAAAGTGTTAAGGGTTACCAGAATGATTTTGCAGAAATGGAGTTTTAAATCTGTATCACCTCTTTGAAATATTTCATCCCCAGCAGAGACTTAGCCAGTGCTTTTGACCCTGCTATTTTGTCTTAAGAACAAATCCAACATCTTTAGATTAATGCGTACTGCTGATTTTGGCAACGTGGGACAGTTATATTTGGCAATCCAAATGAACATGGTATTTTCCTAGGATACTAGTAAATTCACTTTGGGGTTTGATTTGTTAAGAATTGAAATGATGTCTAAGGCTTGCCTAATATTCAGCCCTAACCCATCTTCCAAGTTAAAATTGAGGTAAAAGTGAGCTTTAGTGCTGTTGTCTTGTTTTCCATGAACCCATCAGATGACATGCCAATTTGTGAAAAGATGTGATAGATAAGTCTGCTTCTGGATTTTGTGTCTGCATTTTTTCCCCCAAACTTTCAGATGTAGCTGGCAAACTTAAATTACCTAATTCCTTCATTCTATCAATTATTTCTGTGGATTATTTTTTTAAATACATTAGTAATTAGCTGCTGAGTTTATTTTTTACTTTAAAAACCTTGTGTTGAGAATAAATTTGATCTTTTGTGGATCACAGCCCTTATGTAATATAGTCACAGGAAAGAAAGATTATGTATTTCTTACATTCTCCACAAATGTCTTTAATAGTGAGCTCAAGTATCTTGGGGGAGGTAAAAATATTCTTTGAAACTTAAACTTATTTTGCAGACCGTGACTGAATTTTTCGTCGTTTGTGACCACTCGTAAAGTAAGGATGAAACAGCGTGTTTATTAGCACGAAGGACCCAGGTCTTTAATAAGCCATCTATCACAGTGAGTCCTGTAAAACCAAGAACTTGTGTGTTTGATATGCAGAATGAGGTCAAGGACTAATGGAGACGCTTTAATGATCACAGTTAGTATATTTCATGTCCAGACTGAAGTTTCTAAAATAGTTGCTGTTCACCATGTAATGTGAATTTGTGGGTCTTATTAGTGCCTGCCAAAAAGACTTACCCACCTATCAGGAAATTAAGACGGCTCTTCATCGCTGAGTTTCTGTGGTTTTACTATCTATGAGGACACTCAGTAATTCTCAGTACTGTCCATTCTGCACTTTTCTATTTCTCTGTAATATTTAGGAGCTAAAATAACCTTGTGTAGGTCATTCCTCAATATTTGTTTTTCTGTTTCATAGTTTTTCTTTTGATCAAGCCTCCTCCTTGGAAGTAGAAATACTTCCTCAAGGTGTAATATTACTTATCTAGTTATGCCTTAGAAAGAGATACGTTTTTGCACATTCACAGGCTGGGACGCTTTAAATCACCAGATATATAAATGGGCTTACTTCACCCCCGGGGAAGGAGAGCTGGGTGGAAATGCATCACCAAGTAGATGAGTGAGAAGTTTGCATTGTCCTTGCTGAATGACGCCTGCTTTTAAAATTCACCCCAGAGTCACTGGGAGATCCTTATGTTCAAGAGGATGAAGGGCCAGCAGAGGTTTTGCTTTCTCTGTGTGAACTCCATCTACTTTCCTTTTCTTTGCGGAATCAAAAATAGATGAAAGGGACATAAATCAGAAGACGGTTTTTCTCTGCACACCCCTTTGCCTACTACCTGAAAACCTTCAGTGAGAAGGTCGCATACCATGTGACTGCAAGATAGTGTTATCTTATCCCCTTGACCAGGAGTCTCCTTTAGGGCCCTTGTCCCCTAATCCTTTGGTGTGCAGAGGGCTGGGAAATTCCACCTCTGTCCACCGAGCCACTCTGGGGGCAGTCAAATAATTGCTTTAAGATACAGTGCCCTTGCTATAGCACTCTTCTCCTCCTGAATAATTAGAGGAGGTGGTTGGCTCCCTGATATGAATGAAGTAGCCATTTCCTCAGAGCAGGAGGAAGACAGTAACTCGAGGGAACTAATTATAAGCAGCTCATCCAGAGAGAAGAGAACACAGACCACTAGATTTACACTTAACATCTGTGCTGTCTCTCCCAGGACAGGAGCTCTTCACCTCAGAACCACCCTCTAATGGCCTAATGATGGCATTTGGTAGGTCCATCTAGCTGGCAAATACATCTTTATTTTCACTTACTTCCAAATGACAATTAGAGCAGGTATTAGAGTCACTGATGAGTCTCGGCATTTAATGGGTTGTAAAAGGAAGCATGTACATTACTATGTGTGCCTTAAATTTTTTTTTTGGTAAGTATATTTCAATATAAATGGTTTCTTCTGTACTTAATTTTATACATTTCAAAATATTTTGCTGAGAAGGGTCTGTAGGATTCATCACATTGAAGGGGGGTCTGCGACCCACTCAAGTTAAAGGACCACTGCTCTCGAGATGCTTCCTCTTGGAGGCAGCTGGCGGCGGCAGGGGGCGGTAAGTTGGGGTTTGCTTTCAACAGTGTAAAGTTGCTGGGACCTTCGGGTATTGGAATCAGGTGGACCCAAGCTTGAATCCTGACTATGTCATGTGTTAGTGGGTGACTCTCGAGTGTCTGTTGCCCCATCTGTAAATGAGGAGGAAAACCCTATAAGGCAGAAGTGCCCTGCGGTGTCGTGTGAATGATGCCAGCTGTTGTGTTACTGCTGCTATTGCTACAAATGCTCTTGGCTACTAGTATGACTATTCACCCCCTTGTTCTCCTCCTCCATAGGGGGCAAAGGCCAGTGTCCTATCCATACAAAGCAGGCTGTGCCAATTCCTATAAAGCTTTTAACAAGGGACACTTGCCCTGCCCCTCTACTAGCACAGAAGTTCTAGTTACCTTTTAGGGCTATTGTGAATGCCAGATCTTTCCCTGGACTTGCCTGACTCTGCGACTGCAGTTGGACAGAGGGGTCTCACGTTAACTCAGCCCTAACTGCCTCGAAGTTCTGTGACTGGGGGGTTTTGAAGAACTCAGTGAGCTGGAAGCTATCCCCAGGGCATCTGTGTCTCCCAGCCAGGCTTTGAAAAAAGACCATATGAAGCCAGTTAGGCCTGGAAGGAGAGTGGCATCTGCCAGAATAATTTGGGGATCTGTGATGTTTACGGGGAGGTGTCATGACTCCTGTTTCCCCACGGGCTTCCGCGGGCACACTGATGGCGACAACAGTTACAAAACCACAGATGTATTAAAATGTGCCACTTTATTGAACTCTCCCTACAGCTTTTCCTGGTGGTTCCTAATAGTATCTCCATTTTACATATGGGGAAACTGAGGCTGGGAAAGGTGAAGTTATTCACTTCAGGGAGGGAAAGTTAGAGATGGGAAGTCAAACCCATGTAGGCTGACACCAGAACTCCAACTTCTAACCACTGTGCTGTGTTACCTGCCACTCAGGTACATGCTGCCAAGAGGTTTGCTACAGTGAAAACTTTTGAGACCATTATTTTAAGTGACGGGGCTGAGGTGTGACAGAGAAGCTTCTGGCAACCCTGACTTGACCACAGAATTGAAATGGGAAGTTGAAGATAAAACCACTTGCCCTTATCTAATCCTAGATGCTTTTGTTTCTGCAGATATATGGGCCAGAAGTCTGAGAGGGAGGTTACTAAATGCTGCTCCAGGGTAGGCTAAAAACTAATTTAGTTTTCTGAAGGGCCAGCCCTTCCTGGGTGAGGTTCCTCATGGTTTCAATCAGGTGTGACCCACTCTGATTCCTCTGAGGGCCAGGTAAGCATCATGGGGCTGCCCAGGTGTCAGCCCCTTTAGGGGATGGGGAGGCCATGTGCATCGGGAGCTCTGCCCTGACCCTTCCTGGGGGGCGGGTCTATTAGATTTCTGCCAGGTGGGCATGGGGCTCAGGGTTGCCAGCACCTCTCCATTTTCAAGAGAAGCATGAAATACAGATTTCTTTAAAGCGTGAGATATCATTGCAAAAACTTTAGAAATAATTACAGTAGAAACAAACATGTCAGCCCATGGGCTGCCCAAACAAAACACGTTTGTGGAACATATTCGGCTCATGAGCTCCCACTTTGAGCTTTTGTCAGCTGTAAGTGCTTGGAAACCTTGTGAACTAGTGTTGTCTTGATTAAGTAAGCATGGTGCCTTCTTTATTTAGGCTTTTCTTTTCTTCCCCCTGTTAAATTTCTTACAAAGGTGGTTATGGCCATTTGTTTCCAGTGGACGTTCGTTTCAGAGTCTGAATTTCTGCCTGTTTTTCCCCTCCCTCATTTTTCTAAGATGTTAGCAAGTCTGCAGAGTTGAAGGAGGAAGGCCAGGGCTTTCTCTCCTATTTTGCAGACTCCTTTGAAATAAGACCACCTAAGTGTGGAGAAATGCGTGACTCCATTTATGGGGACGTGGAGGGTCTGTTGTGTACATCACTGATCTGAACTCTAACCAGTCACAAAATGTCCCCCCTGCTATTTGGTAGTTGCTGGGTTTGTCCTGGACATACAGAATGTAGATCTGTTTCTGCAGGTCGGTGTTTCAACATGCAATCTACTTAACAGCCCTCATTTTCCTTTTGGCTCTTAAAGGAGGAATCCCAATGGATCAAACGAAACTGAAGTCCTTTGAGATAGGATGTCTGCTGATGCACTATCATTGGATAAATCACCAGAGCCCCCTCTAGAATTTCTATTCATTTTTTGTTTTCATTGGTTTTTAAAATGATGGATGTGATACATTAATATGTTCCAATTGCAGTGATAATGCAGAAGCACAGAAGCAAAATGTAAAACAAGCTTTCCCACCTACACCCATACCCAGATATAACCATTGGCAACAGTTTAGAGCACCTCTCTCTTCTCCTTTTTCTATGCATTTACATATATAAGTACATATACATGCCTTTTTCTTACTACATAAACTGGATCATACTGGGTATGTTTTTCTGCTACTTGCTTACTTGCCACTAAAGTGTATGTTGATCTTTCCATGTCCATATACTAGTTATATTTTTCTTTCTAACATTACATAAACTCTAGTAGTACCATAAATAAACTATGGGTGTACCATGTTTTATTTTAACCATTCTCCTGTTATCACTGTTGCAAACTGGAAGACTGAAGATCTTCGTACCTATGTCTTCATGCACATGTGTGAGAATTTCTTGTAGATAAATTCCTAGAAATAGAACTATTTGGTCAAAAAGGTATGCACATTTTACATTTTGAGGGAGCACTGCCAAATTGCCTTTAACAAAGTCCGCATGGAATTTCTATCTCGTGGAACCTCAAATTATGAATAAGGAAGCATGCCCCACATTGTTTCATTGCTTTACTAGTTCAGTCGGATCTCAGTTATATACAGTACACCAGGAAATGACTTTAGAAATAGTCTATGTCCTTAAAATTCCTTGAAAATACAATACTTAATCAAAAAGAATTTACCAATTAATAGGCCAATTAAAAAGTTGTTAGTAAAAAGATATTGAGTAGAATCTGAGTTGAAAATCTATATTCTGATCAATTTGGTTAGCTGTGAACCTCTAAATTCCTCAGACCAGGGACATGTCATAAACACCCTTGAATATATGGTCAAAAAAGTGAGGTGCTGCACAGACAACAGAGGTTGATATTGACCTGGGAAAATCAAATTAATTTCATTGCTAAAAATTCTATCCAGGTGTACGTATAGCTTTAAACTTTCAAGTACTTAATTATTTAAGAATCTCTTTTACCTTCTGCTTTCTACTTTGAGAATTAGAAAATCAGAGATAAATTTATTTTATTGAGTTTTATTATTTAATAGATACCTGAAGTTAATTTCCATGCTATTTAGAAATGATATATAGACAAAGGGCTGTATAAATTAGAAACTACACTGTATTTTCATTTAGAGACATTAGGAAAAAATACAGAAAATTTAGGTCACTGATTCTCAACTTCTTTGAGAAGTTAACTTCAGTAATTATAGTTGTTTTCAATAATATGAAGTGAATTATTAGTTAATTTTTAGAATTTTATGACATCCCTTGAAAGGCTTGGAATCACCCTAAAGTATCATATTATCAGAGTTAGTAAATCTGGATGTGGATAAATAGCAGGAAATGAAATATTGTTTCTGTTTTCAAAGATGGATTCAGTTCTTTCATCTGTTTCTCCAGATACCCATTTTTAAGAAAACTTCTGGTGAGGTTGGCAATGATATTCGGATTCTGATTTTATGCTTTCTGCGTGTTTATTTTTATAACACACAGTGAATTGTAGAAATATGGTAGGATTCAGTCATGTTTCCTTGGCATTAAAACCTTGCATATTCAGGAAAGTCTGCACTAGCTTTTGTTCATGGAAATGTTATAGTGTTTTACAATTTACAGATAATTTCCTTTGATAATATCTGTGAAAGCCGCAGTGGAGGGCCCCATCTGGTCACTCTTTAATCTTGTGTCATTCAGGGCCTGCCGGGGAACAGATGGTGGGTGAGACTGAGTTCTTTGAAGAAGGCTTCATAAGGAGACCCTTCAGGAGATATGGGCAGGTGTAGGGAACAAAACCACAACCAGGGTGAGGGCTGAAGAGGGACTTAGCAATGACGGGGAGCTCTCCTACTCTAAGTAAAGGGGCAAGAAAAGCTGTCCTACAAGAGATGTATCCTGTTGTAGCGGGACACAGTCAACCTGTAATGTCCCTGCGGGAAGATGGCAGGGGAATAAATATAACTACATCACTCTCCTCTTGTCCCCCAGACTCTGGCTGGTGCCTTCCATTAGCTGATTCAGATAGAAACTAGAGGGCAGGAGCAAAGAGGCAGGGGTGAACAAGGATGGTGACTGGGCCTGGGCTGGCAAACTGCACGCTCTACCTGCCGGCTGTTCTACAGCAGAGGTGTGCGTGGGTCAGGCCAGGCTGGAAAGCCTGTGGTCTGGTTTTGTGGCCAAAGAAAAGAAAACTGTAGCCACGAGGACTAAATTTAAATGGAAGTCGGGAATGTCCCATAACGTCACATGGCTGATATCGCTAAGATGTGTGGTGGGCCTTAGAGTAACACTTACATTTTTTTTTTCACTTGGAATGGATTGTGCTTCTTGGGAAATGAGCAGAATGGGAAACTTTATGTATTTACCTGAAGAACCAAAAGTGTAGGCTCTAGAAAGAAGAGACAGGAGGGATTCATAAAGTCCATAAACAACATGGAGTTAGATATCTAAGGTATAATTCCTTTGCTTTTAATATTTTATGAAAACATTTTATCTAAAATGTCAGGTACCTGGGGAAAGAGAGGAGGAGGAAATTAAGGTTGTTAACAGTAATTTTCCTTCAAAGAAGCCAATGTAACTGAATCATTAGCATCACTGAGGAGAAATGAACAAGCTGTATTTTCCCATTGTTCACCATGACAGTAAGACTCTGAGATTTCAGGCTCATCTATTCCCTTGTTTTCTTGGTGCTGTTGTTTGCAAAGGTGAAGACTCTGAGCTCTGGACTCTGTTTAGTTTGTGTACTTGTCCTGAATGAACAAGCAATGAATTGGTTAGAATCATAAAGTCAGACTGCTGGGAGGAATGACAGGATTCATCTCTTCTTCTCTCCACATTTTATGGTACAAAACACCAAGACGCTATTAACAACGGCTGCTGTGTAAATTCCCCAAGTTGGTGACTGGGGAATTCACATCCCTTCACTCTGAAGGAATTGCACTAGATGAATTCATTTTTGCTGTTACCCTTGTAGATTCCTGAAGTTCCTGATTCCTAGGCCTTGCTTGGCCGTTCGATAGTGTTTTCATATATCAGAGGCAGGCCTTCTTGAGCACCTCTTCCACCACCCAGCCCTTAAAATGGTATTCTCTGGAGGTCTCTGCATTGCTCTCGACTCTTCTTATGGTACAGATTCTTTCAGTACAAGACAACTCACCCACTTCTACCTTTTTTACAAACACTTATTCACTGATGACTCCCATATCCCTAACTTGTCTGAGCTTCAGTTATATCCCATTGTCTGCTGGAGATCTTGACATTGAAGGCTTACGGCTACTTTCAAATCAGTGTGCCCAAAACAGAAGTCCTCAGCTTCACTCCAGATCTATGTCTCATCTTAGGCTCTAAATCTTCATGAATCCAACAGTCACCAATTATTTGAGTTTATCATTAATATCTTGCATTTCTGTCCATTCCTCTATTCCTATTGATGCTACCTAAATTTCTGTCCTCAACTTTCATGCCTTGGTTGTTCCAATAACCTTTCAATCAATTTCCTATTGCCTTCTCTCTCATTCATTCAATCTTTCATGTTTTCTATTAGCTATTAAGTGAGTATCAGGTACTGTAACAGTGAGCAAGCTGCAGCTCCTGCCCTCAGGGGTTTGCAGTTCCCTGGAGGAGAGAGACAAATAAACAACTACTTTATATGTTTTTACCCCTTTACTCCACTCTCTATACTCAGCTAAAGTCATTTGCACACAGCAAATCTTATTATAGCATTACCTCTAAAATGCTTTTACAGTGCCCTGTTGCTTTCAGGACTTAACTTTATTCCCCTAATTTGCCAAATACAAACCATCCATGGCTAAACTTCTGCAGTGAAGTTTCAACACCTTTGTTTGGGTCAACAATACTGAGCTATATTAAACTCCCAGGAACATAAAGTCTGTGGCCACAGTGCTTGTGCTGACTTTGCACTAAACCCCCTTCTTCAACTGGCGAATCCTAAAGGCCCTTACACGCCTCGCACAGTTGCCATCTTCTCCACAAAGCCTTCATTGATTTCAGCTCTAGGGTGGTGCTCCGCCCTCAGTTCTTCTGTTGAATGGTTTGCAAATTTTAGCCATAGCATGACTTTCTTGGAGAAGGGAAGAATCTGCATATTAGAGACTAATTCAGTATCTCTCCAGTGAATGAATAATGAACTGCTATTATTGTCAAGTTAGGAAACCAATCCGATGAGTAAGCAGAAGAGGTGCCACGTTTAATAAATTGAAGTCATCTGCAGGCTTATTACAGAGGGTAAAAAGTATTTCATTATTGTTTACACTGGTTGCTGAGAAGTACCACAGCGATTCATTTGGAAAGATGATCAGTAACTTGAAAAGTCTATATTCATGATTTCTGCTAACAGGGATTCGGATATTTCAATTTCTTAGTATACGAGAACCAGAGGAGACACTTCCCTGAAGATAGTTTGTCACTTATTCCTTGTGAATACACTCTCATATAGTTTTTTTCTATTTTATGGGTTCGATTTTAATCAAGTTATGCTTAATTTTCTTACAGTGTGTTAAACCCAAAATCAGAGAAGTTCTCTTATTTCAAACTTGGCTGAAAACTTAGAGGAAAAAAACATTTATTTAATCAGATTATTTTTATTAAGTGGGACTCTTGGTCATCTGAAATGCTTTGTATTTATTTTCTTGTAGCATTTTATTTTCCAAATGACCTGTGAATGAACCAGTGCCAAAGAGTGAAAGCAAGAGAGCTGTTTAATTGAAGGAAAATATTCTGCTGAATGTTGTTTTTAGGAGAGCATCTTTTCCAAATCAGGAGGGAACTCAATATTCAGGACATCGGTTTGAATCTTATGAAAAGTGTGGCTTTGACAGTCTTCACCTTCTCCCCTCCCCAAGCCTGTGGTGTCAGTAGCGTTTATGAGGTTCCTTCTTCACAACTGGCATCTTTTTGGGATTTAGCAAATTTCTTTTAGCTTTGTGTTGAAAAAGGGCTAGCTAATTATGTTAATTATTAGATATACGATTTTTCAGAGTTGAATGGAGACAACATTTAGAAGGGTGACAGTTTAGTTCTTGCAGCTGATGGGAACATTTTTTTACGATAGCCCTGTGGAAATACAGATTAATATTTCCTTTTATTTAGAGCCTTTTTGGACCTGTGAGGCCCTCCGAGAATCTCAAGTCTGGCCTCATTTTGTCCATGTTTCATTCCCTGTGAAAGAATTTCAAAGTAAATGGGTAAAGTTTCTCTCCCATCTGTCATAAGTGACACACAGAGATTTTTTTTGTGCAGCTATCAGAGGAAAAGGAGGAAATTTAAAAGCACAGATGATTTGGGTATTAATACCTATCCTGAAAGTGACTCTGCTTGAACCAAGCTCTCTTGAACCGATCTGTCACATGTTAATTTTTATTTTCTCAGCTTGAATTTATAAACATGACAGACCAACAGATTTTACGTCAAGGTTGACAACCAGAAGGAACCCACTCCTCAATTCAGAGCAGCCAATGAGTTTGAAAAACCTTCTGGAAAAGTTCCACTTTTTATCAAACCAAGGCTGTCCCAGCTTTTTTTTTATTTTATTTTTTTAATTGAAGTATATGTACAATATATTTTGAAAAGTTATAAGATATACCTGATTTTTGTCCAATATTTGCATTTAAGTTTTAAATATTCAACTAATACTAAAAGGCTTTAGTAAAAACTACACTCCCTTGCCTGGTCTGCAGTCCTGTTCCCCCACCCCAACTCCAGTGGGAACCACTTTCAACTTTTTTGCTATTTCTACTAGTAATTATTGACATATTTTTATAGGATTGTACTGCTGTTTCTTGATCTATGTTAAATATTTTCTAAACACCTCCTGTTACAGAAGTTAAAGCATGCCATCTCTCTCTCTCACACACACACACACACACACACGCACAACTTCCCTTTCCTTCTTCATCCCCTCTGTGTAAGGCTCTCCCAGCTTTGTTGGAGAGGGGAAGGCATAAATTCCCTGGAAGGCATACCTCACTGCTAAATAGGTTTCTGGTCTAGAATATCTCAAGAGAAATTCCTGAAAGCAGCCTTTTGATTGTGAAAGGATGAGAAAGGATGTGATGCAAGGAACAGAAGTACTAGTAAATTGGTGCTTCCTACCCTCACGAAAGGTGTAAGACCATCAGAAAGGAAGTCCCCACCTTCCCCCCCAGCAAACATGTGTGTGCGTTCACACACACACACACACACACACACGAGAGTCAGAGACTGCAGGCTCTCTGGCCACGTTGTGGACTGGAATACATGAAAAGTCACACAGTAAAGAGATAGAGTCTGTTCTTTGGTGTTTTTGAGTCTTGACTGGGTGCTCTGTGATATTTTAGAATCTTGTGACTCTTCAGGATACCTAAAGACCAGGCCTCAGACCCAGGTCCATTAGGGCTTAGGTAATGTGCCCTGGGCTTTCTGATTCATGCAACCTTATTTCAGTCTCACAGCGATTTTGAAGGCTGGGTACCATTCCCACCCCTCCATACTCGGAGAACGGAATAATGAAAGCATTTACTTAAGGTCACAAGGTTGATCAGTAGTATAGACCCAAGTCTACATGGTGCATCTGTGGTCAGTGAGGTGCATGGGACATAGTTCTCTCACCCTTCTTTCTGATGGAGCTTTTTTTTTTTTTTTTTTCGCGGTATGCTGGCCTCTCACTGTTGTGGCCTCTCCCGTTGTGGAGCACAGGTTCCGGACACGCAGGCTCAGCGGCCATGGCTCACGGGCCCAGCTGCTCCGCGGCATGTGGGATCTTCCTGGACCGGGGCACGAACCCGTGTCCCCTGCATCGGCAGGCGGACTTTCAACCACTGCGCACCAGGGAAGCCCGGAGCTGTTTTTTTGGTTCAGGGTAGCAATGTGTCCACTTGAAAATACTCCTCTGCTTGGCCTCCCTGCAGCCAGGAGGGCTCACCCAGTTCTGACCAGGGAGATGTAGGTTTCTTCCTCCTGTTTCTTTCCTTTCCTTCCTGGACACTTGTAGCTGCTGTCTGTGGTTGTGACAGTGAGAACCATACACGGAGGTTGGCAGGACAGGAAATGGAGGTGTCCAGTTTCCGGATGCCTTTCTTGAG
Organism: Mesoplodon densirostris; assembly: GCF_025265405.1. Taxonomy (NCBI): domain Eukaryota; kingdom Metazoa; phylum Chordata; class Mammalia; order Artiodactyla; family Ziphiidae; genus Mesoplodon; species Mesoplodon densirostris. Next base: position 75,749,339 of record NC_082676.1, read on the forward strand.
TGACTTTATGAACCCTGATCAACTTCCCTATGAATTTCCTATTAACTGAGAAAAGTAAGTGACTCTTTGGTTAAGTCACTTTGATGGCTGTTGTGGACTGAACTGTGTCCCTCCAAAATTCATAGGTTGAAGCCCTGCCCCTCAGTACCTCAGAATGTGACTGTATTTGGAGATAAGGCCTTAAAAGAGATAAATAAGGTTAAAATGAAGCTCTTAGACCTAATCCAATCTGACTGGTATCCTTATAAGCAGAGATGTTAGGACACAGGAGAGAAGGCAGGGGTGTGTGCATGCCTACAGAGGGAAGGCCGTGTGAGGACGTGGTGAGGAGGTGGCTGTCTTCACGCTAAGGAACGTTCCCAGAAAACAACCCTCGATCTTAGACCTCCAGCCTTCAGAACTGTTAAAAAAATAATTTCTGTTGTTTAAGCCACCTAGTCTGGTATTTTGTTGTTATGGCAGCCCTAGCAAAGGAATACAGTGGGGTTTCTTTTATAGGCAGCTGAAAGCAGTCCTACTGATATAGAAACCAAACAAAGTATTACAGACCAAAATAATATAACTGATTTGAATTATTCCACTCTTTCTTTTTTTACGAATGCTGTCTCCAGAGCACTCATGGCACTGTGCTCTGTCTGTTTACTTGTTTAACTTCCAGAGTCCCAGCCCTACACACACACACACATGCACAAACACACATGCACACACACACACACACATGCACGTGCACGTACACACACACACAGAGCTTCCTTAGGCTGAGGTTGCCTATTTCTGTTTCCTCATTCACCTAGCACAATGTTTAGCATGTACATAGTCTGTTAAGTAAATTATTTAAAGGAATGAACATGATACTATTTAGGAAAACAGAATGGTCAAACTAGAATAATGATAAAAAACACATCTGCTCTTTTCTCATTTCAAAATAATAATTTTGGTATTGGAACATATATTCCTAATTTCAGAAGGTGATGTTTGTCTCGACCTGGCTTAGTTTACAGGGTGTTTGCTTTCCCTGAACTTTCATAAGTCAGTTTGTTTACGGGAAAATATTAGATAAATCACATATTTCCTTTAGTCTGTTTACCCGTATATCTATCCATCATCTATTTTTCCTCTGTGAATTTCCCATCCTTCTTTAAGGTATCTTAGGGTTGAAACATTTCACCTTAAACTTTTCATAATTAGGAACTTGAATCATTGCCTAACTTACAATTTGATAGGTAATGTGTAATTATTGAATTTCTCTATCAATCTCAGTCCTGGGGTAAGTTTTTTTAAGGAAAATAAAAGTGGTTTTGCTTCTTCTAACTTAACTTTTGAGTAGTCCAGGAAATATTTTAATTTCTCTTTAGGTAGTTGGTGCTTTTCTTTTCTAATATTCTTTTGTGGAGAATAAATTATGTGAACTTTCAGTAAGTGTAATGTAGTATTTTGCTGGATTTGGTACTTTTTAAACAGTATCTAGTGCTGTTTTCTTAAATCATGCAGAAATTTGGTAGTTTAGATATGATATATTCAATATTTTGTTTAAAATACTCTACCCAGAACCAGACATAGCTACAACATAGAATGGGGTCAAGATAATATGACGTCTTGACTCATTTATGTGCATTAAGTTTCAGTGACCACATGAATTCATTTGAATTTATTTGAATAAACTAATTTTGAGCCCTTTGGTGCTTTCAAGTGTTCATAATTATTCTCAATTTTAAAATTAGATTTGTGAAGGACCTAACACACAGTAGGCTTTTAAGTGTCTCCTAAAATGAGTATGAAAGATGGGGACATTGACCGCATACTGTTTTTCCACTTCTCTTCCTTATTTGATGGTTTTGTACCTCTTATTTTGGATTTGTATGCATTCTGCTGTTTCTAAAATTGGTAGCCAAGCGATGCATTTTTTAACATTAATTATCAAGTTTTGTCTTACTTTTAAATTTCATGTGGTTTGTGAGGCGGCACTGTGGGCAACTGTTTACCTTGCTGGCACCCACTTTCCTGGGTTGAAAATATGTTGACCTTGATTATAACCTTGACCATAAGAGAGTTTAGGAGAGTTGCCTAGACTCTGAAAACATGAAGCCCAGTGTGGTTGTAAAAGTCTACTCCTATAACATGCTCAATTATGTAATAAAAATAATCCAGAAAGTTGTCAAGTTTCTTGAACATTTTATGCAGGGATTCACCTTATACAGTACAGACTTACCTATGAGAAAGAGTTTCTTTTTTGAATAATCTTTCACCAAACTGAAAGTTGGCCTTACAGTCCTGAGGCTGTGACTCTCTGGTCATCTGGAGGAATGTCTCTTTCTTCATTGAACAAGATGATATGTTTAAACTTTTTTTTTTTTGGAGGAATGTGTTAAATTGTGTCCATTGAATGACTCATTTTGTAGTGTAAAAAGTGATATGAATAAAATTATCATTGAAATTTCTACCCTGTCTGCTTTACTCACTTAGACAATATGACCTTACAGAGTTAGGCAAAGCTAACATGGCAGAAGAAAAAGTGATTATCTGAAACACATTTTATGTAGATTGAAAAGAATGTGTTTTACAGTTGAGGATCCCATACAGAAAATACCTTCCTAGACTTACTCTCAAGTATAGATAGCATCAGTGTATTGGGAAGGGAATCAACATTTTTCAAGTGCTTAGTAAAGGTCACACATTCCACCAGGTACTTACAATTGGGCATAACGCATCTGGGAGACAGCTTAACAAAATGGTTGTGAGTGTGTATTGTGGGGTCCCAGCTGTGTCACTGATTAGCTGGGTAAGTTACTGTCCTCTTCTTCCTCATCGTCTTTTCCATCAATCCCATGAGAGAGGTGACGGTACTCCCATTCTGTAGATAAGGAGACTGAGGCCCATTTAAGTAATTTGTTCAGGGCTACACAACTAGCAAGTTGCAGTGCTTGAATCTGGAGCCAGACCCAGCTCAGGCACACCCCGACCCCTCTACCCTTCCAAGTGGCACTCCCCCCTCTTCCCCCATTAAGGCCGTGTCTGGGTAACTAATGAGTTAATTGCTTTGACCAAGTTGGCTGGTTGCTTTTGTGTCAAATGAGCTCAGATTTGGGGCACTGGTTATATGAAAAAGGCTCTGAAAAAGGAATTGGGAGAAGTGACTTGTAGGTGACCATTCTCTTAGCTAAGTAACCTTGAGCAAGTCATCTGTCTCAGTTTTCTTATCTCTTGTACCATTCTTTCATTTATCATCATGAAGTGTTAGTCTTTGTCTCTAGTAATACCCCCTTGTGTTGAAGTCTGTCTTATATTAATATAGCCAGTTCAGCTGTTTTATGCTTAGGGTTTGCATGCATGGTGTAACTTTTTTTTTCTAATCTAACTGTGTTTCTGTTTGTTTCTTTGCAGAGAGTGCATAGTTGATGCATAGTTGATTCTAGCTTTATTATTATTATTATTTTATCCATTCTGACAATCTTTGCCATTTGAATGGAATGTTTAGTCCATTTATATATTTTTTAATTTTTTTTATAAGTTTATTTATTTATTTATGGCTGCTTTGGGTCTTCGTTGCCGTACGCGGGCTTTCTTTAGTTGCGTTCAGCGGAGGCTACTCTTCGTTATGGTGCGCGGGCTTCTCATTGCAGTGGCTTCTCTTGTTGTGGAGCACGGGCTCTAGGCGCACGGGCTTCAGTAGTTGTGGCATGCAAGCTTCAGTAGTTGTTGCTCGTGGGTTCTAGAGCACAGGCTCAGTAGTTGTGGTGCACGGGCTTAGTTGCTCCAAGGCATGTGGGATATTCCTGGACCAGGACTCGAACCCGTGCCCTCTGCATTGGCAGGCAGATTCTTAACTACTGTGCCACCAGGGAAGCCCCTCCATTTACACTTAAAGTTGTTGTTAATATGGTTATATTCTTGAGTTAAAGTCTTAAGAGTTATATTAAATTTACCTTTTGATTTTCTATATAGTCTTCCTTTTCTTTCTCTTTTAACTTTATGAAAAATAATCTTTAATAGGTTGGATACTTATTAGTGTAGCTGGTTTGTTGAACGTGTCACTCTTAATATGATACAAACAGAAAATAGCTTTATTCTTCTTTTAAAAGTGTTGGAAAATCTAATTTAAAATATTAGAAAATGGAGTATGATGTAAATAAAATTTCCATTTTCTTGTCCAGTTTATAGCTTCTCCCCTTTTCCATCCTCAGGCCTGAACCCCAGCTTGGTGATGATCATCAACCAGGACGAAGGGTCATTTCTCCTTCTGTACTTCTACCTGCCCACTGTCTCTGGCTCCTCCAGAGTTGGCAGGGGCAGAAAAGGGGCCAAGGCTGTTGCAGTTCGCTGGTGCTATTGTTTTCATGGCCGGCACTTTCTCATACGCAGCCTAATGTGTTCTTGGGAGATCTTCTGCAGGGTCCATCTCTACCATGCCATTTTTGGATGTGGGCAATGCAACTCCTGAGTGACCACTTATGCTGTGCAGCTCCTGTCCTCCAATGGTATCACTGGAGTATCCCTGAGTGCCTGTCCAGGCAGCCCACTTGGGTAGAAACCTATCAGGATCACTCAAACCTCATTACCTCCATGCGATCCACTTGGTCAACAGGAAAACTCACATGTTAGCACCATCAAACTCAGTTCCACTTTCTCTGAGGCTCTGTTGCTTTGCCCTATGATTTCAGGCAGCATCCGCCAGGCTTGAGGGTTCCATCCTCACACATGTGCCACCGAGCAGGCTGTGAGTTTCTGCACTGAGGCAAGCTTCCAGCTAGGGAATAGATGATCAACCTCCCTCATTGCAGAGAACCCCAAGGTATAAGGGTTGTTTGGGGCACTTGATCTGAGCTGGTCAGGAGGGGAAAAAAAGGGAACCACTGTCTGCTCCCGAGAATCTTCTTTGAAGAAGTGACTTCTGCAATGCAAGTTCTCATACATAGACTCTGGGGGTGACCTCTGGACTGGTTTGACCATGTGTAGCAAGTCCTGTGGTCTGGTCCTGTGACCGGAACTCATCACCTATTGCCTTTAGCATTGAGACTTTAGCTGAAAATTTGGAATGATAGGAAACTTTCCATCCAATTTCTGTTGAAAATAATCTAAAAGTTATTGGCTTAACTGGCAAGATGCACAGAGAAGCGTTATACCTTCAGTTACGTTTAGAACTTGTGAACTACCACACTCTAATCTTTTCCCTTCACAGTAATGAGAAATACTAAGTACAAAATCAAGGCTTAATGAATCAACTCATGGTGATTTGGGATTATTGGTCTCTGGGGAAGGTAAGGGTGACCAGTATAATAAGAAGAATGAGGTTTCTAATCTGCAACACTCTTTACTAATTTGGTTAAACAATTGGTCACTTAAGTGGAAAAAAAATTCAAAACTATTGTTAGCTCAGTCAAACTAGTTGGTCAGGTTGGCTAAGGTAGCTAAAACCTGAAACTGGATTGACAGGCTTCTCTGGTGGAAATCTTTAAACCATGCAGTTCATATATATATATATATATATATATATATATATATATATATATATATATATATATTTATACATATATGTATATATAAAAGATGTATGTATATGTAATATGTTTATATAAGTGTATATGTTTATATACTGTATGTGTATATAACATGTATATAGCATATATATATAACATAGATATATATTTTTATAGTCCTGATAAAGCTGTCAGAGAAATAGTTGACATATTGTGGGGTCACCCCAAATAGATTTTAAGAGTTGGCAAAGAATAAATAGCACAGATGAAGGAGAATGGTTGGAACAAGAAACAGGTAATTTTCTAAATTTTTGAAGCAGGTACAGATAAATATAAAAATGTATTTATCAGTTCATTAGTTAGCTTATTTTGAAGTAGAAAATAACCTTAATACATTTAATATGGTTTTGTACTAGAATCTATAGGTGACAGTATGATAAGAAGTTATTTTAAAGGTATACATTTAATTATCAATATATTTTCTAAATATATTAACATGCATTATTTATGTCACAGTAGTGATTTATGTGAATAAAAAGGAGATTATATATCAGTAGTGTCTAAGATTAAAGAAATAACTTTGGAGCTTGTAACAATAATACATGATCATGCTAAAAATATTGGAGAATAACTGAAAAACACAATAAAGGCATCAAAAGTGCTTACCCTTAATCTAATCATAAACAGACCACCATTATAGGCCAGAATGAGAAACACTAGTTTGCTTCTTGTTTATTGATACATATTTTTCCACGAGTTATAGAAAATTGGCCTTTTCATGGCAGAACTTCCTTTGATCTATATTTAATCAGCTCAGTTATTTTTCTGTTAAAGACTAATAAGAATTCCCTTTCATGGCTAGGAAGCTGCACCAAGATTGTGTCCAGTATCATCAGAAATCTGCTAAATATAACTTCTCAAACTTTATTTGTAGAGTAGATTTTCATGTAAATTTTTGAGGCTTAGTCAGTTGTTATGAATTACTTTAAGATGCAAAAAAAAAAAAAATAAGGAAAGTGAACTGGTGCCTAAGAAAAGAGGTATTTTAATGTTTAAGCCTTTTCTTAGTTCAAGCTCTGGAACATCTTATGGCAGTTAATTTAATGTGAACCTCGATATATATATTTTTTCTGTAAATGGGGCAGTGTCTGGCTGCTGGTGGGGTCAAATGCAAGGGGGAATATGAATGCTTTTGGCCTATTTTTCTGGGTGTACTTTAAGCAAAGTAAGCATTCGTGAAGGGAGTCCAGATTTGCTAGAAAGCTTGGAGTTTTGGGCAAGAGATTTAAAAGGAGAAGCTGTGTACAGAGATTACTTTAAGCATCTTTAAACAAAGGGGTAAAAGTATGTTTACCCCATTTCTTTTATTATAAGGCCCATCTTTGAAAATGATTAGCCTTTGGTGAAGATTGAACACTTTGAAAAATAACTTTGTAGAGGAAGAACTGTGTGTGCAATAGTGGTATTTAACTGAGAATACACTTTTTCTTTATCATGGAAAAGTATTGAAATGGGTTAGCTGAAATAAAAAAAAAGAGTAGTTTATCTTCCTAAAGATAATTCATCCATTATTTAGAAGAAGACCCCAGGTCCTTATACTAATGATTTTTTTTTTTTTTTTGCCAAAGATCTGTGTATGGAACGTTTGAAAATGATAGATAACTAATAGAAAGGGGGAGGAAAAAATGGAAACATGTTTTATCACATAAGAACCATCCCACAGTAAGTTTGGCTTCTAACACATTTTTCTGGTTTTAAAAAAAATGGATATTAGATAGCTGTCCTGATAGAAATGGTGACTTGCAAAATACTCTGTATTGTTTAAAAATTGGTGGAAGAGTTAACCTGAAAATGCAGAGCAAAGAAGCTTGTGGTTAGGCTAATACAGTTAAGGTTTTCATCTCTGCGCATACCTCACAGACTGTGCACATATTGTGGCAAAATGATTACCAAATGTTTCAGGGGTGGTGAGTCTATTTCTTCTCCATAAGAATTTATGATGTTGTTAAATTAGGTTTCTTTGGAGTCATAACAATTTATTTCATTAAGGTGTTTACTGGATAAATATTTCCACTAAATTTTCATCAGTTTTGAAGAAGTATTATTTATTCAATGAAAAATGTTAGCAGTCTTTTGCAAAATACATCCCTTTTTTTCTTTTTTCCCTCAACAGTGGATTTTTTCCGCCTTTGGTTCAAATGAGTCTCTTACTTTAAACTGCTTCAGTAGATCTGATATCTTGTGTACACAGAAGCCGTGGGTTTTATTGTAAGCCCACCCACCAGCATCTCCAAGGCACATATATGCAAGCTGTCGTGCGTGTGTTTACCATACGTGGGCAGGGTGGGGAGGGCTGTTGATTTCTAAGAAAAACTGAAGCCCTTGGCACATAAGTTTATTTTGCATCATTTCTAGGTCATATAAGTACATAGTGACCTTTTTTTTGGTCGGGGGGGAACATGCTGTAGGTATGTAGCTCCTTTGTAATTCCTTACAGCTGTCAAATGAGCTAGAGGTTAGTGTCTGTGTCATGCCAAACCATGTCTGATTAGTGACATGGGCAAAAAGTAATTGTTTTTGAGGTTACAGTGGACCCTCACCCTGCATATATGGTTTTGAGGCCATAAACTGAAAGTTCTCGTGAATGTTATATCAGCTAATGTATACAATTTATAAACAATATTTTAGTAAAGACCAAAGTGTGGAAGCAGCGTGATAAAGCAGAAAAGTGAGAGCTGACATTCCTGGGTTTGAATATCAGGTCTGCCTTTTAGCAGGTATGTGACCCTGGTTTAGCTCCCTAGCTCCCTCTGAACTTGTCCTGCTCTGAAAGGGGAGACCCTAGTGACTAACTGGGATGCGGGGGTGTGTTGTGGAGATTAATGAAATACTGGGTGTAAAGCCCCTAACACATCACCTGGCTTAAAATAGTTTTTTCCTAAGTGTAGTTCTTTCCCCTTTTCTTTTCTTCTCGTAGACATTTGAATTAAATATGTTATGTTGGGGGCTTCCCTGTTGGCGCAGTGGTTGGGAGTCCTCCTGCCGATGCAGGGGACACAGGTTCGTGCCCACGTCCGCGAAGATCCTACGTGCCGCAGAGCGGCTGGGCCTGTGAGCCGTGGCTGCTGAGCCTGAACGTCCGGAGCCTGTGCTGCGCAACGGGAGAGGCCACAGCAGTGAGAGGCCCGCGTACCGCGAAAAAAAAAAAATGTTATATTGGGTCACTTGAACAGTTCATACAACTCATTATATTTCTAGAAAAATTATGATCCCAGATTTGATCTTATTTTTGGGGGATTGCATGCTTTCCATAAAATCTCTTGGAAAAGGAATCTGTACGTTGCTTTGCTCATTTCTTCATTCAGCGGTTGTCAGTACTTGTTACACGCCAGCTTTCCTGAGTCCTAGGAGTTTATGTTCCATCAAGAGACATCAACAGTTAAGAGAGAAGTGACTGTAGAATTTTATGTTCCACAGGAGGTACATTCGTGAGGCCCTGTAGAAGCATGGAGTAGGGGCCTCTGAACCAGGATACCCTTCAAACCCTCAAGAGGTGCCCTCCTGTTCTTGTTTTCTGTTTCTCAGAGATGTTTCATTTCTGATGTTTAGTTTAGCCAGACCTCTAAATATTCCCTTTCCTTCTTTGTTGAGACATACATGTTTTGAAGACTGTCTTAAGTTAGAAGATCCTCCATCTCTTGATCATTGGAATAGTACTACTCTCTTTTCCTGATGGCTGCCTGCCCTTAATCTTGTTGGCATTTTAGTATGAGAGATCCTCTTGACAAGTGGGAACTGTTGATGAGGTCAGCGATGATTACATAACCCTGTTATTGGACAGTTATATGGAGCATCACAGTCACTGGAAATAGAAGCAGCTTCTGAGAACACAGGGGGAAAGATAAAATATATCTGGTGTTTGTTAGAATATTTCTGCCTGTGAATTATAGAAAACAGCAGGTTAAACTCAAAGCAGTCACACCTAACATGAAGTGCGAGGTTAGGAATCCAGACATTTTGGGAGGGGCCGCATCTCAGCAATGCCACTGAGAACCAGGCTCTTTCTCTCTTTCAGTCTTTATCATCTGGCTTTTGTCCCCATGGTGATGAGGCGGCTCTGCACTGTTCAGAAGCTATTCCCAAGAAAGTGGGAAGGGGACGCTTTCATATCTTGATTGCAGACTTTCTCAGAGCCTTCTTTCTTGCATCTTATTGGTCAAAACTGCATCACATGGCTTCCCCTTCATTTTCCTAAGGGTGTCTGGGGATCAGACCATTTTACCCTGACATATTGCCTCACCCCCCCAGAAGAAAATTAAGGTTATGAATGTTGGTTAGACAAATAGCCATGACCACTGTACCTGGGGATTTTATTTTTGTCATTTCTAATGACCTTTGATTTAGATTTCATGATGTGGTATAAGTAACCACCTCATTCATTCTTTTATCTGACAAATATTTATTAAATGCATAAGACTTTGTATTATACTATTCCCAAATTAATACAACTAGACCTCGAATTATGGCTGCTTGAATGAAAAATATGTGAGTATGGGTGTAAGCTAATGGAAGTTTCTCTTAGCTCATGTAGTAAATTGCTAGAACCGTGATTTTCAAATTGACAAAAACTCAGTTTTGTTTAGCTGACCTCCATCATGCAACTCGTTCGTAATTATTATCCCCACACTCCCTTCTCTGACCCTCAGTCCTTTTTTACCAATAAATTTGGAAGCCTGCCTCCTAAGGCCAAGTTACACTGGTTTTCCCCTAATACTCCCTTTTCCAGCTTTTATGTGCTTATCCATTAAGTCAGACAAATTTCCTTTTCAGAATTTGGCATTGTTTCTTTACTGGAAAGGAAACAGGTTGTTTTAGGCCTGGAAAACTTGAAAAAGAAAACAGAAAACCGTCAACTCCTTTTTTTTTCTTTTTTTTTTTTTTTTTTCAAGTCATCAAATCCCATGTTAGGATTTTCAGTGTTGGGTCTTGTGCATACTCTGGTCAGAGGGAACCAAAGTTTGTTCTTGTCCCCGTTCATCTTTGAAGCAGGCGTGGCATATTTTGACACATGGTCTTTCCCCAAACCATGACATAAATCTGCTTTTTAGCTTATGTCCAGAATTAGATTTCCAGTAGTGGTGTCTGGCAGGGTCAGTCAGTCAAATTCCAAGGCTGTGAGGATGATCTTACTTGGTATGTGACTTTCCCCATTTATTGTGGAAGCTGGATTCTGGCCTTCTATGACCCCTTCTAGTTTCTTCCAAATTCTGGCCAAATTAGTGGTTTTCATATATAAAGTGCCCATATTTTAGCTGATTCCCAGGACAGATCTCTCAGGTAGCATAAGTGGTTTGGAGATATGATGGTTTATATCTGTGGTCCCACAGTTTGCACCAATAAAGGACGCTTCTTTTTTAAAATGGTGTCCTCTCAGATCTCTTGTTTAATAGGATATTTGTTCATGACACAGATCATGTTGATATTAGTTGTAGGTCATCCACTTTCCCACTTATATTAATCAAAGGCATATTAACTACCAACAATTTCTGACAAGCATGAGATAACCAGTGTTTCTATGTTGATATCACTTATTTCAAATCAGAGATATTTAAAATAAAAAAAAGAAAGAAACTTCATTATAGTTAAATACATACCTGTAATTTGGCTTTTGAAATATTGAAAGGAAGCTTTAAGGCCATTATTACTTCGTTTATAAAACCATAACTACAGGCTGTTCATTTTTCCTAGTGTGATATTCAATTAAATTTTTTTTTGCTTATTTCCCTAGATTTTCCATTTATGGTGAAGGGTGTTTGGAAAACAAGGTTATAGTATTTATGGTCTGTGTATTCCTCTCTTTCTCATATTTTCACACATGAGTTTCATCGGGTGATCATTCGTTTTAATTTTTTGTCATGGAAAATTTAAATGTAAAAGTAGAGCAGATATTATAATGAACCTTCATGTGTTCATGGTTAAACTACAGCAAACTCATGGTCGCTTTTGTTTCATCTCTCACTTCCCATCTACGACCCCAACTGGATTGTTTGGAGACAAATCCTAGATATCATATTTTTTTCTGGACAGCCAGTTATGAATTAAAATCTGCAAGGAGCCCCATCCCAGTGGTTACTAAGCCAGAGATTAGGGTTTGGCTCAGTGTGTGCATGTTGACCCATGTTTCTAGATTAGTCATCAGTCTGTCTTGGCTTTCTTTTGTTAGCAGGACTTATCTGCAACTGCGATTTCAGAAAATAGAATGGGCAGCTATGACACTTAGTACTACACTGGCAGTGAGAGAGTAATGCTGGCAGATGTCTAAGTTAAGGAAGCAGGAGAGAAGAGGTCCCAGATGCTCATTTAATCTAGGGATTCCATGTGGGGAATTGGTGTTGCTTTAAAGCAAAGAGGTTCTGGAGCTAAATGTAGCCAAAAGGGTCGTATTCAGCCTTGGCTCTTTGCAGGCGTGGGTGTGGTTGCAGGATCCATGCTCCTTAAGGTAAGATGTTGGGAGAATTTCTTATTTAAAGTTTAGAAAGGATTTTGATTGTCTGAAAAGGAGGGGCAGCCTAAAAAAGCACAGGCTAATGTAGGAGTCCCCATTGAATATTTGTGTGTGTGTGTGAGCGTGTGTGTGTGTGTATGTGTGTGTGTGTGTGTGTGAGTCCTCTGGGCTGTGATTGCCTTGAATTTATGCCTTGGTGGTCATTTCAAATCGTCGAAGCTCTTTTGGTTCAGAAATCATGGTCATTGTTTCTGAATCTACACATCCCCCACTGGAAGTTAAATTACTTTTTACATGGAAGCTAACACATCAGAGTCAGAGTCAGAATTACATTCTTGTGAACATTATTCCATTAGCTGTTTTACTTAGATTTGGTGGAAATCGTTAATCATAGTAGATGATTAACTTGCATTAAATTAAACCATTCCCTTCCTTATTTGGGCTTGAGTGTATAAGGTCAAAATATTAGAATAATTTAATGTACAACAAAAAGTAATTTTGAATAGAAAAGTTAGTATTTATTAGTGACTAATAGGATTTTATGTCAACTATTTATTATAAATAGTAAATGTAAAATAAAATCAGAGGTATCCTTTTAAAAAATTTATTGAAGTATAGTTGATGTATAATGTGTTAATTTCTACTATACAGCAAAGTGACTCAGTTATACACACACACACACACACACACACACACATATAGATATAGATATAGATATAGACAGATAGATATATATAGATAGATATATATGCACATTCTTTTTCATATTCTTTTCCATTATGGTTTACCACAGGATACTGAATTTAGTTCCCTGTGCTATACAGTAGGATCTTATTGTTTATCCATTGTATTTATAATAGTTTGCATCTGCTAATCCCAAACTCCCAACCCACCCCCCATCCTACCCCCCCACCTTGGCAACCACAACTGGTTCTGTATGACTGTGAGTCTGTTTCTGTTTCATAAAAGTTCATTTGTGTCATATTTTAGGTTGAGGGATCCTATTTTGATTTACTTTCCTTTATATGTTTTTCTTAATCCAAAAGTCTAAGCTAAGAAAAACACAGCCCTTAAATGGCTTACTGGTCTGGACAATAAAAAATGCTTTAACAGAAGGAGATAGTAGCTTATGATTCTGTTACATTACGTTACCTGCACAGGCTATTACAATCTCCTCACATCATTTTCCACTGGGAATATTGAAACAGGAGTGGAGTTTTACACATTTACTTCTTCATTTGTACATTTACTTCGTGAAATTAAAATATTTGAGGATATGACATTGGGATAGATGTGAAGTGAATATTCAAATTCTAATTTTGAAAAATTCCCATTTATTTTTACCATTTGCTCCTAAGAAATCGTCTTTTTTTTTTTTTTTTTTTTTTTTTTTTTTTTTTTTGCGTGGCTTGCAGAATCTTAGTTCCCCCACCAGGGATTGAACCCTGGCCCAAGGCAGTGAAAGTGTGGAATCTTAACCTCTGGACAACCAGGAATTCCCAGAAATCAAGTCTTTGATTGATCAAATGTTAAATCATGTTAAATCATGATTAATAATTATGTTAAATCAAAATCTTTAACATATTTCATTTAGTTAGAAATTAAGAAATATTTTAAGTATAAGATGATAGATTGCAGTTGTGCATGTTGTAACTGAAACCGTAACATGAGGAAATTATAGCAGGTCTTAAAAGTTCACCTTTGCTACTTTCTGTTATTAGTGGATAGTCTTTCTTCTTTTCTCCCCACAGGAAAAGATGTTTTCTCTATGCTATGGAATCCTGAAACATGATCTTTCTTAAAAAGGTAGGTGTCTGTGCTTTTAAAATTAACTTATTATGACTTTAAAAAATTTTTGTTATCTTGAATAAATTACAACCCAAGCTATTTAATTGAGAAGCCAATTTTAGGCAGCTAATGCATGCCATTGTAAGTTGAATTAAAACCTCAGATTCAGCTTTCTAAATTCAATATTGAGTTTTCCAGGCTTTTTAAAGAATGACTATTTTGAGTGAATAGCTGTTATCTACAGTAGTCAATGCATGTGATGTGTAATAAGTGAATGTCTCTCACTAGGCACATTTTTTATTGAAATAGACAATTTCAACCTATGTGGATGAAATATGTTCCTATTTTTTCAGTGGGTGACATCATTCTGGGAAGCCCAGAGAGTTTGGAAATATACAATGTTCTGTGGCCAAAGTTGTCACATCTTCCATTTTTTCTATGAGATTTCTTTCTCAGAGCATGGATTGTGATTTGCTTGATACTTTATCAGCTATAACAAGGTCGTGGCCACTCTAGGTTTATGGAGCCTTTTGGTAATCTATACAGAGTCTCCAAGAGGTTACTAAATTTCATGGATGGAGCTCCTAGCCTAGAAGTTGCTTTGTTTTCCTGGTAACTTTTACTCTGTCATATGGACCAACATCTGCTGGCTCTTTTGTTCTGAAAGATGTGCTTGGGGACTTTGATTCTGATGAGAGTGGTGTGTCCAGAAGTCCGTATAGATGCTGGGAAAGCTCTAGACACAAGTGCTGTGGTGGGTCTGATGTGGTCATCACCCCAAACCACAGGATTACCTCTGAGATTTTGGGATGTTCCAAGATCCCAGCAGTTAAACTTGACCTTGGACCACTATCCTTCAATGTGTCCCTCCAGTCTCCTCTCAGATTTTAGGAGTTTAGCTCTTAGATCTTTGGGCAGAGAAGTTATGGTGTGGAAACATTCTTCCCCATTTTATAATCACAGATTTGTGAAGCTGATGAGGTCTGTCTTCATTCTTCTGTCAGCTTCATAAAAGTGGCTGTTCACCTCCAGCTTTCAATGACCTTGTCCAGCTCATGGCCATCTCCAGCCAGGGGATAGCTCAGTTCTCCTCTCTACCAGAGCTCCCAAAGTTAGTTACCCATATATCACTTATAAAACATCACCTACCTCTAGATAGCAAAAAGGGAGAATTATGACATGGACTATATCTTTGGAAATCTGGAGTGGAGAACAAACATGCTTTCTTATCTATGAATTGGAAATAGAAGAGGTGAAACTGAGATGAAATATTTGTCCCATTTAAGATAAATTGAAACACCAGTGTACACTCAGCATTTGGACATAAATACTACGGGGTGTATTTGTAAATAGAGATATTAAACGGAGAAATTACAGCTAATTTGCTGCACAAATAGACTTCAGAAATCTGCTCTGTGCAGATTACTTACAATGAAGCGACTGCAGAGTTACTAAGTAAATGTTTGCTTTATTTTATTTTTTCCTGAAATTATTTCTTCAGGTTTTTGGCTTCAAAGATGACACAGAGAAACATGAGTTAATCACAGGTGGAGAACTGATGAACATTAGATAAATGTTGAGTTATAAAAGTACACTTTTAGGAAATCCAAATTGTTAGATCTTGATCTTCTTTGCAGCTAGAATGATAATTGGGCTTCACTGCAGCATAAATAATTTATATTGTACATCTGCCACCAGATATACATTTAAAAAATTTGACTTCCAAGCATTAGAAAAGTTGCATTTTCTCATTTCTCTAATATCAATCCAAACTCCCTCTTGTGAACAAAGACCTACATCTGTACAACATATATCACATATCTGGTGGATACTTGGGAACATGGTCTTTAAAAGAGGGCTCCTAACCTGCATGCACAGAGCCCAGGAGGCAGTGGGAGATTGTAAGAGGTCCTAGAATCCATGATAATATCAAAGATTGCTCATATATTAAATAAATAATGTATCCTGTGTCTATGTGTATGACTATTTGAAAACCCTATATAGTTGCTGCTGTTATGAGGAAATATACATGAATATAAGCACTACTGAATTAAGAGAAGCTCTTTACTATAATAGATTTTCTTAACAGGAGGTAAAGCATAACTATTGTAAACAGTTAATAACTCATTCTGACTTTAAAAATGGGTCCTCACCACCTCACACAGGTTAGAATGGTCATCATTAAAAAGTCTACAAATAATAAATACTGGAGAAGGTGTGGAAAAAAAGGGAACCCTCTTGCACTGTTGATGGGAATGTAAGTTGATACAGCCACTATGGAAAACAGTATGGAGGTTACCCAAAAAACTAAAAATAGAGTTGCCATATGATCCAGCAATCCCACTCCTGGGCATATACCCAGACAAAACTATAATTTGAAAAGATACATGCACCCCTATGTTCATAGCAGCACTATTTACAATAGCTAAGACAACCTAAATGTCCATCGATAGATGAATGGGTAAAGAAGATGTGGTACATATATACAATAGAATATTACTCAGCCATAAAAAAGAATGAAATAATGCCATTTGCAGCAATGTGGATGGACCTAGAGATTATCATACCAAGCAAAGTAAGTCAGAAAGAGAAAGACAAATACTATATTATATCATATATATGTACAATCTAAAATACAATACAAATGAACATATCTACAAAAGGGGAACAAACTGACAGACATAGAGAACAGATATGTGGTTTCCAAGGGGGAGAAGGAGAGGGGGAAGGAAGTATTGGGAGCTTGGGATTAGCAGATGCAAACTATTACATATAGGATGGATAAACAACAAGGTCCTACTGTATAGCACAGGGAACTATATTCAATATCCTGTGATAAACCATAATGGAAAAGAATATGAAAAAAGAATATATACATGTGGAACTGAATCACTTTGCTGTACAGCAGAAATTAACACAACATTGTAAATCAACTATACTTCAATGAAATAAAAATATGGGTTTTCATAATCAGAGAAGTTTAGAATTGTTGCTCTAGAACTTTGTGAGGATATTTAAATCAGGTTAGGATTGAACCCATGATCCAGCCTGACAGAGCCAAAATGTTTTAAACAGTTACAGGAAAGAAATACCCACACATATTTTTTTTACGATATTAGATTGGGTTGCTGAGGGCAATGAAGCAACTTCCTTCTGAAAGACTTCAGTCTTCTTTCTTATACACTGGGTTGGTTCAACACCAACAGGAAGGGTAGACCTGCACTGTCCACTGTGATAGCCAGTAGTCACATGTGGTTATTGAAATCTAAATTTAAATTAAGAAAATTAAAAATTGAGGGCTTCCCTGGTGGCACAATGGTTGAGAGCCCTCCTGCCGATTCAAGGGACACGGGTTCGTGCCCCGGTCCGGGAAGATCCCACATTCTTCAGAGCGGCTGGGCCTGTGAGCCATGGCCACTGAGCCTGCACGTCTGGAGCCTGTGCTGCACAATGGGAGAGGCCACAACAGTGAGAGGCCCGTGTACCACAAAAAAAAAAAAAAAAAATTGAGTTTATCATTTACACTGACAACAATTTCAGTGCTCAATGGCCACGTGTGGCTAGAGGCCGCATACCAGACAACACATAGAACATTTTCATCATCATGGAAATTTCTTTTAGACAGTGCTGGGAATGACTGTCATCACTAGGACTATTCCCTACCACTTTTAGTAGCTTTATCCTGAGGTCCTGGCATTGAATGGAGAAGACAAAGCCTGGTTTGCCTGGTAGAGTCTTCGGGGATTTTATGGACATGAAACTTGAGGGCACGAGTAGAAAATCATTTCCCCCATAATCTTCTTCCAGGTTTTCTCCCTCTGATAACAGCCCACATCTCATGACAGGTGGCAGGAGTCTGTGTCTATTAAAGTTGTTAACATTTTATCATGTCTGTAGTAGACATTTGTCACAATTTGGGCTGTCTAGCATCTGGATCCTTTTCCTGAATTGGGGGCAATCCATCATTTTTGAAGGTGGGTGGGTGAGACAGCCCTGTTCCTCTTAGATTCCCAAGTAGAAATGCCTACTTTTGTTTTCCCTGTGCTCTGCCAGCTAGAAGGAGTACAGGACTTCAGGCCTGCCAAAGCTGGGACTGTGCCTCTGGGGTGAGGACTCAGAGAAGCAGAAGATGGTTTAGAATTCTGCCCATCACTGGTACACAAAGCAGCATTGGGGGCCATGGACAGGAGCCAGCTGTGTCACCAGGGCCGGCAGCTTTGGTAGCAGGTCTGTGTCTATACCAGTTGAGTCAGCTGTTGAGAACAAAAGAGAAATACTAAGGAAATCAGCCTTTCTAAGTATGTAAGGAGCCCAGACTAACTTTGCCTATTCCTACTGACATCCTCCTCTACGTGGAGTAAATAATAAGAGGATAATTAAAGAACATCAAGAGAACCAGACATCAGTGTTCCCTTAAATTAGTCATAACACAAGTAAGATATCCCAATATTCTGTAATGGAAAGAAAGCCTTTCATTATCCTTTAATGAAAGAATACATATCTCAGAATTATAAACATCCCACTTTGGTTAATAATGGAATGACTCTTTTTTTTTTTTTTTTTTTTTTTTTTTTAGAGATTGGTGTTTATAATTCTGTTTCTTACACTCAGAGTCTAATCAAAACTGTTGAATGTGAATAATTACACCATATCTGATTCCTACCAGCTAAATGGATTAGGCAGTTTTATTTGTTTTCTAGAACAAGTAGACCATGGCATATTGTTTGTTTGTTTGTTTTTGAATTTTATTTTATTTATATTTTTATACAGTATGTTCTTATTAGTTATCCATTTTATACATATTAGTGTATATATGTCAATCCCAATCTCCCAATTCATCACACAAACCTCACCCCCCCGCCACTTTCCGCTCTTGGTGTTCATACGTTTGTTCTCTATATCTGTGTTTCTATTTCTGCCCTGCAAACTGGTTCATCTGTACTGTTTTTATAGGTTCCACATATATGTGTTAATATACAATATTTGTTTTTCTCTTTCTGACTTACTTCACTTTGTAGGACAGTCTCTAGATCCATCCATGTCTCTACAAATGACCCAATTTCATTCCTTTTTATGGCTGAGTAATATTCCATTGTATATATGTACCACTTCTTCTTTATCCATTCGTCTGTCCATGGGCATTTAGGTTGCTTCCATGACCTGGCTATTGAAAATAGTGCTGCAATGAATATTGGGGTGCATGTGTCTTTTTGAATTATGGTTTTCTCTGGGTATATGCCCAGTAGTGGGATTGCTGGATCATATGGTAATTCTATTTTTAGTTTATTAAGGAACCTCCATACTGTTTGCCATAGTGGCTATAACAATTTACATTCCCACCAACCGTGCAAGAGGGTTCTCTTTTCTACACACCCTCTCCAGCATTTATTGTTTGTAGATTTTCTGATGATTCCCATTCTAACTGGTGTGAGGTGATACCTCATTGTAGTTTTGATTTGCATTTCTCTAATAATTAGTGATGTTGAGCATCTTTTCATGTGTTTTTAACCATCTGTATGTCTTCTGTGAAGAAATGTCTATTTAGGTCTTCTGCCCACTTTTTGATAGGGTTGTTTGTTTCTTTAATATTGAGCTGCATGAGCTGTTTATATATTTTGGAAATTAATCCTTTGTTCATTGATTCATTTGAAAATATTTTCTCCCATTCTGAGGGCTGTCTTTTTGTCTTGTTTATAGTTTCCTTTGCTTTGCAAAAGCTTTTAAGTTTCATTAGGTAGGTCCCATTTGTTTATTTTTGTTTTTATTTCCATTACTCTAGGAGATGAATCAAAAAAGATCTTGCTGTGATTTATGTCAAAGAGTGTTCTTCCTATGTTTTCCTCTAGAGTTTTATAGTGTCCGATCTTACATTTAGGTCTCTAATCCATTTTGAGTTTATTTTTGTGTATGGTGTTAGGGAGTGTTCTAATTTCATTCTTTTACATGTAGCTGTCCAGTTTTCCCAGCACCACTTATTGAACAGGCTGTCTTGTCTCCATTGTATATCCCTGCCTCCTCTGTCATAGATTAGTTGACTATAGGTGTGTGGGTTTATCTCTGGGCTTTCTATCCTGTTCCATTGATCTACATTTCTGTTTTTGTGCCAGTACCATATTGTCTTGATTACTGTAGCTTTGTAGTATAGTCTGAAGTCAGGGAGCCTGATTCCTTCAGCTCCGGTTTTTTCCCTCAAGACTGCTTTGGCTATTCAGGATCTTTTGTGTCTCCATGCAAGTTTTAAGATTTTTTGCTCTACTTCTGTAAAAAATGCCATTGGTAATTTGATAGGGATTGCATTGAACCTGTAGGTTGCTTTGGGTAGTATAGTCATTTTTACAATATTGATTCTTCCAATCCAAGACCATGGTATATCTCTCCATCTGTTTGTATCATCTTTAATTTCTTTCATCAGTGTCTTATAGTTTTCTGCATACAGTTCTTTTGTCTCCCTAGGTAGGTTTATTCGTAGGTATTTTATTCTTTTTGTTGCAGTGGTAAATAGGAGTGTTTCCTTAATTTCTCTTTCAGATTTTTCATCATTAGTGTATAGGAATGCAAGAGAGTTCTGTGCATTAATTTTGTATCCTGCAACGTTACCAAATTCATGGATTAGCTCTAGTAGTTTTCTGGTGACATCTTTAGGATTCTATACATATTGTATCATGTCATCTGCAAACAATGACAGTTTTACTTCTTCTTTTCCAATTTGGATTCCTTTTATTTCTGTTTCTTCTCTGATTGCTGTGGCTAGGACTTCCAAAACTATGTTGAATAATAGTGGTGAGAGTGGACATCCTTGTCTTGTTCCTGAACTTAGAGGAAATGCATTCAGTTTTTCACCATTGAGAATGATGTTTTCTGTGGGTTTGTCATATATGGCCTTTATTATGTTGAGGTAGATTCCCACTATGTCCACCTTCTGGAGAGTTTTTATCATAAATCGGTGTAGAATTTTGTCAAATGCTTTTTCTGCCTCTATTGAGGTGATCATATGGTTTTTCTTCTTCAATTTGTTAATATGGTGTATCTCATTGATTGATTTACATATATTGAAGAATCCTTGCATCCCTGGGATAATTCCCACTTGATCATGTTGTGTGACCTTTTTAATATGTTGTTGGATTCTGTTAGCTAGTATTTCGTTGAGGATTTTTGTATCTATATTCATCAGTGATATTGGTCTGTAATTTTCTTTTTTTTTTTTTGTAGTATCTCTGTCTGGTTTTGGTATCAGGGTGATGGTGGCCTCATAGAATGAGTTTAGGAGTGTTCCTTCCTCTTCAATATTTTGGAAGAGTTTGAGAAGGATGGGTGTTAGCTCTTCTCTAAATGTTTGATAGAATTCACCTGTGAAGCCATCTGGTCTGGGACTTTTGTTTGTTGGAAGATTTTTCATCAGAGTTTCAATTTCATTACTTGTGATTCGTCTGTTCATATTTTCTATTTCTTCCTGGTTCAGTCTTGGAAGCTTATACTTTTCTAAGAATTTTTCCATTTCTTCCAGGTTGTCCATTTTATTGGCATAGAGTTGCTTGTAGTAGACTCTTAGGGTGCTTTGTATTTCTGCAGTGTCTGTTGTAATTTCTCCTTTTTCATTTCTAATTTTATTGATTTGAGTCCTCTCCCCCTTGATGAGCCTGGCTAATGGTTTATCAATTTTGTTTATCTTCTCAAAGAACCAGCTTTTAGTTTTACTGAGCTTTGCTATTGTTTTATTTGTTTCTATTTCATTTATTTCTGTTCTGATCTTTATGATTTCTTTCCTTGTACTAATTTTGGGTTTTGTTTGTTCTTCTTTCTCTAGTTCCTTTAGGTGTAAGGTTAGATTGTTTATTTGAGATTTTTCATGTTTCTTTCGGTAGGCTTGTATTGCTATAAACTTCCCTTTTAGAACCACTTTTGCTGCATCCCATACGTTTTGGATTGTCGTGTTTTTCTTGTCATTTGTCTCTAGGTATTTTTTGATTTCCTCTTTGATTTCTTCAGTGATCTCCTGTTTATTTAGTAACGTATTGTTTAACCTCCATGTGTTTGTGTTTTTTACGTTTTTTTCTCTGTAATTGATTTCTAATCTCATAGTGATGTGGTCCGAAAAGATGCTTGATATGATTTCAGTTTTCTTAAATTTACTGAAGCTTGATTTGTGACCAAAGATGTGATCTATCCTGGAGAATGTTCCATGTGCACTTGAGAAGAAAGTGTAATCTGCTGTTTTCAGATGGAATGTCCTATAAATATCAATTCAATCTATCTGATGTATTGTGTCATTTAAAGCTTGTGTTTCCTTATTAATTTTCTGTTTGAATGAACTGTCCACTGGTGTAAGTGAGGTGTTAAAGTCCCCCAGTATTATTGTGTTACTGTCAATTTCCTCTTTTATAGCTGTTAGCAGTTGCCTTATGTATTGGGGTGCTCCTCTGTTGGGTGCATATATATTTATAATTGTTATATCTTCTTCTTGGATTGATCCCTTGATCATTATGTAGTGTCCTTCCTTGTCTCTTGAGTCTTTATTTTAAAGTCTGTTTTATCTGATATGAGTATTGCTACTCCAGCTTTCTTTTGATTTCCATTTTCATGGAATATCTTTTTCTATCCCCTCACTTTCAGTCTGTATGTGTCCCTATGTCTGAATTGGGCCTCTTTTAGACAGCATATATATGTGTCTTGTTTTTGTAACTATTCAGCAAGCCTGTGACTTTTGGTTGGAGCATTTAATCCATTCACATTTAAGGTAATTATATGTATGTTCCTATTACCACTTTCTTAATTGTTATGGGTTTGTTTTTGTAGGTCCTTTTCTTCTCTTGTGTTTCCCACTTAGAGAAGTTCCTTTAGCATTTATTGTAGAGCTGGTTTGATGCTGCTGAATTCTCGTAGCTTTTGCTTGTCTGTAAAGCTTTTGATTTCTCCATCGAATTTGAATGAGATCCTTGCCGGGTTGAGTAATCTTGGCTGTAGCTTCTTCCCTTTCATCACTTTAAATATATCATGCCACTCCCTTCTGGCTTGTAGAGTTTCTGCTGAGAAATCAGTGTTAACCTTATGGGAGTTCCCTTGTATGTTATTTGTCATTTTTCCCTTGTTCCTTTAATAATTTTTCTTTGTCTTTAATTTTTGCCAATTTGATTACTATGTGTCTCAGCATATTTCTCCTTGGATTTATCCTGTATGGGACTCTCTGTGCTTCCTGGATATGGGTGGCTATTTCCTTTACCATGTTAGGGAAGTTTTTGACTATAATCTCTTCAAATATTTTCTCAAGTCCTTTCTCTCTCTCTCTTTTCCTTCTGCAACCCCTATAATGTAAATGTTGGTGCTTTTAATGTTGTCCCAGAGGTCTCTTAGGCTGTCTTCATTTCTTTTCATTCTTTTTTTCTTTATTCTGTTTCAAATAGTGAATTCCACCATTCTGTCTTCCAGGGCACTTATCCGTTCTTCTGCCTCAGTTATTCTGCTATTGATTCCTTCTAGTGTATTTTTTTATTTCAGTTATTGTATTGCTCATCTCTGTTTGTTTGTTCTTTCATTCTTCTAGGTGTTTGTTCTTTAATTCTTCTAGGTCTTCTTTAAACATTTCTTGCATCTTCTCGATCTTTGCCTCCATTATTTTTCTGAGGTCCTGGATCATCTTCACTATCATTATTCTGAATTCTTTTCCTGGAAGGTTTCCTATCTCTATTTCATTTAGTTGTTTTTCTGGTGTTTTATCTTGTTCCTTCATCTGGTACATAGCCCTCTCCCTTTTCATCTTGTCTATCTTTCTGTGAATGTGGTTTTTGTTCCACAGGCTGCAAGATTGTTGTTCTTCTTGCTTCTGCTGTCTGTCCTGTGGTGGATGAAGCTATCTAAGAGGCTTGTGCAAGTTTTCTAATGGGAGGGACTGGTGGTGGATAGAGCTGGGTCTTGATCTGGTGGGCAGAGTTCAGTAAAACTTTAATCCACTTGTCTGCTGATGGGTGGGGCTGGATTCCCTCCCTGTTTGTTGTTTGGCTTGAGGCGACCCAACACTGGAGCCTACCTGGCTGTTTGGTGGGGCTAATGTCAGACTCTGGGAGGGTTCACACCAAGGTGTACTTCCCAGAACTTCTGCTGCTAGTGTCCTTGTCCTCACGGTGAGCCACAGCCATCCCCCACCTCTGCAGGAGACCCTCCAACACTAGCAGGTAAGTCTGGTTCAGTCTTCTGTGGGGTCACTGCTCCTTCCCCTGGGTTACTTCCCAGAACTTCTGCTGCTAGTGTCCTTGTCCTCACGGTGAGCCACAGCCATCCCCCACCTCTGCAGGAGACCCTCCAACACTAGCAGGTAAGTCTGGTTCAGTCTTCTGTGGGGTCACTGCTCCTTCCCCTGGGTCCTGATGCACACACTACTTTGTGTGTGCCCTCCAAGAATGGAGTCTCTGTTTCCCCCAGTCCTATCGAAGTCCTTCAATCAAATCCCACTAGGCTTCAAAGTCTGATTCTCTAGGAATTCCTTCTCCCATTGCTGGACCTCCAGTTGTAAAGCCTGACGTGGGGCTCAGAACTTTCACTCCAGCAGGTGGACTTCTGTGGTATACTTGTTCTCCAGTTTGTGAGTCACCCACCCTGCAGTTATGGAATTTGATTTTATTGTGATTGAGCCCCTCGTACTGTCTCTTTGTGGCTTCTCCTTTGTCTTTGGATGTGGGGTATCTTTTTTGGTGAGTTCTAGTGTCTTCCTCTTGATGACTGTTCAACAGTTAGTTGTGATTCCAGTGCTCTCGCAAGAGGGTGTGAGCTCACGTCCTTCTACTCCACCATCTTGAACCAATCTTCTGGCATATTGTTTTACATTATGTTTAAACACATAGTCTGTTCTTCCTATCTGCAGTTTCCCTACTTTGGCCCACATAGCAGCTGTGTAACCACTGTGTCATCATGTGTGTCAAATCTGCAACAAGGATTTTGTGCTCTGTCTCCCTTCTTATTCTGGTTGGATGTAGATGGCCGTGAAGCCAATAGTGGATGGTTGGGAGACAAGATTGAAGACACCTGGGTCACCATCACTGTGTGAAGGAGGGCTCTTCACTAGCCAGAACACCCACATATTCCTGAAGAGAAAATCTTTGATGATCAATATTTGCAGTCTTTCCCAGTAATAACTATGCAATGAAAAAAAGAGCATAAATTATATGAACATGAGAGAGAGAGAGAAATAAATTTCTGTTGTGTTGAGGCCTTATATATTGTTGGACCTATTTGTTCCAGAAGCTGACATTACTCTTGTACACCCTCACTCAACCACTTAAACTCATCATTTCTTCTTAACAGGTGGTGGCTGACATTTTTCTTTTTTTAGTTGCTGATTACCTGGAACCTCTTTCCTCACTGAATAGTAGTATGAGTTATACAGAATTATGATGAAACTATTGGAAAGGCTGCCGCACATATTACCCTATATTACTTTGTATTGTTTACAGATAGGCCTAAGATAAAGGAGAGCTTAATGACTCATGGAAAAACATTTTGCTAGTTTTGTAAAATGTAGATTTAGCATTTTGAGTGACTTTGTAATCTTCTTGGATCATCATGAAGATTGTGGTGCCTTAGTATCCAAGTTCAGTGGCTAATTTTCACTTCATATATAGAAATGTGTAGAAAATCTTTGATAGGCTTATTAGAAAATGTTTTCCAGGCTTAATGGATTCATGTAGGCTGTATAGGCAGACAACAAAGGTGGAAAGGATGCTATGAAATCATCTTATATTAAAACAGAGGGAAAAAAGTATCTGATGCTCATTCAAAAGTCTCAAATGTGGTGGTTCAAGAGATTATCCGTTTTGCAATTGCCATGATGTATAAATCACTGCTTGGCAGAGAGGAGGTATTATGGATTTGATGTTTCTGCTTTGTAGTTCACTGTGTATGAACTAGTAACATTTTCCTCTTCTAAAATGTGGTAAAAGCAACTGTGTACCTGTGAGGTTATTAACAGAGGTTTTATCTATGCTCATATATTTGAAATGTTTTGAGTCCTTAATAAACTTAATAGTACTTAAGAAACACAAATAACTACTTCTGTTAACAGTTCATTTCTGTTTACTTAATAAACTTCCATTTCCCCCCCATAATAATGCCAGAGTACCTTATAATCTCTGTGTAGCAGCTTGAGCAAAAATAAGACTGTTTAGTGTCAATACTCTGTAACCTTTGCCATACTCTCTAGCGTTTAAAGGCAAAATTCAGCAGGATTATTATGAACAAAGTAAAAAGTTTGCACAAAGGGGCCACATGGCTGTCACTTCTGTCTAAATTATGAAGATAATGATACTTAAGTCTAGGTCTTGTTCTTATAGGAGCCCCCAAAATTCTTCTTAAAGTCTGCCTTTCCACTGTACATTTTAACACATTGGTGTGTACTCTGGGCTGTAGTATAGCATGTATCTTGAACTTTTTGGTCTCAGGCCCCTTTATACTCTTAAAAATTTTTCAGGGTCCTGAACAGCTTTAGTTTATGTGGTTTATATCATAAATATTTGCTATATTAGAAAGGCAATGTCCCCATTTTGGGACACTTAAAATATTTCTTTATTAATTAATTTTAATTAATAATAAACTCATTTTATGCTAACATAAAAACAATTTTTAATTAAAAAATGCTATATTTTTCAAAACAAGCTTGGTGAGAAGAATGGCACTGCTTTTTAAAAAAATAATTTTTGCAAATCTCTAATTTCTGACTTAACAGAAGATAGCTGGATTCTCTTATTTATTTCTGTAGTCAGTCTGTTGAGATATAAAGCATTCTGAGGCCCCTGGAAAACTGCAGCTTGTGAGAGAATGAGAGTGAAAAAGGCAAATCATGTCCTTGTATCATTATGAAAATACTTTTGACCTCCCAGATCCCCTTGGGTACCACACTTTGAGAACTGCTGTGTATACTAACCCATAAAGGTTGTCTTTAGAGTATCTTCATTTTGTCACATTTACTACTTTGTACCAGAAAATCCCCTTCCCATCCAGTGAGTGGGTGGCTGTAGTAAGAAATCAAAGATTAGAAAAAAAAAATTGCATACTTTATTAAAAAATTCTCATTTGGTTCCATTTTTGAAAGCTTTGCCTCTTAATTCAACCAAATGGAAGCATTTAAAATATCAGTGTATATATATATATTTCTCTAAGTGAGAGGCATACCTCTATGCATATCTCTATGGTAATTAGGATTATGATCTTATAAATTTCTGATAAGTTTGTGGCAGTGGACAATTCCCAAAGATTAGTAAGTAAGACACAGTGATTTCTATATGATAAACCAGTGGCATACACTTATGTATGACAATAAGTGTTTCTTGCTTTTGCATCTGTAGCTTGGCTGGGATTTGACTTACCTGGGCTGGGCTCCAGACCGTGGGTTGGGTTCAGGATTTCTCTGCATGTATCTCTCCAAGGCTTGCATGGGACATGTTCCTCTGTGATGGCAGAAGTGTAAAGACCAAGCAGAAACTTGCAGTGTCTCTTAAGGCCTCTACATGGACCTGACCCACTGTCATTTCAGCTCACATACCACTGATAAAGCAAGTTACATGGCTAAGCTCGATATCAATGTGGCAGGAAAGTATACTCTTCCAGTGGGGAGTGTTGGGGTGGGTGGGGAGAGGGAGTGGTTTTTGACTTTAAAATAATCTACCACAATGTGCAATTCCAAAATATTAGTAAAGAATAGTGTCTACTTACTTCATTCTTATTCAGTGAAATAACTAAGTGGCTAGATTTTAATTGTAATTTTAGGCTGCAGTCCTTCTATTGATTGTATCTTCAGAATATTGCTGGTGTCTAGCTCTATTCCCCCATTTTCACACTGCTTTTCAAGTTGTTTCTTAATCTTATTGATCTGAACTGTTGTGAGAGCCTCTAAATTGGTCTCTGTCCTGTTACTATTGCTATGCAACAAACCACCCCAAAATTAAGTGCTTAAAACAACAGCAATCTTGAATCCGCAGTTAAGGCAGGGTCCAGCAGAGCGGGTTTGTCTCTGTTCCTTGTGGCATCAGCTGGAGTATTTTGACTGGGTGCTAGAGGATCCACTTCTGAGATAATTCACTCACATGCCTGATAAGTTGGTGCTAAAGACCAGGAACTTGAGTTTATCCTGCTAAGTTGGTGCTAAAGACCAGGAACTTGAGTTTATCTCCATGTGAGTTCTCCACAGACTGCTTGGGCTTCCTCATAGCATGGTTATGAGTTGCAAGAGTAGCTGAGTTGCAAGAGTTAATGTCCCAAGAGATAGGATGTGAAAGTTGCCAGTTTCTTAAGGTGTGGGCCTGGGAACTGGCCCAGTGTCACTTTTACTGGATTATATCAGTCAATCAGTCACAAAGTCCAGATTTAAGGGGAGGGGACATAGGCCCCACCTCTCAATAGAAGGGGTGTCAAAGGATTTTGGACCTGTATTTTAAAACCAGTATACTCTGTCTCAGTGCTTCTCTCCCCAAAATTGCCCCTGTTTGCATCCTGCCCCAGATTTATCTTCCTAAAAGCATAGCTGTATTCATCCAGTAGCTCCCCATTTTCTACCGAACAAGAAGCAAGTTACTCTAATCTCTTTTTATCATACCCTGTGCTCTGGCCAAACTTGAGGCTATTTCTTCTTTTACCTTTGATCATATGTATTTCTTTCTCTTTCTAGAATATTATCCCTCTGGTCTTTTCACATCTTGACATTCTGGGCTTAAAATAAATGCTAGGGCTTCCCTGGTGGTGCAGTGGTTGAGAGTCCGCCTGCCGATGCAGGGGACACGGGTTCGTGTCCCAGTCTGGGAAGATCCTACATGCCGCAGAGCGGCTGGGCCTGTGAGCCATGACCGCTGAGCCTGCGCGTCCAGAGCCTGTGCTCCACAATGGGAGAGGCCACAACAGTGAGTGGCCCGCGTACCGCAAAAAAAAAAAAAAAAAAAAAAAAAAAGCTAGCCTCTCATGAAGATTTCCTTAAACTCTCCATCCTTCTGTAGTCTCCCATAGTACATTTTAACTGTATCCCATTTAAAGACCTCCCAGTTTCTTAGACAATAATATATGCATATATATGTGTTTTATAATCTCTAGTAGATTTTATGTCCCTTGGAAGTGTCCATATTTTTATACAATATTAATATTCAATTGCAATGGTACCTTGAGATACATGTAATAAGTGCCTTTTTAAATTTTTTAATAAATGAATTGAAAGTGTGACTAGAATTAACAAAGTATGTTTAGACTCACTTGAAAACCTGTTAGAAGCACTCTGGTTGTTGACTAAGGTTGCTGGTTGGGTATAAAGTAAATAAGTAAAAATGGGTTGATGACTTAACCACCAACATGAATGTTAGAAAATATTGTTAAAAAGAGATTCCATTTACAATAACAATCCAGCTGTACAATGTTGGAAGTAACTTACTTAGAAATGTGTAGTAACTAAGTGAGGAAAGCTATAAAACTCAATTGTAGGACATAAAATACGTTTCAAATAAGTGGAGACAGATACTTTGTTCTCGTAAAGTAAGATTCACTACAATAATGCATACATTTCACTTTTGTTCAATTAAAGTACACAATACCATCCTTATCAAAGCTGGGGAATTTGCTAAAAAAATTCTGAAGTTCTTCTGGAATGAACCTATAAAATACTTCCAAAATTATAAGAAATATTTATCAGGGGTACTTGCCATCTCAAATATTAAAGAATACTATGTCAGTGATGATTGAACAGTGGTATTGGTAAAAGAATACTTCAATGAGTAAAATACAGAGAGTCTATTTTTGGATTAGTATATATGGTAATTTAGTATGTCATAAGGTTGGTATTTCTGATTGGAAGGAAAAAGAGGAATTATTCAATAAAAGGTGTTGGGACACCTGCCTAGTCAACTGGAAAAATAAAGCAGAATCCCTACCAAACAGTTCATGCAAAAATAATTCTAGGGGACAAAAATAATACATGGAACAAAATAAGCAAGAAATGTATTAGCAAAATATATGGATGATTACTTTTACAATCTTGTGGTAGAAAAGGCATCTCTAAGTAGAAACCATGAAGGAAAGGATAAAGAAAATGAAACTACGTACCACATTTTAAGTCTTTATTATTTTATTTTAGTGTAGTGGAAAACCATCTAAACTTGTTGCAGAGACAATGTTCTGGGGAAATATTTGCATAGTATATGATCAACAAAGGGCTGATATCTCTAATGTACAAACAGTTATTATGATTTTATCAATAAGATAGAACATCTTTATAGAATTGTGGGGGAAAATATAAACAGGTAATTCATAAGAAAATGAATATGGAGCCAGCAAACACATGAAAAAGTATGCAATCAAAGTGCCAATTAAACCAACATGGGTATATCTTAATAATTGAAATGATAAAAAAAAAAAAATCTGGTGAAGGACCATTTTTTCCCAGTCTGTGACTGAAACACTTATAGAATACAATAAAAATAAATAGTTAGGGAAAGAAAATGAAAAATATTCAAAATAAAATCTCAAATGCATTTCTATGTATTTATACATTGCTTTCTATATATTTACATATGTATTCTATGTGTATGGAATATATATCTATATGTATCTTATGTATTTCTATAAAGTGTTCATCAGCTATAAAATTACTCTGTAAAATTCTCTTAAATCTTTCAACTGCTGAATTCAGAATAGACTATGAGGGCCTCCCTGGTGGCGCAAGTGGTTGAGAGTCCGCCTGCCGATGCAGGGGATACGGGTTCGTGCCCTGGTCTGGGAGGATCCCATATGCCGCGGAGCGGCTGGGCCCGTGAGCCATGGCCGCTGAGCCTGCGCATCCGGAGCCTGCGCGTCCGGAGCCTGTGCTCCGCAACGGGGGAGGCCACAGCGGTGAGAGGCCCGCGTGCCGCAAAAAAAAAAAAAAAAAAAAAAAAGAATAGACTATGAGGGGACAAGTCCAGAAGGGAAAAAAATCAGATACCAGGTTATTGTGATAACCAGGGAAGACCTGGATGATATTAACTTGGATGAGGGTGGGAAGGGTAGAGTTGGTTTGAAGGGGTCAGAGTCTTGATCTGCTTTGAATCACTAGGATCTGCTCATGGATTCCATGTAGGTATGAGAAAGGGAGAGGTAGGTGGTAAGGGTGATACTGAGGTTTTGGACCTGGGCTCCTGGAAGGATGGAGTTGCTGTTTACTAGAATGAGGAAGACTGCATTACACGAGGTTTGAATGGGGAAGATCAGAGGGTGGCTTTGGATGTGTTAAATTTGAGATTCCCATTAGACACCCAAGAGAAGATGACTAGCAGATGGTTGGATAGAAGGGTCTGGAATTCAAGGAGCAATAGGGGCTGAAGGTGTGTAAGTGTGTGAGTGTGAGTCTGGGTGAGGTCATTAAAGAGGTAAGTGTGTATGGAAAACTAAGAGGTCTGAGGACTAAGCCCAAGGGCACTCACCCTTAAAGGGCAGTGAGGTCAGGAAGAATTGATATTGAGGTCAGGGATAAGAGAGAGCTAATGAAGTAGGAGGAAACCAAGGGCATGGGGTGTCTTGGAGGCCAACCAACAAGTGTCATAAGGAGGGAGGAATAATCAGACAGCTGCAAGGAAGAGACCGTGACTTGACCTAACAGGATGCTGAGATGAAAGTCCAACCAACAGGAAGCATCAGCTTGAATTTCCTTATTGATGTGTGAATTGTGAAGCATGGAGATGATGATGATGATACTAATTATTGTTATTTTAAGAATTCAAAAGGAACAGCGTCTTCTTATTTCTTTGTCAGGAATGTCAAATATATACCCTACCATTAAAATTGGATATTGCAGCCAAAAAAGAAAGAGAAAGAAACCAAAATTACTGAAAGACAGGTTTTCCATGTCCTGTCAGATTGTTTAAACTAATTATAAAGCTGGTTAATGCAGATGCAGCTGCCCAAACTTGGATTACACATTGGCAGGGAATATCCCTGTGGAGAAGGCCTGCTGAGAAAGTGAATTGGGGGAGAGAGAGAGAGTGAGAAAGGGAAAGAAAGAAAGGAGAAGTTAGAAATGGAAAACCTAGGAGGATCAGAAGGATTGCTTGAAGCTGCTGGTTGTGGGAGATTTATGATATATAGGGAATAGAAACCAGGTGCCTGGTAAATTTTGTTGAGTCTCCAGAAATATGACACCAGAAAAATGTTAGCTGCCTTTAACAATAGCTTTAGCTTGAATAGATTTGAAAGGTGTACATTTGTCATAGATGAATAGTTTTCCTGGTACTTAAAACAATATGCCGTGTTCCCCTTCAGGGAAAGAGGTGTGAATTCATGTCTCTGAGGCTGAATACAATAAAAGTTCACAAAATGATGCTACTAAAAAAGTGACAGTAGTTGTGCCAGATTTTCTTCTCTAGGCATTGATTTGATTAAAAATGACCACATTTTTGGTTACTTTCTCTAGAAAATATTGATAAAATATTAAAATAAAACTTTAAAATGTAATTTTAATTGTAAATCAATGATATTTCAATAAAATATATGTTACTATTTGGAAGGGGAAATCTGACCATTTTCACTGGTAGGGAATTCATGTGGGGTCTGACTGTATAAGTTTGGGAAATAGAATGATTTTTTTTTGGTAACAGACAAAAATGATTGCTTCCTGATTTAATAAACATTTTGAAACCTCCCCTACCCCCCACCCCCACCCCAACTGCAGCACACACACAATGCACACATTCTAGTGCTTATCAAATTGTGAAAGCTGGGTTCAGATAAAATAACAGGAGGATTTTTTTTGCCTTAGCCAAGAGTTATTTGGAAAACAGGCAGAACAAGTTAAAGTGAAGGGAAAGATTTGTGTGCCAGCCACAGATGCACTTAGTTCTTTCTCACATAAATATTATCTCTTTGTTCTTGTCAGAGCTGAGATGCAGTTATTGTCTTAATTAACCCAGAGAGTTCTCAGTTATGGCTCCAAAACCTTAGTCTGCAAATCGTCCTCTGGCTTCATGTTGCCCTATCAGTGTGACCTTCAATGGGCCATTCAACCAGTGTAGGCCTCAGTATTAGGAGTGATGGGTGTGGAGGGGCAGGAACACCTCTTGCTTCCAGGTTGTATGTTCTGTGCATCCATTATTCAAGTTTATGGACAAATTTCAACAGAGAAGCTTAGCAGCTTTTCTATTTTTAATAAATGGATATTTTACTCAACAGCACTTAACTAATTTTTGCTGTGTGTTGATATATAGAACAGTTTGAAACCCAGCCTAAAAAGTGAGTTCACTATCAAGGCTAATGTACACTTTTCAACTATTTTGCTTGAAATTGTGGTATTTTTAAAAAGTTTTTCAGTAAACATTATAGTTGAAGATAGGCAAAAAAAAATGTGTTTTTGTTTGAAAAGATTATTTACACCAGTGAGCATTTATTTCAACAAAACTTGGGTCTCTAAAACATGGGATTTAAATGTCTTTCCATTGTTACTAATATAGGCATTATTGTCACACACACATAGAAATGTCTCTCAAGCTGTGATTTCTCTTCTATTTACACTATTTTTTGTCGGGGGAAATAAACAGAACAGTGTTTAGATTATTGCTACAGGTTTAAAATTTCTCCCAATGGCTGAGTGTAATGGTTGGTATCTGAGAGAATAAACAGGAAATTAGAGGCACAAACATTCCCCTTCATCTCCCGCCAGGGCTGGATTCCCTGCTTCATTTATTTTCATAGGACACCAGAAACCTGAGAGTGGTGTTTAAGAGGACCACAGTTCTTTTATAGCTGGTGTACACATGGCAATCTACAGATTGCCCAATCTTTCTCCTTTTCTCCAAGTTAGTATATTGGCATTCCAAGTACCAAATGTACTTTTCATCAGTGAATGGTTTAAAATGAAGTGGAACAGTGTAGCACTTTCATCATCCTATGACATTGCATTTGTTTTTTGAACGATGAAAGTAATACACGTGCGTTGTAGAAAATTTGGGAAAGTATTATAACCTGAAATCTCAAAACCCACAGGTCACCACACTTGGTATTTTAGTCTTTTTCTCTAGATCTACCTGTATTTAGTAAGTACTAAGTCCTTTTGTGTTTAACAAACTGTTTCCAAGGGGAGCTGACAAGAATGTTAATAGATGTTCTGGGGAAAAAAAAAAAAAACTTTCCATGGTCACATGTATTTGGAAAATGCCAGGTTGAATCATGTTAGACTTAGCTTTGTCATACATGCCCTCCCCAGGGTGGACCCCCTCAGGACTCTCCTCCACCAGGCAGGAATGGCGAGGACAACCCTGGAAGTACTAACTGGGCACAGCCCCAACTTGACAGTGCACTTGCTAACACTGCACAGGTGTGTCCTGCAGCCGGTACTGAGCATCACCTTTTCTTTCTGTTCGTTTTGTAAAATTGAGTTCTCATGTTTTTGTAACCTGCTTTTTACACTTAACATAGTATGAATGTTTTGCACTTAAATTTTTTTTTTCCTCCAGATTGCTTTCCCTCCTTGTGATTTTTCAAAATGTTCATGTATAAAGATTCTGTGTAGAAAGCTGTGGCCTAACCCAGGTGACAGATCATTTCAGCCCTTGGTGATTGTCTTGAAAGGTTCTGAGGTATAAAGTGTTTATACTCCTTTTGGTTTTGCCTTCCACCCACCCACTCTGAGCAAACCTTTAATTTTGGACTACTGTTGTTGAAGCGTGTGGATTCACAGTTCCCAAAGCCAAGACTAACTTTTTTGCTTTGGGAAGTCCTGATGAAAATAGGCTGCTTTTAATGCAAATGGCTCATTTTCTCCTGTTGGTGGGCAGTTCATTTAAGAATAGCATCTTATTTATTGTATTGTAAAAATAGCCTCTTTGGGAAGAATAGATGGTTCTGGGTAATTCTCCCAGATTGGCTTTTTTTCCATATAGAAATGACTGCTTTGATTTAAAGTAGTTTATTGCCTTCCCCAAGTCTTTTATCCACTACAAAATAGAAATGTGTGTTTTTTTAATTTTTATTTTTATTTTTTCTGGTACACGAGCCTCTCACTGTTGGGGCCTCTCCCATTGCGGAGCACAGGCTCTGGACGCACAGGCTCAGTGGCCATGGCTCATGGGCCTAGCTGCTCTGCAGCATGTGGGATCTTCCAGGACTGGGGCACGAACCCATGTACCCTGCATCAGCGGGCGGACTCTCAACCACTGCACCACCAGGGAAGCCCAGAAATGTGTATTTAATGTTTCCTAAAGGTCACCAGTACCTTTACTAGTATTACTAGTACCTTTCCTCCATGGTTGAATATCTAAAATATTTTTCTACAGTTATAGGGAGACACATATTTGCCTCGAGTTTAGCCCAAATTATCAATACAAATGGGTTTCCATATGTTCCCTTCACCCATTCTTTGTTTCCTTTATCACAAAAATATCCTTGAATCTTAGCATTTAACAACAACTGTGACCATTTTTTATTGTGTAGTTGGAAGTGTTAAGAATCAGAAGAGACTGACTTCAGACTATAATACAAAGCTACAGTAATCAAGACAGTGTGGTACTGGCACAAAAACAGAAATATAGATCAATGGACCAGGATAGAAAGCCCAGAGATAAACCCATGCACATATGGTCACCTTATCTTTGATAAAAGTGTCAAGAATATACAATGGAGAAAAGACAGCCTTTTCAATAAGTGGTGCTGGCAAAACTAGACAGCTACATGTAAAAGAATGAAATTAAAACTCTCCCTAACACTGTATACAAAAATAAACTCAAAATGGATTAAAAACCTAAATGTAAGGCCAGACACTATAAAACTCATAGAGACAAACATAGGCAGAACACTCTATGACATAAATCACAGCAAGATCCTTTTTGACCCAGAGAAATGGAAATAAAAATAATAATAAACAAATGGGATCTAATGAAATTTAAAAGCTTTTGTACAGCCAAGGAAACCATAAACAAAATGAAAAGACAACCCTCAGAATGGGAGAAAATATTTGCAGACGAAGCAACTGACAGAGGATTAATCTCCAAAATATACAAGCAGCTCATGTCGCTCAATATCAAAAAAAAAAACAAACAACCCAATCCAAAAATGGGCAGAAGACCTAAACAGACATTTCTCCAGAGAAGGTATACAGATTGCCAACAAACACATGAAAGGATGCTCAACATCACTAATCATTAGAGAAATGCAAATCAAAACTACAATGAGATATCACCTCACACCGATCAGAATGGCCATCATCAAAAAATCTACAAACACTAAATGCTGGAAAGGGTGTGGAGAAAAGGGAACCCTCTTGCACTGTTGGTGGGAATGTAAATTGATAGAGCCACTATGGAGAACAGTATGGAAGTTCCTTAAAAAACTAAAAATAAAACTACCGTACAACATAGCAACCCCACTACTGGGCATATACCCTGACAAACCATAATTCAAAAAGAGTCATGTAGCAATATGTTCATTGCAGCTATATTTACAATAGCCAGGACATGGAAGCAACCTAAGTGTCCATCAACAGATGAATGGATAAAGAAGATATGGCACATATTTACAATGGAATATTACCCAGCAATAAAAAGAAATGAAATTGAGTTATTTGTAGTGAAGTGAATGGACCTTGAGACTGTCATACAGAATGAAGTAAGTCAGGAAGAGAAAAACAAATACCGTATGCTAACACATATATATGGAGTCTAAAAAAAAAAAAAAAGTTCTGAAGAACCTAGGGCCCAGGATAGGAATAAACACACAGACGTAGAGAATGGATTTGAAGATACGGAGAGGGGGAAGTGTAAGCTGGGACAAAGTGAGAGAGTGGCATGGACACATATACACTACCAAATGTAAAATAGATAGCTAGTGGGAAGCAGTGGCATAGCACAGGGAGATCAGCTCAGTGATTTGTGACCACCTAGCGGGGTGGGATAGGAAGGGTGGGAGGGAGATGTGCGATGGAGGAGATATGGGGATATATGTATACGTATAGCTGATTCACTTTGTTATACAGCAGAAACTAGCACACTGTTGTAAAGCAACTATACTCCAATAAAGATGTTAAAAAAAAGAATTAGAGGATAAATGAATCTTTTAAAATGTGTTTATCTTTATGAAAAAGGTTTTAGGTAAGTTTTGGAGCCCTGTTGAAACACTGTTCTATGCTTTATTGGTTGTCTCAGCCTGATTGATAACTGTCACTTCTTCCAGCATAAATGTTGTACCTTTTAAATATTATAAACTGCATTGTAAAGTCCTTTCTTTTATAAACAGCATATCTGGGCCAGGTCTGGAACACATTCACAGACTATGCAATTCCTGGGCATGTGCATCGCTTTTTAAGACTGGAGCTAAAAAGCCTTGCGTTTACTTTTGGCATGGGGATTCCTTGTAGAGTATGCAAATTTCCCCCAAGGAAAACTGAATTTGCATGCAAAAGCTCTCACTGTAATTATAACAATTTCCTCTTTTTTTAAAATCAGCTTCTCAGCATGCTAAGTATAAGGTTTTCTCCTTCCCACCAAGACAGGTCTTGCGGCAGACGAAAAGCCTCATGCTCGCTCCCTAAAGTAGCTAAAATGAGACATTATAAGGTTTGAAATGCACGGTGTGGGGGACAGAGAGTCTTGGTCCCGTGTGCCTTGAACATCATATATATGTGTGCATGCAAGGTGCCATCTGATCATTTGTAGCTGGAAGAATAAATTAATGGAGTCATTAAAGGGGAAAAAAAGGTTTGGTCATCAAGTTTTCCTTTTCCTGAGGGCTGTGCTTACATAGTTTAAATTGTAATAAAAATTAAAATGCCTGAAATGTTTGCGAGTTGGAATTCTCTGCTGCTTTAGCTCATGGACGCCTCTCAGAATGCTCCCTCAGATACTGATACAAAACCCTGGCAGCCCTCCAGGAGAACATTGTTTGAGGACCTCCCTGGCAATTGGGAAAGGGAACTTCACGTTCTGGCTGTGCAGAATGCAGGCAGGGTGTGTAGTCTCCATTCTAAGGTTGCTTGTTGTCATCCGTGTAAAGTGTATAATTTTATTATTTTCTTCAGATATGCCCTAGGTGGGACATCCTTATAAACAGCTGTATCTTGGTCAGGAAAGTCAGGGAATTGGTGTATTGGGGAAAATCACATATTACTAGAGACACTTTAATTACCTTTGTGGATAATTTGCTTTCTAATAACCACAATTGTTAAAATATTAAATTTCATTTGTTTTCTAATAACCCAAGTTGAGAAATTGCTAAATAATCTAACACACCAGACTGCTAAAGTACTACCAAAATAATTAAACTTTCATTTGATTCTGAACAACTTTTTGTATTAATGTAGAATTCTAGTCGTTGGGGGTCCCTGTTAATAGAATGCCAGACAGATGGAGTCAGGGGATATAGCAGCATTGCATCGTGAGGCTTGTGGCAGGTGACTAAGGGGAGGGCTGGAATCAAGCTCAAAACGTGACTTTTGCTCGAGATGTGATATCTTCCTCATCTGGAGGGCTTACTCCTGTTGCAGGCTCAGATTTCTGATGATCTGGGCTTGACCGAGGGCTGTGCTTCATAAGATGTTCAGATGGGTAGTGCAGATGCTGGGGGCAGAGAAGGCAACAGGGGATAACTGGATTGTTGAGTTTTGAGCTAAGCAGTGACCGACTTGTGTAGCATTTGAAGGGGAAGTTAGAAAATGAAAGAAACAGTATAGCTGGAGGGTCAGAGGTGAAGGTGCCTATTGACCGTGTCAGGGAGGGTAATGATCACTTTGTCTGAGCTCACTGCACTACAAGGAGGTGGTAAATACTAAAACTGAAGTTGGTTACAGACTCTCAGCCTTCTCCTTTCTCCCTCTACTATTCAGCGAGGAAATGAATGATTGATGATTTTCAGGCGAGCTGAGACAGGGGAGGAAGAGTATCAAGTTCTGTTTGTGCATCACAGAGGAGCAGCTTAGAGCAGTGGCCGGCGGAGATTTTCACAAGCCTGGGTGGCACAGGCCTTCTCCTGATGTCAACCGGAATCCTCACTGCGTGTTTCGGCTGCCTGCTTCCCCAGTTAAAGGCCACTTTCTGGAACCATTCCGTGGCACTCAGGGAGAATTAACATAGTTTTCTGAGATGCCCGAGTAATGACATTTCTTCCTGTCCAAGCACGCTGCTGTGAAAGGACTGGATTCCTTCTGATGGCCTTGACTGCCCTCACATTCAAGGGACGTTTACCTGGAGAAGGTGAGCTGAGACACCAGCCTTTGGTTGCTGATGTTTGGCCACAAATCCACCCCGACTGACTGTGAACTTCACACAATACTGGCCTCACTGACCTCTCCCTTACTGTCATACTTGCTGAGGCATTCCTTCTACAAATAGTATCCTATGTGGACCTTATTTCGTTTGAAGAAAGGTGAAGGACTTTATGTATTTTTCTGCTCTAGTTCCTTTTTTACTCTGAGTAGTGAACCTTTTTCTAAACGTTAGTTCCTATGCAGAGGCAATGAGTCTATGGACTACTTTAAAATTTCCATAAATCTTATTTTATGCATTTTTTAAATCTTCAAGTAATAAATCAAAACCACAACAGTGCCTGATGGTTCTCAAAGAAATCGAAGTGTGAACATTCTTGTAAAAAATTAGGTAAATTGGTATTTCCAGGCATAATACAAATACAATTCCCCCCAAATTACAACTTATTTAATAATAAAAACCCCTTCATACCCTAGTGCTATATGAGTAATAGAAGAATTTCAAAACTTACATTATAATTAATATGTAACTGTACTGTAATTAACATGAATTTATTCAGTTATTTGAATTATTGGCTGGACTCTCCTTCATCCTAGGTAATACTTGCAGACACATGTTGCTGTTCTGCATTGATAAAATTTACCCTGAATTATGTATTAACTATAATTTTAAGCTCTATATCTTGGTCTTTTTCTGATTTAGAATATGTTTTCTTTACTAAATATTAAATACGACTTGTAAAGTAATGTAACAGGAGTTTGGAACTCCTATTAACAATAACCAGTATCATTTTTGTGCATTTCCAATCCCCCATGTGGACCACCCATATTTATAGTTAAAAATGAGACTATATATACAATTTTGTATCCTTCCTCACTCAGAATTACAAAATTAGCATTTCCAATGTTGTACTCCACCTGTGTGTGTGTTTGTATAGGGCTTCAAATCTTTTATGAAAGAGAATTAAAAATTGTGAATATGTCAGTGCCCAATTCCCCTCAGTCCACTCTCTTTCTCTCACTTCCTAGAAGTAACTCCTCTCCTTAGGGTGCTATTTTTCTTTTTCATTTATATTTTTATACTCTTGACTCATGTACATATGTGGGTATGTATGGGATGTGTGTATACACATACAGACATGTTATACATATGCACATACAAATATACATAAACGTTATACATATACACATACACACATGTATACACATACATACACATATACATAGTGTGTATATGTATAATTATATATGTGTGTATATATGCACACATACAGTACTGTTGTATATTCTAGAAATTTACACATCTGGACATGTTTTGGCTGCTCAGTTCCACTCTGTTAGTTTTGTTTCATCTATCCTAAAGCTAGTGTCATGTTGCCAAGAAGAGGGTGAAGCACACAAGGCACCCAGTTCACAGGATTTATGGGGACATTTACCCTTAGGCTCTACCTCACTTGCCTCACTCTATCTCATACATCACTATAGCTTCATAGTAACTGGGTATTTGGTAGGATAAAATCTTGCCTATTCTTGGTCCCTTTACTTATCAAATGAATTTAAAGAAACAGCTTGTCCAGTTCCATGAAAAATCTGAAAGGAATTTTTGACTTGAATCATGTGGAATATAATGGTTCTGTGGGTGTAAACTTGTCACCAGACTTCTGTACCCTGGCCTCTTGCTCCCGGCTACCCTCCTCTCCCGTTGTTCCCACTGTGCCCCAGCCACACCAGTCTTGGTGCTGTTGTTCAGACTTTCATACCTCATTCCACCTCAGGGCCTTTGCACTTGCTGTTCCCCCTGCCGAGGACACTCCCCGGATCTTTGTTTGACTACCTCTTCTTCTCATTCATGTTTCTTGCTCAAATGTCACCTGCCCAGAGACCTCCATGGCCACCCTGTCTAAAATATCCCTTTTTGATCACTCTCTTTCCTCTTACTCTGCCCTATTTTCTTCATATATATTTCATTATCTGAAATTACATAATATTGCTTATTAGTTATTTTTTGGTTTACCATGGATTTCTTCCATTAGAATATCAGGTCCTTGGAAATAGGGCTTTGTCTAAAGTCTTGATTCTCATCATATACCAAAATTTCTAGTAGCATATTAAAAAAAGCAAAAGGAAAAAGGTCAATTTAATATTCATAACGCTTTTTTAACCCAGTATATCTAAAATATATTTCTGCATGTAATCAGTATAAAAATTATCAATGAGGTATTTTACATTCTTTTTGTTTTTTTGGGTTAAGACGTAATTTACACATAAGCACATCTCAGATTGGCCTGGCCGCATTTCCAATGCTCACCAGCGACATGTGGCTGGTGGCTACCATGTAGAATAGTGGAGGGTTGAACAGTGCCTGACACACAGGAAGAAATCAATAAATATTTGCTGAATGGATGAAGAAGTGAATGAATGAATGAATGAATTTAACTTTAGTGTGTGTAACTAATGAAAACCTGAGTCAAATTAAAAGTAAAATCAAGTTTCCATAAAGGGTGATTTATTGTTAAAGGAAAGGACATGTCCCTTACTGAAACACTATTGTGGTACCCAAACAATTTCAGTTGTGTCACCTGCTATGCAGCATACTAGGCACTGGGAGCCTGAGGTGAATAAGACAAGGTCCTTAAGATGCCTGATGTCTGGTGGGTTGGTAAGAACTTGATTCTATTGATGCTCTTGTAGGTTGTGCGTGTGGATGAAACAGCTAAGTGTATCATGGATTACATTTCCCCACTCTAACTTTTATTAACATTTAAAAACTTAGATTCAGACTTTATAGTTGCAGATGTAATTGTGGATCATCCTGCCACTTTTTATTGAACACATTTCAGGGTACTTAGCATTATGGTAAGGTGCTCAGGGAGTGTGTCTTTGCCCTTGCACTGTTTCAACATGTATTTCTCTAGGCTGGATTCTTAACTCACCTGAACTGTCCTCTAAGCATGATTCTTAAGTATTTCAGCTATATTTTGGGCACATTGAGATTCTAAATGTGTATCCAGTATGGTCTTTCCTTCGTTTTCAGCTTATAATTGGTGAGTTCCCATAGGAAAAAATCATTATTGGTGCTATAAAAGCACTCTTTATCTGTCACATTTGGGAAATGAAAATTTTGTAAAGGTCAAAAGAAAGTGTGCCCCCAATTATGATGATGACTTGTACATCACGGAGAGTTTAATAGCTTGGAA
This sequence comes from Mesoplodon densirostris, assembly GCF_025265405.1. Taxonomy (NCBI): domain Eukaryota; kingdom Metazoa; phylum Chordata; class Mammalia; order Artiodactyla; family Ziphiidae; genus Mesoplodon; species Mesoplodon densirostris. The sequence goes on from NC_082676.1 coordinate 75,791,477, forward strand.
CCTATCTTAGTCTCCCTGACAGAGTAAAAAGGAGAGAAAGAAAAAACAAACCTAGTCACTCAGTAGCTATTTTACTGTATAGTTTTAAGAAAGAAGAAAAAGAGCTTATTTAAATGCTTTTTAGCAACATCTATCTCTATACATTCTCTGTGATTTGGAACTATTTAAAGTATGTAAGCCCACAAGTTTATTAGTTCACCTTTATTAATTTGTCAAGGTTAATGTCTGCATCATGAGTTGAAGATAAAGTTTCGCTAGCATGCATCTGCTAGTGTTTACTCACCGTAGTAAGTTTTATAGCTCTTCTTGTAGTGTTTCCAAAGGAGATTTCTTTGCCACGGAACCAATTTTTAAAACGCAAACCATGATGCCGCCTTAGGCAATGTAAGAATTCTGTTCCTTAATCTTTCAGCACATGACAGCCTGTTAGGGAGATCAGATGATGTACCTCTAAGAAGTCCAGGGTGTTTTTGCAGACACTGTTGAGAGTGGGGTGATGCCAGATGGGCAGACACATGACCTGGCGGCTCCTCTTTCCTTCAGCAGTGTACTTTGGAAGGCTGTCTGCCGCTGGTATCTGTGCTAATTATTCTTGCCCCGGCCACAGAGCTGTGGGCACTGCCCCAAGAAGGACACCCTCCATGCTCTCCTTTTGTGAAGGCTGACGTGCAAGATGGATGCGAGCGAGAAGACCTACTGTGTGCAGTCTCTGTTATCGATTGATAATGCAGAACTTAGATTAAAAAGGGAGGCCTGGGCTTCCCTGGTGGCTCAGTGGTTGAGAATCTGCCTGCCAATGCAGGGGACACGGGTTCGAGCCCTGGTCTGGGAGGATCCCACATGCCGCGGAGCGGCTGGGCCCATGAGCCACAACTACTGAGCCTGCGTCTGGAGCCTGTGCTCCGCAACAGGAGAGGCCGCGATAGTGAGAGGCCCGTGCACCGCGATGAAGAGTGGCCCCCGCTTGCCAGAACTAGAGAAAGCCCGCGCACAGAAACGAAGACCCAACACAGCCATAAATAAATAAATAAATAAATAAATAAAATAAAAAAATAAAAAAATAAAAAGAGAGGCCTTAGGAGGGATACAAGACCCCCTTTGAACATCTTGTTTCAATCCCATTTCATCTGAACTCCCTTAACACGCTCCTTTTCTAAGCTCTTCCTTTCCCTCTCTCTCAGCATCCACTTGCCATCTGCCTTTCCGTCCCTCCTCAAAGACAGTAATTGCCAGGTGCTCCCCATTCCAGTTCCCAAATCTCTCACACCTCCATCCTCTTGGCTCCATTTTCAGAATCAGTGTTATTTCTCACCCGCAGAGTGTCGTTTGCTCCCTTACTGGTTCCCCCATTCTCCTGCCCTCCCCCCTTCTCCTGCCCTCCCTCATCTCAAGTTCACTTCACTCACCCTTCTTCTGGGGACGGATCCCACAGCTCTCCGCTGACGTCTTCCATGGTTTCCCATTGCCTAGGAATAAAGTCCTCACTGAGAGCCAGGCTCCTGCGAGGGGGGGATGCCTCCACCCCTCCTCACCTTGTCTGCCTCCCCCAAACCCTAAGCAGAAGGAGCACCCCCCACACCTGGGTCCCCCACCTGTGCAGCCCCTGCCTCTCTCCCTCTCTCCTGAAAGTTCTCGAGGCTTTTCTTTTTGTGGTGATTCATCCACTCATCATCCGAGACCCTGCCTGTCAGTTTCCAGAAGGCAGCATGGCATCAGCCTACCTTTTTGTCCCCGTTCCCTGCGAAGCATTCATTGAGCACTTGGTATTCTTTTAACTAGTGAACAAAGCTTCTTCAGCTTCCATACTCCCTGGCTTGGACCTTTTCATCCATTTCCCCCCTTCCTCCATAAATGCGCTTTGCTGTTTGTTTTTTTGTTTGTTTGTTTTTTGCTTAGTAACCACCACCCGCAATTATCAGATTCTCTCCCGGCTTCTGGCTTCTCCACAGGCCTCTGGGCTGCTGTCATGTGTCCGTCCACCTGCTCCCTGGTTTTTGCCCTAGTTTCTCATCATTTCCGTGAACGGTTCCTGCTGGTTCTCTTCCCTTTATCTTTAATCGTGCCAGTCATGATGCCTGTTTCCAAAGCCCGGGCAGCTACTATCTGGTGGAAGTGTAGGAAGCGGTTTGTTTATAATTTCCTAGGACAAGTCGGCCGGTGTTGAACACACTGTTACAGAGTCTGCTGCTAGAATGTTCTGAAGTTCTTTCTGGAGAGTTGTTTTGTTTTCCTGTGAAAGGCAAAGATGTCGCCAGTGGAAACAGCACTTTAATGCAGAGTTTTGAATGAAATGTGTCCCAAACAGGCAGCTCTGACCAATGAAGTTAAAGGACATCAGTCTTAGAAAAGCCATGTTTGTAATGATGCTAATTATTTCAGTTTTTTTCCAGTTACTTATATTAAGTTGATCATATTTAAGGTTTATTCCTGACACAGAATTTATGTCTGTTAGGTCTAAAACTTGGCAAAAATAGTTACAAAATATTACAGTTTTCAATTTTAATTATTACTGGCAGCATTCCTGTCCACTTTGTTTTCCCCAGGGCTATTGTATAGAAATGTTACTTATTTAAATATTTCATTTTGGGGCCAGTGTTTGCCCTTGAAGATAAAATTAAACATGAAATATATTCTTGAATCTCCCAGATTCACAGACTAACCAGATTAATCTCTAGTGGTAATTTTTTCATGTATACTGACAGGAATAGACACAAAGGAACATTATTTTTATTAATTTTTTTCTAATTGTAAAAATGGTGCTTATTGTAGATAAATTCAAAAATTCAAGAAAACATAAAAATGAAGATAACCATTATTCTACCACCCACAAAAAAAGATCACTATAACTTAATGTTATATGTCCCATATAATATCTATTCTATTTTTCATAAAATTAGGATTATATTGGACATACAATTTTTATCCTGTTTGTTTTCTCTTAACATTGCATTGTGATTACTTCCTACATAATTTTGTATTAAACATAGCTGTAATGGTTGTATACTTTTAAATCACGAAGGACTATAATATTTCAGGAGTATTCTATTACTGGATAGTTAGGTATTTTTGTTCCATTGCTTTAAAATCATTTCTATTCCTGTTCAAGATGTAGATGCTTACAAATTGGCATATTATAGTGTATTTCTTTTTAAAAAAACCCATAAGATTAATTAGGTGTGTACTCTTGATTTAAATGTGTAGTATTTCAGGAATTAGAAATAGGGAGATTAATTTTGAGTAATGTTATATCATACAGGCATTTAAAAAACAGATGCGTTTAAGGAAAGGCCCAGTTTTGCTTGCTTTAATGTTGGCCCAGGTTTGGAGACTAAAGCATTTACAGACCATTAACTGTAATAGTTTACTCTTGAGACCACTTGTCATAATAAGCTGTCAATAATTGTTGTGCATCTAAGTGTAGTTAAAGGGACCGTTGGGCTTGCACTTTAAAAGCCAGCGTTTATAAATGTGCAGGAATTGAATTATAAATATGGTGGTTCAAGTGAGGCTCTACTGCGTCATGCCCGTCTGTATGCACTGTCTAGTCTCTGGAAGATTTTGTGTCCATTTAGAAATAAGAAACAGTGAAAATATTGTGCACTTGAGCATATGGCTACATGATTTTCATGTTCCTTATGATATATTTTGGGAAACAATTTTAATCAAGAGTTATGAATCAGTATTTCTTTATTAGGCATGCAATGAATTAGCTTCAGCTGATAGTTTGGAGTGAGAAAGATGGAAATTGGAAATATTTAAATGTACTTTTTCTTTATAGGTGACTCAATAAAGCTATAGTCTCTAATAATGTATATTTTCTATTACCTGTTTTATCATTTGTTTCTGAACAATGCTTGCCTTTTCAAAATCTGTGCAGTTTAAAAGTAGCTACTCTACTTTTAAAAAATAGTATGATATAACTGGATTACATTTCACATTTTTTTCATGGTTAATATTCCCTTTGCTTTGAGTATACAAATTCTAAATGATCACACAGTTAAGAAACTCTTGAACATCTTATTTTTTTTTTTTTTTGACATTTCAACCATTTAATTTTCTCCTGTTTAGAAAGGTCAATATTTGGTATGTGAAAAGTTCCCCTTGAAATTTGTTTTTTTCTTTTACTTTTTTTAATACAAAAGTAATACCTCCTTGCTAGAATAAAACAATATAGGTGAGTAAAAAGCAAATATTTTATTCAATTCCACTCTCTGCATTAAAAGTGACCATCATTAGCAGTTTGGTGAGTTTTCTTCCAGACTTTTTGTCTAAGTTTTTACCAAGCTAGGTCGGTAGATAGATGATGATACACAGATGATATGCAGATTTTCCTATGTAAATTACCCAGTTCTTTCAAATAGTATACACAAAGTGATCTAATAGGAGTCTACGATCTATGTTATGTGTTGCTATCATACAGACTAGAATAGAGGTCAGAATACTTTTACTTGAAAAGGCCAGAAGGTATTTTTGACTATGGGCTCCACACTTTTTTATTGCGACTCTTCAGTGTTGTAGCACAAAATAGCCACCAACACTACCTAAATGAATGGGTGTGGTGGCTGTGTCCTGACAAAACTGTATTCATGAACACCAAAAGTTGGATTTCATATAATTATCATGTGTCATGAAATATTATCCTTTTGATTTTTTTTCAACCATTTGAAAGTGTAGAAACCAAACTTAGCTCATGGGCTCTATAAAAGCAGATGGATGGTAGGCCAGATTGGTCCATGGGCTGTACTTTGCCAACCTCTGGTCTAGAGTAAAAAAAAAAAAAGATAAATTAATTTACAAATTAAATCATACTTTTTTTTTCAGAGTTAAATATCATAGTGAGATTAATAAAGGCAAGTAAACAAAGAAAACACTTCTTTTATAGAATACTCACCTGACACTTTACAGATAGTGAATGAAAGGAAATATTTAAGAAGCAAGCAAATGAGAGAAGAAGGGCTGAGAACAGACTTATGTGGGGCCTCAAGTGCTGGAGGGTCAAAGGGGGTTTTGGTGTTATGACCAATTCACAAACTCCCTCAGCACTTCCCCAGGGAGAAGTATCCCCAATCCTGTTTTTGAAGCATAGCATTAGTATAAACTTCTGCTTCACATGGAGACCTGTATTTGCATGTATCATCTTTTTATATGAACTTTGTTTTGTAGTGTTAGTTGACAAGTATCTTCTTTGTAATTGACAATTTTTTTTACACACTCTGCAGTGGATTCTTACAAGTTTATTAATTATGAAGTTTTTTATTACTTATAAGAATGTAAAATAGAAACATTGAAGGTTGCCCAGGAAATATGTTACCTTTTAAGCCCCCCCAGATAGATGCTTTATAATGTTAAGGCCGTCCCATTAATTTATTTCAAGGATGCTCTCCAAATGCCTCTGATGCTCTTGATCTGATCCATTTACCAGGTGTGTCTCTTGATGGCAATTCTGCTTTCACACCAATGAGAACACTGTGATCCAGTTTTGCTGCCTTGTGGAGTAATTGCTAGTTTTAACATTGTAAACTAAAACAATAGGACACCTATTGTGATACCTGTGAAATTGTTATTTTCCACCATAATTGCAAAATACAACATGTAATTCATAAAACAAAAACTTTTTATCATGAAATAAGGAATGGTTGATTAAGGATTTATACTATCTGATTTTATATGCTTGGTATGTGGTTTAATTAAAGTGTGTGGTAAAAAGTAAAAATAAATTTATTGTGTTTTTTTTTTAAACCACTTGTCCCATATTTCATTTAGTTCATCTGAAGTAGAGAATAAAATAGCGTTTCATTTTCCTCTATTGTCTAATTTGGCAATTTGAGGAATGAAGGATATTCTTACTAGATAACCAAATACAAGTATCAAAAGACACACACATACATGCATACAAATGCACACAAGCATATATGAAAAGGGTTTATATCTTTTCTTTTTGAAGTTCTTTGTATAAAAGTGAGAAACTATACATCAGTGTAAAGAAGAATATAAAAGTGTGTGTCTTTTTACTACCCAGCCATAACCGCTATTAATAATTTTGGGAATACCTTTCAGTATCTTGTGTCTCTCTCTATACACATATGCACATATATTTATTTCTTTGGTCCTAGTTGTTACTTGTCTACCATGTGCCTGACACAGTGTGGGGCACTGTGGGCACAGAGGTGAACAGAACAATCCCCTCTTTTCCTGAAGTTTATTTTGTTCTAGTTGGGGGAGATAGACCATAACCAACAGATTACTGTATATCTGGTGTTGGTGCATGATGTGAAGAACACTAAGAACAGGAGGAGGGACAAAGAAGGTCTAGGCTGTGTGTGTATGTGTAAGGGCTAGAATAAACATGGTAAGGGTTGTACGACCCATGCACTGTTGTAACTTGCATTTTGAAATTAAAAATACAGCATGAACGTTTTCTGTGTCAGTAGACATACTTCTAAATAAGCATTATTCTGAATGGCATACTCTACTGATATGAATGAATGAGTTTTATTTAACTAGTTGCCCAATATTATACAACAATTTTTGCTTTTTTAAAAATTTGCTTTTTATGAGCAAGGCTATAAGAAATATTATTTCCTGAAGATAAGCTTTTTTGAACACTCTTAGGATAAATTCCTAATAACAGAATTATTGGGTCAAAGCATAATCTTCTGTTAAGACTTTGGTTATGTGCCCAGTATGATTACAAATATTATACAGCTACTTCATAATTCAATTTGTTTTCCTTTCCTCTTCACTCTTCCCTCCACATTTTCCAAGTTTCAAATCCAAGCAAAGGATTTAAAGAACTTAAAGAACTTGGTACTGTGATAACATACTACTTCAGTGGTGAATTTTTTGTTTCTGAAATTAGATTTGTATTGTGGGTGGGAAGGCTAGTGCACTTACAATTGCATCATTGCACAAGCTAACAAAGTCCTATTTGTTGCTTACAAAGTTGGTATGAAATGAAGAGAAAAAAACATTAAGCACAACAAGCCAGCAGCTTTGGAAATGTAAGAGGGCCAGTGCAAGTTTCAACATGTCATTTCATTTGCTTTTTTTTTTTAAGGTCTGATGAAAGTCTAAGAATATTGAACTGCATTACGAAAGAAGCATTCAGTCTTGGGAGAAGACCATTTTTTTTTTTCCAACTTGCCTTAGGATAATTTTTTTTATCACAATAGAATACAATTTATTATTTTAGATGAAAATTTCTAATTTACCATCACCTTCCACTGGTTTTCTTTCAGGTGACCATCTATGTAATACTAATGCTAACAATATTGACGTACACCTACATAGCATCTACTCTGTGCCAAATACTGGATTACCTCATTTTAAAGCTAGACAGAGAGATTCTTTTCTTTTCTTTTTTTTGTATTAATTTTATTGGAGTATAGTTGATTCATAATGTTAGTTTCAGGTGTACAGCATAGTGATTCAGTTATACATATACATATATTCATTCTTTTTCAGATTCTTTTCCCATACAGGTTATTATAGAATATTGAGTAGTTCCCTGTGCTGTACAGTAGGTCCTTGTTGGTTATCTCTCTTATAGTGGAGTGTGTGTATTAATCCCGAGCTACTAATTTATCCCTCTCCGCCCCCCCCCCCCACAAGTTTCCCCTTTGGTAACCGTAAATTTGTTTTAGAAATCTATGAGTCTGTTTCTGTTTTGTAAATAAGTGCATTTATATCATTTTTTATATTAGATTTCACATATGAGTGATGTCATGATATTTTACAGGGGGATTATTTTCCACAAGAGAAAGTGGAAACTTTAACACCAAGGTACTAGAGGGTTAGCAGCTCTAAACCCTGTTATTTTTGGCTCATTTTGACATTCTCTGTGTATTGTATTTTTAATATAAATTTATGTATTTAGTGACAAGCTTGGAAACAGATTAAGAAGTTTCTCGTACCAGAGTTGCTGCTCAAAATGAAAAAAATGCAGCCAGGGTTGTAAGTCACTCAGAGCCCTGCTTCATTGTCTTTGGGGATTGAGGCTTCTAGTGAGGTGAGGAGGTTTGAACTTTCATTGATCCTGGGGACTTGTTAATGTCACACCTCGTTAGAGCACTTACAGGCCAACCCTATTTAGGCAGTTATCGCAAAACCACAGAGAGTGAGTCCTAGACTTGCGATTACAGAGGGAAAATGTGCATCTTTTTGAAGACTGCAGCTACCTAGCACCTACCTCAAATCAACAATAAATCTCTAACCATCTGTATGACAATGCAGTGGATTTGGTGGGAGATACATGCATACTTCAGAACGTCTGCTTGCATCCTCCATTTTTGAATTTAAAAGATAAATTACTTTAATTGATGTGTCATCTAGCCAGTTTCTAGCACATAAATAACTTTCAAAGTAGAAAGCAGTTTCAGCCACAGAAAATAGATGGTATTTTCACTGCAAGTGTTTCCCCTTAAAGTCGTTGAAAGAGTCCCTTAGCAGATGTTTTCTGTGTTTGGATTGTTTTCCCAGGAAACCCAGGAATGATGTTTGCATGTGACAGCGCAGTTCCCTAGGTCAGGAGCAAACTTAACTGATCTCATGTGTTGGAGACTGGACATCTTCTGTGTTGACTTTGCACAGTGGCAGCTATTTGGAAAGAAATCGTCTTTTTCTTAGTGGGATAAATTGAAGTTGTGGTCATGTCAGCAAGAAATTAACATAAAGCACAAGCAAAGCAAACTACTTTCTCTGTATTAACATAGAACATTATATTCATTATGCCGTCAAAATATAGGAGGGCCAACTGCGACTGAAAAATTAAAGTCAACCCTCCTCTAAGGGTTTCCTGGCAAGGCAGCTCATCCCCTCTAAGCCTATTGCCTTTCCTTCACTGTGGGCCTCTGGGCTGGTACATAACAGAATCTTGTGAAATAACATTAAATTAGAGAACACTCGAATGGTATTAATAGCACGTCTTGACATTTTTTCATGGCTCAAGGAGCAATAACTGATTATCTACTGTAAGCCAGATCTGCTTTGTGCTGGAGCAGTTCTTTCTATCTGTCTGTTAATCTTTCTATCCATCTGTTGACCGATCATTTGATGTATCAACCAATCAACTAAATGATCTGTTGATCTTCTTTCCTTCCTGCCCGTCTGCCCTCCCTCCCTCCCTTCATGACCTCTCTTCTTCCAAACTAAAATCTAAACAAAGCTAGAATCAGGCAGTCTCCCGGCAGTTGAGATCCGAATTCTAATCTTACCTTGGGTCCTGACTGATAACACCTGCTCTCTGTGACCTGAAACTTCCTCACCTATTGAATGAAGGGCTGGGATCAGCGCCTTCCAGTGCAGTTGGCAGTTTCGGGCATTTGTAGCTTCTGGATCTGCCTCTATTTTGGTCCTGGCTTTACCACTTCCTGTCTGTGTGACCTTGGGCAATTTATTTAATCTCACTATGCCTCAGTTTCCTCATCTGTGAAATTAGGATCATAATTTTACTTACCAGCTGTTTGGAAGATTAAATGAGGTGATCTGTGTAAATTGCTTAGAGCAGTGTGTGGTGTATATTAAATGCTCAACAAACATTAACCTTGCTATCATTACTACCATTTTCTCTCTTGTTTGTGTACCATAGATGCTCAACCTCCTTTCCTGTCTCCCAGTTTTCTTCTGTCCATCTTCACAAAGCTCATAGTCTAGTATTGAGACAAGTGTAATTACCTGGCAAAAATAGAGGAAGAAGATGACCTGTAATTGGGTATTAGAAGATGAGAAGGGGTTTGCCAGGGAGAGAAGACAGGGGGCCATCGTGGGCAGAGGGAACTGTGTTAGGAGGTGGGAAAGAACTCAGCAGGCTTGGTGTACAGTACTTGGTTGTGGCTGTCGTGGAGGATGCTTGTGGAGTGATGGAGGGAAATGTCATCCTGCATCAACATACAGAGGAACACACAGTCCCACCAGAGACACTGGCTCTACACCACAGTGATTCCGCTCCGTTGGGGGTGGGACACCCGTGACTCCCCAAGGGGTGGGGTCTGAATCTTGGAGAGGCCATGAGGGACTCATGTATGCATTATGAAACCCTCACCATTTTCCCCCTGGGGATATATGCTTCTCTTTTTCTTCACATTGATGTAATTTAATCTCAGGGCTCACTTATCCATTGGCCAAACTTTGGGGGATAAGGAGCCCCAGTTTTTACGCTACTGATTTAATAGCTAAGCAGCTCAGCATAGCACGGAGAGCCCCACGTTGGGTATTGTGAGGCTTCAGGCCTGGATTTTCTTCTAAACGGTGGTGGAACCTTAAAAGCCACTTTCCTTCTCTAGGTCATGTTTATCTGTGGGATAAGAGAAGTGGTTTGGGGGTTCTTATGCACCCCTTTGGCAGTTCGGTGAAGCCTCTAGGAACCCCTTCTCTAAATAACTTTTTAAATGCATCAAATAAACTACACAGAACTACAAAGGAAACCATTACATTGAAATAAAGATATAAAAATAGTAAATACATCTGTGGCATGATAATATGTGTACATCTTATTAACACATTAAGTGGCATAATAGCTACTGTAATTTTGAATTATTGATGAACACAAATGATATTTTGTAATATCTGAAATAATTATAATGTGATAAGAAAATATCTGGAATTTATATTGAAAACCAAGTCATAGGTGTTGGTAATACCACTGTGGTTAGTGATTTATATTTATAATTAGAGGAAATGCCATACTTCAGTTAGAGTTGAGTGAAAATAATCATGTAATTATTTTTCCCATCCCAGTTTATGGAGCCTCGGGTTATATCTGTGGATCTGTTGGGTGGTCCGTGGAACTCAGGTTAGTGATTCTTGGACTAGATGACTTCTAGGATATTTCCTTTCCTGATTCTTTGGCTATCAAATGATGTGATAATCTGCATAATACTCAATTTCCAACTAAGTGAAAAATGTTAAAATCCCCATATAATTTGTAAAGATCACGTCATTGGTTATGAGAAAAACCAAAGTGCTCAGGGGGCACAGGAGGGACTTTTATCTATGGTATTTTACCAGTGTCTGGTTCAAGAGTGCTAGTAGCCATTGTTCAAGGCCCTCGGTAACAACAACTAAAGAGGTGTTGGTTGCGCAGTTGATCTCACTTATAATAGTTATGTTCCATAAAGTCTCCATGGACGTTGACTTAGTGAATACTGAGCCATTGCTCTTAGTGGACTTGCGGGGGTAGGTTCCCATGAGCTTCTGGTCACATTTTGATCAGCTGATCAATATATAACCTTGTTTAAGAAAAAAATCATACTTAATATGTTTTGTTGATTCATTGACATTGAATTCACGGCCTGCAGCACTAAAACTCGTGTCTGAATGAAGCTTGTCTAACACGTGTATTTTCTCGGTAAGGCACATCACAGCCCTCTTGAACTTAGGAGCACTAGACAGCACTTCAGCATGATGCTCGGGGGCCTTTTAAAGAGTGAAATCATCAACAAAAAGCACAAAATTTCAAAAACTATGACACTAACTAGACTGTAGAAAGAACACTTATTTACGGTATGAGAGCTGAATCAAGAAGGTAGAGCAGAGCTTTGTTTGACCTCAGCTGGAATCGTGTGCATCAGTGGCTCAAATTTTTTGCCTCTCTGCACATGTCCACTAAGGACCACTAAAGTGCTGCCTGTATTGATTTTTCAGTTACACATAAATTTTGGTAAGTAGGTGAATTTGCAATATTGGGGATTGACCATATATGTTATACTTCTCTCTGGACCTGAGGTCTAGTTGTGACACTGCCACTCTTTGTGTCTGACCTTGGTTTAGTGGTTTCACTACTCTGGATGTCTGTTTTTTTATTCATAAAACAGAGATTTTGGGATAGATCAGTAGTAGTAGTAGTAGAAATTTTTTTTAATAGTAGAACTAAATTTATTCACGTGAAAGCCCAAGGTATAAAGCAGTAGTCAGCTCCTTGCCTCCTCCACATCTCTTGTCCTCCACCATTTTTACCAAGAACATGTGGAAAACTATTGGGCTAGATTTCCAAGGCCATTTTTCCATTGGGTTATATTTTATTCATTTGACAAATACTGAGATTGGCACAATTCTATGTGCTGTTCTTGCACCAAATTCACTAAAAATTGATTAGAGCTATTTGAAAATGGCCTGCAAATACGTTATATTTGTAATTCTTATTAAATAGGTTTTCTGCTGGTTCTGCATCTTCTGACCTCTCTTAATAATGAATGGCCAAAATTAATCTTTCAAATTTGCTGTTGTTTCAAACTCATCAGATTCATTTAGGAGCTCTGTTCAGTCTTCACTCACCCTGATATGGGCATCCTTCCTCTGTGAGATTAGAATCAGAAATACCCTCCTCATTGGTCATATCTGAAGGTAGGTCATTTGGAAAACAGGGCCCCCACCCACAAGATAAACCCATTCCAGGGGACACCCAGTATTTTCCTGGGCATCTCTGCCACTTTGGACGTTGTGTTTACTGCTCTACTAGAAGGTTGTCATGATGGAAATGCCGTTCCCCTCTGGAGCATGCATTTTCATAATCCCTGTGTGCCAAAATAGTAAAATAATGTAACAGTATGCATTAAAACAATCTTAAGTGACCTTCTACTAGTTTAAAGCACATAATAATTTTTACATATGGCAATTGATGTGTGATTTTTCTTAGTCTTCAATGAAAACTAAGTTTTGTACCTAGATTGTATCTAGTTCTTCAGAAGAGATTGATTCCTCTAAGAGGAAAATTGGGAAGAAGGGAATTGACAGTAGATTTGGATCAGTTTGTTTTAGTCCAGTGAGTGTATTATAAAAATGAAATCTTCAAATTCACCTGAAGACTAGTACTTAATCTTTAGTGAGGGAATCTTTCATCATTGGTATGTCTGTCCTTTAGGGAAAAAAATAGGATTTTCCTGTGAAATGCCTTTTTCTTATGAAATGATGAGATTGAATGATTTCTATTTCTGTACTGAGAGCTGGCTTAAGGAAGGCACAAAGGTGTGGTAGCTTCAGTTTTAATTTGGTATGGATCATTTCATGTCTACAATCATTGGTTTTTAATAAATCTGTTGATGTACAGAAGGTCTGGGCCAAAAAGACGTGGTCTACAAGGAAACCCTGTTCCAACTGTGGAAGACTGATACCTTGGTGGCCCCAGTGAACTCTGCCTCCCATCACTCAGGCCTTTGTATATTCCCCTCCTCATTGACTTTAGACTTGACCATACAGCTTGCTTTGGTCAATGGGACATTAGCAAGCATGATGCAAGCAGAGGCTTGGTAAGCACTGGCACATTAGGGTTTGTCCTCTGGGAATGCTCCTTCTTGGAAGCCAGCCTTGGAGCTATAGAAAAGCTTAGGCTAGACTCTTAACTGATCGGCCATGTGGAGAAAGAGAGACCTTGAAGGATGAGAGGCCATCTTGAATGTTCCAGCCCCAGTCAAGCTTCTGACTGAATGCAGCCTATATAGTGACCTCAGCTACACCACGTGGAGTAGAACTGCTCAGCTGAGCCCAGCCAACCCAGTGAATTGTAAGAAATAACCAATTATTGCTGTTTAAAGTCACTAAGTTTTGAAGTGGTTAGTTACATAACAATAGATAATGGAAATTATGCCCTACTTTAAAAAAGTGTGTGCAAAGAGACATTATTCTTCAAAGATACCTTCTCCATTTGGTTTGTAGAAAACTACATTTCATAATGCTGTGATGCTCTGATGTCTTCAGAAGTACAGTGAGCAAGGGTAGGCATGCATGTGAATGTATGTGTGTATATGTATGTGTGTGTGTATGTGTGTGTGAGTTAGATATTGTGGCATCCTTTCTTCCATCATTGCAGCTGAGTGTTATGCATGCAGTATTTTTATTTCCACGAAGGGTATACCGGAGGAAGGTACCTTGGAAAGTAATTGCTCTTTTATTCATTCAGGTTGTGGAAGATACTGAAAAGTAGAAAGAAAAGAGCCATCACCCAGAATCCCACCACCCAGAGGCTAACTTTGGGAAGTTTTCATATTGTAACAACAGTTAACATAACAAAAAACTTCACTTGATTCTTCTTTGAAAGTCTATTGTATAAAGTAGGTCCACTGAGAGGGTGGACTCTCTGATATCTTTATAAAAGTGGTTATAAATGTGCACACAAATCTGCAGGTTCGCGTGCTGGATTTTTAGTTTACATCCCCTCACTCCACTTCATTCTCCATACTGCTGTCAGACTGCTTTTCCTAAAAGGCAAATTTCTGACTTTGCTCTGCCTATGCAGTAGGTCCACACTGCCTCTAGGACGGTGGGTCTCAATTAGGGGTGATTTTGCTTCTGGGGAACATGTGGCAATGTCTGGAGACATTACTGACTGTATTGGGGGTGTTAGGTGTTGCTATTATCTAGTGAGTAGAGGCCAGGGATGCTGCTAAACATCCCACAGTCACAGGACAGGACCCCGCAATAAGGAATTATCCAACCCAAAATGTCAGTAGTGTGGCCACTGGCTCTAGGGTAAGGCCAAAATAGTTGTGCCCTTTCGGACTTCACACTGACCTCTGACCTTTTATCTCTTGTGCATTTTCCATATGCAGTACTAAATAGATTTCTGTTTTCATATCTTCTCACCTTGTGACTCTTTCCCACGGTCTGGAAAACTCTTTCCCCAGAGGTAATTAGTTCTTTGTGTACTTTATCACTATGGCTCTGCTCACTTCCATTTTTCTAACTACGCTGAGTTGCAGTTACTTTTTGAAATCTGTTTTCCCTTCAAGCTGTGAATTCAAGATGAGCTAGGACCAAACCACATGTCTAGTAAACATTTGGGTGAATGAATGAATGTTTGAATAAAACCAGTGAAAAAGAGGGTGGAGCTGCACATGTTGAGGACAGTACATGGCTCACCCTCAGCAAGTTTCCTTTGCAAGTGTGTGTGACTCCTTCCTGCAAAGGCACTGTGGTCACCAGTTCCCATTGCACATGATTTCAGTGTCACTGCACTTCCCAGTGGGTCTTCCTCAGGCTTCTTTGCCCCATAAGCCCCATAACAGGCATCAGTATCTGATTTCAGGTGGCTTGAGGGAGTATAGAGGTAACCTCAGGCATGTGAGGAGTGGGGAGATGAAGCTTTGTGCCCCAGATGCCCACCTGTAAGAACCAGGGCAGGGAAGGTTTTGGAGAAGTGAAGGATTGATTCAAGCCTCTGTCTTTTGCCTTAAGTTACATCAAAATTAACTCAGCATGATGTAGACCAGTTGTGCTCAAACTTGTATGCCTGTCACTGTCACCTGTACAGCTTCAAAAAATACTGTCATTGGTTGTCCAGCCCCCCAGAGATATTGATATAATTGGGTTTTGGTATATCCTAGGCTTCAGGATTTCTGAAAGTTTTCTAGGTAAATCTATACATTATCTTTGAGAATTACTGATGTAGACAATTAGGTAGACTATAGATCTTCATGCTAATATTTCCAAAGTAATTTAATAATTTTCTTTTTGGTAATTTAATATTTCTTAACAATTTTTGTATAAATAAGTATTTATAACTTTGTTTAAATTTATATTTGCTGTAAGATAATATCTAACTTTTTAGTAATTGACATTGTGTAACTTCATTTTCTTCTTTCCTCTTCACTCTTGAAACTCCTCCTTTCCTCCTTTACCTTGAAACTCAGATGAAATATCATAGAGAAGCAGCTGACCATTCTTCATGTTGGAGGAAATTGGAAAGAAACCATTTTTTAGATAGTCTGCCCACAAAGATGCAAAATTAGAACTTTCCTTTTGGTTTGTATCCTCCCTCTTCTGTTTCCCATACCAACAAACTCTGAATTCTTTGTGCCTAAGAGAAAAAGTAGGAAGACCCCTCCATCATCCTAATAGTCCTTCTAAAAGGCTTACTGTGTTCTCAGGTTCTGCATTTTATTATGGTGCATGTGTTATGAATATGCAGGGTAAGAAAAAGAAGTGAAAGAGCCTTTCTTTTTTTTTTTTTAAGTGGGGTTATTTTTTGTTTCTGAGTTATTTGAGTTCTTTATATATTTTATTTTTTTAAATTTATTTTATTTATTTATTTTTGGCTGCATTGGGTCTTTTTTGATGCACGCGGGCTTTCTCTAGTTGTGGTGAGCAGGGGGCTACTCTTTGTGGTGCGCTTCTCATAGCAGTCGTTTCTTTTGTTGCAGAGCACAGGCTCTAGGCACATGGGCTTCATTAGTTGTGGCACGTGGTCTCAGTAGTTGTGGCTTATGGGCTCTAGAGTGCAGGCTCAGTAGTTGTGGCGCATGGGCTTAGCTGCTCCACAGCATGTGGGATCTTCCTGGACCAGGGCTCAAACCCATGTCCCTGCATTGGCAGGCAGATTCTTAACCACTGTGCCAGGAGGGAAGTCCTGAAAGAGACTTTGAATGCTGTCTTATCATCTTCTCCCCTCCATGTCCTCCTCTGCTCCCTTCTACCCTGCTTGTTTGCTTGTCGTATGTTTCCAGATATTACTGAGACAAGGTCTTGATCACCTATCAGAATGGTGTTGCTCATGACCAGTGGTTGGACTGATTTTTGCCATTATCTTAAATATGAGAGCTAGAAACAACATTCATTCCATGGCACTGCACGCCCAGCACTGCACTTTTGTTTTTTCACTTAATATTCAGTTTATGGAATTTGGGATCCAGTGGCTTCTGCCACTAAGTATGTAAACACTGCTAGAGGGTGGCCACTCTCGGCAGAGGCAATAGCTTTCAAGAGAAGAATAGAATCATTCTGAGCTGCATAATTTTAGGTCACTATATTCTGTTTCATTTCAAGAGGGAACGTTAGAGTAAGGAAGAGTTTGTTGAGATGGTATAGATAGTGTAACCTTATTATGCCTTTTTAATTTTTCCATTTAATAAAACTAAAGCCGAGGTCCCTTCTTTGATTCACCAGTTGATCACTGCTTATGGAAGGTCCCTAGGTCCCCCTCTTGGAGGTGCTACTGGGTGTGGGAAATGAGGAAGTGAAATGATTTGCTCAGTGAGACAAAGTTTTGGCAGAACCACAACTATAAAGCAGGTCTCCTTTTCTTGAGGTGCTTACTTTATACAAAATTTCCAGTCTTGATTTTTTTATAGGTTTTTCCTATAATGGAGTAAGACGGTGGTCAATAGATATTTATACAAGATTTATAAGTTTAAGAATAATTGACTATACGTATGCTGTCAAAGCTAGGAAATTTGACGTAAATTAGTATCTAATGGCCATTTGGCTCTCAAGTTCAGTTCTTAATTTCTAAAAGTTATTTTCTTATGTATGTATAACTGAATAACTTTGCTGTACATCAGAAACTAGCACATTGTAAATCAACGATACCTCAATAAAAAAATTTTAAAAATAAAAGTTTTTTATGGTAATACAAAAGTGCTTTTTGCTTTTTCTGAATTACCTAACTTTAAGAAAACACACCAAAGAGTGGAATTTTGTGTCAGTCCACTGTTGGGCTATATGATTTATGTCCCTTTTACTGCTGAACATTTTTAGCACACTTTAAAGCTGGATGAGAAACTTAAAGGTCCTCTTATCTGAGTTCATTGGACAGATGAGGAAATCAAGGCCTGGGGAGGTTGTTATTTGCTAAGGTTCACAGAGCAAGTTCAAGGCCAAGTCGGAGACTTAGAAGTCACATTGTTTGACTTCAAGTTCAGTACATTTTTCCTTGGGCACAGAGTAACCACAGGCTGGGCCAGTACCACACATGCACATGTGCCCACTCTCTCACACATTCTTCATAAGTCTGTTTTCAGAGGCATGGGTTGTGGATTGTCTTCTCCCAAAGCTAACCTGAGACGAGGATTGGGGTGCAAATAGCTTACTTGTCAGACGGTCCCAGGAAGCACCAGTAGGGGAGTGGGGATGTGAGATAAGGAAGGAAATGCAGCCAATATAGGGTGTGTGGACCCCAGGTTGATCCCACTGGGGGCAACGGAGTGCTGTCCGCAGAGCACTGTCTTTTGGAGGCGGTGTAGAATAGGCTCCACAGTAGTCTTCTGCAGGGGTGAAGAGCTGGGCTCTTTGTTGGAGGTCTTACTTGTAGACACTTGATGAAAAGCCCACCATCAGAGTCTCGGGTCCTAGAGTAAGGCCTCGTCAGTGTGTGTGGGAGCTGAGTGCCGAGGGGCTGTGGAGGGGTCACTTCTGCAGGCTCACAGGGAAATGGAAATGGGTGTAAGTGGAGGTTCCTACACAGTGCGATTCTGACAAACATCCCGTCTCGGCTCTTTTCTGTTCTTACCATCAGCGCGCCTAGTGCTCTAGTAGGCGGTAGGTGGGGTTGAGAAGTAGGTACTGTGATACCATCAGTGTTGGATAGTCTCTGTTTGGCCCTCCTGATCTGCACTCCACCTTTTGCATGTGCTCATGTCTGCAGATGGAGCGTTAGATGCTGCATTGATGGGCTTCCTTGCCCTCAGGCGTCTGGATGGATTCAGGCAGTGGGAGGCTATAGCAGAAGATTGGATGGAGGAGGAACATGAGGTCAGCCTCTATCCCCCCAGGTTTCTTCTTGCCACTGGGCTGGTGGTTGTCTCTGTCGCCCTGCCGGAAGCCACAGAGTCTGTCGGGCGACCCCTCCTGTAGCCACAGCACTTTCACTGGGTTCCCGTGGCTCTGTCTTCCTGCCCCTCTGGCCTAGGGCTCTTCAGATTCCCTGGTTGTCTTCCTCAAGCCCTGCCCACACCTGGTAAATAATCCCTTATTAAATGCCCTCAGCTGTCTCCTGTGTGTGTTCCATCTGTTTCCTGCTGGGACCTTGGCTGAGACACCATTTTGAAGAGTTTGCTCTCCAGACAGAATTGGATGAGACGAAACAGCTAGAGACGGTATGAAGATATAAGATAATGAAGTGTAAACTGTACTTGAGCCCTAAGGACACTCAGCATGTAGGATGCATTAACAAAAGAAGTGGTGCTTGTTAAAGAAGACTTTGTGGAGGGCTGCCTTACGTTGTAATTGGTGAATTTTTTTTTTTTTTTGGTCTCCTCTGAGTAGTGACTTGAAAATCAGAAGCTCTGCCTTATTATGACCACGTATGCAGTTAATTATAATGTATCTGACTCTATCAGATGGAATAATAGGTAATTCATAGAAACAGAAGGGTGAAGTGGATCTACCCATCTGGAAATTTCAGAGACTTCTCTCATGTATTTTTGTTGTTGTTGGAAGTCAGTTCTTTATATAAAGTCCCTTGTGAAAACAAAACAGAATAAAAACAAACCAAAAAGAAGGGGCAGGAGAAATTAAAAAAAAAAAGAAAAAGGGAAAAGACAGGGACAAAGGACACAACGGGACACGACCCGTTGCTCCTCTTCAGCCGCCTCCTTGGTCTCTGGCTCCTTGCCCTCCTTCACCTAAAGAGCTTCTTAGCTTCTTAGCTACTTTCTCGGCACTCTCATTTTTGCCAGATCCTTTCTTTTCTCTCTCTTCAGTCCCTCTCCTGCATTCTTCAAACTTCGTTTTGAATTTCTGCGCGTTCTCGGCGTTAATGGCTCCTGCTTGGGGCACTCGTCGGCGAAGTCGGCGTGGGTATTCCAGACCAAGGGGCTGTCGCTGCCCGCGTACCGCTTCCGCTCCATCACCGGCGTGATGCAGTGGTTGGCGCAGATCTTGAGGGTCTTGTCCCTGGCCTGAGGAGGCGGATGGTCCCCTTCTCCTCATGCTTCAGCAGCTTGACGTCCCCGGTGCCCCTCTCCTTCCACCTCGGGAAGTCGTTCTCCGAAGCGAACCGAAACAGCTTGGCCCACATTTTAAAAAGTTCCTCTTCATCTTTTTCCAGCGTTTTAATTTCTTGCTCGGGAAGAGAAACTATTAGCAAAAACTGGGGGTCATGGTTGGACTCGTCGCCATTCTCGGCGGAGGTGTGATGGTCCTCGTGGGTGTCCTTGGGGGCCGCCATAGGCGCGGTGGTGGCGGCGGCTACTCGCCGGCTCGGTCGTTGCGGGCTCCGTGGCCTCTCGGCAGCTGCTTGCAGCTCCTTCCTCCGCGTCTGGAGACGGTGCCTCCCACCCACCCGCCCGCCCCGCGACCCCTCGTGTATTTTAATGTTAGATAAGTAAGTCATTTCCTCCTAATTCCTTCTATTTCTCATCCCTCTAATGGGTTATAATCCACTTTTTGGAAAAAATTTTTTAAAAGCTGGTGTGAAAAGCATTTCAAGCAGCTTAGAGTAAGGCACTATAGCAAAAGGAAACCCTCATTCTGTACGTGTTTACAGAGAGCCTCCTGTGATTCCGGCCCTTTGCTAAGCACCATGGAGTCAGTAATGAATAGTATTTGATCACTGCTTTCAAGGAAATCACAATGTAGTTGGGAAAATAGACGTTTAAACAAATAATTATGATAAATATTTTAAGTAGTATAGGTGTCTACAAAGTATTTTGCATATCTCAGTGAGGGTGTAGTTAAGCTTGGGAGTGTCAGATAATGCTTCATAGAACCAGTGACACTGAGTTGGGTCTTGAAGCATGCTAGTGAGATTCCCAGGGAGAGAAGGGGAGATGGTATGGAAGAAGGTGTGGAATTTCCTCGTGGGTTGGAGAACCAATGAGGCATATGATGATTTGGCCAAAATGCTGGTAGCCTTTGGAGGAGTTCCTGGACTTGAGACCAAAGGATAGAATAGTAATCTAATCACTTAAAATAATATAGACAGCACATATACTCTAAACATATTAGGGATGAAGTCAAAACAAAAACAATGTAGTTAAGAATTTTTGGGTGTTAGCATATTGCTAGACCTCATGGAGCACATGTTCTAAATACTGAGCAATGCATGTTTCTAATCATGAGAGTCTCAAAGGAGGGAGATAGAGCCATTGGTGTCTTCTATCAATACGTACCTTTGCTCAGATTTGTGCGCCCTTACACCAAATTTATCATGACAGAATTACCTTGTATCACTTTAGAATTACCTAAAATATGGAAATATGGTGGATTACCTTCTCAATTATTAATGATTATGTTAGCATCCATATTTCACAATCACCCATTTAGTAGAACATATCTGACACCCCTGACATAAGAGATACTTGAGCCTTCTTCCTTCTAATTATTCTTGTTCCTAAACCTTTAGGATTAGTAATCTTGATATCCTAAGGCAGAGGAATTGGTGAAGACTGTTTTATCAATTCCATAGTTGTAGACAGTGAACGAGTAACGAGTGCTGGTTACTTCATGGAACACTGATAAATAAGAATTCTTCTTCAGAGGCATGAACAAAACGGTGACTGTAATAAGGGGGTATTATAGCTAAAGCCTTTATGAACAGAAAGCCCTTAAGCTGGTCATGTTAAAGTCCATTTAATGTCAAAAAGTTGAGGTTTGTGGATTACAGAGACAGGAACAAAGTCCGATCAAGTGTCATGGAACTAGAATGGGAAAGCCCAGAATTAAGCTTGAACTCCCCTGTCATGCAGGGGCTGCATCTCTGCTTTATTCTTTCCTAATTTTATTTGCTACCTTGCTCTATGTCTGCTTTAGTTATCCCTTGCTTTAACTACCTCAAAACTTATTGGCTTAAAACAACCACCACCATTTAGTATCCCTCAGGAGTCTGACTGGGCTCAGCTGGGTGGGTCTTCTGTTCCACACGGTGTTGCTGGGGCTTTAGTTATCTGGGGGCTCAAATGAGTCGAATACTCAACCTGACAATCCCACATAGCAGGCAGTTGATGCTGGCTGTAGAATGGGAGTCCAGCTGGGATGCCACTGGAGCACCTGCGTGCTCTTCCATGAGGCCCCCGTCCATGTGGCTTGGGCTTCTCTCAGCCTGGGGGCCGGATGACAAGAGGGAGCGTTACATACGTGCAGAAGCAGAAGTTACCGGAACCCTGAAGGCCAGGATTCAGAAATCCTGGGTCACCATTCCCACTGCGTTCTGTTGGTCAAAGCAGTCACAGGGCTAGCTTCCCACTCTACCACAATTTGGTAGATTGAAAATGTCATCTCATTGTTTAATTGTGGATTTCTTTGAAGCAAATGAGTATGAATGTCCCCCTGCACTTTTTTTTTTCTTGGTCACTTATGTTCTCTATTTATGTCCTTTCCCTCTTTTTCTGTGGGGGTCTTCATGCTTTTCATATTGATTTGTAACATCTCTTATCTATTAAGACTAGTAACCCTTTGTCAAATGTTTATTCCTAGTTTATTATTTATCTTTTAATATGCTTATTCTGTGTTTTGATGTGCAGGCATATTTTACTTTTTATGTACTTGTAACTATTAATCTCTTCCTCTCTTTTTTTAAAAATATATTTAGTGTTTTTTTAAAATCATATTCACAAAGTTGTACAACTGGTGTTATCTAATTCCCCCAGACTTGGGAAGAGTGATGAACAATTTACAAATATATATTTTTTTCTTTTGTATGGGACTCAATATGCCCAACATGTCCCTCAGGCCCTACTGCATGGAAGCTTTTTAGTTCAGTGTTCATCACCAACTGGCTATAGCCTCTGTGTCTGCAGAACTCCCAGGTTCAAATGCTCCCAAGTTCAGACGCTTCCAAGAGACACTCATATTGGTTGCTGGCTGTCCAGTCATCGGTGGGTTGAGAGGGCCAAGTCTTGTGCTACTGAGGATTTTCTTTGAAGGGCTGAGGTGGGATGGGTTATGTCACGGGTACTGCGGTCAGAGTAGGCAATGGCACATGAGAACATTAGGGGGATTTGAAGGAATTCTCAGGTCCTGCCCATCTCTCCGAGGCTACAGAGTTCTCTTCTTTCTATGTTCCACAAAGCTCTGCTTGACCTGCCTTCTGACTTCTTGAGTCATCCCCTCCCTGCTTTGTTTTGTTTTTTAAGTTACTCCTGTGCACTGTTCTCCCTCCTGCCCTCTGTCCTTCCATGGCCCTGGACAAGAAGCCTCTCTTCTCTCTCCCCATTTGTCATTTAGCTTCTAACTTACTCTTCAAATCTCAGCTCAAGTGTCACTTCCTCAGAGGAGTGAGGAACCCTTTGGATTAAGTCTCATGCCCTGTTTCATCTCAGTTTCCTTCATCACACTAATCAGAGTTTGTAATTGTGTACCTGTGTGTCTGCCCGATCACCATCTGCCTCCCACTGTGGGCTTTAGAGACAAAGGCACGTGTCTGTCCTCAGGGCATCAATGACTACGTAGCTCAGGTTAGGTGCTGGCAACTATTTGTTTGCATGAATTAAAAATTGGAGGTAGTTGCCTTGAAGAAGGAGTAAGTGGAAAGAATCTTTGTCTTGATGAGAGAAGTTAAGAGCAGCCTGTTTTGGGGACTACAAGGACAGCATTTCTCAGGGAGTGCCTCCCACCCCATGGTGATTTAGGAGTCAGTGAAGTCCTATTGTTAAGGCATACTGGTGGAGGCTGTGTGATAGTTTCTGAAATGTAGCAAGAATTCCTGCCTGGAAATTGATTCATAAGTGCCTGGTGAAAAGCCAACTACTTTTTCTTTTTGCTTCTAGCACCACGTGGCCCCAGTTCTGTACTCAGAGATCTCAGTGATGGCCAAACTTTGTGGGGCCAGAGTTGTGCATTCCATTCCTGCTTACTCTCCCATTAGGCCAGTGTCTTGTTTGTAAGTCAAATATCGGTTAGATTACAATTTGGGATGTGATATGCTGGGAGCATAATCTCGAGATAACCCCAGCCGTAATTTTTTGTACAATTCTTCTGTTTAACACTATCTAAAAACAAAGTGAGTCAAGTAATAAAAATGGCAGAAGAGAAATAGAAAGATGATAGAGTAAGAAATAACTCAGATTCTGTTTTATTCAAAGATTCTGTATGCTTTTGAATTATAGAGGTTTTCAATTCCTCACTTTCGGAGACTAAGATGGAGGGTAACATTGTTTCAGTTCATCTATTTCACTGAAATAATTTAATTCAGTAAATATGTATTGAATTTTGTATCTCAGTGGCAGGTGTAAAGAAATACAAGTTGGGGGCTTCCCTGGTGGCGCAGTGGTTGAGAGTCTGCCTGCCGCTGCAGGGGACACGGGTTCGTGCTCTGGTCAGGGAAGATCCCACATGCCGCAGAGCGGCTGGGCCCATGAGCCATGGCTGCTGAGCCTACGCGTCTGGAGCCTGTGCTCCACAGCGGGAGAAGCCACAGCAGTGGGAGGCCCGTGTACCGCAAAAAAAAAAAAAAAAAAAAAAAAAAAAATTAAAATAAAAATTAAAAAAATTAAAAAAAAAAAGAAATACAAGTTGTTTCATGACCATGAAGTTTGTACCTACCCAGGAAATATGGCATGCACCTGTGTCATGAGGTCCTAATAATGAGAGAGTCAGATAAAGAGGGCCATAATAGGACCTGACCTGAATAGGGGCTGGGGTAGTTAACGGGGTGTTTTTATAGGGAGAGCATAATTTGAGCTAGTCCCCATGGATGAGTTGATTTAAGAAAGTTTGCACAGAAGGGAGAGAGAGAAAGGGCCTTACAGGCCGGGAAAGCCCCATGTGTGGAAGTTAAAGTGAGAGAAAGAGCAAGAAGGCCCTTTTCACACTCCAGAGGGAGTGAAGGCCTTGTAGGGTAGGAAAGAGAAGTTAGAGAATGGAGGGCTATGAAGAGACCCCTAGCCTTTGGGTGAGACCCTTGGAGGCCAGGTTGCAGGTTCTGAATGTTTGCAAGCAGGAGAAGTCACATCATAAAACTTCTATTTTCAGAATGTTATTTCAATCACAATTAGCAAGGGGGTTTTGATGAGGGAGAGGTTGGAGCCAGTGAGACTGCCTGGAAGGTTGTAGTGGCTGACACCACAGTGGTGGCAGGAGAAACTCAGAGGGAGGGAAGTGTACAAAATAGGGTTCACCTCCTGCACTGTTGGTGGGAATGTAAATTGGCGCAGCCACTATGGAGAACAGTATGGAGGTTCCTTAAAAAACTAAAAATAGAACTACCATATGATCCAGCAATCCCACTCCTGGGCGTTTATCCAGAAAAGAAGAAAACTCTAATTCAAAAAGATACATGTACCCTAGTGTTCATAGCAGCACTATTCACAATAGCCAAGACGTGTAAGAAACCTAATGTCCATCAACGGATGAATGGATAAAGAAGATGTGGTATATATATATATATATATATATATATATATATATATATATATATATGAAGCAGAATATTACTCAGGCATAAAAATGAATGAAATAATGTCAGTTGCACCAACATCAATGGACCTAGAGATTATCATACTAAGTGAAGTAAGTCAGAAAAAGAAAGACAAACATTGTATGATATCACTTATATATGAAATCTACAAAAAGTGATACAAATCAACTTATTTACAAAACAGAAACAGATTCACAGACATAGAAAAAAAAAACTTATGGTTACCAAAGGGGAAAAGGAGAGAGGGGTAAATTAGGAGTTTGGGATTAGCAGATACTATATATATTATAGTATACTACTATATATAAAATAAATAACAAGGACCTACTGTAAAGCACAGGGGACTATATTCAACATCTTGTAATAACCTACAATCAAAAAGAATCTGAAAAAGAATATATATATATAGACACACACACATCTGTATACATACATATATATGTATGTATAACTGAAGTACTTTGCAGTACACCTGAAACATTGTAAATCAACTATACTTCAATAAAATAAAAAATGGACAGTACTGTACTCTTACCAAAAAAATAGGGTTCAGAGGAAGAACTGGTAGTTCCATGTCTGGATTCACAGTGGAGAAGACAAAGGAAGAAACAAAGGGATATGAAGCCTGGGTGAATGGAAACTTAGTTCCACGATCACCAGTACCAAGGTTGGGAATGGATGCCAAGGTGGAGTGGACCAGAGGAACGAGGTATCTTAAAGCAGTGGTGGATAACTGGGGGTCAGTAGAAAGATAAAAGCTGGGGATATAATATAACACATCATCAGAACCTGGTGAACTAAATAAACCCAATGAACACAAATTTGGAATTTTACTGGGCATTTAAGTAGGAAAATAACGAACTTGTATAACCTTCAAATACAGACATGTAGTTGATCAATAAGTTATTTGTTGGTATAGAAAACATCCCCAGTTTACCAGTTTGTATCACCTTCCTCACTACCTCTGGTCCACTCACCACTGTCCTCTGCCCAAGTGCTGCAGTGGCCATCTGGCTGGTCTTGCTTATGTCCTCAGCCACCTGCAATCTCTGCTCCACACAGCAGCCCAGGTGATCCTTTTCATGTAAGTCAGATCCTGTGGCTCTGCTTCTGGCCTGCAGTGGCTTCCTACCTCATTGAGAACATAATCTGAAACCCTTCAAAGGGGCTTTGGGGACTGGCCCAGCCCCTTCATCTGTCACTGCTTTCCCTCGCTCATTCTGTGCTACCACCCTTGCCAATTGCTGCTCCTCACACACATAGGCACACTGCCCCCAGGACCTTTGCACATTCTCCCTTTGCTTGGAACACTCTTCTTCCCAGTGTCTGTAGGACTTGTTCCCTCACCTCCTTCCAATCTTTGCCAGTCGGGCCTTTCTTTACCCTCCTGTTTAACATGGCTGTCCCCCTGACTTTCACTCTGCACCTGCTGCCCTACTTTACCCTTTTCCTCCACAGCCTTTAGTGTCTTCTAATACACAGACTGTTTACTTATCTGTTTGCCAGTCTGCCCCTCCAGAAGGGAGGTTCCATGAGAGCAGGGATTTCTGTCTGTATCACTCACCATGGCAGCCTCAGTGCCTGCACAGCACCAGGGACTCAGTGATCACTTGTTGGGTGAATGAACAAAATTCTGTTAGCAGCTTCTTTTTCGAGTGGCATTTTTGTGACATCTTTGAGATCAGCTGTCAATAATTATCTTCATATCCAGGGATAGTCAGCACTCAGTAAATGTTGAATAAGTGAATAGAACCTAAAAGTAAAAATGCTAACATGTTGCATTATCTAGTTCCAGAAATGTCCATTACTAAATGGAACCTTGAAATGGTGATGTGGGGAGGGGTGTGGAGGAATAGTTTCACTTCATTTAGCTGAGCTTCCACTTGTGCTTCAGAATTAACATAGCAGTTTGGCAATTCTTTCATTATTACTAAGATTATTAATTGGATGCTATTTTAAAATCTGGCCCCTAAACTCTCAGCTGATGTTTTAGGAGATTATACTATACAGGGTGCAGAAATTGCTGGGGCTGACTGCAACTGTTCATGGCCAAGTAAGGAACAGCATAGTCAAGAAGCACAGGGTGGATTCAGTTGTGCCTCTGGGTGACCTGGTGACGATAGTTCATGGTTTCTGAGAAACAGCTGCCTGGGCTTCCTTCCGCAAAAGGGATCTTGATTTTTGTTACCTGGTGGGTGCTTTTTATAAATAAAGAAAATAAACAACCTTGAGAGACTGAGGAGGATTAAAGAGAGAAAAGGAAGAACAATGTGCAGAAATTGTTCTTTATTTGGGAATATTTACTAGAGAGGTCCCTCTGAAGTTTGCTTCTGTTTTATTTGGTATCACTTTCATCTCTTCTCAGGGGATGCATATGTCTTTGGAAGGAATGCATGCAGAAAAATAGGCTGTAGGAGACCCGAATGAATTCTTGAAAGTTTAACAAGCTTCTGAAGGAAAGAGCAGCTCCAAGAAGCTGGGCTGTTACCGCATCTTGAAGGTTAAGATTTAGGAGAACCAGTGATGGTGTCCCCTGCTGCCAACATTCATGTGGTTTGTTGATGATAGGACTAAAGGGCCAGGTTCTTCTTTATATTTTTAGGTGGGGCTTTTTAAGGGAGTGCAGACAGTAGGGAAATATAGCACACAGCAACCTGGAGAACAGCAGCAGCAGATTATGCCTTTGCTTAACTTGAGGGTTAAAACAACCCATGGAAAAGTGTTTGGGGTTTTTCTGGCTGGTGAAAACACCGTACAGCCCTTGTTTTCAAATGCACTGTCTATAAAGGGTCAAAAGAAAGTTCAAATAAAATTAAAGCCTAGAGAACGAGGCTGTACACACACATAGCCCAATGATCGTCCATGTGACATTCCCTAAGGTTATTGCCTGGCGTCATTTGGCAGGATGTTTAAGTCAATGGCAGAGCTATTTTCCTATCTCTGCCTAAAAGTGCCAGAGGTATGCTGGGTGTTTGATCTGGGGTCAAAAGGCACGCAAGAAGAAACATCAGAGACAAGCCTTTTTTGGTTTTAAATTGTCTTATCTGTGTTTGAACTCAGTTCTGTCCTAATTGAAAAGGACAACTCATGGGGTAACCAAGAGAGTGAACTTTGGTGTCCAAGGTGAAAGTAAATGAGAAGCAGGAAATCTGACCCCATGGAGCTCTAAAGTCCTTCCTACATCTTTATTTTTTCCATCGAAGAGGTCCCATTCATTACATAGCACAGTTCTTGGAGGGAGTCCTTCACTTTCAACAAATGAGTTAAAATGTTTATATCCAAAAATTAAAAGGTGTATTTTCAGCAGAGTTTCTTTGATTAAGAAAAGAAAGACACTACTGTGTCCTACCATTTTTTCCTGATTTTCTGTTGTATTTTTGACAAGTGCCCTCACTTCAAAAAGTCTGTGTTTTAATTCTAAATTCATAATGATCTCTCTTATCCAACTGATAAGATTATCAAGGTTCATTTTTTCTTTTTCCTCTGCTGTTACCTAGTGTTTGTAATTATCTTTCCTTGATGTTGGACAGGGGAGGGGATAAGGAGAGAATATACAGCAAAAATCAGTCATGTTTTATTCAGTGGCCCATCCTGTTTGTTGATTTCTCCATCCCTCCATCTATCCACCCATCCATCTATCCATCCATCCATACATCCACCCATCCATCCATATATCCATCCATCCATCATCTATCCATCCATTCCATCTGTCCACACACGAACCCATCTTATATTCATTGATCATATACTATGAAACAGGCAAGCTAGGATCTCTCCCATGAAGGAGAGTAGACCAAATGATAGGTATTTATAGTGGAAAAATGTTAAAATCAGGCAAATTCAATCATGGGAGGATTGTTTTTAGGGGTTTCAGGGAAAGTTTCAGGGAAGAAGTATTGTCTCAACTGATACAGGAAGGATGAATTGAAGTTTAGCTGGATGAACACTGTGTGTTTGGTCTTGGGTATAGTTAAGAGGTGAAGAAGAGTTTCCAGAAGAAGAGTTGTGTTTCTGAAGTCCTTGCAAATTCAGAACTTCCCTAACTGAAGAATAATTCTGACAAAAGATGGTGGATATTTCCTTTTATCAGCTAATATGGCGCCACCCTGTGGCCACTCCGTAAACAGAGTTTAGCGTTCCCTCGGCTGGGCCAGCTACGAAACTACAATTCTTGAAGGATTTTAGCATTTTGGGTGGATTTAACATTGATTCAAATTAATGTGAAACCATATTAATGTTTTTAATATATTATTTCAAAGCTGCATAATTCACGTTCACGTCAAATAGGACCAAAGTCTGGAGAGTGTAGCTCATGGCCATTTGATGGAATTGAAAGTAGTTCAGCATGGGTAGCATGTAGACCAGAGAGTAGCAATAGGTTAGGAAGGGGATGGAGGGAAGGAAGAATAGCGGGAGAGGAGATGGATTATCAAAGGCCCTGATCATCAAAGGCTGTGAACCACGACAAGAAGATTGCAGTGGGTTGCCTTTCAAGAATGTTAAGGAGGGAATGGCAAGGTCAGCCTTAGGCTTTTCTTCAAGTTTTAATAGAGCAAGTTGGAATTAGACTGAGGCTATGTATGGGTTTTGGATATTTGCAGAATATTCCGCTTTATTTCTAATTAGACTTCGGTTATAAACAATATAAGCTTTCATAGTTTCAAAATACTTTTAAGTTTTTTGTTTTATTCCTTTGTTTTTGAAGGGTCCACTAAGTACCTTGGAAGAGACAACAAAAGACATGGCTTAACCCCAAAAAGATTGGGTAGAGCCTCAACCCAGACTTGGGATCTAAGGTTGGGGGAGAATTTGATTAGCAAATCATACTTGGGGGTCCCTGGTAGAATAGGTTAAGGAAAACATGAGTTAGACAAAGTTAAATTTCTTTACTGTGGGACTTCTTAGAGCCTTGAAAGCATTCATGTCTGTTGTGAACCTTTATGATTAAGGCATGTAGCGTGTGCCACACTTGTTTCACCACTAAGGAAGCTTCACTCTGGAAATAGTCATTATAGTCTGGCTGAGAGCTTGTTATCTATTGCCACAGTAATGCTGCATAACAAGCAACTATAACATCTCAGTGGAATACAATAATAAAAATGTATTCAGCTTGCAAGTTTGGGGGGTTCAGCTGATCTTGATCTGGACTTGGCTGATTCCAGCTAATCTCACTCACATGTCTCTCTCTGGTCAGGTGTGGATTGGGAAGGCAGCTCTTCTGATCTGGGTTGGGTTTGCTCACATGTCCAGGAGTTCAGCTGGCTGTTGAATGATCTAGGATAGCTTTAGCTAGGAAGTCTGGGGTCACTTGTCTCTGCTATATATGGCTTTCATTCTGAGGCATGCTAGACCTAGCATGTTCTCCTGGCCATGACAGAGGACAAAGAATGAGAGTGAAGCCAGCAGTGCATGTATTTTTCAGCATTTGCTTGTATTGTGGTAATATCTCATTGGTCAAGGGAGTCACACGGCCAGTCAGAGTAGGAGGACACTGCAAGGTTACATAGCAGAATGTAGATACAGGGAAGGAGAAGACTCAGGCTCTGTTTGCAGTCAGAACCCTGGAACCCAACTTGAGATTTGCCTGTTGAGATCACAGTCAACTGAGAGTGAGGAATGAGGTCAGACTTTTCACTATGCCATGGCCACAGACTGTACTTTTAGTTCTGATAAGCAATCTCACAGACAGATGTCCAGGCCAGGTCAAGTGAGAGAGTGTTCATCTGGTTCCCCACAGGACTTCTATTATATTTCTGTGGAATCATTTCAGGGCTGAAAGGATTGTGGTCATCAGCTAGTTCTAGTTTCATTATGTTGGAAATGAATAAACAGAGGCCCAGAGACGTGAACTGGCCAGCCTAAAACTACCCAGCTAGCTAGAAGCCAAGCTGAGCCTGGAACCCAGATGTTCCTTTAATCTCATTGGGTTTTAGTAACCTCAAAGAAACTGTGTTTGGGGTGAAGGGGAGGTGGTGGAAGGGACTGAAATTGTGTTTTCAATCATTGCATGTGAACAAATCACATTCCTTCTGGAGGGACTATAATAAAAGTAATTTTTAAAATAGATGATAGATGTCTTTGGAAGGACAAAGTAGATAGTTAAAAACTGAGTTGTTGATTACTGTGACTGGAGTTTTTTTTTTTTTTTTTTTTTTTTTTTGAGGAGAAGTGGGGTGTGGTTTGAAGTGTGAAGGGCTCTCGGTTGGGTAAGTCATTTCACTTACTACAGCCTTTGTTTCCCCACATGTGAACATTAGAAAAGGAAAGCAAAATGAGGACTGCTTCACAAATTGGCACGTGGTCTTTGCACAGGGGCCATGCTAACCTTTGTATTTTTCTCATTTTAGTATCTGTGCTGCTGAAGCAAGCACTGACGGGAAATCCTTGGTGATATGTTTTTGTTTTCGGGGTTTTCTCTCCTCTGTTCCCTCCACACTCCCAAGGATTTCTGCTGCAGAGGACTTCCGAGAAGAGAGGAAAGAATTTGTGTTCTAGCTCCTACTTTGTCAAACAGCAGATAGAATCATGAAGGCAGATCTAGCCTTCCAGAATAGGAGCTCCATTAACACCTAATTTAGCCGACAGGGGTGGGGAACAACTTATTCTATATAAATCAAATTTTGCTCATGAAATTTTACCCAGTTAAGCATTATCAAATAAACTAGATATTTTTATGTTGGAAATACTTCCACAAATATTACATATATTCCGCTGATTTACTAAACAGAAAACAATGGAAACTTCGCACCCATTTAGACATCAGTTATTGAACTGTGTGGTAATACAGCAACATGCCTTGTAAAGAGCCATGTAGTGAAAGGCATTTTCTATTGTTATTATTTGTGTTTGCTTAAGGACTGCTGGAGTATATTGGACTACTTGCCATCAAACTGAGTTTTGACCGACGTACTTTTTAAGTTATTTTATTTTTTATTTTTTATTTTTGGCAGTGCCATGAGGCTTCTGGGATCTTAGTTCCCCCACCAGGGATCAATGGAACCCAGGCCCCCTGCCGTGGGAGCGTGGAGTCCTAACTACTGGACCGCTAGGGAAGTCCGACTTTTTAAATTCTTGTGTTTTATTTTCAGAGTGTTTCTCCATACTTCCTTATTGTCAGTTGCTTAGCTGTATTTTGGGGCTGCTCAGATAGATTTGTTCTCAGATCCATTCTTGACTGTTTCCTGTTCTGCTCCATGTTGTAAGGAACCACATTTCCCAGGCTCTCTTGCCCTCTGGTGTCCAAGGGGAGATGTAAGGGTATCTCTCCGGACCCTTTCTGCTTTCTTTGGTGTCTCTAGGAACAGCTGTGTCTCTTCCATAGCTTCTGTTCCCACCAACTTCTTCTTTTTCCACAGCAGCCTATCCTGTTCTAGTCTTGCTGGTTGTCCCCAGTCTCTGGGCTCTGATAACACCTCTTCCTTCCGTCATCCCTCTTGCCTAGGCAAGCTAGCAGTTCTCCACGGGTGCTAGTCTCTGGGCTGCCTCCCTGTTCCCTCTGTGGCCTCTCAGCCATTCCATCACTCTGTAACCATACTCTTGACTTGAAAGATCTGGAGTAGTTTCTGTTTTCTGATTGTCTTTGATGGATAACAGAGGTTGCCTTCTCTTGCAGCTCTTTCTCTCATTCTAATTTGCTTCTCGCCAGCTACTCTGAGGACACCAGCCAGCTTAACCAGTTTACTTTATTGGACATAAATATGCAAACCTGAATGAACACTAGAGCAGAATAATCTAGAGCCTGGGCTCTGGCAGCATAATATTTGGGTTCCAATCCCAGCCAGACCACTCATTGGCTGTGTGACTGGGCAACTTTCTTAACCTTTCTGAGACTCACTCTTTTCATCTGAAAGATGAAAGTAATTGCAGTACCTATGCTGTCTCTTAAGGGCAACACCTATGGAGGGGAAAGGAAGGATGTGAGATTGGACTGGGGGAGAAGCTGGGCTGCGATGCAGTCTTAACAGCAGCCTCAGTCAACCCCGCAGGGAGCTCTAAAGCGGGTCGGGCCTTTATTCACTGATGTTGACTACTGGACGCCGCTGACAGGGGATGGTGCTTGACCTTGGGCAGAGCAGCTTTCTTCAGTTGAGGGCAGTTGTTTACATTATGTCACAGCTCTCAGAGTAGCAGGGGGATCAGTTCTTCAGTCCCCGGTGGGGTCTGGTCATTGCATCACAGTGTCCATCACACGTTTCTACATGTGCAGTTGTGAAAGATAAATGGCTAATCCATGAGAAGTGTGTTGCTTGGTGCCTAGTACTTGGTGAAGTCTCAACAATAATAGGAATCATTATTGATGGATTAAATAGAGAAGTCCAATAAGTGGACTTTATGATACCTAGTTAGGTGTTTGGAGAGTTTTTCCTGACTTCCTGTCCATGACCCCATCCTAGAGAGTCCAGGAAAACCTGCATAAGTGGTCTGTGGGTAACTAAGGTGCTGTGGCTTCTACACATACACTATTAAAGACATTTATATTTTTATACTAATGTTAATGTGGTAGCTTTAAATATGACTTACCCATAGGTTCTTTTTTTAAAAAAATAAATTTATTTATTTATTTATTTTTGGCTGCATTGGGTCTTCGTTGCTGCGTGTAGGCTTTTCTCTAGTTGCGGAGAGTGTGGGCTACTCTGTTGCAGTGCACAGGCTTCTCATTGTGGTGGCTTCTCTTGTTGTGGAGCATGGGCTCTAGGTGTGTGGGCTTCAGTAGTTGTGGCTCACAGGCTCTAGAGCACAGACTCAGTAGTTGTGGCGCGTGGGCCCAGTTGCTCCGCGGCACGTGGGATTTCCCTGGACCAGGGCTCAAACCCATGTATCCTGCATTGGCAGGCAGATTCTTAACCACTGTGCCACCAGGGAAGTCCCCCATAGGTTCTTATATCTTTATTTTCTGAGGTATTCAGGTATTTAGCATCAAATTCGATAGGGCTTAATACAGCCCTTGCTTTTTGAACACTTATGATGTAACCACGGGGCTAAGCATGCATTATCTCATCAGTTCTCAGGACAGCTCTCTGGGTGCTGAGATTCCCACTTAATGGTGAGGACCCGAGGTCAAGGAGGTTAAATGATCTGCCCGAGGTCACCCATTCAAGGAGTGGCAGCTAAGTTCCCCCACCAGGGCTGCAGCCCCAGACTCACATGCACCTACGCTTTCAACTACACATTTTCACAATTTAAACAGCAGTAGGGGAAACCTTCTCCTCTGAAAATAACTCTAGCACAGTGTAGGTGTTGTATTGGTAGAAACATTTCAGCTGCTGCCATAAAATTCGTCTCCCAAATGGCTCTGTGAGAGCAAAGCTGGGCAGACTCTGCTTGTGTTTAAGAAGCGAGCCTTATGGCTCAGCCACAACACAAATGATTTGTTTTCCTGGCCTTGTTGGCAAAGTGATCTAATTTCTGGATTTCCCTGAGGAAAAAGCTGAAACAAATAAATGTCTTTGTAATTGGATGTTTAAAGAGGAGCCACGTGGGAAAGTCATGATGGGAAGCCCAGGTACATTTTCATTCATTGAGTGATGCCGTGAGCAGGGCAGGGACGGAGAGGGGGGTAAGTGCGTGGGTAGAATTCACTAGGTAGTTTTACTTCCTAATATTTGGCTCTCTGCTTTTCATCAAGAGATGATTATTATAATCATCTAAAGCCCCACAAGCAAGGTGGGTGTTTAGGAAAGTGGGTGTTCATCATTGTTGTTGGAGAACAGCAAGTTAGGTCACATTTCTTTATATCTGAATAGAAGTAATGCCTCTTTTTCTGTAGAAAAAAAATACTTTTTCAAAATTGGGTGTATGGCACTAATGAGAAGTCTAGGAAGCTGTAAGGTCAGGAATTTCTAAAAGTGTGTTCTGAGGATCTCTATTTCTTGGATATATCAGTTAGGACAGTTTGGGCCATCTACAGCAAAAATGTAAAGTGACTGTGACATAAAATATAATATAACAGTGAAAATTCATGCAAAAAAATTCAGAGTTAGGCCCTCCATGATTTCACAGTATTGTCAAGAGTCCAGGTTCCTATCTTTCTGTCTCATCCTCCTAATCCTGTGGCTTCCGTTTTCAAGGTCACTCTGAGGCCAGTTTAGTTTTGGCCACCATGTCTGCAGTCCAGATGGCAACAGAAGGGAGGCCTCTTAGTGGAGGCAGCTCCCTCAGTTTCTGCAGCCTTCCTGGAAATTCCATAGAACACCTCCATTTATATTTCATTGGCCAGTTATGTGGTCACATGGGCAGACCTAGCTGCAAGAGAGCCAGGAAATGTAGTGTTTAGTTGAGCACACTTGAAGCTGTCTTACTGATGATGAAGAGAATGGATATTGAGTAATGACGAGCAATTTGTGCTACATTTTGGACTGCAGTACAAATGCCTTGACCAAAAATTTAGACACTTTGGAGTTAACATTAAAAGATGACTTTTGTTGGTGTGTGTCATCCGCATAATCCTCAGCATCTTTAGTGGGCTGATGTGCATCAGAATATACAGAGCTCCAAAATGTGCTTGACTCTGGCCCCCTTTTCTGGAGGAAATAGTATTTGAGAAGCACACTTTCTTCATGTCATTCAATAAATATTGATCAACTATTGTGTGCCATGCACTGTGCCAGCCCTTACCAGGGTCTGGGACCTATATTTCCCACATTTATTTGATCACCACCTCCTCTACTCCCCGCCACCCCCCCCCCACAATGTAAAGCTTATTAATACCTCAAGGAGGAACTAGTTTGCTAAATATTTACCTGGAGGTGCTCATTGTAGGGGAAACCTTTGTGCCCAGCATAGGGGTTGAAAGAGACACATGTCTGTATCAGTTACCTATTGCTGGATAAAACCCACCTCAAAGTTCAGTACCTTAAAGTGATACACTTTTATTATTGCTCACAAATTCATGGGTTGGCTGGGTGGTTCTTGTGGCCTTGGCTGGGGTCACTGGGAGCACATCTGTGATCACTTGTTTGGGTGCAGCTGGGGGCTGGCTGGTCTCAGAGGACATCAGTTGGGACCCCGGGATTTCTTCCACGAGGTCTCTTCATCTGCAGCTGGCTGTCCCAAGTTTTCTCACAGTGGCCAGTGGTCTAAGAGAAAGAGTAGAAGTGCCTGAAGCCCCTTGAGGCCAAGGTTCTGAATTAACACAGCCTAACTTCTGCCAAAGCAAATCACAGGATTGGCCCAGATTAAGTTGGGGATACAGGCTCCATCTTTTGTTGAAAGGAGCCATAAGGTCATATTGCAAAGGGTGTGGAGAGCTAAAGAAGGAGAGAAATGGGGCCATTTCAACAATCAATCTACTAGTGTCCCAGGGAGGAGACGTTTAACCTGTGGGATGCCTGATACTTTCTGTACTTTTCTCCTTCGCTCTTTTCACCTAACACACCCAGTCAAAATGGGATTAAATCAGTTGTCTTTGCCTGCCTCAGTGTGTTGAAGTTCCCAAAGTCCAGTCACCAGCTGGTGGGTAAGACTTTGGAGTAGGTGGGCTCTGCCATGGGTCCTTTTGTTCTTAATCTTCAGTTTGTTTCAGGTATTGCAGAGGGGCAGATCTGTTGCTATTTCTTGATGATACATTCTGTGATGTTGGGCATGTTACAACCCTCAGAAACATGCAGTCACCTCATCCATTAAAAGGGTGGTCCCTATCTCAGTGTATTCAAGAAATTATCTGAAATTATCTGAAATTATCTGAAAGTCACATATGACCATTGCTCATAATACCTAACGCTGACATTGTACTAACCCTGTGCTGGGTGCAGTTCTCCACAAACCTGTGAGGTAGGTGCTCTGATGATCCCATTCATAGTTGATGCTACTGAGGCATGAAAACGTTAAGTAAGAAACCAAGGTGATGCAGACCCGAGGTTTGCACCCAGGCACCAGGCGGCTGGTCCTATCTCACAGTCAGGCTGAAGAATTGCCTCGGAAGTGTGAGTCACTTAAAAATGAGAAAAATAAAGGTCTAATTTTGACAGAATTGAGAGGGATGGGAACATGACTTAGGTTTTTAAAATTAA
Source organism: Mesoplodon densirostris (assembly GCF_025265405.1). Classification (NCBI taxonomy): domain Eukaryota; kingdom Metazoa; phylum Chordata; class Mammalia; order Artiodactyla; family Ziphiidae; genus Mesoplodon; species Mesoplodon densirostris. Next base: position 75,828,545 of record NC_082676.1, read on the forward strand.
GTTTGGACTCTTAGTACAGAGCCTGCCCTGACAATTTACATACCTATTTCTTGCAGGTACATTTGACATTCAGAAGCAATCAGATTGTATTCTCTGTTCTTTGAGGGATTACTGGGTTCTGTGCATCTTGAAGGTTACATTTGCAATCAGCATTAATTTCATTGTTAAGCATTTTCCTTCATATTAGTTACAGGGTCCTTTCTTTTTCTTTTCGTTTTTTTCTTCTTTTTTTTTAAGACTAGTTGGGTTCTAGTGGAGATGATAAGTTGTGAGATTAGGTGGGGCAACTCACTCAAGTTCATTGTTCAAGAAACCGTATTAGCTGCAGAGAGTGAACTCAGAGCTCGGCTGAACCGTGTGGGTCGCTAATCTAGTGTCACAGAGCAGCGTGCTCTGTTCTTCCCCATTTTAGTCCAGAATGCCCCTTGAACTGGAGTGGGGTGAAGAAGGCACAGGACGTTAATTGGGAGGGATTCTCCCACTACATTTTATGATTCATTCAAGGGAGTCACACTAAACTACATAAACAAAGGGAGGGATTCCCCTGGAAGCCAGGGTCAGAGAAAATCATATGAAGAAAATGATAAGTGACGTCCATTTGCTTTTCTATTTGTCTTAGTCCATTCAGGCTGCTATAACAACATACCATGAACATGGTGGCTTATAAACAACAGATATTTATTTCTCACACTTCTGGAGGCTGGAAGTCTGAGATCAGGGTGCCAGCAGGGTCCAGTGAGGGTGCTCTCCTTAGTGCAGACATTCTTTGTATCCTCACATGGTAGAAAGGGCTCAGGAGCTCTCTGGAACCTCTTTTATAAGAGCAGTAATCCTATCCTCCACCCTCATGACCTAAGCACCTACCAAACGCCCTACATTCTAATACCGACATCTTTGGTATTTCATGAATATTGGGGGGACACAAAATTCAGATCATAGCAATATTCAAGCAGATTTTTTAAAAGTCATTGCATGTAGAGTGGTTATAATTTAAACAAAAAGTCATTTATTGGAGCAACATTTACGAAAAGAGAACAGTTCTTGGGATGCTGCATAATGAGGCAGAATGTTAAAATGTTGGTTGGAGGACCCATGTGCCTGGTTGTAATTACATTTTCGTTGGTGTCATATGGATAAGGAATGGCAGCCTCTTTTTTAACTCTTAGTACATTGAAATATTGGGATCTTTAAGTAGAGAGGAAAGGAAACTATAATGGAATTCAAGACACTGCACCTGATTTTCTGGCTTCCAGGGGATCACATGGGTTTAAAACCCTCCTTAATTGGGTGCATTTTTTTTTTTTCTTTTTGCTGTATGTGGGCCTCTCACTGTTGTGGCCTCTCCCGTTGCGGAGCACAGGCTCCGGATGCGCAGGCCCAGCGGCCATGGCTCACGGGCCCAGCCGCTCCGCGGCATATGGGATCCTCCCAGACCGGGGCACGAACCCGTATCCCCTGCATCTGCAGGCGGACTCTCAACCACTTGCGCCACCAGGGAGGCCCAATTGGGTGCATTTTTAATTAAAGGAAGACAGAAGGAGCTTTTCCTTTCACCTATACAAGAGCCCATGAAGAAATTTCTACCTTATCTTGTAATTCACAGGCCAGAGGATCGAGTTTGAATAGATCATTATTTACCCAGATATATTTATAAAATACTAGTAATTTCACTACTAATAACTAATTTATATGGAATTCTTGCTATATGCCGTGTACCATTTTAGTGTTTTACTTGTAATAATCCCTTTATCTTCACAATAACCCTTTGAAATAGATACCATAATTACCACTATTTTACAAATGAGGAAACCGAGGCACAGAGATCTTAAGTAACTTGCCTAAAGTTACACAGCAAGGGAGTTGCAAAGCTAAGATTCAAACCCAAGCTGCTTTTTAATCGGTACCGTACAGCATTTCACAAGTGTCAGTCATTCACATACCACCTTCATGCTTTTTGCCATGATTGTATTCTCCTTCTATTATTATTTCTTGTTTTCCACTTTTATTTAATATAAAAGTGGAAAATATAAATGTATTTAAAAGGGAAATCTTCAATCATTACCTTAAATGGAAAACTATCCTGTGCCACAAATAGTAGAGATAGCCAATAAAAATTAAAAAATGAAAACCAAATAGTGTCATTCAGTCCTAAGTAGATGCCAATGCCTGCTGAAACCCAAGTCAGAGACCTGCCTTCACTGTACTGAGAGAGAGAAAGAGGAGAGAGAAAAGCAAAGGTTGGAGTGAGTTTGAAGACAAAGTTGAGGCTCTCTCTTTTTTTTATATATATAAATTTATTTATTTACTTTTGGCTGTGTTTGGTCTTCGTTGCTGCACACAGGCTTTCTCTAGTTGTGTCAGTGGGGCCTCTTCTTCTTTGCGGTGTGCAGGCTTCTCATTGCAGTGGCTTCTCTTGTTGTGGAGCATAGGCTCTAGGCATGAAGGCTTCAGTAGTTGTGGCACGCGGGCTGTAGAGTGCAGGCTCAGTAGCTGTGGCTCACGGGCTTAGTTGTTCCGCAGCATGTGGGATCTTTCAGGACCAGGGCTTGAACCCGTGTCCCCTGCATTGACAGGCGGATTCTTAACCACTGTGCCACCAGGAAGTCCTGAGGCTCTCTTTGATGTTATTAGAAGGGGTGTGTGTGTGTGTGTGTGTGTGCACGCACGTGTGTGTGTGTGTGTGTGAGTGAGTGAGAGAGAGAGAGAGATGGAGAGCCAGCTTTCTTGATTCTGTGTTACACTCTGGGAATCACTTTTCTAAAATATTAAGGTGTGGTGCTATCTTCAGAATTAGAGAAAGTGAAGCGGAGGATGCTGAGATGAATTCAGGCCTCTAACAGTTCAGCCAATCCAGGAAATGGTATTGTCTGAATTACTAACCCTAAAGTCACTCGCTAGTTCATCTGGTCCCTAGACGATCCTTTCAGGTTGCTTTGTGGAAAAGACTGTGGGTAGTTTTTACCAAAGTTATTATCTATAGAAGAAGGTCTAGTTACCCCTGAGTTTTAAACCAAACTATTAATACTTAGAAAATGGCCTTAAATTAAGCCTTGCTTCAACCTTGACACATACCTAGTGGTTTGAAACTTTAGAGAATCATAGGCCTCTTTCAAGGACATATTGGAGATCATTGGAATGGTGTCCCTTTCTTTGTTAGTAGGATAACATTCTCTTTATATATATATATCAAGAGTATATATATATATATATATATATATATATATATATATATATATGCTCTCCATCATTAATTTAGGGTTATATTTTGATTATGGTGAGAAAAGCAGAAGGGATCTCTTCATCTCCCAGTTTAACATAAATGATGAGACTCTGTGTTTTCATGTAATGAAGAGGGATCTTCCTTTTAATTCATGGGCCTCTGTAAAAGCAATTCATAGACATCAGCAAGATTCATCAATGTTAACAATAAATTAATCTGCATCTGAAGTTTTTACTGATTATCTGATCATATAATTTCCACATATTCTGATTACATTTTTCAGATGCATTACACATTATATGAATTCTTAATCAAGATGATTGTATAAGCAGTGCCCTTTCTATACAGGGTGAGCCTTGTCACGGATAGAGTGCAGCTTGACAAAAGGTTTAGCAGAAGATGGTGAATGAAACTGGCTTCGTCTTGCCCAGCATCCCTATTTCCATTTTTAAATATTAATATAGCTGCAAATAGACAGCATGATATTAAACATAACTTATGTGGCTGGTGAACTATTACAACTGTTTGCTGTTCAGTGTGCTGGTGAACTTCAGAAAGCTTCTGATGGATGTTAGGCCTGGTTAGTTGCTCAGGATTAGGGAGCAGAGGTGGGCAGCTTGGGGGAGGACAGGTGAACATCTGTCTGCACTAAAGCTGCTATGGATTGTGTCTCCAAGGGGCTGCCACTCCACTGCAGCCAGGGCAGTGTGGTGGGCTGGATGGGCTGCTGTTCGGTGGCAAAATAGAGAACACCTTCATTTTCAGGTTTATCTGGTGGTGCTGTGAAGGGCTTCATCTTATCAGCAAATTGTGGCCAGGGCCGATCTCTAACAGTTCTACTGGGGTTTATCTATCTATCTATCTATCTATCTATCTATCTATCTATAGATATACTTTATTGAAGTATAGTTGATTTACAATGTTGTTTTAATTTCTGCTGTACAGCAAAGTGATTCAGTTATATTTATAGATATATAAATTCTTTTTTATATTCTTTTCCATTATGATTTATCATAAGATATTGAATATAGTTCCCTGTGCTATACAGTAGGACCTTGTTGTTTATCCATTCTCTATATAAAGGCTTATATCTGCTAACCGCAACCTCCCAGTCCATCCCTCCCCCAGTTCCCCTTGGCAACCACCAGTCTGTTCTCTATGTCTGTGAGTCTGTTACTGTTTTGTAGATAAGTTCATTTGTGTCATGTTTTAGATTCCACATATAAGTGATATTATATGGTATTTGTCTTTCTCTTTCTGACTTACTTCACTTGGTATGATAATCTCTAGTTGCATCCATGATGCTGCAAATGGCATTATTTTGTTCTTATTTAGATGCAGCCTGTGGCTAGGTTTTAGAGACCAGAACTAGTTCTGGAAATGTGTCCTGGTTTCAGGAATAAGATTAGTGAAGGTCGGGGTAGTTAGATTCTCAAGGGCATGGAACACGTCTGTTTACTCACCAGTGTACACCTGGCATCTGACACAGTACTGGGTGTATGGCAGGCACACAGGATTTAAATAACATGTCGAATCAATGAGGGAACAGAGTTAAATTGAGCAACTGGTGTCTCTGGCATCATATCATTTTTGCTTGGGGACAGGAAACCACAACAAAACTGGTGTGTGTTTGTGTGTGTGTGTTATTGCTTCCTTAAGAAATAAAATCAATTTCAGTTTTTGGAACTGAAAAAGAATACAGAGAGTTATTTTGGAGTGAGTGGCTGGTTTCCCACAATAAGTTTCCCTGATTGAAAAAGATATCTCCAAGCTCTTTCAGAGACAGAGAAAGAGATAACGATGGCTTCTGTCCCTTTCCTTTTTGTGTCTGTCCAGGAAGAAAGAGCCTGCCAGGATTTAGAACAGAGAGAAGCCATGTGGAAAACAAATAGTTTTCTTCTAGACAGTGGGTCTCGAGGATTAGTAGAATATATGAGGAAATAAGGTTCTTTCTCTTGGGAAATTACTAATGCTGGTGGCTTGAAATAGCATGAAAAAGAGTTTCAGTAACGGCAGGTCTTCAGATAGTTCGCTGGAGAGAAGAGGAGCCCAAGTTGAGTGAAAGCAGAAGGAAAAGTCATGTTATGTTAGTGAGTAGTTAAAACAACGCAGCCTGGAACAGAAAGGCAGCCCCCATGTTCTTAGCACCTACTATGCATCAGGCTGAGGGATACACATATAAATATTAACTCTTTTGAGACAGCTGTTATTTGAGATGTCATATTTTTCAGATAGATGCTATTATCCCTATTTTACACATAAGGAATCTGAAATTTATAAGGAGGTCTATGATCAGTCCAGAGACACATTAACAGCTAATATGTGTAATGGGGCTAAAGTTTGAACCCAGACCTGTCTGATTCAAAAAGCCAAGTTCTTTTCCGAGGTGAAGCCATTCCTTGCCTTTCTTATAATTGTATTCTATATTTAGCGATTATCTCAAGTGGTTCATAGCTTTTACCAATTTTAAAGGAAGAGTTCTATTTTTATAGGGAAGGTAATGTTGGATTGCAGACTCAATGTTTGGGTTTTCAGCCAGCTATGCCTGGGGGGCGGGGGGGAGTTATGGTGATGGTTGAGGGAATATCCAGGTGGTCCAAATCCTTGATAGTCAAAGCATGCCCCTGGGACCAGCCACAGCAGCATCACCTGGGAGCCTGTTAAAATATAGGGTCTCAGGCCCCACGGCCAACCTCTCACATCATAGTCTGCATTTTTCAACAAAATCCACAGGTGATTTGTGTGCATGTAAACGTTTGAGGAGCTCTGGTCGAAATTACTGTGATTCCAAAGCACCTGAGTGGTTGGCATATTATGTGAAAACAATGATACTAGATAATGACAGTAATAAGTTATTATCCCAGTTTATTGGGTACTTGCTGTATACCAGATGATACGTTAAGAGTTTTGTTGTTGTTGTTGTTGATTTTTGTTGTTGTTGTTTTGGGAGACAAGCTGTTGCAACAAGGAATAACGCTTTTAATCAGAAAGGTAGCAGACCGAGAAGACGCCCTAGCGTCTCAAGAAAACCATCTTCCCTCAGTCCGAATTCCGGGCTCCTCTTTTTTTTTTTTTTTTTCTTTTTTACACCTTTATTGGAGTATAATTGCTTTACAATGGTGTGTTAGTTTCTGCTTTATAACAAAGTGAATCAGTTATACATATACATATGTTCTCATATCTCTTCCCTCCTGTGTCTCCCTCCCTCCCACCCTCCCTATCCCACCCCTCCAGGCGGTCACAAAGCACCGAGCTGATCTCCCTGTGCTATGTGGCTGCTTCCCACTAGCTATCTACCTTACATTTGGTAGTGTATATATGTCCATGCCACTCTCTTGCTGTCACAGCTTACCCTTCCCCCTCCCCATATCCTCAAGTCCATTCACTAGTAGGTCTGTGTCTTTATTCCTGTCTTACCCCTAGGTTCTTCATGACATTTTTTTTCTTAAATTCCATATATATGTGTTAGCATATGGTATTTGTCTTTCTCTTTCTGACTTACTTCACTCTGTATGACAGACTCTAGGTCTATCCACTTCATTACAAATAGCTCAATTTCATTTATTTTTATGGCTAAGTAATATTCCATTGTATATATGTGCCACATCTTCTTTATCCATTCATCTGATGATGGACACTTAGGTTGTTTCCATCTCTGGGCTATTGTAAATAGAGCTGCAATGAATATTTTGGTACATGACTCTTTTTGAATTATGGTTTTCTTGGGGTATATGCCCAGTAGTGGGATTGCTGGGTCATATGGTAGTTCTATTTGTAGTTTTTTAAGGAACCCCCATACTGTTCTCCATAGTGTCTGTACCAATTCACATTCCCACCAGCAGTGCAAGAGGATTCCCTTTTTTCCACACCCTCTCCAGCATTTATTACATAAAGAGTTTTATGTAGATTTTCTTATTTAAAAAATTTCATTAACCTGTGTAGTGGTGATTTTTGTTCCTCTTTTAGAGATTAGAAATCTAAACCATATGGAGGTTAAGTAACTTGTCCCAAATTAAATAACCCTGATGCCAACTCTGGTGTGTCCGATCCCAACCTGTTGCTGTCCAGCTTAAATACAAACCAGGAGCTCCTGATCACTGGTGTCTGACTGGTGATGATAGGGAAGTTTGAATTACAGCACAGAGCACTGCCAGTTTACAAATCAAGTTCTGTGAAATGAATTTCACTGTATTAACTCTCAATGGTGAGACAAAAATAAGGTTATCTTTCTTGACTAATATCTGACATTGCTTATGCCATGTGTTGTCTATTTTATTTTTCTTGGAGTAGAATAAATTTTAGACAAAAGAACTTAGGAGGCATTTTTATTGTTCTCTGGATTCTGTTCTAACTTTAAAGCTAACTACATTCTTTACTGATAATTATTAATAAGATACGATTCAATAATCCTAATCATATTGATAGACTGACTTGATACTGATAATCAGTAATGCAATAAAATATGTTGAATGCAGCTGGCATGAATGAAGAGTTAGAGGAGCATTGTTGAGTATATAAGTTCATGTGATAGTTTCTGTTGTTTTTTTTCTTCACAGAGTGCTTCTGTTTTTGTTTTTGTCAGATCTTTTCGTTTCATTATTCCCTAGGTGGATGATGCATATGGACTGAATTGGCAGTGTTTGTTAGAAGGTCATTACCGTGCTTTAAAGTGATGTTCTCTGCTAATTTGTCCTTTGTTCCCTGTAACAGTGAGCTGACTCCCATGAGTTTACTGGGTTGTGGGCTTTAAACTCTCTCTTTAGCAAGGTTGGGAGGACCAAAGGTACTGTTGTTTTGGTCTTCGATCCATAGACTTTTGGGGAAAAAAGGATGCAAAAAATGTGATTTTTGTGTGTTTTCGGGATTTGGGGGAGAGGAAGAACGGCAGAAGGCAGATCTGCCCGAACCTAAGCATTTTCTTGTTTATCATGTCACAGTAAAAGAATATGCTAATCTTTTCTTAAATTTCTAGATAATCATAAATAGATTTAATATACTATTAAGAGCTACTAGGAGGAAAGATGCTATAGAAGTATATTAAAGGCAATTGGAAAGGGTGGCATTTACTTTGGAAACACAACCTTTATTCATGTTCACTGCTCCTATAGTATTTCATTGTAGTAACACTGGTGTATCTTGTTGAGGTTGCTTACCTGGCAGTGTCAAGTATATAAAGCTGTCTGTACCAACTAATTAAAAAAAAAAGCTAACATATAAGCCTTTTCTCATTCTCAGTAAAAATATTTATATCCTTACTTTACCATTCGAAAAGGCTGTTTGGTAAATTCACAGACCTTTCCAGTGGTGTGCTGGTAAATGTTTAACAGCTGGCTCTGAGAAGGGGGAGGGGGAATAAGCTTGTTTTGTATTGTCTGCTGATTGCTGTGGTGTAAATACTCCCACTGTGACCGGAGATGGGAAGAAATACACGCAGCTGTCTCCTGCAGGAGGTGCAAGTCAGCTCAGCACACCAGTGATTTAAGCACCAGCAGATTTGAAAGGGAAGAGGCAGTTAGAGAGAGACAGAGGACAGACAGGAAAACTAAAGCATGTAGAAAACATTAAGAAACTTAGAGCAAGTTTGGAGGTGCAGGGTTCTGTTAAAGGACTTTGAGTATAAGTGTCTATTCTTTTCCCTGAAACTGTGGAGATGAAAAAAAAATTACTAACAGTGGGGGAAAACTTTACTAAAAGTAGGAAATGGCTGTAGGCCAGAAGACTGAAGAATATCTGCCAAATTTGGTGACCTTTGGGGCAAACCCAAGGAATATCAAAGTATGTTTCTCTTAAAGCCCCAGGAGGCAGAGGCTCTGTAAGACCAAGGCAGAAAGCTTTTACTTGGAAGACAGCTTGGAGGTACAGGTGGGTCTCCGGGAATGCAGCCCTTGCTCCTGGTTTGATGTTTTCTTTGTTTCTTGATTATGCAATATCCTCCATGTTTCTTCTTTTTTTCCTCTATAATTTAGGTTTATATTGTGATCTTTACTTGCTTGTGGTAATAAATTATATTACTTATTATCTTTATATTATCAAGATTTATAATATTTTTAATAGTTACTGTACCTTTGTTTTTTCCAGCTTTATCGAGATATAATTGATGTATAACATTGTATAAATTTAAGGTATATGAGTATGACATGATGATTTGATATACATATATATTGTGAAATGATTACTAAAGTAAGATTAGCACATTCATCACCTCACAGCATTACCTTTTTTTAAAATTGAAATTTAGTTGATTTAGTATGTTGTGTTAGTTTCAGGTGTACAACAAAGTGATTCAGATATATATATCTATATATATAGATATATATAGATAGATAGATATTCCAACTCAGGTGTTGGAGTATGTATTTTTCTAATGTAGCCTTGTGACATAATTTTTTTATAAGCAATTTTATTGCTATTTTACAGATGTAGAAATACCATCCCATGTCTTCTGGATCACTTCCTAAGTAAAATATTTTTCTCAACCTATTATAGTGGTCTCTTCAGTAGAGTGTTATACTTATGATTGCCTTTATTCAGTAGAATCTGTATTTATGAACAAAAGGCATAGTTTTTAAATTATGTTAAATATCTTCTTATTACAAGTACTAGGGGAATATACCTCATTTCAGAAAGAAGTCCGTCTTTAAAGGGACAGGATTTGGAAAAATAACTTGTGTGCCGTAGTTTGTTCTGGAGTAGTCAGGGCAGATGAATGAGGGGTCATTGTGACAATTATCTCAGTGGAGCAGCTGTGAACTGCCAGTCTATCCTGAAAACCTGCTTTTTCACCTAAATGAGAACGGTACGATGGATGTCCAGGGATTGCTGGGCGCACGCAGGGTTCTGGGATTTGAGAGGAGAGGAGACGTTGTGGGGGAGAGGTAGTCAGGTTTTACACGTGCTTTGCTGGAGACACACAACTCAGTTTCTTCCTCTTGAATCACATGTAAAGTGGTTGAAATGTGCACATATGCGTGCGGTTGGTATGGCGTTTGGGTGGTGGTTACTCCTGCCTTGGCTTCGGTATTTTGGCTGGGGTGCTCACTCTGTAGGATACATTGGCTGAATGTTCATCCCTGAGATCTGACGTTCAACTTTGGAGGGCAAATGGGTGACCTGGTACAGCTGCATGACCACCAGAGCAGCTGCAGGGGCTCCAACAAAGTGTTGGACTGCTTGAGGGCGGATACCGTGCTGTTGCTTGTTTTCTAGCATATGAATGGAATGAAGGAGATGCCCATTAAATACACAGATAGTCTGCTTCTGTTCCTCATGTTTCTCTTTGGAAAACACATGTACCGTTTAATAATGCATAATCTAGAAATTGATCACACTGGAATTTCATAGAGGTTAGTATAATTTGGAGGTAGACAGGAAACCTAATATTTAATGGCTTTTCTAAGTGCTTTGAAAACTCATCATAATGTCAGGTGTGTTGCTTAAGAATTGGCAAGTGGAATCTAAAGTTATTAGCACTTCCCAAATCTGTCTCACAAAATACAATTCCCTCTGGATGCCCCTCAAATAAAGGGTCCCATGGTTAAATAATTGGGAAAAAAATGCATAAAATATTTATTTTAATATATGGATGATGAACATGAGTGTATTAAAAACAGAAATTCTGCCGTGTAGGAGTCTGTTGACATTAATATAGGTTGATCACCCTGAATCTTTACTCTTGGAACTTTGTTTTGTAAAACATTTTATATTCTCTGGCATATTTGGGGAAAAGCTGATTTTCATTTTATTTTTAGCCATGCTAGCACTTGTGGGTGGATAAATCAGGAGACATGTATAAGTGTGTGTGTGTGTGTGTGTGTGTGTGTGTGTGTTGGTACCTTAATTTGATGTAGAATTAAAATACTCTTGAGATATATTTCTAGGGCCAAAGTCTCCACATTTTACTCTCTTTGCAAAGGATATAATCTCCAGACCTCACTTTAGATAGTAGTTCTTATTTATTGTTCTTTAGATCAGCATTAGTTGTAACTTAAAAGCGTAAAAAGTTGTTTTTTTTTTTCTTGGACACTGAACGTGTTACAGAGGAAGAAAATAGGCAAAAGGTGGCAGCCAGATGGGGAAGTCAAAATAAAAATTCTCAGCAGCTCACAAGTTATTACAGTTCCTGAATGTAGATAATCATTTGGGCCTTCCTTTAGGTTTATAGCTTGAATTTTCATAGTCTTCATTACAGAAGAACCAAAGATTTATTTTAAGGATGAGTTCAGGTGTAGGTTTCAAATTTTCCTCTTCCTGTTGAGAAACCCCAGCCTCTGACCAAGTGGCACTTCTTGTTGGGTGTGAGGCCTCTTACTCATTCCTGGGCAGTTATTTGGCAAGATGCCAGTCAAAAGCATTTGCTATATTTGTCATTCTGCTTGGAATAGTGAAAAGAGTCTTTCTCCGCCACTGTGTCTGGATATTTTGTTGTGGCTGTGGGCACTGTTTGTCCAGCCTCTTACTTTGTGGCCGGGGGCGGGACTCTGCAGGGAGGATCAGTATCCTTACAAGTGCCGGCTGCCTGGGGCTTATTCATCCTGAGTCTCTTGCCCCCTCCTCCCCTTCTGGAAAGAGTGAGCTTATCCCAGACCTGTGATTGCCCTGCAGTTCTCAGCCTGCACCAGGCAAGCTCTCAAGAGCCTGTTTCTGACTGGGTGAAGTTTAAAGCCTACTTACTGCCTTTCAGGTAAGAGAACATACTGAAAACTGGCTTTATGAGCGGAAGTTAAGGTTTACCGAGGGAGGTCATTTTGATAATTTTATGTTTTTTTAATAGCTTGTAGTAGGGCTGTCACAGTTTTATTTTTGTGGTCCCTGAATGTAAGCAGGTACTGGTATAGGAAGTGGCAGAAAAGAAAATACTTAAAAAGAAAATACTTGTTTGTTTTTAAACTTTCTTAGACCATTCAGACTTTTCATGAAGATTATTTTATTTATTCATTACTGATTTTTTTCTTTAGATTTTCTAATAAGGGAGAAGCCTAAAACAAAATAAGATAACAAAGTATATTCGACATTATCGTTTTGTGGTAATTCTGGCATTAATTAGATACAGATTTATTTTGATGTCTCTTTTTATAAAATTTTCCTAAACTTGACTGGAGCTCAAATAGATTTTTCAATAAGGCATTTGTCTGTATGATTTGATTGGCTGGGAGGATTTTTGTGTGTCTATCATTTAGCATTTTGCATATTTAAAAATTAACCACCTATATAGGGGTATATGAGAAATCTCTGTACCTTCTGCCTAGTTTTGCTTTGAATGTAAAACTACTTGAAACAATTAAGTCTAGCAAAAAAAAAAAATCAACCTTTCTCTTGAAAATGTTTTCTGTGAATACCTAAATATGATGCAATATAGCACAATGTTAAACATTTTTCCATTATGCATGAATTATTTAAAAAACTAAATTACTTTTGTTTTCATAATTAGTAATGAAAGTGTGGGACAGATTTCAATGTCTTATAATTTGATTGCCATTTTTTAAAAAAACTATATTAAGATAGGCAAAATGATTATTTTAAAAATTCCCTTCCTAAATAAGAAGTGAGAATGAAAATATGCTTTGTACTTATTGTCTTGGAAATGTACCTATTCATTGTCTTGGAAAGTTGATTGGACAATATGTAAAATTTCTTCCTGAAATAAAAGTGGGAATCAATAACTTAGAAAGTTGGTTTTTGGTAATCATAATTTAAAAAACTATTTTTCACATAGTTGCATATATTTATAGACAAAGAAATGATGCTGAAGTATGAAACTTGCAGTGAGTATGGAGTAATTGGCTTAAGATGATTTAGAAAATTCTTTCATATTTGTGTACTTTGTTTTGTTAGGAACATTTTAGTATCTTTCAAGACGTTATTATGAAGGAAAATGTAAAACCTTTAGTTTTGTGTGAAACATGACTAGCCACAGATATTTGAGCATGAAACAGTTTCTATTACAATGGCTGAAATAAACAAAACATGGTCATTAAAATACACTTATTCTAGACAGATGTATACGAGATACATGAATAAAATGCAGCATTCCACATTCCATGGTTGTTTTTAAGGGGGATGAAGAATTTTCCCAGCTGTCTTACAGCCGAAAGAGGGGTGGTAGCCTGAGAACTCCTCTGATAGTTACCTGTTGGAGAGAACATTTTGTACCCTTTTTACATTAAAGAGCAATTACATGTGAAGCGATCCCCTCTCCAAAGATATATGGAATATTTCTAGACCCGTTGGAAAATATGAAACTTTCAAATGTGCTCGCAGCAGGTTCTGATGTGTTTATTGTGATAGACCCTCCAGGGTGTCAGGGGTCCAGGCAGCTCCCTTTCCCAGGTGGGGGTGAGGTCGCAGCATTGCAGGGAGGAAGCAGTCATCAGGGGAAGGTGCTTACAGGAGACAAGGGGCCAACAAGGCTTCATATGACTCACCTGTGTACCTACGCTTGTCCTCTGTGTCTGAAGTTAAAGCTGCTATTGGGAAGACCTTGGTCCCCAAAGCTGGACCTACAGGCTCATCATAAGATCATGCCACTGCTTTTCACACTTGAATGTGTGTATGAATCATTTGTGATTTGGTTAAACAGCAAATTCTAATACAGCAGGTGTGGGATGAGGCCTGAGACTCTGCATTTCTAATAAACTCCCAGGGGCTGCCAATGCTGCAGGTTCAGGGACCACTCTTTGACTACCAAACACCTCCCAGACGATTATTTTGAACTTAATGAACACTGTCTAGTCAATGTCAAGCAATGAGTTTGTGAAGCAAATGACAGAGAATGTGATTGAGGTGAACTGACTAGCCTTAGACACCGGCCCTTCACAGGTGATGTAACAGGTGATGTGTCACCCTCTGTTTTCCGGGGAAGGAATGTGCGGTATCATAACCTCTGACAAGCCTCCACAGCTGTCCTTTCCAGGGCTTGTTACCGTTGGCAGCCCTGCCTCTTGCCTCTCAGGACAATCTCGCTCGAGTTACCACAACTATCCGCTCCCTCCCTCTGACCATCAGGAGCCTTCTATGCATCTTGCTCCTGACTCTTCTAAGAGCATCCTCTGCCCAGCCTGGCTTGCAGGTGCCCCACTACAGCTCAGTGTGAATTTAAATATAGAAACGTTGTCTGTGGGGAGCTACTTCTCTCCCTTCCACATAACACACAATTTTCCAATGTAATCAACCAGTCTTGGGCAGTTAATTTAAAAAAAAAAAAAAAAAAAAAAAACCTTCCATGTCTCAGCTTGTTAAATTTGTGCTTTGAGTTTTCAACATCAGTATTCAGTCAGGGTCCTAGATACCCTATGAACTCTTGTAGGGAAGAAGTGGGCAGTGGGACAAGTGGTGTGATACTCCAGATGCTTCACTGATTTTATTCCCATTATATTTTCTTCTCCAACCCTTTTTAATGAAAATGTCACACGTATAGTAATTTGAAAGTTTTATAGTGAACAGCTGTATATCTACCACCTAGATTCCATCATTAACATTTTATTTCATCACGTCTATCTACCTATCCCTTTGTCCGTCTCTCACCATCTTATTTTTGATGCACTTACAAATAAGCCCCGGGCATCAGTTTGCACATTGCAACATTCTTATTAGTAACTAGAGTTCAGTGCTTGTTGACAGTGTTTCATATGAAATTTGCATACAATGAAATGCACACATTGTACGTAAGGTGAGCTTCAACAGATGGATGCCCCGGTGTAAATCCCTGGCAGGATACAGAACATTACCATCACCTGAGAAAGTTCCCTCATGCCCCTGTTCGGCTCTTATGTTCTTTGGTGAATCTTCCCAAACGAGGACTCATTGATCACAAATAGGTGATTTGTGATTAGTTTATTTCTTGAAACTAAACTTTGATCAATTTTATTTCATGAAGGTTACTTTCATACTTAGCAATACATATTGTACAACACTTTCTAACAAGTTAGTATTTGGTTTGGACTAACTCATGGTGTTCTTATGCCTGACAAATCAAAGTTTTAAGAACAGTCACTTAGAATACCTGGTTTTTCCTTGGCGCAGATTACTTGCCAATGAATTGGTTGATTCTTATATCAAAAGAGATGCAGAGACCTGAGGGTGACCATGTTTTAAGAGGTTCTGGGGGCCCATGCACCTGGTTTCTCTGTATACAGAGACAAGAAAATCCTTTTTCAGGCCAGCTGTTTCCTGTGAAAATTTTATTCGAGGATGCCTTCACTTCATGACTGAGCCTGAAATGTATGTTGGTTCACACTGCTTCTCTAGGAACAGAAAGCTCTGTTCCCTGTGATGATCTTAATTCTAGAGACATTCCATGTTTGCATGCAGCAGTTTGTGTCAACTTTGTCCTTAAGTAATTGATTCAGATCCACCCTGAAAGGATTCACAGAGCTGTGTAAAACCTCCACTAACCAGACAGCAACTAGCTTGAAACTCCAGGCTCTCAGAATGACCTGTAGCCAGAAAGTAAAAATGTCCAGCAATGTCTTTTGTCACAAAGAAGCAGTTTTTAAATATCTAGCAAGAAAGTAGCATAGCAGAAAGAGTATGGTCAAAATGAACAAGTTCATAAAATGTTCAAGGGCTATAAAGTACTTAATTTGAATTCTTTGAAAGTGCTAGAAAACTCACATTTTTGATTTGCTTATTTTCGCTAGTCACTTTAACACTTTAATAGAACATGAGACTCATCTTCTGAAAACCCACCCAGCTCCTTCAACTGTTACTTACATATAGATGGATTTTGCTTTTCCAGGAAATCCTGAATTATAAGCAATGGTTTTATTCAGCTATTTTCAGTGAGAAAAATCCATAGAGTCTAAGTCAGAGTTAGAGGTACTATATGGTAGGTGCTCAGAGGCTTCTTTTACAGTCTTTCTCCAGAATACTACGCAGAAATTTATAGTATTTTTTTTTTTTTTTTTTTTTTTTTTTTTTTTTTTTTTTTTTTTTGCGGTACACGGGCCTCTCACTGCTGTGGTCTCTCCCATTGTGGAGCACAGGCTCCGGACACGCAGGCTCAGCGACCATAGCTCACGGGCCCAGCAGCTCTGCGGCATGTGGGATCTTCCCGGACCGGGGCACGAACCCATGTCCCCTGCATCGGCAGGCGGACTCTCAACCACTGCGCCACCAGGGAAGCCCGATAGTGATTTTTAAAGTACATCATTTGATAGAAAGGTTATGTTTTCTCTCTCATAAAGGAATGCAAGAAAATAGCCCAGCAGTTTTTAAAAGCACAGTGTGTGATCCTTATAACCAAACTGATCAAGTAATTCCACAGCTATCTATTCAAAATTTCAAACCAGAGACTGGCTCTATCTTGTTAGGGCTAACATATAGTTAGCTACCTATAGGCTGAAAAAAAAAAAAGAAAGAAAGAAAAAAGAAAATCCCTACATGCATATTTACTCTGCTCTTGTTTTCCAAGCTATTTAAAGTTGCTTTTCTCTGAGATGAAAGGACAGAATAATATTTGCAAACACTTGCTGAAGTCACTTCTGATAAACTAACTTGGAGAACCATGTTTTAAGAAAAACATAAATTCAGGTTATAAAGCTAAGCAACTTTCTACTCAGTTACAACAGTATCAGACTTCTTCTTATTTAAATATTTTATCTTATGTAATTGGGGCACTAGAGGCATATACCTGCATTTATTTGTATAATCATGTAACATAAAGTAGAGAATTGTGGGAAATGATCACTATTTCCTCCTCTTACAATGTCAAGCCCCAATGGAATAGAAAGAAATAGCAATTATCTTCTCCTATATCTTGCACAGCATTTGCATTTGTTTTAAGTTCATCTTATAATAAAGGGCCACCATTTATTCAGGTTTTATTATATTTTCAGCTTCAATTAAAACCTTAAGATTCTAGGACAGAAGTCACCAAGCCAGTTTCTGTCAAGTGACATATCTTACCCTTTTCCTGCATACATCCTGCCTAGCCTTGAAGGGTCAGCATAAAAGCCAACCATCCTGAAGCTTTCCTGCCTGCGGGAAGTCAGATCTCCAACCATCTCTCCCTTGCTTGAGTACCTATTGCATTGACTTATCAACATTTTGGCATCATCTTCAGTGTAGATAAAGACTGTTAATTAGTCTCTGATTATTTTATGTATTAGCCTCATCTTCCCTGGGATTTCACAGAACTCCTCCATGAGAATTCCTCTGTGTCAGAACACTATCTTACACTTCTTTTGCAGATCCTATTTTTTTCTTGCTTAGTGCTTTGGAGAGCCTTCACTCAGTAAATTCTCTTGGCTGATTGCCTGAATATTAAGAGAGACCACTCGTCTCTGAACACGTGATTCACTTCCTTTCTCCCCTCTTCTAGCAACTTGCCCTAAGAATAGAATTAACAGAAGGATTACTTTTAAGCAAAATAATTTGAAGTTTTATGTTTTTTTCCCTTCATTTTTTTTTTTTTTTTTTTTTTTTTTGGTGGTACGTGGGCCTCTCACTCTTGTGGCCTCTCCCGTTGCGGAGCACAGGCTCCGGACGCACATTCTCAGCAGCCATGGCTCACAGGCTCAGCCGCTCCACGGCATGTGGGATCTTCCCGGACCGGGGCACGAACCCGTGTTCCCTGCATCGGCAGGCGGACTCTCAACCACTGCACCACCAGGGAAGCCCTTCCCTTCACTTTTAAAAGTTATTCTCATGGATCTGACCATGTTTCAGTGTTAGTCTTAACATTTAGTGCTTTAATAATTCCTTTCATCTACAGAGAACAAAATGTTTTTCTAAAATAATTTTGTTTTCCAGAATGACTCTATAAAGCATGTTGGCCCCAGTGGTTGTCTAGAATGTAAGGAAAATCTAACAGTCTGAAATTCAGCTTCCAAATGACTTGGGGACAGAAGACGGACCACATGTTGCTTTCAGTGCATTCTGGCCAGAAATATAGGAGTTTTGTGAGCTGAGCTCTTTGCCCCAGCAAACGCTGATGTGGGCGATGGTCTGGAGTGGAGCACTGAGCCTGAAAAGTCTGTTCCATCAGTTTATCCATCCTGTTTTTAGTCTAGCTGCATCATATGAGGGGACATATTCAATAAAGAAAATAAGGATCAATAGTCAATGTTGTGGCCATACATGATCCTGCACAGTATTACTAGTTGCTAACTTTATGCAAACAGATTTTCTGCATCTCCTAACAGATTGGGAGATCTGGCAAAACCCAGACTCATGTTGTCTGCATTAGAGGAGGCACGAGCTCTCCAGTTCAAGTCAGTGTCCCCAAGAACCCTGTATTACTTTCCTGTTACTGCTATAACAAATTGCCATAAACTTCGTGGCTTAAAACAACACAAGTTTATCATCTCATAGTTCTGGAGGTCAGAAGACTAAAATAGGTCTGCAGCGCTGTGCTTTTCCTGAAGACTGTAGGAGAGAATCTGTTCTTTGTCTTGTCTGGTTTCTGGAGGTCACCCACATTTTGTAGCTCATGGCTGCATCACTCTGATTTCTAGTTCTATTGTCATATCTTCTTCTTTGATCTCCTTGCCTCCCTCTTCTATTTTATAAGAACCCTTGTGATTCTCATGGGGGCCCACCCATCTCTCCATCACAAGATCTTTAATTTAATCATGTCTGCGAAGTCCGTTTTGCCATGTAAGATAACATATTCACAGGTTCCAGGGTTTAGGATGTGGACATCTTCCATGGGGTGGAGGGATGGCACCATTCTCCTCACCACACCCCAAATCTACCCACACCCCCCAGTGACATATCTGACCACTTTGGGCTATGAGAGCTAAAGTACTGAACAACTACAATTGATTTCCATTAACCTGGAGCTGGATATTTATCTAATGAATAAGATGGGGATATTTTAAAAATTGGTACTTTCCCTCCTCTCTTCAGTATTCATTGTATATTGGTATATCTTGTTTTCTAAATGTTATATTTAAAGAATTTAAATAAACAGCTCTTCCTCTTTCTTGGATTTCTTCTGTTTTTCTTTTGTTTTTTTGTTACCCAACATTATTTTATATTTCAAGTCCTTTTTCCATTGTGGTTTTCTTTTCATCTCTAGAGTAAACTTCCCACTCATTAAGCCATTTCTTCCCTCCTTGGTCCCTTGATTATTAATATCTCCAATGCTGGTTCTTTTCCTCTGGGGAATTTCTGATTCTATTGTGATTTGTATCTTCCCCATTTCTCCATCTTTTCATGTAATTTCTTCTCTTCACCCTATAATCCTGCTCTCACAATTTTTTTATCTCTGTCTTTTTCATCTGACAATGGAAAATGATGTACATTTTGAACCTTTGACATTGTCATTTATCAGCAAGAACATAGTATAATATCCACTTTTACTGAGAAGAGAGTGGCAAAATTAATGTCAGAAATACAGAAGTTACTTAGTAACCTAAAAACTGAGAAAAACTCATCCATACAGAAAGGTACCTGAAGCAGGAACAATTTGTCCATCTATTCCAAGAACTATGAAACTTTTTCTTTTGACCTTTCTCATTATTGTTAGTGCTGAGAGTGTAGCTAGTGAAGTAAATTAGACTTCTTTTTACTTAATTCATGGGTAAGGCTGTTTTAGAACTATATAAGGTTCCAGAAGACCAGGATATACAGCAATTGTTTTCCAAGTGTGGTCCCCAGACCAGTAGCATCAGCATCACCGAGAACTTGCTAAAAATGCCAGCTACCAGGCCCCACTCCAGACCTACTGGATCAGAAACTCTGAAGGTGGGGCACAGAAATCTATGTTCTAACAAGCTCTCAGGAGATTCTGATGCACAGTCAAGGTTAAGAACCACTGGTATATTTTATTGTCACACCAGGGGTTCACTCTTCTTGGTCTTATTCTCTGAATCAGTTTCTGCATTCACTAGCCCCAGTCTCCAGGGATGTCACTTCTAATAAACTATATTCTCTGAATATTTTCAATTCCAATAAGCTGTCCAAAGTCAACTTATTTCAACTCAGAAATAGTAATCTGGGGTTTGGCACCAGGAAGAAATAGTTCTTAGTTGAAGAGTCTACCCCACAGGGCTTAAAGCTCAAGTTGTACCAAACTGAACACAAATCTCATTCCTGAAACTCACTAACTCATTCCCATTTCAGATACGCCTGCTTCCCACCTACAAAGTTACGGCAGTTTCAGTAAGTGTTACTGTTTCAATTCATTGAAATCTTTAAAGCACATCACCGACTTGCTCCATATGAAAGAAAAAATTCTACCCCTTTCCCCCATCTGCCCCCTACAAAATCATTCAAAGTAAATTTCATATCTATCACGTAAGCCTGCATTCATGGTAAGTCAGATCATCCTTAACATTGCCTCCAAATTTAGTGGAAAGGCCACTGGGCCAAATGAAAAACATTAACTTTATTGAACTATAATTTATGTGCAAAAATATGCATCATTATTAGTGTCCATTACTCATTTCAGTGACTGTTGACAGATGTGTCCAGCCAATGTCACCATTGCCGCAATCATGATATGGAACCTTTCTGCTACTCCAAAAAAGTTTGTTTGAGCCCTTTTGCAGTCTATCCATTCCCAACCCTTAGGCCCCAGGCAACCACTGGTCTGTTTTCTATCTCTCTAGATTCTTTTTGCTTTTTCTAGGATTTCTTACAAGAGGAATCATGTGCTCTTTTTGTCTAGTTTTTTTCTTTTAGCATAATGTTTTTGAGATTCTTCCATGTTATGTTTTATAAGTAGTTTTTAAATTGCTGGTCAATTGTGTGGATGTATCACAGTTTGTTCACCTATTGATGGACATGTATATTTTTCCAGTTTTGGGCTATTAAAGTTACTATGAACTTTTGTGTACAAGTCTTTGTGTGGACATGTTTTTATTTTTCTTGAGTAAATAAGGCTGGAATGGCTGGGCCATGTGCATAATCAGTTGCATGAGAAATTGCCAAGTTGGTTTCCAAAATGTTTGGGCAGTTTTGCATTCACACCAGCAGTGCCTGTGAGTTCCCCTGGGCTATTTTTACATGTTGCGATGTCAGACAAATAGAAAGGAACTTAATTTTATATTGATAACTAATATGTGTAATTTACATTACAAGTGTATACATACACATGCACATAGAAATGTGGAGATGTTTCATTATGTCATGAAGAAACACAGCACCAATTTTGCTAATAAAATACTAGATCTTGTTTTATACATAATATAAAATTCTAACCCATGAGCATATACACAAAACTCTTAAATTACTTATATGTGATTGATTTTCTGTGCTTTCCCTTAATATTTGTTTACTTTTGTCACCTGCTGATCATTACTCACAGTTAAGTGGCAAACTTTTAAGAAAAATGATAAAATCCCTAACATGAGGAAATTGTTATTACTTTTTTTCCCCTTCCAACTTGGGAAAAGGTACCTGTCATAGGAATTTGGTGTTAGCTCACTTTGGTCTAGCCTGAGACCTCTGCTATTGCACCACGAAGAGTGTAAGAACCTCTGAGATAAGCAGTGGGCAGAGTGGGGGAGCAAGTGAAGGAAGTTGAGGAAGAAGGATCACGTACGGAGTGAGAGGAATGGACTGGCCATGAGGAGAGAGAGATTTTCAAGGAGAGATGGTCAGGACCCAGGGATCACATGAGGATAGAACCCAATGGATGTGGCTGCCATGGAGACCAGACTTACACACATCACCATCATGGCACTAAGCAGAATGTGAAAAATATCCAATAGAAGTAAAAGCAACGTGTGGTCAGGGAAGAGAGTGACTAATTTTATACCTGGGATGGGGAAGGGAAAATAAGGGAAAGCTTCATCGAGAGCAGTTAGTAGAGGGACAGGAGAGCAGAGTAATAAAAAGAACCACATTTGTATATGTGAAATGCTGGAATTGTTGACTATATATATGAAATTATATATATATATATATATATATATATATATATATATATATATATATAGTTGGATACATATGTGAAGTGCTGGAACTGTTGAATGGTGTTCCTAGAGTGTGGGAATATATGGTTGGGTGGTTTATTATACAGAATTTTATCCTAAAGGTATGGGGACTATTTAAACTGCTACTGTTAATTTATTCATACAGCAAGCAGAGTCCCCACAACTAGACTGAGCCAGGGGCAAGATGCTTGTATAAATACTAGTGACTCACCCCTTGTGTCTAAAATAGCAGCAGGCTGGGGGTCAAATCGTAGTAAAGGAAGGAAGTCCTTTTGACACATGTTCCTCTTGAACGCGAACTTACAAACAGTATACATAATTCAGCTTTCTCAGGCTAGTGTAGGGAATGGGGAGTAGAGGGATAAGGGTGGGAAATGAGACACTGATCCTGCATCAGATCAGGAAAGGCATTGTGTTTTATGCAAAGTCATTTTGATTTTATCATACAGGTCAGCCATTTTCAAAATGCCTTTAGACATACCTTTGAGCATCAATGAAGACATTCTAATGGGGTACATGCAAGGGCTCAGAGACTCTTAAGGGAGTAGCTGTCCAGGCTTTCAACTTTTATGTGCACTCTTTCCTAAAATTGATCTGCCTGGGAATGCATCTGCTCTCCCTTCTACCTTTTTACAGAAGCGAGGCATTCCTCTCATCTTTCCAGAATCTTAATATGGTACATTGTCCTGTGATGTGAAAACATTCCAAGGCCTAAACAAAAGGGCACTTTTCTTCTAACAAAATTGAAGGCATAATTGGGTCATCAGTTGAGAGGTAATTAAAAATAATGTTGATGATGCATCACTGTCTTTGATGGCCTCAAACTCAAAAGGAGTTCAGAGATTTGAGTGATGGGGCTATGGCGAAACTCTTACTCATCTCCTGTTTTAGGCCAGAAGGATTTATCAGCAATTATGCATAGAAATGTGAAAAATTCAAATAAAATTGATGCTAAACCATTAATTATTACTTTAGCATAAGGAATATTCACCTATAGATGCCTGGGTTAATTTGTTAAAGGCCTATCCATCTTTCAAGAGATACATTTAAAATAAAGTTTTACTTTTTTATATTTAATAATTATTGACCATATTTGTGTGTTTTTTTCAGTTGTTTATGTATAAATGTTGTTGTATAACTCAGAAGAAATTATTTCACCCTTAGGGGCTAAATTCAAAGTAAATTAATACTTAAAATTCTAAATTACATGCCTATTTTAGGTGTGTGTAGGGATGTATATGATAGGTCAATCAATAATATACTTTGAATCATCAAAATATATTCACTAAGATACAGTTTTGCAGGGGAAGTAGAATGGAAATATGAGAAGGACATGATAAAACATATATGTAAAAGAAGAGCTTATTTATTTTTAAATGAATGATCATGGCTACCAAATCACTATGCTGTTTAGATTCTTGTGGACTTATTTGAGTGATATAATAGTTTTACTTAAAATGTCAACATTTACAACATGCCAGAACTTTGCATCTTTAACAACATTTTTGAATGTATGATGACAAAAATCAAGATATCAACTTAAAATTGACTTTTGGCTGCATAGTTTTTCTAGATTCTTCAGAGGGTTATAAGCACAGATTTTGGAGAACCAGTTTTGGATAATGGGACATCACGAAAGCATTTTGAATAGAGGGACACCTGATAAGATTGGTGGCTTTGAAAGGTACTCTGCTTTCGATTTATCCCTCCCTCCTACCTTTCCCTTTTGGTAACCATAAGTTTGTTTTTAATATCTGTAAGTCTGTTTCTGTTTTGTAAATAAGTTCATTTGTATCATTTAAAAAAAATTAGATCAGAGCTTGGGATGAACATACACACACTACCATATACAAGATAGACAACCAAGAAGAACCTACTGTATAGCACAGGGGACTCTACTCAATATTCTGTAATAACCTATAAGAGAAAAGAATCTAAAAAAGAATGAATATATATATATATGTATAACTGAATCACTTTGCTTTAGACCTGAAACCAACACAACATTGTAAATCAACTATACTCCAATAAAACTAAATTTTTTTAAAAAAATGGTATTTTGCTTCCAAGTAGATGATGTATAGGGTGAAGCATAGAGGCTGGACGTCACGGGAGGCCAGGAATAAGTAGAACAGTGAGCAAAATTTTGCAGTTATTTTAATCAGCAATGTACCATTCAGGATGTTTTTAGCATCAAGCAATAGAAACACTCAACTCAATTTGACTTAGGTGACCTAACAGGAAATCTCAAGTGACTCCTGTGTTGGTTAATTCAGTGGCTCAATGAATTCATTAGGACTCTGTGTTCCCCTCATGTTGAATAATGACTGGCAGAGGACATTAGGCCACCATGACTTGCTGAGACCAATCTAGTCCCATCCACTGGAACTGGGGCTGGAGACACCTTGCCTGAAGCACATGGCCTCAGAAGGACACTGTGAAGAACTGAAAAAAAAAATTGAGGCTGGTGCCAGAAGAAGGGAAAGAAGTGAAGAATTCTGGGGAGGCCTCAGCCTTGGATGTAGCTGAGAGTGTAAGAAGCAGGGAGCAGTATTGACAGAGTTAGGATGTGGAGTCAATGGGATTTAGTTCTTAACTGGACGTGGAATGTAAATGCATGAGATTAATCCAGGCATGTCTCCCAGATTTCTGACCTAGTCACCAGATGTTTTGGGGCCATTTAATGAGGTGAGGGTCAGAAGGATGGGCAGGTACTGTAGGCAGAATGGCTCCCCAAATGTGTGCAAGTCTTAATTTCTTGAACTTGTAAATATTACCTCCGTGGCAAAAAGGAGGTTTCAGATATGATTAAGAGAATGGACCTTGAGGTAGCTAGATTATCTTGGATAATTTGGGTGGGTCCAGGGTAATCTTATGAGTTCTTAAAAGTAGAGAACCTTAACTATTGTCAGAGAGAGAGAGAGAGAGAGAGAGAGAGAGAGAGAGAGAGAGAGAGAGAGAGAGCACTCTTGGATATTAGAGGAAATGGTATGAGAAATCCAAAGCATGAAAGGAACTGGGACTTGACTCACATTACTGACTTTGAAGATGGAGGAAGGAAGCCATGAGCCAAGGAATGTAAGTGGCCCCTACAGCCTGGGAATGGCAAGGAAACAGCTTTTCGCCCAGACCCTCCAGAAAGGAGCACAGCCCTGCAGACACCTTGATTTTAGCCAGTGAGACCTGTGTTGTACTTCTGACCCACAGAACTTTAAGATAATGAATTTGTGTTCTTTCAAGCCACTGTGTTTGTGGGTTTTGTTATGGGAGCAACAGAAAACTAATACAGCAGGTTTGCCCAGGTTTTTCACTGAAGAAGGAGATAGATATTTTTTTCTCTTGATATTGCATTAGATATGCCAGAGGTTTGCAGTCCAGTGTCGGGGGCATTTTAGTCTCTTTGAGGACAGGCTTGCTGGAGCAAATGAGAGAAAGTGGTTTTGAAGGAGTGTTTTATTTGAAGCTTATTTGTTTTCAGTTCTCTGCCCATTGGTGTCCTCTTCCTCCAAGTTAGGGGTTGGAATAGATAATCTCAGGTCCCCTTTAGCTTGAAAAATCTGAAATTACTTGCCTTAGATAAGACAAATCACTACCCGATACAGTCTCTTCTCTGGGGAGGATGAGGGAAAAAAATGGAGAAACACATGCAGGAATTATTGGTGAACATAGGAATTGAGCATTCACTATAAAACGTTGAGTACAGACTGCATTCCCAGTGCCATGTTTAGGAATGTTCCTGAACACTAGACATAAATCAGCATATGCCCTGGAATTTCTGGGCTGAAATTCCTCATTTTGCATCAAGGTGTAAGTGAAATATAAGCTTCCAAACAGAAGCATGTATTGTCCTAACAATCTTGTGCGCCAAAAATTCATCATCATAAAAATCTGTGTCTTGGCCTCACTGTGGATTATTACATAAAAGAATCTGTGTTGTTGAAAGCATTCTTCTCATGAACACTAATACTCATTGTTCAGAGATTTAAATCTCACAGGTAGAATCAGCCACTTGATGGAGAATTTTTCCATTGTAAACCTGGTCCTACTGTTTGAATTTTGTAAGCTGAGACATCTGCCAGGTAGTGATTGTATAGGACAGCTGCAGGGAAGAATGCACGCTGAAATCCCACTACTGGGCATATACC
Organism: Mesoplodon densirostris; assembly: GCF_025265405.1. Lineage (NCBI taxonomy): Eukaryota > Metazoa > Chordata > Mammalia > Artiodactyla > Ziphiidae > Mesoplodon > Mesoplodon densirostris. The sequence continues at coordinate 75,854,791 of NC_082676.1, forward strand.
CTGAGAACACCATAATTCAAAAAGAGTCATGTACCACAATGCTCATTGCAGCTCTATTTACAATAGCCAGGACATGGTAGCAACCTAAGTGTCCATCGACAGATGAATGGATAGAGAAGATGTGGAACATATATACAATGCAATATTACTCAGCAATAAAAAGAAATGAAATTGAGTTATTTGTAGTGAGGTGGATGGACCTAGAGTTTGTCATACAGAATGAATTAAGTCAGAAAGAGAAAAACAAATACCGTATGCTAACACATATATATGGAATCTAAAAAAAAAAAAAAAAAAAGGTCATGAAGAACCTAGGGGCAAGACAGGAATAAAGACACAGACCTACTAGAGAATGAACTTGAGGACGCAGGGAGGGGGACACGTAAGCTGGGACAAAGTGAGAGAGTGGCATGGACACATACACACTACCAAATGTAAAATAGATAGCTAGTGGGAAGCAGCTGCATAGCACAGGGAGATCAGCTCGGTGCTTTGTGACCACCTAGAGGGGTGGGATAGGGAGGGTAGGAGGGAGATGCAAGAGGGAGGAGTTATAGGGATATATGTATATGTATGGCTGATTCACTTTGTTATAAAGCAGAAACTAACACACCATTGTAAAGCAATTATACTCCACTAAAGATGTTAAAAAACAAAAAAAGGAATGCACGCTGAAGTCAGTCCTTTAGGGCTTCCTCTTGCCTAAACTTGATTTAGTATGAGTAGTGCTCCAACTGAAAATCCCCTTCTGTGTGGGGAAAAAGGTGTGATTTCTCATGTAACTGATGTCTTTAGTACAAAGATGGGCATTCCTGCTAACCTGAGTTGTGGACTGCAGTCAGTGGTGTGATGAAGACTATACCCAGGTCACTTTGGTGCTGTTAACCCTTTCCCTGGCTGAAGATCACGTTCACACTCATTCTCACCCATTTAAGGATTCCAGGTGTAAATTCTGCAGGGAAAAATGCTATAGATCTAAGAATTACCTCACTGAGAGGGGCTTTGTAATGTGATTGCATCTGGATCAGTTGTTGTTCTCAGACCCTGGAAAACTTGGTTCAAACAAAATTATGTAAGCACTTGAACAATAATTGAACAAATGTTCTTGAACTCGTTATCCAGACATGGGCTTGCCAAATGCTATGGTGAGACTAGTGGAGATGAGAAGTCCAGTGTGAGTGAGGCAGTTAAGCTGCAGGGCCCATATGCTGTGCTTGATTATGTTGCTGGGCAGTCTTCCTTGGAAATTGTTACCTTGACCAAACTTTGAATAGCTGATCAAGATGTAGCCATCAGAGATGTCCCAACAGTTGCCCTTAATCAAGGGCTGTCAAACATCTTTGACCTCATACACTGTTACTGACATTGTGTTCATGATATAAGTCTTTTCAAGGAAGACTGGCACTGATCCACTTAATTTCTGTGAGCAGACCGCCAGTGTCATGGGAGTCTGCTGTAGGAGACTCAGGGTGACAGTCATTGTTTTCTCTTGCCATTCAGTGTGTATCTCATTGTAAGTCTTGATAATGTCAATCAAAAGTGTTTCCTTGAGGACTGTGTGATTATATGTTTTTTCCCTATACCTTCTGGGTCTATGTTTTAGTCATTTTGGGCTGCTCTAACAAAATGTCATAGACTGGGTGGCTTCAACAGCAAACATTTATTTCTCACAGTTCTAGAGGCTGCAAACAGATCTAGTGTCTAATGAAAACCCTCTTCCTAATTGTAGATGGCCTTCTGCTCTGTCCTTATATAGCCTTTCTCAGGTGCTTGCAGCTAGAGAGGGACAGAGATCTTGGGTCTTTATAAGGGCACTAATCCCATCATGAGGGCTCCACCCTCATGACCTAATCTAGACCCTAATCACCTCCCAAAGGTCTTACATCCAAATACCATCACCTTAGGGATTAGGGCTTCAACATATGTGTTTTGGGGAACACAGACATTTAGCCCATGACAGTCTCACTAGGACAACAAAATGGAACAAATAATAATTGTTATAGAGTCTCTTAGAATAACACTAATACAGTACTGCAAAAGGGTACCCATTCATCAATTTTTTTTTTTTTTTTGGCTAAAGAAAGATTAAGATCAATATTAGATAGTGAGACTTGGGGATTACTTTCAGATCTTGGACTCACTCTTTGAAATGATTTTGAGGAAAGGAAGGGCAGAGAAAGTAACTGATTTTGAGAGCAGTCTTGAGTGCTGGGGTGTGGTGGTGTGGGGGAGGTCTTCTTCTGTTTTCATGTTCTTTTGTCACAGCATCTCACCCATGGTCTGGCTTGTGTATCAATAAATGAAGGGATCATTAACTGAAGTAGTTTAAAGCAATAAAAACTGCCTTGTTGAAGAGTTGATTCTTCTTGTATTTAAAAGTCACTTAGCTTTGGGCTCAGCACTAGGAGCTGGCTGCTGACTCTTGTTTCACCCACTTCATGTGAGTGATGGGTTAAGGCTTCTTCTCATCCTTATGAGACCAGACACCTGCATCTGGGAATCCCACAGTAAAAGGAGCTCCTTACAGTTGTCTGCGCTGGAAACAACCCATCAGGCCTGACTGAAGTACCTGAGGGAGGCTTGTTCCTTTTTTGTCTAAAAGAGAAGGTTGGTGGGAATTTGCTCAGTTATTGTGGGCCTAACCCAAGACTGTGTCTCCAAACCCGTGGTCATAATAGGAGTTGTGTATGTGGTATTTATTGAGTGCATTCTTGGGCTGTTTACTGACTTGGCTATAATAATGAGTGACAGGAAACTTCTGGCAGAGCTAGAGACTGAAAGGCATTGGGCTTGGTCTGTCATAACTGGGGAACAAGCTTTCATTACACAGTGACAAACCATCACAATTGCCTGGGACAGAGAGGCTCCTGGATGCAGGATTTTCAGTTTTCAATCTGGGACTAGTTGGTCACCTGGCACTGAAACCCCTGCCCCTCCACTGGCAGGTGGTCGTTGTATGATCAGGCCACTCAGGATAGCTGGTCTCTTGGTCTCCGCATGTTCCCTGCTCGGCCAGTCCCTGCTTCACCTATAACCAACTCCCCTGACAGACATTCCCTCTTAGTCATAGAGCCTGGTACTTGCTCCAGGCCCCAGCTAGCAATTGTCCTAATCTTTAGATTGGAATGTCTCACTCCCCTTTATCAAGGGTCAGTGAGGGGTGGGCTCCTCTTCTGGTTTCCCTGGTAACCGATGAGCCATCCTGACATCAATTCTTCCTATAATTGGTAACCTCCCTCTTCCCCTAGTATTGAAGACTCCTGCCATGTCCTACTGCTATCTGCTGTCCCCAGTGGGGTATCTCTCCAGGACCCTTTTTGCTTCAAACATGTAAGCTCCCCCATCCATTAAAGTACTGATGTCTCTGGCACTGTCTCTGGGCTCTTTCTTTGGTCTTGCAGCTGGGCAGTCGCAAGGCTTGCAGGCCTGCGGGGTGCAGCCCAACACCCGTGCTGCTGTCCTTGCTCATCTGTCTCTCCTGAGTCCTGTCTGTTCTCCGAGGTGCCATCAGGGGGACAGTTTGGGGGCACATGTGAAGGAAAAGTCAAAGAAAACTACTCAATTTTAGTCACATGTAATTGCTCATTTCAAATCCTATTTATAAGGCTGAATATATTTAATGGGACCTGAAACTTTCACTCAGTGAGGACTTCAGGACCCAACATGTCTTTGTAAGGCTAGGAGGAGTCTGTGTGTGTCTGTTAAATTATGCTGAGAATGTGGTTCAGACCCTCTCCTGACCCTGGAGGATGTTGTCCAAACACAAGTGGTCTCCTGAGTTTTCTCTACTCTCCAGTCCAGGTGCCTTGTACAGTGCAGTGGAGCTGGGGCTCCCCCATCCCATAGGAATGTGCTGTTGTGTGTGTCCTGGCCAAGGTGTCCCTAAGTGTACCAACGTGACTCCAGATTGGATCACTGAGTCCACCTCCTACCACACAGTGGCAGGAACCGTGTTGCCTTGGCCACATTTCTCTCCCTCCTACAGTTAGTGCTGTTGAGGATAAAAGAATGAATGGGCTGGTGGGGCTCTTCCAAGATGAGATAGGAGTGGCAATTCTAAAACCAGATAGAGCAGGTAGCCTGGGCTGTGATATCTCAGAGGAGGTGGTAATTCTTTCTCGTGACCACAGGTAAGAGAGAAGAAATATCTGATAGATTTTTAAAATTAAGTTTTAGAGCAATAACAAAGGCACCAGCAAGCTAGAGATATGTATTTGGATAAAAATGCTGATCTACATTTAGATAAAAACGTCTAATTTATTTTTATTTTTAAGTCCTCTTGTTTGTAATTTCAATTAGAGAGTGATGGGTAATGTTTTAAGTGTTTATGTTTTTTTGGAAATATTATATACAGAAGTTTAAAATTGTATGCAAATTGAATTAGAGAACATGGAATCTCACTTCCTTGTTCATATGTGTTATTGAGAAACATCTTAACTTCAAATTGGATATCTGACATATTATTGATAAGTCTTAGGCTGAACCACATGAAATGTTGTTTTTGTTGGTTAAAATGATTAAATATTAATAATTTTATGTGGTTCATTCTAATATATTTATACTCTTGGTCCTTTTCTCTAGAATCTAGAAAATTAATCTATGAAGCTATTACTCTGTAGTAAATATGTTAATAAACTGAGGAATCTGCTTCAACAGGAACTGCCCTCCCTGCTCTATCATATTTGCACGTTCTGATTTTGTTTTCCTGGGTTTCCTTTAAAAGAGGCAAAATTAATTTAAAAAAAATCTGAAGTAACTGGAATGTACTAGAATATGGGAACTTTCAAGAAGGAATGAAATTGAAGGTAGAAGGCATCCTATTCCATGCAGTGACTCTTAAACTCCCAGCAATGATTTTGAAGGAAATCCTTTGTCTAAGATCAAATAGTTGCGGCAATGGAAAAAAAAAATGGGAAAGAGATCAACATGCTCTATATTCTTTCTTGGTTTTATTTCAGCTTGGTTTTTCCTATTTCATTTGAGGACGTTGCTTTGTTTGGCTCAGAATGAGCTCAGGGTGGGTTTTTTTTTTTGCTTGTTTTCTTCATCTTAGAAAGCACTTCCTTTAAAGTTCTAGGTGAAACACTCCCAGCGGGGTGAATACCATGCCGTGAGTCATCGAATGTGCTATCTTTGGGAAGCCATCCATAGTTTATTTAGTACTAAAAATGATTCAGATTGATAGCATCATTCTGACCATGGATTTTAGGTTGTGTTTTGAAATTTAAATTAGTATCAAAAGAAAGCATTAGAGAGTCATGATCCAGCATCTTCCCTCAAAAAAAAAAAAAAAAAAACCACAAATCAAAAACCAAAACAACCCCCCTGATTTTTATAATTAGGATACAATATTTTTATGTAACTAGTTGACTTTTAAAGAAAGAAAACATTGCCACCGTGAACTGACTGATGAGCTGTAATGTCCTTTTATGTATTGTTGTATACATATTACACATACCTCTAGGCCCTGCTTTTTTTTTTAGCAAAAGTGGGATCTTGACAGTCACACGTGTTCATTTATGTAATGCTTGCCCCGCTGCTGGAACAGAACCATACATTGGTGAAACTTGCTGACCATGAATACTTTGCTTCTTTGTGGCCAAACTTCCTGGGATGGAATCCCTCATCAAATAGCAGGTGCTAAATTGAAACCTAGTGTTTGACTGAATGATAACCTTTTCTAGACAGTTTGGGTGTATTCGTACTGAGATGCAGCAAGGGTGTATTATTTCGTCTTGTTCTTAGAATCACCCATGACTCCTTTCTTTCTCACACCCACACATGGTATGTTGGTAAATCCTGTCGACTCTACCTTCAAAATGTACCCACCGTCTTTTCCCTACTGCTGGTGCTGTCACCCTGGCCTGAGCCATGTTCTCCTTTGCCTGGATTACTGAGCTCTTTCTTCCTGGCTTGTCCCCCACCCCGACATAGTCTGTTCTCCACTCAGCAGCCAGAGTGACCTGTTGAGCCTAAGTCAGTCTCTGCCCCTCCCTGCCCAGAATCCTCCAGAGGGTCCTCATCTCACACTGAGTACAAGCCAGGGTCTTAGAGGTGGCCTCCTAGGCCTGCACCATCTGATCCCTGATTACCTCAATCACCTCAGATCTCCCAGCTCTCTCTGCTCAGCCACACTGGCCTCCTTGCTGTTCCATGAACCCATAGGCATGTTCTCACCTCAGGGTCTTGGCCTGGGCTGCTTCCTGTCTCAGGAATGCTCCTCCTTCCCCACTCATCTACCTGGCTAGTCCCTTACCTCCTTCAAGTCTTTGCTTAATTATAAATTTTCCTTTTCTAAAAAAATTGAAGTATAGTTGATTTACAATGTTGTGTTATATTTTCTGCTGTATAGCAAAGTGACTCAGTTATGTATATATATACATTCTTTTTTATATTCTTTCCCTTTATGGTTTATCCCAGGACATTGAATATAGTTCCCTGAGCTATACAGTAGGACATTGTTGTTTATCCATTCTATATGTAATGGTTTGCATCTGCTAACCCCAAACTCCCAATCCATTCCTTTCCCTCCCTCCCTCACCCTTGACAACTACAGGTCTGTTTTCTATGACTGTGAGTCTGTTTCTGCTTACATTAACAAACCCAAAACAATTAAGAAAATGGGAATAGGCACATACATATAGATAATTACCTTAAATGTAAATGGATTAAATGTTCCCACCAAAAGACACAGATTAGCTGAATGGATACAAAAACAAGACCTGTATATATGCTGTCTACAAGAGACCCACTTCAGACCTAGGGACACATACAGACTGAAAGTGAGGGGATTGAAAAAGATATTCCATGCAAATGGAAATCAAAAGAAAGCTGGAATAGCAATTCTTATATCAGACATAATAGACTTTAAGATAAAGACCATTACAAGGAACAAAGAAGGACACTACATAATGATCAAGGGATCAATCCAAGAAGAAGATACAACAATTGTAACTATTTATGCACCCAAAATAGGAGCACCTCAATACATAAGGCAAATGCTAACAGCCATAAAAGGGGAAATTGACAGTAACACAATCATAGTAGGGGACTTTAACACCCCACTTTCACCAATGGACAGATCATCCAACATGAAAATAAATAAGGCAACACAAGCTTTAAATGATACATTAAACAAGATGGACTTAATTGATATTTATAGGACATTCCATCCAAAAACAACAGAATACACTTTCTTCTCAAGTGCTCATGGAACATTCTCCAGGATAGATCATATCTTGGGTCACAAATCAAGCCTTGGTAAATTTAAGAAAATTGAAATCATATCAAGTATCTTTTCCAACCACAATGCTATGAGACTAGATATCAATTACAGGAAAAAAATCTGTAAAAAGTAGAAATAAATGGAAGCTAAACAATACACTACTTAATACACTACCAAGAGATCACTAAAGAAATCAAAGAGGAAATTAAAAAATACCTAGAAACAAGTGACAATGAAAACACAACAACTCAAAACCTATGGGATGGAGCAAAAGAAGTTCTAAGAAGGAGATTTATAGCAATACAATCCTACCTCAAGAAACAAGAAACTTCTCAAATAAAAAGCCTAACCTTACACCTAAAGCAATTAGAGAAAGAAAGACAAAGAAACCCAAAAGGTAGCAGAAGGAAAGAACTCATAAAGATTAGTTCAGAAATAAATGAAAGAGAAAAGAAAGAAACAATAGCAAAGATCAATAAAACTAAAAGCTTGTTCTTTGAGAAGATAAACAAAATTGATAAAGCATTAGCCAGAGTCATAAAAAAAAAGGGAGAACACGCAATAGAATTAGAAATGAAAAAGGAGAAGTAACAGCTGACACTGCTGAAATACAAAGGATCGTGAGATATTACTACAAACAACTCTATGCCAATAAAATGGACAACCTGGAAGAAATGGACAAATTCTTAGAAAAGCACAACCTTCTGAGACTGAACCAGGAAGAAATAGAAAATATAAACAGACCAGTCAGAAACACTGAAATTGAGACTGATTAAAAATCCTCCAACAAACAAAAGCCCAAGAATAGATCGCTTCACAGGGGAATTCTATCAAACATTTAGAAGAGCTAACACCGATCCTTCTCAAACTCTTCCAAAATATAGCAGATGGAGGAACACTCCCAAACTCATTCTCTGAGACCACCATCCCCCTGATACCAAAACCAGACAAAAATGTCACAAAGAAAGAAAACTACAGGCCAATATCACTGATGAATATAGATGCAAAAATCCTCAACTAAATACTTGCAAACAGAATACAGCAGCACATTAAAAGGATCATACACCATGATCAAGTGGGGCTTATCCCAGAAATGCAAGGATTCTTCAATACATGCAAATCAATCAATGTGATTCACCATATTAACAAACTGAAGGATAAAAATCATGTTATCATCTCAATAGATGCAGAGAAAGCTTTCAACAAAATTCAACACCCATTTATGATTATAAAAAACTCTCCAGAAAGTAGGCATAGAGGGAACTTACATCAACATAATAAAGGCCATATATGAAAAACCCACAGCCAACATCGTTCTCAATGGTGAAAAACTGAAACCATTTCCACTAAGATCAGGAACAAGACAAGGTTGCCCACTCTCACCACTATAATTCAATATAATTTTGGAAGTTTTAGCCACAGCAATCAGAGAAGAAAAAGAAATAAAAGGAATCCAAATGGGTAAAGAAGAAATAAAGCTGTCATTGTTTGCAGATGACATGATACTATACATAGAGAATCCTAAAGACTCTACCAGAAGACTACTAGAGCTAATCAATTAATTTGGTAATGTAGCAGGATACAAAATTAATGCACAGAAATCTCTTGCATTCTTATACAGTAATGATGAAAAATCTGAAGGAGAAACTAAGGAAACACTCCCATTTACCATTGCAACACAAAAAATAAAAACCTAGGAATAAACCTACCTAGGGAGACAAAAGACCTATATGCAGAAAAGTATGACACTGATGAAAGAAATTAAAGATGATATAAACAGATGGAGAGAAATACAATGTTCTTGGATTGGAAGAATCAACATTGTAAAAATGACTCTACTACCCAAAGCAATCTACAGATTCAGTGCAATGCCTATCAAACTACCAATGGCATTTTTCACAGAACTAGAACAAAACATTTCACAATTTGTATGGAAACACAACAGACCCCGAATAGCCAAAGAAATCTTGAGAAAGAAAAATGGAGCTGGAGGAATCAGGTTCCCGGATTTCATACTCTACTACAAATCTACAGTAATCAAGACAGTATGGCACAGAAACAGAAATATAGATCAATGGAACAGGATAGAAAGCACAGAGATAAACCCACGCACATATGGTCAGATTATTTTTGATAAAGGAGGCAAGAATATACAATGGAGAAAAGTCAGCCTCTTCAATAAGTGGTGCTGGGAAAACTGGACAGCTACATGTAAAAGAATGAAATTAGAACACTCTCTAACACCATATACAAAAATAAGCTCAAAATGGATTAAAGACCTAAATGTAAGGCCAGACACTATAAGACTCTTAGAGGAAAACATAGGCAGAACACTCTATGACATAAATCACAGCAAGATCCTTTTTGACCCACCTCCTAGAGAAATGGAAATATAAACAAAAATAAACAAATGGGACCTAATGAAACATAAAAGCTTTTGCACAGCAAAGGAAACCATAAACAATACAAAAAGAATGGCAGTATTTGCAAATGAAGCAACTGACAAAGGATTAATCTCCAAAATTCACAAGGAGCTCATGCAGCTCAATATTAAAAAACAAACAACACAATTCAAAAATAGGCAGAAGACCTAAATACACGTTTCTCCAAAGAAGATATACAGATTGCCAACAAACACATGAAAGGATGCTCAACATCACTAATCATTAGAGAAATGCAAATCAAACCTACAATGAGATATCACCTCACATCAGTCAGAATGGCCATCATCAAAAAATCTAGAAACAGTAAATGCTGGAGAGGGTGTGGAGAAAAGGGAACCCTCTTGCACTGTTGGTGGGAATGTAAATTGACACAGCCAGTATGGAGAACAGTACGGAGGTTCCTTAAAAAATGAAAAGTAGAACTCCTATAAGATACAGGAACCACACTACTGGACATATACCGTGAGCAAACCATAATTCCAAAATATTAATGAACCACAATGTTCATTGCAGCTCTGTTAGCAGTAGCCAGGACATGGAAGCAACCTAAGTGTCCATCAACAGATGAATGGATAAAGAAGATGTGGCACATATATACAATGGAATATTAGTCATAAAAAGAAATGAAATTGAGTTATTTGTAGTGACGTGGAGGGACCTAGAGTCTGTCATACAGAGTGAAGTATGTCAGAAACAGAAAAACAAATACCGTGTGCTAACACATATATTTGGAATCTAAAAAAAAAAAAAAATGTTTATGAAGAACCTAGGAGCATGACAGGTATAAAGACACAGGTGTAGAGAATGGACTTGAGGACACAGGGACGGGGAAGGGTAAGCTGGGTCGAAGTGAGAGATTGGCATGGACATATATACACTACCAAATGTAAAATAGATAGCTAGTGGGAAGCAGCCGCATAGCACAGGGAGATCAGCTCAGTGCTTTGTGATCACCTAGAGGGGTGGGATAGGGAGGGTGGGAGGGAGATGCAAGAGTGAGGAGATATGGGGATATATGTATATGTATAGCTGATTCACTTTGTTATAAAGTAGAAACTAACACACCTTTGTAAAGCAGTTATACTCCAATTAAGATGTTAAAAAATAAAAAAAATGAAAAAACAATAAATAAATAAAGTAAAATAGGGTGATTAGCAGAGGCCCAAAGGCCGTGAAGTAATGAGCCCTATGGGAAGAACACTCTAGGCAGGAAGAACAGTGGCTCTGTGTGGGAGTGGCTCCTTGTGTGTGAGAAATCACAAGAATGCCATTCCGCAGTACAGAAGGTGGGGAAGAGGACCAGACGAGCTCAGAGGTCAAGGTCGAGGGCTTCTGAGTCCTTCAGTCCTTTAAGCAGGGTTTCTCCCTCAGGCCCTACTTCCTTCTTGGGCTGGATCCGTCTTTGCCTTGGTGGGCTGTCCTGTGCATTGTAGGATATTTAACAGCATCCCTGAACTCTACCCACTAGGTGCCTGTAGCATCCCCACCACCCCTGCCTCCCAAGTTGTGACAACTAAAATTGTCTCCAGATGTTGCCAGGTGTCCGCAGAGGTGCAGAGTCATACCAGGTTGAGAGCCACTGCTTTAGAACCAAATAAGGACTTTGTTATTCCGAGTGGGTCTTTGCTGTATACGACTCCTCTGGCACTGTGTTGAGAATAAGTTGAAAGGGGACAGAGGCAGGAGCAGGGGAGCCGGGGTCCAGGGGGAATTGGCAGAAGTCCAGGTGGGAGTGGAGAGCACCCGGAACCAGACTGGGGTGGGCTGAGGTAGGCGAGGAGTGATCAGACTTGGGATATTTTGAATGATGAGCCGTCAGGATTTGTGACAGACTAGGTATTGGGTGTAAAAGAGAAATCAGAAATAGCCACAAGGACATGGGCCTGAGTATGGAGGTTGCAGGTGAGACGTAGGTTTCTGGGAGACAGCAAGAGTTTGGTTTGAACATGTATTTGAGAACATTGACCATTCTCTGACTTCTCCCCGACAACACCCCTGAGAGGTGGGTATTCTCTCCTTGTAGCATAAAAGCCCACGGAGGTTAGTGAATGCCCTAAGTTACACAACCCATACAGAACAGAAGCAGGATTTCAATCCAGAGATGTCTGACTACTAACTCCCCGCTCCTGGATCCACCTCAAAGTGATTTTGGATGGTTCCCGACGTCCCCAAGATGAGGTCAGGTACAGTATCTTATACCCTCCAGAGGTTAATTCAGCAGAGTAATTGTTCATGAAATCAAATTCTGCTAAATGCTAACATTTCAAAAAGAGACAGTCATTTCATTTGCATTTTATTAGCAGAATTGAAAAGAAGCAGAAACTTCAGAAAGAATTCTGTATAGTAAAACAAATTGCCTGGCATAGCAGGAAGTAGGGTTTGTAGTTAATTGGATTTTAAACACTGGAAGTCACCATTTCTCCTACCTAGCCTTACCGGTTAGTTGCCTGGCTGCTCAAAGGCTCTGTGTTCAGTTGTGTTGGGAAGCATATCCTGGGTCCTTTTCTTGGGGATCTACATACCCATCAGCAGACTGCTTCTCCTTCTCCGAAAATGTGCTAAACATCTCACAGGCACAGGAGGCGTTAAACCATTTTTCCCATTTTGAGTTTATTTCTAAGGGTCTGCTGTAGTCACAGCTGTATCTCGGTATCAGCTTGGTCTGTACATTCCCCCAAATGTACATGTCCCTGAAGCTGGGGTATGATACCAGTGGGCCATTTTCTTCCCCTTTCATTTTTCTGCCAAGCCCTTCTGACCTTTCATCTTTGCCCCCACCAAACCCCTGAGCCATGGACCCGAATGGATTTTCCTGAAATAGATCCTGAGACCTTTTGCATCCTCTGGCATCTAAAAGCAGGTTCTCTATCTCTTTCAGTTATGTAATTGTGTGTTTAAACTGTGGGACTCAACAGAGTCATGGCAACCCCAGAGTTGTCAGCAGTTGGAACTACTGAGCTGGCCGCGGGGAGCTGTGCACCATGATTGATTTCTAAGGGTGTTCGGGAAGCCTGGAGGGGATGTGAGCTGGGCTGCTCTGCAAAGCTGTCCACAGGCCTCTTTGCTGTTACAAGCTGTGTAGTCCTGTGGTAGCTTAACCTAAAATAAAACAGAACACTGCTGTTTCTCTTTTCTGCGAGAATAATCAGTGCCCAGGGAGCTGTCTTAGGGGGTCCCTGGCACTTTCTTCTTGTTGAGTTCTTGGCAAGGCCAGCTCACGGCCATGTGACCTGTGCAGTTATGCAGGGGCCTGGACATTTGGTTTAATGTCCTGCTGTCACTGTCTTGAAAACCTTAACAACAAGGGGACCCATGCCTTCCTTTGGCTGTGAGCCCTGCAAATGATATAGGCTGGTCCTGATCCTAAGAGCTGGCCCCAGTTCTTGACTCCAGAGCTTCCAGGGGAAGCCACAGAGGAGCAAGGGGAGCATTTGAGGGTGACTTTTAAGGGTACTCCCACGCTTGTTCTTTAAATGCCACCGTTTAGGATTCAAGAGTTGGGACATCTGATAGAGAACAGACTTGTGGTTGCCGAGGGGGAGGAGGGGTAGGGGAGGGAAGGATCGGGGGTTTGGGATTAGCAGAGGCAAACTATTATATGTAGGATGGATGAACTATTATATGAGTATAGCACAGGGAACTAAATTCAATATACTGTGACGAGCCGTAATGGAAAATAATACAAAAAAGGATATATACATATATATACACACACACATATATGTATATGTATAACTGAGTCACTTTGCTGTACAGAAGAAATTAACACAACATTGTAAATCAACTATACTTCAATAAAATTAAAAAAAAAGAGTTGGGGTGTTTATCCCCAACTTGACTTGAAGGAAGGAACATATTTCCAGATAGAAGACCATTCTGGGATGTCAACAGTAACTGTCCTAAGTAGCACTGTTGCTCAAAAGGAAGCTCTGTACATCCCAGGCCCTTCTCAGCTAGAAAGCTGAAACAAGGGCTAATCATCTCTATGTAAAACAAGTTTCCAGATGAGACACAACATACTTCCTGATCAGCAGCATTGCCAAGGTGAAGTTTAACTATGGCAGTTCATTCATTTATTCATTCAACAAATATTCATTAGTCAACCTACAATGTACTGGTCACTGTGCTAGGAGGAGGGGACTTAATCTGAGTTCCCTCCAAAACAGATCCTGTGACAAAAGATTTCAATGGGAGTGGTTTATCTGGGAGGTCATCCCAGGAAATAACAGCAGGAGAGGAGAGAAGTGAGACAAAGAAATGAAGGAAGGCAGTAAAGGGTGTGTTATTTGGAGGTTCCCTTGCAGGCATCTTGGGTGCAGTCCCCATGGGGACCTTTGGATGGAGTGTAGAACAGGCCTCAGGAGTGTCCCATGGAAGGATGTAGAGCTGGGCTATTTATCCACTAATTCCCACCTGACTTTGGTTGAAGGCTACCCCTCCTGCAAGGATGAACACAGCCTTTGGGCCAGAGAAAGCTTTTAGGCAAAGAATCCCAAGCACTTGCAGTAGAAAGCTGTGGTAAAGTATGAGATGAGCAAGTGCTGAGGGCAAGGGGATGAAGAGTGACAGAATTGAGGTTGCCATTGCAGATAGATTAGTAGAGAAGACCTTTCTGAAAAGATGATATTTGATCAGAGACCTGAATGAAGTAAGAGATCATTTAAATATCCAAGAGGAAGGGAACAGCAGGGCAAAGGCCCTGGACAGGAGCCTGCGTGGGGTTTTGTGAAGAACAAGGAGGCTGGATGGGATGGAGGGGAACCATCAACAGAGGTAGGACAGGTAGGAGGGGAGGACAACAGAGGAGAGGTAGGACAGGAGGTCCACAGAGTACCCAGGGGCTGGGGTAAGGTCTGGGGCGTGAATGCAGAGCGTATCAGGAATCTACTGGAGAATTCTGAGCAGAGGAGTGACACGATCAGATTTTTGTTTTATAAAGGAAAGCCCTGTCTTCTGGGTAGAGGACAGACTGGGGGTGAAAGTAGGGGTGCAGAGTAGAAGGGAGATGATGCTGTCAAATCAGAGTTCAGAGGTCAAGAGGTCTAGGGTTTTGATAGGAGGACCAGCTGAACATGCTCCATCAGGACCACAGTGTATGTTTCCAGCCCAAGCAGCTCATTCAGAGTTCGTTCTACATTCCAGCCTGTGTCCACAGCTCTTGATTTTTCTTGGCTCGGAGGCGCCTGCTTCTTACTTAGCCTCTGTGCATGATGGGGGTCTTTGCCTCCTCTTCTTCCTTCTCAGGACCATTTGGCCTTAGCTCTTCCCATCATTTCAGTCTGGCACCTCAGGCTGCTGTGCCCTTTTCCCGAATCACTGCCTTTCTCTGGCTCCCTTGCCCTTCCCCTTGCCCTGGCCCGGCACACGGTGACTGTGTGATCTGCAGTCACGGGCGCACCCGACGGGCATTCACGGTTTCACTGTAACATGTGCATTTGAGCTGCTTTGCTGACTTTCATCCTTCAGTGTATTGTGGCTGAGTTTTTTTTGGATGTCTTATTTGTAGCAAAAGGATTCATGCAACCAAATTCCTCATTCTCTTCTCAGGGGAAGTTTGCTCAGTTGGCTGCCTGCATCATGGACTATGGCAGCTGCGAGTTATGATAATCTGATGTGTCTAATGTTGGAGCATCATTAGACAAAGGCACTGCTGATGGCTTTCCTGCTCTGCCAGACTCACCCTCTCTCAAGCGCTTGGGCTGAGAAGGAGGGTACCCAAATCCACAGATGCTCAAGTCCCTTATGTAGAATGGCATACTGTTTGCATATAACCTATGCACACTCTCCTGTATACTTTAAATCATCTCTAGATTACTTATAATACTTAATAATGCAATGTAAATGCTACGTATATGGTTGCCAATGCACGAGAAATCCAAGTTTTGCCCTTTGGAACTTTCTGGAATTAAAAAAATATATATTTTTGATCTGCTCTTGGTTGATTCCACCGATGCAGAACCCACAGATATGGAAGGCCGGCTCTATAGGCATTGTTATTAAAATGTTTATATTTTAAAAATGTACCTCTGAACAAAACCGCTGAATTCAGGAAATTTTAGCTACATTTTTCTGTAAAACACAGTTTCATATAGCTTTAAGATCAACATAGTTTTCTCATTTCCTTACTTTATTTAAGGATTGATGCAGTTATTTAAAAAACCTGTCTCCCTCATAAGTCATCCCAGTGGGATTGGCAGTGATCATAGAAGGGACATTTGTGGGGCTCATTCATCAGGAGACCACCTTTGCTTGCTGGGCAGTTATTTCGTGCATTATCCTCAAGCTCCTTTGCAAAAATCTCTTAGTGGTTAGTGTGTCTTTGCACATACAGCGTCACAGAATGTCAACTTTCACTTCGGTCAGTAAAGAGATGGCCTGATTCTAAGATCATATTAAGAAAGTTGTTTTTTCTCTGGAAACTATTTTATTTTCAGCTCAGATTTAGGTTAGAAAAACAGACTTAAAAACAAAACCTAACAATTCCTAGCATAATGAGAATTAAATGAAAAATTCCAATTTGCATCAACTGTCCATTTTTTAATGAAATCGTCAGTCAGATTCTTTTCAGCTGTGTCTTGGACTGACTTCTCACACTTTACTGTGGGTGTGAATCACCTGCGATCGTGTTAAATGTAGATTCTGCATTTCTAGCAAGCTTCCAGATGGTGCTGGTGCTGCTGGTCCCTGGGCACCCTTTGGGGAACCAGGTTTTGGACAACTTGCTCTAGGATCCACCTTGCTTGGCTGGGGTGGGGGCAAAACTACACCTCGGGGAGGGATTGACTGCTTTGGGGAAAAAGGAGATTTGGGGAGGTAAAGTTAGCCTGAACATTTTTCTGATGCAGAAAACCATTTTCATACTGACACGACGACTTGCGTGGCTGCCTTCCCAGAATCAGATGAAATGGAGCACTGTGGTGAAGGAGGGAGTTCTTAACTTTTTGACTCTGGCTGGAAAACATCTAAACTGCTTCTCTTTATCCAGGGAGGGTTCCTCAAGGCTTGGAGGCTCCTGAAGTCACTGGATTTGCAGTCCGGGCAGAGGGCATCAAACGTTTATGAATGCAAATGGAAGCCTTGCTCAGGGGTACAAAAATCTAGGTTACAGTTTTGAGCAGGAAGGGAGGGGCCTTGATGCTAAGGAAAGAACTGGTAGAAGTTCTGGAAGGGTTTCAGGCAGTAATTACAAAGGAGAACTCTCTTCTCCTTAGCAACAGTCTTTGCAAGGGGAGCAAAAGCTTGGAATAGTAGCAGTCCCTACAGAGAAATCTGTGTGCAGACAGAATCAAAAGCAATTGAAACAAGTTTGCACTAATGACTTTGGGGACCAGAATGCCCCAAGAATGGAAGAGAAGGGCTTTATTATCAGGGGTGACCTCTAATTTGCAATTCAGATGACTGTTGGGCATGTAAACGGACACCTGGGTGGGAGGATTGTATAATGTGGGTGGTACCCGGTGAATTTCTTTATCTTGGACTTTGGATGAAGAAAGTCTTCCCTCTGCTTCTTGCAAGCTCGAGTAGTGACAGATGGTTCTCATTTTCTTGCTGGTTTCTGTTCCCATAGGAATAAAATAGGACTTGGTGTTCAGAATTCAGCCTATGCAAAGATGCTTACATTCAGGTGGGCCACTTAGGAATGAAAGAACATTGGCTGATATTATTAAACCAAGGTGAAGAAGGGCTGTGGAAAGTCATAGAGGTGAGGGCTGGGCAGAACTACTCCTGTGACCTTGTGCAGATCATGATCCTCTTCTACCATCAGTTTACTCTCCTGTAATGATGATAATAATGCCTCCAGTTGGTGGTTTGGAGATAATGCTCAGTGTCTAGCAGAATATTTGGTACATAGGTTTTCAGTAAGTGGAAGAGTTATTTTAGAAAATATCTTGAGATAGAGCTTATGATTAGATGTCAGGATGAGAGCTGGAGTTCTGACTGGAGTCTAAACTTGAGTTTCATCAACTGGGTAGAGCAACCAAGAACGGGGGTTGCAGAGAATACAATATGTCAAGACAGTAAGATGCTCAGAGTAGTAAGACAACCAGTAAATTAGTATTTTTTATAAAAGTGACAAAATAATTAGCTTACAGAGCTCTTGACATATTGAGGTAATAGGTGAAATACCTGGGGCTGTAATTATTAGAGGAGAGATAAGTTCTGATTATTATAAGAACTTACAGAAATCTTAGGTGCTTCCAGCCCAAGAACTTTATAAGCCCCTCTAATTCTTTTGCTTCTAACCACCTTGTAGTAGAGAGACTTTGCCACCCCACAGCTCACTGACTGCCCATTAATCCATCCCACAGATTCTCTCTAGGACCTGCCTTGGACTTGTGCTCTCCAGTATTAGAGCCATTTGCCCCACCGGGCTGTTGAACACATGACATGTGGGCAGCCCAAGGTGAGATGTGCTTGCAAGATTAAAATACTCTCTGAATTTCAAAGGCTTAGTATGAAAAAAAAAAGGAATGGAAAATATCTCATTAATAATTTTTGTATATGGAATACATCTAAAAATGACAATATTTTGGATACATTGGGTTAAAATATATTATTTAAATTAATTTGGCCTGTTTTTACTTTTCTAATGCGGCAACTAGAGAATTTTAAATTACACACGTGGCTGGCATTTTATTTCTATTGGACAGTGCTGGTCTAGCCTGCACTGGAACTTGTATAGGATTTTCCTGGAGAGGCTTACATCATCAAGCTTCCCTGTCCCAAAACAGAAACAAAACCAAACCTTGTGCTGACTTAGGGGAGCTTCCTGATCTGAAGCTCTGTTGTCCTTTCTCAGCAAAAGTAACCCTAATTGTGCAAGTGAACCATCTTCCTAGGCATATTAGGTCTGTACACGTATAGTCTCAAAGTTTTTACATCATTTATATTCATATTTTTCTTAATGTTATTCTCAGTCAGCATTTGACAACTCTTATCGAAAAGACCGTGTTTTATCTGAAGGTGTTTGTCTCTAAAACACATTCCCTTCCTCTTGAAACAAACACAATAAAAGGGTATTGAAACAAAGGAAAAACCACTTAGTGCACTTTTGGTCAACATTTATCTTGCTGTAAAAAGAGAAGGAAGAGAAGAATGTAGGTTTGCATCAATTAAATTGTATCACAGTTACTGGTTCTCTTTCTTCATGGAGTCAGAAATCAGGAAAGTAAATTTATTCTTTCTGGTTCGAAGTTGTCAGGGAGTTATCGAGAGGGAGCTGAAGTCCTATTTCTGCAGCAGAACAAATGTGAGAGGAGAATGGTAAATTAAATAAGGGCACGATGATTTAGCCAGCTGCTTCAGTGCCCTGAATGATCACTTGTAAGATGCAAATAAATGTAGGGCTTTGTGCTATTAAATAGAGTTATGGTTTTCAACTCAGAAGAAATATTGTGATGTGGCTGAGTAGTCCTATTAATGGGATATTTTTGGTCACTCATTTGTCCTTGGATTACCTCAGCTCCAGAGATGGGAATGATTAACATTGCACTCTAATCATGAGGAGTTGGAGGGATGGCGTGTCTATAAACTGGAACTGAAGAATGGCTTATGAATTCTTTCACTAGTGTATCACTGTGTTCCCGGACTTTTGATTTAACGTTTTATTTCTCCTTCTTGAAGGCCATCTATGGAAACACTAGAGAGCTTTTTTAACCCTTATGCAACCTCTGGTGAACCCTCCAAGTTGAGAGGGGCATGATGTAGCCTGTAATTAATTCCATGGGAGAACTTTAAGATTTCCAAGGTGCTTGGTAAGGTTGGTCTGTCCTCTTATGTGGTGTGGGGACAAGAACATGTATTACCAGTGGGACTCTAGTCACTAGCATTACTAAATGTTGAAGTGCTTTAGCTTTCTTAGGAAACGTCAAAATAGGCTCTACTCTTTTTCTCTTTGTTTCTTTACATGCTGTAGTTTTCAGGATCAGGATCATAACACCAAGTCATCTTCACAAACCCCCAGAATCATAACTAGGGAAGTACACTGGGTCTGCCTTGGGAAAAGAAGGATTATAAAAATGGAATTGTATTTACCTTCCTACTGTGACAATGTATTAATCCCCATCCTAAGGGTTTCCTTGGATAATGGTGGTAGAAAGTTTCATTCATTCATTCACTCATTCAGTAAGCATTTATTAAACACTTAAGGTGTAGAAACATTGTATAAGGTAATGAGAACAAACCTAAAGGACAGTTGGCTTTTTCAGTGACCCCTATCTCTGGGGGTGTCCTGAGAAACAAGTTAGCTAGCATGACATTGACTGCTTGTCTCACTCTTGAATCTTAGATGGTAGAGACACTGAAATCTAGGGGAAAGTTATGCAGTGCTATTTATAATTTCAATCTCTCTGTTCTTTCAAAACTATCTTGAATTTCTTTAAAAGTATTATTCTCAGTCTTGAAACATTAGGTTATCTTTATAACAAGTGGTTATCATCTTGACAGTATCCTTAACTTTCTGAGAGGAATGAAAATATTTGTATGCTAAACCCCAGGTCTTCCAGATTTTTATTATTCTAGACAATTGATGCAGTATATGAAACTTTTGAAATTATAATTTACTATTTTGAGTCTTATCTCTTCCTGCATGTTGGTTCATGCTCTCCATTGCATTAATCATCTATTTACATTTCAGTCGTTTTGTTTGTCTGTTGTTTCATCCATTCATCTGGATAATTCCTGTCAAACTCAGCTACAATAGCTGATATGGAATATATTACATAAAAGTCATTAAGGGCAGAATAGAAAGAATGGTATTCTGATTTTGATCTTTATTCAGAATTCTCAATGACTCTCCCTCAGTGACAGATGGCAGCAAGTGTTCCAAAAGCTACTTATTGGAAATGGAGTCCCAGTTTCCTGTCTTCACTCCTGACTCTCAAAAGTTGGATGCCTGGTAGTCAATACAGTTACTGTGTTTCAGGTTCTTAAAAATCCTTGTCGAAATGAAACTATTCATTGTTTTACAGACTAAATGACTTTGTTTCTTTAACATTTTCGATGCTAGTTTTCAACTTCGAAGTCATTTCCTTTTCTTACCCTACACACGCAATCCATCAGCCTCTACATTCAAAATATGTACAGAATTGACCACTTTCCCCAGTGTCAACTGTTAACCAGCATTGACCAAGCCTGCTAATTGGTTTCTCTGTTTCACTCTTGCCTTGCTACAGTCAGTTCTCCAAATAGTGAAGTCTCCTTTAAAACTTAGGTCAGACTATGTAACTCTGCTGCTTAAAAGTGCTCCATTGGCTTCTCATTTAACTGAGAATCAGGTTTGTTCCATGTCTTTGAATGATCTAGCTTCCTTTTGCTGATTTCACCTCCTTTTAGTGTCCCCTAGCCCACCTTGCTGTGCTTCAGCCACACTGATCTTTTCAGCCTTGTAGAACATGCACTCCCCTTAGGGCCTTTTCACCTGCTAGTCCCTCCTCCTGGAATCCTTTCCTTCCAGATCTTCACAAGGCTTACTCTCTCACTTCTCTTAAGTCTTTGCTCATATGTCACTTCATTAATGAGACCCCACTGGGTACCCCTATCTACAATAAAAGCATCATCCTTCTCTTCCCCTCCCCCCAATAGGAATCCAATAAATATTTTTTGAATGAGTGAAACAACTATTTTTCATGGAACACATTTAATTTCCTGTTCTATTTATGGGAATAGATAAGGAATGCATAAAATGATCCTTAGCAGAAGACATGTAAATATTACAACAAAGTGGTAAAAAATGAGACATGTTAAAAATTCATAACCATATCTTTAGTTTTCTTAAAGTACAAACAGTAACAGAACAAAGAGTCAATACATTTTTGAAAAATGGAGATATTTCTTGGAATAGCTAACATTTGTAACCAGATCATTATGCAAATATGTAATATTGCCGGTATAATGTTGAGTTTCTTTTTTCTAAAATAGTAAATACTCCCCCTTTTGTGATCAAATTTAAACTGTCAATATGCTTGACAAACTTTCTTTTGTAGTAAAATGTGTCTGTGTGTGTAGTATGTATACAACTATATATACATATATATGATTGAATTATCAATGATTTATGAATTTTTAAACTAATGAAAGTTATGATGCATCAGAGAGTTATTTCCTATTGTTAAGTGGGACTCTGTTATGATTATTATTATTGATGTATTATTATTATTTGTAGGTATTAAATACATACTTGCAAACTTGTAGAAGGAACAATTTTTGTTTGTTTTTGTTTTTATTTTGGCTGCATTGGGTCTTTGTTGCTGCGTGTGGTCCTTCTGTAGTTGCAGTGAGCAGGGGCTACTCTTCGTTGTGGTGTGCAGACTTCTCATTGTGGTGGCTTCTCCTGTTGTGGAGCACGGGCTCTAGGTGCACGGGCTTCAGTAGTTGTGGCATGTGGGCTCAGTAGTTGTGGCTCGTGGGCTCAGTAGTTGTGGCTCGTGGGCTCTAGAGAACTGTTTCAGTAGTTGTGGCGCATGGGCTTAGTTGCTCCACGGCATGTGAGATCTTCCTGGACCAGGGGAACCCGTGTCCCCTGCATTGGCAGGTGGATTCTTAACCACTGTGCTACCAGGGAAGCCCCAGAACATTTCTTATTTAACCAGAATATCTTCTTCTGGTTAAATTGTTGTAAATTGTTGTAATTGTAATTTACAACATGCAACAATTTACAATTGTTGCATGTTGTAAATGTGTGAATTTACTTAATTGTCTGGGCTTGTTGCCTCATCTCCAAAAGGAAGATAATAATATGTTACTGACTTAAAGGTAAGATATATGGAACTCTGAAATTTGATTGCTCTTGAAGATTCATTACTTTAAAATCACAGTATCTCCACACCCATTAAAATAGCTAAAATAAGGAGAAAAAAATGGGTAGTACTAAGTGAGTGAGGTTGCAGAGCAGTTGTGATTCTCATACATTCATTGTTGGTGAAAATATAAAATGGAACAGCCACTTTGGAAGACAGGTTGACAGTTTCGTATAGTGTTAAACATACACTTACATGTGACCCAGTAATCCCACTCCTGGGTACTTAACTAAGTGAAATGAAAACTTATTTTCACACTAAAATCTGTACACTAATATTGGTAGTAGCTTTATTATAATCATCAGAAACTGGAAACAACCCAGATGTCCTTCCAGCTGGGGAATGAAAAAACAAACTGTGGTATACCCATACATTGAAATACTACTCAGCAGTAAAAAGGAACAAACTACTGATGAACACAGCAGCATCGATGGATCAAAAACTGCATCGTGCTAAGTGGAGGAAGTCAGAGTCAGACTCAAAAGGCTATGTGGTGTGTGATTCCTTAACACCCAGAGGTTGGGTGGGATTGAGAGGAGGGGCTAACTGCTGAGGGACAGCGTGAGAGAGATTTGGGGGTAATGGAACTGTCTTATGTCTTGATTTGTGTGTTGGTAATGTGATTGTATGCATTTCTCAAAACTCATAGAACTGCATACCAGAAAGAGTGAATTTTACTATATGCAAATAAAAAACAGGGAATTAATCCTCTTGATTAATAAAACCAGCTCTGCCTCTGAGTCCAGCCACTAATGAAGCCTGAATGTCCTAGGAGAGTGAGCACATCTGTGTCTTAGTTCATCATTTCATTTTACTTCAGTTGCTGGGGTTTCCTTGCAAGACTTAGTCTTGCTTCAGGTAGTACTCGTAGACTTTGATTCTGGGGTCAGAAGTAACCATAGCAAAAAACCATCCCACATTCTCCCAGAAGCTGTTTCAGAGGGATCCTGCCAGCTGGTTAGCCTAGTTTGGTGCCGGTGGTGGTGCTGACAAAGACGGAGAACTTGTTAGAGTTGTAGATAAATCAGCTGCTTTAGTTTGTTCCTAAAATCAAGTGCAGATGAACAGGAAACAGAATCAGAGCAGGCTGTTGTCCATACAGATTATTCTAGATTGTGCATTTGGAGCCCATCTATTCAATATGGTACCTGTGTCAGGGCCTTGGCCTCAGCAGCCATGTTCTGTGTCTTGAAGAGTTTGTAGAGTTCAATTCCATCAATAAAAACCCAACTTGTTGCCATATCCCAGTGTATTGGGCTCCAGTGGGCCAGCTGGTGATGTAATTTCTCATAGAACAAGTGGTTGACCAGTGTCTGTGACCAAAAAGACAATCAGACAAACATAAATACCAGTCTCAAATTTACATAATTCATAACAAGAGAACTTAAGGCATTGAGTGGTTCTTGTAGGCTGTGCCATACTCTTTATTTATTATTTTTTCTATTTTCATTTGCTGACTGGAGGATGCATTTTATGTTTATAAAAGATGTGACTACATAAAGGTTTTTGAGGTCATGATTCTCTGGTCAAGACAGCCCTGTTTCCATTTTTCTAGGCTCTTTTGTGTCCTCTGCCTTAGGGGTACCTGCTTCTCTCGTACTTAGCTGTCTCAAGAGTGCTATAAATCTAGATTGATCCTGAAACCAGCTTCCTACCAGCAGATTAGAAGTGAAGCACAACAGATTAAAATGAAAAATTTTTCTCTCTGGCATTACTCTAGAGCAACAACTCGAGTTTCTGCTGTTACTATTCTTAGCTTAATTTGCACACATCATTTTCTCTGTGTGCCTCGTTACTTGAGTGCAGAAATAGAGGAGGAGGGAGAGGACAGTAATTGATCACCCACCTTGGATTGGGGAATGTGATAAGCACTTTTCATGTATTATTCCGTTTAACTTCACAACAATGAGGCAGGTAGATAATTTTGCTGCTTTATAAACAAGGAAGCTAGGGCCAAGAGAGGTTAATTGACTTGTATTCTCAAAGATAGGTCTCTCTCATTCCAAAACCCACTCTTTTTATACCTCAAGGCTCCATTTGGGAATAGTATTTCCTCATCTCGTTTCCACTTTTTCTAGAGGATGGAGACTGCACTGGTCTTTTGAGATTGAGCCCTGGGCTTCTTATCACACCTGGTCTGAGAACCAAGTCTGCTCTCTGTTTCATTTTTCAGAGTCCCAAGAGATTTGGCCTAATTTTACGTATTTTTCAAAGTTGCCATCACACACTTATCACCTGTTTCTTTCTCCTCCATGACTGCCAGAAGAGGAAAATTGAATCTCTGAGTTTCATGGCTCTGAAGCACAAACCCACAAGGCTTTCTTATTTAAATCATCACACTTCTAATCACCACGGGGAAGTAGGAAAGCAAAGAGAGAGAGAAAAAACCCAATAGGAAAAGTTACAAAGATTCAAAACTAGTTTAAAATCTTAATCCTTGAGCCCAGTCTATGTGTTATAGCTTTTGAAATTCTTCTTAGGAATTATTTCTTAGAAGATACTAGAAGTCTCCTTAATAGGGATTAGTTATTCATTTGTATCTTGGATCTGTGGTCCAAAACAAATTCAGATTGGTACCAGTGATGAAATTTTCTCTCCCAGCCGATCATATTTTCCTGTGACTGTCTAAGCTCTAAGGTTTTCATTATAAACCTGCCCTAGGAGGGATTTCCAGAAAGCAAAGGTGTTTCAATGTTAGTTTGTGTCACTGGAGGGGGTTGGGAAATGGATATTAGGCTCAGTTTGAAGCATTTTTGCTACCCAGTACCTGGAGTCAGCCACACGTGGGAGTTGAACTGTTCTCTAAGTGTAAACTACACACTGGATTCCAAAGACTTAGAATGCAAGAAGAAAAAAAGGAAAAAAAGAGGAATTTTAAACTATCTCAGTAATTTTTCTATCAATTACATGTACCTCAATTATATAAGAAAATTCTGCAAATACTGGGTTAACTCTTATTAATATTAAATTCACATTTTTAAACTTTTAATTCTCAGACTATCATAGATCCACATGCAGTTGTTACCGTCTTACACAGCCTAGGTATAGCATCACAACCACAAAATTTATATGGATACAGCCCACTGACCTTATTCAGATTTTACCAAATTTGCATGTACTGGTGTCTGTGTGTCTCTCTGTGTGTGTGTGTTTAGTTCTGTGCAATTTATTCACCTGTGTAGATTCATATGACCACCACCACTGTCAAAATACATAAGAATTCTATCGCAAGGATCATGTTTGCCAGATACTGTAGCCATAGCCTACCTCCTCTCCTCCCTAACTACTGGAAATCAGTAATCTGTTATCCATTTGTATACTTGTGTCATTTCAAGAATGCCATACAAATGCAACTATATAGTTTGTAACCTTTTGAGATTAGCTTTTTTTGCTTAGCAAAGTTCCCTTGAGATCTATCCAAATTATGTTATCAAGAGTTCTTTCCGGGCTTCCCTGGTGGCGCAGTGGTTGAGAGTCCGCCTGCCGATGCAGGGGACACAGGTTCGTGCCGCGGTCTGGAAAGATCCCACATGTCGTGGAGCGGCTGGGCCCGTGAGCCATGGCCACTGAGCCTGCGCGTCCTGAGCCTGTGCTCTGCAATGGGAGAGGCCCCAACAGTGAGAGGCCCGCGTACGGCAAAAAAAAAAAAAAAAAAAAAAAAAAAAGAGTTCTTTCCCTTTTTATTGCTGAGTAGTATTCTGGTTTTTTTTTTACCTTTTTAATCGTGCTCCTGGAAACTAAAATTACATATGTAACTCACAATTGCAGTTTTCATCATATTTCTATTGGACATTACTGGTTTAAGTGCATGCTTGTTGGAAGTAACCAAAAAGCACATTTCTGTTGCATTTTCATTGAATTTCAGGCATCCTGTGTTAAATGGTGCATTTTGTTCTGCCAACTCTGAATCAAGTCAACAGTACCTTTTAAAATCATTTCAGGAGAGTAAAGTCATTGCTTTGTCTCTCCCACTCCCTCCTCCCACCCTTTTTTTCTTTTTTGGTCAGTTTTTAGTAAGAAAACCTTTGTATTTCTATCCACAAAAGAAACTTTTCATAAGGTTAGGCATCAAGGTGGGGTTTCTTGCAGCTGCTGCCAGTGGTATTCAGTGTACTGGTTTGAGACTAATTAAATGGCTCATATTTATCTGATATTTTCCCCCTTGGGAAACTCAGAAACATTTCTTTTTTTTTAACTTAAACTTCAAAAAGAAACCAGCTCAGTTAGCTTATGATGGAAGGAAGAAGGAGGACACAAGAACACTTCAGAGCAGATTAGAGCTGAGGTAAAGGATAATACCATTTTCAATTAAAATTGCCTGGGGAAATAAGGTAGGCAGAGAATAATTACCTGGGTTGGCACACATCCAAGATTCTGAAACTAAGACCCTGTTTGAATGTTCTGAGGGATCGCTGCCGACCACAGGCAGCCAAGGACCTTGAGAATTATGTCTGATCTCAAACCTATTTGACTGTTCTGGCTGCAGTGCATAGCAAT
Source organism: Mesoplodon densirostris (assembly GCF_025265405.1). Classification (NCBI taxonomy): domain Eukaryota; kingdom Metazoa; phylum Chordata; class Mammalia; order Artiodactyla; family Ziphiidae; genus Mesoplodon; species Mesoplodon densirostris. The sequence continues at coordinate 75,881,754 of NC_082676.1, forward strand.
TTTAAGTCAAATTATGTGGCTTGAGAAATTCTACCAAATAAAACTTGGGAAAAACTAAGACCTCCCCCAAATAAGCAACTCCAGAAAGCATCAGATTAAAGAGAGGTTTCTCTGACAAAATACATGTATACTTCTGTAATTTCTGCTCTGTGCCCACCAGGGCAATGAAGCCAAGACGGAACCATAGGAGAACATAAAGAGGACTGTTTAAAGAATAGTTCTAATCACTCACCTCCTCACAGAGAGGACCCTGGGTGGTAACAATCCTTGGTCAGCAACTTGCCGGTACCAGGAGTAATCACTGAGTAAATGCCACCTGACACGTGGGCTTGTCCAACCTAGTTGTGGAAATGCATCATTGAAAGCAAGTGTTTCTTTTCTATTTATTTTTTTTTAATTGAAGTATAGTTGGTTTACAATGTTATGTTAGTTTCTGGTGTACAGAAAAGTGATTCAATTGTGTATATATATATATATATATATATATATATATATATATATATATATATATATATATAATTTTTCATGTTTTTTTCCATTATGGTTTATCACAGATATTGAATATAGTTCCCTGTGCTATACAGTAGGACCTTGTTGTTTATCTATCCTATATATAATAGTTTGCATCTGCTAACCCCAAACTCTTAATCCATCTCTCCCCCACTCCCCTCCCCCTCAGAAATCAAGGGTTCCTTTAATACAGATATCAGGATGTGTCCCCCACCCCGACTCCGCTTCCACCTCCACCTCCATCTCCGCCTCCAGTGACCTATTATTACAACTGCTAAGCCTGTGTTTCTTGGGGTCTGTGCTGCTGATGGCACCCGGTGCCATGATGCCCCTGCTTTGGCTGGGTGGAACTGATGGAAAAGGTTGGAGGGTACTGAACTACAGGTTTTTCCTTTCTCATTACCTAAAGAAAGGCTCACTTTCTTCTCTATAGTAGGAAAGGGAGCCAGTGGTTTCTATTCTTTGCTTCTAGTGTTAGCTTTTGCTTTGTTGCCATCTTTTCATAATCTCTCAATTTCAAATATAGGACAATGGAAAAGGGTTTGGAAGGAATGAAAAAAAGAGAAAGAAGGAATCAATCACAGTTTTCATCTCTCCTCTTCCAAATAAGGATATAGGGGGTTAAGGAATGCCTAGGTTATTTTCTTTTTTAAGAAGACATCATAGGCTTGTTTGGACAAGGCTGCTGCTGGCACATGGGGTGTCTTTATGCAAATTATAGAGTCACACCCCTTGGCAAGGCTGCAGCCCCAACTCTCACCCCTCGGCCTTGGATGTGAACCAGATCTATTTGAGTACAGTGCATAGGTGCTTGGCCACCACCTTGTGCTGTATAATAGGTGCAGGAAGCACCCCTATTTCACAACATGGAAACACAGATGAGTGCACAGACAGCTACGATTTTAAGAGGAAGGGTCCACGGTTTGAATTCACATGCCTTTTCTTGCTCACCATGTGGCTCTGGATCAGTAATATAACTACCCTGTAACTCAGTCTCCTCATCTGTAGAAAGTTTCTGCTACATGGAGTTTGGTGAGATTTAATGAGTTAATATACATGAAACACTGAGAGCAGTACCTGGACTTAATAATTTCTCATTAATTGTTTATTATGCCATGAGCTAGTGACTATATTAAGCGTGCTTTTAATTATTTTTGTCCTTTTCCTTCAACTGTTAGTGTGGTTATGTATACATTGCCTCTATGTAATTTCCAAATAGCCAAGTCTGTTGAGTGAAAAGCTGTTAAATTGGTTGAGACCATGTAGAAAATATAACAATTTAATTAAAAAAATTTTAGCACATGATGATATTTGGATACTTAAAAATTCTTTTTTGGTCCTTCTAGGTACTAGTTATGTATCTGTTTTCTTCTTCTTTTCCTTCTTCTCCCCCTCCTTCTCCTTCAGAATATCAATTTTCTACACATCTAATTTCATAAGTTCAGTTTAAGTTCAAGAAGAGAAACATCTCATATACATCTGGAAGTTGGCAGAGTACATGCATTCTTAGGGTTAGAGCATTAGCTACTCTAGTGATGAATGGGAGAACTGTTACAAAGCTACTCACTGGGTTTAACTTCCATGCATCCTGTCTGTTGGCCAGTTAGCCTCCCTTGTGACATGATGTCAGCTCCCAACCTGAGGAAAAAAAAAATGCATACAGACAACAAATGCATGCAGTAATTAGGTACTAGGTATAGCAGGCAGAATTCTTATATGGCCCCAGGACTCCTACCCTGGCGACTGTGACCTTGATGGATGTCACTCCTGTGATGAGTTTATGTTAGATGGTGCAGCTGACTTGCAGAATGAGCTTTTCTTTGGTGGGCCTGTCCTAGTCAGCTGAGTCTCTAGTAGGGACTAAAGAAAGATTCAAGGAGAGAGAGGGATTCCATGCGGGGGAGATTGTCCACTGCTGGCCTGGAAGAGGTGGGGCTGTGAGGCAAGGAGTGTAGATAGCATCTGGGTGCTTGGCTTGGCCCCCTGCTGACAGCCAGCTGGGAACGGCCCCCAGTCCTATGACTGTAAGGAAGTGAAACTGGCCAACACCCTGCCTGAACTTAGAAGTGGATCATTCCTCAGGCTCCAGAAAGGAGGGAAGCCTAAAGAGACCTTGATTTTAGCCTTGTAAGATGTTCAGCAGAGAGCCCAGCAGCTGGACCCAGACTTCTGACCTACAGTACCAAGAGCTACTAAATTTGTGTCCAATTCACAAGGGAAACCAGACAAAAGAAGGTAGCTGGGTAATTGCAAAGCCATCGCCACTATTTAGAGGGAAAAAAAAAAAATAACACTCATGGGGCCTCCCTGGTGGCGCAGTGGTTGATAGTCCGCCTGCCGATGCAGGGGACACGGGTTCGTTCCCCAGTCCAGGAAGATCCCACATGCCACGGAGCGGCTAGGCCCGTGAGCCATGGCTGTTGAGCCTGCGCGTCCGGAGCCTGTGCTTCACAGCGGGAGAGGCCACAACAGCCAGAGGCCCGCGTACCACAAAAAAAAAAAAAAACACTCATAAAATGACTCATAATAAACTCCTATAAAGAGCCCCCAGTTAACCATTTTAGATCAGGTTAGCCACAGTAAATGACAGATTCAGGAGATATAACTTTTCTGGGCAGAGCTTAGAATGGTTTCTCAAACTGGCAGTTTTAGACTTTAGGGAAGGGCAAAGGAATGATGAAATTGCTCCCTTGCTAGACATTTATTGCACGATGGTAAATGGAAAATGCGCAGACTAGAAAGGTGGACTCCCTGTCTTTCCTTGCTCATCAGCATTGCTGACTGTGGTTTCATCTGGGGGTGGGGGTGTCGATAACCCAGTGCAGGAAGGAGCCAGAGAACATGGGTGAGGGGCCATCTGGTGGAAGTGATCAGGAGGGGGCGCTGTGGGGACCTGGCAGACCCAGACCTTCTCAGGAACAACAGCCACCTCTCAGCTGTGGCTGGCGTACAGGCGGCTCTCTGGGTCCCTGCTGCCCAGTCTTCCAGATTTCCAAGAGACGCCGGGGTTCCGATGATTTATATGAAATCTCCCATTATGTAAGTGTTAACAATCAGCTCAAATGTTCAAAGATCACCACAGGGAAGTGTAAACATGTATGTGGCCACATCAGGCCCTCGGCAGCCTGTCTTTCTGTGCAACTCAGAGGAGAGAGTTATGTGAGCAGTTTGGGGTTTGGGGTGTGAGCTCAACTTGGACAGTGGTTTCTCTTGCTTGGTCACTGTCATGTCCGCAGAGCCAAGGACAGTGTCAGGCCACAGGGGGTTCTCAATATATGCTTATGGAGTGGCTCTGAGGAGATGTCAGCGTGTGCATACTCTATGTGAAAGTATCAAATGTGATTGCTTTGGCAAAATGAGTTTCAAAGATCTTATTGCTTTTTTTTTAATATACCTATAGTTGACTTACAATATAGTGTTAATTTCAGGGTACAGCAAGGTGATATATATATATATATATATATATATATATATATATATATATATATAGAGAGAGAGAGAGAGAGAGAGAGAGAGAGAGAGAGAGAGAGAGATTCTGAGATGGGTGTTATGAGTACCTACATCTTACAGATGAGGAATGATCTCAGAGAGGTGAAGTCAGCTGCTTGAAGACCACACGGCTGGTAAATGGCTGTTCTTGGCTTTCTCTGAGAGCCAGGCTTCTGTCCTTCTATGTGCTTGCTGCTCAGGGTGTGCTGTAGAACCAGCAACATCAGCACCTCCCGGGAGCTTGTTAGAGCTGCGGAATCTCTGGTCTCATCCAGAATCTGCCGATAACTTTGGCGATGTGTATGTATATTAAGTTTCAGAAGCATTGTCCTACCCCATGGGTTTCTACACTTGGGTTATTCCTGAGCCACTTCTATGGATTTGGCGAAATCTGTCTTTCACCTGAACTTATTACTCATCTTTTCCACTTAAATATATTCACTTAAAAAGAAAAGATAACTGATAAATAACAGGTAACATGATAACGTTACTATAGTAAATAGCAATTAGTATATTTATAGTGATACGATTAATTTCAATAGAGACCTGATATCATTTTCCATACATAGAAGTTGCAGTAATGTATATGCACTGCACATTCTCGCTCCATGTACCATGGTAAAATACATATATTTTACATGTAAACTGTACCATGAATAAAAACTGTACTGTAATAAACTGTAAAATATCTGTGGGCCATCAGTGAGAGTGTGTTCCATTTGGAAACAATACTATGGTAGATTGTAAAGATGGCCGCCAAGTCTTACCCTCCCTGTATCCATGCTCTTAAAGGGTGCAAAGCATCCTGGTACCAAAATGCTTTGCATGTATGCTGGTGGTGGTTCAAGACCTGCAGACAGCATGTGTCCTGTGTGTCAGCCTATGCCTGAGATCCCCAGACCCCTTTCACTGCATACCCTTCTGCTATTGCTGTGCTATATCCTTATCCTGTAATAAAAATGTTCTGTGTATATAAAAAAAAAAAAAAAAAAAAGAAGTGGGGCTCTCTCTCCATCCTTTGAATCTGGGCCTGACCACGTGGCTTACTTTGCCCAATGCTACGTTAGCACATGTGACACAGCAGAGGCTTGAGAAGTGCTTGTGCAGTGGGATCTACACTCTTGCCATTCTCACCAACTTGAGATCATTGTGTGAACCAAAATAAATATTTACTGATTTAAGCCACACAGGTTTGAGGTGGTTGGTTACACTGCACAAGCTCACTGACATAACTGTTTTCTAACATTCTGTTTGTTTGCAAAACAATATTTTTCCATGTTCAGCAGCAGATCACAGTGAAATGATCTCTGTTTTGATTCAGTCTTGCCCAGTTATTCTTCACTTGAAAACAAAATTTCAATATTGAATATCTTGGGAAGAGCATTGAATGCTAGTCCTTTGTGTTCAGTATATAGATTCACAAAATTAGGCCTCGTAATGTAAGCCTGAGATATTTGTTTTTTTTTTTTTCCCTCCACTAAGAAACAAAAACTTCACACTTGGCTAAAGTTCCTCATTTCTTTGAAATAAGACTATATCTCAAGCACTGTGGCATCTGTCATTTGTGGTACTTTGCAGGCATACACTCTTCTTTGGCAAAGGTAAAATATAATTGTATGTATTTTCCATCACAAGAAATCCCATGGAGAATTACAATAGTTTGTCTCATAAAAATGTAATGTTTACTACTTACTGTTTTCTTGGAGAGTGTAAGTATTTTGTTATTTTTGAAAGAAGCCAACTAATATTCACTGGCAAACTTACTGAAAGATAACCTTTTTTTTAACTGCTTTAATGAAATATCATTTACAAAACATAAAGTTCACCCACTCACAATGTATGATTTAGTGGTTTTTAGTATATTCACAAAGTTGTGCAACCGTTTCTACAGTCTAATCTCAGAACATTTTCATCACCCCAAAGAGAAATCCCACACCCCTGAGCGTCCACTCCCCACCTTCTCTGCTCCTCCAGTCCTGCACAACAGCTAATCTGCTCTCTATCTCTGTGGATTTGCTTATTCTGGACATTTCATATACATGGAGTCATATAATTTGTGGCCTTTGTGAGTGGCTTCTTTCATTTAGTATAATTTTTTAAGGTTCATCCATGTTGTCACATGTATTCGTGTTGCATTCTTTTTATTGCTGAATAACAGTCTATTGTATAGATATATCACATTTTTAATCCATTCATCAGTTGATGGACATTGGGATTATTTCCACCTTCTGGCTGTTATAAATAAAGCTGCCACGAAAAAAGTACATGAAATTTTTTTTTGTTTGTGGACATGTATTTTCATTTCTCTTCGGTACATAACTAGGAACAGAATTACTGAGCCATATGGTAATTCTATGTTTAACCAGTTGAGGAATTGCCAAGATGTTTTCCAATTCAGCTGAAGCATTTTATATTCCCACAAGCAATGTAGGAGGGTTCTGATTCCTCCAAATTCTCATTAACGCTTTTTCTAACCTGTCTTCTGATTATAGTTATCCTAGTGGGTGTGAAGTAGTATCTTATTGTGGTTTTGACTTAATTTTCTCTTATGGTTGAACATCTCTTTATGTATTTGTATATCTTCTGGGGGGGAATGTCTCTTCAGATTATTTACCCATTTTTAAATTGAGTTATTTGTCTTTTTATTGTTAAGCTATAGTAGTTCTTCTTAAAATATTCTGGATATAAGTCTCTTATCAGATACGTGATTTGCAAAAATCTTCTATTTCTTGGGTTGTCTTTTCACTTTATTGAAGATGACCTTTGAAGCACAGAAGTTTTTAATTTGGTGAAGTCCAACTTATCTATTTTTTCTTTTGTTGTTTGTGCTTTTGGTGTTATATCTATGAAACCATCACCTAACCCATGGTCACAAAGATTTGTTCCTATATTTACTCCTATTTTTTGTGTATGATGTGAGATAGGAGTCCACCTTCATTCCTCTGTGTGTGGATTTATCTTTCCCCTTTTAATAGTCTTGGCACCCTTGTTGAATGAAAAACAGCTGTTGTTTATACCAGCACTAATAGGATCTGAGATTTGGGGATTTTGTGTAACTATTTATTAGGTTTCTGTCTACATTATAGAAAACTATCTTTCCTCTTTTGAAAGACCAGTGCACACACAGAGACACATAAACACACAGAGATTCATAGAGGCCTACTCACAGACACACAGACACACACACTCACTCATCCATTCCGTCTCTCCTTTACCAAAGACCCATTTACACCCTTCAACACCTAGAGTAATAATACTAGGATGAAAAAGTTGGTAGGTTGAGGCCTTGATTCACATATGACTACAACACTAAGTCAGTTATAGTAGTTTGCTCCCTATATGCCAGTAGCTAAATAATCCATGACAAACTGTTTATACTGCTTCACCTCTTTGTAGTTAAGTATTTCCTTTTTTTTAAACATTTTTTTTTAAGACTTAATTTAATTTTTATTTTTTTGGCTGTGTTGGGTCTTTGTTGCTGCATGTGGGCTGTCTCTAGTTGGGGCGAGCGGAGGCTACTCTTCATTGCAGTGTGCGGACTTCTCACTGCGGCGGCTTCTCTTCTTGCAGAGCACAGGCTCTCAGCACAAGGGCTTCAGTAGTTGCGGAACACATGATCAGTAGTTGTGGTTCGCAGGCTCTGGAGAGCAGGCTCAGTAGTTGTGGCACACGGGCTTAGTTGCTCCACAGCATGTGAGATCTTCCCGGACCAGGGATTGAACCTGTGTCCCCTGTGTTGGCAGGCAGATTCTCATCCACTGCACCACCAGGGAAGTCCCATGTAGTTAAGTATTTCAACATTGGCTTTCCCAAATGTTGCAATATCCTAACCATGAAGCAGAAAGGCTTATGGAACAATGCATCAGTTTTATGCTGGATAGTCACTTAGGGAATTATAGAAGGAAAGCGAAACTCTGTCCAGTATTTAAACCTCTGGGTACAGAAGGACATGGGTAGCAAGTGGTTTCTCAAAACGAGGAGCATGGTATAGCAGGGTTATTAATCAGTGACCTTTTTGGGAACTCATCTTGTTTTACAGTCCCAAGAGACATAAAACATTTTTAACTTCCCAGCTCTAGGTGGGACACTTAATTATTCACCTTTTCAATGAAGCTGTGGGGAGGCACTATTTCGGCGCTGGGGATATATATCATGGTACTAATACACACAGGATCCCTGTCTGCATGGAATTTACAGTCTCATATTAATACATCACTACAAGTATAAATGCAATATTGAAACTATGATAAATGCCATGGAGGGGGTAGTACCATGGAACCTAAACATTGGTCAGGGTGCCTGGGTTTGAATTCCAGCTTTGTGTAATTATTGAATAGACACCAAACTTCTCAGTTTTCTCTTCTATAAAATGGGAATAATGACAGTAAAAACATTTTAGAGTTTTTATGCCGATTAAATATGATGATGCAATCCATGCTTAGAGCTGGGTCATAGTAAATATTTACTAAACAGTGAAGTAATGGGAATTCCCTGGCAGTCCTGTGGTTAGGACTCCATGCTTCCACCGCGAGGAGCCTGGATTTGATGTCTGGTTGGGGAACTAAGATCCCACAAGTCTCACAGCGTGGCCAAAAAAATAATAATAATAAAATAAATAAATAAATCAGTGAAGTATGTGTAGATGATGCTGTATATTCTCTATTTCTATATACTTAAAATGGAATGTTTATTTCCATAGGAAGTTTAGATGAATTGGATTCTTGTTTTTTCAATTTTAATTGTAAAAGTAATATGTTTTGTGATAAAATATTGCATAATTGTTCAATGTTAGGTTAAAATGCAAAGGCCCTTTTTACGTCCCTACAGTACCAGTTCTCCAGAGGCAGCCCAGTTGAGTTTCTTGTTATCCCTTCAAATATGTTCTCTGCATATAACAATATTCATGTCTGTGTTTTTACACCTAGATTAGTGAGGTTTGTTTTAACACACTGGGGTCATAGTACACATATTACTACATTTCTTGAGTTTTTAAAAAGTAATACTATGACCTGAGAATTTTTTTCCATGTCTGTCTATATAGACCCAAGTCTGATTTTTTTTTTTTTGTAATGACATATTTTTCATTTGTTGATGTACCTTTCTACCGGGGACTTTACTGTAGACATCTCCATAAATAAGTGATGACCTTGGGAAAATCCCAGTTCAGATTTTACAGACATCATTTTCCCATATTTCAATTGACCAAGTTTTCTGCCTCTAACTTCTTTCCAAATGCAGATGGGCTTCCTCTTGCTTCTATGTACTTCTGACACCACCTGGAACTATGCCACTTCCCCACCCAACACAAAATCTTGGAAAGATCTTGAAATCTAAATTCAATGTCAAGTCCAAAGCTACATAACAAATTGCTAATGAAGGCAATACAAAAACACACATCAAAAATAATGACTATTTGTACATAGATACATTTTCATTGTAAACCTTTCCTATTCAGCACTGCTCTTCTTTGAAAGATTTCTTAAAATTACTATCAGTTTCACTATCAATCAGGGAAAGATCATTATATCTACTTCTAGAACATTATGGATATCGTTGTTGTTCAACTGCTGCTTAATTATTTTGATAGGTTAAGAGGTTGAATTGTAGATCAGCAGCTTAGTAGAGAGAGTGTATAAACCCTATAGGCTGGGTGTAGCACTAAGATTTCTGATTTGATGATTGTCTGTTTTTGTCATCCATTTAGAAACTAATATCACTAATTTATTAATGTCTCTTATGTGATTTAAAGAATATTATAGGTTTTGATTTTGAAGTGCAAAGGGCTGTTTCTTTCCATGAGAATTCTAAATTTCCTTCACATTGATTTTTCTCTGATCTGTGTCCTTCCTCCACAGAGGACAGCACTGTGATTTGACTAAGTGGACGTCACCTTCAATCAGTCCCCAGCCATCTGGTAAGTACTCTGCACACAGTGGGTAAGTTGCTAGATGGGGGGTTCTAGAACTTTCGGTCTGTAAAATGAATTCCTTCATTCACACTGATGTCCCATCTGAAATGCCTCTCAAAACTGATTCACAGATGTTTTCCTTGATGTGGTGGAGTGTTCAACTCCTGGCATTTTCTAGATTCATGTTTATTCATTCCACCAACCTTGGGTACTTCATTTTCTGCTGGATTTTCTGTTTGCCATCTGTGGGAGTATTGCCTGCATTTAGTAAGCATCAGATATTAAGTTGCTGTTTTCTGTAATTCTTTCTGAGGAGAAATGTATGCGACTTGTTTTTAATCTTATGCACATTTTCTTTAAGAAGATTCTCACAGATGGGAAAAATCATTGTCAGCTGTAGTCCACCCTCCATTTTATGGCAATTACCTATAAGGATGATGTAATTAAATCCTTCCAATGTTCCTCTAAAGTTCCATTTTACAAATCTTTAAAGAAACGCTAAAATGGAAATCGAAAATATATATGTACAGTTCTTTTTATTTATAAACAATAACTTGCCTATGCTTTATTCAAGAAAGCAAATGTTCTTTTCTGACCCCTTTGTCAAATTGTTATTTTCTACTTAGCGTTATAAGTAAAAAATTTGGACTATGTGTCCGTTCTTACTTCAAGGGACAAGAAGTCATTTTATAGTGATCACAAGGAAAAGATAACGAGAAACTTTGCTGTTCATCTCGATAAGCGAACTCCAGGTTCCAGGCATTTAAAATCAATATTATTTTCTTCTCCGTGTTTCATGTCATGTTGGATATTCCATCATCTTCTGGCAGGGCCCGTGGCTGATTTTCTTCTGGCCTTTCTGTGAGGGGAGGGAAGATTCACACAGCCCAACACTTCTCCAAGTGATCAGTATTTAATGATGACCCAAGACTATCAAGAAAGTAGATTTATTATTAAATGTTCCTACTTATTTTTAGTCGAGTGCAGTATATTTTACTGTTCCTCACGGATGACTCATAAACCATGTCTTAGCAGGCAAATCGGAGTAAGGGGTGCTGAATAATTCAGTAGGGACTTTAAATCAGTGCAGACACAATGTCTGCTTTTTACTCTTTTTTAAAAAAATGTTTTTCTGGACTATCCACTTTCTCTGTACAATAATTGTATTATCCTTAAAACATAAGTCATTGTTTCTCAGCTGGATTATACATTGTCCTTATGAAGAATTAGGTACTTAGTGAAAATAAACACTTGATTTAAGAGTCCAAAAGAAAAAAAAAAAGAACAGAGCTTAGAAGTTATCTGTTCTATATTGTAAGTTCCAAGAATGATTTCCTCTATATTAAGTGGTATAAATGTCATGCATTTGATTTTACAAAGACTTTAGATGGCATTGGGTCTGGGGACAGCTAACATAGTATGTGGGCTACTCTTCCATCCCCACACCTGTTAGGACTTGATTGGACCTGGTGTCCCACATGTCACCAGTTTGTTTGATTGTTTTCTTTGTGTTAGGCTTGCCTTTCCCAAAGAGACAATTCTTGTGTATTTCATGCTATCCTCTCCTAAAACTAAAAATGTCCCACTCTAGCAACATTCAATTGTTGGATACCTTTTACGATGAGTTTTTTTTGTTTGTTTGTTTTTATTGAAGTGAAATTGGGTTCCTTTATAATGTTTTCCTTTATTTAAAATGGGGACTATCTAGACCCTGGCATCTGAACCTTTCTGGTTTCATCTTGAAAGCCTGCTTTATTTTCCCATGATTCCAACAGTGGGCTGTACATTAGTTCTAAGTGGGTTTTTTTTTTTTTTAGGACTATTACATCCACAGTAAGCATTCAGAATATATTTTAATCCCTTAATGGCAAAAAGTGTATTTTAGATTTCTCTTATTTATGTTACATTCAACTTAGCTTTTTATCAGTTTTAAAATAGGAAATATTTATAGAAAACAAAATGAGATGAACTATCTTCACTCTTAAATTTCTAGCTTCAGAATGACTCTTCGTAAAGAGGAATTTATTAGCTTAGTTAAACTAAAGGCTGTCTTCAAGTTTCATGAAAAGAAAGAAAACAACCCTTGATACCTACTGCCTTGTTTTATTTCAGTTTGGAAGGTAGACTCTTTTTGGTGGGAAATTTACCTAATGTTGGGGTGCTTTCTTGATTTCTGAATGAATTGAAATTGTTTTTATTAAATATTGATTATGTACAGAATTGATAACATTAGTGTCAGTTATGAAGCTCACCAAACTTTAAGCTGACTTCTCTTTATTTTTACTTCTATTTTGGAGCCTTACACGCTACCCTTAACTTCTTTCCCACCTGGAGATATATATGCTGTGCCAGTTATTAGCATCTTTTTTCTAGGGCTAAGACCTCTGTTCTAGGGCTGCTGCAATGCTCTTTAGGAACAAAGATACTTCTTGCTTCTTAAACTGTGCAGTTATTTTAAATACTTAAGTGTTATAGAAACTCTTATCTGAGGTACAAAAACAACAATAAGCCACATAGCACAGGGAGATCAGCTCAGTGCTTTGTGACCACCTAGAGGGGTGGGAAAGGGAGGGTGGGAGGGAGGGAGATGCAAGAGGGAACAGATATGGGGACATATGTATATATATAACTGATTCACTTCGTTATAAAGCAGAAACTAACACACCATTGTAAAGCAATTATACTCCAATAAAGATGTTAAAAAATAAAAATAAATAAATAAAGCCACACACACACAAAAAAAAAAAAACAATAAGAATCTGGCTTCACATTTTCTTAGGGTCCATTCATACATCACAAAATTCTTGGCTTGGGCTTCCCTAAGCAGATCTGAGGTGGGATCTTTGCACAAGTGTTTTATTAAGGCAGTGCTCCCAAGAGAACTAGGGAGTTGGGGAAGGTAAGGGAGAAAGAAGGAGCCAAGCAGAGGGGTGGTTTGGGCAATGTCCCTGCCTCAGCCTGACCCCTGGGGGAGCTCTGGAGTGTAACTGTTCCTGAGAATCTGTTCCTTCTGCTCAAGGTAAGGAGCTGGGCTTTCCCATCCCTGCCTCAGCCATTGGCTGTGGGCTGGTGGGAGAGGGGCTGTAAACTGGGGAGCACTTGACTCTGCATCTGCAGGTGAAGCAGCTCTAGAAGTTGAAGGCTGTTCCTCTTAAGAAATTTGCTAGTGCCATCTTTAGAAGCAAAACACACAAAAGCTGGGAGGTGGGCACGCAGGACAGTTAAAAGGTACCCAGTGATATCTGAATAAGACACTGGAGTGTCTTCTCTACCTAGACACATGTTCTCTCACTCACTTCCTCACTTACACAGGCACATTTTTCATCCCTTAGGCCTTTTCCTGGTGCAAGTTTACATACTTTTGGAAGCTGTATAAATTCATTTTCTTCCCTTGAATAGGTCATAAGTTACTGCTTCAAATATCTAAGTCTTAAAGTGATTGCACCTATGTAATTTTCAGTGAGTGAGACACCTAGGTAATTTTCAGTTAGTAGAATTGCTACATATATTAGAGTTAAAAAATAAAATCTGAAATTTCAAAGCTTTCCTTATATGAATTTCATCATGGGTAATGATTTCAGTGCCCTGAAGAAGAGGCAAGGATACTGTGTGGCTGTATGGTTGGCATTTATTCTTGCTAGAAACATTTCCAAGCATAAATATTAACTCTGTTATTTTTCATTCTCACCTCTTTTAACCATCCTTTTAAATTTTATATCCAAACATTTCACCTTTACCTTAAAAGTATTTTCCTAAAACTTTTATGGAAATATATGGTGTTTCCTTGGGCACCTTCAACTCAGTATAGCACAAAAGTTTGGTCCAATAGAAAAAGCATGTGAGCAGCATGAATAATTTTAAATTTTCCTATAGCCTCATTTAAAAAGAAAACAAAAAGAGATTGTGATAACAGGGTGAACTGGAGGCTGGGAAGTCCAAGATCACACTTGAAATTAATTTTAACAATATATATTTTAGCCCAGCATATCCTAATTCTTATCATTTCAATATTCAACATTATTAATTATATTTTACCTTTTTTTAAGAATTTTCATCTGTGTATATTTTATATTTACAACAGATCTCAGTTCAGACTAGCCTTATTTCAGGTGCTCAAAACCACCTTTGGCCAATGACACTGTATTGGACAGTGCAACTTCAGAATGTTATAGAAAAACTCTAGTAAGAGTCTTACTTCCTTTAGATAAGACTTTTTGTCAGCACTTTTGAATCTCCCAGCTTGGTAACCCCATTCAGTAAAGAAGTGAGGCAACATTGTTGTCCAAAGAAAGTGAGCTGATCTGGCCTTGATGAGCCATTGCTGCTTCCATTTGCGACTTAATGCCCTATAGGCATGAATTATGATTAAAATGGTTGGGTTTGGCAGCTAAGATATCACTGATAACCTTGAGGAGTGCAGAATTATAGGGTCACTTTTTGGAAGAAACTGAGTCTTGAATGAGGGTAGAATGTAGAAAAATTTTGAAAAGTAAAAGAGGACATCTTAGGCAATGGAAAAAAGTTATATATATATATATATAGGTATATATATATATATATATATATATACCTATATATATATATATATATATATATATATATATATATATATACCTATATATATATATATACCTATATATATATATAGGTATATATATATATATATATAATGTGTGTTGCGGGAGAAGGTTCTGGAAGAGTTTGGGTACTTGCATGTAAACTGATGAGGCTGAAGTACTAACTACACAATAAGAAAGGTAGGTAGTGGCTAGTTTGATACCAGGTCTGAAGACTTGGATTGTGCAGTGTATGAAGTGAGGTATCATCATGACCCAGTTCAGATGCTGGGTTCTGTTTTAGTTATTTATTGTGGTATAAGGAATCACTCCAAAATGTAGTGGCTTGAAACAAAAGCAGCCACCTTTTCACCTCTCACATTTTCTGTGGTCAGGGGTTCCAGAAGGGCTTCGTTGTTCTGTTCCGGCTTGGGGTCCCTCAGGTAGTTGCATTCAAATGGCATCTGAAGCTGACAGAACAAGAGGTTGGAGCAGCTGGAAGCTGGCTGGGCTCTCTCTCTCCATATAGTCTCATGATTCTCCATGATGTCTCTGTTCATGGGAAACTGTGGGCTTCCTCACAGCATGGTGGCTTCAGGGCAGCTGGACTGCTTATGTGGGCTCCAGTGTGATTATTCCTCCTGTCAAGTGAGACGCAAATCTTCTTTATGACATAGCCTTAACAATCATGCTGTATCATTTCCATCACATTATTTGGTTACTGGTGAGTCACAAACCTATCCAGCTTCAAGGGAAGGAGACATAAATGCCCACCTCCCAGTGGGAGAGTGTTAAAGTCACATTGTATGAAGAGAATGTTGGAAGAACTTCTACCACAGGGGCCCTCACCAATGCCACTGCTGTATGGATCTTGCCCCCTGTAGCCATACTCTGGGCACGCTCTGGCGTGAGCACACCATTCATTCCTGGGCACACTTCTGCACAGTGGCTCCCTTACCTGTTAAGCTAGACTGGGCAGCCCTTAAGAGAATCTGAAGTCTTTTGTTTAGACAGTGACTGGTCAGTACTGGTCTGCCATCCACTTTTTATTATCTTCACTTAATCTTTACTGTTAGAGGCATCCCCAAGGGGTGGGCATGGCCCAGCCTCAAATGTTCTCCTCCCTTTCTTGATTTGTGGAATAATTGAGAGATGAGAGCAAAACCAAAGAGAAGGAAGAAGTTTCTAACCCTTTACTCTCCTTGCCAGAAGGACACCCCTCTACCACATAGGGATGTCCTCTCCATAAGAGGGAGCTAGGTGTGTGATGAGCTTTCACTTACTTTCTTCTCCCTCTTTCCTCTTGCTAAGTCACAACTTTAACTAGAAAAGTTTTAAAATGCCAGCAGTGTAAGAGTTTAGAGGTAAAGTGTATTGAACTTTGCAATGTATTTACTGTATAATACATTAAAAAAAAAGAACTGATGGATAGAGAGCTGGATAAAAGGCTAGATATTCAAAAAAGCTAGGTGGTGGGAATATGATTGTTCACTGTAAAAAAAAAAAGAACTTTCAACTTTTCTTTATTTTTAAAATAAAATACTAGAGAAGAAAAGCATAAACCATACAATTATAGTGTGATACCTTTGGGAAAATAATGTCAGTTTTCTACTTCAGTAGATGCTGAAGGCTTATCCTGTTTTTCAGGCTAAAGAAAATTTCAGTTTATATTAGCAAAGTTATTTGTCCTTTCTTGTTTTCTGAAAGATTTGAAGAAACTGGAAAAGGTCTAACAGTCCAGTATAGAAAATTTTAGCTGTTGCCCTTATATTTTTTAGTTTCTTCGACCAGACTTTTCACATGAAGCTTGTGAGTATGCTATTTTTGAAGTCATCATGACATTAAAATTGCTGTTGTGTGACATTTCCCAAGAGCCCTTGTGTGGTCGTGTCAGCAGGAACTTCTTATTCCAAAGACAGAATTTCTCATCTCCACATGTGTTCCACACTCCCCTATTTTGAATTGGGCAGCCTGAATCTTTTCCAGAATCTTTTCCAGATCCAGAAAAAAAACGTGGGTTTTTCTTTCCCCGTACAGTAGAAAGGTTTGCGTGGATTGGTCTGTTTCTATAAAAGGGAGAAAAAAATAAATCCAGTTTACTTCCCTGATCCTTTTTATTTTATCATTTTTTTTTGGATTTATCAATAAAAGGTTGAAAGCCAGTGGAATTGTTGCATTTGAAAGGCCTTGCCTACTTTTTTGAAATGAACAGAGGAGCAGGCGTCGTGTCTTCACTGTCCTCAGGTGGGAAAGGGCAGCTTGCTGAGGCCTGAGGACTAAAATAAAGCCTCCCAGGAAAGGAACCAGCCAGTGACCTTGGGCAGTGACCACCTTGCAGGTCAGCAGCTGCTTCGTTACTTGCCATATTTTGTCGCCTGTGGGGGGAATCAAGTGTCACAAATGCATGAAGAGAGCAGTTTGAGGACAACTCCAGTGGCTCTGCCGGCAAAAGTGCTGACATGATCTACTGACCCTTCCCGTGTGGCTGCAGGCCATGTGCTTTTACAGTGGGCATGCAGGGAGCAGAGAGAAGGCACTACTCTTATAAAAAATAAGCAGCAAGAAACTGATGCAATGGTAGTATTCTGTATATTCCTCGAGTGATAATACAGCAGTATGGAATTTGGATAGATGCAGTGCATTGTCTCATTGGAGATGTTTGAGAGCCCTTATTGAGCTAATAGAAAAATAAAAGTCACACCCACTTCTCCAAACAATTAGAAATTTACTGGAAAACTGCAGGTTGCTCCTGGTGACTTTTATATTTTCTCACTTGGCTCAATGCATTATGATGTAGGAGGAAGAATGTGAGCTCTGAAGCCTGGGGCTTGGTTTTCCCATCTGGAAAATGAGCACAGTGTCACCGACTTCACTGGATTTTGGAAGTCTTTACAAGGAGATGTTGCATACGTAGGACCTGTCTTACTGTAGATAATATGTTCCTTCCCATTTTTCTTTCCCAGGGATGTTTGTGAGGCTCCAAACTACTTTCTTCTTTGTATGACATTTCCCAAGAGCCTTTCTGTGGTTGTGACAGCAAGAACTTATTCCAAAGATAGAATTTCATGTCCCCACACATGTTACATACTCTCCTATTTTGAATTGGGCACCCTGAATCTTTTTCAGACCTGAAATGCGGATCTTTTCCCCCTGCAATGGAAATGTTCCGTTTGTTTTGTCTGTTTCTGTAAAAGGGAGAAAAAAAATAAGCAAATCCAATTTAGCTCCCTGGCATGGGAGATGTTCACTTGCCTCTTTCTTCTCCTCGGTAACCCTCTGCTCTTTCTCTTGTACAAATGTAAAGGAATGAAGAGTCTGCAAAGGATTGACCTTGCGGAGCTTCATGTACCACATTGTCCTTCCTTTAAGGAACTTCTTCTACCTCGTGGTCCTCATGGTGCCCTTCCTTCAGGGACTTTACAAAGGGCCATTACTGTGGATTCTAGAATGCGTACAGATGCAACTCTTCTGTTAGGACACCATCCCCGGATTGAACCACCTCCTTTTTCTGTGTTCACACCATCTCTGCTTCTTCCCTCCGAGCACATCTGCCAGCACCCGCGCCTCTCCTGGTGCTTATTTCTGCTGTTCCCAAGGCTTTGGTCTTAGCTAAAAACCTGCGTTGCTTTGCCTGCCTTGTCTTTCTTGTTCCTTCTGCCTTTTTAAAAAAATGAAGTGAAATTCACATAACAAATATTAACCATTTTAAAGTGAGCCATGCAGTGTCATTTAGCACATTCACAAACTTGTGCAACCACTACCTCTACCTAATTCTAAAAATTTTCATCACCCCCAAAGAAGCCCCTACCCATTAAGCAGTTGCTCCCCATTTTACCCTTCCTCAACCTGTGGCAACAGCCACTCTGCTTTCCATCTCTATGGATTTACCTATTTTGGATATTTCATATAAATGGGACCATATAACCCTTGACCTTTGCTTTTTTTCACTAGGCATAATGTTTTTAAGAGTCTTCCATGTTTTAGCATGTATCAGTGTTTCATCCCTTTTTATAGCTGAATAATAATGCCCATTGTATGTATATACCACAATTCATTTATCCATTCATCCATTAATGGACATTTGGTCTGTTTTCATCTTTTGGCTATTGTGAATAGTGCTGCTATGAACATGTGTATACATGTATTTGAGTCCTTCTTTTCAATTGTTTCGGGGATATACCTAGGAGTGGAATTGCTGGGTCATATACTAATTCTATGTTTAACTTTTTTTTTGATAAATTTATTTTATTTTCTATTTTTATTTTTGGCTGTGTTGGGTCTTTGTTGCTGCATGTGGGCTTTCTCTAGTTGAGGTGAGTGGGGGCTACTCTTCATTGCGGTGTGTGGGTTTCTCACTGTGGTGGCTTCTCTTGTTGCAAGCACAGGCTCTATGTGTGCAGGCTTCAGTAGTTGTGGCACACAGGCTCAGTAGTTGTGGCACATGGGCTTAGTTGCTCCATGACATGTGGGATCTTCCTGGACCAGGGCTCAAACCCATGTCCTCTGCATTGGTAGGTGAATTCTTAACCACTGTGCCACCAGGAAAGTCCCTATGTTTAACTTTTTGATGAATTACAAAACTGTTCTCCACAGTAGCTGCACCATTTTTCATTCCCACCAGCAATGTACTTGAGTTCCAGTTTCTCCACATCCTTGCCAACACTTATTTTCTTTTTCTTTTTATTAAAGCAATCTAATGAGTATGAAATGGTACAACATGTGGTTTTGATTTTCATTCCCTGTTGACTAATGATGTGCATCTTTTCATGTGGTTGTTGGCTGTTTGTATACCTTCTTTGGAGAAATGTCAGTTCAAGTTGTTTACCCATTTTTTTAAGTGGGTTGATTGCCTTTTTGTTATTATATTGGAAAAGTTTATATATATATATATATATTCTGGATACTTGATCTTTATCAGATATATGACTTGCAGAGACCTCTCATTTTATAGATTGTCTTTTCACTTTCTTGATAATGTCTTTTAATGCACACAAGTTTTTAATTTTGATGAAGTTGAATTTCCCTATTTTTTATTGTTGTTGCTTTTGTTTGCCTGTCAAATATAAGAATCCATTGCCAAACCCAAAGTTAGGAAGATTTACCCCTATATGTTCTTCTAAAAGTTTTGTAGTTTTAAGCTCTTATATTTATGTATTAATTCATTTTGAGTTAAATTTTGAATTTGGTGTGAGGTAGGGATTCAACTTCATTCTTTTGCATGTGGATATCCAGTTGTCCCAGCACCATGTATTGAAGAAATTTTTCTTTCCCCATTGAATGATCTTGGCATCCTTGTCAATCAATTGGCCATGATGTATAAGTTTATTTCTTGACTCTCAATTCTACTCTGTTGTTCTATATGCCTGTCCTTTTGCCAGTACCACATTGTTTGGATTCCCATGTCTTTGTAGTAAGTTTTAAAATCATCAAGCATGAGTCTTTCAACTTTGTTCTTCTTTTCTAGTATTATTTTGGCTATTCAGGGCTCCTCCTCCTTTTGCTTTTATTATCATTTTGTCCTGTAGTGATTCTGGAACTGTGGTACTGCATCTCAAGAGAAAGCAGCAACCCAGTGAATAAGCATATAGTTGCATGGTGGTTTATTATAGGTGCACTAGACTCCAAACACTTCTCTTGCTTAAGGTCACTCCCTCAGAACCGTGATGAGAACAGTGTTGGTGGTATTCAAAGCAAAGCCAATGCACAGGCTGTTGGGTTAAACCCACTTGTTAGAATTCCAAGGGAGGGAGAGGTCAGAGAGAGTAGAAGAATGAGAAAGACGCCATGTGTCATTGCTGGCTTTGAAGATGGAGAAAGATGAGCCAAGGGATAGGGATGGCCTCTAGAAGCCTAGAACAACCCCAGCCAACAGCATGCAAGGAAATCAGGACCTCAGTCCTACAAGCACAGAGAACCAAATTCTGCCAGCAAAATGAATGAGCTTAGAAGTGAATTTTCCCCTAGAGACTCTGAAAAGGAATTCAGCCCTGCCAGAATCCTGATCTTAGCCTTGTGGACACTGAGCTGAGAAATCAGTCAACACTCCTAGATTGTGACTTACAGAACTGCAAAGGTGAAGTTTACCTTTGAACACCTAAGAAAAAGTGAATATTGTAAGCATCATATAAGGATATCTTGGTTATTTTTTTAAAAGAAGCTGAATGTTGCAGTGTATAATGTATTATTTAATAGATTCTATTTTATTAGATAAACATATGCTGAGTTTATTCATGTAATGAATGAAAACAAAAGAATTCCAAGGGAACCTTTTGGGAAAGAGCAAACATGTGACCTTCCCCATTTGTTATGATGACTAGTACTGTTCTCTGGTTTATTCATGTGTTCAGTTGTGTTAGTCATTGTCTTCAATTATGTAGACAATTAAAAAAAAAAAAAACCTTCTCGGGCTTCCCTGGTGGTGCAGTGGTTGAGAGTCCGCCTGCCGGTGCAGGGAACACAGGTTCGTGCCCTGGTCTGGGAAGATCCCACGTGCCATGGAGCGGCTGGGCCCGTGAGCCATATGGCCTCTGAGCCTGTGCGTCCAGAGCCTGTGCTCCGCAATGGGAGAGGCCACAACAGTGAGACGTCCATGTACCGCAAAAACAAACAAACAAACAAACAAGAAAACAACAACAACAAAACCCTTCTCTTATATAAGGGAAAGCTGTGACATAGGCATCAAAGTCAGGAAGAAGTCAGAAGGTGGAGAGAGAGTGAGGAGGAAGACAGGTGATTTTGCTGGAATTGGTTGCTGGGATAAGTCACATTTTTTTTCCAGTATGTTTGACCTCTGGTCCATTCCTTTGAGAGTAGTGGGGATTGCGTAGGTTTTTTCCTTCTGTAAATAACTCTTATCTGTAAATCCTCAGCAACTATTCTTTAACCATTTCCAGATGGCTTTAGAGTGCTCATCTAATACAAGCTGAAAGATTGCTCCTGGGAGGTGAGAGAAAGTTGCTTTAGCCCCTAGGCACTTTGAGGATGGGAAGAGACACACGTGTTTTCTACCTGACCCTCATTAGAACAGAGTAGGAAACAGCTACATATGTGTTTGTGTATATGTGTGTGCATGTGTTAAACACTTGAGCACTGAATGAAAACATCCAAATAACTGTACAGGGAGAACTAGTTACATAAGACTGATTAAACAAGTAGCAGGAAATTGATTAAGGCAAAGGACCCAGGGCCACCTATGAGTGTAGGAGATAACTTCTGGGCCTGGGCAGGGCCTCCTGAAAGAGGCTTTTTTCTGTGTAGGTGAAACAAGGGCTTTTCTTACCTTCCCAGCTAGGTTAGGAGAAGCAGTTTGGGGAGACACGTATACTAGGACTCCTGGGACCTTTATGCACTGAACAGGAGCATCTAGAAGCATCTAGGGTAGATGACCAGGTGGGAGCCCTTGTCTGTGAGAACTGAGAAGCCATTCCTCGCGGGGCAACAAATGTCACCAGGCCTGACTCAGGGACCAACCAGAACTCATCACTGACTGTGGTCAGTATAACTTGGTCTTCAGAGTTTGGCAGGAGCTTATAGCATTGCTGTGAGGATACAGTTCTCATCTGATACAGACAAACAAACCACCACCAACACCTACCCCATGCTCTTATAGGGTGCCTGACACATAATAAGTGCTCAATTATTGAGAGTCATTATTTTTATTAAATATATCAAGGGTGGTTCTGACAGTTTGCTCCACGGAGAAACCCTTGGCTAGGATTTCTAGGGTAAGTGTAGACTGTCACGTGCTGTCTGATGCATCCACTGTGATCCTGCATTTCCTATGGGAGCAGAAGGGCTAGCAATAGTAAAATTCCATTAAACGGGTACAACAATAAACTCCTCTACTTAGATGAGTGCTTTCAAATCAGTTATGAGAGTAACTGTCTGCCATTTTCAGCTGCTAAAACAGATCCAGAAATTCTGCAAACAAAGGAAGGGCTTTAGGATGCTGTGCCACCAGAAAAAGGGCCTACGTCCCATGCCTGTGCTCACTGCCTTTCAGGGAGGTTACCATTCAGTGGGGAAGTGCAAGAGCTAAAGTTCACACTGCAAGAAGACATACCAGATGTCAGCAGGGATCCCCTCTCAGGATGGCATGGAGGTGGAAATTTTACTTCCTTAATTTATTTTATATTTCTCCCCCCAAAGTGGCAAGCTTATATTTTACTTTGTTTTTTATCTAAAAAATTTCTTTTACAACAAATATGGATTCTTCACGTTTAAAACTTTTTTCTTTTAAAATTTCTGTTTACCTATTTTTTTAAATTGAAGTATAGTTGATTTATGATATTATATTAGTTTCAGGTGTACAGCACAGTGATTCAAGTCTTTATAGACTATACTCCATTTAAAGTTGTTGTAGGGCTTCCCTGGTGGCTCAGT
The DNA here is from genome assembly GCF_025265405.1 of Mesoplodon densirostris. Lineage (NCBI taxonomy): Eukaryota > Metazoa > Chordata > Mammalia > Artiodactyla > Ziphiidae > Mesoplodon > Mesoplodon densirostris. Next base: position 75,904,599 of record NC_082676.1, read on the forward strand.
GGTTAAGAATCCACCTGCCAATGCAGGGGACACAGGTTCGAGCCCTCATCTGAGAAGATCCCACATGCTGCGGAGCAACTAAGCCTGTGTGCCACAACTACTGAGCCTGACCTCTAGAGCCTGCGAGCCACAACTACTGAGCCTGTGTGCCACAATTACTGAAGCCTGCGTGCCTAGAGCCCATGCTCCACAACAAGAGAAGCCACTGCAATGAGAAACCTACGCACCTCAACGAAGAGTAACACCCGCTCTCTGCAACCAGAGAAAAGCCTGCATGCAGCAACAGAGACCCAACGCAGCCAAAAAAAGAAAAAAAAAATTTAATTAAAAAAAATAAAGTTATTGTAAAATATTGGCTATATTCCCTGTTCTGTGCAATATATCCTTGTAGCTTTTTAGTTTTGTACATAATAGTTTGTACCCCTTTATCTGCCTTGCCCCTCCCTCTACTCCTCTCCCCACTGGTAAAAACTAGTTTTTTCTCTAGATCTGTGAGTCTGTTTCTGTTTTGATATGTTCATTCATTTGTTTTATTTTTTAGATTCTACATGTAAGTGATTAACACACAGTAATTTTCTTTCTCTGACTTATTTCACCAAGTGTAATACCCTCCAGGTTTATCCATGTTGTTGCAAATGGCAAAATTTCTTTTTCATGGCTGAGTAGTAGTTGATTGTGTATACACACACACACACCACATCTTCTTTTTTTTTTTTTTTTTTTTTTTGCGGTACGCGGGCCTCTCACTGTTGTGGCCTCTCCCGTTGTGGAGTGCAGGCTCTGGATGCGCAGGCTCAGCGGCCATGGCTCACGGGCCCAGCCACTCCGCGGCATGTGGGATCTTCCCGGACTGGGGCACGAACCCATGTCCCCTGCATCGGCAGGCGGACTCTCAACCAGGGAAACCCCACACCACATCTTCTTTATCCATTCATCTGTCAATGGACACTTAGGTTGCTTCCATATCTTGGCTAGTGTAGATAATGCTGCTATGAACATTGGGGTGCATGTATCTTTTAGAATTAGTGTTTTCATTTTCTTTGGATATGTGCCAGGAGTGGGCTTGCTTAAGACTTTTTTTGGAGGGTTTCCTGCCTTGCTTAAGACGGAATTATCAGAGTGATTGTCAGGGAAAAAAGCTGGGAAATTTATTGTACACTTTTCTCCCATAGGCAGTGTGTTAGTCTGCTAAATCTGCCATAACAAAATATCACAGACTGGGTGGCTTTAACAACAGAAATTTACTTTCTTACAGTTCTGGAGACTGAGAGTCCAAGATCAAGGTGTCATCAGGATGGTTTCCCCTAAGGCCTTTCTCTTTGGCTTGAAGATGGCCACTTTCTTGCTGGATCCTCATGTAATCTTTTCTCTGTGCACACACATCCCTGATGTCTGTTTGTGTGTCCAAATTTTCTCTTCTTATAAGGATACCAGTCAGATTGGATGAGGGCCTATCCTAAGAGCCTATTTCTAATTTAATTACCTCTTTAAAGGCCTTATCTCCAAATACAGTCACATTGTGAAGTACTGGGAGTTAAGGCTTCAACATATGAATTTTGGAGGAGCCACAGTTCAGCCCATACCAGACAGCATAGGGGTAAAGGAGAACATAGACAGGTAGAAAATAAGAGCCAGAAAAGTGGGTCAAAAGTCAAGGCCAGGGGGAATAAGGAGAAGTTGTAGGAGGGGACTCTATGCACTGCTAATGGGAAATAAACTATTTCCCTAGCTGATTAATATATCAGTTAGCTTTTGCTGCATAACAGACTACCTCAGAAATGTCCTGGCTTAAACCATCAACCATTTATTTAGCTCACAATTGAGTGGATTGTCAGTTTGGACTGCCCTTAGCTGGAAAGTTCTACCGATCTCAACTGAGCTCACTTAAGTATCTCTGGTCAACTGTTGGGTATACTGAGGGCTGGCTGGTAGAGAATGGCCTTAACTGGGATGGCTCATTTCACCTCTATGTGTTTCTTGCCTTCTAGCAGGCCAGTTTGGGTTTCAAAGAGAGAGAGAAAGAGCAAAGGAGAGAATGTGAATGAGTACCAAAGCCATACCATCATTTTTTCCACACTCTGTTTGTCAAGGGAAGTCACAGACCAGCCCAGATTTAAGAGGTGGGGAAATGTTCCCTTTTGGGTGAATGCCTCTGAGAGAAGGATTATTTAACTATGCAAATTCTGTGGCCTATTATATTTTATATTCATAATAGACTTGCCTATATTCATAATCAGAAAATAATAACCTGGAAAGAAATCACTAGGGCATTTATTTATGAGTGGTGGTTCTTTATTCCCAAGTTGGGATGAGTAGTTTAATCAGAATATTTATTTCAACCATGGATGTCTTACTTTCCTGCATGGCTTGTTCCAGCCAGTTTACTGGGAGAGATCCCAGTCAGGAGAATGCAGAGTGATAGCTCAATTTTCTTCTTTTATCCTACTTAGAATGTAGCCTCTGGAAATAAGGTAATCTAGTGGAAACCTCCAGCTGTTATCTCATGGAGACAGGCCTTATGAAGCTGTAACAGGAAAACAGGATCTCTGGGGTCTTATGTAGGGAGACTGTTGAGAAAATTCAAATGTAACACCTTATGTGGAAGAATATGCGTCATATAAACTCTCATAGAAGAGAGTTATCTCCTTGTCACGTGACTTACTAGTCCTTTGTACCCACATGGGGCTCTGTTAAGGGAATCCTCTTTCTAATTAGTTCCATATTTCACATTAAAAAATCATGCTGTGTATAGCAGCTGTTCCTTAGCCCATTGTGAGATGGCTCTGTACACTGAATTCCATGGAGGTTCAGAAGAACATGATGGTATCGTGTGGGGCAGAGAAAGGAAACTGGTGTGTAAAGTCTGAAATGTTCAATATTAAAGTTTTATATCTGGAAAATAAACATTTTTTTAGTGCATTCACACAGAACTGTTTGGCAGATTCTTATAAAGTTCAGCATTCACTTGCCATATGCCTCTAGCATTTTCATTCCTAGGTTTTTTTCCTCGAGAGAATGACAATATATCCACACAAAGATTGTAAATGAATGTTCATAGCAGCTTTAGAACAGAAACTGGAAAAAAACAAGTATCCACCACATTAATGGATAAACGAATTATGAAGTATGCATACAATGGAATACTGCTTAGCAATGAAAAAGGAACAAGGTACTAGTACAAACAACAACTTGGGTGAATCTCAGAAACATCTTGCTGTGTAAAGAAGTGATACATAAAAGAATACATGCTGTGTTATTTCATTTATTATTATTATTTCATAGATCATATGTTCATGTCAATCAGTTCTCATTCTTTGATGAAAGCAGCTGCAGAGCACAGGGAGATCAGCTCGGTGCTTTGTGACCGCCTGGAGGGGTGGGATGGGGAGGGTGGGAGGGAGGGAGATGCATGAAGGAAGGGATGTGGGAACAGATGTATATGTATGACTGATTCACTTTGTTATAAAGCAGAAACTAAAAAAAAAAAAAAAAAAAAAAAACAGATTGCTTTAAAAGTGGGTAAATGTTTTATGTATACTATACAAGTTCCAGAGTGGAAAAAATAATATAAGAACAGGAGTCAAACAATCCCTTAAAATCACGTGGAAGTGTCCAATCTAGCCATGCAGAACCTGCTGTTAAAATCCTGTTTTGGCTTGTTCACTCTCTGCTTGTTTAAAAGATATAGCTGATAGAAAAATATGTTTGTCATATGTTTATTTGGATTCAGTGCTGGATGTAACTTAGTAAGAGCAACTTCTTTCCTTTTACCATCAAAGGATTTTTAAATTCCCAGATGTCATTCGTGCACCAGAGTGCTAGAGACAGTGATTTATGTTGTCAAAGGCTGGTGATGCTAAAATGGAAGCAGTTTTTGTTTTGCTTCTTAGTCAAATTGTAGTCTGTTTGGATTGACTAAAATGTATTTCGTTTTAGTTTTGTTTTGATAATTCAGAAATGGGTTTCAGATTTCGTATATTTAATAGAATAATATTAAATTATAAAGAAGCTGACCCAGAAAAACTTTTTAGTTCCCTCCTGATTAGTGTTTTCTAAATGGTCTTTTTTTTTTGGCGTTTTATGTCTGTGATTAATTAATTCATTCATCAGGTATTTATCAACTGTCTAACACGTACCAAACATTTTTCTAAGCACTTGGAAGAAAGCAGTGATCTTTGAGAGGAATACTTTCTGGTAGAGAGGAAGAGAGATAATAAAGAAGTAAATAGGAGAGGGGTCCAAGTTTAGGAAGACCCTAAGCTCACTTCCTCCCACAGACATGTTGAGTCTACACCTACATACAGAGCAATTCTCTTGAAGAAGATCCGAGGGCTGACTGAACACCTACTGCTTGTAGAAGGACACAGAGAAACAGGTAGGAAAGATGGAGACACGGTATCCATAGGAACACCTCCCCTGAAGCAGCAACCTGCAGTAGGGAGGGATATTGCTGAGGGGTCCAAGTTCAGACTCGCACCCCCAACCCCAACCCCAGGACATAGTGAAAAAGCAGCAATATAAAGGGCACCCAGACTATATGAGAAGGAAATCCATTTATTAAATCTAGTTCTGTTAAAACTAATAAATTAACTAAATAAAATTTCAGGATACAAAATTAATACACAGAAACCTGTTACATTTCTATACACTAATAACAAATTATCAGAAAGATAAATTAAGAAGACAACCCATTTACAGTTGCACCAAAAATAATAAAATACCTAGGAATAAATTTAACCCAGGAGGCAAAAGACTTTAGGACACTGGGGAAACTATAGGACATTTAGGAAAGAAATTGAAGATGACATAAATAAGTGGAAAGATATGTTGTGCTCATGGATTGGAAGAATCAAATATCATTAAAATGTTCATGCTACCCAAAATAATCTACAGATTCAGTGCAATCCCTGTCAAAATATGAATGGCATTTTTCACAGAACTAGAACAAATAATTGCCAAAATTTGTAGGGAGCCACAAAAGACCCTGAATAGTCAAGGCAGTTTTGAGAAAGAAAAATAGAGATGCCGGTATGCTCCCAGACTTGAAACTATACTATGAAATTATAGTAATCAAAACAGTATGGTACTGACACAAAACAGACACATAGATCAATTGGAACAGAATAATGAATCAGGAATAAACCCACATTCATATGGTCAATTAACCTATGACAAAGGTGGCAATAATAAACAATGGGGAAAATAGTCTTTTCAATAAACAGTATTCAGAAAACTGGACAGCTATACACAAGAGAATAAAACTGGATCATTTTCTTACTCCATATACAGAAATAAACTCTAAGTGTATTAAAGACTTAAATGTAAGACTTGAAACCATAAAAATGCTGGAAGAAAACATAGGCGGTAATCTCTTTGACATTGGTCTTAGCAGCATTTTTTGGATATGTTTCCTTTGGCAAGAGAAACAAAAGCAAAAATAAGTGGGACTACATCAAACTAAGAGGTTTTTGCACAGTGAAGGAAACTATCAACAAAATGAAAAGGCTGCCTACTGAATGGGAAAAGATTTGCATACAGTATATCCAATAAGGGGGTTGATGTCCAAATAAATAGAATACTCATACAACTCAATATCAAGAAAACAATATGATTAAAAATGGACAGAATACCTGAATAGACATTTTTCCAAAGAATACATACAGATGGCCAACAAGCACATGAAAAGGTGCTTAACATTACTAGTCATCAGGGAAATGTAAATCAAAACCACTATGAAATTTCACCTCAGAATAACTATTATCAAAAAGACAAGAAACAGCAAGTGTTGACATGGGTATGGAGAAAAGGGCACACTTGTGCACTGTTGATAGGAATGTAAATTGGTTCAGCCACTATGGAAAACCGTGTAGAGGTTTCTCAAAAAACTAAAAATAGAACTACCATATCATCCAGCAATTCTACTTCTGGGGTGTTTATCCAAAGACAATGAAAACACTAATTTGAAAAGATATATGTATCCCTATGTTCACTGTACATGATTTACAATAGCCAAGCTATGGAAGCATCTATGGAAGCATAGATGAATGGATAAAGAAGACGTGATATATATACACAATGGAATATTACTCAGCCATTAAAAAAGAATGAAATCTTGCCATATGCATAAACATGGGTAGACCTGTAGCGTATTATGCTAAGTGAAATAGAGAAAAAACAAATACCATATTATTTCACTTATATGAAAACTAGAAAACAAAACAAATGAACAAACAAAACAAAAGAATTTTGTTTTCTCTGTGAGAAGAAATGGGTGGTTGCCACAGGGGAGGGTGGGCAGTGGGACAGAGAAAATAGGTGAAGAGGATTAAGAGATATAAACTCCCAGCTATAAAATACATAAGTCTTGGGATGTAATGTACACATAGGGAATATAGTCAATAATATTGTAACAGCTTTGTATGGTGACAGATGGAAACTGATCTTATTGATGTGATCATTTCATAATGTGTAAAAATATTGAATCACTATGTTGTACACCTGAAACTAGGATAATATTGTATGTTAATTATAACTCAATAAAAAGGCAAAATACAGCAACAAAAACAAAACAAAAAGAAGTAAACAAATGAAAGAACAAGAAATTTTATGAGTGATAGGTGTTAAGAAAATAAAATGAGATTTTTATGATAAGAGGCTGAGTTAGGTGGGGAGTTGAGTCATTTGGATTTCTAGTCAAGGAAGGTCGTACTATGAAAGTAACGTTTAAGCTGAGACCCCAAAGATAAGTAGGAGACAGCTATGTGAAGAAACAGGGGCAGAGTGTTTTAGACAAAAGGGGCAGCAAGTTGAAAGGTCCTGTGGTAGAGATGAACTCGGTGTGTTCAAATAACAGCAGCCAGTCAGGAGCAAATGGTAGATGAAGTCAGAGTGATGAGGAGCAGCCAGATGGCATCATCCCCTTTAAACCTTGGTAAGGGGATTTTTACTTTATATATACTATATACACATATATTATAGATTATATACATATATATTTTTAAGAAATAGGATAGATGTGATCTGATTTATATTTTAGAAAATCACTCTTATAGTGGACAATAAATTGAGGTGTGGAGTTGCAGACAAGATTGGAAGCCGAGAAGCCAGTTAGGAGGCTATGGGATTAACATAAGAAAAAAGACTATGATTGTTTAGATGTTAATGTCAGAGATGATGATGGAGAGAAGTAGGCTGATTTGGGAATTATTTTGGAAGCGATGCCAGCAGCAAATGAATTGGGTATGGATATTTCAAGGAAAGGAGGCATTGAAGATGACTCCTAAGGTACCAGACTGAAGAACAGGTGAGAAATTTACTGATATGGGAAAAACTAGAGGAAACATATGGATTTTTTTAAAAAATCAAGTGTTCTGCTTTAAATTTTAAAGTTTAATATGCTTAATAAGTATTCAAGTGGAAATGTCAAGTAAGCAGTTGGATATATGAGTCTGGAGCAGTTGGATATATGAGAACTAGGAATGGAAATATAGGTGTTATGTAAAGCTTTGAGCTCCCATGGGATGATCTAGGAAGAGAAGATACACAGAGAAGAGCCCTGGGTCACTCTAACATATAGAAGTTAAACAAAGCAAAAGAGGTCATGATTGAGGACAAGTGGTTTGTGAGATCAAGGAAAACTAGGAGAGTGTGGAATTGCTGTCTCCAAGAGAAGAAAATGTTTCAAGAAGGAGAGAGTGGTTACTTGGGTCAAAACTGTTGAGATGGTTGATGGGGACAGAAAAATGACCATCAGATTTCCCAAAAGGAAGGTCACTGAGGACCTTTACAAGAGGGGAGAATTCTAATTGGAGTGGTCTGAGGAAAGAGAGAGGTGAGAAACTGAAGTCTGTGTATGTGACTCTTTTAAAATGCTGGGTTCGATGCAATATTATCATTGAAAAGAGGCACGAACAGGAGACTCAGGCTTGAGGAGACTGTAGGAAAAATCATTTTAGAGAGTAGAGGAGAAAACATACTGAAGAAGGATTATTGGACAACCTTTGAATGTTCATTAGAGATCTGTGGTCATGAGTGTAAGGTGAAGACTAGTCAGTTTGGTTGTGAGTTTTTCTTCAGCCTAGTTCAATTCCATGACCACACTGCTTAGTAGAGAATTAGGTGTGACAGTAGAATTTAGGATAGGAAAGAAGGGAAGGGAGGCCTGGGGACTGTGATGGATAATGAAAGAGTGGTAGAGTCAACAGATGGTAGGTCTCAGTGGGATTTAGAATCGTTGGACTTGAAGTTATAATAGTTGAGAAGAGAACAGTTTATTGGGCAGAGAAGGATGTGACACATGACTTTTAAAGGATGTATTGCTGCTGATGATTTCAAGGTCAAGCAAATGCTCATACACGTGGGTAACTGAAGATAACTGAAGATATCAGTGGTGGTTGAAGATACCATCTAAGGTTAAAAAGTCTTTTTTTTTGTTTTTGTTAGCCTGTAAATTTTAAAAGGTATTGATCTATATTTTACAGAAAAATCATAATAGTGTCTAACTAACTGATATAAACCAACTTTATTTCTGTAGATCAGACTTCTCCCTTTAATGGAAACATGACTTCCAACAGCCAACAAACTATACATATTATAGCCTCAGGCATCCAGAAAAATGGAACACTTTCCCAATTCTGTTTTCAAAAATCTCTGGAAGTCAATGAATGGCCTAACATCGATCCTGGGGCTTACACAGGACCAGTCAGCCTTGGTTGACAGAGTTCCCAGATGTAGAGGCAGGTTGTCGGGCACATGATCCCATAAATGCCACCTACAGATACCAGGTGGCTTACATCATTCAGTGGGTAAGGAAGGCTCAGGCTGGACGTGTCCAGCCTGTTCATGGACAAACTCTCATCGAAGAAGAATGAAGGTAATCTAGCTACCAAAGTCACTGTTTTTGGCATCTTTTATGAGTGGTCTGGAGCTTGTTCCTAACTTACCTTTCTAGTTTAGTTCAGCAGGAAATTTAGCAGGCTGTGATTGCCTCTATCTACTCCAGACCAAATATCTCCATTACCTAGATGCCTTGGTTTGTCTGTCATTTGTTTGTTTATAAAATTTCTTTATTGAAATATAACTAACATACAATTAGAAAAGTGCACAAATCATAAGTGCACAGCTCCTTGGATTTTAATGAGGTTAATGTGCCGAGGTAACCTGAAAAAGAAACAGCGATTTCCAACACCCCAGAATGCCCCCTCATGATCCGTTCTGGTCACTATTCTTTCCCTTCCCTGAGGGTAACCTCTCTCCTGACTTCTTACACTGTAGATTAATTTTGTCTTTTAATGCCTTGACGTTTTCACAGGACAGCCTGGTTATGGTGAGCATATATGCTGGATAAAACTAAGAATGTTCAAATGACCCATAGGTCTGTACATCCTTCCAAGCCCTGAAATCCTTACTGCTATTTTCCTCCCCCTCCCAAAGCAAGGAGGAATAATCTTCCAGGATAAAGACCGATATTACCCTCAAAGGCTGCTGGTAATTACGTAATGATATAAACTGATAGGACACAGGGTTCCTTTTCTAGTATCCAGGTTTTTCCTTTTGGTTTTGGTTTTTGTTCACTTTTTTCAAATATGAGCCTCAGGAACATTTCCTACGAGAGTCCTGCAGAGAACAGCCTATTTAGACCCAGGCTAATTGGACAAGGCAGTGTTTAATCTTTCATTTGTGTGTCCATAAGGGAGACAGCTCTTCTGATAAAGGTAACAGATGCTGACTTAAGTGCTCTTGTGTCCTTCTGCAACAGAGCAGGGCTGGGAGATGTCAGACTCCGAGGCAGGGTTTTCCTGGCCTCGTTTTGAGTGGATGGGAGAGGCATTTAGTCCAGACAAGTGGGAGCATTCTACAGGAGTTTCTATGGAAACTAACAATGTCAGATGAGATCAATGGTGGCTGAATGCTGTTTCCTCCAAAGGTGACTTAGGTTATAGAATTTTGGATAAAACTTGGCCTGGAAGAAACAAAAGACTAAGATGCTTTCTTTCATGGGGAAAGACAATCGCATACAGATTTCTCATTACCTACTGCCACATGTATGTCATCATGATACCTATGTGATAGTTTTTATTCTAGTACCTTCCCTAAATAATTCCTTAATGATACATTTACTGTGTCAGAAAAATACAGATTGTGAAATAATGCATTACTCTCCCACATATTCTAAGAGAGTGAATTAAAAAAGACAAGATAAGAACTTTAAAACATGGTCTTTTCTGTATTGTATTATTTTTTCTCACTTTTCTCTACTGTGTTTTATTTATTGGAGTATAACCTACATACTGGAAAATGCATAAATCATAGTTCAAGACTTTTTGTGTGTTTATATGTATATACACCCATATAACCACTTCCCAGATCAAGACATATATGTGTGGGTGTGGGTGTGGGTGTATGCTTAAGTGACCTGTAGCCTCTGTATACACATACATGTCTTATTGTCATCTTTATTAGCTCTGCATAGTTAACGATCATTTTCTCTTATTTCTAACATGGGTCACCATTTACAATTTCTCATGTCCTGTAGTAAAGAATCTACTAAACTCTTTGGGGCAGCCTTATTTTTAAGCCCTCATATGTTTGCACACCCATCTTACAATTTGGAGTTAATAAGGATCTCCCCTAATTCAGATCAGCAGCCATTGTTAGCCATGCATTATTTACTCATCAAATGCTGATTGAGCCTTTACTATTTATAAAACATTCTCCCAGGTATCATCATCTCCAAACGTAAGCCAGATGCAGAATATGCCTTCCTATATCTTATAGGCTACAGAAGTTAAGCAATGCAGGTAAACAATTACAAATCAGTACAGGAAGTTCTAAAGTATGTAAAGAAAAGACAAGCCAGCCAAGCATATGTTTGTTCCAGATCTTGAAGGGAGAAGGGTTTGGGCACAGGGAGATAATGGAGGCCAGAAAGAACAACTGGGATACAGGAAAAAGGAGGTAGTTCTTTGGGCTGCAGCATAAGATAACCAAAGGGAAGTTAGAGGAGAAAAGGAGGGTGGAGAGGTTCTGATTAAAATAAGAAGGACCCTGAATGTCATGATAAGGAGTTTAGATTTTTTTGCCATAGGAATTTTTTACTCATGTTGTCATTGAGAGACCAGCAGCATCACCCGGGACCTTGTTAGTGCTGCTGAATCTGGGAGCCCCGTTTACTGCCTCAGCATCTCTGGGATGGGGCTCAGCATCTGTGTGTTCACAAGCCCTCCATGTGGGCCTTCTGTGCGTTCATGTTTGAGAAGCACCATGCTAGACCACAGCTCCTTGGAACACAAACCAATAGTGTTGCCAAAGTTTGCTCAACAGAAGAGTAATTCCAGGTTGTGTTAATCTATGTTTTGTATAGAAGTGAAATGCTGAATTAAACGAAGCTAGGCATGGGATTCCTAGAACCCAGAGCATTCTAATGTAGATCTTGAATCTTCCAATGGTAGTTAGAGTATGCAGTATATTCCAAATTGTTTCTCCATGGAATCTGTTCTTTCCCTTTCTTTTCTTAGTATTTTTGTAAGAACTAATGCGGGCATTAGTATTGCTTGAGACACTCTTGGAGGTCACACTGTGGTGGGCAGTGATGAGCTAAGGGAAGTTTTTCATCAGGAAAGGAAGGAACTAGCATAAAAGGAGCAGTGCTTTGCGAATAATCACATAGCAGCCTGCTGGTTGAGATGACTGGGTTGGTTGGGGGCCTGGAAGCAGGGGCTGGGGATTGGAGAAGAAGGAAATGATGAGCTTGCACAGCAATAAGGCTAGTCCAGGTGAGAGCATGAGGACAGGCAGATTAGAATGGTGATGCTGTGAGGTGTAGGGATACAGATATTGTAGGAGGGACTTGGAGCCTGTGGACATACCACTAGCGTATACCATTTTCACATTCAACCATGAAGACGGCCTGCTGTCACTTCACTACAAGCAAACATGTCATGGTCCACAAAGATGGTTTCTAGAAGCAGAAGTGGTCCTGTGCTAAGAGCCTAAGGGACTGCCAGATTGATGGACGTGGGCTGCTCCATGTGTGTTGTAGAGGAGGAGGTGGACTCGACACTTCGGAGGGACACCTCATCCGGACGTAGGCATAGCTGTCCTTCAGCACAGAGTAGGAGAGCTGGGAAACAGCACAGCCTTTGATTTCCCAATTTGGTCTTACCATTCGAGTTCTTTCTACACATGACACTGTCTCCGGGCAACACCACATTTCTGGGCAGCTGCTGCCTCGACTGATTTTGATATAGCAATAACTTTCCCTGTGATTTTCCAGGGCTTAAAAGGAAAGTGGAAATCATCAGCAGTTCCTCATTACTGAGGTTCTTAGTGCAGTTTTCCATGCTATAAATGATGGTACTCAAAGACAATCGGATTATATTTGAGGGACTTTCTGACTTATCTCACAAAATACCCTCCTGTTCCTCTTGATTGCCAACTGGGTCATCTGTGTTGAATAGTTATTCAGTAGGGTAAGTGTAACATTTTAGTTGTGGTTTTTTTGTTTTGTTTTGTTTTGTTTGCGGTACGTGGGCCCCTCACCGCTGTGGCCTCTCCCATTGTGGAGCACAGGCGCTCCAGACACGCAGGCTCAGTGACCATGGCTCACGGGCCCAGCTGCTCTGCAGCATGTGGGATCCTCCCGGACCGGGGCACAAACCTGTGTCCCCTGCATTGGCAGGCGGACTCTCAACCACTGCACCACCAGGGAAGCCCAGTTGTGTTTTTAATAAGAGTAATGTATATGTATACATATTTTAAAAATATGAAGAAAGACATGTGAACTGGATCAATTTCCACTACCCCCCAAGTTCTTTGGAGGCAATTGTTATAACCATTTCTGTTTTTAAATCATATCCTGGTTATTGCTATGACCTAAAGTCCTTGTCCTTCAGACTCAATTGATCAGTTTCGGATGTTATTTATTAACTTATTTAATGAATACAGATTTAACCCACATCAATGAAAACCTCAATTTTTTAAATAATTACATTACTATATATAGTCCTTCTGGTTGAGGCCTGCATGAGTTTACCTAGCATTCTTGAGCCTCTGTTTCTTATTCCTTCAACATTTGAAAGCCTCTCTTAACTTCCCCCACCATGTAGGGTGATGATATTTGATCCACTGTCCTCTGGAATTTTCTTCCTTTCACTCCCACTTCTTTAAACAATCCCCCACTTTTGCATTTTCAAACATTAGAACATTTCCGTTGTTCTTTTTTCACATCTTATATCACCATAGTTTCCCCAGGCTGTTATACATTCATTGCGAACTGGATTTTAATGGATGTGTAGCATTGAGTGTTAAGTCTCTCATAATTTCCTTAACCATACTATTTCCCTGTTGCCCTGCTGCTCAATTTTCCCTTCTGTTCTATCTGCAACAACTGTTCACTATAAATAACTATATCCTCAGCCGTTTAGCATGTGCTTTTTATATAACCATTTTAATTTTTTAATTTTTTAAAAATTTATTTCATTGAAATACAGTTGATTTACAATGTTGTGTTAATTTCTGCTGTACAGCAAAGTGATTCAGTTATACATACATATTATTTTTCATATCCTTTTTTCATTATGGTATATCACAGGATGTTATACCCTGTGCTATACAGTAAGACCTTGTTTTTTATCCATTCTATATATAATAGTTTGCATCTGCTAATCCCAAACTCCCAATCCATCCCCCACGCCCCCTGCCCCTTGGCAACCACAAGTCTGTTCTCTGTGACTCTATTTCTGTTTTGTAAATAAGTTCATTTGTGTTGTATTTTAGATTCCACATTGGTATTTCTTTCCCTGTCTGATAATCTCCAGGTCCATCCATGTCACTGCAAGTGGCATGATTTCATTCTTTTTAATGGCTGAGTAATATTTCATTGTGTATATATATACCACAGCTTCTTTATCCATTCATCTATTCAATCGACATTTAGGTTGTTTCCATGTCCTGGCTATTGTGAATAGTGCTGCTATGAACATAGGGATGCATGTATCTTTTAAAATTATTTTTAAGTCATCTTCTGTGCTGTGTCTAAGCTTGAATCTTCCTCCTATCCTCTGCACCAGCCAACTGCAAGCCACACCCACTGCAATCCCCTTCTGCCATATTCTGGACCGCAGCTTTCCCTAATTCGATCTCAGATCATAGATTTATGCCCGCTTGTTTGTCTCTAACTTCTAATCTTGTTTGCTCTTGACACTTTCTCTTCTCTTCAGTTATCAGTCAGTTCTCTTCTTTATTCCTTTACTTTCATTTCATTGCAGGGCTCAGACGAATCTATGGAGGAAAGGAGAGAGGGAGGGAGGGTTGATGTGCACTCGACTTTAGTCCAACCACCCTATCTGCTTAGGTTGTACTTCTGATGCCTGCTCTGATGGTCCATGGTGTCAGAACTTCGCTACTGCATTTCCCTGTGGTAGCAAAGATTTGTTTTGAGTTACAGAAATCTCATCTAGCCCACTGAATCAGTTAAATCCCTTCTTCCTTTTCCCTTCTTGTCTTGAGGTTATGGAATGGAAGATAGTACCTATGCAAGAAATATTCAGGCTTAGTTTTCTTTGAAATATAAGCAAGACAGGAAGTAAACTTTTTAAAAAGTAAGTTGAAAAAATTTCCAGTGGGATTAGTTTTATTGTTTAACTACAAAGGAACTTCTCATTTGAAAGGAGAAGGCTTCTCTGATTTCTTTGATGTGGGTAATGATTTTATGATTGGGGTAGATACTGTTGCCTCTCTCCCCTCATCCCCATTTATCTTGCTCATTCATACACCTCCTTTGCATCTCTCCTTCTTAGAGAAGCAGAGATTGGCGAATCAGTCTCAGTCATTCTTTTATTCATCTCATGGCAAAACAGTAACAGCACACACACACACAAACCCCCTAAGAGAAACCAGTGAGCCAAAAGCAGGATGGGAAACAAAATTGGCCAAGCATGAAAGAAAAGGAAACGAAAGAAACATGGTTGGTGTTGACCAACACTGAATATGATTGTCCAATTCAGGATAGTTGTGCAGTGAATCAGCAGATTCATTCAAGGGCTATGCCCAGAGTATCAACGACATGGGAGGCTTTCAGCCAAGGGCATAACCTGGAGATGCCGAAATGAAGAGAGCTCCCTCTCCAGGGAGGAGTTCTGACAAAGTCTTTGGAATTAGAGGGTTGAGCTGAGCATGATCAGAATGTCAGACACTTCATCAGTTATCTATGGCCACAGTAATGCTGAACAGTTATTACCCCAGAACCTCAGTTTGCAACAATAAACATTTATTTTGGGTCACAAACTTATGGGCCAGCTGGGCATTTTTGCCGGTTTGGGCTAGGCTCATCTGGGCTTACTCATACATTTGTGGTCAGCTAGTGGGTCAGTTGGGGACTGGCCAGTTGTGAATGACCTCAGTTGGGCAGACTCAGCTCTGTTCCACGTGGTCTCTCATGCTCTGTTGGGTTAGCCTGGCCTTGTTCATGATGACTGAGCAGGGTCCCAAGAGAAGGAACAGAAACTTGCAAGGCCTCTTGAAATCTAGATTTATAACTGGCATATGGCACTTCTGCTTTATTCTGTTGGCCAAAACAAGGTCCAAGGCCAACCCCAGAGTCAGAATGGGAAGAGACTTCAAAGTTAGTGGACAAAGGAAAAGGGTACAGGGAGGCTGCTAATCGGAGGCATCAAGCAATCTGCCACATGCCACAGCCTCTTGTACTGAATGTTGGACCTGGGGAAAGTTTACCAGGGCACAAAGGTCAGAAAATAAAATGGGAACAGTCATTATGAGAAGATCATCTTTTAAGAAGGGGAATTGGGTTGGAGCCCCCTGCAGGTTCCTCCTTTGGGACAAACTTGCCTCAGGAGCAGTCATCTGAGCCTTAAAGAGGTCCTTTCCATCTCAGGGAATCTAATCCAGTATGAATGAGCAGGGGCTGGACCTTCTTAATTTGAGGCACTTTCTAATTTCCTAGTAGGATTGGGGAAAGGGGACTTGAATGCTCCATGGGCACAGAGGAGACCCCACGTTCTCCCCTGGGCTTATGCAGTTTAGCTGGGGATTTTACAGACTCGGACATGCTCCTTGCCCACACTGTACTTAATTCAGGGAATTCGAGTGCTGATTCTCAAAAAGTATGGTCCTCAGACCAGCAGCATCAGCATCACCTGGCAACCTGGTAGAAATGCAGTTTCCTAATTGCAAGAGATTTCTGAATCAGAACCTCTGGAGGTGGGATCCAGGAGTCTATGTTTTAACAGCTCTCCAGGTGATTCTGATGCATGCTCAAGTTTGAGACAACTGAGTTAGACAACTGTATGTGGTTTTGACAGGTTTAAAAGAAAATAGCTAGATACAGTAAATATAGATTCACAACCTCCACTCATATTTGCAACTCAGATCATTAATGAGTCATTTTTTAGTGTAGGTATGTCCCATGTAATATTTGGGACATATTTATACATGGGACATACTTATACTAAAATATTATTTGTTATTGATCTGAAATCAAATTGAATTGGGTGTCCTATATTTTATCCGGCAACTCTAAAAAAAAAAGTAGAGAAAAATTGTTAGAGGGTTCAAAAAACAATCAACATCATTAGAATAGAAGCTTTAGAAAGCAAGGTTAAAGAAATTGACTTGGTGAACCCAGAGAGGAGGATACTGGTGGAGGGTTTTATTTAAAGGGGAGGCTGCTCAGCTGTTCTTCATGGCTGCTCGAATTAACCCAGAAGAGATTTCTCTTAGCAATAAATGAATAAATTTCTCTGTCAATAAATGACTTCACTGAGGGCTCTGAGTGATTTTGTGATTCTCCATGGAAGTCAAATGCATTTGGAAATTTCATGCGACCGTGATGCAGCCAGTCCTCCAACCTGTGTTTGTGAAGGAGCAACTTAGAGAGGCATGTGCCAACAGGGTGCAGGAGGAGATGATTTCTCAAGGTCCTTTATGGCTTCTCTTAAGACTGTTTGAAGAAACTAACACAATATTGTAAAGCAACTATACTCCAATAAAATGTTTAAAAAAGACTGTTTGAATTTACAGTTTTTGCTCCTTATTTTATTTTGAAAAGTTCGTAGTCTTTTGACTGATTTTTAAACGTGAGCTTATCTGGAATGTTGGTTTTTCAGAACATGGTTATGAAGGTGAGGCAGGAAAGCAGAGCTGTTAAAAAGATGCTTTAGAACCAGATACATGGGACTCAAATCCTAGCTCGCCCACTTCCTTGCTGTGCAGTCTTAGGCTGGTGTTTTTCCCCAGCTTTCTCATCTGTAAAATGGGAATTATTATTAATTGTTAATTAATTGACATTTCATGGGTTGTTGTAGGGCTTAATTGAGCTTATTTATGTAAAACATAAGAACTGTTCCTGGAACACTGTGAGCCCTCATTAAATGTTATTTTACATTATTAAAGACTTGACTCTCTCTATGGATCCTGGGTATTCAGAGGTTGTTTTAGCCAAAAGCTGGTGTTGAATGGTCAGTTCATTGTCATATATGGGAGAGGAGTTGTCCCTTGTGAGCAAAGTCTTGTCCCTCTAGGTGACCCCTGATCTTCAGGTGTTGGTTTTGGCTCTCAGGGGTGGTATTTGGCAGTATTACTTCATCTTAGTCATGAATCATTTCTTTTTCTTTACCCAGAGGAACTTTCCCATATCTTCCTGAAACCCTCCCACATCTTCCTGAAACCCTCCCAAGAGAATTAGGTTTCCTTTCCCATTGCAAATTGAATTCAATTAAAAAGCTGTAAAAGAATGCCATAGAATGTCATGGAGAACATAATGTTACATTTCCAAAATATTTTTGAGAAACTTGAACTCTAAATCACTTTAGTTCTGCTGGTAAGGATACAGAGTTAGTCATGGAAACATTTTAATCTGATGACTTGCTTTTATCAGAATTATGGATCCAATTGAGATTAGTTATTTTTACAGACTTAATTTTGGAGATGAAAATCAGCTGATCTCTTTCTTAACTCCTGATGAAAAAAAAAAAAAAAGGTAATACCACCAGCCTCTTAGATGATATAATTTTAGTCTACCTGTGGTTGAAGTGTCAGATGATAAATCCCAAGGCTCTGTTAGGAAAACAGTTTTGTCAGTCTACTCAGGATTCTACTGTACATACCTGATGATCAATAAAATGAGCGTCTAGAGTTAAACATCTTTTGTTGCTATTGTTTTGCTGAGAAGTTTAAATTTGTTCTTTAAAAGAAGTTCCGTTTTGAATTTGCAAAATAACATGCACTCAGTCTTGTAGTGCTCTAATTCTAGCAGTGAGTGATAGTTAGTATTTTTCTTTCAGTAAAGAAAATGTGTTATGGTACCAATATCAGTGGCTTAAAACATTAAGTCTTTATTGTTTTACGGGTGCAGTGGGCAGTTGTGAGGAAGTGGTCCAGGTTTGATTGACCTCAGCAGGGCTCACTCATATCTTGGCATTAGCTGGTGTCTGTCTAGTCAAGAATGGCCTTGCTCACACCTCTGGGAGTTTGCCAGCCATAGGCTGAGGATGGGTTGACTAGACCATGTGCCTGTCCTCATCAGGAAGGCTAGCCTAGGCCTGTTCATGGAGGAGAGGCAGGATTTCGAGAGAGAGAGAAACAGAGAGACTGGCGGTCAGCAAGGTCTCTTGAGACCTACACTAGGAACTGGCACAAGATCACTTCTGCTGCATTCTGTTGGCTTAAGGAAGTCCCAAGGTCAGTCCAGATGGAGGAAGTGAGGAAATTGACTCCTCCTCTTGGTGGGAGGGGCCAAAGAAACACATGACAAAGCATGCTGTGGTTGGCTGGAAATGGCCCCTGAAATCCATATCCTATCAGTGGAACCTATGATTGTTCCCTTATGTGGCAAGAGAGGTGATTAAAATAATTTGAGCGGAAGCATTATCCTGGATAAGTGGACGCTAAGTGCTTCCTTGTAAGAGAGAGGCAGAGGCAGCCTGAGAGAGACCCACAGAAGAGGAGAAACTGATGTGAAGATAGAGGCAGAGACTGGACTGATGCAGCCTCAAGCCAAGGAGTGCTTCACCAGCAGAAGTGGGCAGAGACAGAAATGGAATCTCCCTAGAGCCTCTGAAGGAAATGTGGCCGGGCCAATGCCTTGATTTCAGACTTTTGACCTCAACGGTGAGAGAATATATTTCTATTATGTTAAGTTACCTGGTTTGTGGTAGTTTTTCTATGGCAGACATGGGAAACTAATACAGGTGTGGATACAGGAGAGAACGAATTGAAGACATTTTTGTAATAACCCACATATACTTCTAAACTATATAATTCTGTATAGTGCTTTTTCACTTAAAGTAGCAAAACATTTCCCCAGGTTATTATAAAGTTGTTGAAAACAGTTTAAAATAATTACATGATACAATATGCATATATATGTATATATATAATACAATGCACAAATAATAACATGATAGTACACAATGTATATTAAGTTAGTCTAGCTAAACATTTCTTTGTTATTGGCAATTAAATTCTTTACGTTTTTCAGATGAAGCCATGTGCACAAGACAAGGGATCTATGCCACGCATCACCGTTCACTTTTTCTCTTGGTCCTTTCCTCCATTAGGCCCGTGGTATCTCTTGTTGGAATTACTAGAATCATCTCCTTGATGATCTTAACCTCGCTCCAGCCCACTTTACAAACTGCTCAACCAGATTAGTTTTCTAAAGAAAAATCTCAGTTCAAGTCGCCTCTGGCTAAAAGCTCTCGATGATGTTCGGTTTCAAATGTTAGTTCTTTAATCCAACACTTATTCCCTTGGGGTAAAGTTGTCTGTGCACAGTTATCTGTAGAGTCCTTTTTTCTGTGAGCCTCTGGGCTCCTTAAGAGCAGTATCGCTTTCTCTATCTTTCTACCCCCCCACATCACCTGCCATGGTGCTTTGAAGGTATGGTTTGCTCTGGTATCTGCTGCATGCATGAATAAATGAATTCAAAGGGAAAATACTTCTAACTGCCTTGTCTTTTCCTATATGATCCCAGTCATTCAATTTGACTGAATTTGAAATTGATTGGGTGAGTCAACTAGAATTCGGGAACTAGAATTGTTGTTCTAGCCTGGGGAGGGGTCTTAATATTTTTGTATCATGGACCCATTTAGCATCTGGAGAAGCCTGTGGATTTTTTTGCAGAAAGAAAGGTTATTAATGCATCAAATAAAATACATAAGATTACCAAGGAAATCAGTTATATTGCATTAGAGCTATCGAAGTATTATGAATTGTGCTATAGTAATGTGTTCATCTTTAATGGATAAACTAATATCTAGTTGTAGCCCTATTAGCTACTATAATTTCAAAGTGGTGGTGATGGTACACAGCATTTCAAGATCCTTTGGCAACCATAATGTGATATTAAAATATCTGTGGTTTCTATTGATGACAGAATCACAGATCCTACTAATACTATTGTGGTGTGTTGCCTATGCCCATAATTGAAGAAGAGTCTGGATTTTAATGAGAAGTTAGTGTAAATAAAGATGTAACTTTATTCCCATCTTAGTTCACAGACCACCCCATTCCCCCCAACCCTGGCCCTGAATTCGTTAGACCCCAGCTTGAGAGGGCCTGAAAGGCTTGTTCTAGGAAGACCTGTAAGACAAGTCTGTGTACCTCTGTTGTCATCCAGTGGGTGAGCCTGCATTAGGCATGTTAAAGTCGTTCATGCAAGTAGGTAGGCAAGAAATTTTAGAACATTTGTATGTCTACTGTAGCACCTAAGATCTTGTAGACACTGTATAAGCCCTTTTTGTATAATAATACAACCTTCCAGTGCAGATGCTCCCTCCTGTATGGTGAGAACAGAGGCATCCTTCAGCTTTAAAAGTGCCATCACCTTGTGGCCCAGGCCCCACACATGGACACCTTTCTGTTTCTAACCCTCCTGGGCAGTTGTTTAGTTGAAGCGAGTTGTTGGGTTGAATGTTTCCCTAATGGTACTGGATTGATAGGTTTGTACTTTGATATTTACTTGTCGAACTTACTCCCTCCATCTACTTCCAGAGGGTCTTGGGGGCAGCATGCGACCTGGAGCAAACTGCAAAACAGAGTGATTATGATAAACACTCCCCAGGGCCTCCTGGAGGGGCTGAGGTGACAGGTGCTCCAGGCACTAGGTGATCGGATTTCCAGTCCTGGCCAATACACTGTGGTCTGATTTCTGTGGGCCGAGAGAAACTAGGAAGCATGTTGTTAATGCAGCTTCTGTTTTCTCTCAATATAAATTATACAAAAATATTTTTTGTTCATTCCCTAAAAAAAAAATTAAAGTACCTCATAATACAATCCTTTGTTGTACAAGGCACTGGCTTACAGCAGCAAAGTATCAATATTTGTCTCTGTAGTCAAGCTGAATCAGTGCGGGGGTTCTTATAACACAGAACTGCAGGATTGTGGATGTTTCTAATTGTGTCAGCTACTTGTCAGCACTATTAATTATGAAAATAAGATGAATGCCTTTATTGAATATACATATTACCTCTATATCTCTATTCATGTCTGTATCTATATATGCATATACACACACAACGTGTATATAGGTATATACATATGTGTATGTATATACTGTGATTGTAGCTAATGTAGAATTATTTTTACTTGAATACTGGAGGTCTTCATGTGACTGACATTTACATTTGCATTGACATTTGAATTTTTCTATCTTCCAAACTACCTAAATTCTCTTGACCTTGAGGCTTTTTTTGACAATTACTTCTCCTTTTTAATTTTTTTTATTGAATTTTATTTTATTTATTTTTTTGTACAGCAGGTTCTTATTAGTCATCCATTTTATACACATCAGTGCATACATGTCAATCACAATCTCCCAAATCATCCCACCACTCCTACCCCCTGCCGCTTTCCCCCCTTGGTGTCCATACGTTTGTTCTCTACATCTGTGTCTCAATTCCTGCCCTGCAAACTGATTCATCTGTACCATTTTTCTAGGCTCTACATATATGTGTTAATATATGATATTTGTTTTTCTCTTTCTGACTTACTTCACTCTGTATGACAGTCTCTAGATCCATCCATGTCTCTACAAATGACCCAATTTCGTTCCTTTTTATGGCTAATATTCCACTGTATATATGTGCCACATCTTCTTTATTCATTTGTCAGTCGATGGGCATTTAGGCTGCTTCCATGACTTGGCTATTGTAAATAGGGCTGCAATGAACATTGGGGTGCATGTGTCTTTTTGAATTATGGTTTTCTCTGGGTATATGCCCAGTAGTGGGATTGCTGGGTAATATAGTAAGGCAATTTTTCATTTTTTAAGGAACGTCCATACTGTTCTGCATAGTGGCTATATCAATTTACATTCCCACCAACA
Organism: Mesoplodon densirostris; assembly: GCF_025265405.1. Classification (NCBI taxonomy): domain Eukaryota; kingdom Metazoa; phylum Chordata; class Mammalia; order Artiodactyla; family Ziphiidae; genus Mesoplodon; species Mesoplodon densirostris. The sequence continues at coordinate 75,926,941 of NC_082676.1, forward strand.
GTGCAAGAGGGTTCCCTTTTCTCCACACCCTCTCCAGCATTTGCTGTTTGTAGATTTTCTGATGATGCCCATTCTCACTGGTGTGAGGTGATACCTCATTGTAGTTTTGATTTGCATTTCTCTAATGATTAGTGATGTTGAGAAGCTTTTCATGTGCTTCTTCACCATCTGTATGTCTTCTTTGGAGAAATGTCTACTGCCCATTTTTGGACTGGGTTTTTTTTTTTTTTTAATATTGAACAGAATGAGCTGTTTATATATTTGGATATTAATCCTTTGTCCATTGATTCGTTTGCAAATATTTTCTCTCATCCTAAGGGTTGTCTTTTCATCTTGTTTATGGTTTCCTTTGCTGTGCAAAAGCTTTTAAGTTTCATTAGGTCCCATTTGTTTATTTTTGTTTTTATTTCCATTACTCTAGGAGGTGGATCAAAAAAGACCTTGCTGTGATGTATGTCAAAGAGTGTTCTTCCTATGTTTTTCTCTAAGAGTTTTATAGTGTCCAGTCTTACATTTAGGTCTCTAATGCATTTTGAGTTTATTTTTGTGTATGGTGTTAGGGAGTGTTCTAATTTCATTCTTTTACATGTAGCTGTCCAGTTTTCTCAGCACCACTTACTGAAGATACTGTCTTATCTCCATTGTATATCCTTGCCTCCTTTTTCATAGATTAGTTGACCATAGGTGCGAGGGTTTATCTCTGGGCTTTCTATCTTATCCATTGATCTATATTTCGGTTTTTGTGCCAGTACCATATTGTCCTGATTACTGTAACTTTTTAGTATAGTCTGAAGACAGGAAGTCTGATTCCTTCAGCTTCATTTTTTCCCCTCAAGACTGCTTTGGCTATTCGAGGTCTTTTGTGTCTCCATACAAATTTTAAGATTTTTTGTTCTAGTTCTGTAAAAAAAAAATGCCATTGGTAATTTAATAGGGATTGCATTGAATATGTAGATTGCTTTGGGTAGTATAGTCATTTTTACAATATTGATTCTTGCAATCCAAGAAAATGGTGTATCACTCCATCCGTTTGTATCATCTTTAATTTCTTTCATCAGTGTCTTATAGTTTTCTGCATACAGGTCTTTTGTCTCCCTAGGTAGGTTTATTCCTAGGTATTTTATTCTTTTTGTTGGAATGGTAAATGGGAGTGTTTCCTTAATTTCTCTTTCAGATTTTTCATCATTAGTATATAAGAATGAAAGAGATTTATGTGCATTAATTTTGTATCCTGCAACTTTACCAAATTCATTGATTAGCTATAGTAGTTTTGTGGTGGCATCTTTAGGATTCCCTACGTATAGCATCATGTCATCTGTAAACAGTGACAGTTTTACTTCTTTATCAATTTGGATTCCTTTTATATCTTTTTATTCTGATTGCTGTGTCTAGGGCTTCCAAAACTATGTTGAATAATAGTGGTGAGAGTGGACATCCTTGTCTTGTTCCTGATCTTAGAGGAAATGCTTTCAGTTTTTCACCATTGAGAATGATGTTTGCTGTGGGTTTTTCATATATGACCTTTATTATGTTGAAGCAGGTTCCCTTTATGCCCACTTTCTGGAGAGTTTTTATCATAAATAGGTGTTGACTGTTATCAAAAGCTTTTTCTGCATCTATTGAGGTAATCATATGGTTTTTATTATTCAGTTTGTTGATATGGTGTATCACATTGATTGATTTGCATATATTGAAGAATCCTTGCATCCCTGGGATAAATCCCACTTGATCATGGTGTATGATCCTTTTAATGTGTTGTTGGATTCTGTTTGCTAGTATTTCATTGAGGATTTTTGCATCTATATTCAACAGTGATATTGGTCTGTAGTTTTCTTTTTTTGTAGTATCTTTGTCTGGTTTTGGTATCAGGATGATGGTGGCCTCATAGAATGAGTTTGGGAGTGTTCCTTCCTCTGCACTTTTTTGGAAGAGTTTGAGAAGGATGGGTGTTAGCTCTTCTCTAAATGTTTGATAGAATTCACCTGTGAAGCCATCTGGTCCTGGACTTTTGTTTGTTGGAAGATTTTTAATCACAGTTGTAATTTCATTACTTGTGATTGGTCTGTTCATATTTTCTATTTCTTCCTGGTTCAGTCTTGGAAGGTTATACCTTTCTAAGAATTTGTCCATTTCCTTCAGGTTGTCCATTTTATTGGCATAGAGTTGCTTGTATTAGTCTCTTAGGATGCTTTGTGTTTCTGCAGTGTCTGTTGTTAACTCCCCTTTTCCATTTCTAATTTTATTGATTTGAGTCCTCTCCGTCTTTTTCTTAATGAGTCTGGCTAATGGTTTATCAATTTTATTTATCTTCTCTAAGAACCAGCTTTTAGTTTTATTGATCTTTGCTATTGTTTCTTTTTTTCTATTTCCTGTATTTCTGCTCTGATCTTTATGATTTCTTTCCTTCTGCTAAATTCAGTTTTTGTTTGTTCTTCTTTCTCTAGTTCCTTTTGGTGTAAGGTTAGATTTTTTTTTTATTTGAGATTTTTCTTTCTTCTTGAGGTGGCCTTGTATAGCTATAAACTTCCCTCTTAGAACTGCTTTTGTTGCATCCCACAGGCTTTGGATCATCGTGTTTTCATTGTCATTTGTCTCTAGGTATTTTTTATTTCCTTTTTTATTTCTTCAGTGATCTCTTGGTTACTTAGTAATGTATTGTTTAGCCTCCATGTGTTTGTGGCTTTTACATTTCTTTCCCTGTAATTCATTTCTAATCTCATAGCTTTGTGGTCAGAAAAGATGCTTGATATGATTTCAATGTTGTTAAATTTACTGGAGCTTGATTTGTGACTCACGATGTGATCTATCCTGGAGAATGTTCCGTGTGCACTTGAGAAGAAAGTGTAATCTGCTCTTTTTGGATGGAATGTCCTATAAATATCAATTAAATCTACCTGGTCTGTTGTGTCATTTAAAGCTTGTGTTTCTGTATTAATTTTCTCTTTGGATGATATGTCCATTGGTGTAAGTGAGTTATTAAAGTCCCCCATTATTATTGTGTTTCTGTCGATTTCCCCTTTTTAGCTGTTAGCAGTTGCCTTATGTATTGAGGTGCTCCTATGCTGGGTACGTACATATTTATAATTGTTATATCTTCTTCTTGGATTGATCCCTTGATCATTATGTAGTGTCCTTCTTTGTCTCTTGTAACATTGCATTTTTTTTAATTAATTTATTTATTTTTTGCTGTGTTGGGTCTTCGTTTCCATGAGAGGGCTTTCTCTAGTTGCGGCAAGTGGGGGCCACTCTTCATCATGGTGCGCTGGCCTCTCACTATCGCGCCCTCTCTTGTTGCAGAGCACAGGCTCCAGACGCTCAGACTCAGTAGTTGTGGCTCACGGGCCCAGTCACTCTGCAGCATGTGGGATCCTCCCAGACCAGGGCTCGAACCCGTGTCCCCTGCATTAGCAGGCAGACTGTCAACCACTGTGCCACCAGGGAAGCCCAACATTGCATTTTAAAGTCTATTTTATCTGATATGTGTACTGCTGCTCCAGTTTTCCTTTGATTTCCATTTGCATGTAATATCTTTTTCCATCCCCTCACTTTCAGTCTCTATATGTCCCTAGGTCTGAAGTGGGTCTCTTGTAGACAGCATATATATGGGTCCTGTTTTTGTATGCATTCAGCAAGCCTCTCCCTTTTTCTTGGAGCATTTAATCCATTCACGTTTAAGGTAATTATTGATATGTATGTTTCTATTACCATTTTCTTAATTGTTTTGGGTTTGTTTTTGTAGGTCCTTTTCTTCTCTTGTTTTTTCCACTTAGAGAAGTTCCTTCAGCATTTGTTGTAGAGCTGGTTTGGTGGTGCTGAATTCTCTTAGCTTTTGCTTGTCTGTAAAGCTTTTGATTTCTCCATCGAATCTGAATGAGATCCTTGTCAGGTAGATTAATTTTGGTTGTAGCTTCTTCCCTTTCATCACTTTAAGTATATCATGCCACTCCCTTCTGGCTTGCAGAGTTTCTGCTGAGAAATTAGCTGTTAACCTTATGGGAGTTCCCTTGTATGTTATTTGTCACTTTTCCCTTGCTGCTTTCAATAATTTTTTTTGTCTTTAATTTTTGCCAATTTGATTACTATGTGTCCTGGTATATTTCTCCTTGGGTTTATCCTGTATGGGACTCTCTGCACTTCCTGGACATGGGTGGCTATTTCCTTTCCCATGTTAGGGAAGTTTTCAATTATAACCTCTTCAAATAAATAAATTCAAAGATGGAGGGTCTTATTTTGATTTGCAACCTTTAGTATTTGCAAATACTAAAGGAGTATTTAGGGACCAGGGTCCTGTTTCCTCATGGTGGTAAAATGGCTGCCAACTCTATGCATTTTATCCTCTCTTAGCTGCATTGAAATACAGCTAGAGGGGGCTTCTCTGGTGGCACAGTGGTTGAGAGTCCACCTGCCGATGCAGGAGACACAGGTTCGCGCCCCGGTCCGGGAAGATCCCACATGCCGTGGAGCGGCTAGGCCCATGAGCCATGGCCGCTGAGTCTGTGCGTCTGGAGCTTGTGCTCCACAATGGGAGAGGCCACAACAGTGAGAGGCCTGTGTACTGAAAAAAAAAAAAAGCTAGAAGGAGACAGGGGCAAAGTAGGCATGGAAGGAGGCAGGGACAAAGGACTTTTTCTTATGTGGATTTTTTTGCTTGCACAATCTCAGTTCCCTGACCAGAGACTGAACCCAGTCCATGTCAGTGAAAGCGCTGAATCCTAACCACTAGACCACCAGGGAACTCCCAGCCTTTCTTTTTTTTTATTAAGAAATAATTTCTTTCTCAGGAGGCCTGCTACAGCTTCCCCTTGGTTCCCATCATCTAGTTTTCTGTCAGATATTCATGCATTAGATCAATTACTGACAACATGAAACAGGAAAGCATCATTTGCCTTTTTTCTTGACCAGTGCTGTCCAAAAATAATATAAAGCTAGCTATATATATAAGTTAAGATTTTCTAGTAGCCACATTTTTAAAAAAAGAAAAAAAAACAGGTAAAATTAATTTTAATAATGTTTTATTTAATGCAGTATATCTAGACCATTATCATTTCAACATGTAAGCAATATAAAAAAATTGCCAATGAGATATTTTATTTTCTTTATTTCATACTAAATCTTTGAAATCGAGTCCATATTTTATGCTTATACTACATTTCAATTCAGATGCTAAATTTTCATTAGAGATGTTTGATCTGTATTTAGATATCAATTGAAAAGGTGTTCACCAAATTGCTCCATGCATAATTAAATATTTTCCAATAATCAAATCATGTTTCAGATTTTAAATTTAATTTAATTTAAATTAAATGAAAAATTTGGGTCCTCAGTCACATCAGTCACGTTTCAAGTGGCTGGTTGCTGTTGTATTGGAAAAGGCAGGACTAGGCCCTCACTACTCAAAACATGGCCCAGGGACCAGCAGTGACAGCATTTTCTGAGAGCTTGTTAGAACTGCTAAATCTTGGGTCCCACCCTGGATCTATTCAGTCAAAATCTATATTTTAATTTAATTTAATGCACATTAAAGCTTAAGCTGTACTCAACTTTGGCTAGGATTTAAAATGATTGGGAACTTTAGAAAATACTGTTGCTTACATCCACCCGAGAACCTTGGAATCAGACTTTCTATCGGGTCCAGACATCAATATTTTATTGAAGCTTTCCAGGTTATTCCAATATTCAGCCAAGTGTGAGAACTGCTGGTCTAGACCAATCCTGATTCGTCCCCTCAATTCAGACACATTGCAACCCCAGCACTATGGTAGTGGTAGTTCTTAAGTAACCAAGAGTGGTTTCCATATTTGCTTCCCTTGTTCTGTGGATATTTTCTGTAGGAATCCGTGTCTGGCTGGTATCTGCTATACTTGCTTGGGTCACACTCTCTTGGTCTCTTTTCTCCATTCAATCTGGCTAACTCTTTCCTCTGTTTCCCAGTCAACAGTTTCACCATAGCTTACCTTCTTTATTCTCCCAGGTAGCTGACACGTTAGGCTGTGCTGATCCATATTCAAACCCGATCTGGAAGCCCATCAAGGGCTGCCTTTTCTTCCAACTCCTCACCTCTGCTTCAGCCCTAGTGAAGATGCATCTTGCTTCTTTGTTGTTGTGTTATTCATTGCCTCTGCCTCAGTGTTTCATCCACAGTGTCCTTTTCTTAGTTCTTACACTTCCCACCTTATACATTTCCAGAATTAATTTCCTTTAGGTGCTCATAATTCTGCCTTTGTTTCGTTGATTATATTTTGCCTTCTTGTTGATGATGAGCTCCAATGAGGTGGGTATGAAGTCTACTCATTTAAAGCAGCTCTGAATCTATGAGCTCTAACTGAGATGTGATTTTTATGACCATATTTGGGTACCTTGTAATCTGCTCATGTACCCTTCATCTGGGTTCCTGGAGACTCAAAGTGTACACAGACCTCAAAACATAGGCTTGCATATTTACATGCCTCCATTGCAAACTATACCACCTGAGCTTCTCTTCTGAGGAGGGAACTTTAGCAGCGCAGACTTGGAAAAAAATAGGTGCTTCTCTACTAGGAACCTTCACCTGGGAGGCTCTCATTAGTACAGACAACGCCACTTTAAAACAAAAGTGTATTCAGTTTGCCCAGCTCTAAGGGGCACTGTCGTGGTCATGTGGACTCATGAACAAAGGGGCTGATTGACAGCCTTTTGAAATCTAACCCGTTTCTTGGTAGAAGGGCTTCTGTACAGGATACATTTCCACAATGAGTAATTGCTGTCAAATCTAACAAAAGGACTTCTCTAAAATGTAGGCCATGTAACATTTAGGCTATGTAATAAAACAGCTATGTATTAGGTAGTATTTATTTATTTACATATTAAGAGAATCCTATCAGCTTCTGGAAATTATTATTAAAGTATAAATGTTTTTATTCGAGATTGTGTAAACAAGTATGTGAAGACTGAGCACTTGGAGAAATATAGGAGTTAAGCAATACTAGCAATTCTTACTCTTACGTTTGAAAGTAAATCAGTATTTTAACTGTGTGAACTCCATGATTTAAAAAGTCTTAGTTTAGAAAAATCTGATTTTTGAAATTTAAAATTGTAAGTTATATCAAAAATATTATAAGTCATGTAAAAATCTATCACATTTATATGTTTTTTCTAATATTTATATTGCATAAAAAATTAATATGATAAAGTCCCCATAACATTTTTGAATAATCATTAGAAGTGAACTATTCAAAGAAGCTCCCTAAGAAATATGGTCCATATGGCTCAAATTATGCATAGAACAGCAAAATATTAAAAGTATAATTTTAGCTTCCTTGTATTAGAATTAAGAAATATCATGAGGAACCCCAGACATTTTGGAGGACTGGAAAAACTTTGACTTTTCTGCAATCAAACACTCTGTTCAATAAAAGAGGAAAAGCTAACAATTAAATACACATTATATCTAGTAAAATACACTTTTATGCCAGCATATATAATGAAGTATATCCAATTTGCCCAATAATATATGTAACACATGGGTGTGTTGTGTCTTGCATTGTTCATAGCACTTTGACAAATAATCTTACCATCCTCTGTGGCCCTGGGCAGAGTCAGTAACATTTTGGTTCCATTCCACAGATTTGAAAATAGAGACTCAGAGAAGAACAATATATACCCCAAATCAGCAGAATGTAAGATTAGAAATCATTCATCTTGCTCAACAGCTGGTGTTCTTTTCACTGTAGTATGCTGCCTCTTTATTTCTTAGGGCTCTCAGACAATAGAACTTTTTAAGCTTTCTGGGCTATGAGACGTTAAAGGACTGGCCAGCGAGCTGACTGCTCCATGGTGGATTATATCAGCCTGACAGATTGCTCCTATCTCCTGACAGAACCTCAGTCCCTTTTTCCATAATTCTGAAAGCATTAAAGCTTTGAAATTTAGTTTTCCCATAAGTTTGGCATAAATTTAGTGACAAAATTATGCCCAAACCAACAGGAGGTTATATATAGTCTTTATTTATCCCACTTTGGGTGAAGAGCTCTAGGTTTCACTGCATAAATATTGGTGTATTTTCTAGGGATCCACAAACTTTTTCTCTAAAGATCTAGATGGTAAATATTTTAGGCTTTGTGGATCATACTCTTTGGCAACTACTCAACTCTGCCATTGTGACTAGCACAAAAGCAGCCAGAGGCAGTATGTAAATGAAGGCATGGCTGTGTTCCAATAAAACTTACTTTACAAAAATAGGGGGCAGGTTGGACTTTGACCACTGGACTTAAGGGTGATGGCTAGATTTGATGGGACTATTGCATAGTGTATTATATTTGCACCATATTACCTTTCTGACATTGAAACATATCAGACCCCAAAGGATTTTGGTAAGGGGCCATGGGCCTCTATCTAAGATTTAAAGGAAATATTACAGAAGAGAAAGTCATCTCTATTTTGGTCAAGCACTAAAGTCTTCGTATACACATGACTGGAGGGCCAACTAAAGTTCAGGTATTGCCAGTGTCAAGAATGAGTGTTGTGAACCAGAAAGTATTTAAACACATAGGTTCATATTTGCCCACATAACAGTAAGTTCAGTGGTAGGTAGTACAGGGCTGGTTCAAGCTAAGTGGTTCCCTCAGAAATCCAGCCTCTCTCCATATTAATTCTCTACCATCCTTAGTTGATAAACCTTCATCCTGATGATCATTGCCTCATGGTTGCAAAATGGGTGTTGTACCTCCAGGTGCCACATACACACTCCCAGCAGAAAGCAAAAAAAGGAAGTGGGGAACATTGTATCTATATTAGAAAAGCAGAAACTTATCCCCAAATCTCAACATTTAGTCTATCACTGGACTAAACAGGGTCACGAAGCTACCACTAATTGTAAGGAAGCCTCTGGAAGCAAGTATTTTTAGTTGGGTTCGTTTTCATTACCCACTGAAATAGGGAGAAAAGGTATTGGGTGGACAAGTTGCACCATCTGCTGAGGCATCTGTTCTTGTTTTGGTAGCTGTTACATTTCATTACAGATATTTAACATTTTATAGTCTTCTCTCCTGGGCAACATATCTTTTTAAGTATCACCAGTGTTAGCAGTGTTTTCCATCTGAGCTGGAAAATTAAATAACATGATTCACATTTTTAAAATGTAAATGTTGTGTAATATGAATGGATAATCACTTGAGAATGGATTTTTCAGAAATAAACTTTCCTGAGGATTTTAGTGTTGGAGGATTTTGTTTAGATGGGACCCTTAGTATGTGTGTTTGCAAGGTTTGAGGAAAGACTGAGGTTGAAATCAGTGGAAGGCAGCTTACACATTCAGCCTCGTAAGCAAGTCTTTGTTCTCATGGGGGACGATTGCACAGTAGAGCAGGATTTCATGGCATAGCACGGTGAACTCAGAGAGCTTTAAGATAGAACAGTCACTCAGTAACTTTCTTAACTATGGCTCTGCTACAAGTCTGAGAGAAAAGCAATTAGATAGGCACACAGAGACCATTTTAGTTTTTACTTGTGTGTCTTGGGATCTTTTTTTTTAACATCTTTATTGGAGTATAATTGCTTTACAATGTTGTGTTAGTTTCTGCTGTTACAAAGTGTATCAGCTATATGTATACATATGCCCCTGTATCCCTTCCCTCTTGAGTCTCCCTCCCCCCTTCCCTATCCCACCCCTCTATGTGGTCACAGAGCACTGAGCTGATTTCCCTGTGCTATGCAGCTGCTTCCCACTAGCTATCTGTTTTACATTTGGTAGTGTATATATGTCAATGTTACTCTCTCACTTCGTCCCAGCTTACCCTTCCCGCTCCCCATGTCCTCAAGTCCATTCTCTACATCTTTGTCTTTATTCCTGTCCTGACCCTAGGTTCATCAAAACCATTTTTTTTTTTTAGATTCCATATATATGTGTTAGCATATGGTATTTATTTTTCTCTTTCTGACTTACCACTACTGGACCTATACCCTGAGAAAAAAGAGTCATGTACCACAGTGTTCACTGCAGCATTATTTACAATAGCCAGGACATGGAAGCAACATAAGTGTCCATCCACAGATGAATGGATAAAGAAGATGTGGTGCATATATACCATGGAATATTACTCAGCCATAAAAATAAACGAAACTGAGTTATTTGTAGTGAGGTGGATGGACCTAGAGTCTGTCATACAGAGTGTCTTAGGATCTTTACCCTCCTGTCTGAGGTGGTATTTATTGTCTTTCTGGACACAGGGCACTTACTTGTTGTTTTTTGTTTTTTTGGCTTTTTTGGGGGGGGCATAAGCTACTGTAATAAGAAAGGATAGAGGTACCCACACAATTCCAAATGTCTCTTTGCTTTAGCAGGCTATCCTAAAATGGTACAAGTGGGAATAGCATGAAAATAGATAGATTCATTTATTGATTTGTTTAGACCTTAAATGTAAGTGAAATTAGTTTTTATTCAACTAAGTTTTGTAACACTGAATTAATTCTAGAATCTGTTTCAATGTAGCCATTATGACTAAGTCATAACAATGATCTTTGATCTGTCAGATAAAGCCTAATTTTGAAATAAGGCCCATCAGACCCTCATCTGCCATACTTTTGAAAACTGCAGCAAGAAAATCCAGTTTTTAACCCAAATAGTTCATGGTTCTTAGGGAATCCAGAATTAAGTGACCACCAAGAACTATTTCAGAAGTGACCAGAAATGGAATGGTCTGCATTTTGATGAGGAGAAACGAAGAAGAAGCCATGTTGGTAATGATTTGAATCTGGATTACTCTGTGGCATCCAGATCATTCATTAACATGGTCAAACAAACTAGAATCAGCAGATACTGATGAAAAACAGACAGCTAAAAGAGAAGGATCAATGTGAACAAACCTATCAACTGACCCAGAAGAAACAGAAATAAATGAGAAGAGATAAATCCTTAAAATAATTCCAAATTTTATCATCAGGGAGAGTTAAGAACAGACTCCTATGGAAGAGGAGTAGTTCCAGACCAAAAAGGGATTCTTGGAAATTAAAGTGTAATTGTTGACTTAAAAAAATAATAGTATAGTGAAAAGATGAAGAAATTTTCCAGAAAAATGGAGCAAAATAACAAAGAGTTGGAAAATATGAGTGAAAAGATGAGACATGATAGTGGTCCTACATTTTCTTATAGAGGGTCTGGAAAGAGAAAATTGAAAAAAAATTGGAGGAAATAAAAGATACATTCACACACACATTTTTAACTTTTCCAAATCTTCAGACAACAAAGGCTCTCTGAGTGCAAAGTAGGTTGAATAAGCATATGAGTGGATCGGTAATTAAACACATTTTCCTGATATTTCAGAACACCAAGGAGCAGGAGAGGATGCTAAAAGATTCCAGAAATGAGAGTGGGATAGGGAATTGACCACAGAGATGATTTCTAGAGGACAAGAGAATGATACCTTCTTGGTTTGGTAGGAATTTTGATTCTGTTCCCAACAAACTACAAATTCAGTATGAAGGGAAAATAAAAGCATTTTAAGACAAGTAAGAACTAAAACATTAGCTCATCCCCAGGCCATTCCTAAAAGAATTAATGCAGCAAAATAAAAGAGAGAAATGTGGGTTCCAAGGATAGGTGGATAAACTAAACTAATACAAAAAACAAGAAACCCCAAGACAGTAGCTCTTCGGCAAATTTTTAAAAGAAAAAAAAAAAAAAAAGCTGTCAAAAGCAGAATAGGATTTTTAGGGAGCTCTAAAATCCTAAAAGCAAGTGAAATTTCTATAAGAGAAAGTGTGATAAAACTGCATGTTCTGGGCTTCCCAGGTGGCGCAGTGGTTGAGAGTCCGCCTACCGATGCAGGGGACACGGGTTCATGCCCTGGTCCGGGAGGATCCCACATGCCGTGCAGCAGCTGGGCCCGTGAGCCATGGCTGCTGAGCCTGCGCGTCCAGAGCCTGTGCTCTGCAACAGGAGAGACCACAACAGTGAGAGGCCCACGTACCACAAACAAACAAACAACAACAAAACAGCAACAACAACAAAAAAAACCCTGCATATTCTCAGTTAACGAAGTATTTAAGTCGGGCCCTTCTCGACTCAGTTTTCTTTGTTCTGGTTCTTGGAGCAGCACCGGTGAGAGCAGTGTTGTATGGCCTTCTCTTCCTTCACATGTACAATTTGTTTCTGCAGAGTGTAGTTACCATGTAATTTTCATATTGTAAATGCTGTTCATTTTGCAATTTACAAACATCACTGTGTAAAAATGTTATAGTACAGATCATGGTATAAATGATAAAACAATGACAATGTGAGAGTAGTAGTTTGCTAGAGAAAATTTGGGAGGTGGAAAGGGGAAGAATATGAAAGGAGACGGAGGGACACTAATCCCTCATTTTACAGATAGAGTGAGATAACACTGCCTCAATTTGGTGAGTTAAGAAGAGAGGTTTAAACTGTCTACAGATCAATTGAAAAGCAAAATATTATATACTATTAGCAGTGGTGAAGGGAAGGAAAAAGAGGGAATGGCATACTGTGGAGTCAAATGATAATTTTTAAGTTGACAAATCAAGAAATAGGGGTTTGAGCATATTATCTGGAGGTACACTTTCCAATTCAGTAGCTACTGGCCAGGCAGGGTTATTGAGCCATTGAAATGTGGCTCATCCAAATTGAGATGTGCCCTAAGGAAAATACACATCAGATTCCCAAGGCTTTGTATGAAAAAATGAATGTTAAAATACCTGAGTCATTTTTAATATTGAATAATGTTGAACTGATAGTATTTTCAGTCTATTTAAATAATATATTGCTAAAATTAATTTTACCATTTTCTTCTTTTTGTTTTTAATGTAAGTATTACTAGAAAGTTTCAAATTACATATGTGGTTTGCTAGAGTTCTATTGAATAGTCCTGCCTCTAGAGAAGTATAGAGGTAGACTAGAGGAGTTGAAATCAGAAATGATCAATTTATTTGTACCACTGTGGGAGTGGACTGGTGTGATGGGAAAGGAAGCCTTTTTGTCTTATACTTTTGTATCTTTTAGAAAATTATTTTTATTAAATATTGAGCAGTTTCAAAATGATATTTGTAAAATATATGAAAAGCATGAGGAAGAACGAGATAATAAATATTCTTAATCACCACCCAGTTTAAGGAAACAAAGAAGCAAAAACAACCCACCATTTACATTGAAGACATTTCTCCCTCCCACCCCAAGCTCCTGGACTGTTTTAATTTTTATTATTGTCATTATAATAAAAATAACCATATGCCTTTCAAGAAAGTTTTTAAGTAGAGGATATCTTTTTTTTTTTTTTTTTACAGTCCAGTTCTTTTATTTTCTTTACATCCATCATACCATGAATTCATAGGGATTGGGCTCCAACAATTCAGGTTCCTTTCCATTGGTTCTCACGAAGTGTGCTTCTCTGGGTGGGGCAGGCTGGCGCTTCAGTTGAACCCAAGTACCTTTCTCTTTGTCTTCCTTCTTTTTCTGATCATTTTCCTTCACACGTTTCAGGAATCTATCTCAGCTCTTAGAGTGCTTAATATGCTTCATACACACGTTAATTCTCTTGGCAAGAATATTGCCCTTAACTTGTTTGTTTACAATGATGCCAACAGCATGCTGGGTAACATTGTAGACTCTCCCAGTTTTGCCGTGGTAACATTTGTGGGGCATTCCTTTTTGAACAGTGCCCATTCCCTTGATATCTACAATATCAGTTTTCTTGTAGATTTGCATATATGTGTCCAAAGGAACAGCTCCATATTCTCTAAAAGGCCTAGAGAACATGCAGTGGATGCCCCTCTTCTTTCCCTTTGTGTTGGTCATTTTGGCGAATTACTGGAAGATGGCAGTTCCGGCCAAAAGGCAGGATATCTTGTATAGTTTTTTTGTTTGTTTGTTTGGGTAATTTGGCAGTATTAAATTTTTAAATGGCTATGCTATTGGAATTAGTTGTTCCCTTTGAGAAATGTGTTTTATGTGTTCCAAAAAATGCAAACTGCAAAGAAGTGTGTAAAACTTGATGTCATTTTAATTTTTCTTAAAAACATGTATGTTTGTATATCTACTTTATAACTATGTGTGTACACATACATATACATGTATATGCTGCCATACACAGAGACATGACATATGTATGTGTACACACAAACGTATGCATAGTCAGTACCTGGTAACATTGCTTATCGCTCATAAGTCTGATTGGAAGGGTATTTTCTTGTTTTATACATTTTCAAAGGCAGATGATCATGCAATTATAATTTTATTTACTTAGTGGTGATCATTTTCTGTATTTTTCCACATGAAAATACTTGAAGAAATAAAATATTTAAATATGTTTGAACAGTTAGGGCTTTTTTAGAAGAGAACACATTGCCTTAGAAGGTAGGAAGCAACATATTTTGAGTTAAAAAAAAAAGGTTAAGTTACACAAAAAAGTATTAAAGCCATCATTTTTCTTCTCCCCCACCCCAAGTGTATTAGTCCAAGAGACAGGTGTTATCACTTTCAAACCAACCCTAAGGTTGATTCCTTATCTCATCCTTTCAGTCTAAGGCACTTGGAAAGAATATAGCAGTCTTCCTTCAGTGCTTCCTTTCTGACACAAAATTTAAGAAGCCTGTCAGAAAATCACATTAATGTAGTGAACTGTACTTCCCGCAGGACAGTCAAAACAAAGGAGATGCATGAATCACTTTAATTTGCTGAATGTAGGCCATGATATATAGGTAATGTTTACTTTTTCTCTAATTATACGTGTTCATGAGCACTGAAAAGAATCTTTTTTGAGGGGTAGGGGGCAGAGCGCCACGCAGCTTGTGTGATCTTAGTTCCCCAACCAGGGATTGAACCTAGGCCACCGCAGTGAAAGTGCCGAGTCCTAACCACTGCACTGCCAGGGAATTCCCTGAAAAGATCTTTTTTACTTCATAAAATTACAAAGAAGGAATGAACTATTTACTTCAATCCTATCATTCAGACATAACCACTAATAATATTTTGTTATATTTATTTCTAGTATCTCCAGACATAAACATAAACTATACTTTGAAACTTTGGACATATCATGTGTATGTCTTCGTTTTTTTTCCTCAAAACCATTATATCTGGAGTGTTTTTTCATGGCATTGAATATTCTTCATAGGCATAGTTTTAATAACTTTGGAATAGATCATTTTAGAGAAATCAATGAAAAATATATTATGAGTTTAAATTGGAAATGAATATATTGCATTTTTATTGGGGTTGGGATTGAACATATTTGTTCTTCTAAGGGAGTTTTAGTATACAATTGATACCATAAGTGAAAAGATAATGAAATGTTGACCTTGTCATAATCAATAGCAATTTTCTTAGCTGTATTAGGTGAATGGAAGTCTTTATGGATGTGGAAGACATGTCCAAAGACACATCTTGAATGAAAACAGATGGTTGTACACTTTTGTACCCACCAATAGATGAAAAGGCGGAAACTTCACTAATGCAGAGTGGCGTGGAGCTGTAACCATGCATCTCAGGATAAAAGTGAATCTAGATTCTGTTCTTATCTCAAGGAGGGAGAAGGTTAGAGGCTTATCTTTGCTGGGCTGTTTACCCCTAAGGGATGACTCATTTGGCATAAGCTAGCCTTGTCAAGGTGAATTCCACCAGTACCAAGTCTAATACATATCATGAAAGATGGGATGTGTTGGTGGTTATGGAAAGGGGTGTGTGTGTGGAATTATATCTTCTGAGGTCAAGTGGATGAATGGGGTTGGATGGGTGGGGGAAGGAATTGTCTTTAGGATAGGTAGGAATCCAGGAGCTGGTACCACCTGAGGAGAACCACTGGGTTTTTATTTTAAGTGGAAGATCAGAGACATTTACAAGGATTATAATAAGGAAGAGTGTGATAAGGCAAGATGGGAGGATCAAACAGGTAATCAGGTGAATGAGAGAGTGGAGAGAAGAACTCATAAAAATCATAGCTCCCACCTCCCGGATGCCTTCTGTGGGCCAGCCACCTGTCTCCTGTGGGTGGAATGCGAGTCACCTGCTTAGGGGTGGAGTGCTGAAAGAATAGGCCGGGTTCCTTTTTACTTAGCATGCAAGGATAATAACGTTGAAGGAAATGGGAAGGAAGGACATAGACTGAAGTAAACAGAGCCTTAATTATTAAAAGAGTTTGAAGAGTTGACATTGACCGACATTTCAAGAGGAATTAAAGGCTCCTTTTAAATGATGCACAGAAGGTCATAGGATTGTTCACAGGTAGCCCCAGGAAGTTGCCCACCACTACTGGATATGGACGTGAACTCTTTATTCCTCTAAGATCCTGACCTCTGGGACAGGCAGTGTATTCTCTGATGAAAAGTAAAACTACCTTCTCTTTGCATTAGGATTTGTAGGCTCCCTCTCAAGCTAGTTTAAGCAAGAAAAAGGGGAATTTATCAAAAGGATACAGGGCTGTTTCCAGGGATCCCACAGTAAGAAAGGAAGAATCTGAAAATAGGAACTAAAAACCTTTCAAGAATCCAGGCGGCAATTGATTTTCAGGTGCTCTCTCATCTCTGCTCCCCCAGTGCTATTTTTCTCTGTCCCCGTTTCTCTTTCCACGTGAGGTACAATGACGGTTCCAGAGGTTTACATCCCCTGGTTCAAGCAACTCATGACTGGCCCTCGGAAGTCTGACCCCGAATTTTCAAGAGAGGAAGAAGCTGATTGGCTCAGCTCGAGCACATGTATGTCCATCCTTGGTCCAATTAGCTCTGGCCAGTGGTAAGGCCCTAGAACAAATATGGGTGCCATTGATATGCCATGGAAATGGGTCAGATAATAATTCTCAAAGAAGTTGTGGGCTCGATGGGCTCTCCAAAATTGACTACCACTGACACCTTAGTAGATGTGGGGCAGGGGACATAGCCTTTCACCATCACTGTGTTTTCTTTTCCACCAAAAATGATATCTAGCTCCTTGCACTTGAATATGTGGTCCATGAACCTGCAGCATTAGCATTGCATGGGAACTTAGAAATGCAGACTCTTAGGCCCTACCCCAGAGCTACTGAATCAGGATCTGACAGTTCACGAGATCTCCCAACAATTGTAGGACATAAATATTTGAGAAATGCTGATTAGACAGAGGGGCAAATTAGGAACCACAGATTAGGGCTGTTAAAAAGGACTTCTTCCAGAGAGGGGTGGCGGCCAAATTGTTCTGTCTGAACTTCAGCTGAGAGCCTTCCCCTGCCCTCACCCAAGCTTCCTTTTGAGTGCATTTCTGCTGCAAATTCAGAGTTCAGGATGAGGATGGAGAGAGATGCCGGTGTCTGATGTGGGAACCATAGTGTATGCAGTCCTGTTTTGGCACTGAGGGGTGATCTGTGGGGTGAACAAAGGAAAGAGAAAATCAATAAAGGTGTTAATATCATCGCCAAAATGGAAGTATCGGCAAGCCTACTTTTTTTTTTAAACATCTTTATTGGAGTATAATTGCTTTACAATCGTGTGTTAGTTTCTGCTTTATAACAAAGTGAATCAGTTATACATATACACATGTTCCCTTATCTCCTCCCTCTTGCATCTCCCTCCCTCTCACCCTCCCCATCCCACACCTCTAGGTGGTCACAAAGCACCGAGCTGATCTCCCTGTGCTATGTGGCTGCCTCCCACCAGCTATCTACCTTACATTTGGTAGTGTATATATGCCTACGTCACTCCCTCACTTTGTCACAGCCTACCTTTCCCCCTCCCCACATCCTCAAGTCCATTCTCTAGTAAGTCTGTGAATTGGTACAGCCACTATGGAGAACAGTATGGAGGTTCCTTAAAAAACTACAAATAGAACTACCATATGACCCAGCAATCCCACTACTGGGCATATACCCTGAGAAAACCATAATTCAAAAAGAGTCATGTACCAAAATATTCATTGCAGCTCTATTTACAATAGCCAGGAGATGGAAGCAACCTAAGTGTCCATCATTGGATGAATGGACAAAGAAGATGTGGCACATATATACAATGGAATATTACTCAGCCATAAAAGGAAACAAAATTGAGTTATTTGTAGTGAGGTTGATGGACCTAGATTCTGTCATACAGAGTGAAGTAAGTCATAAAGAGAAAGACAAATACCGTATGCTAACACATATATATGGAATCTAAGGGAAAAAAATGTCATGAAGAACCTAGGGGTAAGACGGGAATAAGGGCAAGCCTGCTTTTAATTAGGTAGTCATTATCTTGAAGTTAATAAATGTCACTTATATATTAAGTCACTAACCTACCTCTGTTTTTATGTTCAGCTCTGCAAGTTATTAAAGTCCCTAAAATGGCATCTTTTCATAAAGCTTAAGCTCTTTTTGAGCTAAACCAACAACTTTTGATTATGGAGAAATTACTAGGTTGATCGTTTAGAATATAGATACCCTCAAGAAACTTACTAGGTAGAACATCTTTGGCAGCAATTCAGAAATCCATTCCATTAGCATTTTGGACTTTGAAGTCTAAAAAGATGAATTTCAGACACTCTACTTTGCAGGAATTCTATTTTCCTACTTTTCTCTTGTTTACTCCTTAAAAGAATCCTGGAAACTGATGTGGGTCACTATAACCTGCCATTACTGTTAAATCAAACTGCTCATTTGCAGGGAAACATTTATTATTTAGTAACTTAACCAGAAATCCATAAAAAAATAATTACTTATAAAAATCCTTGCTTTGTAAACTGCCAGAAGTGACCAGATGGAAATAACAAGAATTTCTAGTTCTCCAGGCAAACAGGAAGCTCCACCTCAGTAGGACCCTGCTGACACCAATTCAGAACTTTTTTTCCAACTTATTTTGTTGGAATAGAAGTATTTGGGTTTACTGGATCAGGCTGTAATTTTTGAAGCCAACTGCTCTAATACGCTTGGTATTCCAAGTGACCAAATTTCTATATTCATTAAAAGAAAGTATCATTTTGTCTGATGGTTTAACATCCATATATTGGATAGAAATATAGAAGTATCTGGAAATCTCTGAGTACTGTTTCTCATCCTTGGCTGCACATTGGAATCACTGGAGAGCTTTGACAACTACTGATGCCTGAGCCGCACCTCTAGGGATTCCCATGTAATTGCATGCAGCCTGGGCATGGGGATTTTTAAACCCTCTCCTTCAAGGAGAACCATCCAAGGTTGAACCATCATCTTATGGACCTGTTCATCAAACAGTCCCACTGAGGGGCATTTGCAGGTACGCTTGTCAAAATGCAGACTCCCAGTTACTAGCCCAAGAGAATCAAATTCAATAGTTTGGAGACAACTTTAAGAATCTATATCTTTAAGCAAGCCAAGCTCTGTTGAGATTCCAATAGAGGAGACCCTTGGGCCATACTTAGAAATACTTTATTGGAGATTATTTCTAAAAAGAGAGTGACTGGAAGAACTGAAATGTGTTCAGTATTGGGTTGTTAGGGATCCATCAGCAAGTGATTCAGGAATATTTTAAAAAGATGAAAAAACTGTAGTGTGATATAGGGACAAGACTCCTTGTGTAACGATAAAAGAGTGGAGTTCTGGGCCTCATTTTGCTTCTCTAACCACTTCTGTGGCTCCAGGTAAGGCACCCAGTTTCTCTGGTACCCAAGCTCTTTGCCTCTCAAATGAGGACCTTGGGAAAGATTAATCTCAGGTCACCTGAAGCTCCAATACTTGATGAGTTTCTGATAGTAAAGACTTTCTGTTCTCATGAATTCTTACAGAAATTTCCAGCAGAACTCTTGATGTTTGCCCTAAAACAGTGGGACAACAAGCATAGTAGCTTCTCCATCACCTGGGCTCAAGAAATGCAAAGTCTTGATCCCTGCCCCAGACTTGCTGAAGCTGAATCTTTGAGAGTGAGGGCCACTGCTCCAAAAATAGTACTTGGAAAAAATAAAGTTGGAAAAAATAAAGTTGAGAAGTGTTCTTTTTATCTATAGTGAAGGAAAATCACCTCTATAAGTATGAACTTTTAACACTGTTTAAAAATGTTACAATATCTCTGTTGGCAAGCTGATTTAAATTGAAGGGGAACTCTTAAAAAATACTGAACTCAGGCTTCCCTGGTGGCGCAGTGGTTGAGAGTTCGCCTGCCGATGCAGGGGACACAGGTTCGCACCCCGGTCCGGGAAGATCCCACATGCCGCGGAGCGGCTGGGCCCATGAGCCATGGCCACTGAGCCTGTGCGTCCGGACCCTGTGCTCTGCAACAGGAGAAGCCACAATAGTGAGAGGCCCGTGTACCGCAAAAAAAAAAAAAAATACCGAACTCTAGAGACTTGATACACAAAGTGTGGTCTCCTAACTGTCAAAATCATCATCACCTGAGAATTTGTGAGAATTGCAGAATCTCTGGCTCCACCCCAGACATACTGAATCAGAATTTGCATTTTTCTTTTTTTGCTCAAGAAAATCAGATAATTTATTTGCATGTTAAAGTCTGAGAAACACTGTTCTATATAAAGATGTTAAAACTGTAATGACAGGTTTCCTTACCTTCAAAATATTATTTATACACCTATCAGTAATCAGTTCCTCCCACACACCTGTAGGCAAGTCTAGGGGAAAAAATGTGTTATTTTAAGATAGTTCTGCACTTGTTTCAACTTAATAATTGGTAGGTGTTGTCTTCCTTGTATTTTGAGACATTTAAACCTTTTTTTCCCATTCTTCCTTGAAGAAAGTTACTTAACACTTTTACTTTTTCTTCCTTTTTTTTTCTCTTTTGAAGCTGCCATCTCAGGCTGGATCCCTATATTACTCAAGAATATTTTTTAAACTTATTTTTCTGATATCTGGCCCACTTCTCTAAGATGGAGGATGGGCAGAGTATTGTGAGTTGTTTTGTTTTTTATTTTATTTTGTTGTATATTGTGGTTCATTGCTATGTCTGTAGAGGTCTCAATAAAATTATAAGTTTGAAGATTAACAATAAAGTATAACAAATTATAAATTAGAAGATTAACATTGAATTGCAGAATTTCCTTTTGAAATGGAAAAATTCATTAAGGATCCATTAATTCCATCAGTAGAGCCTTCTACATTACCAATAAAGAAGAACCAGCCCTGTGCAGTGATCACCTTTGGATAGGCAGAGGCAACTTGAGATTTCATAATCAGAACAGGGAAGATTGGGTGTAAAATAGGTGGAAATGGAGCCCAGCACTGTGTGCATATTCTTGTGTGGCAACTTTTAAAAATAATTTTTAAGGATTTTATCATTTAAGTATGTTAGTATACCTCCTAGGTTGCGGGATATTTTCAGCCTTCTCAAAAAATAGGTGAGTTCTGAAAAAATTTCATTGGCTCCAAAATATAAGATGAAAGCTACAACAAAATGACTGTTTCATTAAATATCTCCCAAATAAGACATTTCATTGTCCACTGTTTTATCAACCATGACATTATATCAACTTGTAACTTAAATCATCCTCATGGACTTATATACCAACTACATCTGCTGTGAGTGCCATTCAGTGTGTTTGATAAGATTCGGGGTGATGCTAAAAAATAAGTATTTGTAGAACAACAAAGATCTTAAAGCCCTGACCTGCCATGGTTAATTACTTCCTTTCTTCTTTTCTATGATTATTCCATATCTACTTTCCTATTTAGAAGTAGAAATTGGTCAGGGTTTTTTTGTTTGTTTGTTTTTGGTAAAAATAAAAATATGCCATAAAAGGGCAATTTTTAGTCAAGTTTTGTAGGATCGTTTTTCTCTAGAAAAGCGATTCTTGATCTTTTGGGGAATTAACTCTTTGAAGAATCTCATGAAAGCTAAAGAAACTGCTCTAGAACCATGAAAGTATGCACGAAAATATACATTTGGGGATGAAGGTTAATGTTTTAGTAAAGGCTCTTTGGATGACAAAAATTAGTAAAACAAACCAACAAATAAAATTAACTAATATATTGACTCTCGGAGTTTTAAGCAAGGAAAGGATAATTTTTTGGTTCACGTAGCTGGAAAGGTGCTTCAGATACAGCAGGTTCCAGGGTCTCATTAGTCTAATTGTACTGGACTTGGCTTCCTTTGTCCCTCTGATGTGACTTCTCCTATGTTTGGACAGTTCTCTGACTTTACATGTTAGTCATTGATAGCTCTAACATCAAACCTAGCAGAAGAAAGACTCTACTTCCCAGGTATCTCAGATATATCAGATATCAAATGTATCACATATATCACAAGTGAACTTGTTAATCCCGATTGGTCAGATCCAATATTCTGTCCATTCCTGAGCCAGGCACATTCCATCCCTTGCCATGGGAGATCTGAGCCCAGGTCACAAGCTGCACTTCTGGAGTCAGTATCACTGGGACCTCAGGAATACAGAGCAGGAGAGGGGAGGACTTCAAGATGAACATTATTAGGACACTCTTATCACTGGAATGGGGAGTGGTGTTAAGGGGCAAAGGCAACCAGAAGCCACTGCCATGAGCAACTCCTGCTTTAGAGATAAAGAAACCATCTAATTAGCTCAAGCCAACCTTTTTTTACTCCTATAGAGCCCAAAATACATGCACATCTTATTCATTCCTTTAATAAAAATGTACTGTGCACCTTCTGTACATGTATATTTACAACCATGCATCCATGACCCTTATTCTCACGGATGCATTTTTTTGAACTTGTCATCACATACCTTGTCTAAAATGCTGTGCTTGTATTAGCATTTGAGCAAGGTGGGTAAACACATTGTATTTCCTCAAGTATCTTCCTTAGAGGTGTAAAAATGCAGGTATCTCAGTCCCTAAGCGTCCAAACTTATTCCTAATACTTCAGGCTATGTTTGCCAAGCCTCATGGGAAGTTTGTCTTTAAACAAGTCTGCAGTACTTATTTTAGGCTTGACTAATGTGGTTCACTGTTAACAGGAAATGAAAGATACATTTAAAATCCACAAGTAGTGAACAACAGAAAACCCATGAGGGACATGCTAACAGTTGTCAGAAGGTAAAAGGATTTATGTTCTGTCTTCATTTGTCAGTCATGGGACTGATAGCTAGGGTTGGAATGGACAGAATACATGGATCTGACCAGTTGGGATTAAGCTCAATTCTGAAACTTTATTTGAGATACCTGGGAAGTAGAGTCTGTCCTCTGCTAGGTTTGATACTATCAGATATCAGCCTGGAGCTGTCACCTATAAGAGATGATTTGTTTAACATCTATCATCATTCCAACACAGTTAAAGAGGGCTAAGTAATACTGAAAACTCTGCAAAACAGTGGTAGCTTTACTTTGGCCATGGGTTGCTGAATTTAATGTGACCTTTCTGGAATGTCTAAATAATCCCATCTTTAAAGACCATGAGGTAGGACTATTTTATAAATAAATTGGCCTTTTATAATAGCAGAGATGAAGTCAGGAAATGGAAACCACTCCAGGTGTTTCAAGCAGAAGAGATTTAATACAGGGGACTGGGTGCTTACAAAATGGCATGAAAGACTGAAGAACGAGGAATGTGTGTCCACCCCTGGACTTTTGAGTTCAAAAGCATGGCACTGTTGCTATTGCTGCCACAACTTCCTCTAAAACCTGTATCTTTCAGACCTTGCTTGCTAGGAGCAGAGCAGCAGGAAACTGGCCACTGTCTTTCAGATATTTAATTAGTGCTTCTAATTGGCTCCAATTCTAACCAGAACCCAGCTGTAAAGAAGTCTTAGAAATGTAATGTTTAGCTTTCTGGCCTCCCCAACTGAAGAAGGGTGGAATGGAGTACACAGACAATCTACAGTGTGTACTACAGCTTTTAAAAATGCAATCAGTTTCTCAAAGAGATATCCACATTTCTGGGTTCATTGCAGCATTATTCAGAGTACTCAAGATATGGAAACAACCTAAGTGTCTGTCAGCAGATAAGTGGGTAAAGGAAACATGATACACACACACAGACACAGACACACACACACACACACACACACACACTGGAATGTTATTCAGCCTCAAAATATAAGGAAATCCTGCCATTTACAACATGGATAAACCTAGAGGACATTATGCTAAGTGAAATAAGCCAGACACAGAAAGATCAATACTGCATGATCTCACTTATATGTGGAATCTGAAAAAGTCAGACTCGTAAAAATAGTAGAATGGTGTTTGCTAGGGGCAGAGGGGTGGGGGAAATGGAGAGATGTTACAGAGTACAAAGTTCCAGTTATATAGGATAAATACGTTCTGGAGACCTAATGTACAGCATGGCAACTATAATTCATGATACTGTATTGTATACTTGAAATTTACTGAGAGTAGATTTTACGTGTTTTCACCACACAAAAGTACCCAAAAAAAATGGTGACTATGTGAGATGATAGATGTTAATTAGCTTGATTGTGGTAATCATTTCACAATGTATACATATATCAAAACATCATATTATATACCTTAAATATATACAATTTTTATTTGTCAATTATACCTCAGTAAAGCTGGAAAAAAAATGGGTTTTCCTGGGATTTTATAATGAAATCCTATTTTTTTGTTCAAAAGAAACCACCTATCTACTACGATTTTAAATAGTGTTAAGATTAGGCCTCAGTAAACAGTGAACTGAATGTTTTCTTCTTTTTAAACTTTACATTTGAATTTACAGACAGTACAATTCACATTTTTGGTTTGAGTTATATGAGTTTTGCCAAATGCATTGAGTCATGTAACCACTAACTGATAATTAGGATACAGAGCAGTTCCATCACTCCAGAAAAATACTCTTCTGCTGACTGTTTGTAGTTAAGCCCTTTCTCCATCCTTAACCCCTAGCAACCACTGATCTACCCTCCATCATTAATAGCTTTGCCTTTTCCAGAATAACATAGAAATGGAACCATACAATTTGTGTTGAATCCTACATTAGGACAGTGTATTTGAATTTCTTCTCTGTTGTTTCTGATATAGATAATCCATTTATTATTGCTGAATGGTATTCCATTGTATATATTTACCATTCCTGACTTTCATTTTGAGAGTATAAAAGTTTTGAGAGTGTCCTTTTATTTAAAATCTCCTTATATATTTTTAAATAGCTCTACTTTGCCTCTTAACCATGACAAAGAAATGAAGAAGACAAATGTCTTCCCTTTCCTCGATGACTTCAAACTAGGTGTTCATCACGACAGTTCTTCAAGTTATATAGTCTAATTATGATTCCTGAATAGGAACACGATCATTAGACAAATCTCAAGAAATGGAATTTTTTCTATTCTAATAGTTAGACCAAGTGCCTAGAATGTATTAGGTGCCCATTCTTATCACTTCCATAAGTTTTACAAAAGATGAAATACTTTTTAAATGAATTATTTGTTGATTGGTGCCAGATTAGAACTGAAAGTTCAATGAAGGCCACCTAAATTTTTATTTGAAAAAGTAGAATCATTTTTGGCTTTATTCACAAAGAGCCTTTCCTGTAAGCAGATTTCAGCATATTTTGATGATTCATTGTAGAAATGTGTTTATCAGTTACAGTAGGAGAAAGCATTACCAGCTAACAGCTAGGAAAAGGAGAAAAGGTTACATCATTCAGTTTCAGGTTCCTAAAGGCGTTAGTGGGAAGAATGTAATTAACCAGCTTTAGATTCATCCAGTTTGAGGACTTATCCTCCATCTCTTTTCTGAAGGGTTCAGTGATCATTCATTACCTCAAGTTTTTGGTTTTGCATTTTAATTTTATTTGAAAAGCAGAACCCTGACAGCACTGTTCTTTCTTAGGCTCAGTTGAACAGTCAGGGGTGAAGAAGCCAAGAAGTGTTCTTATAATTACAATACCCCAGACATCCTGTATGTTACATTCATTGTCTCATGACCTTATCGGGTAGGTAGTATTATTACCCACATTTAAGTGTTAAGAAAGCTGAAGTTAAAAGAAGTTAGGTACCTTTCCCAAGATTCACATAGCTCATCAAGAAGAACTTGAACCCAGGGCTGCCTGGTAACAAAGTCTATGCTTTTAGCCACTAACTTTTAGCTTTTCCATTGCAGTTAAGCTATTTCGTATGTATCTAATTATGTGCATTTATCATTAAGATGATACCGATACTTGCTTATCCAGATTACTTACCTCCATCAATCATTTTTGAACAATGTGAAGTATGAGTAAGTAATACATCCTGCATAAAATATTTGTGGCCCAGTGAGATGACTAATTAGTAATCCTGAGCTTCTTCCAAGAAGGGTTGCCCATGTGCAACTTTAGTGGAGTTTTCTACAGCACTTGGGCCTGGAGTCAGAAGACACATTTAATGTCCAGGCTAACCACATTAGTTGGGGCTTTTAGAGTGTGTGCTTATTGGATTTTAGAGGGATAAGTTTTGACCTGATGTATAAAAACCTTCTTAATAACAGAACTTTGTTGCAGTGGGATTCTGCTATATCATTTGAAAATAATTTGATGAAACTAAATCAGATCAGGGACTTGTAGCTAAAGCATTCTAGGCATTTTAGTAGACATTTAAAAATGCTCTGCTAAAGAGGATGCTGATGGGTGATCAGAAATTCAAGATGGAGCGTGACTAATGCCCTACACGCTGCCATGGTTATCATCATAAAGTGTCTACAAAGGGCTCCAACTTAGATGATCAAACCACCTGACCCCTCAATCAAACAGAAGCCTGGACAAGATTGTTTTAGCATGTTCTACGTACATTTCATTGTGGCAAGTCATGTACTTTCTAGGTTCTTTTATGCAAAGCTAATAAGCTACAGGAGAGGCCGTTAATCAAATTGTTTTAGAATGTATTCCATTTCTGAGGGTGAGTAGGTGTGACACGTCTCACTGTGAGCACACCCTTAAAATTAAAAGATGGTCTAGGTTGATACCAGACAAGGTCAACTTGCTCTTGTGTCTAATGAAAATGTCCTCACTGTTTGTTCACTGGGAGCAGTTAACTTGAGTTAGCTTGTGAGCTTCTGGTTACAGGAATTATTTTTCTCATTTCGTTCTGCCTCTTGGTACATAGTACAGTATCTGATACACAGCAGGTACGTATATATATATATATATAGTATGTGTGTATGAGTGTAAAATACTTCAAAGTTACATGGTAGGAAATCCCATGTGATTCAGGGGAAGCTGAGAACTCTTCGGGGAATGGAAATCTTTGATTGCTTCAAATCCTCAGTTGGCATATATTTATTAAAGAGCAATGTATTGAATGTTTGGCATAGATAAATGTTTTGCAGGAGGGATAATGATATACTTGTTTTTGCAAAGCATACAATCAAGGGGGAAAGACCTGCAGATGGAGCCTAGCATGATTCTACTACTACATTTATTATTAGTCCTGCCTAACATTTATTGAGCAATAATTAGATGTCAGACTCCTTCTAAGTCATTTCTGTATTAACTCATTTAATCCTCAAAACAGTCCTATTGAAGTCGGCATTATGATTATCTCCATTTTACAAATGAGGCATCTGAGGCTCAGAGACATTAAGTAACTCAAAGAAGATCACACAGCCATAAAATGTGTAGTTGGGATTTGAATCCAGGCAGTCTGGCTCCAGAGCCTCAACTTATATGTACTAGAATCTACTGTTCTGGGAGACCAGACGGGAGAAGGGGATCACAAATAAGACTCCCCCAAGTTGTGGGTTGGAGAAGGCCTCCTGGAATCCTTGACATCTGTGTTAAGTCATGGATAATGACTTAATTAGCCAAGTGAAGAAGGGGAAAGCAGATAGTGTAAGAGTATTGTGTTCGGATGGTATGTCATATACAGAACTGGACACTGTGGTTGGGGAGTATGTGTGTGTGTTTGGGGTGGATGATAAAAGTATGATTGGAGAGACAGGTTATGTAAGTTATGTAAGTCTTCTTAAGGCTGTGTTGTTAAATGGATTTTTATCTTGTAGCTGGTAACAGGCCATTGAAGGGTTTAATAAGGTGACATAATAAAACTTGCATTTTTTATTGATGTGTAATTGATTTACAATATTATGTTACTTTCAGGTGTACAGCAGAGTGATTCAGTTGTATGTATGTATATATATATATATATATTCTTTTTCAGAATCTTTTCCATAACAGGTTATTACAAGACATTGAATATAGTCCCCTGAGCTATACAATAAGTTCTTGTTATCTTTTTTATATATAGTAGCATGTATCTGTTAATCTCACACTCCTAATTTATCCTTTCCTCCCCTGCTTTCCCCTTTGGTAACCATAAGTTTGTTTTCTATGTCTATGAGTCTGTTTCTGTTTTGCAAATAAATTCATTTGTATCATTCTTTTAGATTCCACATATTAGTGGTATCATATGATATTTGTCTTTCTCTGTCTGACTTACTTCACTTAGTATGATAATCTCTAGGTCCATCTGTGTTGTTGCAAATGACATTATTTTGTTCCTTTTTATGGCTGAGTAATATTCCATTGTATATATGTACCACATCTTCTTTATCCATTCGTCTGTCAATGGACATTTAGGTTGCTTCCATGTCTTGGCTATTATAAGTAGTGCTGCTATGAAGACTAGGGTGCATGTATCTTTTCAAATTAGAGCTTTCATCTTTTCCAGATTTATGCCCAGGATGAGAATGCTGGGTCATATGGCAACTCTATTTTTAGTTTTTTAAGGAAGCTCCATATTGTTTTCCATAGTGGCTGCACCAATTTACATTCCCACTAACAGTGTAGGAGGGTTTCTTTTTCTCCACAGCCTCTCTAGCATTTATTATTTGTAGACTTTCGGATGATGGCCATTCTGACCAGTTTGAATCATCATAGTTTTGATTTGTGTTTCTCTTATAATTAAGGATGTTAGCATCTTTTCATGTGCCTGTTGGCCATCTGCATTTCTTCTTTGGAGAAATATCTGCTTAGGTCTTCTGCCCACTTTTTGATAAAACTTTCAGTTTTAGAAAAGTTAGTTGGCCTTCTGTCTAGAGAATAAAGGGAAGGGTAGGGGACGGACTGCAGACAGAAAGATTAACTAGGAAGCTTTCCAGCAGCCCAGAAAAAGAGTGATGGACATTTAGCCTAGGCTGAGGGTGAGAAGGGGGCAGATTCAAGGGAGATCCAAGGGGTAGAATCAACAGGACTTCATGGGCAGGAGAGAAGTGTTAGAGGGAAGAGTTGCATTTAGAGTATTTTAAAGAATAAAATGTGAATTTCACAGTTCCTGTTCTAGGCCAGCATTGTGTTGTTCTCATAGTTCATTTCCCTATAGGAAGGACAAGTTAAGTGTTAGAGGAATGAGTGTACATGGTTTTCTATGGACTTCTGGTCTATTTGGTTTTCCTTTAGAATGTTTCTTGAATTCATGCCACTTGTGGCAGATTCTTTCAATAAACTTTTTTTTATTATTGAATTTTATTTTATTTATTTTTTTATAAAGCAGGTTCTTATTAGTTATCTATTTTATACATATTAGTGTATATATGTCAATCCCAATCTCCCAATTCATCCCCACCACCCCCAGTTTCCCCCACAATAAACTTTTGATGCATGCAGCCTCTTATGAACAGTAGTGCTAATCCCGCTAATAGGCCATTAGAAGAAGAATGAAATGTAAAAGTAAGATGAAAGGAATTATACTAGTCTTTTCTATACAATGCTCCTTAAATGTTAAGATTGAACATGTCTTTTACCTGCAAATAATCATATCCTGACTTTGTTCTATTTTTATACATGCAAACACATGTTTGAAATTACATATATATATATGAGCCTTCATGTGTATGATTGGGAACAACGAATTTATTTCCATCAGCCTTGGGTAATGTGTTTTTATAATGGGAAATTCTATCCTTAAACATATCACAGTGTTAAAGAGAAGAATATAATTTGTCTTATGAAAACCATGCCTTGTTCTTTTCCCCTATGCCTTGTTTCTGGAATACCCATCTGGGCAACAGAAGCCATGTTTCATTTGAGGATTTCTTTTCTGGCTGATAGGTTTTATTCGTGACTCAAGAGAGCAAATAAATGTATTATATAAATATCCCTCCTTATCTGAGGGTCTTCCTTTTTCTGTACAATCCAGGTTTTCAAATGGTAAAATTCTTGACTTATGTAATATTTTAAAAATCTGTGTTAATTTTTGGGTCCATTCTCTTTGGGTCCTTCTCTCTTTTAGCTTTGTAATACTCATTCATTCAAATGAAAAAAAAATGATATAACCATGCTTAGGATGCTTGAAAAATTATTTTCCAGTTTGGAATTCTTTGAATGCAATGGAGGCTCTTTAGAATTTTACTGTATGGTGGGAAATGCTGTGTCAACAACCACAGGAACAATATTTTATTATATTTCTTATGAGGCAGCATTACTGGGGTAGGGGAGAAAGCAGGTGGCATAATATTAAATGGGACTATATTTATATCAGACTAGACTTAGAAGAAAGATAGCTAGCTATTTATGGAGTGCTAAGTCTGTCCAGATAAAGTGCTAACTGCTTTACAGACATTATCTCATATGACCTTCCCAAAAGGTGAGAAATATACTTATTTCTTCCACAGTTGAGGGAAGTGAGGTTGGGAAATTTATCTAGGCACACTTATCCAATGTTGTGAAAGGGAAGGATGGAGATGAATTTGGACCTAGCCTTTCCAATTTCAGAGTTTACTCTTTTAATCAATACACTGTAATTTAAGATACACGTGGGGCTATTCCAGGGGAGAACATGGTAGGGAGGTAGGAGAGAGGAAGAAGGGAAGGAAAAGAATGGGAAAGGCATTGCATAGGTAAGCTATCCTCTGTAACAAAGAGGGCCACAAATAGATAATGGCTCAAATATGGTAAAAGTTTAGTTTTTGCTCATCAGACAATACTGGGCAGATGAAGTGGTTGGTGGTGCTGCCACATGTTTTCAGTGATCCAGGCTGATGACAATTAATTCTATGATTCTCAAAATATGGTCCACCAGCAACATCATGATCACCAGGGAGCTTGTCTGAAATGCGCAATTTCAGTCTCTACCCCAGAACTGCTGACTAATCCAGTCATTCCAACAGGCTCCCCAGGTGATCTGGATGCAGGGGGAAGCCTGGGCTCCCGCAAGACAACTTTCTAACCCCATCCTGCTGTCTGACTATCATCTTTCATCTGTGCCTGGGAAGAAGTGGGTTCCCTCTATTAGTCACAGGATATAACCAGTTGAGTAGAATTTCAGCCTTTATGCGGAGTAAACATGTTTAACCTAGAAAGGACAACTTAGCAACATAATATTAAATGACCACTTAGCCCAATTTTTGAAAAGCATGAGCTGTCTCCATAGATAAGCCAAACAGGCCCGAACAAAACAGAAGAAAAGAGAACTTGTCTCTTTGGATTAGTGGACAATGATTTGATTTTCTGAAAAGAGCAGCTTTTTTTCTTTTGCTGAGAAGGTAGGAGTACTGAGCCCCTAGTTTTCCCACTGCAGTTTACAGCTAGGGCCCAAACAGATTAAAGACACACACTCTCAAACCATCTGACCTCTGATTCCACATTTCCCAGAGCAATATCATTCCTAGTGTATCAGCTGTTAACCTTGCCCTACGGTTACAAAAATGCCACTGCTGGTTGGATTGTTAATGGCTGATGAGTGTCAAGGAGGGTCTTTCTTGTGGTCAGACCTGTTCCCCTGTGAGTCCTATGATAATCATTTCCTTACAGCCCCATTCACTGAAGAGGAGTGGGGGGAAGGGAGGTAAGCACCCAAGGGCCCCAAATACCAGGATAGATGACCGGACGGCCTTCCTATCCAGGAGGAATGAAGTCTGAAGTCCCCGGCTAAAGGGACACACAGCCAGGCACTACTGTTTTGGAACAATAAAATAAAACTTTTCCAGAGGTTTTGCAACCTTGATAATTTTACTGTGTGTATGTGATTTTTACATAAAACAAAAAGTCAGGAACAGTCCCACTGCTCTAGTGTATGACTGTGTGCAGCCACAACTACATGCCTATTGCCTTAGAAGGTAACTTTAGGCTATTTTTATTCAATTAAATCTCACAGGCCACTTAGAGCAAATGTTTCCATCTTGTTTTCTTGGAGATTTGGACATGGAGAACAGCAACTTGCTTAAGGTCAGAGCACGTAGAATTCCAGCTACATGGAATCTCCCAGTTACAACTCTTACCTCTCAATTCATGGTGGGTAGAAAGGGTGGCTTGCGAACTGTAAGACTTTAATACATATCAGTGACCTTCTCTTATAAACTTAAAGGCTCTGTAAATCAAGGAAGGTGTCAGCCGTTCTCATACTAGTGTATTTCATTACAGTCAAATTGAAAAAGAGTTGGTATTGATGTTCCATTGGCAATATTTCCAGGCAGGAGTTGATTTACAAGAATAGTGTCATGCATGAGGGTGTATATTGCTTACATGGGACATCCAGAAACTAAGTTATTCTGTCTTAAGTTTTCAAGTAGTTTTACTTAAGGGAAGCATGTAAAATTCTTTTATTTATGATGTTCCAAAATTGCATTTTAGGAAAGGTATGAACAAAGACGTTTGCTTGCTAATTCATCCATGGTTATTCCAATAGTCTCTCTCTTCACATTCATAGCAGCCTTCATGACATGCTTTACGCATTGCTGAGCACTGTGCTTAGTCCTCTGTATGCACTTACCTAATACCACCTTAATGAGGACTTATCAGGTAGATATTACCTCTAGCATACAGCTTGAGGGGGCTGCCAGGATCTCACAGCTCACAGAAAGGTGAGCTGGGGTTCCAGTGTCATCTAATGTAGTAATCGCTGTGGGTTTCCATTGGCAGCTGGCAAGCAAAATGAACATCGTCCATATGTGCCATGACTACAGCCACTCAGCTCACTCATGCAATACCTGTTCATTCACTCATTTATTTCTTTTCATTTGTTTAACAAACATGTATTGAGAAATTTCCATGCACCAGGAGGACACCAAAATGAGAAAGATTCACAGGTCCTGCCCTCATGGAGTTCCCCACCTAGTATTTTATTAAAAGTTGTATTGTAGTTTCTCCCTTGGTGGTTGCATTTATGTAACACAGATATGTTGTATGCTGGATGGCTTCAGTTAAGCAAGATGGCTAATAACTTTATGAAACCGTGAGCATCAAAATTTAGGATGCGGCATTTGGCTAGAGAATTGGAAACTCTCTAAGGACAGATTGCAAAATTAAACCTAAAAGTAAATAATTTGCTTACTAATTTATCCTTTTTCCTATGCATTTCATCTGTATTCCTTTATCTGCAAGAATTGATGCTTCTGATGTGTAAAGTATTGTATGCAAAGATAAATTCAGTTTCCCATGCATCTAAAATTTCTTTCAGACTTAGACCTGAGCTTGAAATAATGATAGTGCTAGATGGAAAGGTTTATTGCCTTGGAGAGGTATGTATGAAGTGTTATGCAATTCAAGGCAAGAGAGAATTAGAGAAAACTTCTAGGGGGAAGTAACATTTGAGCCAGACTTCAAAGGATAGACTGGATTATAAGATGGGGAGACCGGTGGGGTGTGGGTTCATTTGAGGCAGAGAGAACTGTAGAAAGGAAAGTACAGAGAAGAGGGACTAGCAAGAAATTAACCTGAACTTTGAGATATGAGAGATACTTCAGAGGGTATTAATGATTGACTTACTAAGCAACTTCTTAGGGTTCATCATCATGTTGATAATCTCTTATAGAGACTGGAGAATTTAAAAAATCTAAATAAGAAATGATCATCTAAAAAATTTAGAAAGTACATAAAATTATGAAAAGAAAAACTCAGCAAGAAACCTTTACCCGAATGAAGCCACTGACTAACATTTGAATATTTTCCTTCAAGTCTTTTGTGTTTTGTTTCTATACATCTTTGTGAATAGTTGAAATCATGTATCACATTCTACCTTTTCATTTTAAATAATACCAGCATATACCTGTGTTATGAAGTAGCTCTTGGAAACCGTCACATTGAATGGCCTTGTACCATTGCCTGGGTTTGTCACAGTTGACTTTACCCCACCCTATTGTTAGACGTTTAGGGTGTTCTGTGTTCTCCACTACTTTTGTATATTGCAGATGGTAAAGCCAAGGCACTTTAAGAAGGTTGGGGGGGGGCTACTTGTTTGGTTGCTAGGAGCCAGAAGGAACCCAAAGACTCAGTATACAAAGCTCAGCCCTGTTACTAGAGGTTCTATTGTAGCTATTGAAGTTCATGTTCTGAGAAGTTTGGCCTAAGTGGGCCACTGACCTTCTGACTCCTAGGAAGGAGATTCCATTGACTGTCAGGCTCAAAGCCATTTGGTTACTCCTCCCATTTCCCAGGGTAGTTTGGATTGTTAAGGAAAGGACCAAACCATAGGTCTTTAAATTGGATTTCCAGGTTGGGATGAGGAAGCAGGAAGACCTATCAAAGGACAAAGATGTTCTGCTCACCCTCTTTGACCTGAAAGATGGAAGAGACAGAAGGGAAGGTGGGAGTCTGTCCTAAATTGAGTGGGTTTCTCGTCACCTCTTGGTTGGAGTTGGCAACCAGAGAAGCATTCTCTTTAGGAAGAAACATGACAAGAAAACTCATACCTGTCTTGCTTGGAGTTTTAATGTTGCCACATACCCATGTTTGTGACTTATTCATTGTATGCTGTGAGCCTGGCTTGCTTTCCATGGGCCCTTCTTACCTTTGGCCCCATCTTACCTTTATGACCGTTCACTCTAAGAGCAGATACCTGCATTGGAGGGAGGCACAAGTTCCCACGGAGCGTGCTGCAGTCAGTTCAGCTATTAAATCCAACGTAAATCCCGGCAGATGGCGGTGTATCAGCAGTGTGGTTCTGTATGATGAATGTGTGATCATAATAACAGTGCCTGGAGGACTACTCGTGTTATGGTTCAACAAAGGAAAGAGACAGGAAGGAGACTGTTAGCTTAGGACAAAGAAACATCTGCTCCATGAGACCAAAAAAAAAAAAAAAGAGGTATACCACATTTTACATAGTAGATGCTGTTTTGAAACTTTCTCTGGAATTAATTTCCCATATTAAATCATGCTTCAAACTTTCTTAGGAACTCACCCCCCCTTTTTATTTATTTATTTATTTATTGGATGTGTTGGGTCTTCATTGCTACACATGGGTTTTCTGGCTTTCTCTAGTTGTGGCGAGCGGGGACTACTGTTCATTGCAGTGCGTGGGCTTCTCATTGCAGTGGCTTCTCTTGTTGTGGAGCATGGGCTCTAGACGCGTGAGCTTCAGCAGTTGTGACACACGGGCTTCAGTAGTTGTGGCTCGTGGGCTCTAGAACGCAGGCTCAGTAGTTGTGGTGCATGGGTTTAGTTGCTCTGCAGCATGTGGGATCTTCCCGGGCCAGGGATCGAACCCATGTCCCCTGCATTGGCAAATGGATTCTTAACCACTGTGCCACCAGGGAAGTCACAGGAAGTTCACTTTTTAAAAGAACCATTCTATTAATGTTTTGAGAGAAAGCAGAATTTCTTAAAAGTCTACTAACTCTGAGATGAGGCTGCCTTCATTCAAATCTTGGCTCCATCATTTAATATCTTTGTGACTTTGGACAAATGATTGAATTGCTCAAGGCCTTCATTTCCCTATCTACAAAAAACACACAATAATAGCACTATGGCATAGAGTATTTACACAGATTTGATGTGTGAAAACATTTTAGAATACAGGATATGAAATAAGATTCAAAACTTAAAACTGTGACTGTAATATAAATATAAGTTAAAATATAAAAATAATCTGTCAGTTATTATGCAAGTGATATTATGCATGTAAAATGAAATTTGGAACAATATTGTTCTTAGTATGAGCCAGGTCTATAGGGCCAGGCACATTAGTACATTCAAAATAATTCATAGTATATTAGGTTAAAAGAATGAAATGAAAATACTCCAGAGTAGGAGAGTTTCAAAGTAATTCAACTGATGTGTGAAGCTAAATAGGTATATAAACACAATTGAATTCTAAATTTTTTTACACTTATGTTTATCACATAATATTTTATTACCCAAGTTTGCTCTAAAGGTGTAGTTCTTATATTTAAATGATAGTATCTATTTACTTTGAAATGTGGAGCTGAATGATTTTGTAAAATTAAATTGGGGATAAGTTTAATTTTAGGTTCCCAGGAAAACTGTCTATGGTTAGATGGCTATAGTTCTCTTCCATTTAGTTTAACTGGAAAAAAATGTGGGTATTGGTACATTAAACACACTCTAAAATTTCAATAAGTATTATATGACTACTTTATTTATCTATATGTAAATTTATAAACAATATCAGCCATCTGAGTTAAACAGAAAGTAAAACACCCAGGAGTGAAAAATATATCTAAATGTTATAAAATGGCTGTTATACAACCCCTGCTATAAAATGTTATTATAAAATTCAGATACCCTCACTCAGAGCCTTCCTGATTCATATTTATCACATAATCTTTGCCTTACTTATTCTTCTGAACAGAATAGGAGCTGTAAATAAGAAAAATTTGGGAGAAAGCAAAGCCTGACATCAAAAGAGATATGGAGTAAGATGTAGACACATAACTTCGTTATCACATAGCTAATCACCAGGTCATTTCTTTCTTCATTCTATTATTCACTCCTCTTTCAAAGATTCTCTAATCACCTGTGAAAATACCAGTCACTCTGCTAGGCACAAGGTTTAGAGAAGCAGGTGTGGGAGATTCAAAGCCAAATAAGAAACAGACCTTTCTGTGTCAAGTTGCTTGCAGTCAAGTGGACAAATTATGTTCATAATAATTAGTGTCATCCAGAAAAGTAATGTTACAGCTTTAAGTCCTTGCTTTAAGTAGTCACATATAGTTGACTTTAATTTTGTTGTACTCTCATACTCAAGCCCTGGATTGCTTTCCTAGTTTCTAATTACTCCCTTTTTCCCCCCTGGATCCCTTTTTTCTTCCCTGGATCCCATTAGTCCTCTTTAATAGCATCTTTTATATAACATAATCAGGATGCCCATTGACTCACTAGAGTCATATAGAAAACTCCCATCCTATTCATCCTTATTTTAGCAGATGTATCAGTTAGTTTTTGCTGAGTAACAAACCACCCCAATTTTTTATGGATTTAAAAAACAATCATGTTTTATTTTTCATAATTCAGTGTGCTGGTTGGTCAGGTTTACTAGTCTGGGCCAGCTCAGCTAGAACTGGATGATCTAGGATGGTCTTTCTCACGTATTTGAGGCCTCAGCTGGATGACTGAGTTGATGGAAGCTTCTTGCCATGTAGCCTCTCATCTTCCAGCAGTCTTTCTCAGTCTTTCTAATGTGGTAGTTTCAGGGTTCCAAAGAGAAACAAGAAAGGAAACCCCAATATGCAAATGATTTCATGCATCTGATTTGCATCAAAGCAAGTCACATGCCCAAACCCAGATCCAAGATCCACGTGGAAACCTAGTCTCTGCACCTTGGTGGAGAAGCTGCAGAGTCGCAATGCAAAGGGGCACAATACAGGGAGGGAAAGACTTTGTGGCTCTTTTTGCAAATGGTCTGCTATGCCCAGAGAAGGAGGAGCCCAGGAGGGACACCGCTCCTCTTCAGCCAGAGTCTGTTGTCTGTAACGGGTCACCTAGCCCCCAATGAGGATGGTTGCAAAGAACAATGGACAGTAAAGCCTTCTGAGCAGTTAGATGTCACATTTGTCTCAAATGACAGAGATATACCTTACTTAGTTTACTCTTAACAAAATTCATTTGAGCCTTTGAGAGTCATAGTCAAACACCATGAGTTTCCATCTTTAGCCTTTCAGCGTTTGGAGGTGGGTCTTCTAATAGCTGTTGATTTGAGGGAGGGAGGAGGGTTGTAGGAAGTGGTTTACATTTTCACAAGCAAAATGATGATTTGCCTGTCACCTGTCATGCAGTCTTCCAACCTCTCAAGCATTACCTGTCCTATTTCATAATCCTGGGGTCCCCCTTGACCATTTCACTTAATAAGTATCCTTATCCTTTAAGGCCCCGTTCTAAATGTTCTCTCCAGGAAACCTTCCTGCCTTTGTCTCTCCTGGGTAGGGGTCATCTTGCCTGTCTCTAAATTCCTGTAAAATATTATAGTGCTTGTGTTGAATTATCTACCAACCTCTTTTACTCTGCAGGATTTGAGTTCCTTAGTGTGGGGCCTGTGCCTTATTGATATAACTAACAGATAATCCCTTGGGGAAGAAGGAGGAAACGATATTTAACCCTGGTGCCCTAGTCTATTCCCTTTGTATTGTTAATGTAAATGTTCCATTTCATTTTCTCTCTTCAAGTCATCAACACGTCAGGCCACAGTCATGTATGGATTCCTCTGTTAATTCCTTCATTGCAGAAAAGTCAGAGAGAGAGGCATTCATTCTGCACAGTATATATTGAATACCAACTCTGTGTCACACATGTTTTGTATGACAGAGATACAGCAGAAACAAAAATACAGGGCTTCCCTGGTGGCTCAGTGGTTAAGAATCCGCCTACCAATGCAGGGACATGGGTTCGATCCCTGGTCCGGGAAGATCCCACATGTCGCGGAGCAACTAAGCTAGTGCGCCACAACTACTGAGCCCATGTGCCACAACTACTGAAGCTCACAAACCTAAATCTTGTGCTCTGCAACAAGAAAAGCCACTGCAATGAGAAGCCTGAGCACCGCAACAGAGTAGCCCCCACTCACCACAACTAGAGAAAGCCCATGTGCAGCAACAAAGACCCAATGCAGCCAAAAATAAATTAATTAATTAATTAAAAAAAAAGAAAATAAAAATACATAAAGTTGTTACTTCGATGAAGGGATATATATATATATATATATATATATATATATATATATATATATATATATAATATTAGATGTCAGATATTGATGTAGGAAAATAGAACAGGTGAGGAAGGAAATCCTAGTGGTGGTGGTAAGCTATTTTGTGATGAGTAGCAAGAAGGGGCCTCTCGAATATGGTGACAAGTGAACAGCGATCTGCAGATATTTAGGGAAGAACAGTCTAAACTGAGGGAATGGTATATGCAAAGGCCCTGAGGCAGAATTATGAATGGCCTCTCTGAGGAACTGGAAGGAAATCCATATGGTTGGAGTCCAGTGAGTGTGGGAAAGGAATAGGAGATGGGGGGAGAAGGTGTGAGGCTCGGTTGTGTAGGGCCTTATGGCACATGGCATAGACTGGCTTGCATTCTGAGGTAGATGGGGAGTCATATCAGTAAAGGATAAAGAACCGAAGGCTTTGAGAATTATATGAGTCTGGAGAGAGACATGAGAGAGGGGGAAAATGTGTGTGTCTGCCCTACGATCTGTTTTCTCCCTTTCTTCCAACATTGAACAGGTTTTTCACCCTGCTCCATCCTGTAAAAAAAAAAAATCTACTTTCAAGATTGACTGAGTGCTAGCAAATCAGTATCTATGAAAATGTATATAATAATATTTGACCACATGTAGAAATATCTTCTTCCACCAGAAATAGATAAATAGATCAAAGACAAATAGACTGGATAGCTGTTGTTGGTAATTCTTGCCATTTTACTAGATATAATCCTATTAAAAGTCCCATATTTATGTACTGCTTTTATTGTAATTTATGTTCTCAAAAAGATTAGTTGTTAGACCAAGTCTACATAGCTCTGCTTAAATAGTTTCAGTAGGACCCAACAAACTATATATTATAAATAAAAATAAATAAGTGGTTATTTAACTTAAAATGGCCTTGATGTCATATAACTGTGCATGGGACGATGCACAAGGGTGAGTACTGACTTTCTGCATGAAAAAACAACCTATGTAAAAAGTTTTTTTTCTTTTTTTCACAAACACATTTTCTAAAAAGAACACCATCAAGGGCAGAGAGCATTCTCTGTTAAGTGTGGTGAGAATACATATATTT
The DNA here is from genome assembly GCF_025265405.1 of Mesoplodon densirostris. Classification (NCBI taxonomy): domain Eukaryota; kingdom Metazoa; phylum Chordata; class Mammalia; order Artiodactyla; family Ziphiidae; genus Mesoplodon; species Mesoplodon densirostris. The sequence goes on from NC_082676.1 coordinate 75,966,699, forward strand.
TTAATGTATTACAAAAATAATATATTGTAATAAATGTAAACAATATAGAAATTTTTAAAGTTCTTAGAAATGTAGTTATAGTCAATTTATAGTGGCATTTTTTTAATCAAGCCAAACCAACCTTGTTAGGAACACATTCATTTATTTCCAAGGTAATTTGGTTATAGCCAAGTTATTGGTTTCTTATGACTAATATTGGGCTATTATGTGCATTGTTCAAAGAAAAAACTGAATTATCATTTTACTTGCTGTGGCCCTCAGTAAATAAAGCCTGATGCTCTCCCCTGTTTGCATAATGCAGTCCTCCCAGTATCAGAATTCATAGGATATCTAGAGGTCAGCAGAGGTTAGAATACTGTACAGCTGTTAATAACATCAGTTTCTGTTGTGATATAGAACAATTCCTTCAATGTGTAAGTAGCTGCATTGTTCAGAGAGCAAGAGCATTCTACATATGTCATCTCTTCTACCTGGGGAGCCTCCTTCAAAGTGAGGTTATAGGCATGTTCATTTTCAGAGGGAAATTCCTTGAAACAGCATTCGTGGGATTCTCTTTTGGTTTCACAGTAATTCGTTGAACAGCTCTTGAAATTAGCCCTTCCCACTCTGAGTGCACTTTGCCACTAGACTGAGTCCATGAGTCTTTTGCAATCATGAGCTATCCTGTAGAGATGTGTGTGTTGATGCATATTTGTAATTAGCCTAGAGTTTAGGGTTTAGTTTTGTTTTTTTTTTTTTCCTTATTTACTGTGTATTTCTTGGATGTAAATGCCTACAGTGGGGTTTATTAATAATCAAGTACGCTGAAAGTAGAATTAACCTATAAACACATTTGGGCTATGTCTCCACCCATAAGCCTTCACAATTTCTTGTAAAAGTTTTGCTGAAGAAATGTCCTTATTTAGCATATGAGGATGTCCTCATGGCTATAGTGGAAAAGAATTGATTTAAGTTTGGAAGGTAACAGTTAGGGAGGACCCCCTTGGTTTCTGGTTTTGCATCCTTAGCATCCAGTTCCTTGGGCTTAAAGCTTTTATATTTATTGCCTAAGAAGATTTGAGAACCAGCATTTAATTTTTGAGGCCAAGAGAGGAAATACCAGTTTTGCAGCCAATCACTTAAGCTTTGGTATGTAATATACTACATACTATGCAGAGAAGTAGGAATGTATCTTGAGGTACTACATCTAGTTTAAAACACAGCCATAGTATTCAGTAGGAGTCAAAGCCTAAGACCATGCCTAGGAGGTCATCATGAGTCATAACTTCATGGAGAGAGGATCCAAGTCAACTATTAAAATCTACAAAGAACTAAGTAAGGGAAAGAGGGCCTGAGGTCCAGTAGGAGAGACTTTTCCCAAGCCATCAGTATCTGCATATAGACTTTCTATTACCTGGGATTTCTATGGTCATCTAAACAGGAGGGCTTCATGGTGTCTTCCTGGGCTCAGGGCTGTGGGCTAAGCAACTTCTTCAGTCTCTCATCTGTGAATCAAAGGATGACTGCTTGTGGGCATCTGGTAAGATTGTGGGTAGGTGCTCTGTAAACATCAGGTCATGCTTTTCATTCACCAGGGAGCATTGTAACTTTCCAACATGTTTGTTATCAATGAAGATTTTATTTTTAAAAACCAAGACAGTGATATCATATATTGCCAAATAACGGGTTTCTGCTATTCATTATATCAGATGAACTTTACACCTTTCCTGGAATATGTGAGTTTGAAAACTTAAGATAGCAGATTCAGCAGACTCAGGTACAGAGAGTCCAGACATTTCTCTGTTTAATTATCACTCAACTCATAGATGAAGGTATTAGGAGACAGAAGGGATTGTGATGCTAAAGTTAGTATTGGCACCTGAATTAGAATATGTCTTAAAAATATCAGTTTGCTTCGAAGCATGCTACACAGACCTTAACCATGTTTCTATCTGATCCTTTGTGAAATGAAAATGCCAATACAGAATGAACTGTTTTGATAAGCCCCCTCACAATTTTAGAGTATATTTAAAGTTAATCCCTAAGAACTAATATGCAATGATGCCATTTTCCTGATTTTATTTTTATGAGCCACAGTTTTATATCCCACAGCTTATCTGATTTGAAAATGCTTGTCATGTTTGGAGAAAGTTAATATTGAGTCATGCCAAAACCTTAATAAACTTAGTCTTGAACTAATATTTCAGGCTCATGGGGAATTTCTGTATGCTGAGATAGATTTTAGTATTAAAGAAATACAATAGTGACCTTTCCATAAAACCTTAATAAAATTACTTTGTGATATAAACTGAAGAAGAGATGGGAACTTTCTTGAATAAGAGTATGCGTGATTTATCTGTATCTCATGGTTTATCTTATATCTCATTTCTTCAGATCTCTTGTGTTTTTCTTTCTCTTAAGCCAAACAACAATAATTTCCATAATTTAAACAGAGAACAGAACACAGAAATTTCAGACATGTTTTCCCTTTCTTTGCACCAGTGTCAGTTAACTGCTGCTGAAGTGCCTGTTGTCTTAATAATTCTCTTAGTCTCCATGTTGTTAAAAGAAGTTAACAACATAGAAAATTCCACACATAAATTTCAGTTATTTAATATTAAAAATACCATATGGGGGTGGCATGGTACAGCTGTTTAGCAGCAAAGCAGTGTACAAGGGTTTCTGACAAGTGTTGAATAAGGATACTGTATCCAGTTAATAAAATTAAAATGATGAATATATGGCAAACTAACTGTAACTTCCCAAAATTAAAATATTGACCTGGTATTCTGAAATTGAAACTCTTTGTTTTCCAGAGACTGGCAAATATGTGACCAAAAATGACCAAAGTCTGAAGCCCACAGCTTTGACTTCATATTTTTTTGCTACTTCTAGTTTAGGGTGGAAAAAAAGTCTTAATTAGTATAGTCAGTATGAATCATTGTTTTGTAAACTGCTTTTTGTGGTCTCCTTGATGGCTTGACCCAAGAATCTCTTTTAGAGTCCACAAAGCAAAGGCAAAACGATGGCTTTTAAGGAGTAGAAAGTTTTGCTTTTTATTAGCTCCAAGACTATTTGCAAATGCAAAATTGGATGAACATTTCCCCAATCAAGCCCTGTGTATCTAAATGTTTACTGCTTAAACTTTAACCAATATTCTTATACAGGATAAACACCAAAAATCATTTCATTGCAAACTTGGAGTGAGATAGTATTTAAACTTATTTGGGTCAGAGGAATTTGGAAAGAGGCTGATAGTGCCCTAGTGACATGGACTAACCCAGCTTTATCTCTGAAAATATGTTAGAGGAACATTTAATCTCATCTCATCCAGTGCAACAATCCCTTTATAATCTCCAAGAACAGAGAAACATCTAAATCCTTAAGTGATTAGAAGTATCTGTTCTGAAACTGTGCAACTTCATTGTAAAATAATTCTTATTTTCCTGATATTGATTTAAAATAGACATTCCTGAGACCACTGATCTTTGGTACAGAGGTTTTCCTCTAAATGAACACAGAATGTTTACATTACTCCCTTTTCCAAGTGGGTGATTTTTGGGTGATTTTCAATACATGCCATGAGTCAGAAAGAGGATGGGATGTGTATTGGATGGGCAGTTCAACTGTATCAGTTCTATCACAGCTCCACCAGTAGGGCTGAGGAACTGCTCAGTCCACCCATTTTTTACCTCTATGTCCATCCAGTTACAGAAGAGCTCAAATTAACTCTGAAATCCTTGGAATTTTCTTTTATAACTTGTTGCTTAAATAGTATGTCTTCCTTCACCAGTTCTCTGTTTTGTCGATATGCTTCTTAAAATTGTGGCACAGAATGTACAAAATAATCCAAGCAATGGTGGGATCCAAAAGAGTTTGCTGAGATGGTTGTCCCTTGATTGAAGTCCTCCCTGAGACTGCATTAAAGTTTAAACCATTACTTCACCACCATTAGTTCACTAAGGTTGGAGTTCACATAAAGGTCAGATGTTTTTCATATTAAAAAGCCAGTTTTTTTTTTTTTTTTGCCTCATAGTTGCTTTAAAAACAAAAACAAAAACAAAACCTTCTGGGAGATCTTTGTGTTGCTCACTTTCATATGTCTCTTGATAGCTTGACCCCATCCTTCCAAGCAGTCATTTTGTAGCAGTGACCTCTGCTCAGGACATGTTGGGACATCTGAAGTGCTAGAAGAGCACCAGTAGGGATGGGGTCTTATCTTAGGAGGCCACTGAAAACAAGGAGTGAAGTCCTAGAGAGGAGAAAAGGATGGTGATACCACAGGATTGCCATGGGAAGGAGAATCCAAAGAGCAAAAAAGATGGGGACAAAGGGGTGGATGGAACAGACTCGTGGAAAGAGGATCAGTAGAGTATAGGGTGAAGGTGGGAGGTTAAGAAAGACCAGAGTCAAGATAAGGACATTGAGTTTGAAGACTAACAGGTCCAACTACTCAAAATGGCATTTTGAACAGAATAGGTGAGGTAGATTCCATACGTTAAGGCATTTATTGAGTCTATACGTAGGAAATGGTGATATTGAGCAAAGCTGCTTTTTATTATTTAAGGAAAATTGGCCGTGAGAGGGTGTGACATAGGTGGTCAAAATATACCTTAATTGTAAGCCTTTCTCTCTTTAAAACTTCAGGGCATGATAATTGATTTAGTGACAGTAGATGTTCTGTGCACAGAGCCTGATTTAACTTACATTCATGTAATGATCATAATTGAATCCCATTTCCTTTCCTGTTTCACCTTGGGGGTTGGTTTCAATTGGGGCAGAATAAAAATAAAAATATATGTACTGGCTTACTAAACATTTGTGATTTCATCCAAGTTAAATAAAGGCAGCCACATTAATTTTGTTAAAATGCTCACTATGAATATTCCAAAATAACATCATAGGCCAGCACATCAGGCACCCAGTGACTAGATCCTGATGTTTTTTTTTTTTTTTTTTTTTTGGCGGTACGCGGGCCTCTCACTGCTGTGGCCTCTCCCGTTGCGGAGCACAGGCTCCAGACGCGCAGGCTCAGCGGCCATGGCTCACGGGCCCAGCCGCTCCGCGGCATGTGGGATCTTCCCGAACCGGGGCACGAACCCGTGTTCCCTGCATCGGCAGGCGGACTCTTAACCACTGCACCACCAGGGAAGCCCTAGATCCTGATGTTTTGATCAAACTAAGTTTTCTCCATCACATTTAGAACACTACTCTAAAAACAAAGTTAAGAATTAAAGACACAGTGATCGTTTTAGAGTGAAAATTATTTTATGAGAGCATTAAATAAATAAGAATCATTCATTTTTCTTTTGAATAATGTTTGTACATCCTGATTTTGAAGCTGGGTAACAAGGATTTCTGTCCTTAGCTAAGTTCGAAGTAGGAAATTGGATAGTGATCATGACTTAGGCATCTCCTTCGTGGAGGCAATCCTCATTTTTGGTTAACTATCTATCATTAAAGCAGCTTAAATACAATCCCAGGAAAAGAGGACTTCCCCTTATCTTGGTCAGAGGCTGTATCTTTATTGTTTTTACTGAATTTAAGGAACTTTCATCATGAGAACCAAGGTCAGACAGAGAGTATAAAGTTAAAAGGTTTAAGTTCTGGTTCTACCATCATTTGAGGGAGGCTTAGCTTTCTGAGCTCTGCTTTGCACGTTTTGCAGTTGGGTTATGATTTCTCACTTAAAGAGAGTCTGTGAAAATACTTGATAACATGTAAGCTGTTACCTCGATACTGGGTACGCTGGCTGGAAGAGCTGTGTGAAGATTGGAGGGTTGGTGATGATGAGCCCCCAACTACTCCATCAGGGCTGAGTGGTGACAGCAGCCACTTTGATTTCTCATTATGGCAGGAAATCCAGCCTCTCTCGCCTAATGAGAGAGTCATCCTCCTAGTCTCCAGGTCAGGTTGCTGACTTCTTTCTTTAAAAGTGTGCCTGCAATCTTGTAGCATTTCAGAATATACTGGGTCAAACTTTACCCCTTAAGAAACAAAATAATTGATTGCAGACACAGGGACCCAAGCGATTTTCAGTAACTTTGCTTATTAGTGCTGACACTTGGGGAAACCAAGGGCTTGTCTGACAAAGGGGCAGGGGATTTAGTTACAAAAGCTCTGTTTTGGCTCTCTTTTCCCACCCTGCTGATATGGATTGAATTAGAAGTTAGCAACATTTGCGAAAATAAAATACGATGTGAACTCTTGGGAATTGCTTCACATCCGACTTCTCTGACCCCCAATATCCTTCCCATGGCTCTGGGCCTTGAGGGATGTTTTTCAGTTTCTATATAAGCAATGCAAGCAGACACATTTCAAAATAACCCCACAAAAGCACACATGGTATGAAAGGAACAATTATTTGAAGGCTGTTGACCTTACCAACATTGGGCAAGCGTCTGGCATCTTGAAAGTCTGCTTTGATACTGAAGAGCTGTTCTAGAAATGTCACCATGTCATTACCTTGTCAGTTGCTCCTCAATACACAATAGTAATGCATTGTTTTTTACTTGAAGCTGTCTCAATGTGGCTTTCCTTTTAGGAAATAAAATATATCTCAGGAAGGACATATATGGTTCTTAAATAACATCTACATTTATTTGCAGCCCAAATAATGTTTAATCACACTCACCGAGGCTAGAAGGAATCAGAAACATGGCTATTTCAGCCTCTAGTTTCTACGAACAAAGAAACTAAGGCTCCAAGAACTTAAGGGTCTTCCTCAAGGTCCCACAAGTACTTGGGACAGAGCTGGGACTGGAATCCAGGTCATCCATCTCTGATTGCCCTGCCATTTCCATTCCAGCCAGCTTCATAGGTCATATTAATTTAATATTAATTGTGGAAACAATAATACATAATTAAAGTCAGACCCTTTTTTAGGGTGTGACCAAATTATTTATAGAGCCATAAAATTTGGATCATTCTAATTCACTTTTCTAATGTCACCTTAGAAGACCTATTTCAAATCGTGTGACCACTGGTACTGGTATTTATTAGGCAAATGGTAGTGAAACAGGTGAAATGTTCAGTGTCCTGCTGGTCTATCGGACAAAGCCAAAGACAGCACATATTCTAACACATGAATCTAGTTTTTCTGTGCATTCTCATGTACATAAACCAATGTATGCAGTAAGTTCCCTGCCTCGCTGGAAAAAAAATGGTTAATTATATGATGCCACACCTGGGGGAAAAAAACAAAAACAAAAACACAAAGACCTTTAACACTTTTTCCATAAATGAACTGAGGTTAAAGATTTTGCTTCTTTTTCATTTCAGACTAATTGTACTGTTGTGCCTAAAAACAAACAAACAAACAAAAACCCCATGAAGATAGGTTTGGGGACTTTGGAAAGAATTTGCACGAATAGAAAAAAATAAAATCAACCTCCTAAAAACTTAAATTTCATGAAACTTTTTCTCACTGTCTCTGTTTTATTAGTTCCATCTCTAGCCTTAGTTTTAAGCTTTTGAGAATGGAGGTAGAACAATTTTGAACATGTAAGGAGATAATTGAATTTGTGTGAGATTTGAGGTTTATTTAGGTTACAACTCTTTGACCACAGTTTATTTTCAGGTCATGTGGTACCCCTGTGTGTGTGAACATATAAAAGCTGGTTAATTTTGGATACCTTTTAGCTCACAACCTAAGGAAAATATTTGATTTTCTCCTTTTATGGTCTGGACTCAGTTCCAATATACATGGCCTTATACTTTATTCTCATCTTATAACTCTTGTATAATAATAACAAAGACCTAGTAATAAAATCGCTTGGAGAATGTTTAAATACCAGGAATCTTGATTAAATTTGAACCCATTGTCTGTGTATGTTTATTTTAATAAGAAAATCATTTTTACAATAAAGGATTCTTCAAGCTCTTGAATGTGTGCCTGGTCCTAGTCCAAAACAGTGTCCCTGTTTTTTGTGAAGTCCTGTTTTGCAGTCTTCAGACTTATTCCATACACACACCCAAGGCAACGTTCAATAGATTATTCAAGTGAAGATAAAATAAAAATCATTCCTTTGAAATATGCAGATAATTAAGGCAAGATCGGGCCTCTATAGAGAGCTTTCTTCTCCCTTGATACATGTGATTCATGTTGGTGATGTTTTGCCTAATAATTGTGGCAGATAATAATTTGCCAGTCCCAGGGCAAATGAAGGGCAAAGTATGGAGGGCTGGGCACCAGAGAGAAGACCTTATGAACAGCCCAGGAGGCCTTCTGTAAAGAAGGAGTCTCCATGGATAAGAAAACCACTCACCCCATGAGTACATGCCCAGGGCGTGGTCCCACGTTGGAGGACCCAGAAGCCAATCTGAGCAGCCCTCAAGGGGAATCGGTGGTCAGAGGTCTGAGCTAAGGGTGGGACACAGCAGATGGGAGGTTGGGATGTACAGCCCAAAAGTCATGTATGGGCCCCACCAGGCTACAGAACCAGGTGAATATGGAAACTTGTTCTCAGTCTGGGTCCCAGCCAGGCAGCAGGGGCTCAGCATGGTATGAGTCTGGAACAAGAGAGTGGGAACAGCATTTCAAGATCCTGGAGGAGAAATCACGTACATACAAAAAGGGTACCAACACGTGCATTTGGATAACAGGAGAAGTGTTTATTGTCCTCTGCCTTGGTGTTTTTTCGTCTTGGTTGGGAGTTCCTCCCCAGAATAAGATATTCATTCTTTCAGTCATGCAGTGTTTACTGAGTGTCCCCTGTATGCTGTGCTGGGCACTAAAAATAGTAGCAAACGAGGCTGGCCTCCCCAGAGTTCCTCCTATAGTGAAGATAACAGATAAACAAGAGCTGCCTACAGTGTAGCATGATTCGTTCCGCAAAGAGAGACATACAGTGTGCTTCAGTGAAAATACAGGAGTGGCACCTAACCCAGTTTCTCATGCTGATATCTGAAGGATAACCAGAGATAACCAAATTTAGGAGAGAGGTCCAGGAATGAGAGGGAAAGAAAAATATGCAAAAGGCTCAGTGTATTTGGGGCAATAAGTCAAGTCTGATAAATCCAGAGAGAAGTATTGAAGGGGAAAAATGACCTTTTTTTTTTTTAGAATGCCTTTGGTGGACTTTGGTTTAATATATATATATATATATATATATATATATAATTATTTATTTGTTCATTTTGGCTGCATTGTGTCTTAATTGCTGCGCACGGGCTTTCTCTAGTTGTGGCAAGCGGGGGCTACTTTTCGTTGTGGTATGCCGGCTTCTCATAGCAGTGGTCTCTCTTGTTGCAGAGCCCGGGCTCTAGGCACGTAGGGCTTCAGTAGTTGCAGCACACGGGCTCAGTAGTTGTGGTGCACAGGCTTAGTTGCTCCGTGGCATGTGGGATCTTCCCAGACCAGGGATCGAACCCGTGTCCCTGCACTGGCAGGCAGATTCTTACCCACTGTGCCACCAGGGAAATCCCAAAATGACACTTTTTGAGCATCTTTTGGGATGCTGCTGCTTTTCCACTCAGCCGAGGGAATGTTTCTTCTAGACCCTCATGTTTTAACATGATCTTTCTCCTCAGCTCTTTTGTTAATTGTGGCTCCTTAAAGGCTGAGTTTGCTGGTTGAATCTTTATTTACTCAATTTTTTCCTTTTTGAGTTCTTAGGAGAAATGTTAGTACTCTCAGCTTATAGTTATCAGGGACCATGAAGACTTGGGCCAAAAGAAGGAAGTGCTTAAAGTTACTTGTTAAGTGACTGCAGCGTCTACATTGTAGATTAAACAGATGCTGTGTTGACTGTTCAGTTATGTCATTCTTTATTTGCTTTCTTCAAGTCACCTGTCACCCGTAACTGGCTTCTTTTGTTTTTTCTTTTTTTTAAATATTTATTTATTTATTTATTTATTTGGTTGCTCCAGGTCTTAGTTGTGGCAGGTGAGCTCCTTAGCTGTGGTATGTGAACTCTTAGTTGCAGCATGCATGTGGGATCTAGTTCCCTGACCCGGGATCAAATCCCAGCCCCTGCATTGGGAGTGCAGAGTCTTAACCACTGCACCACCAGTGAAGTCCCTTAACTAGCTTCTTTAGACTTAACCCTTAAGGATTAGGCTTGAAAAAATGATTGAGAGGGCTTCCCTGGTGGCACAGTGGTTGAGAGTCTGCCTGCCGATGCAGGGGACACGGGTTCATGCCCCGGTCCGGGAAGATCCCACATGCCGTGGAGTGGCTGGGCCCGTAAGCCATGGCCACTGAGCCTGCACATCCAGAGCCTGTGCTCCGCAATGGGAGAGGCCACAACAGTGAGAGGCCCGCAGATTGAGAAAATTACCCATTTACTTTAGGCCTTTATTTTCTACTCCTGGTCTTGGTTGGAAAGCAGGTGCCAGGGCCCAGAATCTCTGTCTCCTGGATTTTCCATGGCCTTGAGAGAAGTGTGCAGTTTACACAAACGGACTATCTGTATTTCTTACCCGAGATTTAGTCCCAAATGCCTATTGGGTCTCTTTCCCTGGTGAGCTGGCCTGGGCCATAGGTGAAGAGCAGAAGACCCTTCTTTCCTTCTTTTTCTTTTTTTGCCTTTTTCCCTTTGATGAAGACTTGCCCCAAGGCAGTTGTTCTCAAATTTTAGCTGACATAGAACCACCTGGCCACTTGGAATAACCATAGATATCTGAGCCCCACCCTCCCATCTGATTTTCTGATTCAGAAGATCTGGGTGGGGTCTGAGATTTCTGCATTTCTAAAATGTACCAGATGAGGTTTGCCATTTGGGTACCATGCTTTGAGAACCACTGATCAAAGGCAAGCTCATGGGGCCTACACTGCCTCTGATCTTTGCCTTATGCTCCTGGCTTGAGTCCCCAGAAGACTTGAGTCCCCAGCTTGGCTATCCAGATCTTACCATCAATAGCTCAAAGGGTGCTCCAGTTGAGAAGAAACTAAGGCTGAGGGAAAAGTTGATTCAAGCCCCCATGGTCTTAGTTCCCACTCTGGACCCCTGGGCTCTCCAAGAACAAATCCCCAGACTTCTGTCTTAGCTGATCAATTAAGAACACCATGAATCAAGATCCAAGACAGAGTGATTTCTATAATCTATTTATGATCTCCACTTAAAACTGTACTTAATCTGTCATGTCACCATTTTGTTACCTGTTTCTCCAGACCTTATCAGAACCGTTATGTCAAAGTGAGAAGGGCTGAACTCTCCCCAAATATTATTGTATGTGGCTCACACCCGGTACTCAGCAGGAAGTTTTTTCTATCCATGGTAAACTGTACACATCGACCATATATTCTGTTAGTTCTGGTCTTGAAAACAATATCAAATTCTGCTCTTGAAAAAGGGAGGAAAATCCAGTCATTTGTTTACACGTATCACAAGTTTGAATAATTGTCTTATTTCTCAGTACTGTTGTATTTATCAGGGCTCTTGAGGTTAACTCTGTTTACCTTAAGTACTCAGTAGTAATAAAGTACCTTCTGCTGTTTGCTGTACTCCCTTAGTCAGTAAAAACAAAGGTACTTTATATCAGAAGCATAAAAGAAATAAGATGCCTTTACTTTGCAGAATTTTTATGTGTTTACAAAAATTTTCTTTCTATGACAGTTTTGTTATTCCATTAAGTCAGAGAGAAAACAGTTGAATTACATATTCCTCTCCCCAGGAAACACATTCTGTATATATTTTTCATATCCTAAAGGTTGATTTATCTTGCATCCTATCAAACACATTTTTATTTTTAACAGTCATGTCTGTAATTCAATACCACAAAAATCATTAATGTATAAATAATATCTTATATTTCGGAAAGATCATACATAATACTTTTTTTGAACATTTTTATTGGAGTATAATTGCTTTATAATGGTGTGTTAGTTTCTGCTTTATAACAAAGGGAATCACCTATACATAATATGTATATCTGCATATCTCCTCCCTCTGCGTCTCCCTCCCACACTCCCTATGCCACCCCTCTAGGTGGTCACAAAGCTCAGAACTGATCTCCCTGTGCTCTGCAGGTGCTTCCCACTAGCTATCTATTTTACAATTGGTAGTATATATAAGTCCATGCCACTCTCTCACTTCGTCCCATCTTACCCTTCCCCCTCCCCATGTCCTCAAGTCCATTGTCTACATCTGCATCTTCATTCCTGTCCTGCCCCTAGGTTCTTCAGAATGCTTTTTTCTTCTTTTTTTTTTTTAGATTCCATATATATGTGTTAGCATACAGTATTCTTTTTTCTCTTCCTGATTTACTTCACTCTGTATGACAGACTCTAGGTCCATCCACCTCACTACAAATAACTCAACTTCGTTTCTTTTTATGGCTGAGTAATATTCCATTGTATATATGTGACACATCTTTATCCATTCATCACTCGATGGACACTTAGGTTGCTTCCCTGTCCTGGCTATCGTAAATAGAGATGCAATGAACATTTTGGTACATGACTCTTTTTGTATTATGGTTTTCTCAGGGTATATGCCCAGTAGTTGGGTTCCTGCATCTTATAGTAGTTCTATTATTAGTTTTTTAAGGAACCTCCATACTGTTCTCCATAGTGGTTGTATCAACTTACATTCCCACCAATGGTGCAAGAGGGTTCCCTTTTCTCCACACCATCTCCACCATTTATTGTTTCTAGATTTTTTGATGATGGCTGTTCTGACTGGTGTGTGATGATACCTCAATGTAGTTTTGATTTGCATTTCTCTAATCGTTAGTGATGTTGAGCATTCTTTCATGTGTCTGTTGGCAATCTGTATATCTTCTTTGGATAAATGTCTATTTAGGTCTTCTGCCCATTTTTGGATTGTGTTGTTTGGTTTTTTGATATTGAGTTACATGAGCTGCTTGTAAATTTTGGAGATTAATCCTTTGTCAGTTGCTTCATTTGCAAATATCTTCTCCCATACTGAGGGTTGTCTTTTCATCTTGTTTATATTTTCCTTTGCTGTGCAAAAGCTTTTATTTTCACTAGGTCCCACTTGTTTATTTTTGTTTTTATTTCCCTTAAATTAGGAGGTGGGTCAAAAAGGATCTTGCTGTGATTTTTGTCATAGAGTGTTCTGCCCATTTTTTCCTCTAAGAGTTTTATACTGTCTGACCTTACATATAGGTCTCTAATCCATTTTTTTTTCTAATCCATTTTGAGTTTATTTTTGTGTATGGTGTTAGAGAGTGTTCTAATTTCATTCTTTTACATGTAGCTGTCCAGTTTTCCCAGCACCACTTATTGAAGAGTCTGCCTTTTCTCCATTTTATATTCTTGCTTCCTTTATCATAAATAAGGTGACCATATGTGTGGGGGTTTATCGTTGGGCTTTCCATCCTCTTCCATTGATCTATATTTATGTTTTTGTGCCAGTACCACACTGTCTTGATGACTGTAGCTTTGTAGTATAGTCTGAAGTCAGGGAGCCTCATTTGTCCAGCTCCATTTCTCTTTCTCAAGATTGCTTTGGCTTTTCAGAGTCCTTTGAGTTTCCATACATATGGTGAAATTTTTTGTTCTAGTTCTCTGAAAAATGCCATTGGTAGTTTGATAGGGATTACATTGAATCTGTAGATTGCTTTGGGTAGTATAGTCATTTTCACAATGTTGATTCTTCCAACTCAAGAACATGGAGTATCTCTCCATCTGTTTGTATTATATTTAATTTCTTTCATCATGTCTTACAGTTTTCTGCATACAGGTCTCTTGTCTCCTTGGGTAGGTTTATTCCTAGGTATTTTATTCTTTTTGTTGCAGTGGTAAATGGGAGTGTTTCCTTAATTTTTCTTTCAGATTTTTCTTCATTAATGTATAGAAATGCAAGAGATTTCTGTGCATTAATTTTGTATCATGCTACTTTACCAAATTCATTGTTTAGCTCTAGTAGTTTTCTGGTAGAGTCCTTAGGATTCTCTACGTATAGCATCATATCATCTGCAAACAGTGACAGCTTTACATCTTCTTTTTTGACTTGGATTCCTTTTATTTATTTTTCTCCTCTGATTGCTGTGGCTAAAACTTCCAAAATTATGTTGAATTATAGTGGGGAGAGTGGGCAACCTTGTCTTGTTCCTGATCTTAGTGGAAATGTTTTCAGCTTTTCACCATTGAGAACGACGTTGGCTGTGGGTTTGTCATATATGGCCTTTATTATGTTGAAGTAAGTTCCCTCTCTGCCTACTTTCCGGAGGGTTTTTATTGTAAGTGAGTGTTAAATTTTGTCGAAAGCTTTTTCTGCATCTATTGAGATGATGATATGGTTTTTATCCTTAATTTATTAATATGGTTTATCACATTGATTGATTTGCATATATTGAAGAATCTTTGCATTCCTAGCATAAAGCCCACTTGATCATGGTGTATGATCCTTTTCATGTGCTGTTGGATTCTGTTTGCTAGTATTTTGTTGAGGATATTTGCATCTATGTTCATCAGTGATATTGGCCTGTAGTTTTCTTTCTTTGTGACATCTTTGTGTGTTTTTGGCATTAGGGCGATGGTGGTCTCATAGAATGAGTTTCAGAGTGTTCCTTCCTCTGCTATATTTTGGAGGAGTTTGAGAAGTATAGGTGTTAGCTCTTCTCTAAATATTTGATAGAATTCACCTGTGAAACCATCTATTCCTGGGCTTTTGTTGGAAGATTTTTAATCACAGTCTCAATTTCAGTGTTTCTGATTGTTCTGTTTATATTTTCTGTTTCTTCCTGCTTCAGTCTCAGAAGGTTGTGCTTTTCTAAGAATTTGTCCATTTCTTCCAGGTTGCCCATTTTATTGGCATAGAGTTTCTTGTAGTAATCTCTCATGATCCTTTGTATTTTTGCAGTGTCAGTTGTTACTTCTCCTTTTTCATTTCTAATTCTATTGATTTGAGTCTTCTCCCTTTTTTCTTGATGAGTCTGGCTAATGGTTTATCAATTTTGTTTATCTTCTCAAAGAACCAGCTTTTAGTTTTATTGATCTGTGCTACTGTTTCTTTCATTTCCTTTTCATTTATTTCTGATGTGATCTTTATTATTTCTTTCCTCTGTGAACTTTGTGGGGTCTTTTTGTTCTTCTTTCTCTAATTGCTTTAGGGGTAAGGTTAGGTTGTTTATTTGAGATGTTTCTTGTTTCTTGAGGTAGGATTGTATTGCTATAAACTTCCCTCTTAGAACTGGTTTTGCTGCATCCCATAGGACTTGGGTCGTCGTGCTTTCATTGTCATTTGTTTCTGGGTATTTTTTGATTTCCTCTTTTATTTCT
This sequence comes from Mesoplodon densirostris, assembly GCF_025265405.1. Taxonomy (NCBI): domain Eukaryota; kingdom Metazoa; phylum Chordata; class Mammalia; order Artiodactyla; family Ziphiidae; genus Mesoplodon; species Mesoplodon densirostris. The sequence goes on from NC_082676.1 coordinate 75,981,868, forward strand.
TCAGTGGCCTCTTGGTTATTAAGTCGTGTATTGTTTAGCCTGCATATATTCGTATTTTTTACAGATATTTTCCTGAAATGAAAATAAATAAATAAATAAATAAAATAAAGTTATTAAAATAAACAATTATTATTAAAAATAAAAAAATTTTAAAGTAATAAAACAAGAAAAAGAAGAAAGAAAGAAAGAACGAAGAGAGCAACCAAACCAAAAAACAAATCCACCAATGATAAGAATGGCTAATTACTAAAAAAAAAACAACAAACAAACAAAAAACACAGAAGACAGAACTGTAGGACAAATGTAAAAGCAAAGCTATACAGTCAAAATCACACAAAGAAGCATACAAATACACACTCACAAAAAGAGAAAAAGAAAGAAAAAAAAAAATATATATATATATATAGTTGCTCCCAAAGCACACCGCCTCAATTTTGGGATTATGCATTGTCTATTCAGGTATTCCACATATGCAAGGTACATCAAGTTGATTGTGGAGATTTAATCTGCTGCTCCTGAGGCTGCTGGGAGAGATTTCTCTTTCTCTTCTTTGTTAGCACAGCTCCTGGGGTTCATCTTTGGATTTGGCCCCGCCTCTGCCTGTAGGTTGCCTGAGGGCATCTGTTCTTCACTCAGACAGAACAGGGTTAAAGTAGCAGCTGATTAAGGGGCTCTGGCTCACTCAGGTCTGGGGAAGGGAGGGGTACGGCATTTGGGGTGAGCCTGCAGTGGCAGAGTCCGGCAAACATTGCAACAGCCTGAGGTGTGCTGTGTGTTCTCCCTGGGAAGTTGTCCCTGGATCACGGGACCCTGGCAGTGGCAGGCTGCACAGGCTCCTGGGAGGAGAGGTGTGGATAGTGACCTGTGCTTGCAAACAGGCTTCTTGGTGGCTGCAGTAGCAGCCTTAGCATCTTATGCCCGTCTCTGGTGTCCACGCTGTTAGCCGTGGCTCACTCCCAACTCTGGAGCTCGTTTAGGCAGAGCTCTGAATCCTCTCTCCTCAGGCACTCTCTCCTATTGCCTCTTAGGCAGGTCCAGACATTTTCTTGGACTCCTTCCTGGCTAGCTGTGGCACACCAGCCCCCTTCAGGCTGTGTTCACACAGCCAACCCCAGTCCTGTCCCTGGGGTCTGACCTCCTAAGCTGGAGCCTCAGCTCCCAGCCCCGCCCACCCCAGCAGGTGAGCAGACAAGCCTCTCAGGCTGGTGAGTGCTGGCCGGCTGCAATCCTCTGTGCTGGAATCTCTCTGCTTTGCCCTCTGCACCCCTGTTGCTGCACTCTCACCCGTGACTCTGAAGCTTCCCCCCTCCACCACCACCCTGTCTCCACCAGTGAAGGGGCTTCCTACTGTGTGAAAACTTTTCCTCCTTCACAGCTCCCTCCCAGAGGTACAGGTCCCATCCCTAGTCTTTTGTCTCTGTTTTTTCTTTTTCTTTTGCCTTACCCAGGTACGTGGGGGTGTTTCTTGCCTTTTGGGAAGTCTGAGGTCTTCTGCCAGCATTCAGTAGGTGTTCTGTAGGAGTTGTTCCACATGTAGATGTATTTCTGATGTATTTGTGGGGAGGAAGGTGATCTCCACATCTTACTCTTCCGCCATCTTGAAGGTCTCTCCCCATAATACTGTTAAGCCAAGGACTTACTAAATATTGAGGAAATGGAACCTCAGAAGGCTTCATACTTGCTGCTCTGAATGTCTGACATGGAATCCTCCTTCACCAATATTGGTCCCTAATCCCGGGTCTCTACCTGAGTCCTTCAGAGAATCTTAACTGAGAGGGAAGAGGTGAATAGCAAGGCACTATCAGGTCAGAGAACCATAGTCATAGACAATTACTTTTAACACAATTTCAATTTTTAACTTGTTCAAGAGGATCTTGGAGGGCTCGCATGTATACCCAGAAGTCATTTCCAAGGGAATTGCTGCAGGCAGACACGAACAGCCAAACAATGTTTTGAAACAAATCAGTTCTTTTCTTGGGAAACTATATACTTCATCATATTCTAATTTCTTTAAAACTGGTCATTACAGACTGAATTATATGTCAATAGTTATTCATTATCTTCAAATGAAGCTGATCCTAAATATCCCGGATAGTCAAGCATCTTTTAGACATGTTTTGTAAAATTCTGATATAATGAACCCTGTAATATAATCATAATTATACCTAATAAATTTATAAAGGCAATTTATTTTAATATTTTTATTCATCTATTTTGTAATTATTAAGTTTTAAGAATATTATGTTTACCTCTTAAGTATGATTAATGTTGACCAGGGGAGACAGAGTCAAAGAGTAGATGTTTGTTGTTTTTATTTTATTCCTGTTTAATTTGTGTCTTTTATAAACTCCAGGAAATTATTTTGGACCAAGTGGTGCTTTATTAATAAATAAATATACTTATTATGTATTAATTATGAATTTAATAGATGAATCATGGCAAATGCCTTAGGGTTCTTTAGTTCAGAATTCCTTAAAGACTAAATCCAGCACCACCATAATCTGTTTTATTTCTAAATGTAAGTATACTCGAAGTTTCAGAGTTAATACCCAAGTTTTAGTCAGTAATATTAAGTAACTCCTTCCTAAGAATAAGTTATAACTGGTGTGTATGAGGCTCCTGATGTATAGTCAAGATTTTACTTCTTGAAAGGAAAAGAGCATTTTAGAGCTTTATGTATTAGTCTTTTCCTGGTATTTGTTCTTGCCAGGAATTCTGGTGGAAAACATGGACATAGAAATCGATTTATGAGAAAAAATAATTTTAATATCATCTCTTTACTTTCAACACATTTTTCTTGAATATAAAAATTATAGTCACTGTAAATGTTAAAATACAGAAAGTATTTAAAAAAATAAAAATAACCTAAAATTATGTCACCACTGTGTAACTACTGTTTGTACAATATTTTGGTGTATATTTTTCTTGTCTTTTTCCTCTATTAAAAAGTGTGTGTGTGGGCTTCCCTGGTGGCACAGTGGTTGAGAGTCTGCCTGCCAATGCAGGGGACACGGGTTCGTGCCCCGGTCTGGGAAGATCCCACGTGCCACAGAGCGGCTGGGCCCTTGAGCCATGGCTGCTGAGACTGCATGTCTGGAGCCTGTGCTCTGCAATGGGAGAGACCACAACAGTGAGAGGCCCGTGTACCCCCCCTCAAAAAAAAGTGTGTGTGTGTGTTTGTGTGTGTGTAAGGAACGTGTACGTAACACATAAAAATTTGGATCATACTTACAAACAATTTTGTAACCAGCTTTTTAACTTGCTTAATAATATATTGAGAACATTTGTATTTGCTTGCCAAGAATTGTGAATATTTTTAGAAACTATTCTAAATTTGCTCTTGTTCAGCAAAGAACTATTCATTGAAAACATTATTTTTAATGGGCATAGAATATTTAAATACTATCGTATATGTAACAAATTGCTTACTGTTGTTCATATAAAGATGACTCAAATAGCACAGCAGTGCTATTCCCCATAAACAGCACAGCAGTGAGAAAGTGTCTTTGTACATAGATTTTGTATACATTTTCAAGGCTATAGAAATGTATTGCAAAATGATTTTTCATTAAACTATACAAGAATGCCCTTACCTCCAACCCTGGACTTTGCCTATTATCATTTTCTTAGTCCTGCACACTTTATATGCTTTTTAAAAAGGTTATTTAATGGCTTGATAAAAATGGAGCTATTTTTAGCAAATGGAGAAATTGTCATTAATGATGCAATATATCAGTGTCAAATTAAATTCTTACTTGAATTAAAGCCATTTATTTAAAGGCTCTGGGTGATCTGCTGTAGCTGTACTTCTGTTTTAGAAATATAAAGATTACCTTATTTAAAGATTGAGGAGCAGGACGTTGAAATGTGCTTGATGGAGTCAACTAATTGACTTTTTCATCAGTGGAATTTTTATCCCAAACCTCTGTGTTCTGGGAAACAATGATGGTTGTTCTCAACATGGGGTCATTTAAGGTCATGGGTTATTTGGTTTAGTGAGATTTATATGGTTGGATAGGGAAGGGATTAATTCTTTATGGAACTTTTTTGTTGTAACGTGGAAGGTAAAAGGTAAAAGTTTCACTTAAGAAAATCCATAACTGAGCCATGGTGCCTGTTTGTTTACTTGAAAGCTGTGTGTTATCAAGTGGAAGCAAACGCTTTTTCAGACGAATTCATTTGTTCACAAATAGAAACAAAAAGTGGAGAATGACTTGGTTGGCTTGGGGGAAGCTGCAGGGTTTATTTAAAGTTCGTACTTATTGCTGAGGTGCAAAATTGTTAAATGGCATTTGGATCTAGGGGAAAGATATACTGTAGAAATTACTTTTCAAAGGGGCATTGGAATAGAAGGACAGGAGTTATCTGAGTTCATTTCTAGATGAAATTCTATTCTACTTTTCTTTCTGTCTTTCTTAGATTCAGTTGAACAAACACATGTTGAATGCCCATCCCTCAAGGCAGAGCTGTCCTTTCTCCATTTCAGATTGATTTGGCAACTTGCTATGCCCAGCTTCAGAGGGCCCACTCTATTTGTTTCCTTGAGCTGCTGTTAAAAAAGTTACCACAAACTGGTGGCTGAAAGCAACAGAAGTTTATTCTCTCGTAGTTCTGGAGGCCAGAAGTCTGAAATCAAGGTGTCTGCAAGACCACACATCCTCCAGGCTGGAGAGAAGAACTTGTACCTTGCCTCTTCCAGCTTCTGGTGACTGCCAACACTCCTTGACTTGTGGCCGCATCACTCCAATCTCTGCCTCAGTGGTCACATTGCCTCCCCTTTCGTTTGTGTCAAATCTCCCCCTACCTCCTTTTATAAGGACACTTGCGGTAGCATTGAGGGCCCCCTGGGAAGATCCAAGAGAATCTCTCCATCTTCAAGATCCTAAAGTTAATCACATCTGCAAAGTCCTTTTTTGCTATATAAGGTAATGCCTATAGGTTTCAGATATTAGGATATAGGTATCTTTGGGGGGCCGTGATTCAGCCTGCAATACCCAGGACCTTAAATATACCTGATCTCGTGTACACCCCCCTGTCTGCTCTCTACCAGAACATGAGACATAGGTCCAGAAACAAAAAATTATTTGCCAAAGTTTTGGCCCAACTGGCCTGGGGAGAAGAGTTGACTCCATAATTGAGCTAGCATATCTGGGATAGGTAGTCTGGTAAGCTTTGAAGACCACCTTCTAGACAGCAGATTTAAAGATGCGGGGCAGAGCAGACCAACAAACAAAGAGCCGCCCTTCCTCGGTTCACCCCAACTGAATGAGTGAGTGGAAGGAAAGCCATCTTCTTGGGTGATGGGCACATCCTCCTTGAGTATTTGGATCCCCACAGCCGACCTGCGCTCCCTGGTGGTCCTCCCCATGAACGCTTTCAGTCCCTTATCATCTTTAGAAGGAGCTTTTTGCCACTTGCTCTGAAACAAGGTCTTCTAGGGACTGCCCCTCTCTCTCGTCCCCTCCCTGCAACCCTGGGAGTTTTTCCTCTGTAGCCAATGTAACAGCTAATCCATTCCAGTTGCATAAGAATTTAGAAACAAGGAGACTATTTAAAAGCCCATTGGCCTCCCTCCAGTAGTTACTCAAGGTGTTTACTCTGGAAAAGGTACCGAGTTCTATATCCATTTTTTGTGTAAATTCTCCTTTACTTCCCGTGTTCCTTAAGAAGGACCCTTTCCTGTGGGCTCTGTGGGGTGAGGTAATGTTCTTCCAGGAGACAACTGAACCATGAAGTATCTTGTAAATGAGACCTTAGAAGGCTAGCCAGAAAATTTGAGGAGAGGAGCCTTTGGCATGGCAGTGAAAGCGTTTTGTTTTTGTTTGCTTTTTGATTTTTTATCAGTTAGCTGTGGGTGGAGCTTTGAGATCATTGCAAACAGAGTGGCCAGTTCCCCGCTCCCTGACTTTTAAAAGAAGTAACTATTTGTCCCTTTAACTTTTTCTGGAGTCAGTTGGATTGTGACACATACCTCATTTATTCCCGTTTAATAGTCAATTACCTGGATCAAACTGTTATTAAACATGACTGGCTGGCCCAATGTTTTCTGGTCTGCAGGTCATAGTTGTACCATCTACATAAAATAAGCCAGCCGCTGCCCCTAATGACAGACCTGAGGAAGTATTTCCGAGACAGTTCAAGGAGCAGGGGACTCCCTCCCCCAAATCCTGTTTAAAACTGGGAAAATTCAGGATACTCCAATGTCATTTTTCTGAAATGCCATCTAACTTGTTCAGAAATCCAAAGCTCAGGAAAAGTAAGCAGTGAGATGAGCTCCTACCTCCACTGTCAAGCTCTTTAGAGATTAAGGTCACAATTACCCTCCTCTTTGCATTAGCTCCCACCAACATCCTTCACATAATTAGACCATTATGATGAAATTAGTACCCAAGGTAGACATGAATATTTTAGTAGTAAGGATAGTAGTGAAATCGGGGAAACCTCAGGTACTGAGGACGTCTGCCGTGTGTCCTTTTACTGAAAAGATCCTGGGAGAACTGGAGTTAAGCCAATGAAAGATGACACAAGTTGATCTAAGCTGTCTTTTCATTTCACTTTTGGTGTGAGCATTTCATATTGCAAACCCCTTGTTGCTATTCCCTTTACAATAAAACCAAAGGAAATATTGAAAGGGTTGGTTGGCAGGAGTGGGAAGGTCATAGAACACATGAAGTCCTGCAGAGGAGAGGGGTTTTGCCCACCGGGGAAGCCACCATGTTGTTTCTTCATCCTTCTTTCATGCTAACACTTAGGTCCCTGTAGTTGACTCATCTTATTATAGGTCACTGAAAAACACGTCCATGATAGCCTGAGGGGGGTCTGCAGGTCCGTTTTTCTCTGTAGATCTGTTTTACAACATAGAAGGCAGGAATGCACATCACTGCACTAGAAGCTTTCTTTGACACAGCCTTGGGTGGAGGGGCTGTGTTTGTGGACACTGAGAAATGGGTATGGAAAGACAGAGAGAGAGGCAGACGAAGAGGAGCAGAGAAGCAGAGAGAGAGAGGAAGAGAGACCCAGTCACAACCATTGTGGGAGATTGAGACATGGACCAACCTACTCACAGAGGGACTCTCTTCTCCCACTGGCATAGCTTGTCTGCCTTGGCTTTCCATGGGAGGCCTTGGTACTGATGAATGGAGGGCTGCTTCCTGCCTCAGTCTGGGCTGGTTAGAATGCCCCTCATGCTTTCATCAGTTTTTATCCTGGTCAGTAATAAATACTGCATGAGTTCCTCCTTCAAACACCAATGGTTGCCATTGGGAAGAAGCTATCTTGAAACGTGACCTAATGTGCTCTTCGTCTGCTTTAAATTATTTGGGACTAAAGATTCATGCGTCTGCCTATCTGTGTGATATCAACTTTTTCTTCTCCTTTTTGAAATTTGCATTCTTTTTTATTTACACAAGCAGCACATGAATGCAGGAATATATTCTCATAATAAAAAAAGTCCAGGACAGAGATAACATGAAAGATATCTTGACTTTCAGCCCCAAGCTTTGTTCCCTCCCCAGAAGTAAGCAGAGTCAAATTTCCAAGGTTCTTTCCAAACTTTGTAATAATTTATTTATATGCACGAATATTTACCTAGAAAAATATATAGTTTTGCCTTGTGTGTGTGTTTTTACTATACTGTTCATGTCATTCTGTGGCTATGTATTTAGGTAAATGGTGTCACACTGTTCCTATTCCATATCATTACATGGCTTGCTGCAAAAACGTGGTTTTCATTTAATGGTATATGTTAGAGACTTTTCACGTTCAGCTTCACATCATCTTGTAATGTGCACATGTATTAGACTTTGCTTCTTAGTGAATCACATTGATTGTTTTCAGTGTGGAAACATCCCAAATTATTCTTTCAGTAACTTTCTGGAATAGATTGGTTTATATTTTACCAGAGGTTTTTCTCTGTGAGAATAAGCTCTAGGGTTGGTTGGTTGGTTTCTTATTAACCCTTTGTGGTGTCATTGTCAGGGTCTGATAAGGGACTTGTGAAATGAGTTGGGTAGTAGCTTTATTTTATTTTACTATTTTATTTTATTTTATTTTTTTATGCCCTAGAAAAATGTAGGTACACAGATTTACCTTTTCCTAGAAGATTTGGTAGAACTCACCTGTAAAACCATCTGGGCCTAATCTTTTACTATTTTTTTCAGTTTCTCCCAAGATCACTGGTCTGTTTAAGCGTTCTGCTCATTTGTTGAGCCAAATTTATTTTAACTTTGAAAAACATCCACTTTAAGTTTTCAAATATTTTGGTTAACGTTATACATAGTATCTCTTATGGTGTTCACCTTCTCTCTGTATTTACACTCCACCTTTCATCATGGATATTGTGAGTTTATGGTTCTTCCTCATCCTCCTTCCTACCCCGACTCTCTCTCTGTCTCTCTCCCCAACACCTGCCAAATTTTATCTAATATATGCATATTCAGAAAATAATTAACTTTTACCAGTCATTGTTTTACTATTTGGGATTAGGTTTTAATGTACATATAGTACTCCCATCTTTCATTTCTAAGAAGTTTATAATTTTTGACTATTCTGCTCAAATCAAGAATTATTTAGAAGTGTGTATGTTTATGTTTAATTCATATGTGTGTAGGTTTTACACACTCTCTGTCATTAATTTATAAGTTGGCCTAGTCATGGTCAGTAAGCATGGACACTGTAATTTCTGACTCTTGGAAAGTACTGAGATTTTCTCTGTGGCCTAATCATGATCAGATTTTGAGATTGTTATATGTGTTTGGGGAAGCCGGGTACAAAGAGAGAATGAAGGAAAGATATATGTGTGTGGGCTGGGCCTAAACTCATTAAGTAATATATTTCAATTATGTTAACTTGAGTCATTTAAATTGCTTTGGTTAAATTTGTGTGATTTTCAAATCCTCAATATTCTTCCATTAATTTATGAGAATCATTATCTCCTAATATGTTTATGACTTTGCCTGTTTCTCTTTGTATTTTCAGTTTTTCAATCTATGTTTTGATGCTGTGTGGTCACATATCTAATGTTAATGACCTGAAAAATTTTGATCACCCCTTCTCTTAATATGACTTATCACTGTCTCTTGCTTTTTTGCTTGAAGTCTATTTTGTCTAATATTATTAGTGTTACATCTCTTCCTTTCCCAGAGTGTGCCTGTTATATATCTTCTTTTCATCCCTTCATTTTCAAATGTCCTATATAATTTTTATTTTATAAATATTTCTGGTAAACAACTATAATGTTACCTAATTTGAAAGCATCTGTCTTTTATAAATGGATTTAGCCAATTCATATTTATTACAGTTAGTAATACATTGTCATTTTACTTTGTGTTTTCCAGTTATTGTGTGTTCTTCTTTTTTTCCCCCTCCTTTCCCACATCTTTTATCTGTTTCCTTTTTAAAGGAGACTCACATTTCTTCGTTCTATTTTTTCCCTCATTTATTTGCAAGTTATACTTTCCATTTAAAATTTAATATTAGGAAAATTCTTAAATTTTTAACACTCATAATTGATCTTCTATTTTTCTGCCAATATCTAGAGTTTTAACTACCTATATTGCACTCCCTAAAATGTTTTTTACCTCCCTTTGTTCCATATTTCCTTCCCTCCAGCACCTACCTCTGTTGATATAATCTGGAATTTGGATGCTAGATTGTAATTTCTATATATTTTTCTTTTTATATAATACAAAAGACTTAAGAGTAAAATTTGTCTCTTTTTTAAACTTTTTTCTTCTTTCTTCCTTCCTTTCTTTCTTCCTTCCTTTCTTCCTTCCTTTCTCCTTCCTTTCCCCTTCCTTCCTTCCAACCTTACTTCCCATATCTCTTATTTTTCTAGATTTCATTTTCTTCTTGACAGAATATATAATACATCAACTCTTTCAGAGTAGGTTATTAAACCTTTTTGATACCTAGAAAGTCTGTAAATATATCTTTTCCTAACAATTAAACCATTATTCCATTGGTCACAGAGTTTCTAGTCCACAGTTACTTTCCCTCAAAACTTTGCAGTTACTGCTCCACTGTCTTCTCATGTGTAATACTCTGATGGTGTGCCTGATTCCATGCTGATTGCCATTCAATTCTAAATTGTCTTCTCTCTATGCATCTCTGAGAAATTTTGTAACTTCTCTTTATATTGTTTGTTCTTAGTCACCTCAAAGAATGTTTAGGTGTGTGTATTTTTTCCCCCATTTATACCTACTGCATCACTGGATTTTTTCACACTGAGAGCACAAATATTCAGATTTCAGAAATGTTCTTCTACTATTCCTTTAATTGTTCCCATCTTTCCATTGGATTTACTTTCTCTCTTTCTAATAGAAGACATCCTTCAATAAGGTGGTTTTTGAATCTTCTGTTTCCATTTTCCATCTCTCTAAATTTTTCAGTCATGCTGTCTGTTTCTTTTTGTGTTGTATTCTGTAAGAATTCCTTGGCTCAGCACTTCATATGAATTCTCTTTACAGGGAAGGTCACCTATTTATTAGGAGTTTGACTACAACAATCTTTAAAATTTCTAGAATCTGTAGTTAATTGTGTTTGGGGAAGAGAATTCACTCTTTCCTCCCTCTGAGGATATCAGCCATCCTTAAGTCAAAGTCAGATTCTGTTTGTCCTGTTAACTCTATTTTCTTGGGTGTAAATTCTTCTATTTACTGTGTTTGGTGTCTGCCTTCTGTGTTCTTTGCATTGCTCAAATATTTGGTGATTCTTATTGGTGATCCTTTTCATTTAAGACGCCCTGTTTACAGCTATTGCATGCACACCATGGTGCAGGATGCTAAGAAGGGTGGGTAAAAGGAACACCCAGTTCTTCCTAAGTGTAGGCAGCCACTCTGGACAATGCCAGCCTCCCTTCAATGTCATACTCACTGCCTATGCTACAAAGCAGACATTCTGTTGTTCAATGCATGGCCCAAGGGAGGAGGGGGTGAGAGAGGGCTAAAGAGAGGACCAAGAGAAATAAAAATTACAGCTACTCCTAGTTTATTCTACAACCCCATCACCTGTCGACTCCCCCTGGCCATGAGTTCACCTTGTAGTGGAGGCTTGTAGAACCTCTCACTCTGTGCAGCAGTCCTCTGCTGTATGTAGGTTTAGGTGTGTGGTTTCTTTCTTTTATCTGATGATATCAGATTTTATATATACATAATTATTTTATAGGATTTGAAGAGGAAGGGGGAAGCTTCCCAAACAATCACCAAATGATCACCAAACAACCAGGAGAAGGGAATTCAGGGTCAGATGAAGGGAAGAAGAAAAAAAAAAAAGACAATTTATGGACTTAGTCTATGTGTATGAAGAAAAGCTTTTTCAAACACGTAAATATCAAATGATTAACCTTTGATCTTCACTTGTTTTTTAATTGTGTTCACTAATGAGATACCCTTTTTCATTTTCAGGTCTTAAATATAATCATGGCCAAACCTTATGAATTTAATTGGCAGAAGGAAGTTCCTTCGTTTTTGCAAGAAGGAGCAGTTTTTGACAGATATGAAGAGGTAAAGAAGCATTATTAATCGTTTCTCTCAAAACATTCTTATAATTATTTCATTTTAATCACAGTATTGAGTAAATAGTCTTTGACATAAGTAAGAATATCCTGGAGATTTATAAGCTGGAATAGTTGGAAAGAGTCAAAGTTATGAGATATAATAATAATGATAATGATACTATAATTTACTGAGCACTCTCCCTGTGCCAGATATAGTAATAATGATGATACTATAAATTATTATGTGCTTACTGTGTGCCAGACAACTTTCTAAGCACTTCTTGTGTATTATTTGTTCAATTCCTTATAATAACCTTATAAGATTGTTGCCATTATTTTGCTTGTCTTACAGATGAGTTTCATGGAGTAATAGTTTTTGCTTAATGAAGTGCTTCTGTCAGGCTTTCCTCATAACACTTTCTATTTGTCATAACTGTAGTAGTGATTGGACTTTGTGCTGGTCACGTGCTTTGCTCATCTCATTTATACACATCAGTTTGACCAAAGCTTTGTGTGCCTCTGCTTCTATTATTTATTGCTTGTGCCCTTGCAAGGTGGTGATGGCTCCAGACTTTCTAGAAACCAGGGGCTTTGGGCCACCTGTCTGTTCAGAAGGTTTAGGATGGAGAGTGGAAGCCTCCTTTGCATTGTTAACATGTTGTTTTTCTTGGAGTTTACTTGAATTTGAGGTGGCTTGTGGAGGGATGTGTGATGATACTGTGTTGCCTCTAAGGCAAAGTAAGATGCAAAACTTGTTCAGACTTCATGCAGAGTCAGAGTTGGTTCCCTTCAAAATCAGTGGAATGTATGTGGCTCATCGTGGTGGCCTCCCAGGGGTTCAGATCATCAGGCCTTTTCGTGAGGTCTGTGGGCTGACACAACTCACTAACTGGTTGACTTGGTTTTTCAAAAATATGTATCATAATACTCTCTAGATTTGTACCATAGTAGTTTTGTGTAAACAGAAGTGAGAAAGGCAAAGGATGGACCCAAATGTAGTCAGTATTCTTCATACTGAATTGAAGTATTGCGATGACAGCTATCTATACTACTGAAACTTTACTGCTTCCCTGAAAGAACATCATTCTGCTATAAGAAGAAACAAAACAATTTTCTACCACCTGGAGGCAACCATTGTTAACTCTTTTGGAGTTTTCTCCTAGTCTGTTTTCTAATTGTTTTTCCTCTTCCATAGTTGTCATCATAGAGTAATCTTGAAAATACAAATCAGAACCTCTTCTTCCTCTATTTAAAATGCTTCCATGACTCCCTCTTATAGGATAAAGGGGACTCATCAGAATGCAGTACAGGTCTTCCATAATTTGGCTCCTGCCTAATTCTACAGCCTCATTTCCCACCAGTTTTCTACAAACGCTCTCTGTTTTAACCCTAAGAATACGCTTAATATTTCCCCAATAAACTATTCTATTTCATGCTTTGTGCTTACTTCTGCCTTTTCCTGAAAGGCACTTATCCCTCCTTGTTTGACTGGAAAACTCCTATTTATCCTTCAGAACCCAGATGAGAAATCTTTACTCTTTGATATCTCCCTTGACCCATTTGATAAGAATTGATCACTCCTTTGTGTTACCACTAAACTACCCTTGCACATACTATACTGCAGTCACATTTCATTTAATGTTTTTGTCTTTCCTAGTATACTCTGAGTTTCTTGAGGTCAAGGACCATATTTTACTTATCTTTTTCTCTCCAGGGACTAGCAGAATGCCTACAATTGCCAAATTCACTGTAAATATCTAGTATCAAAAGGGATTTTAGGGCTTCCCTGGTGGTGCAGTGGTTGATAGTCCACCTGCCGATGCAGGGGACATGGGTTCATGCCCCGGTCCGGGAAGATCCCACATGCCACAGAGCAGCTAGGCCCATGAGCCATGGCCACTGAGCCTGCATGTCCGGAGCCTGTGCTCCACAACAGGAGAGGCCACAATAGTGAGAGGCCTGCGTACTGCAAAAAAAAAAAAAAAAAGGGGGGGATTTTAAAGGATATGGAAGCAACCTAAGTGTCCATTGACAGATGAATGGATAAAGAAGATGTGGCACATATATGCAATGGAATATTACTCAGCCATAAAAAGAAACAACATTGAGTTATTTGTAGTGAGGTGGATGGACCTAGAGTCTGTCATACAGAGTGAAGTAAATCAGAAAGAGAAAAACAAAGACCGTATGCTAACACATATATATGGAATAAAAAAAAAAATGGTTCTGAAGAACCTAGGGGGAGGACAGGAATAAAGACGCAGACGTAGAGAATGGAATTGAGGACAGGGGGAGGGGGAAGGGTAAGCTGGGATGAAGTGAGAGAGTGGCATGGACTTATATACACTACCAAATGTAGATAGATAGCTAGTGGGAAGGAGCCACATAGCACAGGGAGATCAGCTCCGTGCTTTGTGACCACCTAGAGGGGTGGGATAGAGAGGATGGGAGCAAGACGCAAGAGGGAGGAGATATGGGCATATATGTGTAACTGATTCACCTTGTTATAAAGCAGAAACTAACACACCTTTGTAAAGCAATTATACTCAAATAAAGATGTTGTTAAAAAATAAAGGGGGATTTTAGATACAATTGATTCCAACTCGGTTTGGTTTTATTATAGTTTGTTCATTTTCTTGATAATTGAAATGGTGAGAGGTCCTTGAGACCTGTGTGGAAATCTGTACTTCAACACATTCAAAATGTTAGAGTAAATCATATCTAATTTTCATCTTTTAAATTAAAAATTATCAATATCAACAATTTGATAGAGTTCAAGCTGAATGCAAAGTAAGTTCACTTGACTACTTTTGTCCACTTTACACAACTTGGCAAGGAGGCCAAGGGCTAACTTAGAGGCATTTCCAAGCCTTTTCTCCCAGGTAAGTCAGGTCTAGTTTGAGTACCAACGCCACCATGTTGATGGCCATTGCCCTTCATTATAAGCTGGCGAGTGACATCTCTCCCTGAATCTGCTAGAGTATCCCAAAAGATTTGCGGTTTTCTGAGGCAGTTTCCCAGGCTCTGGAAATCTATAGGATAATTAAAAAATACTTCCTGGCTTCCAGTTCCTCAGAGAAGGTCATTTTGAAGAGATTAAATGTAATCACTGGCTGAGTATCTCTTCTGCTGTCATATAAGCAGAAACCAATTAGAGAAAGAGTACTATTTTTTGATAAAGTGAAATGTGATTTGATGAACTGGAAGTTTATCATCATTGAATCATTTTTATTTCTCATGATTTTTTTTGGTTATTAATCATCATAACTCACTTATATTTAGAAAATACTGATGATTTGCACTTCTAAAGGCATTTACTTTTCTTCCAGGTTCATCTGAAAATGAGGTAAAGCTAGAAGGAAATAAATCTTAACAAGTATTAAATGCAATCTTGCTAAGCTTTCAACTTTCTTAAGTGCTATTTTACTAGGATTATAAGCAAAAACTTTTCAGCTTCATAAAGTAAATAATGCCTCTTCATAAAACATATCAAACTGGTGTTGACCTTAAAAATAAAACAGTTATTTTATCAGCAAAAATGGATTTACTTAGGAATAGAAGAGGAGTTGCAATTCAGGACAAGGAAGCTACAGCAAAAGCTATAGACAAGTCCATAGAACAAAGGAGGGGAATATTATTGTAGAGACAAAAAGGAGGAAGTCAGGAGGGGTTGTTTTGAACAAAAATCCATTGGAGAAACGTGTGAGTTCAGGGAGCTGGCAGGTTACTCAGGGGCTGCATTGCTGGGCTAGTCAGTATCTTGTTGGAGATGCCATGCACATCTTTTTCTTTTGTGGGCCTGTAATTGGTGATTCTTTCCTATTGATGATTCTTCTCTGGGATCTGTAACTGTCAATTCTTCCCATAGTTGATGTCCAGTGGTACCTTGTGAGAGCTTCTCCTTCTGGTCCCCTGACTCCATTTTAGTAAGGTTTCCCTTTATTAATTTTCAAACCAGAAAGCCAAATAGTGTTTCAAATGGGACTGTAGCCAGTTGTTCTTATTACAATCGACCTTTGAATAACACAGTTTTCAACTGTGTGGTCCACTTTTATATGGATTTTTTACAATAAATACCTATCACAGTACCACACAATCCGCAGTTGGCTGAAATCAGCGGATGTGGAACCATGGATATGGAGGGTTGACTGTAAAAGTTATATTCATATTTTCAACTGCACTGGGGTTGGCAGCCCTAAAACCTCACATTGTTCAAGGCTCAACTGTATTCCCTATTCTGTAAGATTTAGTTCTTTAGAGTCACGGCCATTAACATTTTCAAGGCACCAAATATAAGCAGTGAAGGTTTGTTTCTACAGTTTTTTGCATGAACAGTGGGGAGAAATGACAGCTGACAGCAAGTGGGAGGAATAGGAATTAGAGAAAACACAACCTGATCATCCCCAAAGTGCCACAGCAAAGGGGCCATTTGTGAAGGGGCATAAATGCCTTCAGCACCATATGGCAACTAACATTATCATGACGGTCTGAAGGATCAGGTAAACATTAAATTGTGTTCCACGTATTGGTTTAAAGAAGGCAGGGAAGTGTTCTAATCAGTGGGTGAGCATTCACTAGGTCAGAAAAAAATAGCATTTACTAACCACTGTTTTATAAATATGTATTATTTTGCCTATAAATGCAACTAGTGCAACTGTATTTAAGCATTATTTTATTATTTCTGCTGAGGGATTTCTTCTGAGATAGCCCAAAATTTCAGGAACTGCAGCCTGCATTGTAGTCTCTGATTGTATTCTCCTGCCACTTTGAAAGCTGTTTTTATCTAACTGTACTTGACTTTAAGTTACTCACATGAAAAATATATTTTGTTTCCTAAGTGGTACAACAAGTGGTGTAAAAATCTTTAGACATTTTTCTATCACAGAGGAGAGAAACAGCAGTGCTTTTTAAAACCCATGCAGCCCAAATGTCTCTAACTCAACTGGCATCCTGACTTGCCTTTCATGTCCTTATTAAAGGGCTGAAGACCTCATCCTCTGGCTATTCAGGGCTCTCTCCAGACTTTCCTAGAATTCCTAGGTGCCTACAGCCGCCTTGTGATCACTCAGCTCCTCAGTGCCTTCATACCTCTCTGTTCCCAGGACTGTTCCCTGCTCTAGTTTATTTCTCTCCCTAAACCCATTATATCACTGAACCTCAGGAACAAGGATGTTGTGTGAAATAGGCTTTTATTAAAAATTTGGTGATAGCAGAGGAGAATTACAGCATGCAGTAGGAGACAATAGATATCATGAAGAATAAATTTCAAAGGTCACCCGGGGCAACAGGTGTCTCTCTCATTGCCTTATTTTTTGCCCCACTCTTCCACCAAGAAGCATGTTCCTGTTTCTTTTCTTTTTTGATCTCTCCCTCAGAATCCTTTTCCAATATACCCTTTTCCTTTTTCCCCTATGCCTCTTATTCCAATTAGAAACCAAAAAAACAATAAACAACTCCCTCTCAAACCAAGGAGGAAAATGGGAAATTCTGGTCCCTTCTCATCCTGAGCAGTGTGGTTCCTTGTCCAGCTGAAACTCTCCCATCCAGACTCTCCTGAGACCTCCACTTTTGTGTAACTTTGAAGGGCAATGGATATACTTAAACACACAAAAATTTTAAAGACCTTTCTCCCTTGAAAGATAAGTGGTCTGTCGTCCTTCTAGAGAAGTGGTCACCAGCAGAACTTTGCAGTGATGGACATGGTCTGTATCTGGGCTGCCTGTTACCACATGTGAAGAGGATTGTGATGCACAGTTGGTAATCTCAGGGCTTTTTCCCCGACCTGTGCACAAAATCTAGACTGCACTTATTTTTCTTAGAGTGCAAGAGTTTCTCTTTAGCAAAATTAATTCAGTTTGACATTGGGAAAGCAAACAAACAAAACAACAACAACAGCAAAAGTGGCCAGTGAGACTGAGGAAATGAGGTTTTATCTTAATTAATTTTAATTAAAGCTTACATAGTAACATGTGGCTGGTGGCTCTCTTATTGGACAACACAGTTTTCTAGACAATTAGCTTAAATTACAACCAGATTTTAAAATACCATCCTCTTTCCCCAGCACGCAGAAAGAGCTCTCAGTTTGCTTAACTGGGATCTGCAGTTTCATCAGCCATGTCTTCTTAGTGGCAGCCAGAGCAGAGATTTGAATGTTTTATAGCTGACTCCCCTCCCCCACCACATCCCAAATGCCAGCTTGGGTTGGGCTATCCCTTTTCCTCACCTGTGGGATTTTGTATCTGAGGCAGGCTGCCGGGTTGGAGTGCCCTTTTCTGGAGAAGCCTTGGTCTTTATTACTAACCCCTCCCACTCGCCATCCCCAATCCCTCCCCTGCACACACACAGAAACGGAGCCCCTTGGTGCTCACAACTGCTGCCAGGAAAACAGAAACAGTTATGGTAGTTGCAAATCCCAGAGGAATATGGAAATACAGCATCAATAAAAGCTAAAGTGAGGCCAAGTGGGACAGGCCGAATTTGGCCTCTTTCCAAGGTTGTTCTGAAACCAAACTGTAGGGCACTCAGTGAAGCTCCAAAAGGCCCAGGCACCCTACATACCCCAGGCTGCACATCAGTGAAGCAAATAATTTAACAAATATAATTTGCAAAAAACTAAAAACACATCCTCATAGAAAGCATTTTGACTGAAAGATTTATTTAGCTCCTCAGTGAGGACACCAGCAGGATGATAAGTCTAGTTGTAAGAGCACTGGAGGAAGAGGAAAGGAAAGCTGCAACAAGCTTTGTCAATTAGATACAAAACCGGTTACTGCCCTGGAGGGTAATAAAACCGTAACCCCTGAGGTTGTCTTTTCTACCAGACACAAATCACATGCATCCCTTACAGAACAAAAAATGGCTGCAACTTATCTAGTGAACTTCAGAAAATCTGAGACCTAAACTAGAGTAAATAATAAGTCAAACAAAGGGGCATTCTTCTAGAGAAATAAATCATCCTTGGGTGGGTCTCTACACAGTGTTCCTGTATAATGTGGAAAGGATACATAGCCATCTTTTAATCTCATTCCCAGTTTTGGGTGATTTAAACTCAATTGTACCCACAGAGTTAGGATATCCAGCTCACAAAGTAGAAAGTGGAATTGTAGCACATTATTTGTATTTACAGTGAAAGATACAGAGTCATCATAATGATAACAATTCTGATCATATTTATTAGTCTTTCAATGTTTAGAGTCAACCTAATGGTAGACAAAATATTTAATTATTATTGACAAAACAGAATGAAAAATCTATTAACTTTGTCAGTGTAAAGTAAGGGTACAGACGGATCTTGGAAAGGAGAACTAGTTGGAGACACAGAGGAAAAACCAGAGGCTTAATGTTCTCAGTGGGAGGAAATGTTGATAGTTAGTTGACGGTGCATGAAATAGAGGCTTCTGTCTATTATTTAAAGCCAATCACAAAACCAAAAAGAATGTGATTTCACATTTGGAAGGGAGAGGAGGAAAAGTAGGGAAATGAGTTAAATGCAGTTCCATTTCTGAGTTGTTATCCTAAGGAACCTATCAATATCACTACATGTGCCTGGTGGATAATTAGTTCAGTTATTCACTGTCTTGCCATGAGTCCTGCTTTCTTCAAGCCCCAGTCCCTACTAGAATTGGACATTTAAAACAAAACAAAAAATGTGTTATATCACTTTATTGTCCACCAAATTATGTCCAGATGTCTTGGTTTGATACTGCAGGTCCTCAGCATGTGGCCCCAGATGTCCTACCACCCTCACCCCTGTGCTTTCCCCCCCACAGTCACATTGCAATGAGGAAGGTGGCAGATTGTACCCCTTGTGGGATGAGGAGACCAAGGTGGGCAGTGGGTCCAGGGGACTGACCGAGAAGGCCTCAGAGAGCAAGCCCCCTTCGGTCTGCGTATTGGTGGGTGAGTCCATTAGAGGATCAAAGCACAGCTAAGATGAGGGGACAGTCCGAGCTCCTGCAAGGGCATGGGTGTGGGATGGGGGCATGGCTTGTCTCTCTGGGGTAGGAGGACAGGTAGTGAAGGCAGGAGCTGCAGCTGCAGAGATGAACAGTGTTCCACCATAAATGCTTTACTTTCCAGCCCAAGCAGTGGCACTAGATCCTGAAGGCTCTAGGGATCCTTCGATGGATATATTTTAGCAGGAAAGAGTGAGGTCTGAATATGACTGTCAAGTGGGTCTGGCTGATTAGTTGTGTCTGGGAGGGTAGAGGTGGGTTGAATGGCTGGATAGACAGTCATTCAGACACATGGGAAATAAGAGGAGGGGTGGAGGATGGACATGAATTAGAGGATTTTCTAACCTGGTGGATGTAGAAGGTGAGGGAGAGTAAGAAGTGTAAAACGAGGTTGGGATTTCCAGCCCAGGAAGTTGGGTGGGCTCTGATGCTGGCACAGAGAATGTCAGAGAAGGGGTAATTTATAGATGTGTTTATGGGGTTCTTTTTCATGAAATCAATGGTACTTGTCATTGTATGTTCTGTTGTACCCCAGAAGCATTTCACATATACAGAAATCACATAAGTTTTAGTTAAAAATAAACTGCACAAAAAGAGAATTGACAAACATAGTAAACTACCCAAGAGGATGAACAAATGGATGCATTTTTTTCCTTCCTCCGTCCTCCACTCCCAGGGATGCTGTTGACATCCTGGCTAGAGTGGGCATCGTGAGCAGGGGCATGGTATGAACAGAAGTCTGAGAAGTAGGCAGAAGCCTCATCGCATACAGCAGCAGTTCTGAAAGTGTGGTCCCCAAACCAGCATCACCTAGAACTTTATCGGAAATGCAGATTCTCAGGCCCATCTCATAGATGAATCAGAAACTCCAGGAATGGGCCCAGCAGTGTATGTTTTAACTAGTCCTCTAAGAGACTTGGGTGCACATCTGAGTATGAGACTCAGTGGTCATAGGAACGGGATGGGGAGCTTGGGTTTCTTTCTGAGTGTTATGGGAAGCCATTTTCAACAGGGACTGATGTGATCTGGTTTACGTTCTGGTGACAGTTACTTTGGTAGCTGTACGGAGAATGGATTTGTAAGGGGAAGGGTGCAAAGTGCAATCTTAGTCCTTCCTTTTACTTGGTGTATCTCTACAGGCAATTTTCTTAATATCACTGTGCTAGAAAAGGGGAGCTAAGAAGGTAGGTGGGTCTGAAGAGTATGTATTATATTTCATCTAAGGATCCTATGATTCTACATGCACCTGCCTTCAGGTACCTCTCTCTTCATCATCATCTTGTGACTTCTTCCTCATATGGTAAGAAAGGTGTGGCCAGAGCCTGAGCACTTAATCACTAAATCACGCTGAAACAATCCAAAGCTGCGAGAGCTAGTATCAGCCGGAGTTTTGCAAGAACGCCAGGACCTGTTCCTTCCTCTAGACCAGCCTTT
The DNA here is from genome assembly GCF_025265405.1 of Mesoplodon densirostris. Classification (NCBI taxonomy): domain Eukaryota; kingdom Metazoa; phylum Chordata; class Mammalia; order Artiodactyla; family Ziphiidae; genus Mesoplodon; species Mesoplodon densirostris. The sequence goes on from NC_082676.1 coordinate 76,002,751, forward strand.
GAAATAACAGTGCTAATAACATTATCTGTGCTCTCAGACCCCCAAAGCTTAGAGACCATTGTCATCCAAGCAGGAGGTGTTTAAGGAAAGGTCTGTATGGTTTGCAAAATTCTGGGAAGTAAGTGCACTTGAAGACAGAAGACTCTGATTTGAGCCTTGACCCTGACATTTACAAGTTATGACCTCGGGCAAGTCCTTTCACCTGCCTAAGTGAGCTTAGTGGGCTTCTAGGGGCAGAAAATTGTGGGACGGTCAATACATGGTGAAACTAATGGAAGATCAGGGTTATTTTAAGTAAGGTTTGTGCAGACACATCTTGGTGCTGACTTTCTTCTTCATAGCCACAAAACTCCCTGGAGGGGGGCTATATGGAAGTCTATTTCTCAGAAGTTTCTGCTTTAATTAGATAAGGGAAGTTCTGAACAGGTTTCTTTCTGCATTTGTTGATTCTCAATTGCCTTAGGCTCAGAATAATCCATATGCAAAGTGGCATATATTGGGATGGCATGTTCTAATTCCCTTCAGTGATTTAGGACAGCAACCATTTATGTAGTCTTTGAATCTGTGGGTCAGACATCTGGGCTGGAATAGGCACACCCAAGTGTTTGCTGGTCCAACTGGGGGCTGGCTGATTTAGGATGGTCTTAGCAGGACCCTCTCATCCCCACCCCACCTGGTCTGTCATCCTCCTGCAAGCAGATGGAGCTTGTTCTTTCCTGCACACAGCCGAGTTTCTGCTGCATGCTCTAGACCAAAGTAAGTGGGGACATTGGGAGGGGCTGCAAAGTCACCTTGCGGGCAGCGAGATTCAGGGAGGGGTGAAGGAGTGTGTCCCTCTCTGCAATCAACCATGGCTATTTTAGGTACTCTTTATGTAATCAATCATCTTGCATTGAAAAGACACAGAACAGGGGTCAACACACTTTTTCTGTAAAGGACCAGATATTAAATAGTTTAGGTTTTGCAAGCCATAGGGTGTCTGTCACAACTACTTAACTTTGTAGAACAAACGCAGTCATAGAACATTCAACAATCAGTAAATGAATGAATGGGCTGTGTTCCAAGAAAATTTTATTTTCAAAAACAGGGCTGTGGTCTGCAGACACCTAGCTTAGAAGACGAATAATGATACATAGAAATGAATAACAAATTAGTTTGGATGGTGATGATGATACTTTCGGGTAATTACTTTTAGCTCAGTCATTTTCCCTTATGAATGTATTGTTAAATTTTCAGTTTATTCATCCTCAGTTTTATTCCCTTTTCTCTATAACTGTATTGGCTTTTGCTGAATAATCAGCTATTCTTGTCCAAGACGCTCCAGTTTTGTTTACTTGTTTCTGCTTACTCTTCTCACTTTTATGCTTTTCCCTCTCTGTGAAGTTTCTTTGGGTTTACGTTTCTTCATTTCTTCACAAAGGTACAAGATAACTCTATTCCCTGGAGGAATAGAAGCATCTCACCCATAAAATGGTGTCTGAGTCAGTCTCATGGAAAACTCTAATACTTGAGATTCATGCTATTCAAGGGTGTAGGAAGGACTTTTTTGTGGGAAGATGAGACATGCATCCACTAGGAAGCTAGAGAAGGAAATCCGGGCTGGCGTTCAACTTACAAGGAGCTGGTGAAAAAAAAATGAAGCAATACAACACAAAAAGAATGTGTATAAATAATGAGTAAATCAAATATAAGGAGCTAGCTGAGGAGCTACTTAGGTCTCTGGAGTATTACTGCCATGCTAAAGAATTCAGTTAAAATTCAGTGGCTAAAATGACAGTGCTTGTTTTTCTTTTGTTTTTAACATTTGTTTTTAGTTGAAATATAGTTGATTTACAATATCATGTTAGTTTCAGGTGGACAGTGCTAGATTTTATTGCTTTTTTTTCTACCTGAGTGTAAATAGGAAAATGCACAATTCTGCTCCTTCAAATCTTATCTATAGTTGCAGGGGAGCAGGAGGTCAATGGCTGTGGTCAGGCATCCTTTTTTTTTTTTTTTTTTTTGCGGTACACGGGCCTCTCACTGTTGTGGCCTCTCCCGTTGTGGAGCACAGGCTCCGGACGCACAGGCTCAGCGGCCATGGCTCACGGGCCTAGCCACTCCACGGCATGTGGGATCTTCCTGCACCGGAGCTCAAACCCCTGTCCCTGGCATCGGCAGGCGGACTCTCAACCACTGAGCCACCAGGGAAGCCCAGGCATCCTTTAATTAGGGTTGACAAGTGCAGCCTTGTGCATCTCCAGCTTGATGGCGATGGGGCCCAGAGAACATCCTGGCTGCATTCTGTTTGGGATCACACTCTGTTCATGCGTGTGGCCTGGCCATTGAATTAATGGAGTCCATTCAAGTGTGAACAAATGAACAGTAGAATGAAATATACAGCCTGTTTTAAAGTGAATCATTTTGAAGTCCCTTCTCAAGTAAGAAAATGGCATTTCTTTAAACTCAGTTTCATATGAATGAATTCCCTGCTCCTAAAAATGATGATAAATGTTTTCGTTGTTACTGGTTTTGGTTCTTTTTAGGGAGGATGCTTTTCAGTCCTTATGTTCTCAGAAAGACAGCAGCAAGTGGTCTTGAGAAGCAGGGTTTTAGTTCCCTGCCCAGAAATTGAACCTGAGTAGCCTAGATGTAAACCAGGAATTCTAACCACTAGTCCACAAGGGGCTAAAGGCTAAAAACAAAGAGGTTCTGGCTCTTGCCCCATTTGAAAACAAGAATGTTTCAAGGAGGTAAAAACTGTAAAATCAGGTACAAAATTTATTATTATTAGCACAACACAACCTGTGGGAGAGCACACAGGGAAACTGTTTATTTAAGGCAGAAGCAAGGCAGAGATGCGCACCCAAAGAGAAAGGGTGTGGGCGTCCTCCCTAATGAGGAGGAGTGCAGTAAAGAGGCAGTTCAATCATTTATATAGGGCAGTTTTTCCAGGTCGTTGTTTACCTTGGGCCAATTATCTCGTTTCTTTTCCACACCTCACCTGTCCTAGGACCCTCTCCAACACGCATGCGCGTGTTTTTGCCAAGATGGATTCCAGCACAGAGGCCTGTGGGAGGTTTGAGATCACCTATTATGGGGTGGGGCCCCGTCTCTCTGGGCCCCAGAGGAGGCTTTCTACACATGTGCAGTCCAGGGAGTTCTCCTTGACCTCAGGAGTGGTCATCTTATCTCTTTATTCCAGCAGAGTTCAGCTCCTGTCCTTGGTGTGTCTAAGGAAAACAAAGCTCTAATTTTACTTCACTTGGTAAATACCAGCTGTCCAGGCAGGGCCCATCTACCTCCTACCTCAGTTGCAGTAGACATATCTGCCATTGTGAACCCTCACCAGGTGCTCTACAAATGGTATCATTGTGTAAATGCTCTGCAGACATTATTTCATTCAAGCCTCCTAAGAACCCTGTTGTTAGGTGGGTCTTTGTAGCCTCATTTTACAGATTACAAAATCAAGCCTTAACATGGTTAAACACCTCCCCTGAGGTGACATAACTCTTCACAGGCTGAGCTGAAAGATGTCATGCCAGCTAGCCTGCAGTGGTTCTCAAAGTGTGATCCCTGCAGCAGCCTTAGCTGCACATGCAGAACTTGTTAGAAGTGCCAATTACAGGCTCCACCCCAGACCTACTGAATCGGGAATGGCAACTGCAGGTGGACTCCAACAGTCTGTGTTTTAAGAGCCCTCTGGGTGATCCTGATGCAGCTCGAATTTAACAACTACTGGGCATAGGGCAAGGGAAGGAGTTTTAGACTTCCTTAGAAGGAAAAAATAAAATAAAGTCCTTTACAACTAATCTCACCAAACAGGCAATTCAGATAAACAGGGGAAGACCTTTCACTAAAAGAGACTTTTCTTTTTTCCAGAGGAGTTGAACGTATTAGATTTTATTGAGCTCTTCTAGGTGCCAGGCACAGTGCTAAGCAGTTGACGTCAGTCATCTCTTTAAATCCGCAGGTGGTTGCGAGGATGAAATGAGATTGTTTTCCACATTACACAGGTGGGGAAAGAGAAGCTTAAATCAGTTAAGAAATTGCCTACTACCCAACATGTAATCATGGACAGAGCCAGTCTCCAGAACTGATGTCTTGATGAAGAGAACATACAGGAATCACAGCTATCAGTACGATGACTTGACATCTTAGAATGGCTGCCATTTGCAAATGATGGGGTTCAGAATATGTCACCCCCAAATATGGCACCTTTAGCATATTGAGTATTTTAAGGTGAAGGAGTTTGAGAAAACAGCAAAGCAGGACGGTCACTCTGACCCTCCCATGACTCCCCATCTCTCCTCTGAAACAGGTCATAAAACCCACATGTGAGAGGTGTGCTTCCTACTCCCGGACAAAAGGGGGATCCTTATCTTTTGAAGAAAAAGGGGCTCTGAGAAGAATCTGAACAAACAGCCCTTCCGAAGTCCCCCCCTCCCAGTTTATTACACTTACCTCATACTCCTTGACTCTCATATTTCTCCACAACTGTCTACTCTTCCGCAAACCCAGCGCAAAAATACTCAAGCTTAACTGTTTCTTCTAGTCCTCGTTTTCATATAAGGGCTCCCAAGTCACCTAAAACTTATATTAAATACATTTATATGCTTTTATCCTGCTGATTTGTTTTGTCAGTTTAATTTTCAGACCCAGCCAGGGACCCTAAATAGGTCAAGGAAATCTTATTGCTCCCCTACACAAAGAAACATTTTTTGCGGAAATATGTATGATTGAAAAAAAAAAAAACCCAAACTACCTATTGAAAAAACACTTTCTGAAGTTCCTTAATGAAGGCTGTTTAACTCTTTTAGTCACCGATTTGCTTTATCTATTTAAGACCACAATTATTATATTACTACAGGCAGGAGTTCTTAACTGTATTCTGCTAAAGAAATGAGGATGGGCAAAAAAATTATTTTTCATTTATTTGCGCCTAAGAGCAAATAACTGCCTCATAAGCAACCCTAAAAACACTAGTACCTCTACCTTAGAATCAGTGAAAATCAGCATTTAAGGATAAAAAAGTACTAAGCAGGACTTTTTTAGTCTTTACATTTTGGGGGAAGGACACCCCACACAACTAGATAAAATGTACTATATGAAAGGAATATAATATTTCCTTTCTTTGCTTTTTTTTTTACATTTCCTTTTTTAATGAAATATTTTATTTACTTTTAATTTTTATTTACCTACTTATACAAATTTTTATTGAAGTATAGTTGATTTACAATGTGATGAACTTATTTTTTTAATTTAATTTTTATTTTCTATTGGAGTATAGTTGATTTATGATGCTGTGTTAGTTTCAGGTGTACAGCGAAGTGATTCAGTTATACATATACATATTTCCATTATTTTTCAGATTCTTTTCCCATATAGGTTATTATAGAATTTTGAATAGAGTTCCCTGTGCTATTACATTTCCTTTCAATCAATAGAAATAGACATAAAATATCCTCAGCAGGGAAACCTGTCTTTTAATACTGAATATTGATTCTGATAAATTAATAAGAAACACATGGTTTTTAAACTGCTTATTCTTAAAACCATAAATAGTAGGCAATTGCTCTGAAATCCTGCCTCATCAAAACATTTAATGAAGCGGATGGGCTGAGCCAGAATAGCTTCCCAGGAATGTAAGCCAACATACTCTTTCTACTAAAGAGTCACCCTGAGGACAGTTTTGCTGCTGCCTCCAGTGCTCTCCTACTGTGGATTGTCTTCTTACAAGTACCTAAAAGGGCCGATGATTCTCTCAACTTTGGTGAGATGCAAAAAGGAGCCTAGTTTTTGGATGCTCAGCAGAGCCAAGTTGCCAGGATATTGTTTGCAAATAAAGGGTTTGTACTAAGTGGTATTTAGGGTGAAATCTTTGCCAGAGAACTCTTTCTTGAAGAGTTTGAAGTACACATAGTTGGTTAAGGGCATGGGTTTGGAGTTAAACAGAAATAGCTTCAACTTGGGCTTTGCTGCTCAAGAGATATGACCACGAGCCAGTCTTAAACCCACTAGGCACTAAGCCACAGCTTCCTTGTCAGGAAAATGGGGGTGATAATACCTACCTCACAGAGCCATGATGAGGAATAAGTAAGATGGATCTTTTTACAGTGTAAGTTGGAGTATACCCCTCTTCTACTTTAACCCTTCAGTGGCTTCCTACTTCATCCCAAATAATTTCCAGAGTCCTCCTTGTCCCCTTACAAATCCCTTATAAAACCCATCACTTCATTGTCCCATTGATGTTCCCTGGAAGTATTAGACACAAACCTCAGGGCTTTTGCACTTGCAGCTTCTGCTCTGACTGCTCTTCTCCATGTATCATCAGTTCTCCTGGTTTACTTCCTCACTTCTTTCCAGTTTTCCTCAAAGTCACCTCATCTAAAGAGGCCTTCATCATCATCTTATTTAAAAAAACACATGTGCCCGTGTGCACGCACACACACACACACACACACACACACACCTTACCTTTTAGATTTTTTTATCTTCACATTTATCAATTCCTGATATATTATTTATTTGCTCGTTGTTCATTGTCAAAGTCACACATAGAATATAAACCAAGAGACAGATACATTGTTTTTGTTTACTGCTATGTCCCCAGCAGGGAATTCATTCATCGCCTCACAGATATTTAATAAGCATCTCTGATGATCCAGCAATTCCTTGGTTACATATCTGGGACTCAAATTGATTGTTATTTAAATGGTTCCTAATTTGTAAAGACTTTTAAGGGTCCTAAGAAACTGGAACTGGAGCTCCTTTAGGGCAACCTGGAGAAGGGTTAGAAAGGGATCCCATCTGTGGCAGCCGTGGAGCTGTGCCATTTACATCTCCGTCCAAGACAAAACTGTCACTAGGAGTGCAGTCAGTGGGACGGCCTCCCCTGCAGCATCCTCACCCCTGCAACATTCAGCCGAGGCTCCCAGCCAACGAGTGACATGGCAGAGACTGGAGCCAACCCTTTCCTGCCCCAGGTGAGGCTCCTCTGGTGGGTGGTTGTTGCTCTGGGGCTCCCATCCACCTTGCAGAGACGCTCTCAGAGCTGCCCTGCAGTCTGAGACCCTTCCTACCCGCTCATCCTTCCTCCCTCCTCTGCTTTCACAGTCATTAGTCTTGCCATGGGGTTTGAAGGCTCTCCCTGCCTACTCCTGTTTCTTCTCCCCTTTCTCTTTCATACGCATTTCCCGTAATCAATTAATTCCCCATAATCAATCAAGTTCATCTTGGTGTCTGTTCCTAGATGACCCGACTCTTGCAACAGCCCTTCCCTCAGGGTAGAAGAGTCATGTGCTAAACCTTTGGACTGCAGTTTTCTGAAGCCAAGTCTGTGCTCAGAATTCTCTAGGTTGGGAGCAGTGGTCCTCCTGTGCATGTGCCAGTGATTTCTGCCCCTCCTTTAGACACAATAAAAAATGATAGAACCAGGATTGGTCCTTAGAGCCAGTGGGGACTGTGTATCTTTGAAGCCTAAACATAAGCTATTTCAGAAGATAAAAGCGGAAAGGGAGTGACATCTCATGCAGCTAATGTTAAGAAAAAGCATTTTTACAAGCTGGACTATTTAAGTGGGCAATGCCAATATTCAAAGGGAAATTCCGTGAAAGTTATTTGAGGTTCCTTTCCTTTCAGTGACTCTATTCAACACAGACTGTCATCTCCCTTTGGCCCTAGTTCAAAATGTTATTTCTTTGATCAGCCTCTTCAGATGTATGTCTTCTGTGTTGCTATATGTATAATCCCTGGCTAGTTGTAATTTATTATCCTGAAACTGAACGTGTTTTTATTAGAAGTGGTTTACTGAAAAGAAGGATCTACTAACTTATGATCCTGTTTCAAGTGCTTATGCAAAGCACATCTTCCGACGTTCTTAGAATTTTTTTGGAGGGGGAGGATGTTAAAGAAAATGTTATTCATGACACTTGTTAAAAATAAGACAGACTGTGTTCAGGAGACTACTACAATGGGGCTTTTGCAGGAGGGGAGAGAAGTTGAGCTCAACTTTGAATACAATAAGGAAAAAAAGATTTATAGCCAAGGAGTAGGTTGGGGGGTGGGTCAATGGATGGAGAATTACTAAGAGGAAACATCAGGGGTAAGGAGAGATTTGGGCTAAACCATCGTAGTAGGATTCTTGCTGAAGGCAAGCCAGGATTATCAGACATCACCTGGGAGATGGTGGAGGTTGAAGAACCAGATCAGATACCAAGGGTGATTAGATACTGAGGGTGGAGGATTCTAGCTAAATCAACTTATTAGCAGGATTCTTGCTAACACTGGGCAATGCAAAGACAGACACAGAAGTCCAAAAGTCAAGGCCTATTTGGGAAGAAGATTCAGAGGAGCCTGACTAAAGTTGGCTCAAGGAGAGAATCTTTGGGGTGGGATGTGTGTGTGGCGGTGGTGGTGACATATGTTTTTAATATTTGTTGTAAATGTTTGTTACGAAAAACATTTCTTTTCCTTCCTGGCTCTGAGTAAGCTGGTCTTCTTTCATTTTTCTCATTTTAGTTGCTACAGCAACTGATTTGACTAACATGACTGTTTTCCTTCCCAAGAAAGTTACTTTCTTGAGTGACCACCCACTCCATCGAAAGGCATGTTTTGTTGACTTTCTTCTTCTTTTTGCACTCTGAGAGGTAATTGGCGAATATCTTAGGAATAATTTCTTCAAGTGTTGTCTGACAAAAATCAGGGAGCCTGTCTCAGTGCCCTGCTACAAGACAAGAGTGCTCTCAGAGTCTAAGTGTTCATACTTGGCCTCAAAATGCCCACAACAGAGATGCTTCTGGGAGAGGGTAGGACAAAGAGAGACAGATACAGGGTTTGACATCTCAAACTGGCAGACCTTAAAAGTTAAGACCCAAAGATTCAATATCTTTATCTGGAAGTAAAAGAGAAAATGGAGATTCCTAAATATTGAGGACCATAAAGTGAGCAGACAGAAATATAGAGTTTGACTCTTTCAGGTGGATCATCTGAGCAATTCCTTCTTCTTCCCAAATTCAGATCCTAATCGAGCTGATCAGCTTCTCACAGAGCCAAGGATATGTCAGAGCCCTTGTTAATAGCAAACACCATCAGGCCCACTTTCAGTTTCTTTTTAAAAGATGACATAAAATGTCAGAAAAGGTGCTGTGCCTTCCTCTTGCTCGTTTTCAGCAGCCTTCATCGACTCTCCCAAACCAGGTCACTTTGAAAGGTGACAATGATGTTCTTCATTTCTGAGGTCAGAATAAAATGAAATGAATGGGTTAAATCCATCTACTTGTTATCAAAATAAGGGTTCCCTGTATTTCACGATCATTGCTGAAATCGGCTCTCTAAATGCTCATAGTTGGCTACTGAGAAGGAGAACTTTTCATTTCTGCTTCTGTGGAATTGAGAAGATAGATAGCAGGTCCAACACCTGTAAAACACGCCTAACAATCTCTTGATTGCCCCTCAGTATCTGAGAGTGAAATCAAGGATGTGTGAGGCAGGGGCTCCCAACCCAGGGACGGTCTCCTCTGGTCGCTACTCCCCAACATGCCCTTGAAGAAGGAAGAACTAAAACTTCGTTCTGATGGCTTGCCCTCTGTGCCTGATGTGGACTGAGGCTGCTGGGGGCACAGAACAAAGCCTGACCTCTCTGAGCAGAAACCACACTTTAGCGAGTCTAGCTCCACAGTAATTTACAAGCTCTGGGTTATCCTCATGTGTAGACCTCCCGATCTGAATTCTGGATCGGTGGAAATAAGCGCTCACGGTACCACTGTACATCATGAAGACCCAGCTGACAGAGATGCTTTCTCCACCATGATGTATTGATATAATTCTGCCACATATTATCTGTGCCCTCTTGGGTGACTTGCTAATCTCAGAGAAAATCTGTCAGGTAGGGGAGGTGACATTTACCACATTTGTTTCTTGGATGATTCACCATAAACAATACTAGAAACATGAGTCATAGTCACTGTCACTGTGTTCTTATATTGATAATCAGTAATAATGTAATGGGTTCAGGTTATGCATCAAGCCCTGCAGTGCCCACAGGTGGCGTGTAAGATGTGTTATTTTCATGTTGCCATCCCTGCTTTTGGAGATGAAGAGACAAAGCTCAAATAAGCCTGTAAGTGTCCAGCCACGTTTGGGTCAGGTCTGTTGGACCCTAAAATCAATGTAACATGCCCAGTAGTTTCAGGTGTTCATGAAATGGGCTTCGTGCTTATTTACACATGTTTCTTCCACATCCCAAAGTCTGCTGTAGTGCAGAAGTAGGTGCCACTAGATAAAATGCATTAGGGATTTAAGTTGAAGACAGAAAAAAAAATGGGAAAGTACATCAAATTAGGGGTAAAATTATCAGGCAGCCACTCTATGGGCAGCAAAAATGTCCCATAAAATTGAAAGAATTTTTGATCATGGTGGCCAGAGTAATGCAGGAAAGAAAAACAGTTATAGGATTCAAAGTGTCTGTCAGATTACAAGGAAAGCAATAGATTAGGAAAAATAATTTTTCTTTATACCAGGATCCAAGACAAAATTCTGATAGCTTTCTACAACAACCCGGTAATAAATACAGTCTGTACAGTTGGTGGAGTTCACAAGAGAATCCTTAAAAATGATGTAACTAGAACTGAAGCATTTCCGAAGCCCTTCTGACCTGAGTGATGGTCACTGGCCTTCAGTGATGAGGAGAACAGCAAAGCCTCCTTCAGATGTGATGCTGAGCAGTTCCCTGGGCCCACTCCCTGACAATGTCTCTTCCTCACTTACAGGTCTCAAAGCAGGTGTGATGCAAATGCGTGCTTCAGTGTAGCCATCAATCTCAGCTCTGCCCCACCAGCTACATGACACTGGGCAAGACGCTTAATTTCCATACTTCAACGGCCCCCTCCTCTGTAAAATGGGAATAATAATAGTACCTCCCTCATGGGAAATTGGGCGGTTAATAAGTTAATGTGTACAAAGCTCAGACCATTGCCTGGTGCTTAGTTAGCATTGTTTTGGTGTTAGTGGTTTATAATGTTATTTATATTTGGTTAGACCCTTTGTGGCCTTTCTCTAACTCGGACTTCACTTGTCCCTCTTCAGCCTTAACAGCCCTTTCTCTTCCTCCAGTGTTGATCAAACCATGTTTACCCAAAGGAGGAGCCTCCAAGGCAGTGTTCACTCACTGACAACCCAAACACCCACTGATTTTAGGCAGAGTGGGACCTGCTCGGCAAGGTTGACAGGGTAGAACAGACCCAGGCTTTGGAATCAGAGAAACCAGCTTGAATCCCAGGTCTGTTATTTATCCACTGTAGCTTTAAAGAATTGACTCTCCTTCAAACATTTTTCCCCTTATTTCTAAACACTGCATGTCTGATAAGGTAACCACTAATCATACCTGGCTGTTTAAATGAAAATGAAAAGTACAGTGCCCCTGTCACACTAGCTACATTTCAAGGGCTTCATAGCCCCATGTAGCCTTCATGGCCTCCACGTTGGGCTGTGTTCATCTGGCACGTTTGCATCATCACAGAAAATCTATTGAACAGTGTTGGATAGTAGCCCTGAATTACACAGTAGTTTTCTCCTAACTATTACCAGTTATTTGGCATTGACCTCGTCCCAGGCACTTGGGCTTTCTCAACTTTGAGAGCCATGTGAAGTTGGTAGCAGTTTTCTCAAGTTACAGGTGAGAAAAGTGAAGCTTGGAGAGATGAAATGGCACCAGTGCAAGATTCTCTGGCAGATGCCTGGTGAGGAGGCTGACAGTCAAACCCAGGAAGGATAAGCAACAAGGTCTGGGCCACAGTGCACCTCCTAGAGGCTCACTTTCTCAGAAATCAGGAGTCTCATGATGGAATGTGGAAGTCCTCACTCATTTCACTCCTTCTATATTGTAAGCCACCCATCCCATCACAAGCACAAAAGAGGCCCAGAACAGCTAATGTTTAATTGAAACAATGTGAAGTTAACATGTTTATTAACCAGCCCCAAATCACTATCTCTTCCCGGTAGTGAGACTTGACTCTTCCCTATTTGATGATGCAGACCCCACAGTAGAAAGATATAGTCATTCACAGTTAACTTAAGTAGTAATGGTGGGTGAGAGAGCAGGAGAGGGAAAGGTAAGAAATAACCACAAATTACAGTTAAAATAAAATCAACCACCTGTTATCACCTGTTATCTAGAAACCCCACCCAAATACTTTCCTCCTCTTTAGAGTATTTGGCCTGCTGAGATCTCTACCACTCCTTATGCAAAGAAATGGTATGAAATGTCGTTTAGCCAAATCACTTCTAAAATTGAAATAAAGGAAAAATATTTTTAATCTAAATCATTTTGAAAGTAACTTGAATCTTTGAAAGATAAATTGTGATATTGAATAATGTTGAAATAGCATGTGTTAGGGGAAAAATACACTAAACATAATGTTGAGACCAAGCTTTTAAATATACTCTATCCTTGATGAAATGGGGGCAGCATCTCTGGAAGCCCCGAGGGGCAAAAACCCCTCAGAACAGGGATCCTTGAGGCAGGAACAGCTTCTAACTGTAGCGATTCCAGCAAAAGTGATGCTTCTTGCTTCTTCCAAACAGAATGCCCCCCAATTACCAGCTTTTCCGCTTTCACAGGAGTTCCTGTTCCTTTCACACTGTCTCTCCCAATGGCCAAAGGAAAGAACTGGTTTGGGCTGGATGTGTTAACTAGTCCTTGAACTCTAAAGCGTGACTAATGAGTTTTAACTAGGTCCTATGAGAATTGAAATTCTGAGCCCCCTGGAAGAAGTTCCATTATGGTTTGCATCCTTACCAGAGGATCCCACTACCATCTGTTAATTGCAAACAAACAGATTTGTGAAGGAGCAAGGGCCCAGCTTCCTTTGACATCTCCCCTGCCACACTCAAGTCTGGAGGAAGATTTTCCTGACAAGGGAACTAGGGATATTATTGCCTCAGTGTGGTCACGAGGCCACAGTCCAAGTTCTGGTCAGTAGGTACCTGTGTGAAATTTAAAACTGCTATTAGGGGAAAAGAATAGAGAATGTGTGGGAGCTGCAGAGAAATCTAAATAGGTTGGGTTTCAGTTCCTTTCAGCTGATTGTCACATACCCCTCAGGTCTGTTCTCTGATTTTCATGGGTAGTTTGAATCCACTTGGTCTGAGAATTTTCTGGTAACAGTCAACAAGTTTATTGTGGTCTTTGTTGGAAACCTTGTCATTAGCATCTATCACGGCTCCTTAGAGGTCTCACTGGAGAATTTCTGTTCTGGCAGTTGATTCTCCTAACATCTGATGTTTCTTTATTTATGAACTATATGTATACCTGGTAAATGATATTTTTCCCCTTTTGCTTTTGCTGCTAGGGAGCCCAGTGCCAAATAGGCACCTAATTCTCATTGTGTAGGACCTTTTAACAAGTATTTCTAAAAGCTCTTTTACTCTGTCCTTATTTTTCAAATTTGCCATATTTTTCTTCTCCTTCCTTAGAGTTCTCATCCCATTTTGCAAAGGATCTCTTTGCAGGGGCATTTGAACAGTGCTCCTGGTCCAACATGGATTCCTAGGAGGTACCCCAAAGCCACACTCAACCTCTAAGATGAGCTTGTATGACTTAGAAAAAGGTGCTGCTTCCTCTAGGCAGACAGCCTCAGGGTGGTGCCCTGGTATTTGTAGGTCTGTCTGTGGCAGCCCTCCAGGGACTGACCCTGATGGGCTCTGGGCCTGGTGCAGCCCCCTCAACTTGAGTAACTTCTCGTTTATGTTTTATATATTGGCCTACTGTGATATATTTCATTTGAAAAAAATTATTTTCTTATTTTTTTAAGTCCATGAATTTAGTTTCAGTGTGCCTTTGGTGTGCTAGGTGCTTGGAACACAAACGTGAACAAGAAAGTTTCAAGGACTCTGCCCTCACAGAGGTTATATTCAGATGTGGGAGCCAGGCAATAAATCAATAAATAGTGAAATAATTGCAGACTGTGTTTTGTTGCAAGCAAGGAAATAATCAGGATACTGTAATAGAAAATAAAAATAGAAAATAAAATATTAGGGAGGTAAGGGAAAACCTCTCTGAAGAGGGGGATAATTAAGACAAGACCTGTAGGATGAAGAGGAGCTAAGGACAGTAGGAAGAGACTTCTGGGCAGGAGGAATAGCAAGTGCAAAGACCCTGAGGCTAGAAGAATTTAAGAAGTTCAAGGAAAAGAGTCCTGATGGTTGTAATGAACAAGAAGGAACACAAAGGCAGAAAGTGGTGTGAGATCAGGTCTCTAGGACCCAGATTATGCAGGACATTTTAGGCCATGCTAGGAGTTGGGATTTTATCCTAGATATGATGGGGATCTATTAAATGACTTTAGTGAACTGATTAAAAGTTTGGAAAGTCAATATGGCTGCTGTGGAAAGAAAGAGTAGAAGTGGGAAGATCAGTCCATGGGAGATGCTAGGAGTTGGGATTTTATCCTAAATGTGCTAGGCATTGGGATTTTATCCTAAATATAATGGGGATCTACTAAATGATTTAAATGAACTGATTAAAACTTTGGAGAATCAACATGGCTGCTGTGGAAAGAAAGAGTGGAAGTGGGAAGATCAGTCCATGGGAGAGATGGTGATGCTTTGGACCAAGGTGGTGGTAGTGGAGATGGAACAAAATGGATATATATGAAAAATGCTATGAAAATGAAATCAGGAATAGAGAGTCAAGGATGACTCTTAGGGGAATTCCCTGGTGGTCCAGTGATTAAGACTCTGTGTTCTCACTGCCGAGGACCCAGGCTCAATCCCTGGTCAGGGAACTAAGATCCTGCCAGCTGAGCAGTGTGGCCAAAAAGAATAAAAAGAAAAAAGAAGGATGACTCTCAGTTTCAGTAAATGGATAGATACTAGTGACATTTATTGAGCCCAGAAAGTCTTGTGATGGTGAGGCTTAGAGAGATAAGGGTGAGGAGTAAAGAATTCAGCTATGAATGTGTTAATTTTGAGACATCTGTGTGGAGATGTCAAGTAGAGAGTTAGATGTCTGAATTGGGAACTCAGAGAAGACTGGGCTGCTGTTATAAATTTGGGAGTCATCAAGAAATAGATGGTATTAAAGCCCTGGGGTTAAAGGAGGTCTAGGAACGTAGTGGAAATGAGAATTCCCAGAGCCACTTCCTGGGGAACATGTAGAAGCTGGGTGTAGAAGGAAAAGAACTTAAAGGAACAGAACACAGTCAGAATATCAAGATTCCAGAGTTTCCAAAAGAAGGGAATAGTCAGCCGCTCAGAGATCAAATCAAAGGAGAAAATGAATGTGCACACTACATTTGGCAGCATGAACATAAGTCATGGTGGAACTGGCAGAGAAATGTTAGCAAGTGATAGAAACAGAGGGCAGATGGAATTGGTCAGAGATGGTAGGGAAGGGAGATAGTAGAGACAGTGGCTAGAGAAAGACTCTTCAAGATATTATGCCCTGAAAGGGGATGGGAGACATGAGGGAGTAAATGAAGGAGGAAGTGTTGATGGCTAGAACATATTTGTGTGCTGATCAGAATGATCTAATAGAGAAAAAATTTGAGTATTGGGTGGTGATAAACAGAAGACTGAAATCCTTGTGTAGGTGAAAGAGGATGGAACCTGGAAGAAGATTGAATCTGGAGCAGAAGTGGGGGGATTGACCTTTGATGGGAGAAAGTGTGTTTTATTAGGAGGAAAGATGGAGAAAGTTCTCCTCTGAAGAGTTTCCTTTAATCAGTGAAGCCCAGTAATTGGCTGGGAGTAAAGGGGTATGAGAAGAAGCAATGAGATAGTCCTTTCAAAGAGTGGGGAACCTTTTTTTTTTTTAAATGTTGGGGGTAGGAGTTTATTAATTAATTTATTTATTTTTGCTGTGTTGGGTCTTCGTTTCTGTGCAAGGGCTTTCTCTAGTTGTGGTTAGCAGGGGCCACTCTTCATCGCGGTGCACAGGCCTCTCACTATCGTGACCTCTCTTGTTGCGGAGCACAGACTCCAGACGCGCAGGCTCAGTAGTTGCAGCTCACGGGCCTAGTCGCTCCGTGGCATGTGGGATCCTCCCAGACCAGGGCTCGAACCCGTGTCCCCTGCATTAGCAGGCAGACTCCCAACCACTGCGCCACCAGGGAAACCCCTTTTAAGAAAGAATTACAAGGTTGAAAGTCATGTTGACTGTCCTTTTGAAGTTGATAATCTTGAATTTAAACCAAAGCCAGACAATCCAGTTTTGTGGTTTTCTTTCATCAAGTTCAGCAAGAAAAAAATGGACAGGATGGACTTAGTTTTTTGGCCAAGAAAACAGAAAATGAGACATAGGAGTTGAGGGTGTCTGTGAGGGAGTGATTGTAATATTGGACCATGGAAATAAGCTAGACAGGGATGGAAGTAAAAGGAGGAGAAGTCTGGTGGTTAGTGAGAGATTGGCAGGGTTAATGAAGAGGAAGTTGCAAGAAGTCAAATTAATACAGGAGAGTGAGGACTGTAGAGCTAGGGCTAAAAAGCATCAGATGGAAGGGTCCAAGGGTGGGATGTTTAGGAATCCAAATTTCCAGGTGGCGGTAAGGTCTGAGGGTACTAAGTAATTGAGAGAGGAAGAAAGAAAAAACTCCTTGCAGTTAAGAAAGCCAAGGAACTGAAAGTTCCACCTCAAAATAAGCTGGAAAATCATTCTTATTTGTCATGTATATTTCCTGGATCATCTCAAATCCTTATTTGGAATTGGATAGGGTGCACATAAGTAAATAATAATGATGGTAGCTGATTCATTGTGGATCTACTCTGTAAAGACCACTTTAGGTCATACTTCTGAACACTAAAATTCTTTATTACTGTTAGGATATTACTTGGGAAGTATTCTAAAATATGTTCATTCTCATAGTTTAATTAATTGATTATTCTAATTTCTCAGTTAGTAATGATATAAGACATTTTGGTTCAAGTTCAATACCTTTTCGTATGACGTACAACACCTTTCTTATCTAGCCTTATTTACATGTCTAGTCTCATCCCCTACCATCCCGTTAAGATATTCTAACCACACTGGCTCCTCATAAGTCCCCACTGGCAGGTAAAGCCTACATGCCTGCCATGCTGCTTCACCTGGATCACTTCTGCTCATCCTCTAAGACCCATCTGAAATGTCAACTTCTGGGTCAAGCCTTTTCTAAAAAGTTGAACCATCTAAAAGTGTATTTTTGTGGGTCAAAGACATCACATATTGGCAATTTCACATTGATCATAATTTGCTACCAAAAATATAAACCTGAACTACACGTGAGGGATGGTAGCTACCACTTACTGAACTGTAACTATGTGATTCACATTCATGGTAAAAATGTAAAGGTACTTTAAATTTATCATCTCATTTCATTCCCTAAAAGGTGGGTGTAAGTACTTCCTTTTATTAGATAAGGATTCTGAGACTTAAAAAGGGTCTTTGCAAGAGAAGGTAAATAATAAGTGGCAGAACCGGGGTTTGATTCCAAAAGCAAAGGTCACATTATGCTCCTTCCTTCGTCTTATTCATCTCTGTGACTACAGTGCTAAGCACGAACCTGGTACAGAGTTGAAATAACTATGATAATTCTTCACCTGTCCAAAAACTACCCAAATAAATTTAAAAGTTGGCTTTGTTCAGGGCCCCTCCTACTCTAAATTCTGACACATTAAGGTGGCCAAGTCTCTTGACATTGGAGTTACATTGATGAATGTTGCTGCTTCCTTGGAATTTGGAAAGATGTGTTTTGGTGGGTGAAACTGAGAGCCTGGACTACAGTTAAAATCTTATTCCAGTAATTGCTCTTTGTTTGAAGTCACACCCTGCTCCTGTTTGCCAGGCAGGTTCTCTATAGCAGGGTTGTAATTATCTAGGAGGACAAGTTCTTTAGATCACGAGAAGAATGAGTGGATTTGTTGACACATGGGTGCCAAGTCTTGATGTAATGCAAACAGAGGGCAGAAGTATCTTGATTCATTCCCTGAATGCCCTTTTGCTTCCATTGACATAGAACTTCCCTGGCGTTCTTAAGAAAAATGTTGCTTTCTTGCTAAAATAAAGACCAGGAATCCTTTGGCAAATACAACTTAGCTGCTCTAGGGCCCCTGAATTTGGCTAACATCCATCTTGATTCGAATTTTGATTCTGTAGTTTTCAACAGAGTTCCTCATGTCCACAGCAGTGGTTCTCAGACTTTAGTGAGCATTAGAATTACCTGGAGGGCTTTTTGGAACACAGATTTCTGGTTCCCACCCCAGAGACTCTGATTCAGTCTGTCTGGCCTGGAGCCTTAGATTCTGCCAATTCAGTCAGTCTCCCAGGTGAGGTTGAAACTGCTGGCCCCAGGACTACACTTTGAGTAGCTTAAAATCTTGCTTAAGTCCTGGTTTATGGGACACCAAGTGAGGTTGAATATAAAAGCAAAAAGCTCAGGAATTATCTGAGTAAACCTCTGAATGCTGAATTGTATAGACAAAAAAATAATAATAATAATAATAAAATAAATCAGTGACTTAAAAAAATTATCTCCTGATTTCTGACATTTTGTTAGAGACCAACAACAATTCCTCTTGTGTGGAGGGATACCAGTTGGCTGGAACTTGGGAGTCTTTCTTCTTTCCAGGAGCTCTTTTCCAAGATCTTAGAGCAAATTTCTCCTCTGTGACCTTCAGAACATTAGTGTGTTTTGTTCTTAAAACTACCCTAAACGAAGATGCTGTATAAAATTGATGTCTTTCAATGCAAAAATGAATGCAAGAAATTTTCAAAATGAAAACATTACATAATATAATAAGAAATGTGGTCATTAGATTCAGGATGCATTTTTCTTTTGTTTAGAGACTAAAAGATATTTGCATTTTTATTAGATTCAAAATGGTGTGAGTCATGCAGATCAACACATTTCTTTCTCACAGGAATCCTTTGTGTTTGAACCCAACTGCCTCTTCAAAGTGGATGAATTTGGCTTCTTTCTGACCTGGAGAAGTGAAGGCAAGGTATGTCTCAGAAAGAGCAAGCTGTTCCTTCTTGCTCTCAGGGTGAAGGCATTTCATTTTTCAACAAATGATGGAGTGCCTCTTGAGGGCATGGACCCTACGCTTATTCATTCATTCAAGACTTTTCAAAACATGTACTAGGAGTTGGGGATACATTGATGATCAAGGATGTGATCCTCATAGATTCCAGCCTAGGATCAAAGTCGCGCATCCAATAAAAAAGAAAAAAGTTACAAGTCATTGAGAATTGTGAAAGAGAAGTTCAGGTTGTTACACGAGCTTAAACAGGAAAGTCTGATTTAAGTCTTGGGAGTTAGAAAGGTTTCCCAGAAGAGAGATGTTCAAGCTGAAGTCTCAGGGGGGCATTTAAGGGCATTTTTATACCCCAGGCCTTAACACACAGCACAATGACACATTTCATGAACTTTTGGGTAAAATTTACAAAAAGTAGAATCAGAGTTATATAAAAGCTAGCATAGTCCCACTTACTATTTCATGTACACATATATATTTAATAATATACATACAGTATTAATGTTATTACATGTATAAAAGTAACATTTTATAAACATTTTATAAATAATTATTCAAAGTTGCATTCATACATATATTTGAAATGGAATGTCTGGGGCCTTGACTTTCTGACTGCTGGAAATTATTATTATTATTATTATTTGTTTTTAATCCCGCTTCTGACTTACTCTAGTGAGCATTGCCTTCATCATCACAAACATTTGTCACCTTGTCTGTGCCATAGGTCTGGCAGAATTTAGGCTCACTGCTATGCTAAATGCTCTCTTTGCAGGAAGGACAAGTTCTAGAATGTTCTCTCATCAACAGTGTTCGACTGGGAGCCACACCAAAGGTACCTGTGATTGGTGTTTGCTGGTCTACTAAACACAGAATGTTGTTTAGCCCGTTACTGCCCCCCAATAATCAGCTGGGAATGAAGAACCGACACAGTTTAGAAATCTCATCATTAGCTCACCTTGAAGGCTCAGTTTGCCTCTGAGAGAAAAAAGAAGGAAAGAGCGCATAAATCAGCCTTCTTCACAGTGATTGATTTGTTTGAATAAGAAGCTGTTTGCATAGTGGTGCTAGGAATTTAAAAGATGTTTTTTCCTAGAATATTTTAGCACAGTATTTATCCCCTTTTCCATAACAGCCCTGCAAGTTTTTAAATGTGCAAAATGAAATTATGTTCCTCACTTTGTTTTTTATTCTTTAGTGACCCTCTTTTATGTTAGTTACAATCTCTGTGTAACCATGTTGGCATTTCCCCCTGAGTTTTTGTGGAGGACAAAACCACTGTTTTTTTTTTTTTTTTTTTTTTTTTTTTTTTTTTGCTAATTAGGGTAAACTTACACAGTTTTCATTCCAGATGAGGATGCCAGGGCTCCTAGAGGTGCACACACTCACTCTTTGTGTCCAGACGGTTTGAAAGACTTAATCTCATTTTTGAGTAACTTGTGGTTGCTGGTTGTGGCAATGCCCTGCATATTTGCCTGAATCCTCAGTGACTGTTCTCTGTGAGAGATCCCTTTGACCTTTGTGGATGCAAGTAGGTCCCAGTCAGAGCCTTTCTGTCCTGTTGCCATCGTCTGGGTCCTCAGATAACTACAACCAGAAATCAAAAGAAAGACCCTCCCTCCCAGTCTTCTAAACCGATAATTTTATAATACTTTTCTTACCAAATGAGTTTCAGTCATGTGTAGTGTTAAAGATTTTACCTCCAGGAGTTTTAGAATAATGCCAGATATCTGGGCATTTTTAGATATAAAAAAAAATAAATTTTTGCCCTAATGTATGTTTTTTACATCAAACATAGTTTATTTTTACCATCTTTCTGCCATGCTCTGTGATCTAAT
Source organism: Mesoplodon densirostris (assembly GCF_025265405.1). NCBI lineage: Eukaryota > Metazoa > Chordata > Mammalia > Artiodactyla > Ziphiidae > Mesoplodon > Mesoplodon densirostris. The sequence goes on from NC_082676.1 coordinate 76,023,573, forward strand.
GTATTTTTTCCTATTTGTCTACCTCAATAGGATCCCAAAATTTTGGCTGCTCTTGAAGCTATTGGAAAATCAGAAAATGACCTGGAAGGGCGGGTAGTTTGTGTCTGCAGTGGTACAGATCTGGTGAACATCAGTTTCACATACATGGTGGCTGAAAATTCAGAAGTAACTAAGGTATCCTCTGTGAAACAGCCTCCTTCCCTTCCCCACCATATGTACATATGTGGTGCACATAATTTTTCATGTATAATTGTAATATATATTTTAAATTGTAAAATAATTTAATTTAAATTTTAAAAAAATGATTCCATTGCCTTGTTGGAATGTTGGTCTAGAAAATTCAGCAAGCACAATACCCTTTTAGCATGTCCCTCATGTATGCCAAGAGCCCGAACACCTATTGTGTTATGTTGTAGGAGCCTCTCACACTGGAATGTACACAGGAATCACCTGGGATTTTGTAAAAATGCAGATTCTGATTCAGTAGGTCTGAGGTGAGGACAAATTCACTCTTTCTAACAAGCTCCCAGTTGATGCTTATGTTGCTGCTCTGAGAACCACACATTGAGTAGTAGCACTGCCCAGTAGAAAAATAATGCAAGCCACAGATGTAGTTTAAATCTTTCTAGTAGCCACAGGTTGAATTAATTTCAGTATTTTAGATTCCACATATAAGCGATATCATATGATATTTGTCTCTCTCTGTCTGGCTTACTTCACTTTGTATGATAATCTCTAGGTTCATCCATGTTGCTGCAAATGGCATGATTTCATTCTTTTTATGGCTGAGTAGTATTCCATTGTATATATCTACCACATCTTCTTTATCAGTTCATCTGTTGATGGACATTTAGATTGTTTCTATGTCTTGGCTATTGTAAACAGTGCTGCTATGAGCATAGGGGTGCATGTATCTTTTTGAATTCCAATATATCGTATTTTAACCCAATAGGTCATTTTAGCATGAAATCAATATAAAATCAGTTAACATATTTTACATTCTTCTATTTATACAAAGCCTTCAAAATCTGATGTGTATTTTCAATTCAGATGGGCCACAATTCAGTGGCTGCATATGGCTAATGGCTACCCTGTTGGACAGTGCAGGTCTATGTGATTAAGATATCTACCCCCACCCCCGGCATCAGCTATTAAAGTATTGGGTTATAATCCATCATAATACTGTAAACAGCCTACTATTGCCCTGGCAAGTGAGTCTCAAAGAGATTTTGGCCAAAGTAGAAAGCTTCAAATTTAAATCACTTTCCTGCAAGTCATTTGTCTTCAGGGTGGTTTTACCTGTGGATGGAGTGCCCATTATCTTTGCATAATATGTGTGAAGAGGCCTGAGCCTTTGCTCTACCATTGCAGAAATGTGGCTTTAGGGGATTGGGAAGGGGAGCACTTTATTTTCCCATTGATCCTGCAAGTAGAAGCTCAGTGCAGAGTCGAATGAGAAAGGCCATCATTAGAAATGTTGAAATTTAGAGCCTGAAGGGAATATATAGGTAAGATTATTTGATGAAATGGAGATGAGAAGATTTAACCCTGGGCCCAGAGCTAATGGGTACAGAATTGAGTTCTGAAGATTCCAAGACCATCTTTCTTTCACCCTCACTCACAAAGTGTGGTCCACATTCCAGCTACATAGGCCTCACCTGCGAGCTCCTTACACATCAGAGTCTTGGGTCCACCCAGACCTACTGATTCAGAATCTTCATTTCTAACAAGGCCCCCCAGTGACTCATATGTGCAGTAAAGTTTGAGAAGCTCCCAGCTGTGGCTTTGGGTCCAGGAATGGATGTTCCATGTGAAATGAGAGCCGTTGTTTCTGTCCTTGTGGTGGTTTCATGCTGTTTTCCCAGATCACCTTGCTTTGGGGAAACAGATTTTGCCTTCAAGTTCTTTCATTATTGTGCTCGTATCAACACCTTGTTTGAATGGTTTCTTGAACCCTGCTGATCTAAACAAGCATCGTTTCTTAGAGTTCACGCTTACGTTATTTGCTACAGAGGTCTTTCTGGTTGCTATTTGCAATAACAACATTCAATCCCAGAAGTCCATGCTGACCACCCAGGAAGAAAAAGACTTGTTAATCAGACAGAGATATTTAGCTGCCTGAAGTTTTGCAAAAACACAGTTCTGTAGACCAGTATGCCCTGGGTTTTGTCAATGCGTCATATTACAAGAAACAGTATGACTCCTATAAGCTTAAGAACCTGGCCTTGGGACCAGGTTGCCTGGGCTTAAATCCTTGCTCTTTCTCTTCCCAGCTGTGTGACTGAGACATGCAACTGGCCTCTGTGAGCGTCACCTTCTGCATCCATAAAATAAGAACAATACCAAAATGCCTGCTCTTAGGATTGTTTTATAGATTACGAGTTGTTACATGGAAAGTGCTTAGTGCACGGCCTTTCTCATCCAAAGCCCTCAATGTGTGCCTGATATGCTGATCACAGGGTCCTAGAATTTTAGAGCTAGAGATGGAACTTAAGCAGAGCTTCCCACCACCTCATTTGTCAGATGTGGCAAATGAAGCCAAGCAGTTACACAACAGGCTAGGCCAGAGTCCAGCCTAAAGCTCAGGCCTTCTGATTTCCCGAGTGATACTGTCCACCCCACCCCATCCCTGAGCAAGTACAGTCCTGGGAAGGTGGCTCAGATCAGTAAGCCCATAATGTTCTTACTTTCCATGGTTTGATTGTTGTCAGGCTTGGTTCCTTTTGTTTAAAAGTCATGGTGTGAAACCTATACTCATGAGTATGTGGTATATATGTGTATGTTCCAGGTGGAAGTTTATACTTTAAGATTTGATTTGGGGTGTTTTTGCAGTAGCATTTCCACTGAATTTAAGATTAGCTGGCCAAACAAGTAGGACTATAAAATAATTCTGTACTGGATTTTTAATTCAAACTCAATACTATTTGACCCTGCTCTTATTAAATAAACTAAATGTTTCAGCTTCTGGGAACTATTAGTTACAATTTTATAATTCATTAATAGTGTAATATGTAAATATTAATCTCACTGTCCAAACTAGACAGCCCATGCTTATTAGAGCATGTCCTTTTGGTTAATTGATACTTGGAAGATATTGAACAAATTTTTCACTTATGTGTACACATGTGTGGATAATCTTGCCTACTTCCTGATTTCAAAACTTAACTGTCTGCATCCAGATCATAATATTACCACCTCCAGCATTGACATTTTCCCCATCACCACTGCCTTATTCCTATGCCTCTATATATGTTACTAGCCCTAACAGAACACACAAACCATCAAAGTGAGAGGATTTATACAAAATACAGATGCAATTACCACAGATCAAAATGATGGCAGAATTCATAAATTAGATCAGATCAAGTGAGAAATGTAAAGATTTCCCAGTGTGCCTGAAATGGTGTTTGGGACTCAGCCTGTGGTGTCACTTTCACCTGAGTACAGCTAAGGAGCCTAGAATAGAATTATGGGACCATGGAATATGCTCTCTGTCCTCTTAGCTAGCAGTATTCTAGTCACTTTATCACAAAAGTCAGTTAACGCAAGTCATTTTTTAAAAAATATTTTTATTGGAGTATAGTTGCTTTACAATGTTGTTAGTCTCTACTGTACAGCAAATTGAATCAGCTATACGTACATCCCCTCTTTTTTGTATTTCCTTCCCATTTTGGTCACCACAGAGCATTGAGCAGAGTTCCCTGTGCTATACAGTAGGCTCTCATTAGTTATGTATTTTATATTTAGTACCAATAGTGTATGTATGCCAATCCCAATCTCCCAGTTCATCCCACCCCCGCTTCCCCCTTGGTATCCATACGTTTGTTCTCTACAACTGTGTCTCTATTTCAAGCAAGTCATCATTTTTAAAAATAACGCTTACAGACCTTAAATGCTTTATTTTAACTTGAAGTATATAAATGTGGTTCAATTGTTGACCCATCTTTTAACGTTAGGGCCGAGGTCTTTGCATTCAGTATGGGTCTGTAGGTGGGGGTTGATGTAGTTTTTCTTTTTAATTGAAATATGTATAGTTGATTTACAATGTTGTGTTAATTACTGCTGTACATCAAAGTGATTCAGTTATACATATATATACATTCTTTTTTTAATATTATTTTCCATTATGGTTTATCATAGGATATTGAATATAGTTCTCTGTGCTATACAGTAGGACCTTGTTGTTTATCCATTCTATACATAAAAGTGTCCATCTGCTAACCCCAAACTCCCACGCCACCCCTCCCCCAACCCCTTCCCCCTTGGCAACCACCAGTCTGTTCTCTATGTCCATGATTCTGTTTCTGTTTCTTCGATAGGTTCATTTGTGTCATATTTTAGATTCCACATATAAGTGATATCATATGGTATTTGTCTTTCTCTTTCTGACTTACTTCACTTAGTATAATAATCTCTACTTCCATCCATGTTGCTGCAAATGGCATTATTTTGTTCTTTTTTATGGCTGAGTAGTATTCCATTGTAGATATGTACCACAGGGGTTGATGTATTTTCTGCCTATACTTCACCCATAATGCATTGCCTGAAATAATCCAGTTTGGTTTCTTTAAAGTACAAGTGAGACTTTAAAGACACACATGGAGCAATCAAAATACAGAATCCTACAACTGCATGACTTCTTTCCCTAATCCTTTAGTTGTCTTATTTACATCAAGCTTGAGAAAAAAAATTTAGCAACTTGCCTTTAAAGAAATCTTCCCAAATATTCATCGAAAGAAACAACAACCCCCTTTCTTTCCACAAGCATATTTCACTGGTTCATGTAATTTTTATTACATACATAGACAGGTATGGAAACAAATGTAAGTAACTCATGGTAAGCATGCAAAGCAAGATCAAAAAGATACAACATGTTGGAAAATAGCTTATTAACTGTAAGGGTTTGGCATTCCCTGGGTGGTCAGAGTGTTTTGCTTGTTTTATGCCATCTGACAAGTCTTGGTCTGACCAGTGAAATAGAAGTTTTAAGAGGGTTTCTAGTACAGAACTTGCTTAGGAGTATTTATTTGAGATTGTTGAATCTGTTCTTAATTCCCAGGCTTTTATGATACTTACAGTCCAATGATTCTGAAAAATACACTTAACTAAACATTTAATCCAAGAAGATGGGCCAACCTTCAATTCATGTTCTCTCCATGGAGGACCAACTTTTACTCGTGGAATCTTTCCTGACTCTGAGAAAGCCATCTTGCTTTGTTTGTTCATCCACTTCCTAAAAGTGTTCTCTGGTATTTTTTCTTCTTATTTCAAGGAGGTGTTTTAAGAATCAATAAAATTTGACATGAAATCTGACTTTCTTAGAGTTAAGCCTTCAAGTAAATACAAAATGTTTTCACAGCACACAGGACAGTAAAATGATTGTGCTTTTTCTTTTTTCAGTATAAGATGTCACCAGTATAAAAGACATCTTTGTAGCTCAGCTTGTCTTTTCTTCAATCACCCCCTCTGCTTAAAGAGTAAACAAGCTTGCCTTGCCACTCTACCTCTTTACAAGATTTCAGCTCAATTCTATAGACCTTTCTTCCCTATGAAATAAATGTCTAACAGTATCTAAACCTCTTACCCACATCCTTCCAGTTGCTGAGTCTGCAAACACCCTCCTCCAGTGTCCTGATCAGTCCATTAACAAACACTCTTGTATCTAGGATCTAGCTGCTTCTAACACCAGCATCACTATAGCATTTTCCAGACCAATACCATTTCCCCCCCCTAATTGGCATTTGTACCTTGGCCTTGCCCCTTGCAGTCTGTAGCTGAAGGGATGTTTCTGAAATGTAATTCAGGTCACATCACTTTGCTTCTTAGAACCCTGCAAGGCTCACAGGGCCCAACAAGAATCCCTTCTCACTTCACTTCCTCATGTTGCCTTCATCTCCCTCTTCCCTCCTTTGTATTTCCTTCCAGCCTCAGGGACTTTGCATGTGCTGTTCCTTTTGCCTGGAACATACTCTTTCCCCAGTTACATGCAGTGAATTCTCCCTCACATTTCTCAAATCTCTCCTGGAACATCACCTTAGCTTCCTGTATCATCTCCCCTCAGCACATCTTAACTCCTTATCTTGCTGTATTTATCTTCTTTGCACTTCCACTATTTTCATGCCATACATTAATTTACTGCCTTCCTCCCTGCCCATGAAGGCAACATTCTGCTCACTGCTGCATACCCGACATCTAGAATATTCAGTGCCCGACATTTAGTAGATGCTCAATACATACTTGTTTTATTGAGGTCTTTATGTTGACTGAATCCATAAATCCTAACCTAGGCGATGAATAGGTATAACCCTCAAGTTTTTTACAGTTTAGCTCAAAGAAAAGCTAAGAGAATTATCTTTGGACGAGAAGCCCAAGAAAATGTGATTCAGTGATAGTCCAAAAGGTCTGGGATTCCATGGTGTTATTTTTAGAGTCACTTTTCAGGATGTAATGGGACTGTTGCTAAGAATCCATGACAAGCCTGGAGGTTGTAACCCTGGTGTCTTGGCATTTTTCCAATTTAGATCATTATTTTCTGCTTCCCTAAATCCTTCTTGTCATTCCAGTTAGAAAATTCAGCTTTCATTTCCTCTCCTTAAAAACCTTCTGTTAAAAGAAATTGCTAACAAATTGCTGGCACTTTTCCCTCAAACCCAGTGTGCATTTGGGTAATAGGTGCGTCTGTTTGGTCACATAACTTAAAATATCTATGAAAAAGCAGCCGCATGAAGGAGATATTTCCCAATTTTTTCTAAACTGTGTGTAATACAACTTTTCCTCTGAATCCTACTCATCTCTCTGCCCACTGTTTTACCATAAACCCTACAAATAATACCAAATATTGTAACAAACTTCTTTAGTTAGAAAAGCAACTCAGTTTCTCTGATGTACTTTTTTCTCTCTTGGGATACAACTAGTTGGGGAGGGTTTTGTCCCTGGTGTGTTGAAAGCAGTTCAGATGTCTTTCATTAAGCTACAGCTGGCGCTACACAGCAAAATGCAAGCACAGTCACTGTACATCAGATTGAAAGGCAACCGTCATTAAAAATTTCCACAAATAAGTCTGTTATTTTATATCAAGTTGAATTTAACTTTGCTTACAAAAATAAGCTGTTACTATGAAGTTCAAAATGCAAAGATTTGGATTTAAGTTCAGACAATTTCAAGACTGCTCATTATACTTTCTGCAGGTTGTAAATATTTGGCAAACTCCATAAATTATGCTTTGTAACCAAGTAAACAAATAAGCTCATGACCGGGTACTATAGAAATTAAATACAAAAATGTTATATGTTATTCTTGTAGACAAAAATGATAAGGTCAGGTAGTTTATTACAGGAGATAAAATCTTATTTTAGTCAATTGGGTTGAATGTCACAGTCGCTCTGCTGAACTTGAATTATGTTGAGTAGAAGAATTTATGCAAAGGTTCTTGGAGAAGGGATTTATTCTTCATTTTGCTGGGGAAAAAAAAATTAAGTTCATGCTTAGTCCGTCCCTTCTACTGGCTTTGCTAACACCCTGCAGAGCCCCGCTCCCCTCAACTAGTTCCTCTACCCCTAGTCAGGCACAGACCTACTCAGGGGATCAAACCAGAAGCCACACCTGGCACCTTCTTAAAAATGCAAATTCTCAGGCCTTATGCCAGCCTAACGAACCTGAAATTCTCAATTATCTGTTTTGTTTCTGTTTTTGTTAATTGGAGTATAGTTGATTTACAATGTTATATTAGTTTCAGAGATACAGCATAGTGATTCAGTATTTTGATGGTAATAGTTTAACTAGCCTCCCAGGGGATTCTGATGCTGGTTGAAGTTTGAGTCCCATTGGTTTAACATACAAATGGACTTGGTCAAAAAATCATAATGATTTTGAACCCAGACAAGTTTTTATCAAATTGATTGACTGCAGCATGCAGGTAAATCTGTAGACCTATCGATCACTGGTTAGAATTCACTGAGAACACAGAAAGCATGATTAAAATGAATTTGTTTCTATGACTCTAGAAAAAAAGCTATTTCTTAAAATGCAGTTTTAAAAATGTCACTAGCTTTAAATTGCTTTTCCATTTACCACATAGCTCCAGTTTTTACTGCTAGCAAAAACTGTGAACAAAAACATTGTGAACATAATGTATGTGTAATATGGGACTACACGTGTTTGTATGTTTTCTAATCTTTGGGGTATAATTGAAAGATGAGACACATGAGGTGGTGGGTTGGACACCTTGCCTGAGATGAAACTCCTGCCTCTAGAAAAAAAGGTATTTCTTAAAATGCAGTTTTAATTGTATTTATATGCCAGTGATTCTTAAAGTGTGGTCCCCAGACCAGCAGCTCCAGCAGTACCTGGGAACTTAATCTGAGATGCAGATTCTCAGGTCCTGCCCCAGGCCTGTGGAATCAGTACCCCCTGTTTTAAATAGCCCTCCAGATAAAGGCTCAAGGTGAGAACTACTGCCCTGCAAAGAAGCTCCATGAGGAGCGATTATATCCTTCTCTTGCAGAAGTCTTGAAGAACTTACGTTAACTGCTCTGCTGCCCAGACTCACCTGAGCTGATGCCTGCTGAATGCTAAAGGAGCTAAATTGTAAATCTGAACTTTCTATCTAGAGTCCAAGCCCCAATATACTAATTGATTTAAGTTCTTCACCACACTGCCTCATGGTGTTTTGAGGCTCAAGTCTGGGATGGTGTGTGTATGAGTGTGTGTTTTTCATGTTTCCAAGACTGAAAGTTGGCACGTTCTTGTTTTGTTTCTTCTTTAAACCTACCAGAATGCATGGGAAACGAATCAGTGAGGGGCAGTAAAAAGCCATCTTGGGCTTCCCTGGTGGAGCAGTGGTTGAGAGTCCGCCTGCCGATGCAGGGGACACGGGTTCGTGCCCCGGTCCGGTAAGATCCCACATGAGGGCCTCCCTGGTGGCGCAGTGGTTGAGAGTCCGCCTGCCGATGCAGGGGATACGGGTTCGTGCCCCGGTCTGGGAGGATCCCATATGCCGCGGAGCGGCTGGGCCCGTGAGCCATGGCCGCTGGGCCTGCGCGTCCGGAGCCTGTGCTCCGCAATGGGAGAGGCCACAACAGTGAGAGGCCCGCATACCGCAAAAAAAAAAAAAAAAAAAAAAAAAAAAAGATCCCACATGACACGGAGCGGCTGGGCCCGTGAGCCGTGGCCGCTGAGCCTGCGGGTCTGGAGCCTGTGCTCCGCAACGGGAGAGGCCACAACAGTGAGAGGTCCGCGTACCGCAAAAAAAAAAAAAAAAAAATAGCCATCTTAAGGACAGAGCTGTGAATCAGAGCAGAGCAGATGCATGGGTGCGTATTTGCGAGCTTTAAATGTCCCCATCTCACCTAGGTGTTTTCTTCTTGCCAAATAAAGATAGTAGGGTTCATTTGTTTAATTGCTGGGTTGAACGTGGAGGCCATCAAACTCTGGTTCATCAGTGAATCTGTGGAATGGGTGACACTTGTCTCCTGGGGCCTCCCACGACCACCTGTCATCTCTCTTGCTCTCTCTTCCTTCCTCCTTCAGTTCTCATGCTGCTCTTGCCAGACCATTTGTCCCAGGATCCAGTACTTCAGTGTCTGACCCATGGTGGTGCTCTTTGCACTCTGGAATTATTTCTTTATCTCTGTATTTCCAAAAACTGTAGTTCTCTTAGACCAGAAGTTGTGGACTCAGAGATGCCTGGAGCCAGGGAGATGATGTGAATAATAAAAGGTGCCAGGAGACAGATAGGGATGGAGTGGAATTTAGTGAAGTGGGGTGTGCATATACCATCTGGGGGCACTTACTTCCTGCCAGTTTTCCAACCATCAGAGCATGGCCCTGAGGTTGCTAGATTGTTGGTGGTGGCCATCTGGGGGCACTTACTTCCTGCCAGTTTTCCAACCATCAGAGCATGGCCCCGTGGGAGGAGCAAAGTGAGAAAGAAGCGTTGAGTGAGGCGTGGTGACCTTGTCCGCAGCCACACTGAGCAGGCTGCAAAGTCGTCTTCAACATTTGCATGGCCCACGCATTTTTATACAGTTCTCCAGTGTTTTCTGAATGCAAAAGGAGTGTTGCTCACGGTAAGGCATGCACTCCCACCACATTCTGGTCGAAAGCACGGAAGAGCAAAAAGAAAAGAAGCCCCGTGTCCCCCTTTTCCCCTTCCTAAAACCCCCACCCCCTCTCTAATGTGTCTTTTTCATGTGCACACAGTTTTCTTTTATACTAAGTTGGGCTCATGCTGTTTATAGAGTTTAATATAGTACTGTATTCTATCATTAATAGTTTTTATCATGTGCATTTTCTTGGTCTTTAAAATGTTTTCTTGGGCTTCAATGCAAGTCCCCATGACCTTTCAGGTGGGCATTTTTGGTTGTTACCCACTCTTGCTTCTTTAGAAACCTCCCAGCCTCTTAGGTACTTCTTTCAGAATGCTGTGATCTTCACAGGAGACATGTTTTCACTTGTGAGGGTTTCATGAACTTGAAGCTTCTCTAAGCAGAGACTCCATGCTGGGCCCAGTCCACAGCTGCTTGCTTTGCCCTAATTGCAAGTGTTATCAAATGACTCCATCAAGGGAATGCAGAATGAGTTACTCTAATTGCACCAGAAGTTTGGATTTCACCTTCTGGCCCCTGGGACAGAAAAATGTCACTAGCTTTAAATTGCTTCTCCATTTACCACATAGCTCCAGTTTTTACTGCTAGCAAAAAACATCATTGTGAACATAATGTATGTGTAACATGGGACCACATGTGTTTGTATGTTTTCTAATCTTTGGGGTATAATTGAAGGATGGGACACATGAGGTGGTGGGTCAGACACCTTGCCTGAGATGAAACTCTTGCCTCTGAGCACTATGATCTGGAACAAATAATTTAATAATCATAATCATAATAGTGCAGCCCACGGGCCAGATCCAGCCCTCGGCCTGATTTTGTGTGGCCAGTGAGCTAAGAATAGCTTTTAAGTTTTTAAAGGATTATTAGGACAAAACAAAACATAAAAACTGTGCAACAGAGAACTATATGTAACCCCCAAATCTTAAGGTATTTATTGCCTGGCCCTTTACAGAAAAATTTGCTGGCCCCTAATAATTATAATAAAAATAGCAGCAGTGAAATTTTAATTTTATATTGAATGCCAGACACTGTCAGAGTGCTTGGCCTGCATTATCTATCTCATTTAATTCTCACAACAATTCTGTGAGGTGGATTATTCTCATTTACAGAGAAAGAAATAGGTCCAGAGGGGTTGAGAAACTTGCCCAAGGTCACACAGTCAGTAGGTGGCCAGCTGGTGTCTTGAACCCAGGCATTGGGTCCACTGCAGATCCTGTGTTCTATCACACCCTCTGCTGCAGCTCACAAGTTGAGGAATAGCCTCTTCCACCTGTAACATTGTATGATTTTACTGTACTTTTCAGGTAAATGTTTAATGTCATTATTTCTGGAAGGTATAGTCATAGAGCAGCACTTCCCAAATTGGTGGCCCACAAAATGGATTCCTCAAAGAAGTCCACATATAAAGGGGGTTCTCTGGTCAAATGAGCATATGAAAGCCTTGTTTAGATGGGTTTCTTTACTATAGCACTCTCAGAAGCAGAATTATTCTCATACCAGTCTCAGCAAGGAGGGGGGATATTCAGCTATTTCCCAAGCATACATTCATTCATTCATTCATTCATTCATTTATGCCTATTGAAGGGACATAAAATCTTTCAGAACTACTGCTTTACAGAAAAAAAGTCAGCAGTGATGTCATAGAGGCATTGTTCAGCCCAATATTTTTCCAGATGTATCGAAACAATGTAATCTAGACATTCATTTATTCATCTTTGCCATTAACATTCTTTTGATTGTCCGTGTTTTCCTGCTGCCATGTTTCTTCCTTCCCTCCGCCTTTTTGGGGAGCAAGAACAGGGAAGGGTGGAATCTTTTCCATAAATGATAGGAAATTAGACAATGAAACTCAAACCCATTGATTTAGATTCTTTTTAGTACTTCTTATCTTGAAAGTCATGTTTAGTTTGTAGGATTACCTATAGATTTGATTTGCCTGAGCTGATAGGTGATGCTGCCTAGAAAAGGGCAGCCAGAGGCTCCTTGATTGATGATGCTTATCCCAGACCCTCAGCAGGTGGCTTTATCTGCATGTTGAGTTCTGCTCATTTTGGCATGGCTTAATTTGCCAGCATTGTCAACTGACACATGTCAGAAGGAAAGTGACCTCGGGGATCTTAAGTACAGGCATTAGCCAAAGAAACAACTTCATGAACACCTTTTAATTCACCAGCTGTTCACTCATCCCTTACCATCAGGATTTTGCAAATTTGACAGTTGAGACCAAAAATGCACTCTTACAAAACTGGTAGTTTCTGACCAGCATAAAATGATGCTCTTGGTTTTCTTAAAATCTTAAAATTCTTCTATTATTTTAGAGTTCTCTATATGGATGTCAAATAAGTGTTACATAAAATAAACCAAATATCTCATTTTCTTTTTGAATGATTTCTGGGGTTTGTAGGAATGGAGCTGCTCTGTGAACTTTGAGGCACTAAAGAACATCACTTATTGCTTACTGTATATTGTTTATGTAGAGTGAACACAAGGCATAAATGTATTCTGAATGTATATATGTATGTATGATTTCTTAGGCTGGATCTGTGAAATAAACTGATAACAGACAAATTAACAGGAGAAAAGCCATACAAATTAATTAAGTTTTCATTTTATGTGAACAGGGGCATCACAGAAAGAAGTGAATACCCAAAGGAGCAGTGAGATTTTAGAGTTTATATAGCATGTTAATAGCGGAAGGAGAGGGGGTGAAGGGTAGATGGTTTTTAAGGAAGGTAAATGGGCCCTTAGGAGAATATACAGGAGGTATGATTGTCTTGTGACAATTTCTATTTGGGTGTGGTACCAACTATTCATTTTCCAGAAGAGGAGATTAGTGTTGCTTCTGGGGAGAGGATTTATGACAACTGAGTTCTGTTGGGAGGCTCTGCTTTTAGGCAGATAAGGAATTTCAGGAATTCAGATGCCTTCAGCTCAAAATAATTCTTACACCAAAGTGGCATATTTTGGTGTGTCATATCCTGATTCTCTTCAACAGTATATTTATTGGAGTATTTGGAATTAGATGTGGTTCTTTGGGACAAGATTCTGTAGGTCCAAAAGAACATTGTTACAAGGTATCAGGTTGTCACAGGTAGAGTGAGCCTTAGGCGATGCAAAAAATTCTCTTAGAAATGATAGTGAACAGAAACCCATTTGCAATGGGAATTTGACACTTCAGCTTCTGGGTAATGACCAAGAATAGCACAGTGTCCCCTCCTTGCTGTGACTATTTAGAGATTCTTTTTGACCTAGTGTTGTCAAGATAACCAGCCAGGCTGACAGACTGTTTTGACTATCTGTGAGTGACTAAACTAATTTTGACTAGGGAAGTTATAGATATTATCCAGGCCCATCCAAATCGATCTTTCAAACACAGCCACCCATACCCATATATGGCAGCTCATTTCCTGCCCAAACACTGGTTCACTGTGCTGTGAAGGTGAGTTAAGAGTCAGGTGGCACTTAATGCTTAATGAATTCCCTTTATCAGCGACTTAGTATTCTTTGTGAGCAGAGAACAGCAGATGAAAAATGTATTTTCTGGAGGACACTCAGACTACGTCAAGGAAAAAAGGCCCTCATCGCTCCTGTTTTCTCCCCTAATTCTCTTTTAGATCTGAAAATTTCATGAGAACTATTATTGACTTCCTAAGGGCTTTGAGATCACTATTGGGTTGTCTGCCTATTGAATTTTTTTTTTTTTTTTTTTTTTTTTTTTTTACAAAACCCACATTGCTGTTTGGCCACCTACTTCAATAGTTTGCTACTGTGTGATTATCATAGGCTCATTAATTTAACCTTCCATCCTGGGTTTATCAACGGACTTTGTCTAGGACGGCAAGCATAGCTCCTTTATTATGCATGCAATTCTGTTCTGTCTCTGTTACCTTGCCCTCTTTCTCTGAGGCGGCAGTTAAGGTGACTTTCAGGTTTCTTTGCCTGATTTGTTCTCATTGTCACCACTGTCATTGCTTCCCTGTTGGCCTTCTGTCTCATGGCCATGAGGGCGTTTTCAATGTTGACATTGATCTCTTGCCAGGCTGACACTTAGTACATTTTACCTGTACTTCTTTCTCTCCTTATTAGGGCCAGGAGAAAGTAGCTGACATGAAAGAGAAAATTTGTTTTATTTTTTCTTTTTAACATGATATAGAAGTCAGTCTGTGATATATATAAACAAACATCGGTAGATCTGCTACTTAATTTTAGAATGGCTTTAGCATCCCCTATGAGCACATTCAAAGGGTAAAATGTTAAATTTTGTCAAGTGCTGCCTAAATCACCAGCCTCTTCACTCTCCTGCTTCTATCCCTGGGGTTTTCTAATTCCTGAGCCAGGCTCTGCCTCAGTCCAGGGTTGAATACTACAGGGACCAAGACATTAAAGACAGGGGCACTTAGCCTCTAATCATTCCTGCCCACTGTGTTGGCTTCAGCCTTGAGGCTGAGGTCTGATCACTGACATTTGGTGCCCTGAGTCATGCTATGATCATGTACCCCATTTCTGGGAATCAGACCTCTCTCTTGTTTTTGTACCAAATTATCTAATAAATGTTCTCCCAAGAAGCCCAGACCCTTCAGACCAGGTCTGTCCTGATGTTGTGTTCACCTCTCTCAGAACCAGGGGTTGGGGTGCTGCTACTTCTGGCAGGTTTCTGTGGGGCCATCTACTGCTGCCTGATGAGATCCTGGAGGTTCACCCACTCCCAAGTTTCCAGTGTCTGTGGAACATCCTTTAAGCCCACCTCCTTATGGTGGCTGGCATTGCTTTTATAATGCTCGTAACTTTCTTTAAAATACTTTAGCATCTACAGTGATATATGTGTGTGAATTTTAATCCAAAATAGAAGAATGAGAACTTAAAATTTGAAGTGTCTCAATTGGTAGTACTCACTCTCAAGGTGGTTAGTTAGCATTTGAAAAGCTTGAATCCAAAGTGATGCCAAAAACGTGGCCTCTGTGCACCAGTGCAGAATTGAATCTCTGAGACAGAGTTTTGGGTAAAGTAGAAAAGAATAGCTTTATTGCTTTGCCAGGCAAAGGGGGACACAGTGGGCTCATGCCTCTCAAAGCTGTATGTCTTCTCCTGGGAGGATTTAGTGAGGAGTTTTATAGCAGTGGTTCAAAGGTGGGGTTGCTGATAAGGATTAGGGTGTGTACAGGGCCTGCACTCCTTCAATCTGTCCTCAGGTGGTCACCTAATGAGCTTCTCTGGTTCATTTAATCTGGAATGAAGAATGCTAACATCTTCCATTTGTTGGGGGTTATGGTTCTGTAAAGAGCTCAAAGGCACTGTTATGCATATCCCTTGAAGGGGCTCCACAACCCTGCCCCAAGGCTGCATTATTGTTTCTTGGCTGCTCCTCCCTTGTCTCTGTATCCCCTCCCTTCCCTGTTTAGCAACTATGCAAATCTGCCCTTTAGAACTCAGTGGAGATCATGGAGGCTGGAATCTATTCCCTACAAACAAGAAACAGGGGAATTAGAAAGGCTTCTGTGCCCAGGAGCCCCACAGGGTCCTGCTCAGTTTCAAAAGTCCATAGGCCATTCATTATATATAAATTATACCTCAATAAAATTGATTAAAAACAAAACCAGACAAGTCTTTTCTCCAGTGGCCCCCTCTTTACCTCCTTCAAGGCTCTTTATCTCTGATTTTAGCACCAAATACTCTGATAGGTTAGAGTCACCTGGAGGACCTGTGAAAATTCAGATTGCTGCCCCACCCCCAGAGTGGCTAATTCTATAAGTTTTGAGTGGGACCTGAGAATTGGCATTTCTAATAAATGCTATTTCTGCTGATGGGGGACCACTTGATAAAAGCTAGCATAATGGAGAGTAGAACTATTTTTCCACTGATGGATTTCTTAGTGGTGTCAATTTCTACAATTTGTCTAGAAATAATGTACCAGCACTGCTACCCTTGTATGAACAGGGCACAAAACTCAAGCAATCCCAGATGCCTACTTGCTGTCTCTTGGAAATTTGTAAGAAATGCAGAATCTCCAGCAGACACTAGACCTACTGAATCTGAATCTGTACATTAACAAAATCTGAAGTAGTCCAAACGCACATTAAAATTTGAAAATTACTGACCTGAGCCAAATTTAGTGCAGATGGTCTAGTTTAATGGTCCTCAGTCGTAGGCTCACACTAGAATTATCTACATTGTCAAAAAAAGTAAATTGGTAGCCCAGCCACACTCAGATTGTTAATTAGAATCTCTGTGGTTGATGTTGAGGCTCCGGAAGTATTCCCTGGGGGAGTCTACTGTACAACAGCCTCTGGGAACTTCTAATCTAGTTTCTGCATGCCATCCACATAGCTTGCTTTCAACAATGTACCAGCTGGAAGTGTCCTCCCCTTGGCCTGCCCTCTAAGTTAAATGTTGACAATTTAATGCCAACTAATACCTTATCCTAACCAAAATGAAATGATATCATTTGCCTCAGTTACATAGACCCATAAGAGATACCTACAGTATCCTTACTTTAGAATCTGAGCCACTGCCTATATTCAGTGGCAGTCTAAAGCCCAAATACTGTCCTAAAACTCAGTTTCTCGTTTCATATAAAGATATCTTTATACATTGAATATTATTAATCTGGAGATTTGTGAAATGTTGTAACTTTACACCCTAAGACCCTGTGGAAGGAAATCTTCACTTGAAAAGCCTCATAGTTTACCCCAAGTACATGGAAATGAGTCTTATTGCCCTTCTTCAATGCCCCGTAGTCTTACAAGAATTCACAGTACAAAGGGATCAAAAGATGTATTTTGAATTATATCAATTCCTGGCTTATGTTGTTTGAGCAGATGAAAACTAATCACAGTTGACCCTTGAAGAATGCAGGAGTTAAGGGCGCCAATTCTCTCTACAATTGAAAAACATCCATGTATAATTTATAATTCGTCCTCCAAATCCATGTTTTCTCCATATTCACGGATCCTCAGTATCCACAATTCAACATCCGTGGATTCAGCCAACCACAGATCATGTAGTGCTGTCATATGTACTGTAGAAAAAATATCTACCTGTAAGTTGACCTATGCAGTGCAAACCCATGTTGTTCAAGGGTTGACTGTAATTAGTAAAGAAATTAGGCACCTTGAGAATAACCAACTGAAATATGCCCTGACTTTTTGTCTCCATTTACATAAACAAACAAACCCTGTATGGATCAAGGCTTATGAGTTACAGGTCCCACGAAGTTCCCATGTTGTAGGTATTTCAGATGGCCCATCCACTGATGATTTTCACAGCTCAGACAGGGGGAAGTTGAAAGTCACTACCTACAGCATCTCATCTCATCTTGTTTCTACCCTCTAACTTCCCCTAATCGTTCAGGTCAGAACTTCTATTCTAGTGAGTGCAGATTTGTTCAGCCCAGATTGGGAAGGCATTGACAAAACCAAATAGTGATTGGACTCTGTAAGGCCCTCACTAGAAGATTGGATATCCCAGCTGAGGGCACATGCAAAAACTTCAGTTCCCTTAGGAAACCATATCAACTCTTCCTCAGTGGTCAGTGGGAAGAGGTGCTCAAGCTGGGAAGACCCCCTCATAGCCCTGTGCTTCTCAGACTGGACCGTGCACACAACTCACATAGGGATCTTACCAAATGAAGGTTCTAACCCTGTGGGACTGGGGTGAGCCTGAAGATGCTTCCTGGACATCTTGATGAAGTTAGCCACCCCTCCGAGTGGCCTGAGTCTAGAACAGAGATTCTTAAAAGTGAGTTTGCAAAACAATCACTTGGAAAGCTCATTTCAACACAGGTTTCTGTTCCCCAGGGTCAGATTTCATAGATGGGGCCTGATGATTTGCATTGTAAAAGCTCCCAGGAGGGTCTGACTGCTGGTCACTGGACAACACCTTAGGTGGCAAGTCTCTAACTTCTGAGCCAACTTAGTTGAAGATGCCTCCACTGTCTCCACCGTAGCCTCCTCTTTGAAAAGAAACACCAGATGATTAGGGAGGTTGCTACTGAGTCTTCCCTTTAGAGAAAATTACACAGCAGATTTAGAGAGTGTCACTGAGTTTCTGTGATTTTTTTGCTTTGACAGTATGCTACTTTGACTAAAAACTAAGAAGCATGCTTCTGAAACAAAATCTAGAGATAAGATTGAGTTGAAGGAACAACAACTCTGCTTGAAGTGGTGCTGACTGGAAAACAACAGAACTAGTTATTTTAGGAGGACAAATCTATGTGTATAGAAAAAGGCTAGAAGTACAGATAGCAAAGTGTTGTCAGCTCTCAATATCGGTAATGGAATATGGGGTGATGTTGACTATTTGCTTTATGCTTTTTTGCTTTACCTTTTTCTACACAGGGCATTTAAATATTGCTTTCATAACCTTAAAAATATTTCCAAATGTTTTTAAAGGAAAAAGCAAGATATGTGCTCTGTAAATTCACATATTTTTCAGTTAAGCTTTGTTGTCTGTGTCTCTATACATTTGGGGAGTTTTTTGTTTGGTTTTTGGTTTTTGGTTTTTTTCTGTAGAGAGCATTTTTTAATTTCATTTTTTAATTATTTTTATACAGTTTTTAAAGGTTACTTTCCATTTACAGTGATTGCAAAATATTGGCTGTATGCCCGTGTTGTACAACACATCCTTGATCCTATCTTACACACATTAGTTTGTACCTCCCACTCCCCCACCCCATATTGCCCCTCCCCCCTCCCCACTGGTAATCATTGGTTTGTTCTCTATGTCTGAGAGTCGGCTTCTTTTGTGTTATTCTATATGTTTGCTTTTTAACAGGAAAGGGATTATTTTGTCTGTGAGAGTCCTAGTGTTTAAGGGGGAGGCCCAGCCCTTTACCTGGAAAGTGGACACCACCTGCATGATGAAAATCAGTTTAAGGAATCCCAGAGGAGAGGGTGAAAGTTCCCAGGAGAGAGTTAGGGGCAGCTCCCATTCCTCACTCCTTTCCCCTCGAACCATCCAGAACAAGCCCCCAAGAGTTCCTCAAAGGACATTTTCTTAGAAGGGCTGAAATAAGCTTTAAGTTAATTTAGACAGAATTGGAAAATATTGAAAAATGAGAGAACAATAACCATTATAGCCTCCTGGGGAGGTACAGAAACTGCCCATTTGGACACTGGAACCTAACTGATCCTGTGGGCTGGTTCCCCTGCATCCAGGCCACGTGTGCCCACTCAGGACAGCCGACCAGACGGAAGACACCCAGTGTAGTAGGAATGATACCCTGTGTCACCATGGAGCAGTGTGTGAGCTCAACGTGTGTTGGGGAATGATCTAGAAACATGCATCCTGGGGCTTGAAGACACACCTTGTGGGGCGTTATGTAGACTATTAACGTATGTGCTTATATTCAGCAATTCAAAAAACAAAAACCTAAGTCAGTTTTTTTCTGATTTTGTTAATCTGGAAACAATCAAAGAAGTTGATATGTATTTAGCTCACTTCTGGCACAACTTTCCAACTAAATTCTAGGGTTCTACTGACACCTTCTGGCATTTTATGTTAAAAACAAAACAAAATGCTTAACATATTTCCCACAGTCTTTTGGCCTTATTATGTCAGGTGTACATTAAGATAACAGACAGAAGGAAAGGTCTGATGGGAAAGAGACATTTGGACGAGCCCTGAATACAAATTTCCCAGACACAAAGGGCAGAGGCCGGCTGCTCAGTGACCTTGGACAAGGCTGTGGACCTCACTTTCAGCATCACCAAGAGGAGAAGCTTCAGGTCCCTCCCCATGCCCTTTAGGACTTGTGGGGATTCAGGGGCCTTTCTACTAACTAAAGCATAAGCCAAGTCACTGGTGTGATGACCTTAAAGGTCACACTCAAGGACTGTTCCATCACAATAAACAAACAAATTATTTTCCACATTGTATTTTCAAAAGATGGATGAATGTTGTTGAAGCCCCCTCAAAGCCTGATATCTCTGTAATTTATTTTAGAAACAACTAAATAAGAATGATCAGAAAGAACCAGCAAACAGTCTCAGAAATGATCCACTTTTTTGCCCCAGGAAACCATGGACTTCGTTTTGTGTTTTGGAACACGTAACAAGGCTTCACTGTTTCCCAGTTCATGCCAACCAAATTATTTGTGTTTTTTCTGTCTCTTCTTGGGAAACTCTGTGTGGGCCTGTTGTTTGTTAGGCCAATCACAGGATATTTGATTGTCCCCAGGGAGTTATAGTCCCATATTTATCCTGACAGAGGAAGTGAGGTCTGATGAGGAAAATAATTGAGGCATTTCTTCAAGGCTGCTATTTCATTTCTTCCTCCTCCCTCAGAACCCTGACTTCACCATCATGCTTGCTGAGGCTTTCAGTGCTATTTACAGTCCTCAGAAAATGGCTTTTTCTCTCTGTGAAAGGAAATTTTCCTCGTATCACTCCCAAGTCCCCCTTCAGAAGTCTATTAGGTATGACTGGGGCTCAAAGAGGAAAGCACAAACTCGCTTGTAGACTCACATCCATTAGGGTGGCTGCTATCAAAACGCAAGCAAAACAGAAAATAAGGAGTTTGCTGAGGCTGTGGAGAAATTGGAACCCTTGTGCCCTATTAGTGAGATTGTAAAATGGTGCAAGGGCTGTGGAAAACAGTATGGCGGCTCCTCAAGAACTTAAAAATAAAATTACCATACAGTCCAGCAATTCCACTTCTGGGTATGTATCCAAAAGAATCGAAAGCAGACTCTTGAAGAGATACTGGAGCACCCATGTTCATAGCAGCATGAGTCATAATAGCAACACAGAGATCCATTAATAGATGAACAGATAAACCAAATGTGGCCTATACATACAATGGAATATTATTCAGTCTTAAAAAGGAAGGAAATTCTGACACCTGCTACAACACAGATAAACCTTGAGGAGGACATTAAATTAAGTTAAGTAAGCCAGTCACAAAGGACAAATACTGCATGATTCCACTTACATGAAGTACCTTGAGTAGTTAAATTCAGAGAAACAAAGTAGAATGATGGTTGTCATGGGTTGCGAGGAGAGGGAAATGAAGAGTGGTTGTTTAATGGGAACAAAGTTTCATTTCTGCAAGATGAAAAGAGTTCTGGAGATGGATGGTGGTGATGGTTGCACAATGATGTGACTGTTACTTAATGCCACTGAACCAATCACTTAAAAATGGTTACAATGATAAATTTTATGTTATATGTATTATATCACAATTAAAGTTAAAACCACACACACGTATAGAACCCAGTCATCATCTCTGGCCCTCGCAAGTGACTTAACCCCCTGGCCATGTTAAAGCTGGTAATACTATGCAATGCTGTCCAATGGAACCTTCAGTGATGACAGAAATGTTCTTTATTTGCACCATCCAATATGTTAGGCGCTAAGCCCATGTTGGGTTTCAGCACTTGAAGTGTGATGAGTGCGACAGATGCACTGAATTTTATTTTTATTAGGTTTTAATTTAATTAATTTAATTTAATGAATCTTTATTCAGTTTAATTTAGCCACATGCAGCTAGTGGCTGCCATGCTGGACAGGGCAGGAAGACTGTACGTCTACATTACTGTCTATTCCAAAAATATTTTCCCTTCCTCAGCACAGAGCTACAGCAGTCAGACTAAAAAGCTAAGAAGGTAAGATGCTGGCTTGTGTGTGGGCCCAAGTTCTGTTTGAACCCCCAGTATCAATTTGCTTCAAAGCATTTTTCCAAGAGTGTGACTCTAATTTTTAGCAATTTGGTATGGCATTCACTGACATCAGTTATTGGACCCAAGGGCAGAGTGGGCCTTAATTCATGGGCCAGCCTTTTCTAGTAAAATGCCCTTTGGAAACACAAATTCCTTTACTGCCACGCACAGTCTTCTTCACTTTTCCTTGTAAATCCATGGAGTGATGTTATGAACTAAAACCAAGGTCCAAGTCCTTATACAGAAATCATGCAAGCACATTGCTCTTTGCTCTGGGTACCCTGGCATCGATGCCTGTTTTACTTTTTAAGGCTTTGCTGGAAAACACAGACAGGTAAGATAGGTAACAAATTCTTACATTGAAATAGTATCACACAATAAAATGGATGCACCTCGAATGCCTTCATCCTCTATAATGAGAGTAGCTAAGTATGTCATCATGTATCGTATAATGTTGCTTTAGAAATAATTAATATTGCCAGCAACTGAAAGGGGCTTATATTGAAACAGGGTGCAAATAGAAGGCTTAACAAGTCAATCAGCAGGCAGCCTTGCTTCGTGACAACCCAGTGTTTAATGACACTGTAGATGCCACATTTATCTTCATGGAAAGAAAGAAAGCTGTTTATTAAAGCATAAAATATGAGCGTGTGGAATGAGGATGGCTGAGTGGCAGGAAAGAGATAAAGAAGAGTTTATATTATTCTTCCACAAAATGGATTCGAGCTGTCTAATAAAAAAACACCCAATTTAACTCTGGCAGATTTGCTCACCAAGAACACTTTTTTCTTTCTCTTTCAGCAATGGGTCGAAGGCCTGAGATCCATCATACACAACTTCAGGGCCAACAACGTCAGTCCCATGACATGCCTCAAGAAACAGTGAGTTTTATTTGCATGATCCTTTGTTTTTGGCTGTTATCAAGCAAACAGTTAGATTAGGAGATGAAGGCTATGTATATGGACCAGGCAACATCTTCCTTGCCTTCACCTCTATGCTCCTGACCCTGGAGAAGATGTTGACCAATACACAGCTGTACTCTTCATGCCACCTGGCAGGGCATATGTGATAAGCCCACAGCCTGAAACCTATTTGAAAGGAATGCTTGATGGCAGAAAGATGCTGGAAACTCAGCTCCCCAGTATTCTCTGGGTTGTGGGCCCTGTCTTTTGTGTACCAAGACTGAGTCTGCTGATAAATAGCTCCGCATGCCCGGGACCATATTTGGTTGCTGATGTAGCTGGAGTCTCTGTTGCATGACACTGATAAATGGGGAGTGTGGCCAAGAGAAGCGCTTTTGCAAAAGCACCAATGGCTCCAGTGGAAAAGGAGCACTGGCCCCAGGGACTGTTTAGCACCCAATCAGGTATCCAAAGGTACTTTTGAAATTCAGAAAGCAGGCCTTCCTTACTTCAGCTCTGTATTCAAAATTCAGAGAGGACCTGCATGACATGGTAGGTTTTAACCCTGCGAAGTTATTCTTTCCAGTTGACATGAAAGTTACTCAAGTAGAAATTCTAGCCAAAGCCCAAATCAGCCTGTTTGAAAAGCAGTGATCCATGGAGGAGTGGGGCCACCTGTTATCACAGGGCCCTTGGCAGGCAGTTATGAGGTGCAGGAGAGAACCACACTGAGAATCTGCAGGGATAAGCCTGCATCTCTTAGCCAGGCCCAGGTCCAGCACCAAGGGTGGGATTCCTTGGACTTCCGGGCGATGAGAGGAGAGATCAGTCCTTCAGGAATTTTGCTTTTTACTTCTGGTCCCTTTGGCAGGTGCTTTAACAGCATGGAATCTGTGCTGTAAATCCCAGGTTGGCCACTTGGTTGCTGAGTCACTCTTGGCAAATGCTTAACCTTGTGCCTCACTGTCCTGATCTGTGAATGGAGGTGGTGACGTCACTCATAAGATTCCATGCAGAGGAAATAGGTCATGAGGAGCACCTAACTTGGTGCCTGGCTCCCCACACCTCCTCGTTCAGTATTAGTTATTTTGATTTTGATATCTTCCCTCCAGTGTTTTTCCCATTGTCTTATCAGAGGGAAGTTATTTAGTCTTGTACATTCCTATTTTTTGTTCAGCTGCTTCCCCTTGTCCTCTGCAGTTGCTGTGTCATGTTTTCTTAAAAATAAAGAGCAACCCAACAGATACTTTGAAGTTATAGAACCTCAGACTTTTGGCATGCCCACTTATGCCTGAGTGACCCAAGTCCTTGTATCTGGACACCAGAGCTTATCTGCCTTCATTGGTGTCCTGCCCAGATCCCTTTCTGTTGCTGGTGTTCACCCATTGGCCAGCTGCTGGGAGGGTTGGGTCACTAAGGGCTCACACCTGCCTGCTTCTCCAGAGAATTGCCCTCTGCCTACCGGGAGTCACTGAGCCTGGGAGATCACAGTCCTCCATTGGCATCTCTGCGGGATTGGTTCCAGGAACCGTGCTGATACCAGAATCTACCAATGCGAGTCCCTTAGAGTTGACCCTTCGTGTCCACGGATAAGGAAGGCTGACCCTAGACTCCTCCCTTCTTCTGGAAGGAAGTCCACGGCCAAAGAAGGCTGAGACAGTATACAAGAGGCCAGCCCCCTTGCCACCAAGCCTGGTGCAAATCAGACTCCAGAGCTCCCTGTGGCATCAGGACAAAGCTCCAGCTGAGAGCGCAGCTTTGTATAACTTCCTCCCTGCCTGTCTGCTTCCCACACTCCTATGGTTCTGAAACCATCCCCTTAAAAGTAGTCACGTGTGCTTCTAGGAAGCTTGACTTAAGACAGAAAGTTTACCAAATCATCATGTTCTGCAGATTGTTAGAATGTTATTAACTGGAAACAGTGAGAATGGGAGTCAGTGGCTAAGAATAGTCCAAGCACCAAAGGACAAATATATGTTCTGGGTCTCCATGTGTCATGAACCCCTGGGGAAAGCAAGGCGTTTTTCACCATCAGTTTGAGTTGATGAATTTCTCTGACTGTTACAAATTAAGGATCCAGATCCCTTTATGGAGCTGGCGTCCACCCATCCACCAGTTGCTGTGAGGATTAGGTCACTAAGGGCTCACACCTGCCTGCTTCTCCATCTGTATTTCACCTCACTTAGAGCAGGAGCTGGGGCTGGGGTAGAGGGGGTTCCCACTGTCCTCAAGACTAGGCTGGCTGGTGTTACCATGCACTTGCATTTCTTACCCCCTTAGTAGATTACTAAAGAGCAACAATCAAGGACGAAACCAATCATCAAATAAGTGCCTACAATTTGCTTTGCTCATGCAAATTCCCAATTTTCTGATTCATCTAGGATTGCCAGATAAAATATGGGACTCTCAGTGAAATTTGAATTTCAGATAAGTAACAAATAATGTTTTAGTATAAATAAAGCCTATGCAATATTTGGAACATACTTGTAGTAAAAATGTATTTGTTGTTTATCTGAAATTCAGATTTAACAGAGTCCTATATTTTTGTTTGCTAAATCTTACAACAGTAAATTCATCTCACAGTGTGTAATTGTCTCTGGTTTTCCGAATAAATGTTCTTTGTTTGAATGAACTTTCTTTTAAAGTTCTTAACAAGATTGAAGCTATTTCTTCCGAGAAACATTAAAACAGTTGTTACTGTTGTTTTCCAGCTGGATGAAATTGGCATTTATGACCAACACAAATGGGAAAATTCCAGTTAGGAGGTAAGTCAGTTATTCTTGTCTGCTCTGCACAGCCTGGGTCAGCCCTTGTGATACCAGTCCACAGAGAGAGCCCCCTACAAGGACTTGTTAATTTCTTTAAAGATATTTCTGAAGCTTAGTTTGAATCACATCATCAAATGCTGTGTTCAGTTTGTAAAAATCACTTATGGACGTAAAGTTGCATCTTTCTTCGGAACGGGTAGCGTTAACTCTGATAAATTAAAGAGCATCTGAAAATTTAGCAGTATTTTTTAATCTTCAGCTAAGTGGGTTTTCAGGATTCAGGTATCTTTCACCTACTTGCCCTGAACAACCTTTAACTAAAATTAAAGAAGTTTATATTGTGCACCTACAGTGGAAGTATATGGACATGTCTTAGGAAGTGTGATGCCTCTAGACAGTGCATCTCATTCTCGGCTTCACTGGTCCTCTGGTGCCCAGGATGAGTGGACTTGGTGTCTGGGTATGCTATCATTGACACCACATACCCTTCAGAGCTGTTGCTTACCCTGCCCAAGGTAACAGAGACGAGGGAGAAAATGGCAGGAAAGCCTGGGTGGAGTCAAGAATGAAGAGAAGATGAACCAGAAACGGCCTTCACACCTGTGCTTCAGTACTTAAGCTGATTGCTTCACCCTCTGAGGATTTCTCATGCTCCCCTTTTTTCTGCCTCTCCACTCCTTCCGGCGTTAGGGTCATGGTCTGTGGGTCCAGTTGGAAGCTCTTGCGACAGTAGTGATGGGAATTCTTTACCCAGCTCCCCAAGTATTTTTTTTTTTTCGTTGGTGTTTGTGTAAGCATTTCATGAAAATTCCAGAAGCTGAACTGGGCCCCAGAGCATCTGCTGCCCACATGAAGCCAGGGTTATATTAGGATTCAGGAACCTGAATTAAACATGAGTTCCCCAGATACCGAACCACTCTTATAGAATTCTCCTGGCTTGCCTTCAAGTTGACCTCTTCCTGGACACTTTAGCAAAGAAGCCAATGACAGATAACAGACAAAACCCAGAACTACTGGGTGGAGTCGTGTCTTAGAACTGCTCTTTCTTTCAGAGATGAGGTGGACAGGTCACCAGCTGCACAGCATTTGAGAGAATGCACTGGAGCTGAGACCCACAGATTACACTCAGCCATTTCTGCCTTTCCTTTCCCTCTGTCTCTGCCTAGACTTGAAGCTTCCATTCTGCATCCCTCTGAGAGTATCTCCATACTCCCTCAATGTCATTCTTTTCACGTTTGTCAGAACTATCCTAGAGGTCATCATTTTCCTTAACTCCATGTATTGTAACATTCATGGACTAAGGTATCCATGTGACAAAACTGATGTATCAATGGGCAAACAGAAAGCATACACATCATAAAGAAGACCATGGCAGTATTCTTTTTATTTAACCTTTTATTGAGGGCTTCCAGGGTTATCGACCTCATGCATCTGTTGTGGTCTTTACAAATCTATATGTAGGATTCTCTGCTTTTTGTTTAATAACTTACTAGCAAGTCAATTTTGCATTTACTTTAGAAGTTTAAAAAAAGCCCCACTAGCACCCTTGACTGATGGTTGTTGGCAAAGGCACTTTACACTGATCCTTATTTTATTTAAAGCCCTTTGCTCTGTCGAGAATAGCAAGACCATTATTTTAATGTATCTCAGCATCCTACAGCTATTACCAAATATATAGTGCATTTTTATTTAAAAATCAGTATTGAAGTAATAAGTCCAAACTTAGCACAGATAGCAGTGTGAAGACCAGAAATGTAGGTTGGATCAGTTTTTACATAACTTGCTCTCCTGACTTTTCTCCCAAGATAAGTTTCAGGAAATGGACAAAATAGAAACACATAGATTGTAATCAAAGCACTCCTAACGAGCAGTTCTGGTGTCATCTGTATACATCTTATGAATCAAGCCATTGTTACACAAGCTTGGAAGCCTTTGCTTATTCCAAAGATCTTTGTGCAGCATGTTCATATACAAAATTATTACCCCCTGTTTTGTAGAAATAGCCTAGATATTTTGTCTTCTTCTTTAGCTTTCTCTGATGTGAACTCTTTGGTGCCTGACAGCATTAACAGGTGTTTGACACAAGACATCTGTGATCCGGGGGCAGTTTGGCAGAGTTGATGGAAACTTGATACCAAGCCAGCAAAAAGTGGATAAATCTTTATGTGGATGAGCTGCCAAGGGCGAGATGGAAATTGTTCTGAATGTTTTAATGGATATGAAGAGTAAACACTTTAAAATGTCATTTCAGCACTATCATTCTGGAGTTTTTAAAATGGAAACTATTAGTGTAGTGTGTGTGTAATATTAGAGGGGATCTGGCTTCAGGGTCATTAGATCAGCTTGAGAGTGGCCCCTCCTTGTGAGCTGTAACCAAAATTTAATGTCCAGGAAGCTGCAGGAAGGATAAGGGAAGAAAGTCTTTACCTCCCTCTTCTCTTTTCTTTCCTTGTACATCATCTTATGCAGTCTGCCTTTCTCCCAAAGTTACAAACTCACACTCAGTTTACCTATCCACTCAGACCAAAACTTTGAAGGTCACTCTTTTGGTCACTCTTTTTTCTTTTTTTTTTTTTAATTGCTATGTCCCATTCCTTGTAACACGAAGTTGGAACCAACGTCTATGAGTAGAAGGAGTACCAAGGGAGAAGATGTATTAAGAGGACTAAGACCTCAGGGGTGGTCATAGCAACCCAGCTCCCTCATAATCCATTCACATCCTGAAGGCCCAGCCTGCCTACAATGAGGGTCATGTTCTGCAGGGGGCTTCATTTCATGAACACTCCTTGACTGTTTCAGAAGATGGTATTCAAACCATTGGAGAGATTGTAGACCCTTTGAGGGCAGAGTGAGACTCCCTGAGTTTCTAGGGTCATTGCTGTCTTGGTTGCCTATAAAGTCTGCTGGAACAGGGATTTAATCAGATGGACTGGGTACCACTTAAGGGTATTTGCTTTTCTAGCATTTCCTTTCGGGTAGGTAGTGTGTTTTGCTTCAACAGAAACTCTGAGCACCTGTAGCTATGAAGCACTAAGCTGTACTCTTTGAGGCTGTGTATAAAGGGTTGAATAAATTGCAGTCCCTTATACACACTCTACATGCCCATGAAACGCCCTCGATGGTGTCTGAAATGCCCCCAGCCTGTGATAAGTGTGTTTCTTTCTCTCAGGACCCTGGTTAAATGCTGGGCCTCCAATGCAACTGGAAACTCAGAGAATTCACCTTTGCACCACAACCTACTCGCCCCTAAGCCGAATCCATTTTGAGGCCTAAGAATGACTCTGAAAGCTGCCTGGAGAGAAGGCAATAAAGGAGCCCCATTCCCCCTCCTCCCCACCTCCATGGAAATGGTCTCTTCCACTTCCTTGCTCCTATTTTTTCTTAGAATGAGGGGAGCAAATTTGTGTTGTGGTTGCCCAGCCCGAGCCCCCTCGTGAAAAGATGGGCCTGAGAACGATCCCTTCTGACCATCATACCACCTCTTGCCTTTATTTATTTATTTACTTTGGTCCCTCGGCAGGTGGGATCTTCGTGCCCTGACCAGGGATCGAAGCCATGCCCCCTGCAGTGGAAGCATGGAGTCCTAATGATTGGACTCCCAGGAAAGTCCCACCTCTTTCCTTAATTATCTTCTGTTATGTCTCTGGGCTCTGACTTTGTCCTCACTGATATATTCCCATGTGGATTTCCCTCCTTCCTGGCCCTGAACACCCTATTTTCTCCTTCTCTCAGTTTCTCTATCTCCCACAAATGCTTGGACAGTCTACTCCCAAAAGATGTCCTTGTTCTGCTTCCTATCTCTTGGCATTTCCCCAAGCCCCAGCCAAGATTCTACTCCTATGAACTCTCCCTTTCCTCCCCACTCCACCCCCTCCCCAACACCAGGTTGTTTCACCAGAAAGGCTCAGGCCCTACACCTGCTACATTCATGACCATGTTCATCAGTTTTCATCTCCTTTATGAGGCCTGTTGAAACCTAACAGGAGCTCGAGTTAGCTGAGATTCCCCTGAGATTGCTAGGCAGAGAGTTTCCTCCCAGTTACAGATGCAAGACATCCCAAATCCTGCTGGAACCTGCAACTCTCACATTAACACATACATACTCTGTTTCAAAAAAAAGGCACACTGAATAGCCACTTTCCCCTATTATAAAGAGCAGATAAAGTGCTTCTCAACTCAGTCCAGTGTATGAAAATTCCAGAAACTCTAGAGAAGTGGGAAAATGTGGGCATAGCACCCTTAACCCTAGAAACTGGTTTACTTAATGTCATACGTATATGCTGTACCATGTCTGCAGATTTGTTAAAGAGAATTCATAGGCCTCCCTATATATGAATACAACTGTCTCAAACATTCTTAAAACTGTGCTTCTTGAAGTATTCTTAGACCACGTATGAAACAACAAAGCTTTGAATGAACACATAGCAATTCGTTTACCTACAGCTAGTTCTTCCCAATCTCTTCTGGGAAGTTGTACTCTGCAGTTGAATTGGTGCTTTCTCCCACTCATCAAGATTAAATGGTGGTCACTGCTTACATTGGGAACTTGCCTTCCACTTAACACGAATGGTGGAGTGCATGACAAGGTTGGGCATGGGAGGCGCTTTTACAGATCCTCCTGTGTTCACAGGGAAGGCGGTCCAAAGCCAAGCTTCACAGATGAAAGTAAGCTCTTGTCTTTCAGCGGAGTCTGGACTTCTGATTTAGACTTTAAGTTATTATCGTGACAAATCACCTGGGCCTCCATTCAGGGAGTGAATGAAGGCTCTTCGGGTGGCCGAGACATGGCTCAGAGTCAAGTATGGATTCCAGGGTCCAAGTCCTCTCCTCAATAGTGTTTGTTCTGAGTGTCACCAATTCATTTATCAGGAGTCTCTCTCCTACTTTTATCATCATCAGGAAATATGCTCCTTAAGGTGTTATCCATCTTACTAGCCTTGATGAACATGGTACTAATTCAGAGGCACCACCATTATTCAAAAATACCGTGTCCCAGGGGAATGCCAAGTTTCTGCTGAAATACTGAATAATTGTTCCCCTGCCTCCCCTCTCCTTAACACCTGTCACTTTCATAATAAAGTCCCCAATCCTTGAGGCAGCTGACATGTCAGAGTAGCTAAAGGGTGTTTAGCTCAAAACAACAAAAACAACAACAAAAACAAAACAAAACAAACAAATATATATATATATATATATATATATATATATATATATATATATATATATATATATATATATATATCTGATAATGCATGTCAGCTGTAGTATGAAGCCAGGTAAGGGCGATCACAGGCACATGCTGTGTCCTAAGGTACCTCCTTCCTTTCCCCAAGTCAAGATATTGTCACCATGAGGTTTTATTCTAGACATGCTGTTCCATCTGCCACATTCCTTTTTCCTAAGAAAGCAGTTTGATAGGATCGGAACTTATTATTGTGATTGTCCAATGGTCTGTATCCCTGGTGCATCTTACATTCACAAGTAGCCAGAGAGACCACCTGTCTTAGCATCAAGTCACCACACTGGCACAACCAGCTCTGGTAACCAGAGGGACATTGCAGGAGCTAGTTGGGAAGTGAAAAATATCTAAAAATGAAAAGTAATTTTATTTTCCTTTTTCTTCTCCCCTATCCCACCATCCCTAGTTTTAATGGGATCTTTGCATCAGAGAATACAGAATTAATAGTAACTTTATTTCTTTTTCTTTTCTGCCCTAGTATTACCAGAACCTTTGCATCGGGGAAAACAGAAAAGGTGATCTTTCAAGCACTCAAGGAGCTAGGGCTTCCCAGTGGAAAGGTATTCATTAATCTAATAACGTGTTTCTAAAACCACTTTGTGTATTTATGTTCTCATGTAATAAACAAGATTGTATTAAACTGATTCAGTTAGATTCAGAATTAGATTCAGTCACACATAGTACAGTCAGTGTTTCCTTTATTCTCCTGCCTTCTATCCTTCCTTCCTTCCTTTTGTTTTCTGGGCATTTTAACCTAAACGTTTTAGTATTCAAATAGTATACTTCCAAATGTTGTTGTCAACTTTATTAAGGAAAGGAAATGACAGCCAGGCTGCTCTTTCACACAGCTTATGGAAAGCTTATTTTACAGAAACCCATCAACATTGCCTGGACCATGTACAATGTCAGCATGAAAAATGGCTCATAAATTCAGTTATTCAGGATGGCTGTGCAATATTTTATGAAGCACCTCTCCCCAAACATACCATTTGTGTTTGTGGCCCTTTGGAATTAAAATAATTGCAATTAACATGTTAACTGCCAGAAAGATTTAAGCCTGTTGCTGCCTTAACAAGTCTGATTTGAAATATGAAGTTCTGTATGAAAAGTAAACTCTTATAGGATCCCGTTCATGTGGTCTTGTGAAAATTCACAAAATAAGCATAAGAAAACATTGGGCTTGATGTCATCATCCTTTAGGCAGGCACTTGCTTTTCTCCTTCAAGGAGAGAAGGAAAAAATGTTTCTTTGTATTTGTTCTATGGAGTGTCTCCCAGAGCAAGCCCAGCTGTGGCCAGTGTTTGAACATGCAAACCATGGATGCATGGTAACTAGAAATGCTCACTTACACGTGCCATGTTCTAGAGGCCTGGCCAATGGCTGGACCTCCTGGCTTCTATCAGCAAGAATCAGAGATGAAGGCCCTGGAATTCCAAGTGTCATCACTTTTCTTCATGAACCTGTATATTCTGTAGATCCTCCAAGGAGAGAAAAATGTGCCCTGATTTATGACACGCTTCTATTCTTTACAGAATGATGAAATTGAACCTGCAGCATTTACTTATGAAAAGTTCTATGAACTGACACAAAAGATTTGTCCTCGGACAGATATAGAGGATCTTTTTAAAAAAATGTAAGTTCCATTTATGAGAAAGTGTCACATCAATGTTATCCTTGTATTTTTAGATTTCAAAAACATTTTGTCCTAATATTTTCAAATAGTATGTTGATAGTATGTAGGAATATCTAGTCAGGGTTACATTTTCACCCCTTAGTTTATTTGGTGTAAAAGTTTGCTCTGATTTTTTGAGAAACTTTTACGTAAGTTAGTTGTAGCACCTGGAACATCCCCCCCTCCCCTCCCTGCATTGGCTTTACTAACTACCTACAATGTTAACTTGCTCCTTTAGGTATTAACCCGTTATGTGAACTAACAAGATTTGATTTGGAATGTTATTATGTTGTTGAAAAGTCCATTCATTCCAATTATTTCAAATGGATGACTTACATGTTGTTTTTATAATAATGCCTGTGAATAATGCAAAAGAGGGACTGCAGACATTTTCTGTAAGCTAGTGGGAATGATTTCTTTCCTTTGTTGTTGTTGTTGGGTTTTTTTTCCCCCCTTACAAACAGTCTCTGGCCATTTTAAGAGTTCACCACTACTTCAGGGTTAGAAAATAAGTGTAGAATTATCATCAACAAATGTCAACATGTAAATCGTACCTCCTGTAGCATCATATACCAAAACTTACTTTTTTCTAATAAATTTCTTTTCAGCAATGGAGACAAAACTGATTATTTAACGGTAGACCAATTAGTGAGCTTTCTAAATGAAGTAAGCTTTTTCATACATTAACTCCATCAGTCTGTGTGCAGTGGCTTGCCCTCCTCCAGCATCCTCATTGCATGCCTGCATCCTACACCTTCATTCGCTTTGCTTCTGACCTGCTGATCTTTCCATGATGGCTTTACCAGGTGCAAAAATCAGCTGCTGCTTTCGTGTGTCCATGCACTTCCTCATTGGCTTTGCACACTGCTTTTTTGCTGGTTTCTTGCTGTGATGTGTAGCTCCGGTTCTGTGTGTGCGTGTGAATTTGATAATATATTCATTTAATTAAATGTGTCTATGTTTTTGCAAGGTGATATTTAAGGTACTTTTTTTTTTCTATTTACTTATAAGAAATAGAAAGAGAATGGATTGAGTTTACCACACTATAGTTGGATTCTCCATTGCTAACTTTTCCTCATACCTTTGCATGGACTAGAAAAGCTTTATTTTTGTCTTTTAATGGATTGCATGTAAGAAAAATATGTAGGTTCAAATAGAATATTTGGACAACAAGCACAACATGGAGTTCCTGAGTGAAAATATAGTGAATATTAGGCCAATGAGATGGCAGGTTAAATTTTTCCTTTTTATTTTTATAACAAGCTCAGAGCTAATTTTAGAACATGATTCACTTAACAACTAAAACTGATTGACAAAATTTTCTTAAGCCCAAGAGAAAGATATTTCAGAACACGTAAAGGCTGCATTTTTTATTACAAATAAAATTAACTTCTTTTTTCCTCTACACGTTCAAAAAAGTGTTTTCTCTTCAGTGAAACCCATTGAAGCTCTTGTTAATCCAAAAAGGGAAACTCACTTTTTGTCTAACAAACACATTAATAATAAGAAGATTTTAAGTGAGGAATGGACAGTATATTTTTGTTTCAAAACAATTGATGTTAGCCATTATACCTTATAAAGAGAAAACGTTAGGAAAGGCAGTATCATGCCAGATATGAGGTATTGCCTCAAGGAAAGACCGCAGGTAGACTGTGATTTGCCAGTTTACAGACACAGATCACATCTTTGCCAAAGGGCTTCTCTTTTCTTTCCCTGTCAGGGCTCAGTAGCTCCCAATTTGTAAGGTTGCACTTGAGAAGCTATGGTAACCAGAGCCTAGAAGCACCGATGCAAGAGAGAAAAGTTCCCCCATATAGCAGTGCAGATGCCTCCACTTTTAAATAATCATTTCAGTACATTGCAATATTTATTTTACTTGAAAACATTTCAAGTTTTCACTCCACTAGTTTTTGGTCATGCGAATACTATGTTCATAATCTTTACCCAGATATTATCCACATTCTTACGCCACCGTTGCTTGGAAGTTAAGTTGCCTTGCTTTGCCTCCTTAACCCTTTCCTCATCTTCTGCTTCTTTTAAAAAATGTATTGTGTTATCTCTCTCAGCTTCTTCATGCACTTTGGGTCATTGGTCACCTTACGTTTTGGTGAGACGGGCAAAAATCTTGCTTTCTACTAAAGAGGGAAGATGCTTTAGTGGAGAGAAGATGTACCACCTCATCAGTTTGCCTAGAAAAAGGCCTCTTGGGCGCTCTGGGATGAAGCTGGTACCCAGCCATCTATTAAACATGACAGAGACTTAATATGCATTGTACTGTTCAAATGAGGAAACAGTTCTGAAGTCCTCAGAATAGGTGCTGCATTCATGGGCGCTTATCTCATGCCTTTCCTTTTATGGGTGGTTTCTGTAGACCTACAGGATAACTACTCTTGTCGTTCTTATGACATTTGGACAAAAAATTTAATTTTTAAAAGGTATGATCACCCACACTTTCTGGCTCTGACACCCAAATTCTTTCTCGAAATACTTACTCTTTGGTAAGCTTTTATCTATCACTATTACACTGGCCAGTAGTGTTCATTTACTTATGTTTCCTTCTGTTTGGCTTCTCATTAACAGTAAGGTGGCACCTTTAATTTGGGGGGGTGGGACTCATGGAATCAGTGTGATTCTAGATTTCTTTATGTCGCAGGAACTACAAGACAGTCCAGGAAAGTATACAGCCTTTATTTTTAATCAAAGTGTCTGCCCTGAATCTCTTCCTTTTCTGTCCTAGTGAACTCAGCTGGAAGAACAGGACAGAAATCTGAATGTCTCCTTGAAGAAGGCTGTCAAACTTAGAGAACATTCTGCCACCGCCTTGCACCCTCTCTTTTGAGTCCTACCATTGTCCCTCTCATTGCTCCAATGTCGAAAGCACCCCTTGGGCAGAGCACTGTCAAAACCCATAATGAAAGGAGACAGAGTTCACTCAGGAAGGGAACAGGCATTGGAATGTAAGGGTCTCTGACTTGAAAAGCTTAGACCTAAACATTTTCAAAATGCCTTAGCCACATAGTCTCAACAAGCTGGAATTCAACATTGTATTAGAAGACCTGGATCATACAATTAGACAAGAAAAAATAAATGAATCCCAGGAACACAAAAGGACAAGGCCCTATTCATTATTTGCAGATGATGATTATGTAACCTGAATATCAAAAACTATCAACTGAAAAACCCTTTGAACAGATAGAGAGTTCAACAAGGTAACCAAATAAGTGATCAACAAAGAAAAATCAATACATACATGTATACTAGCATTAATCAATTAGAATAGGTAACAGGAAAAAAATGCCATTTAGGGCTTCCCTGGTGGTGCAGTGGTTGAGAGTCCGCCTGCCGATGCAGGGGACACGGGTTCGTGCCCCAGTCCGGGAAGATCCCACATGCCGTGGAGCGGCTGGGCCTGTGAGCCATGGCTGCTGAGCCTGCACGTCTGGAGCCTGTGTTCCGCAATGGGAGAGGCCACAACAGTGAGAGGCCTGCGTACTGCAAAATAAATAAATAAATAAAAATAAACAATAAAAAATGCTATTTATATTAGCAAAAGCCATGCTGCCACCCACCACCTTCCAGCTTGTAAATCCCTTTATTCCTTATATGAAATTTTCTGTTCAGTGTACTAATGTGTATCTCCAGGAATTTGGAAGGTGAGGAGAGACTATCATTTACTGCCTTTGTCGCCATGTAGGGGTTTGTACCACCTGCTCTCTACCCATGCCATCACCACTTACTAGATTTTCACTAGTAGCTTTAGATCTGCTCCTCATTTGCCTCTCTGTATGTCCGTGTTCATTGCTTCCCAGAGTGTGATCTGGGGACCAGCAGCATCGGCATCACCAGGGAGCTTGTTAGAAATGCAGAATCTCAGGTCCCACCCAGACCTGCTGAGTTGGAATCTGCATTTAACATTATCTCCAGGTGATTTGTCTGCACATTAGAGTTTGTGAAGTGCTGGATTCCTCCTTGGAATGCTTAGTGTGAATGGAAAGAAAGTGAGAGCAGCATAAACCTATTATTCTCCATAATGAATTTAGTCATGGAAATCCTCCACTCGGATCTAAAATTTTGCCACAGCTATGTCTCTTGGTCCCATCCAGTGGGCTGAGGGAAACTTTCTTTGCCTATATTATGGAAATAGCAAACTGGAGTCCAGGAGAGCTGGTGGGGGCCATCAGTATGAGCTGGCACATGGTTGGATACTGCCACCAACTCAGTTCTCTATGTATCAGGGCTAATTAAATCTTCTTGGCTTCAGTTAGTTTCACCTCTCTTTCCCTGTTCCTAATGAGAAGCTAAATTGATTTTAGTTTTGCCTTCATTCTCCATATGACTTCTTACAAAGATGACAGCAACTGAGGGCCGGCAGAATTGAGAGATTCATGAAGAGCTGGAGAAAGAGATCAAATTAAGAAAGAGAGGCAGAGATTTTAGATAACCACAACAATCAAGAATTAGCTTTGGGCTTTCCTGGTGGTGCAGTGGTTGAGAGTCTGCCTGCCAATGCAGGGGACACGGGTTCGTGCCCCGGTCCGGGAAGGTCCCACATGCCGCGGAGCGGCTAGGCCCGTGAGCCATGGCCGCTGAGCCTGCGCGTCCGGAGCCTGTGCTCCTCAACGGGAGAGGCCACAACAGTGAGAGGCCCGCGTAGCTGGTAATCTTTCCCCCTGCCTCATATATATCATAGGATCACATTAAAGCTAAACCTGATTTGTTATTTTATTTTGCAGTTGAAAGAATGTAATAAAGGGCTCAAGATTGCTTTCCATTTACAATATCTTTATTCTTTTTTAAGGATTTTTTTTTTTTTTTGGCTGTGTTGGGTCTTCGTTTCTGTGCAAGAGCTTTCTCTAGTTGCGGCAAGCGGGGGCCACTCTTCATCGTGGTGCGTGGGCCTCTCACTACCATGGCCTCTCTTGCTGCAGAGCACAGGCTCCAGGCATGCAGGCTCAGTAGTTGTGGCTCACGGGCCTAGTTGCTCCACAGCATGTGGGATATTTCCAGACCAGGGCTCGAACCCGTGTCCCTGGCGTTAGCAGGCATATTCTCAACCAGTGCACTACTAGGGAAGCCTTCCATTTACAACATCTTTATTCTTTAATGCATGAGCAAAGAGAGAGACGGAAGTATTTGGTGTTATAAACCTTACCAAGTGTTCCCTTATCTTTCTATATCTCTTTTGAATATTATTTATGTCAACATCTCTCTCCCAGTGCTGCTTGGATTGAAGCCAGTTGAAGTCTTTTCTCAATAAAAGTAAGGACATAATAAAGGAGGCATGTTCATTATCTTCTTGTTCACTTGGGCAGAGTTCTGTGAACTATTTTCGGAAGCTGTTCAGTATCGTATTTTACAAAGCCCTGGACATCACGGGGTGGATGCCCTCGGTACATTGCTACCCAAAATCCCAACTGAAAACCCATGGTCTCTCCCTCAGAGCTATGAAGCATTTGACCCACTGTCCTTATGTCCATGTGGAAATCTTCTGCAAACTTATTACTCTGAGATTACATGGAAATGAGCTTTCTCCTCTATGTTTTCTCATATAAAATTATATTTTTGTGACTCAATACAAGTCTTACCATTTTTTTTCCTTGCCTTTGGGTTATCCAGATTACATTGTGCTTCCTTTTTGAAACATGAACATTTTCAGGAAAGTAAAAGGTTAAGGTATCTGGTGGAGCAGATGTAAAGACAAGTGAAATTTCATATTGTCTTCTCTTAATGCTTATTTGCTGCAAATGTAGAATAGGGGATTATGATACAGCCATTTTATGTACTCGGTTTTCCTGGCTATTGCTTCTGATAGGGGGATGTTCTTCTAGTGAATATCATGCCCTCTGATAAATTTTGATGGGGGTTAATTGGGACGACATCTCAAACATTTAGCATTCTTCTATCCTTTGCAGAACTTATGTACTTTTTTTTACAGATATGCAAATATATTGAAATGCAAACCTTTACATATTAGAGTAGTGCTTCTTAAATTTGAGCACATCAGAATCACCTGAGAAGCTTTTAAAAATACAGATTCATGGGTTCTACCCCAGAGAGTCAGGTTTGGTAAATTTGGAGTGGGGCCCAAGAATGTGCATTTCTAACAAGCTCCCAGGTGAAGGTGATGCCACTGCTGCCATCCACAGGTCACACTACAGGGGGCATCAGGTTAGAACCCACATACCTCTGTACATAAAAAGCACCTAAGAATACCTGGATTCCCTCTCTTCCTTTCCCAATTTTGCCTCTTTCTTCTTTAGCTGAGTCTCTTCTTTCTCTCACTTTTAAATTCATATGGATTTGCCCCATGATCTCCATGAATCCAGAACACTTACCAAAAGCATATCTTTAAATTAAAAGACTTAATTATAATAAGGAAGAACCGTATTAGTATAGTGGCCAACCATGAACATAACTGCAGTGGGGTCTCAAAAGGCCCTTTTCCTGCCACATCCATCTTCCATGGTATTATTTACAGAGACTGAAAAGGAAAGTGCCTAGAAAATGTACTGTTTGTTTGTTTGTTTTGAAAACAATGCTTTCTCACCAGAGAGCTCTGCTTGTCATTCCCTTGGGTAAGGGCTCTGGAGTTGCATGACAGCATCCATTTCCTAAGCAAGATGTCTTGTAGCATGCCTTCACCTGCTTGGCATTCTGTGGTCTACTGCACCATCTCTCTGCATACCCCAGGACTTTTCTTTGTGGTCTCAAGGCCTATTGCTCATATAACAGTTTCTGCTCTAGCACATGCATGGATGTGAGCTGTTGTGAGCCGTGATTTCTTAGATTCCAACAGAAGCATGCTTCATTGGGATAAATTGACAAAGAGATATTGATTCCTTAGGAGTTAACACTCTTAACTCGGTGGGGAGGTGGGAGGATCAGAGCAGGCTAGGCCACAAGTGCTTTAGGAAATTACATCAAGTGTTCTGTTGGCCAAAGGCATTCATTCTGTGTGCCCCACTTTTCAAATGATCATTTCAAAACAAATGGGGAAGGGAGATCCATATGAACTTTTAACAATTGTTTCTTCAATACTTTTTCAATCGTGCTTTTCAAAGTCTGTGCATATATTTGGGTAAAGAGTTGTTGCCGGTGTCCTACGTACTGACCAAGTTTTGCTCACACCTGCTTATATGCCATTATTCCATTGAAGTTTCCTTTATTTATTTATTTGACGGATGACCAGGGATGCAGTGTTTGGTCCTCTCCTCTACCATGAACAATAAGGAAGTTGAATGGACCCACTACCTCTAGGTACAGAAAGATAGTCAGATAGTCACACACACACACACGATTGTAGCTGAGTCGGTTAGTAAGTTGGACTTTTTTCATCACTGCTGTGAAGTTAGGATGGCCGAGCTGTAGAAATAGATTTGCTCCTGGTGCCTCATATAACATAGCACCAGGAGCCTATAGGGGCTGATCTGAAAAGAATGACATCACCCAAATTATTTATGTCCTTTCTGCCCAGAGAATTTCCTCGGGGCAAACCAAGTTAGATTTCACAGTGAAATTGAATTTCTGAACTACTGATACTTAAACACACATTTTCATATTGTTTAGAGCTCGTAAACATCCTTGTGCTGATTAATTTTCAATGATGACAATGGGTTCATTTTGATAAATATTGATTCAAGAGAATGAAGTTTGCAGTTCCCAAGAAATCTTTTATTCATGTAGAAAGACATAATGAAAAGAAAATGATATCCGCCTGTCTAACTTTAGGGTTTTGGATGCGTTTTTTGTTATTGTTGTTTTTGGTTTGGCATTTAAATGGGTATGTTATATATTTGGGATTTTTTTGGAGTTCTGCTTTTGTTTATCCTTTTTTTTTTGTTTGTTTAAGATTTTTGATCTCACTTTTTAGAAGCACTTATGCCAAATGTCTTGCCTGTGGTATGGCAATGCCATACCGTTTTCTCTGTCCGTCAACTTTTGAAGAAAGAAGGTATCTTCTATTTTCTCCCTCTTCAGTTCAGTGAGGGGAACAAACAAACTACTACCAAATTTGGACGTTTCTGAAGTCTATTTTAGGAAGAAAGGAAAAAAGTGAAATCTTCTCTTTGTAACTGTAAACATGATATTCTAGATATATCTTACATTAGAAATTACATACTTTAGTGATGTGTACTGGCCCAAGGGTGAATGTCAGCCTAAATGGAGTTATTTTCTCATCATAGCATCAACGAGATCCTCGATTGAATGAAATTTTATTCCCATTTTATGATGCTAAAAGGGCAATGCAGATCATTGAGATGTATGAGCCTGATGAAGACTTGAAGAAAAAAGGTAAGAAAAGTGAAAAAAGAGATAATTTTTCTTTGTTTAAAAAAATCAAGGACATATGCAACTTTTAAAGTCCTTGAATTTTTAGTTAAAGTTATCTTTAAATGCTGTGGAGCTCTCTAGAGGCAAGGATTGATAACTGACTGATTATTATTTTTTCCTTGCTCTAAGTATAAATTTTACCTTACACCAAAATTTGTTTGTGCTGCCTGAAGTGTAATGATAAATTTATTATTAAACTATAGTGATATTTTCCCCATGTACTTTCTTATCTTTAGTATTGCATAGTGCTTAAAATGTAAAAATGCCAATTATAGTCTCTGTTTGTCATCTATGAAAGCAATGGCATTTGCTATCAAAATTGACACCTTCTTCTTCTCCCTTTAGTTTTGCAAGCTAACTAAATTTAATACACAATTTAAGGAGTCTTTTTACTCATCATTTGACCTCTGGTATGGAAGATAAATGCAATTGACATGAAATTAAATAGGAATCAATTTAGCAAATTGTTGGGGTTTTTGAGCATTTGCCTCTTTCAGTGAAACTTTGGAAACAATGTGTTGTTCATTCCAACATTTAACAAAGGAAAGGTATGGAGAAGAAAGTTAAGATTGGTTCTATAGCCATGAGAAACACCTGCAAAGGATGGGAGTGATGATGCTAATACAGTATCTCCAGGGAGTGCCAGGAGATACCTGACCGGGAGCCTCTGGCCTTATGTCTCAGTGGAGAGTGAAGGGAGATCTAGGTTAAGTTCTTTCTGTCCCATCTGCCCATGAGTATCATGGCCTCAGTTTTCTCCTCTTTAGAATAGAGGTTCTTTTTTTTTTTTTGTACCTGAGTGAGTGTGGCTGAAAGATTTATACATTCTCTGGACCCACATAGAACCTGTTTATACGCATGACTGGCCCACTATATCATGTGGCCTTACCCCTGATATTTTTCCAAGACCAACAGAGTTTTCCCTTGGTTATAGTCATACATTTACACTTTTCTGCTAGGGTCTCAAATATCTATTTTCAGCAAGACTGCTTCATTACTTACCTCTTTATCAATATCCTGAGTCTCATAATTAAGTCCACAAGGCATGTGAGTTAAGTGAAGGGAGGAGTGGCTTGGCAGAAAATCTAATACTTTGCAGTGGTGGGAGGTGATGTGATTTTTGTTGCATCCCCTGTTGCTGTGTGACCTTGAGCAAAGAACTGTATTCCTAGGCCTCAGTTTCCCTGTTTGTAAGATGGTGGGGTTCATGCAGTCATTCAACTAGTATTTCTGTCCCCTGTTTTCAATCCTTATAGGCACAGCCAAGCACTGTGCTAGGTGCTAGAGATTCAAAATGAAATAAGGCAGTTGTGATCTACTGAAGGAGAAAGACCTATGACTCAGTAGTGCCTTGGTGGTGTGATAAATGTTATGATAGAGGTGTGTCTTATTATGTATAAGGTCTTCCCAGGTCCTAAAAGTCTATGAAATTACCACTGACACATCTAAAAAGCATAGCTTCACCATTTCATATATGACAGAAAT
This sequence comes from Mesoplodon densirostris, assembly GCF_025265405.1. Lineage (NCBI taxonomy): Eukaryota > Metazoa > Chordata > Mammalia > Artiodactyla > Ziphiidae > Mesoplodon > Mesoplodon densirostris. The sequence continues at coordinate 76,065,732 of NC_082676.1, forward strand.
GTTAAAGTCTGTCATTATCGAGTATGGGTGAGAATGTGGTGCCAAAGGCATTCTTATCAACTATGCTGAGTGTGTAAATGGGTACAAACAACGACCTTGATGAATATTTTGTCAATAATAAAGTGGAAAATATGCCTCTCTTACAGCCCAGCCTCTTTACCTCCAAGTATGTACCCTAGAGAATGTCCCATGTCTTCCCAGCCTCTTTACCTCCAAGTATGTACCCTAGAGAATGTCCCATGTCTTTCCCGAGTCCGGTGTCAGAGTGACCCTGCTCAGTCCTCAGATCTCTGCTCCTTCTATCCTCACTCCTTGAATGAGCTCATCCAAGCCAATGGCTTTAAGTTTCTTCTATACACACATGACTTTCAGATTAAACTCTCCACTCTTAATCTGTCTCTTAAACTACAGACCTGTATAGTAGACCTCTCCATTTGGATGCTGAGTCGGCATTTCAAACAAACAAACAAACAAACAAATAAATAAATAAATAAATAAAATATGCTTTGATTGTCCCCATCCACAGACCTGTCCCTTTCCCAGCCTAGAAAATGGTACCATGACTCACCCAGCTTTTCATGCCAAAGTTCTTGGAATCATCCTTGACTTGTTTATTCTTTCACATCACATCTGATCCATCAACAAAACCTGCAAGATCTATCCTGAAAATAAATCACTTCTCACCGTCTCCACACTTACTGGACTATCGGATCCTACATCATTTCTCCCTAGATGAGGCCAGCTGATTTCTAACTAGTCTTCTCCTTTCCTCAATGCCCTACGATTTATATACCACACAGCAGCCAGAGTAAACTTTTTAAAATCAAATCTAATCATGTTCTTCCACTCTTCAAAATGCTCCAAAGACTTCTCAGCACACTCAGAATAAGATCCAAAGTACTTAGTGAAGACTAAAGTCCAACCAATGTAGCCTTTGGATTCCTCATTTCTAGCTACTTTCCCCTCCATCACATGGTCTTTGCACTTGCTGATCTTTCTGTCTAGGATGGGGCAGCCCCAGGGGTGCATGGGGCTTGCTCCCCATGCATGAATGTGACCTTGTCAGAAGGGCTTTTGCTGGCCACGTAGCAAACACAGCATCCTGGTCATTCTTGATTGCTTTCATACCCTGCTTTCTGTTTCCTTCTAACATTTTCATAACATTATATTTATTTGTTAATTTATTTGTTCTCTCACCCATAATATATGAGTTTCATGAAGGTAGGGCTTGTCTGTTTCTTCTATCCTGCATCTATCACAGTGCCTGGGAAAGTATAAATGTATGTGTACAAGGAGATAGACACCAATTTTTACTGCAGTTCGTTTAGTTATAAATAGAAATGACCTAAATATCCATCAACAGAATGATGGATAATGAATTGTGGTATATCCACATATGGACTACTTTACACTCTACACACTGCATACTTCTACTATACATTACTCAGTGAAAAATAAATGAACAAGAGCTACTTCTATTAACTAGATAAGTCACAAGAAAACAGGAAAAATGGCAAGCTGCAAATGCAAATAATGGGGTAACTTTTATATAAATTTTAAAATAGTCAAAACTACCTATTTGTTGGATAAATGCATATAAAGTTACAGAACCACTTTGGGAATGTTAAACACAAAAACTAGATTATTGGCTGTCTACTTAGGAATAAAAAGATGGAATTGAATGGAGTTGAGGTGGGGCACACAGGGTGCTTCATGGGCATCTGTAATTATGCATTTCTTTAAAAAATTTAAAACAAGGGCTTCCCTGGGTGTGCAGTGGTAGAGAGTCTGCCTGCCGATGCAGGGGACATGGGTTCGTACCCCAGTCCGGGAAGATCCCACATGCCGCAGAGTGGCTGGGCCCATGAGCCATGGCCGCTGGGCCTCCGTGTCCTGAGCCTGCGCATCCGGAACCTGTGCTCCGCAACGGGAGAGGCCACAACAGTGAGAGGCCCGCATACCGCAAACAAACAAACAAACAAACAACAAAAAAAAGTAAGGCAAATAAAAGAAAAGGTTAAGATCTAACAAGGCTGTGGTGTAGATCCATGGCTGTTTATCCTGCTATTATCTGTACTTTTCTGTAAACTTGAAACCAGCTTGTAACTTCGAAATGCTTAAGTAAATGCAAGAAGCTGAAGCTGTTAATGGTTGACAGGGTAAGAGAAGATGCACAAATATTGACACCGGCCCTGTCCCATGTCACAAAAGTGTGACTGAGATGATGAGTGGTGGCTCTTGGGATCATGTTTCAATGACCACTGAATACTCATCTCACTGGTCCCATATCCTATTTTTTAGATGAAATAGGAAAATGGAATTATTTGAATCCAGAGAGGCCACTCATCCTTTCTCCAATCTGGCTCCTGGTGCTGCACTTTTGAACCTAGGGAACTGAGTGTTTTGCCATCATGAATGTGAAAGCAGATGCCTCCTGTTTGTGGAAAGCATTCGGTTACTTATGCAACGCGGGTACTTCGTTCAAGTTCTGAAAGATGAAGGTTCTTGGGAAAGAGACTATAAAGAAGTTTTTACTCTCCTGTTTAAGTTGCCTCAAATGTCATGAATAAAACATGAGATGTGTATCTTCAGAGCCATAAGTCTACCATGATATTCCTTTTCCCCCCAGGCCAAATATCAAGTGATGGATTTTGCAGATACCTGATGTCAGATGAAAATGCCCCAGTCTTCCTAGATCGCCTAGAGCTTTACCAAGAAATGGACCACCCTCTGGCTCACTACTTCATCAGCTCTTCCCACAACACCTATCTCACTGGCAGACAGTTTGGTGGGAAGTCTTCAGTAGAAATGTACAGACAGGTCCTCCTGGCTGGTTGCAGGTCAGAAACTCAAGACACTGTTTCTTCTTTGGATTTGATGCTCTTCAATTGAATTTAGTTTTCTCTGAAAAATAGGAAGTAGCATTCAGAGTGAAAAGGACATTTGTCTTTCTCTTTAATGGATTACAATGGCCATTTAACCTTGAGAAAGGAAAATTGGTATCTGTTCCAGAAAGGTCTAGAGTCCTCCTATGGGTCAAAAGATGTTTTTTTACTGTAGATTTAAAATATTCCCCCAACATTACCAAAAAAATATCATATTTTAAGAAGTCATGCTAAGTTTCCTGTTGGTCCTAGGCACTTGCAAATTTAGCTTTACTTAATGTTCAAAGTTCTAAAATTTCATTCTCAGACCATAAAGATTATTTTAAATGGTTTTAATTTTGCAGAAATTGGAAAATATTTGAGGTTTAAACTGTGGTGAAAATGCTGAAAGTGAAAAATAAGAAATGTAGTTACATTATGATTGTTTTCTTGATTGTCGATGACAAATGCTTAATTTTTCAACTCACTCTTTTCTGTGTGTATGGAAATACGTTAAAAGACTTTAACTACATCACTACATCTGTTTCTGAATACTTAAATATGAGTCACTTAAACAGTGAGAACATTTTAATTTATGGCCAACGTAACATCATCCCACCTACAAAATTTTTACAGTATTCTTTAACATCCTCTAAAACCCAGCACATATCTAAATTTTCCCAGTTTTCCCCAAATTGTCCTTTATTACAGCTTTGTCACAGCTAGGATTTCATCCAGAACCCCACTGCTTGTTACATCTCTTGTCACTCTTAATCTACGACAGTCCCTTTTTGATGACACCAACCTGGTGCGATTTTAACCTGCATCCTCCAAAAAATAATCGTGTTACTTCCTTCATTCCATTTTCTACTTCTATAGAAAACAACTTATTCTGATGTCTTTTCATTTGTACACACACTATTTTATTGTAAAAGTTCAATATTGGTAAATCACAATGTTCCTAGATGTGTTGAACTTGACTGTTGGGATGGAAAAGGCGAGGACCAAGAACCAATAATAACTCATGGAAAAGCAATGTGCACAGATATCCTTTTTAAGGTAAGTGTTTTTTTTTCTTTTTATTGAAATATAGTTGATTTACAATGTTGTATTCATTTCTGCTGTACATCAAAGTGATTCAGTTATACATATATATACATATATACATATTTTTTTTCATATCCTTTTGCATTATAGTTATTATAGGATATTGAATATAGTTCCCTGTGCCATATAGTAGGACCTTGTTGTTTATTTTATATATAGTAGTTTACATCTGCTAGTTCCAACCTCCTAATTTATCCCTCCCCACCCCCTTTCCCCTTTGGTAACTGTTAGAAACAGACTCACAGACATAGAAAAACTGTTTCGTAAATAAGTTCATTTGTGTCATATTTTAGATTCCACATATAAGTGATATCATATGGTATTTGTCTTGCTCTTTCTGACCTACTTCATTCAGTATGATAATCTCTAGGTCCATCCATGTTGCTGAAAATGGTGTGATTTCATTCTTTTTTATGGCTGAGTAGTATTCCATTGTGTATATATGTACCACATCTTCTTTATCCATTTCTCTGTTGATGGACATTTAGGTTGCTTCCATGTCTTGGTTATTGTTAATAGTGCTGCTATGAACATTGGGGTGCATGTATTTTTTTGAATTAGAATTTTTTCCGGATATATACCCAGGAGTGGCATTGCTGGATAATATGGTAGCTCTATTTTTAGCTTTTTAAGGAACCTCCATACTGTTTTCCATAGTGACTGCACCAATTGACATTCCCAATCACAGTGTAGAAGGGTTCCAAGGTAAGTTTTAAAATTACCTCACCATTGCCTTTTCCAAACTGTTGTGGAAACAGAGAGACATAGTGGAGAAAACAAATTATTAATCTTCTCAAGCATCTTACCTTTATATTCCTTTCTTCCAGTTTTTCAGAGAAAGTCAAGAAAAATGTTTTCTCCACTTAATACTTCCTTCATGCTACTTTTTCTGCTTTCAAATGGTGATGGTGCCATATAATGAGACTTCTCTGGCAGAACCTCCCTTGTGGCACTTACTTTAAAAACAGTCTTTCATTTTCTTATCTATTTTTGTGTGTACTTACTTTGCATTTTTTCTGAAGGACTTCCAAAGTGGAATAAAAAGATAAATAGAATACAGGAAATAAAATAGATTATAAATAGTGCCTATATGGGCAAGAAAGTAAGATAGTGAGATTAGAGTTTTATGAATGCTTGTCAAGAAATCCTATAAACTTTCAAGCCGTACCACAAATTGGGCTCCAAACTTTTTTGAATTCAGTGCAAGGAGAGAAACATGATAATTCACAGGATTTGTAAAATACATACAGAGTAGTTCAGAGAAGCACAGTTATTCCCCAGTACTGACACCAGATAGAAGTCGCCCCCCGCAAGATCCTCACAGAATGTAATCTACACTTTTACAAATAAGATTTCAGTCATGGTCTTTTGGTGATCTCTATGTACAACTTGAAGGTTGGTTTCTTAGCAAGTTCCTCAGTATGCTCCAGTGACGTCCTGCCAAAAGACAAGTGAAAAAATGAAATTCTTTGGTTGGACAATATGTCAAGTATTTCAACCTCTGTCAGTTTTGTATAACTCAGGAGAGTTATTTCAGCCTCTGGATCAATGGTTCTCAACTCTGCCAACATGTGGAAAATCACTGGGGTTGCTTTGTTTTTCTTTTTAATAGATTTATTTATTTTATTTACTGATTTTTGGCTGCATTGGGTCTTCATTGCTATGTGCAGGCTTTCTCTAGTTGCAGCGAGTGGGGGCGACTCTTTGTTGCGATGCACAGGCTTCTCATTGCAGTGGCTTCTCTTGTTGTGGAGCACAAGCTCTAGGCACGTGGGCTTCAGTAGTTGTGGCTCACAGGCTCTAGAACACAGGCTCAGTAGTTGTGGTGCACAGACGTAGCTGCTCTGTGGCATGTGGGATCTTCCCGGACCAGGGATCGAACCTGTGTCTCCTGCATTGGCAGGCAGATTCTTAACCACTGCACCACCAGGGAAGTCCCACTGGGAGTGTTTTTAAAAACAGACACCTAGACCCTAGACGCATGACCCTCCATGCATATCACTTCTCTTAGCCAAGATGTTGGTGAGTTTTGAACATCAATGAATTCAAGATTACATTTCCTGAGAAGTAACAAGAGTATGTTCAAGTGGGAAGCCATGAGTTTGCATAGCCACCAAACTGACAGCAAGGGTTGACATCATTGTTTATAGAATTAAGGAGTCTAATAGGGAAGCTTAAGCTCAAAAGGAGGTTCTTCCCTCTCAGCTTGGAGGTGAGCAAAGAAGAAACCATGGGCAGAACCAAGATTCTCCTAAAGGAGTAATTCTAGGTCAACTCAAGTGGATAATCAAGGTCACTTGGGAAGTGACTCAAGGCATTTTTGCCTGAGAAGAAACTTCAAGCAAGAATAGCTAAAGGACAACATGAGCCATAAGGATGCTCAGTAAAATGCTCCAAGATTGTCTAGCCTAGGCCATTATTCTTTCCAATGGACTTCCCTAGGTAGCTATTGTCAAATAGTTTTGAACTAACAGAATGATGGGACTTGCCCCATGGTTAACTACTTGCCCCATGGTTAACTACCAGGGTGATACAAAACAAGGGATATTGTAAATGTCACATCAATTCACAGGAGTCTTCATTGAATTAATGAAATGTAGCCCAACTCTGGTGCCAAAAGGCAGAGGAAACTCAATAAAAGCTTCTAACAGTCCTGAGGTTTTTACCAACACATTTCTCCTCGAGGCGAGAGGGGAAGGAGAGGGGTCTGCTGTGAAAATCTCTGTGCAGAAAGCTCACCTGCTCCTCAGTGAGAAAGGTGAGCTCTGAACCCATCTTGGCAGATTATAGAGCCAGGAACTGCACTGCCATTTAGGTGAAATGTCTTGTCAGTTACTAGCACCCTAATTTTGGAGAAGTAAAAGTAGCTTTGAAAAAAAAGTGTCATTAACCATGAACTGTGCCTGGGTCTAACCACAGGGGACTCAGTCTGTAGCAGTAAATGGGTTCTGCAGGTCTTAATTGCCAAAACAGTCTTTCTGAAAAGCTCAAATTAATCGTCTCCAAATGGTTTCAGGTACCTTAATTTTTTTTTCTCTCCTCTCTCATTAACACTCTTTATCTTTAAAGGATGTTATTCAAGCCATCAAGGAAACTGCATTTGTCACATCTGAATATCCTGTAATTCTCTCCTTTGAAAATCACTGCAGGTATAATGATTCATTCTACTCCAAGTCTCTAAGTGTTGTTTCCTAATCCCCATTCCCCACCCCTGCTCTACAGCTTTTTGAATAACCGAATAGTTTCTTTTGTGAAGTGGTAAGTACACATAGTCTTATGAGGAAAAAAAATAGAGAAGCAACTCAAACCACTAACTCTCAACACTTCCAAAAAAGAAAAAAAAAAAAGTCATGTTAATGTGTTTTAGAAATGCTTCCTTTAAACAAAAGTTCAGAGAGCAGGACACCTTGCTCAATGTTCCGTTGAGTTGGAAGACTTGGCAGTACGTTTGTAGTCAGACTTGATGAACTAGAAAGACACTTTTTACTCTGCTTACCAACTCTTAGTTTGGGGGCAGAATCGACTTCTTTTTTTTTTTTTTTTTTTTTTTTTCGGTATGCGGGCCTCTCACTGTTGTGGCCTCTCCCGTTGCGGAGCACAGGCTCCGGACGTGCAGGCTCAGCGGCCATGGCTCACGGGCCCAGCCGCTCCGCGGCATATGGGATCCTCCCGGACCGGGGCACGAACCCATATCCCCTGCATCGGCAGGCGGACTCTCAACCACTGCGCCACCAGGGAGGCCCCTCGACTTCTTTTTAAACTACACCGGTTAACCCATTAGCATCAAGAGGACAATCAAACATTTTGCTGAGTGGGAGTTGTTAACCGCTAGGAATGGATGTTTCTTATTCTTATTCTGGACAGTTAATGGATGTTTGAATTTACAAATGTTGGTTCTTTCCCTCTAGCAAATATCAACAGTACAAGATGTCCAAATATTGTGAAGATCTATTTGGAGATCTCCTGTTGAAACAAGCACTTGAATCACATCCAGTATGTATTTTTAGCAAACCACATTTCTAACATGAATTGATTTGTTTTTAAATTCATTTCTGAAGGGTCAAGTAGTTCTGGAGGACTAATGTTAAAGACCTTCATGTGTATTTCAATTTGTTGGTATGGGAAGCTTCCACTGTGCTTCAGAGGGGTGTGTAGAGAGAGGCACAAAGTAAACATCTGGCTCAGTTTAATTCAGAAGATCATGGGGGTCTTTATGGCTTCTGAGACCTCTGTCCTAAAATTTCACAAAGCACGCACTGGCCAGGAGTCTAGAGTTGGTGATCATTCTCAAGTTCAGTGACAGGTTAGAATCACCTGGGGGAACCGTGAAACATACCTCTGCCACAGTCCCACTCAGAGACTGTGAACTTGATTCAAGTTCAGCCAGATCGTGGTGTTTTTTAAATGCTCTCCAGGTAAATCAAATGTGCAGCCAGGGTTCAGCACCCATGAGAGCCTGTTGCTATGGGAAGTTCCCTGGATCAAGTCACAGAAGCCGGAAGTTCAAGCTCCTAAGTCCAAAATAGACTCTTGGGCAATGTTATACGCATGTTTTTGAGCTTCATTTTTACACCTACTAATTCCTTCATCAAACAAAGAATTTTTAACCTGTTCCCCATAGATAGGCTTTGTGGGGTCTGTGAACTCATTCTAATTGCATACAGTTTGCTGTTTTGTATACAGTCATTTCAGAGAGTCCATCAGATTTTTACCAGGATCCATAACCCCCACGTGGTTAAGATCCACTCTCACAAGATGTTGGGAGTAACAAGAAAGCTACTGGAGTGAAAGAAAGTATGAAACACTCTACAGTAGTGAAATATTTTGCCCCACTGTTGACAAGCTGCTGATAGGCCCAAACACGGTAGCCCGAAGCAGCAATAGATCATCACCATGACTAAAGGGAGAAGGTGCTCTGTGCTACCTGGGAACACATCAGGTAGTTTAACAGTGAGTTTTGCAGAAGTACATCTTTGGGAACTGAAAAAAATATAAGAGGATATTTGCAGCTTGCTGAAGCTTTGGCTGCAGGGGCCCCATCCACATCCTGGCAGTTCTTCCTGCTTCCCTGCACACCGGCCTGATCTCCACTGCTAGCACCTGCAGCTGCCGCCTGGGGGGATGCTCTGGTCCCTGGAGCTCTGCCCACACAGGAAAGTCAGGCCAGAAGTACCAGAGAATTACCACCCCCCCGCCCTGTGTTTCCTCATTCCTCAGGTGGGATGACTCCAGGCCCATGGTCCCCACTGTCCCCCCAAGTTCCCCAGCAGGATCATGCTCCCATCCACAGTGACAACTTGCCTGATAGCACACCCTTCATTGGCTGCCTGTCTTCTTTTCCTCACTTTCTTACTCCTCTGCTGGAGTTCCCTGGAGCTGCCCCCCAGATAAATTACTGGTACTTTCCTCTTTGTCTCAGACTGATTCTAAGGGAACCTAAACTAAGGAACATCCCTGCTTTATTTTATTTTATTTTATTTTTTACCTAGGCCCTTTGTTTGTTTTATTTTCTTTGTTAGACTAAGGTGCTGGCTTTTACGGAAAGATCTCTGCATTCTCTGTGATGTGCACATACATGAGAGGTTATGGGAAGTACAGGCAATATAAATGAGATTAAGATCTGAACTACAGAACTTTCAGTCCTGGAAGGAGGGCACAGGATACAAATGTAAAACCTTAACTAAAACAGATGGCCTTTAGTGTGGTGAATATTTATTGCCAATATCCAGGTGCAGAAGAGATCACTGGGAGTGGACTGGTTACAGCAGGCTTCCCCAAAGGAGCAGAATTTCGGCAGAGAGTTTCATTTGAGTCAGGACTGACATAGGAAGGCACAGTGCCTTGCGTGTACAAATAGTATAAAAATTAGTCTGGAAAATGAGTGGACACGTGGAAGGGTAGGTGGGTATACAGATGGATGGTGGGGGGATGGGAAATGGATGACTGGATATAACACAGTTCTGTGGATCATAAGTAATCGAATAAAGGAACATCCCCTTTGCAGACATTAATCCAAGCCAATGAAACCATAGTAGAGTCTAGATTTCAATAATTAGGACCACTTCCTTCTTAATTCTCTTACTGAACCCACAAAGCCACAATCCCAAGCATTGAAAATGGATCACCCTACTGAGCAGACCAGCTTACTGCACAGCCCAACACTTGGCGGGGTGGGGGGCGCTCAGGAGCCTCTTGACTTTGCCTGGGAGAGTACCTCTGACCCCAGCTGACCCCATCGCCTCTTGTATATTACCAGGTACTTAAAAGGGGCAAGGTCTGGGGTTGAGCTGGACCCCTTTCCCCAAGACCACTGTAGGTCAGACCCCACTCCCTGGGGAAGGTGGAGCAGCTCTGCAAACCTCTAGAGACCCAAGTTTGCTGTCTTAGTGTAAGGCAAAGCTCAGGCTAGTTTGGGTTGCGGAATAAAAGTATAAAACTATGCAGACTGCCATCTAGTGGGTGTTGGTTGTGTAACTCACAGGCCTTCTGCTCATTCTGGGCTGGGAATGAGAAGGGAGAAGTGCGACCCTGTCGTGAATTCAGCCTTTTCTCTTTGTCTCTAGCTGGAACCAGGCAGGTCTTTGCCATCCCCAAATGACCTCAAAAGAAAAATACTCATCAAAAATAAAAGGCTGAAACCTGAGGTTGAAAAAAGTAAGTCAAATATGCTCATCTATGGCAGAAGCATATGTATGTTGCATGTTGAGACAATTCAGCTATCTAGAATGAAATATACTTTAACACCACGGATTGGGGAGGAAGCAGGTCTAGTGGTGATGTTCTATATACTGTGCAGAGCAAAGTTGCCACATTTTTATTCAAGTTTAGGTTCCACATCAACCCCTTCCTCCAGTGGGAAAACATATTCATATATTCATAGATCAGAATTTGGAGGAGTCCCAAGGAGAGATGAGAAGAAAGCAAAAGAAGCATTTTAGAATTTGTCAAGATATAAGGAACTAACACTTTATCATTTTATACACTCTGAAGCCTCCTTTAAAAGCTTCCCTTTGCACTTTTCCCTGTGATATATACATATCTAGGGATCCTAGGTAATACACGAGTGTGAATGTGTGTGTGGTCGGGGGATGGGGGGAAATGATTTTATCTAGACATTGCCCCCACTGGGTTTCCTTTGAAAATATTTTCTTCCAACAAATCTCTTAGTTCAGTAAATGAATAGCATCAAATATTGGTATGATTGCATTGTGGATTTCCCCTTGGTTATTCTAAATTAAAAAATTTTAACTATTTTAGCTCCAGTTTATTTTTATTGCAAAAGCAATAATGCTATAGGAAAATGAAAACAGCAAAGAAAAATATAATAAAATAGCACTAAATTATGTATTTTACACACATATACACGTATTAGAGACACATGTACACATGTACATATACACGCATTTTTAACAAAACTGAGATCATGTTAAATATACTGACGTTTAGTCATTTTTAATTCAACCAATGAAGTATACTCATATCCAGTAGGATATAAATCTACATACTAATTTTAATTCTTATGTAGAATTTTTTTTGATTCTAGTGTATGAAACACTCTACAGAATTTGTTATGTGGCATATAGTGTAATTTAAACAGATCCAAGTTGATGGATTTTCATTGCTATGAAAACAACAATGGTAAACATGTTTGGCTGTTCATTTTGTACATTTATGCAGCCTTCTCCTTGGTACAATTAGAGTTGGCTGGCCAGAGCATGTACACATTTTATATCATATGTATCTTGTTATACTGACTTTCAGAAAAGTTGTACCAGCTTATACCCTCACTATAATATATGAAGAGTGCCTGTTTCCCAGCGATATTCTTTTTTTTTTTTTTGGCTGCATTGGGTCTTTGGTGTTACGCTCGGGCTTTCTCTAGTTGCGGCGAGCAGGGGCTATTCTTCATTGCAGTGCGTGGGCTTCTCATTGTGGTGGCTTCTCTTGTTGAGGAGCACAGGCTCTAGGTGCGTGGGCTTCAGTAGTTGCAGCACGTGGGCTCAGTAGTTGTGGCGCATAGGCCTAGCTGCTCCACAGCATGTGGGATCTTCCCAGACCAGGGCTCAAACCCGTGTCCCCTGCATCGGCAGGCGGATTCTTAACCATGGCGCCACCAGGGAAGCCCCCCAACAATGTTCTTAATGCTGGCTGTTAGGCATCTTTTATATGTGTTCACAACTAATAAAAGAAAAATATTTTTTCTTGAAGCTTTTTCAGTCTCTATTCTGTCACTTCACCATAACAGTCCATAAACCTTGCTCTGTGCCAGATGCTCCAAATTCTGGGCTTTTGTTATCAAGCTTCAAATCCTTCACAGGAACTGAGCTGTGACTTCTCAACCTGGTGACCAGGATATGAGGCATTTCCCTCACGTTCCAATAGTGGCTCAGTGTATATAGATAATAGGGTTGTTGTACTTGCCTTAAGGACTCAAGGCCACCAGGACCGGGGAGACAGTGTCCATGGATGAGCCTCAGGAGCCTTGACAATAGGTTTTCCTTCCCTTTTCATTTCCTTCTCCATGTTGATCTTCAAGCCTATTTTATAAGTGATCCAACACCATCTCCATCTCCTTCTTGTTTATTTTTAATAACAGAACAGCTTGAAGCTTTGAAAAGTATGATGGAAGCAGGAGAATCCGCTGCTCCAGTGAACATCTTAGAGGATGACAATGAAGAGGAAATAGAAAGTGGTGAGTTGGATTTTTTAAATTTACACATCACAAAAAAATACTTTTTAAAATAAGAAATACATGAATTTGTCTCAGTGGACCCTTTTATATAACACAACATTCTAATTCCTAATAGTCAGGTACATGTGCCAACCTTAATCTTTTGGTATTTTGTGGTATTTTTCCAAATAATATGACTTAGAATTTACCTGCACACTAGATTTTAGTAGCTTAGTCATCTCCTTTCCTGCTGTGTATTCAGCTATTCAGCAGAAACTCACAGCCAGAGAATCCTTGAAGCACTTGCTGTAGAAGGCCGGGCTTGGAATTAAAAGAACATTTCTGCAGTTCTCTCCCGTAAACAAAACCTGAACATCAGTGCTGTTACTGATGACAACAGTAAGGCGAGTTAAAAGGGAAGGAACCTGGATAGAGACCCTCAGTAAATGCTTGGTTTGTGTGCACTTATAGTGAACTAGAATCTCAAAGCCAGAATTAAACTTTCAAGTTCAAATTCCTTCAAATAACCAGCTCACCAGAATTGCCTATATCTATATCTATATTTACAGGTAGGTAATTTTTGCAAAGGCAGCCTTGCTCAAAATATTTTAATATTTGTTATTAGCTTCTATTTTTACTTTGGCCATATAACCACAACCATAATCTTTGGTTTTACATAGGTCATTTGAAAGGTTTGGAATGATTTTAGAAAATTATTTGTTCATTATATATCATGAGAATTGATTAACAAAATGACATGAGAGTTGATTAACAGAATAGTTTGGACATGCATTGAGTGTCTATTGGTTAGTGCCTTGAATTTAGATAGTGCCTTGGGGCTAAGTAATTTAGAAACACTTGTAGAAACTCTGTTTTTCATATAAACATCTGAAATAGAAGAGTAGATTTTAGGAAAGTTTGACATTATAGGTAAAAACCTAAAAGCTGTGAGAATCAACTAATCGTATTCACAACCCCTTAATAGAGACTCCTGACTATGGAAGAGACTTTACGAATGATTTATGTTGCCTGGGAACATGACTTACTTCCATATGTTTTATACGTCAGGGAGGGTCTGGGAGGCCAGAGATACCTGGCAGTATTTAATCAATGCCTGTTGTGGTTATCTATTACTGTGTAACAAACCACCCCGAAACACTTTATTATTATCTCTCCTAGTTCTGTGGGTCACCTGGGCTCAGGTTAAGGGCTCTTCCTTTGGTTTCTCACGCGGTTGCTGGCAGATGACATCGGGGGCTAGAGTCATCTGAAGGTTCCACTGGGCCGGGTGTCTTGAGATGGCTCACTCATGGCTTACGGTTGATGCTGGCTGGCTTTTGGGAGCTCAGTTGACACAAGCACCCCCATGTGGCCTCCACAAGTGGCTTGGGCTTTTCACAGCATGGTGGCCAAGCTCCTTGACAGAGCATCCTGAGAGCCAGTGCTCCAACAGGCAAAAAACAGAAGCTGCTAAACTGTTTAAGAGCTGTGCTTGGAACTGGCACATCATCACTTCCTCTATACTTTATTCATCCAAGCAGTCTTAGTTAGGACCCACCCACATTCCAGGGGGTGGGTGAGAGGCAAGATCACATTGTAGAAGAATCAGTGGGAAGCTGGTATTATTGCAGCTGTCTTTGGAAAATACAGTCTGCCACATTGCTTATTATGTTATTTCACAGTTTTTACAAATAATAAACCCAAACAAGATTTAAGAATAAAATCTTGAAAGGAATATACCAAGTTGGCCAAGAAGTTCGTTCAGGTTTTTCCATAACATCCTATGGAAATTTGGCCAACCCAGTATTTCAAAAGATCAATAAAATAATTCTAAAATTTGAAAGTCTGAATATTATATAAAAACTGTCCCTTAACTTAGGTTAAGTTTCATAGATGATAATCAAACACATGTAAGGTGTTACTAGATACTCTAATCCAGAAAAACAAACTGAAGAATAATGGAATACATTAAGAAAAATCATAATAATAATAACTACGATTTTTGTACCAACTGTGGATTAGGTACTTTACATCAATTCCTCATCTAATCTTTATGCAGCCAAAGAAATAAGTATTATTATACTAATTTTTCAGATGAGGAAACTGAAGCTTAGAGTGGTAACATATGTTACATGCAATCCCACAGCTGGTGAGCAATGCCACTAAGATTCAATCCCAGAATTGCCTTGAGACCAGGGTCAAGACCTTCTGTACCTTACAATATTGTCCTTCTAATATATAGGAATATAAAGAGAACATAAATATGCAAAATCATTGGTAAAAATATTTTTCTTTATAAAAAGGAGAAAAAATATAAATGATGTGAGTCAAAAATGTGAAGTTTCCTGAACACACAAACATTAATCTAAAATGAGGGGCCAGCAGAATTCCACTTACTGTCCTTAAGGGTACTTTCCCAACGTTTATGCAAATGCTAATTATTCCTATATGCAAAATAAATTTGCCTCTAGGGATTCCCATGTTATTCCAAAATGTTTGAGATAAAATTTTGTTTATTCTAACAGAAATATATGGGTTCATCTGCACCTGAATTTCTCTCTAAGGCCATAGAGGTTTCTGCTATACCAGTTACATATGTGAGTCTCACGTTTCCTCAGTCATACTTGACTTCAGCTCTGGTCAACCAGTTGGCTGTAATTACCCTGCTATCACAGTATGATCCTACTATACCTGAATGACTAGAGTCTCTCATTTAAATACTTCAACACAGCAGGCAAGAGGAAACCAAGCATAGTTAAAGAGGGCAGGCCTGCCTGGAGGCTGTAGAAAATAGAAAAGGCTCTCAGTCAGTGGAAGTGTGTGCCCAGTCATTAGGCTGGATGTAGATTCAGACAGTGGGGAATAGCAACATTGTGTGTGGTTGTGGGTGTGTCTATGCATACATACACACTCAGGAGATGCTAACCTTTAGTCATACAACCCTTTTAAAACAGTTACTAAGTCTCTCCCCCTTCTATGGGGTATACCCCTGGAAATTCAAGTAGTTTATATCTGGCTAAGCAGGTTAGACTAGACATAAAATTGAAATTCAGTAGTGATGGTGGGAGGTTTCAAAATCTTGGTTACAGACTGTAGGTCACGAAAACCCAGTGTCACATTAAGAGCATTGGGCTAAGAAGCCCGAGAAATCTAGGTTCATATTCTAACTCTGTGACCTCAGACAAGTCAAATCATATCTGTGAATCTATTTCCTTTAAATGGAGACACTGGACTAGATTCTTTTAAGACCTCTTTCAGCTTCTCAAATCCTTTTTTCTTGCCCAAGGCCTATATGACCTACTTTAAAAAAAAAATCATCTGCCTCCAGAATATCCCCTCATCAGAATATCAGTTCCAGAAGAGGAGGGTGTCTGACTCGTTTCCCTTACCTTTATCCCTTCCCTGGAATAGCACTTTGCAAAAAGCAATCTAAAATTCTGAATCTAAGACACCGTCAGTTGAAAGGCATTACTATTTTACTGACTAAGAAAGAAAACTGCTTCCAAGTGAATCGTAAAATGCCATCGATTAAAGGATACATTGCCATATTAGATATATTACAATGCGGGGAAAAATGCACCTTAGAATCGGTGAAAGTTTTTCATTTACTCCTGTTCTTGAATTCTCCTTTCCACCTTTTAAACATACTTAAAACAATGTCTAATTCTTATGGGTCTGTTCACCTCCCTCAGAAATATTTTCATTTTTTTTTTTTTAATAGTAAAGGTCCCTCATGCCCAGTATAGTGACAGTGTGGATTTGTGTTGGCCTTGTCCTGTGGCCTGTGGGTGTCTCCTGATCCTTGCTAGTTTTTAGGCAAATTCCTGGGAGCCCCTGCAGGATGGACATCATGGGAATACAGATCTCACACCAGCATGTGCCTAATTTTCCAACGGGCAATCCTATTTCCACCTACAGCCTTGGGTGGTTACCAGGGTTCTTGTAATTTCCTGGACTGATGGGCTGGGCGATGGCATCTGTGTCTCCCTATATAGCCAGGCCAGGCTCCTGGGTCACCAGCTTGACTTAGCACCCACTTCCTGCTCCCTTCCCACCATGAGCCCAAGGAATGATTTCAGAGTCTTTTAAACTGCAGCCAGATTTGGCAAATGATTTACGGGAGCAGTAAGTCCTTCCAAGCTCTATCTTTTTTACATCACACCACTCCCGGCCACAAGTCATTATGCCCATAAAATTCAAGTGGACATTTTTGACTCTTTTTCAGAATTATCAAATGTACTTTTCTTCTCTTGTATTTTTTTTCTTTCCTCTGGGTGTCATAGAGGAACAAAATACCCTGTTATGAGTCATAGATCTTCCTGAGGTGTTTGAGGCTTTAATTTTTAAGGTTAGTATACTGGAATGGAAGTAATCATTCACTTAAGAATTAAGCATCAATCATGTAAAAACCATGCTAACAATGATTTACTGTGTAACACAAGAACAATATTTGATATCTTGTAATAACCTATAATGGAAAATAATCAGAAAATATATATATATATAATGAATCACTTTGCTATACACCTGAAACTAACACAATATAAATCAGCTCTATTCAATTTAAAAAGTCATGCTAGATGCAGGAGAAGTAACAAGATATGTTCCTTGACCTTGAGTAGGTAAGAGTTTAGTGAGAGTTTTATTTGAAAAATAATTGCTTATTTAAATGTTCCCATTTTTGTTTAGCTTCCTTCCTCTCTAAAAGTGCTTATATTTTACCCAAGATTATGGAGGAGGCTTGAACCCTTGGTGGTAAGTTGGCTTCATGGATTTTCCTTTTGTCTTTCACACAGCTGAGCAAGAGGAAGAAGCTCACCCTGAATACAAATATGGAAA
Source organism: Mesoplodon densirostris (assembly GCF_025265405.1). NCBI lineage: Eukaryota > Metazoa > Chordata > Mammalia > Artiodactyla > Ziphiidae > Mesoplodon > Mesoplodon densirostris. The sequence continues at coordinate 76,083,213 of NC_082676.1, forward strand.
TGAACTTTCTGCAGATGACTTGGGTCACAAGGAAGCTATTGCCAATAGTGTTAAGAAGGTCAGACTCTTGGTTCCCTTTGCTTACATGACTTGCAAGAGGTAGCAGCTGTTAGTTATAGCATTTCAGAAATGTGAGAGCCACAAGAGAATAAGTAGCCTGTAATTCCCCTTCTCAATTGGGTGACCACAATCAATACCGAACTCGAGGCATGCACAATACTAAGTTAGAAAGGACATTTAAGTGACTCATTAGTCGTGCACAGTGTTGACCCCTACCTCTTTGGCCCATGTCCTTCAGATGTTTTTATTTATTGCATTATTATAGGTGAGCTGGGAGAAAACAACAGCACCCCAGCAGCAAAGGTTAACCTATTCAAATCATCAGGAAAATGACCCCGATCACCCCAGCAAGCCCTCATTAGAAAACCAGTCCTACTCGTTGATATCTCATCTCCCTCTTAATGTAGAATAAGCCTAAAAATGTTTTCATCCATCCAACCATTCAGCCAAAGAAATAGTAACTGTGTACCCACTATGTGCCAGGCACTTTCTAGACCATAACAACCCAGAAGGGTCAAAACACACTTGGCTTCTGCTCTCATGGAGCTGATAGGCTGATGGGAGTTTATTGGAAGGGGGTGGGAAACAGACAACAAACAAATAAATTTATATGATTACAATTTGTGATAGGTGCTATTACAAAACTAAGGGTGAGTGCTCAGATGGAAAAAAAAGAGGCGGAGAGAATAAAACGAGGAAATGAGAACCCAAAGGATAAAGAGGAACAGGCCATGCACAAGAATAGAGGTGTTGCTTTGCCCAGAGAGGGACCACAGCAGTAGCAACAACAAAGGCAGGGTGAACAGAGTGGGTTGAGTGAGAGGTCGAGTGAAACAAGATGAGATTAGACAGGCAGGTGGAACTGGAGGATGAAGGGTGTGATGGGGGGCATGGTGAGAAACTCAAATGTTAATTTAAGTGAAATGTGAAGCCACTGAAAAAGTTTAAAGAAACGGAGCAGTGTAGCCCCCACATAATTACCTTTGTGTGTGGGGTAGTGATGTGTGTGTGTGTGTGTGTGTGTGCACACACGCACTGAGAACATTTGAGATCTGCTCTCTTAGCACCTTTTGAATATACAATACAGTCTTCCTAACTGTAGTCACCATGCTGTACGTGAGAGCCCCGGAACTTATTCCTTTTATAACTGGAAGTTTGTACCCTTTGATCAACATCTCACTTCCCCCACCTGCTATCCCCTGGCAAAGTGGTTGATTTTTTTTAATACTATTGAGTGATTGAGTAAGAAGATGCAAGCGTCACTGGCCAAGGAGTCATTGGTGACCTTGAAAAAAGGAGTCTCAGTGTGGAGGTTGGGACCCCTGTAGCAGACAGATGTGAGTGAGGAGACACTACACTTTTGGGCAGTTTTGCTATAAAGGGGAGCTGGTGGCTAAAGGGAACCCGAGGAGTCCAGGGAGTATTATTTTTAGGATGAATGAATCTGGAGTGATAAATGAATTCCTGGATGTGAGTGGGATCATGGTGACGTGAGGATGTGGTCTTTGATGGGAGCAGCGATACTTGATCATTAAGACAGAGGATGAAGATGCGGGTAGGTGTATGCCTTAGGTGCTAAGGAAATGGAAGCAAATTTGTCTGCCGAACAAAGCCAAGGGAATACTGCCATTACCCCTACCTTTTCCAATATAGAGAATTGCAGCTACTTTCAGACTAATAGATGCCTACTAAGACTCAGTGCTTACCTTTAGGCTGCCTTTATCAACACAAGACATGAGTGTTGAATAGCTGAAGAGTGACCCTTTACATACCAGAGGTGTTGGCCACATCGATGAGTTCCCAAGCCCCATCACTAAATCATGTACTAAATTACCATAAGGAAGCATCAAAATAGGCAAAGACTATCAATAAAGAAGGGAGATACGCATTAAGATGAGCTTTTATGGTGTGAAAGAGAGCTATGCCATGATATCTTTTCAGTTCTCACTTTATCTATGGCTTTATGTTACCAGTAATTTCCCATCTTAGCAAATAGAATAACAAGTGTACCTGAATTTATTTAAATATCTACATATGTATGGCTAGTAAATTTGGAATTTTGCCCTTTAGAGAGGTAAATTATTTTTATCTTTCTCTAATTTAGGCTTCAGATGACCTTGAACATGAAAACAACAAAAAGGTAACAAAATAATATCATTGTACATTTTGTTTTCATTATAAGACACCGTACATGGGCCTCTAATATTGAGCATTTTGTACCAAGTGTTGTTAGTCTATCTTCCCCCACCCACTGCCTCATGAAATACCAGACTGTTTATAGGTATTATAGGTATAATATTTACATGCTCAATGCATCTACATATGAGTCTTCCAAAGAAAGAATTCATCACAGTGGTGAAATGATTATATCCTGATAAAATCACAAAACAGAGGGAAGGCAAATAAGGTGATTTTCCTAAAAATAAGTGTTTAGTGCAATTAGGCATTTTCATAGTTGGAATTTGAGATTTCATTCCTAGAATAAGAGTACATAATCATCAACACACTGAATTTTAAAATAAGAATGACCTATAGGTCAACCAATTCATATTATAGTAAAATGGGAAGGGGATCTTGGTTCTGACTCTATTGACATTCTGAAAACTTGTCAATTTCACATTGTACACATTCTAGGAGTTTTATCTAACATTATTCGACGTTGATTTTATTGTAAGGAAAGTAAAGTTACATTTTTAGTTTCTTTTATCCTCTTCACGGTTCATGATATCAAAGTGGTCTTTTTTAGTCAATGTATGTGGTTTATTATAGTAGTGAGATGCAAAAATTTACCTTGTCATTTGATTCCCACACTTCAGAGCTTCAGAAAATACTATCTTGTTGTGTATGGGTTCTTATCTTATTTGGAGTAAAACCCTATCTTCTTACTGTCTAAATATTGTTTGGAATAATTCTTGTTAAGTCTGATCTCGGTCTTCCCCCAAGATATTTGTGAAATTCTCTCCTACTAGAATTTCGTGAGGTATTGGGGTCGACAAAGGACAGGTTGACCTGTGATCACTGATATTTATTAGCTAAGTAGCTGTGACCAAGTTATTTTAATCTTTAAGGACTCAGTCGTCTCATGTGGTCAGTGGGGCAGACTCTAATCCTTGCTACACATGATGACTGACAGTAGCGAGGTTGTCATGCAGGGACTCAGGCCAGTACCTAGCTTATGGTACGGTGTTACTTATTATCATTAAACACACAAGAAAGGAATTAGACATGCCTCTGCCCTTATCTGGGGAGTCAGGACATATGAAAAATTTATTTTAAAAAAATCCCAAGTTACATTCTTTGATTATTTATCTCAGACTTTTACTGGTGCAATCAGTTTGATTGATCTAGAATGTTAAGTTATCAGATAAACAAATGACCTGACTATTTTTTTAACCAATGAATTGATTCATGTGAGTCAGCAGTTCATTCCTCAGTATCAATCTCAACTAAATGTTGATCGCTTTTGAAAGCGTTATTTTTGTTGTTGATTTTGTTGCTTTTGTTCTGATTTACTACGAAACAAACTGCAATAAGTTGTTTCTCTTTGCCTCTATGCAAAACAATGTAGTTTTAATAGGTCCTGTATAGTGGGTTCTCACATTAGTTTAAGAATAAGCATTTTTTTAAATACCATAAACCATTTATGTATGTGGCTTGGTTTCCAAAGCAGTGTTAAACAAAGTGTGGTTCCCCTGACCACCCATATCATTAACGTTTGGGAACTAGTTAGAAATGCCAATTATTGGACCTCACCCCAGACTCACTTTATCAGAACTCTGAGAGTGGGTCCCCGGAATCTGTGATTTAACAAGCCTAGATTTATACTAAAATTGAAGGACCACTGTTTTTGACGTTATGCCAGAACTTGTGAAATTATGAATGATAATACCTGCTATACATATTTCATAGCATTGCTCTGAACTTCAGTATAGTTTCCAGAATAAAGTCCTTTGAAAATCTAAAAAATGTCCTCCAAATGTAAGGTAAACTTCATATTTTACTATTATCTCCATTTGCATTATTTGGAGCTACAGTGGACATTAACTTTTAATGTTATCCTTTAGTTAGGATAACTGAAGAAGAAAGAAGTCTTTATCTTTCAATCTGTGTGTGGTGGAAATTATTGCTAGTGGGGCAGTCTGAAGCATAAATCTGAGAGTCCTGCTGAAGTCACTGACGTGCATATTCCCTTTGTTGTGCTCGTAGGGCCTGGTAACTATAGAAGATGAGCAGGCATGGATGGCATCTTATAAATATGTAGGTGCTACCACTAATATCCATCCATATTTGTCCACAATGATCAACTATGCACAGCCCGTAAAGTTTCAAGGTTTCCATGTGGCTGAAGGTAACACCAAAGGTTAAATGTTATTGCCTTTTTTGTCTGCTTTTCTTACATTATGCTGTGAGCTATGATCTGACTTGCTGCCATTTTCTTTTCTGGGCACATGGACTGTTCCATCTCACCTTATTTTCATTGCATAGACCACATAGTGACATGTCCTTGGTATGTGGGGGCCTTGTGTTGTCATTCCCTACCTCGTCCACGAGGTGGCTCTGACAGACTATGGATTTGGTAGCAATCCAAGAGTTTAGCCTCTTACATTAGATATACTTTTATAAGACTGCTTTCTGTCGAAAGCTGGTCTCCAAAAACGTATCAAGTATTTTCAGACTTTTCATAATTATTTCTGGACTGGAGAAGCTATCATCCTCATTGGAAATACATATTTCAGGGGTGGCTGTGAATGGCACTTGGTATACACGTAATTGGTTTAATGACTCCAAATTTAATTCATCACACTTTTCTTAAGTCAGCCATCTCCATCCACAGGATGTTAATGAAATTAGGAGCTACTGATATAGTAAGGAAACATCTGCCTCTAAGTCCTCATGATTCAGGGTGTAATTATATTTATCGCTTGTCTTTCTGGGAGGGTTTGATGGCAGGGTTTCTAAGTGCATCTTTGCTTTCCTTTACAGAACGCAATATTCATTATAACATGTCTTCTTTTAATGAGTCAGTTGGTCTAGGCTACTTGAAGACACATGCGATTGAATTTGTGAAGTATCCTTATGTATTAAGTGGAATAAGGTGGTTGGTGAACTTTGGGTTTGGCAAGAATCTCTAAAATAGAAAAATGGCTAATATATTTTTGTGCTTGTAGAACTAGTAAAATAATGTATGTGAAAGACCACAGCAGCTGGGAAAACCTGCCCAAATGTGGATTGTTTTTATAATCCACATGGTGAACTGTGGTTTTTCTCTTAAGCATCCTTTATACATGTGAAATTTGTTCTCTGTTGTCATATGTGTGGCATTGTTGATCTAGATCTTCATTGTTTTAGCTCTTTGTCACTGCCGGAATACTCTTTTTGCCGTTTTCCTTAATATGTTACACAGTTATAACAAACGGCAAATGAGTCGCATTTACCCCAAGGGAGGCCGAGTCGATTCCAGTAATTACATGCCTCAGATTTTCTGGAACGCTGGCTGCCAGATGGTTTCGCTGAACTATCAAACCCCAGGTAGGAACTGATGTCCAGTGACCTCAAATTCCACAAGAATGCTTTGACAGGACATTGCCAACAGTTGCCATCAGTTGGCTGTGGGCATTTTTTTCATGGAAGCAGACATATGGCAACACAATGTGTTGTTGTATTTATAGAAGGGTGAGAAATTAAAAATGCAAACTAGAGCAATAAAACAATGGTAGAAGATAATAGATTTTGATTTCAATTGAATATCCTTTTGGAAATGCCATGACTAATCTGCTGAACATTGTCCCTTTTTCCAAAATATGTCTAATTTTTCTTTTTTTTTGGATCAAAGTTACCTTCTTGTCCAGAGACAGAATGAAGTGAGAAATATTTGAGCATTTTTGTACAGTAACTATGACTCATTTCTCCTTGGGAAATTACCCTTCCCACTGTTAACATTCAGCAGATCAGCAAAATAGTGGCATCTCACCATAAAAGTGCAGAATATTATAGAGTAGATTCTGCTAAAATGGTGTTTAAGGAGTTCTATACCCTTAGAGGTACTAATGTATAACTTGTTCCTCCAAAGTGTATTCTGAGGCAAGTTTCCAGTATATAATCTTTTTTTTTTTTTCCCTGCAAGGAGAGCAGTCAATTTTTGTGAATGCATAAACAAAATTTGTAAAGTTTTCAAAGTTTGCTTAAGGGCCTAGGATTGCAATTAAAAATAGAAAAATAATAGTCTCTAGTTACTCACCTAAAACAGGTGCGAAATATGCCGCAAAACGTGTTCACTTTCTGTGGTTAATGCCACAGCATGGTCCTTAATACTGGTTAAAAAAACAAACAAACAAAAAAAAACACCTTTCTTGTTCTGTTCTTTGCTCTATGATGGTACCTCCCATGTTTCCCCATTTGGGGGGGGACACTTTCTTTTTCAAGTCCATCCACCATATTTTGTGAATCTCAATCCACATTGAGCCCTACGATCTGTACTGATCGAAAGGTCCTATGACTTTCATCCCTTTGGCATGAATGTGACCTGACTGTGTTTCCCAACCCTTGGTGATGCTGCCTTAGTGATCAGGAGCTGGATTCAGATTTCTGCTCAGCATCCCTATCAGTGCTCACTCTGCTAAACTATGACCAGGTACCAGCACAACCCTGGAGTGTTTCTAACAGAGACAAAGTAAGATTCAAAGGCACTGCTGATTTTACTTACTTAAAAAGGGGTCAACTTTCATTCTTTGTTGTCAGTGACTCTGTTATATGGATTAAATGATCCAAAAGCAGCTTATGATCTAGGTCAGCTTATGTTGTATTCTATAATGTTAGGTTTAATCACAGCACTTTGAGAAGAAAAAAAAATTTATCAGCTGCCCATTTCTTTTGCTGATGAAAAGAAAGAAGATTGTGTTTGCCTGCAAGAGAAAAACTATAAGCCATGCCCTGCCATTAGACCCCACTAGAAAAATTCTCCTGAAGTCACCTTAAGTCAATTTTTACATGATACTTACCTAGTTTATTTTTTATTTTAATCGAGTTTTATATTCACATGACCCTACTGGGTATGTCCAGAGTACCCTTCCTCTGGAGTGGTAAGGCACATCTCCTCTAACTATATATCACCTTGGACATCTGTACTCTCAACACTAATTCAACAGTCATATGACACATATATTGAATCCAAATTTTAAAGCATTGCCAACATGATCTCTATGAACACAGATTTTTTTTGTTTAGTTTAAACACAAGGTCATTTCAACATGGAAGAGAGAGTTGTATGCCTTAAACAGACCCAGAAGTACCTTGTGGTGTTAAAAAGAGACCTTTCAGCCAGGGGTCAGTATCTGATTTCCATTGTTTGAAATCACCCCATCAAGATCTTCTTTGTCCGAGGAGACGAGATGCTAAATTATTTTTGTCTCTTAACAGATTTAGCGATGCAATTGAATCAGGGAAAATTTGAGTATAATGGATCGTGCGGGTAAGTAATGTGATTTAAACTGTAGTCACTGTGTTCCACACTCCATACTACAGCTGTAATGAAACCGTGTCATTTTTAATTAGGAGCTGCTGAATTTAAGCTGGGTTTGAGGGATGGAATAGAAACAAATGAAATCCACAGGTAAATTACATCTGCAACATACATTCTTCACAGGACCCCTGTTTAAGCAGGTTAAAAAAAATTAACGACTAGTTAAGCAGTTTATTATACACACTCTAGAGTTTAGTGCTCTCACTTTATTTTTTTTTTATTTTTATTTTTTTGTTTGTTTTTTGGGTATTTTTTTATTTTTTTTATTTTTATTAGTTTCTGCTTTATAACAAAGTGAATCAGTCATACATATACATCTGTTCCCACATCCCTTCCCTCATGCATCTCCCTCCCTCCCACCCTCCCCATCCCACCCCTCCAGGCGGTCACAAAGCACCGAGCTGATCTCCCTGTGCTCTGCGGCTGGTAAGCTGTGACAAAGCGAAAGAGAGGCATGGACATATATACACTACCAAACATAAGGTAGATAGATCGTGGGAAGCAGCGGCAGAGTGCTCTCACTTTAAATTCAATAGCGGAGGTTTTTATAGCTAGGACAGATAATGAATCTGCTCATTTGGACATCAGTGGTAGACAAAGACATTAAATATGTGTATTTTACGTACGACCTATAGAGGAATGAAGTTGATTTAATATATAATGAAGTCCTAGGTGTCAAGTGGAATTTATTTCAGCTAGGAAGAAGGCTTTGTCCTCTCTTGATGGACATGTTTTGCATGTCTTGTAAATAACGGTTACCAAAAAATGACACTATAAATGTTGTTCCAGTTACTTAAATAGAGCTCCCTAAAATCTGAAAACCAAGTAGTGAAATAGGAAATGTTCATTTCATTGAAACACTGAAAGGTTAAATGAAAATATGAAGTTAACATTCTATACATATGAAAAAAAACTGTGTGGCCATTTTTTTTTTCTCCATGCAAATGTCCCCAAGCAGCACTGCAGGTAAATAATCACAAACCACTGCCCAGAGACCTCTAGACTAATCCAATAGAGTACCGTCTCATCCCACCATGCTACTGTCAAGATGTCCGTGACCACCCTGGTTGGATATTTAATTTCCATCACTAAAAACAGTCAAGATAAAATTTTCAGCAAGTATGGGTTCAAAATGCCCACTCCCACCTCCTCCTGCCCGCCAGTTCACCTACACCCACGGGTGACAACCCTGTTACCCAAATCAGGATATAGCAGCTTACAGGATATTTGCCTCTACTGTGTATTTTGAAAGAAATAAAAACTGTACACTTTAAACTAATACAGTGTTATATTTCAATTATATCTCAATAAAACAGGGAGGCAAAGAAAATTACGGGTCAGAAGAAAAGAGCTAAATACACATTTCAGAGTTTTGTTTTTTTTTTTTTTTTAAGCTACTTTGTTATTTAGCGCAGAGCATTCAGAACCAGGAGATTGTGTAGGTAAATTGATGGGTGGACCCCCAGTGGAGGCTTAGGCAATGAGACCCCAGGGGCAGCTGTGGTGCAGGGGGTAAAAGCCCTCGGCTCCAGCCTGACCCGGGTTTGAGTCCTGGGTGTGCCACATGCTGTTGTTGCCCTCGGCAAGTGTGTTAGACCCTAAACCTCAATTTCCGGCTGATAAAATGAAGCCGGTAACACCTGCCACCCTGGGTTTGCTGTGACAGCTCAGTGGGTTTGAACTGAGTCTATTTGAAGTATTTCATGAACTGCAGATTTCTGTGAAAAAGTGAGGTTGCAAAAAAGCTTAAGCCCGTATGACCAATCACAGGCAGGAATCACACAAGATTAAATGAGCCGTCTGCTCACAACAGACTTGTAAGGAGCCCAAGAGACAGCCCTCATGGTTCACAGCTGGTTGTGCTCACTCCCTGAACCTTCCTGTGGCTCACGGATGCCAAAGGAGCTTTTCCTTTCACCTCAGCCGTCTGATGGCTTGTCCTGCCCTGACACGGGGAGGGGAGTTGTTTCCACGTAAAAAGGGTCTCAGTGTTACTGAGCCAAACTTGGGTCTGCTCGCACACACGCAGTAACGTCCGTCTACTGACACCACGTTGTGGTGAAAGAAAGTGCAGCGTTTACTGTAAGACCCTATACAGGGAGAACGGGTGGCTAGTGCTCTAAAACCCCTGAACTCCCTGAAGGGTTTCAGCAAAGCATTTTTAAAGGCCAGATGATGGGCGGGGGGAGGGTGTCACAGGGCACACACGATTGGGCTTGTGCACAGTTCTCTGATTGGTTGACGGTGAAGTAACAAGGCAGTGTCACAGGGGTTCACATTATCAATCCTTAGGCTCCAGGAGGTCTGGGGCCACGTGCAAGTAATTAATTTCTTCCCTTTGGTGGTGGTTTTAGCATCTGAAAAACTCAGGAAATATGCATCAGACACTGTTATCTAGGTACTTCAGAGAGGAGCTAAGGCAGAGGATGTAGCAGAGAAGTCTGTCCCAGGAAGGCCCCACAGGGTCCTGCTCTGTTACACCAACAGGAGGTCTACGCCTGCACTATGTTTCTTTCCAGGAGTTTCCGATTTGCCATAGTTCACATGCTCAATGTCTCACCTTCCACACCATTGAGTATTTTAAAATATGTTCATGAGCAAGGACAGTGCTACCTTAGCCTGAATTCTGTGCTCATGTGTTTGAGGTGATGTGACCAAAAGGTCAAGTCCCATCAGGGGGACTAAAAGCTCTGACTGTTCCTTGGGGGAAGCCTGACTACAAGAGACGTTAACAGTGTTGTTCAGTCTCGTGTCCCCCTGCCTATTCCCTTTTCCCCACACCCAGCCTGGAGGAAGAGGTTGTCGCCAACAGGGCAGAGAGAGACAATCTTTCTCACGAGTGTGCTGTGCCCCTGAGGAGTCATAGCTGGTGAAGATGGGCCAGCCACTGAGCAAGGGCATCTGAGGCACCCAGTGGCTTTCACTGCACTACGCTTGTCATTCTCCTGCCCACCTGCAGGGACTTTTAAAAAATGCTTGTGGATTGAGTTACTGGTAGCAAGGTGGATGGACCTAGAGTCTGTCATACAGAGTGAAGTAAGTCATAAAGAGAAAAACAAGTACCGTATGCTAACACCTATATATGGAATCTAAAAAAAAAAAAAAAAAATGGTCATGAAGAACCTAGGGGCAAGATGGGAAGAACGCAGACGTAGAGAAGGGACTTGAGGACACGGGGAGGGGGAAGGGTAAGCTGGGACAAAGTGAGAGAGTGGCATGGACATATATACACTACCAAATGTAAAATAGATAGCTAGCGGGAAGCAGCCACATAGCACAGGGAAATCAGATTGGTGCTTTGTGACCACCTAGAGGGGTGGGATCGGGAGGGTAGGAGGGACATGCAAGAGGGAAGAGATATGGGGATATATGTATATGTATAGTTGATCCACTTTGTTAAACAGCAGAAACTAACATACCATTGTAAAGCAATTATACTCCAATAAAGATGTTAAAAAAATAAAAATAAATAATAAATTAAAAAATCCTTGTGGGCTGTGTCTGAGGGCTGTGTTTCTGTACAGAGACTTTCTGTGCCTTTTAGGCCTGCAGTGGCACAAACCCCACCCCCATAAAGCCAGGGCTTCAGCTCCTGCTTCCCCATCGATGCCCAGGGCCCCTGGACCTACACAGCCTCCAGGTCTGTGAGTGACAGTCTCTGCCTCCTTAGGCCCGAAATTGACACTCGTTCAAGACAAGCTGGCTAAGTGTACCCCCAAGCCAGGGATCCTGTCAGACTTCTGTAGCCAAATCCAGCCTCTGTATCCTGACACCAAATTAAATCTCGAGACGGAGTTTTGGGTGAAGTAGAAAAGAGTAGCTTTATTGCTTTGCCAGGCAAAGGGGGCCACATTGGGCTAATGCCCTCAAAATTGTGTGTCCTAACCCAGAGGGGGTAGTGAGGAGTTTTATAGAAATGGTTCAAAGAGGGTGTGATCAGCTCGTGGATATTCTTCTGATTGGTTGGTGGTGAGGTAATTGGGAGTCAGCATCATCAACCTCTTGGTTCCAACCGGTCTGGGGTCTGGTACTTGTGGGCAGCATACAGTTAACGTCTCCCAACTAGTGGGGGTTCAGTAACTGCAAACCAGCTCAAAGATATTGTTTTGTGTATCCCTTGCGAGAGGACCAGGACCTTGCCCCAAGGCTGCACTATTGTTTCTTGACTGTTCTTCCTTGGTCTCTGCATTTCCTCCCTTCCCTGATTAGCAACTGTTTGAACCTGCTCATTGGAACTCAGGGAAGGTGGTGGTGGCTGAATGAAGCCTATTTCCTACAAACAAAAAATGGGGGGATACAGACAGGCTTTTGTGTCCAGGAGCCCCAGAGGGTCCTGCTCGGTATCACTTCTACACAGTCTATTTTATTTTTTAAATATATAAATGAACTGCCAACTTTGGAGAATCAGACTTGGATTTCTTGCCATTTCCTTCTGACATTTTTTATTTTGGATCATGCTTTCACAGATTAGTTTTCTTCTAAGCAGGTCTGAGAGCAGCAGGGAATGTGGAAGAATGTTTTCGGTACTGAAACATCATCAATATGACATTTCTCTGTTTTTGCTGAGAAGGGGCTCCTGACCCTTCAGAAATGACTGAGAGGCACCACAGGAAGTCCTGAATCTCTACAGCCACTGCCCTAGGAGATTCTGGACTGGACGTAGGACTACAGTCCTTTATGGACCCCGAGTCCCACCTTTCGCAGAAGGCAGATTCCTTCATTTCACACAACTGGAATCCAAATGCTGCCTCCATGTGAAAGCTAGAGCCATGATCCATGACCTCGCCTCACAGCTGATGTCTGATGCTTGGCCAGGCAAAGCTAGTAGGCTTCCCTTGGAGAAGTGTGTGTAGAATTGTATTCACTCATTTACTTCCCATCCTAAGTCTTGAGTTTTTGCTGTGTCATCATATTTTCCAAGGGTTAAGAGTTGCCACAAAAAAAAGGTCCAAATCAAAGCTCTATTAACATAGAAAACAATATCTTCTATGCAGAGACCTGGTATTGATATATTAATATTATGAGTTGCATTCTATTGGAGACAGGTGAATGTTCAATGTCATCTTTAATATTTGAACTATTCTATAAACTCTCTATATCCTTTATTTAAAAGTCAGTGTTGTCCTCGGGTTTTTTATTGATTATTTTATCCAAGTGGAATGTGAGCTTGTTTTTTAACACTTTTTTATTCAGACTTTGAAGATAGCAAAGAATGGCAACTTTGTCAAAACCAAAAAACATGACTTTAAACTTTCCTTTAAGGAAAAATATTATGCCTTGGGATTCCTTTTTTGGTTGTATTTTAAAAGATAGTAATAAATTTGACATCATCTAGAGTTGAAACTAGTGAAAGTTATACTCCTAAGGAATATGAAAGATTTGATCCCAAATTGTGATTCTTTTACTTCTAAAAGCAAACCTAGAGTTTTGAAGAAAGTGCTTTTATTTTCCTTTATATACTGATCGCATTGGTGTGGAATTTTCTTATCTATGGTTATAGCCATTCCTAACAAAAAAATATTTCTTTTAGAGAGATGAAGTTCTTTAACAGAAGTTTCAGGAAAGTTATGGAATCTAGCCAAGGTGTGATTCTGTGACCATACCCAGTGGGGATAAAGGGCAGACAGTGCTGGAGATCAATTTTAAAACATTTTAGTCATACTAAAAAGAAAACTCATACCCTTTAGCTGTCACCTTCCAACATCCCCTGCCCCCATCCCATCATTAAGCAACTACTAATCTACACACTGTCACTATATTTTTGCCTGTTCTGCACATTTCATGTAAATGGCTTCATATAATATGTGACCTTTTTATGACTGTCTTGTTTCACTTAGCAAAATGGTTTCAAGGTTCACCTATGTTGTAGTGTGTATCAGTACTTTATTTCTTTTTATTGCTGAATAATTTTCCATTATATGGATATACCTCATATTGTATATCCATTCATCTTTTGATGGACACTTGGATGGTTTCTATCTTTTGGTTATTACAAATAATGCCACTATGAACATTCATGTACAAGTTTCTGTATGGACAGATGTTTTCACTTCTCTTGGGGGTGTATACCTAAGAGTAGAATCGCTGGGTCATATGGTAACTCTATGTTTAACTATTTGAGAAACTACAGACTGTTTTCCAAAGTGGCTGCATCATTTTACATTCCCACCAGCAATGTCGTATGAAGGCTCCAATTTCTCCATCTCCTCGTCCGTAGTTACTATTATCTGACTTTTTAAAATTGTAGCCAACCTAGTGTGTGTGCAGTGGTATCTTATTATGGTACTGGTTTGCGTTTCTCTGATGATTCATGATATTAAGCATCTTTTCAAGTGCTTGCCAGCCATTTGTATATTTTATTTGTAGAACTGTCTATTCAAATCATTTGCCCATTTTTTAACTGGGTTATTTGTTCTTCATATATTTTAGATACAAGCCTCTTATCAGGTAAATGATTTGCAAATATTTTCCTCATTCTATGACTAGTCTTTTCACTTTCTTGAGAGTGTTCTTTGAAGTGTAAAAGTTTTTATGATGAAGTGAAGTTTATGTATTGGTATTTTTGCTCGTTGCTTGTGCTTTTGGTGTTATGTCTAAGAATCCATTGTCAAATTCCAAGTCACAAAGATTTATCCCTAAGTCTTCTTCTAAGAGTTTTATAGTTATAGCTTTTACTTTTAGGTCTTTGATCCATTTTGAGTTAATTTTTGTTTATGATGTGAAAGAAGGGACTAATTTTATTCTTTTGCATGTGGCTATCCAGTTGTCCTAGCACCATTTGTTTAAAGACTGTTCTTTCCCTCACTGACTAGTCTTGGCATCCTTGTCAAAAATCAGTTGAGCATAGATATGAATTTATTTTTGGACTCCCAATTCTATCTCATTGATTTATATATCTATCTTTTTGCCAGTACCAAGATGCTTAGGTTATTGTTGATTTGTAGAAAGTTTTGAAATTGAGAAGTATGAGACCTCCTACTTTGTTCTTCTTTATCAAGAATGTTTGGGAAATTCTTGGTCCTTGAGTTTACAATAGAATTTTAGGATCAACTTGTCAATTTCTATAAAGAAGCCAGCTGGGATTCTGGCGGGGATTGTATTGAATCTGCATATCAATTTGGAGACTAGCACCATCTTAACAATATTAAGCCTTCGGATCCATGAACACAAGATATCTTTCCATTTACTTAGTTCTTCTAAATTTTTCTTCAACAATTTTTTGTGGTTTTCCAAGTATATGTACTTATTTTGTTAAATGTATTCCTAAGTATTTTATTCTTTTAGGTTCTGTTATAAATGGAATTGTTTACTTAATTTCATTTTTGGATTGTTCATTGCTTGGTGCATAAAAATAAAATTGATTTTTATATATTGATTTTGTACCCTGTAAGCTTGCTGAACTCGTTTATTAGTTCAAATAGCTTTTTAGTGGATTCTTATGGATTTTCTATATATAAGATCATATCATCTGAGAAAAGAAATAGTATTAAATATTCTTTCCAGTCTGGATGCCTTTCTATTTCATTTTCTTACCTAGTTATCCTGGCTAGAATTGGAGAAATAATAACATCTTTATCTTCACCTACCTCTAACTGAAACTTTACATTCCCTTCGGTTATGAAAATAGACAACAATCCACACTAATGTTAGTGGTACCTCTGACTCTGACACCAATATAAATCACAGATATTTCATTACTTTTGTTAGAGATCTCTCAAAATATTCTTATGATTATCGGCACTTTGAAACTATGTAGTTATCAAACTTCTCATTATATCCCATAATTTAATACATTAATTAAAACAATAAATAATATCACATATTTCCCATATTTTGACAACTATAGCTCATTTAGTTGGTTTTTCATTATATTTTGTGCATGTAAGAGCATAAACAAGTTCCAGAGAAGATGGTAGTGTCAGGAAATCATAGATGTCCCAGAGCCTGGAATCTAGAGGACATTTGCTCTTCCCTGCTCCTCATTAAGATTATCCAGAGGGCAGGGATATTCTCTTCAGTCCTGGAGATCCTCTACCTAAAAGCCTAGCTCCTAAGTTAGAAATGGGGATAAATATGTATTCAGTATCTTGAATAGTGGTTTTCTTAGTCTTTATAAAATTAACTAACAAAATAAAATCCTTCTGCACTTTTGTCCCATCAGGTACCTTCTCAAACCAGATTTCATGAGACGGCCCGATCGAACATTTGATCCCTTCTCTGAAACGCCTGTTGATGGGGTTATTGCAGCCACTTGCTCAGTGCAGGTAAGGTGCTTGTTTTTCACAGAATCGTATAAATGTATATGCAGGTGGTCTTGGAAAAGTCTTAAGAAATTACAACTAAAATATTTAATGTTGGGACTTCCCTGGTGGTCCAGTGGTTAAGACTCCATGCTCCCAATGCCTGGAACTAGATCCCACATGCTGCAACTAAGAACCCACGTGCCCACTAAGACCTGGCGCAGCCAAATTAAAAAAAATAATAATAATGTCAATTTGCAAGATCCATGTGTGGCTCTCAACTTTGATTTTAAATTCTTTCTTTTTTTCTTGAGAAACATGTTTTTCTACTAGTGACATTATTAGCTGCTTTTAATGAAAAACACCAGATCAAAACGTATCTAGTAGAGGCTGTGGAGCAACGGGAACTCTTGGCCATTGATGGTGGGAATGCAAAATAATAAAACCACTTTGGAAAACAGTTTGGCAGTTTCTTACAAAACTCAACATACTCTTACTATATGATCCAGCAAGTTGTATTCCTTGTTATTTACCCAAATGAATTGAAAACTTATGTCCACAAAGAAACTTAACAGGGATGTTTTTAGCAGCTTTATTCATAATTGACAGAATTTTGAAAGTAACCAAGGTGCCATTTAGTAGGTGAATGGATAAATAATCAGTGGCACATCCAGACAGTGGAATATTATTTAGTTCTAAAAAGAAATGAGCTATTGAGTCATGAAAAGATATGGATTAAATTTAAATGTACATTACTAAGTGAAAGAAGCCAGTCTGAAAAAAAAATAATCCCTGCACACACTGTATGATTCCAACTATATAACATTCTGGATAAAGGCAAAACTATGGAGATGGTAAAAAAGATCAGGAGTTGGGGGGAGGGATTAGCAGGCAGAGCACAAGGCATTTTAGGGCAGTGAAACTATTCTGTATGATACTACAATGGTAGATACGTGTCATTATACATTTTTCCAAATCCATAGAATGTACAACACCAACAGTAAACCCTAAATGTAAACTATGGACTTTGGGTGATAATGAAGTGTCAATGTAGATTCACTGATTGTAACGAGTATACTACTGTGGTGCGAGATACACATAGTGGGGGAAGTGGTGGGTACAGGGACAGGTGTATATGAGGACTCTGTACTGTCTTCTCAACTTTGCTATAAAGCATAAACGGCTATCAAAATAAAGCTTATTAATGAAAAGATACCTACCATATGATTCCACTTATACTAAATTCTAGAAAACGCAAACTAATGTATAGTAACAGAAAGTAAATCAGTTGTTTCCTCTAGACAGAGATGGAAGAAGGGATGGATTACAAAAGGGCACAAAGAACTTTGGGAGTTGTTGGAAATATTTATCGTCTTAATTGTGGTGATAGTTTTACAGATGTGCTCATGTGTAAAAACTGATCTCATTGTACACTTTAAACATGTACAGTTTATTTTATGTCAGTTATACCTCGAAAAACTGTTTCACAATTATTAGCTATTAGATAATGTGAAAAAACCTAATAAGTGGCTGTAGTCATTTGGAAAATAAATGAAAAATAGTCTCTCCATAGCTTTAAAATAGATAAAATTTAATACTGGTCTTTACAAAAAATAACACTGTCCTGTATGAAGATTGTCAACATCAGTTTAGCATTGCTTTTCTTTCTGTGTGTCTCAAGACTTTTGAAAGAATTCAGTAAAAGTGTGGCGTGACAGAGTTTCAGAGCTATGAAGTGACCTTAGGGCATATTTGAATCCATTGCTTCATTTCATAGGTATGGGCACTTAGGTGAAGATGCTGTGGACAGTATTTTTTTGTAATAGATGATTCATGTATAGTTCCCTCTTTCTTTTTCTAGGCAGTTCTCGGAGGCAGAACCTCTGCCTAGAATAGTTTTTTGCATGTAGTTCTTGCTCAACCATGTTTTAGTTTAATAAGGAATGAATACATTATTTCCATAGATAATTAAAATTTCTAAAGGTGAACGGAGAATCTCTTCCTTCCAGATTATTCTTTGCTACTGATGATTACACTGACTTTACTTCTCTCTCATCCTATTTCTATAGGTCATATCAGGTCAGTTCTTATCAGATAAAAAAATTGGCACATATGTAGAAGTGGATATGTATGGGTTGCCCACCGACACTATCCGGAAGGAATTCCGAACACGCATGGTGATGAACAATGGACTCAATCCAGTTTACAATGAAGAATCATTTGTATTTCGAAAGGTAGGGTATTTTCAATGTGTCAGACTCACTCTGTTAAGTTGGGAACCACATTTTAATGTAGAGACACTACATGATATAGGGACAGTTATTCAACCCTAAATGTATTCTTCTAATGCATGAGTTCTGCAGCCATCATATGATTATTGTTTCAGTTTGTCCCTGTCCCCCTCTTGGCTCTCCTTCCTCCTTGGTGGAGCCCACCTGCCACATGGCAGTGCCCAAGCCCCAGGTTAGCAGTCTACTCAGAGGGAGCCCTACAGGTGGACAGCATCACATGTGGGAGAGCTCTTCCTTGCCCTTGTGGCAGCTGGTGACTTGCACTGTTCCTTTAGCCAAGAGTATGGGTAGGATGTTGCACCTAGACTGAGATCAATAAATGTCCTTAAATGGGTCAGTTGGTATTGTCCTGTGCCTCCAGAAAGTGTGGTCCCCATTGCTACCCACAGGTCCTGTGGGTCATGTGCTGTTTTTGTCTTTTTGTTTTTTATCTCCTTATTATACCTTGATCCTAAGACCAATCAGTCATTCTCTGTAATGATGCAGTTTTTAATCTTATAACCATTTTTTAAATTTGTTTTATTTATTTATTTTTGGCTGCATTGGGTCTTCGTTGTTATGTGCAGGCTTTCTCTATTTGCGGCGAGTGGGGGCTACTCTTTGTTACGGTGTGCAGGCTTCTCACTGTGGTGGCTTCTCTTGTTGTGGAGCACGGGCTCTAGGCACACGGGCTTCAGTAGTTGTGGCTCACAGGCTCTAGAACACAGGCTCGGTAGTTGTGGCACACGGGCTTAGTTGTTCTGCGGCATGTGGGATCTTCCTGGACCGGGTCTCGAACCCGTGTCCCCTGCATTGGCAGGTGGATTATTAACCACTGAACCACTGGGGAGGCCTTTAATCTTGTAACCATTTTTTTTCCAGTTGTTTCTCTTTCATCAATGGAAAATGTATTGAAAAATCCATGCATTGGCAGTACTATCTCAAAAATGCCTGTTTCTTTCTCACTTGTTCTGTTATCCAACCAAAATGCTTTCTTGATTCTTCTTCAGGCACAGGTTTTCCAAGTGTTGCATGACATACGTATGTCATGCAACACAGATAATCAGCTTTTTATCTTAACAAAAATAGGGATTAACCACCTCAGAATTGGCTAACCTGTTTACAGAAAGCATATTACAGAAGATCAATATAGTTCAATAAATCAAGCCATTTTGACATGTAGGCACTCCCTGTTATGTGAATACCATTATCCATGCAACACCCTCCCCCCATTTTCACCTTCTCTTCTATAATCAGAGTGTAGTGTGAATTGCATACACAGCTGTGATGTGTCATTTTTTTATTCCCATGTTTTTCAATTTGTTATAGATGGATCTGTTGTCAGTATGGTCAGTGTTTTGGAGCATAATGAATAATCCCTGCGCACATTTCTAGAAATTCAGAAAGTTGGCTTCAGGCATTGTTTTTGATGCATAGGGAAATATCAAACTTGGTTTTTCATGCAGTATTACTAGCCCCAGAAACAAGATGCCAATTTTGCGTCCTTCCCTGTTCTTCAGAAGTTACAATACATTGCCTTTCATTGATACCAAGTGCTTTAACTTTATTTTCCTTCTTGCTGGTATTGTTTTTGTTCATTGCACTAATCTCACAAGGTAAGCCCCCCATCACCACGTGAGGAACAACATAGTGACTGAAGGTTGGATGCATTTAATCTTGGTTTCTCCTGTTCATCTTCATGAAGTTGGAATTAAATTATAACCTCTAGTCATAAATAAGCAGCCAGTTCATTGTCTAGCTTTAGTCATAGTGCTCAAATCAGGCGAGATATCTTAGCGGCTCATAGCCAATAAATAGACATTCTTGATTAAAAAACATAGGATTTTTTTTGTCATGTTGCTCTTTAATATCTGAATAGGGCTTCTGCTATCTGAGCTCAGATGTTATGGCCATGTATTAGGTTTGGGGATGGCAAGAGTAGATGTCTTGTGTATATGTTAATGTTGTTTTTGTTCTGTTGGTGGTGGGTTTTTTTGTTTTGTTTTGTTTGTTGTGCTGCACAGCTTGCGGGATCTTAGTTCCCTGACCAGGGATCGAACCTGAGCCCTTGGCAGTGAGAGCACAGAGTGCAAACCACTGGGCTGCCAGGGAATTCCCTATGTTAATGCTTCTAGCTGCCCCATCTTACTCTATTTAATATCCCAAAATGTTTTAAAAACTGAGGTGTGCAAGGAAAAGGGGAAATCTAAATTTATATATAGATTGTCTTTTGTACATGAGGTGTTTCTTCAAAGATACTTTCCATATTCTTAAAAACAGAGTTTGATGTCATAAGCAGCCCAGGTAGTAGACAGATCACAGGATTAGAAATCAGGAGCCCCAGTATCCAGGCCCAGCTGTCACTGACCATCTCTGACATAAAGGAAAGTCACTTTATTTCTCAGGGTCTCCTTTTGCTTATCCATTACATGGGTGGGATGGGGAAAGATGCCAAGGGTTGGAGTAGTCATCTTTCACATCCATTCATTCCATCTAAAATTTTCAGGAAATGATTTCCAGGAAATGAATTCCAACCTGTTCCAATTGCCTTTCTCAATGGCTTGGGCATTGTAGCTTATACAGTATGCTTTAAGAATGCAAATTGACCATTGGCTTATATTCACCATAAAGAAGCCTTTCAGAACAGTATGAATATACTCCAGGTTCCTAGAGTTGTAATTCTTGGGAGCTGCGTTCCAAAAAGCAACGAAAAGTACCATTTCTTGTTTGCAGGTGATCCTCCCTGACCTGGCAGTCTTGAGAATTGCAGTGTATGATGACAACAACAAGCTGATTGGCCAGAGGATTCTGCCACTGGATGGCCTCCAAGCAGGCTATCGACACATTTCTCTTCGAAATGAGGGAAATAAACCTTTATCACTGCCAACAATTTTCTGCAATATTGTTCTTAAAACATATGTGCCTGATGGATTTGGAGGTTAGTTAAACTTTTAGAATTTATTTATTTATTTTTTTGTGTGTATATATTTCCCCCTAAATTGCATGATTATAAGCTATTTCAACAATTGTTAAAAAAAAGTATTTTGCTGACAATGCTGCCAACCCCTATAGTATTGAAGAAATCGGGGATAATTAGTAACCTCAGGTCTCCTAGTAAGAAATGAAAGGGCAAGTCTAGATTATCTTTAAGGTCCTTTCCTATTTTAAAATACTGTAATTTTATGTTGTTTTTCAACTTTCACAAATACATTTGTGAAAAATATATTTACACCATCACTTAAAGTGAGGAAAGACATGAATGATGTAAAACCTTAGATATCTTGTCAATTGGTTTCACTAAAAAGATTAAAATTGAACTCAACTATCAACATGCCTGGATTTTTTTTTCCCCAAATCACAGGAGAGTTCATCCTCACACAAAATCCAGTCATCAGTCCATAAAAGACCACCTTTGGTTATACTAAGGAAATTAATGGGAAGAATCAAAAGTTGGACCAAGTCATAGGATTTTGCTTAAATCCAAACATATTAATTTTTTATAACTCCCAACTGTGCCAAGAACATTAAAAGAAAACAAAGATCCTCTATATTTTCAGAGTCTGTTGAACCAGGAAACAGTACACAAAGTACATCAAATTAACAAGGGTTCAAGTCCTGACTCTCCACTGCTAGCTGAGTGACCATGAGACTGTGACATCACCTTTCAAACCCCTCATTTCCTGGCCTGTAGAGTAAAGGTACCACTACTGTCTCCCTCATAACATCCTTATGAAGTGTGTGCTCATCATTACAGTATATAACATAACAAGGCATATATGCACACACATGTATCTGGCTCTAGATGAAGATCTAGTTTCTGTGCTATACTGGAACACATCACAGTCTTGTTTGGGGAACTTTAGGTTATTTTGTTGTGTGTTTATAACAACGCAGACTTCTCTGGAGGGCAGATTTTCTGCAACTAATGCTCAACGTTAACAACTTGAGTGCAGGTTCAAAAAGTAAAGTCAGCCACGAGGATTTTTCAGTTGAGAAATCAAGAGTAAAGATTCCTTCCCCCTTCCCTTTGTTTTTCGTGGAAAAGGAAGTCTATTAGAAACTGCAACACAGAGTAACAGATATGAGCACATGGAAGAGTCTGGGACTGGGTGATGTGGGGCTGGGTAAACGGGTCAGAAAAGAGCCAGGAAGATCTGCGTGGGTGTTGAGAAGCATGTGATGGCCATGGGACATCAGCAGATGGATTAAATCAGGTTCCACATACTTGCACTTAGGAAGCAGGCAGTGCATAATACCTAATACATTTTAAAAATAGTTGTATAAACAAATATGTTGGAAGACTTAAAGGTTTTGCCTTTACATGTGTTCCTTTTCAAATGAAACTCTAATTTATTCCAGGGAAATGGGCTGTTTAAATAGAAAAGGATCTTCATGACTTTTTTTCTTTTTTCCCTTAGATTCCATATATATGTGTTAGCATATGGTATTTGTGTTTCTCTTTCTGACTTACTTCATTCTGTATGACAGACTCTAGATCCATCCACCTCACTACAAATACTCAATTTTGTTTCTTCTTATGGCTGAGTAATATTCCATTGTATATATGTGACATATCTTCTTTATCCATTCATCTGCTGATGGACACTTAGGTTGCTTCCATGTCCTGGTTATTGAAAATAGAGCTGCAATGAACATTTTGGTGCATGACTCTTTTTGAATTATGATTTTCTCAGGGTATGTGCCCAGTAGTGGGATTGTTGTGTCGTATGGTAGTTCTATTTTTAGTTTTTTAAGGAACCTCCATACTGTTATCCATAGTGGCTGTATCAGTTTACATTCCCACCAACAATGCAAGAGTGTTCCCTTTTCTCCACACCCTTTCCAGCATTTATTGTTTGTAGATTTTTTGATGATGGCCATTCTGACTGGTGTGAGATGATATATCATTGTAGTTTTGATTTGCATTTCTCTAATGATTAATGATGTTGAGAATTCTTTCATGTGTTTGTTGGCAATCTGTATATCTTCTTTGGAGAAATGTCTATTTAGGTCTTATGCCCATTTTTGGATAGGGTTATTTGTTTTTTTGTTATTAAGCTGCATGAGCTGCTTGTACATCTTGGAGATTAATCCTTTGTCAGTTGGTTCATTGACAAATATTTCTCCCATTCTGAGGGTTGTCTTTTGGTCTTGTTTATGGTTGCCTTTGCTGTGCAAAAGCTTTTAAGTTTCATTAGGTCCCATTTGTTTATTTTTGTTTTTATTTCCATTTCTCTAGGAGGTGGGTATAAAAGGATCTTGCTGTGATTTATGTCATAGAGTGTTATGAAGAGCCTAGGGGTAAGACAGGAATAAAGACACAGACCTACTAGAGAATGGACTTGAGGATATGGGGAGGGGGAAGGGTAAGCTGTGACAAAGTGAGAGAGTGGCATGGACATATATACACTACCAAACGTAAAATAGACAGCTCGTGGGAAGCGACCGCATAGCACAGGGAGATCAGCTTGGTGGTTTGTGACCACCTAGAGGGGTGGGATAGGGAGGATGGGAGGGAGGGAGATGTAAGAGGGAAGAGATATGGGAACATATGTATATGTATAACTGATTCACTTTGTTATTAAGCAGAAACTAACACACCATTATAAAGCAATTATACTCCAATAAAGATGTTAAAAAAAAAAGAGAGCAATGAATAGAAAAGGAAATGGTATAGTTTGTTGAGCTCCTACTTTGTGCCAAGCACATTACATAGAGTCCAGAAATGTGAAACTGTTCAGAATGGATGTGAATATATGTAGATGTATGCTGAAGAAATATCTGTATTTATCATGTGACTTATTACTAGTGTCAATATTTATGTAAGTATTGATTCAAATCTTCAAAAATCATCTTGCAAGTGTTCTTTCCTAACAATGTCATTGGAGTATTTCTATCAGAAGCATCAGAAATTTCTGTACTATGTTATCCTTGATGGGATTAGGCAGTTGTCATCTTAACCTCAGATGTGACATTCAAAGGCTGTTTATTCAGAATTATCAGTCATTTCTTTTATATGTGAAGAAACCGAGGGCAGGCATTATGAGGGTTTATTTAAGAGACTTACCTGAAAGTAACAAAATAAGAATATGAGAACTTTTTCCACATTTCTGATCTTCTTTACAGCCTCTTGATTTCCAAAATGTGTTTGTATTTCATCTGCTTAACTAACCACCCACATTCAGATCTGAACATTTATGTACTGAGCCAGCACATGAGGAAGTCTACAGAGTCCCTGTTGCCTAGAACATTGATATTTGTTGATTCTATAGGAAAACGTTCAAAATGAAATTCTACACCACTGCACTCCAACATTTTCTGGGGAAAAAAGAAGAAAGTGGTCAATATACATCATCAGATCTTTATGTGGCTAAAGAGAGATAATATGAATTCATTCATCCATTCCACAAATGTGTTTAGCGGGTTTTATTCTGTAAAAGGCAAAGTAGGTACAATATGTATCAGAAAGAGATTCTGACAACATAAAAAAATTTTAAAGGGTCATTCATAAATCCACTGCCCAGAGAGAACTGTGTTACCATATTGGTCCCTTTACTTCCAATCTCATTTCTTCTCTTTATTTTATTTTTAATAAAATTGGATCTTACTATGCACACTCAGTTGGATTCATATTTCAGAGACTTAATTTTTTTTTCACATAATGGAGAGTATTTTCTCGATGTCATGAATTATTCTTATTGGCTAGATGAGATTCCATTTTATGTATGCTGTAATTTATCATGTTATTGATACATTAAACTCATTTCTATTTTTCTTTCTTATAAACAATATTGCATCTAAGAACCCTAAATGTAAAGCTTTGGAAATATTCATGGTTGTTTCCTGAAGATGAATTCTTTGAAATGGATTTGTTGCATCAAAGTGTGTAGACATATTTAAAGCTTTAGATACAAGTTGACAAATAACCCATCAGCAGTGTGTGAGCTATAACTTTTGTTAGCATTTACTAGTTTAAAAAGTAAAAACGGCATACCATTCATGTATTCATTTAAGTTATTTTTTCACAAAATAATAGATATTTTCAACAATTATTTAGTACCTACTCTATGAATAGCCTGAGTAAGAGATATAAAGTTGAAAAAGTCATGTACACTTAACCTCAAGAATTTTCCAACCTTGTACTCATATCCATTTTCGTAAGCAGGCATATATGTATATGTAGATAAGTGTAACCTGTTCTATAAATACCCCAAGAGCAGTAGCCAGATGGTATTTGGAGCATTGAACCAAGGAGTGATTAATCAGAGTAGAGAGGTCTCAGTAGCTGTCTGGGTCTTGAAAGATGAATAATACATCACAGCAGAGAGGTAGACTGGATTTCTCTCCAGATAGGGAAGCAGCCCAGGCCAAGGCCTTGATAAGGAAAGTGCTGGACTTACTGATTCATTCTGATGAAGCTGAAATACAGTGTGTTTGGCATTAACACTGAAAAGATCTGGTTCCTGTTTGAGGATGTGTCCTCAAAACCTAGTGTTAGTCAGCAAGAACAGTGTGCTGTTCCTGTTGAACAGCTTGGGCACCTTCAGGAAAATATTCTCATTGTCAGGGCACTAAGTAATTTGGTAAATTATGTCTTCTCAGCTTTTAGGTGCGTCGGTTTGTCTAAAATCACTCCATAATTTTAGATCCAGTTACAGAAGTAAGACCTCTTAGGCCTGACCAAGCTAAGTAAGCCCCAGCTTTTACAGTCCACCAAATACTTACCCTAGGAATTATTTCTTTAATCAGATTGTTAAAAGCAAACAATTTTTTAAAATTATACTGTAGTGGCGTGTAACATTATTTGTATAAAGAAGATTAGAAACAACCTAATCCATCGCTAGGGATCAGTTAAATACGTTACAGCCATTCTGTAGAATACTGTGTTAATAGCCATTAAAAATAATAACATGGATATATATACACTACCAAATGTAAAATAGATAGCTAGTGGAAAGCAGCCGCATAGCACAGGGAGATCAGCTGGGTGCTTTGTGACCACCTAGAGGGGTGGGATAGGGAGGGTGGGAGGGAGGGAGACGCAAGAGGGAAGAGATATGGGAATATATGTATATGTATAGCTGATTCACTTTGTTATAAAGCAGAAACTAACACACCACTGTAAAGCAATTATACTCCAATAAAGATGCAGAAAAAAAAAACAGGTAAATTCTCAATGACAAATTAAACTTTGAATTTCAGTGCATTAAGAAAGTTAGTGAAAAATGTGTGATTTGCACTAAAAAAAATAACTTTTCTCTCAGTATTTGAACATAGGAATATGACAGTGATATATTGCTGAGTGAAAAAATAAATTGCAAAACAATCTCATTATTATTTACAAAAAGCCCTATAACTCTCTATTTATACATGTATAAAATGCATAAAAAATTCTAGAAGGATACATACCCAACGTTAATAGTGTAACCACTATCTGAGAGTAGGGGTGAAGGTTTGGTGGAGCTTCCCCATGGCATTGGACAGCATCCAGG
This sequence comes from Mesoplodon densirostris, assembly GCF_025265405.1. Classification (NCBI taxonomy): domain Eukaryota; kingdom Metazoa; phylum Chordata; class Mammalia; order Artiodactyla; family Ziphiidae; genus Mesoplodon; species Mesoplodon densirostris. Next base: position 76,109,794 of record NC_082676.1, read on the forward strand.
AACATCACAGAGAATTCACTGTCCAGTATGGCAGGACTCCACTTATTACTTCTGGACTGTGGTAGTCAAAGTGGTATCTCATCATTTCAAATCACGTATTTATAATTATGAGTCAGATTGAGCTCATTTTGTATATATATATATATATATATATATATATATATATATATATATTTATATTTATATTTATATTTATATATATTTTGTCACATATTCCTGTGCCTGCAAAAAACTCTAGTGCCTTTGTTTTGTTTTGTTTTAAATTGGGTTGTTCCTCTTTTTCTTAAGTAATTGTTTAAATCAAATTTTAATTTACTCATAAGATCTTTTTCTATTAATTTCTAAAGTGGTCTCATATACATTTTAATGTCTAGATAAAGTTCTATGAATGTAATGGTTGGAGATTCAAAGACTGTCTATTTTTCTTGTCCCGAAAGAATGCTATTTCATTGAGGCCACATAACAGGTACATAAGAACACTGACGGAGCCCCGTGGCTGTCTAACCTTGGATGACTTTAGCATAACATTTTGTTTTAGTGTCCTCATTGCAATTCGGCGATAACAGTAGTACCCTCCTCATAAGTGAAGATCAAATGAGCTCTTGGAATAGTACCTGACCATAACAGCCCTCCATTATTTTTTTTCATTTTATTTATTTCTAATGAGTTAAAGAAAACTCAATTGGTTCTATTTTCTTCTCCCTAACTTTACCCTTTAATTGACTGCACTAAGTTATTTTGTCATAAGTATTTCATCATCCTAAGAAAAATCTCTTAATCCTGGGCTTGCTAAGAAGCTTCAGAATTCTAATGTATTAGTAATGTTACTATGATTGTCTTTAAGCACCAGCAACTCTGTATTCTACATGATTTTTATATGTATTTTAAATCTCAGTAATGTCAGGTGGGTGATGTCATTTTATAGCAATAAGAAAAATGTTCTTAAATGGCTTTTCCAAGTTAAGGCAGTTCTTTAGGGAGGGCTTGGGCTTTTGCAGGAGCTTCTGGTCACTTATTTATTGGGCTTCTGTGCTATAAGGTCACCATATGATGATGAATCTCTACTGATGAGGCAACTAGGTACTTCTGTAATTGCTCAAAATATTTCTACTTTCTTGCATGTGGTACTCTTTAGATGCCTTGGACTCTGAGCTGACCCATTCCCTCCCAAACAGGAGATAGGTCCAGAACCAGTGTTTTCCACCCTGACCCTCTTCCACTCCTGTGAGTTCCCTGTTTTCATTCCTCACCCCCTCGGGAGACAGAGGCAGGGAATTCCACTTTTCCTTCTCGTTATTATAACAACTCCCAAGATACACAAAGAGATAAGCAAACAAAGATGATTCTGGAAGATTCTGAATTCTTCATAGATCTCTCTGCTCCTGAGCTGCCTAGATGTAAAGTATCTCTGGGCTTAAGAACAGAGATGAACTCTCTCAGCTCTCAGAAACTAAACTTGAATGTGAAAAAAATAAAAGGTAACATTTAGAAGAAGAATGACTAGGAAGGAATCAAGTCTGAGTTTAATTTTTTGTAATATTAGTTTTCTACTGAACATAGAGCAAAACAGTCCTCTCGTTCACTTCCACACACACACGCACACACACACACACAGTAGAAGTACTAGGTTGGGTGCTAAAGTGCATTTTCCTTTGTCAAATCCAGTGAGACTCAGTGTGCTGAGTTGTCTTTGCTGCTTTTTCTGTAGGTGCAGGCACCACTGACAATGGCATTTACCTATCACAACAACTTTGCCACTGTTAGCCACTGCTGTTGGTGACGGGAGACGGTTCCAAAGATGATGACAATTAAATGAGTGTCAGTATTTCTTTTTTTCCCACCACTGTTGCTTTGATGGTTTTTATCGTTTGTATTTCTTTTATCATTACTGAGTGGTAGTGAGGAGAACAAATAAGAGAGTCAAAGCTATGCTTCCAGAGTTCATGGATCACCAGTGTGATATTTGTGTCACTCCAAGCTGTGTTTCATGAGCCTCTTGTCCCTTGTCCCTTGAGCAATGCTTATCACTGCTTCCACAGCTATAGATTATCTCTTCTACAACTAGGCTAATTTTATGTCAGCAAAGACGAAGTGGTTCTTTGTTTATTTGCCCAATTCCCCTTTCTGCCCCCCTTATGGTTAAAGATACAGCATGGGGTGGGGGTGTTTCTTGTTCACTTGTCCAGTATCTTCACAGGGTTGCTTTCCAACCTCTTTGCAAAGATAACTGACCATTTCTTACATCAGATGGTTCCAGAGGAGGAGCAACCATTATTAATATGCCATTTGTGGAGTATGACCTCAGAATTTCCCAGTACAATTTAAAGATTTTCCATTTTGTCCTGTCCTTCATGGATGCTAAAATGTCTCATTCTTTCTATCAAATATTTGTTGAAAAACCGATTCACATAGCAGTGATATCCATTTTTATCACCTCTTCTGAACTACAGAAAATATTAGTTAGAACACCAAGAAGAAAAGCTCTAGTGGGAAGGGGGCAGGATGAATTATGGTGAAATACATTGGGAGTTGCTAGGCTAAGTGAATTTATACATGTTTATTGCATAGTTCCTTGAGATGCTCTGTGAATGTCTGAGAAGAGGGGAGATGTGAGGATTTCCTGATCTTATTCAACCACAAGATCTTCTGGCCTCTGAACCTTCTGTATCTTCTAGCATTCCTGGAAATGCAGTTTGGGAAATGATCAATCATTTGGTAGAAGCTAAAAGAGCTAATCCAAAATCATAGTTATAGAATTTGTTGACCTTTACTAGCATCACTTTGAAGCCAACAGGGAACATGTATTTTTCTGCTGCCTTTACCTGTTGATGAGGTAGAAACAGTAGAGTTGGGAATGAAAGGGGACCTGGGCCAGGAGTGAGCACACGGAGGGAGAGAAGGATGTCACAGGTGCCATGGTTGGTGCTCACCACTGAGGCACCCACGTGCCTTGAAAAACAGTGGTTAAACAAATAAGCAAACAAACAAAACCCAGAGTTCTCCTAAAAAGCCAATAAGTATCTGGAAGTCTGTACTAAGGAACCACCATCTTCTTTGCAGTTCTTGGGGATACCTAAGTTGATGCTTTCAACTCTATATGGAAGTGAGAAAACACGGGCAGGAAGGAAAGAGGAGAAAAACAGGAATATACATGGAAACTCTTCATCAGGAGACCAGCCTTTTGGAAATGGCACTAAACCCTAAAATACTTGGTATTTTGAAAAAATACAAATAAGTAAGATTGGTAGACTTGAAACAACAGAAACTTTTGTTCTCTCACAGTTCTGAAAGCTAGAAGTTTGAAATCAAGCAGTCAGCAGGACCATGCTCCCTCTGGAGGCTCTTAGGAAAATCCTTCCTTTCCTCTTCCCAGACCCTCCTGGTGGCTGCCCGCAGCCCTTAGTGTTCCTTGGCTTGTAGCTGTATCACTGCAATCTGCCTCCATCATAACCTGGCCTTTCTTCTCTTTGTCTCTGTGTGTCCTCTCCTCTTCTTATAAACATACTAGTCATGGGATTTAGCGCCAGCCTTAATCCAGAATGGTTTCATCTCAGACCTTAACTAATTACATGTGCAAAGGCCCTGTTTATGAATAAGGTCACATTCTGAGGTTCTGGGCAGACATGAATTTTTGGAGATGGTATTCAACCCAATGTGCCTTCTTGATTCTGCTTTATTTTCTCTATACTCATTTTTTTCCATTAATTATTCTTCAATAACTATTTTAAAGCTTATTAGGAACAAAGTTTGTTAGGAATGCCCATTAGGCATATAGGTTGTTATATATCTGAACTACTAATTTCTGATTTAAAAATGATGAAGGAATCATTTTTTGCACTAACATATTCCTTGCAAAGTCATCTTTTATAGAAAAAATGAAAGTCCATCTAAATATCTAGCAGTGGGGAGTAGTTTTATACATAAACTCAATGGAACATTGTCTACTCACTAAAGATAATTTTTAAAGCTCTACATATATAACCTAGTACATCTAAAAAGCATATTATATAATGTTTTCTTCCAGTTGTATTGAGATATAATTGATGTACAGTGCTATATAAGTTTAAGGTGTACAGCATAATGATTTGATTTATATACATCATGAAATGATTATCGCAATAAGTTTAGTGAACATCCATCATCTCATATAGATACAAAATTAAAGAAATAGGAAAAAAACCTTTTCCTTCTGATGAGAACTCTTAGGGTTTATTCTCTTAACAACTTTCATATTTAACATACAGCACTGTTAATTATATTTATCATGTTGTACATACGTCCCTGGTCCTTATTTATCTTATAACTAGAAGTTTGTGCCTTTTGTATAACCACTCTGACAGGTGTGAAGTGATATGTCATCGTGGCTTTGATTTGCATTTCCCTGATGAGTTGTGATGTTAAGCAACTTTTCATGTGTCTTTTGGTCATTTGTATGTCTTCTTTGGAAAACTGTCTATTCAGGTCCTTTGCCCTTTTTTTAAAATCAGATTGTTTGTTTTTTTGATGTTGAGTTGTATGAATTCTTTGTATATTTTGGATATCCCTTGTTAGATTTATCATTTGCAAATATCTTCTCCCACTCAGTAGATAGTATTTTTGTTTTGTTGATGGTTTCCTTCACTGTGCAAAAGTCTTTAGTTTGATGTACCCCCATTTGTTTATTTTTGCTTTTGTTTCCCTTATGTGAGGAGTCATATCCAAAAAAATATTATTAAGACTGATGTCAAAGAGCTTACTGCCTATGTTTTCTTCTAGAAGTTTTTTGGTTTCCGGTCTTATATTTAAGTCTTTAATCCATTTTGAATTTATTTTTGTGCATAATGTGAGAAAGTAATCTAGTTTCATTCTTCTGCATGTAGCTGTCCAGTTTTCCCAATACCATTTATTGAAGAGTCTGTCTTTTCCCCATTGTATATTCTTGCCTCTTTTGTCATAGATTAATTGCCCATATAAGTGTGGGCTTGTTTCCAGGCTCTCTATTCTGTTCCATTGATCTATGTATCTGTTTTGATGCCAATACCATACTATTTTGATTACTGTCACTTTTAGTATAGTTTGAAATCAGGGCGTCTGATTCCTCTGGCTCCATTTTTTTTCCCTCAAGACTGCTTTGGCTATTCAGAGTCTTTTGTGTCTCCACACAAATTTTAAGATTTTTTGTTCTAGTATGTAAAAAATGCCATTGGTAGTTTGATAGGGATTTCATTGAATCTGTAGATTGCTTTGGGTAGTATAGTCATTTTCACAATGTTGATTCTTCCAATCCAAGAACATGGTATATCTCTCCATCTGTTGGTATCATCTTTAATTTCTTTCTTCAGTGTTTTATAGTTTTCTGCATACAGGTCTTTTGTCTCCTTAGGTAGGTTTATTCCTAGGCATTTTATTCTTTTTGTTGCAGTAGTAAATGGGAGTGTTTCCTTAATTTCACTTTCAGATTTTTCATCATTAGTGTATAGGAATGCAAGAGATTTCTGTGCATTACTTTTGTATCCTGCAACTTTACCAAATTCATTGATTTGCTCTAGTAGTTTTCTGGTGGCATCTTTAGGATTCTCTATGTATAGTACCATGTCATTTGCACACAGTGACAGTTTTACTTCTTTTCCAATTTGTATTCCTTTTATTTCCTTTTCTTCTCTGATTGCCATGGCTAGGACTTCCAAAACTATGTTGAATAATAGTGGTGAGAGTGTACATCCTTGTCTTGTTCCTGATCTTAGAGGAAATGCTTTCAGTTTTTCACCATTGAGAATGATGTTTGCTGTGGGTTTGTCATATATGGCCTTTATTATGTTGAGGTAGTTTCCCTCTATGCCCACTTTCTGGAGAGTTTTTATCATAAATGGGTGTTGAATTTTGTCTAGGATGGCAGGAGAGGAGATGTTTACTTTTCATTTTATACATTTGAATGTTTATCATGTACATATATTATTTTCTATTATAAAAGAAAAAAATTATGAAAAAAATTAAAAATCATATCAATGTAATTAGAAGGTGATTCTGCTAGGGGTAAATTTTTAAAAATACAACTTTTAAGAGTTGTAAATTATGTACTGCTTTAAGGGTATGAGAATAATGATTCCTTCTATAATATTGATAAATTATACAATATTGTATGAAATTCCGTTTGAAAGTACTTGGAACTCTTCAATTGATGTTGCATAAAAGACAATTTTTTTTTTTTTGGCCACATCAGGAGGCTCACAGGATCTTAATTCCCCAACCAGGGATTGAACCTGGGCCACCGCAGTGAAAGCAACAACTCCTAACCACTGGACTGCCAGGGAATTCCCTAAAAGATGAAATCTTGAAATATTTCTCCAGTGTTTTCTCAGCTATAACTTGCACTCACTTTATCTACATGGTACAAAAATTGGCTTTAAATATGCATTTTCCTTCTGTATCTAAAAACAAGGTTAGTGCTGGTGGCGTCTACTGTGCTCCAGGTACTTTTTCTTTCTTTCTTTTTTTTTTTTGGGGGGGGGGTACGCAGGCCTCTCACTGTTGTGGCCTCTCCCATTGTGGAGTACAGGCTCTGGACACGCAGGCTCAGCGGCCATGGCTTGCGGGCCCAGCCGCTCCACGGCATATGGGATCTTCCCGGACTGGGGCACGAACCCGAGTCCCCTGCATCGGCAGGTGGACTCTCAACAACTACGCCACCAGGGAAGCCTGGTACTTTTTCATTGAATGCTCATAGTGCCTCTGCAGGGTGGGTGTATTAGTTCTAATTTTCCTATGAAGAAACTGAGGCTGGAAATATTGATCAACTTGTTCAAAGTCACACAAGTAGAGAGACCCCAAGGCAATTCACTTAGCTTGACCTGCCTCCCCGTCTTCTTCATTTGGGAAAAAAAATAAAGGGAAACGAAGAGAAAATCATCTGGCCTTTTATTCTTGCCTTTACTTATTTCTTGTTTTCAGCAACTAGTTGTGCTTTTCTAACCTTGTCTTATGTCCTAGGAGAAGGTACTTAACAGAAGGCATCACAGGGGTCGGAGATTATAAACAGTTTGTTAGCTGAATTTTCATAGATGTTTTCAGTAAAACAGAGAATTTACAGCTCAGTGATATTTTTTTCCCCCAGATATTGTGGATGCTTTATCAGATCCAAAGAAATTTCTTTCCATTACGGAAAAGAGAGCAGACCAAATGAGAGCTATGGGCATTGAAACTGTAAGTAGCAATGGTCAATTAAAGACAGCTGAGTTGGGGAAGTTTGGTTGTCTAACAGTGACTACATGAGCAAGACAAAGTAATAAATTAATAGAACAAGTTCAAAAGTTCTTTTTGAAACTGAACTTATCAATTCAACAAAAGAGTTTCAAAGGTCTATGAGGGTGTAGCATATTTAATAAAATGTGACCCACTTCCTCACTGTGGCTTTACTCAAATCCGGAGATCCTGGCCCCATTAGAAATGAAATGGAAAACATTCATGATGCTTTTGGAACATTTAGAATATAGGATGCTTTTGTGAGACACTGAAATACCAGCTAACCTTATTCAGTGTATTAATGAAATTGGCGTTTACTATTTATTTTTTTACTAGTCTTGCATCCAACCTTCAATTTCAGTGCACAGTTGTGGTGTTTGCTTCTTTGTTTTTAAAACTCCCCTTACTCCTCAGTTTAGAATGGAAATGGAAATCTCTCCAGTAGCTGGAGAAAAAGAAGGTATACACTGCTTGTAAAGGAGCTACATCTGCTTTCCTAGGCTTCATCATTTGTCTCAAGCCTGAGAAAACCATGTGTTTATTCCTGCCAAGCAAAGATCTATTTAAGGAGTAGAGGCTAGGATGCAGAAGGGGAAAAGTTGATGGTACAGACTGGATTCAGTAAAAGGAAGAATGTACAAGACATTTGATCTCACGGTGGCATTCATTTGGGTCAGTATAAACATTTCTGTTCCAGAGTGACATCGCCGATGTGCCCAGTGACACGTCAAAGAATGACAAGAAAGGGAAAGCCAACACAGCGAAAGCAAGTGTGACCCCTCAGAGCAGCTCAGAGCTCAGGCCCACCACCACGGCCGCCCTGGGAGCTGGCCTGGAGGCCAAGAAAGGTAAAGGAGAGTTGTCTGGGCTCCTTGTCTCTTCTGGCAATTTTAGAATCTTTGATGCAGCTATTTAGAATTGTTAATTTTGCCAGTTTTCATGGTTCCATAATCTCAAGAGCAGCAGGTTTTCTTGTGGGTTGAACCAACAGCTTAATTTCCCTGAGTGGTTAACAGGAAGTCAGTGTTTCATCTGCTAGATCCCCTGCACTGTAGTCATACTGTGTAAAATATTTGTAGATCTAAAAATGTTTACATTTGGTGTCCTTTATGGAAAGAAACATTCACAGAGTGAACTTAGCAAACTCATCCCCTCTCTCCTCCAGATACTACCATAGGCATGGGCAGTGAGCTTATGAACCAACAGAATCCTGATTGTTCTGACATTCCTGGATTCCTTTATTGATAATTTCCCCCCATCTGTAGATATTTAGCATCCGTGACTATTTATTTGTAAAATTATTGATGGGCATCTGAAGGCCAGTTCTGTGTGGTTACCTATGAATGAAACGAAAGATCATTAGAGGTGGCATTGCAAAGAATTATGTGTCCCATGTGCTGGTGTGTAGGGGTAGCAATTGTACTGATTATTTAAAGGGAACTTCCATTCTTATTGTCCAGGCCTCCATTCTGATTGGATGGTCCCCATCCCATATGATAATTAAATATTGTAAATATTCTCCTTGACCTGAATCATTTACTAAATTCACTCTTCTTACTTTAAGAAGAATTTCTGCTTTTCCTAATGGTTTTCTACTCAGTATACATATCTCCCATTTATATGTGAATTCAGCATCTTTGGTATAAGAAGATCAAGTTATCTGTGTACTTAAATACACACAGTGCTGCAGTTTAAGGTAAGAAATGACAGGCTTTCCTTAACCAAAGCAGCATTGTAATTTAGCAGGAAACTAAGTGTGCACTGAGCTTTGTGAAACAAATTAGAGAATGAGACAGCACAAAAGTAGCCCCAGTTGTACTTTGCAACTTGTCTGTTTCTCCCTGGAAAGAACGTGGAACAAGGTAATGATACAGGATTTGGGCATTCTGTCCAGAACTGGTTGTTCCTAACATCAGCCACCCAGACAGAGATAGAGAGTGGAAAATGGAAGAGTTTTTGTTTAGTTAAAGTTCTTGTGTCATGCCCACCAGCACATAAAGACATTAGTAATTATAGTGAGTTAAGTGGCCTACAAAATCAGTGTGACTAGCTTTCAGAGGACAGAAGTGATCCTAGGTCTAGAAGGGACCATATTTGTGTTTTGAACTGTTTCATTCCTGGTTCCAAATGAGGTTACACAGGAAGGAGCCACTGGAAGAAAGCTCTCCCTTTCCCTCATCCCCTCGGCAGATGCCCTGAGGAAGAGGGTCTACACACTCATTTTGGCCTTTTGTTCAGGAGACTTGGGAGCCTCCTCTAAGTGGCAGTACTCGGTTCTATGAGAAATGCCTTTACACCTTCAGGGACCTCACATGGCCCAAGGGGTAAGATGGGACAGGCTTCCACCCCTCGGCCAGGCAGTGTTTGTGAGCACTGACCTCTCAGAAACAAGAGGGAGAGGGCCCCTTCCAGCTGGCGCTCAGAGGAGACTTAAGGATGATGTCCTAACTGAGCTGGGCCTTGAAACAAAGGTCTGACGTGAACAGGAAGAGAAGGTGGAGGAGCCCAGGAAGAGGCCACATAGGAAGCAGCCAGGGGTGGGAAAGGGGGCAGGGCCAGTCCTGGTCTGGAAAGGATCTGGGGCACCTGAGAATGGGAAATGACATCAGAGGATTTTTTTTAAGAAGATTAATACAGTCTTGGCAGAAATATTCTTTAAAAGGAAGGAATGGGTGCTAAGGGCAAGTGAAGAATTAGAGTATTTGTGCCTCTACTAAAGCACTTATCACCTTACATTTATATTATATATTTATTCACATTATATTTATATGACGTGATAACAACCAGAGAAAGCAGTTATTGCCGACAAGACCACCCCTCTGTCATTCAATGTGTCCCTGGAACGATGCCTAGTAAAAATCTAAAGTCTCTTCTCTTAAGAAGTAAATGGGTGATGAACGAATGAGCCATACTAATGGCCAGAAGGGCCTGAATTAGGCTGGAAGTACTCAGAGGGAAAGGAAGGATGGAAATCAGTTGGTGGCTTGGATATGGGACTTAGAAGGTAACTCAGCGACTTCAAGCACAGGTCACAGAGAGAGATGGTGCCGTTGAGTGAAGTAGAGAACTCAAGAGGAAGAAAAGCTTTGAGTAAGATGATTCTGGTCCTGGACATCATCAAGTTCAAGCTGTTGGTGGTACATCTGGGTGGAAACATGCAACAACAGAGCTGTGGTAGGTAAAGAGGAGGGAGAAGGGAGAGAAAGAGAGAGATAGAGCGAATGTGGGAATGCTTAGAAAGATAGCAGGAATGAAAACAAAGAAAAACAGAGAGAGATCTATGTTATAAGAAGAATGAGGGCTTTCCTGGTGGTGCAGTGGTTGAGAGTCCGCCTGCCGATGCAGGGGACAAGGGTTCGTGCCCCGGTCCGGGAAGATCCCACATGCCATGGAGAGGCTAGGCCCGTGAGCCATGGCTGCTGAGCCTGCGCGTCCAGAGCCTGTGCTCCGCAACGGGAGAGGCCACAACAGTGAGAGGCCCGCGTACCACAAAAAGAAAAAAAAAAAAAAAAAGAAGAATGAATTTTGGAAGGTATTGTAGACAGTCCAGAGAAGTTAAGACTGCATAATTACTGTTGGATCAGGGATGCCTGGGTGATGAGAATGGAAACCAGGTTAGAAAAATTGGTGATTTAAGATATAAAATGGTTGTTGTGGAGAAGAGTAGCATGTTGGTAGGAACCAGTGAAGAGAAAGAGAAGGAAAATGCAAGAGAGAGGTATATAGTGAAACAGGCTCTGAGGAAGAGCTGAATCAAGAGAAAGTAAACGATCCTGCTGCATAAAGAGGGAAGAGAGGTGTCCTATCTGAGCCAAGAAGAGAAGTTTCAGGGTGAAAAGGAAGCCGTCAGGGTGGAGCCCGACAGAATTTGCTGTGAACATCTATGAAGGTGAGGAGTCCTGAAGTTCTACATGATTTCTTTTAGACACACAGCCAAATAGCAATAACTGCACCAATGCTGCTTGATTTTCTCTTTAATTTTAAGGATAAAGAATTAATGAAACTCAACTATTTGATCTCCAAATTACGGTTTGAGTGAAAACAAGTCATTTTTAATGAGCTGCATTGATAAAAACAAAAAATTTATATACTGAACCTTCAACTAGTCAAAACCTTTGGGGCCCAAAATGTACAAATTCGCCCCTACTTTCACACCAGAAGCCTGGAGACCTACACTATCTGATATAGAAACCACTGGCCACATGTGGCTATTTAGGCTTAAAAATCAAAACTTGAGTTCCTCAGGTACACTGGCCACATTTCAGGTGCTCAAGAGCCACGTGTAACTCGTGGCCATCCACTGGACAGCTCACAGATTGAACATATCCACTCTTGTTAGAAGTCCTATCAGACATGCTGCTTTGGACATATAGATGGAACCAGGCATGTACCAGTTCCTGTTCTGTAGAGTTTGTTTTTTTCCTAACTGAATCATTCATAGGAACTAATACTTTTACAATGTGTCTTTCTCCAAAAAAGGCAAAAAGTTTATGTTTTCACAGGGTCCTGTTAATCAAGATTTCATTGAACAAACACCAAAAAAGAGTCTCATCAGACTAGGTCAAACTCTTAGATTTTGTTAGATCTCCAGAGGACCTTGCGTGCCCCCCAATTCTGTGTGTTCATTTTATAGAAGAGAGAAAAGAGACCCAAAGATAGGAAGCTCTTAGTGATGCCAGGATAGACTCCTCTGCCCTGCAGTAAAGCAGGGAATTAGCTTGTGATGTCAGACCTAAGAGATTAGAGAGTAGCCCCATGATCCATTGACACCTCTATCACAAAATGTTATAGATCAGAAGACTGATTTCTCTCTGCCATGACTCTCCTTTTTTCTGTCCTTACCACACTCACACTGGATGTGCACATCTTCTTTAAATGAGTACAGCTGAAAAACAAGAGCCTAGAACTTGACACCTATCTTTCTTGAATATTTCATACCTAGCCTTTGGGATTCTAATGGAAATCAATTATAGTACAGAGTGCACATTCGTCTTGTTTACCTAAGATGAAACTCTGCAGTCAAAGAGAACATGTTTTGGGATTCGCCTACAAATGTGGTTGCCATGACAACACCTGGCTTAGCATCACTCCAGTAACAGGATGACTTAGTATATTAATCTAGGTCCTCATGACAGCGTCCTGTTCTATGATGGTTTGATTTCATTATTTTCATTATTTTCTATTAAAGGCATTCTTGGACTCAGTAGCATATCACTTAAATGCTAAAATTAAATTCAGTTAAAGAAAGCGGCTGAAAAAATGTTTTGTTCTTTGATGATGGTTAAGCTGGGAATGGAGTTGGTAGTTAGTGGACTGATAGGATGAGCCTTCAAATACAAAGATAAAGGTAACAGTAATAGATGCTGCTGTGCCTGGTCTGATCTCCTCTATGGGGTTGGTGCCACAACCCTCAGTGTCTAGGAGTACTGGCTGACTGCAAATCACAGCTGCACTTTTCTCCCTAGAGTTGCCCTCAGACGATGGAGTTCCCTTGCCTCAAAAAAGAAGGTTCTGTAAAACCTCTGACACCTTTAGCTGAGTGATATGGGGTTACAAAAGCCTAGTCTCCTTACCTCAAGCTAGAACAACACCAGAGGGCCGTTTATGCTAAAGAATTTCCTGTAGTATCAGACTGAGGCTGGATTTCAGCTAGAAAGACACCCAAGCTTCTTCCTCTGCCCTATGCTCCTTCTCTCCCACCCTCTAAGGGGTTTCTTCTGAGAGCCTTCCCTTGATAAATTGTGTGTACACAAATCCCCTTTTCAGGCTCTGATAATAGGGAACCTGACCTAAGACAATAAACGTTTCGGGTAAGTGTCTAATTAATTGCTCTGTAATAGGAAACTAAGAGGTTTATATCCATAGCATTACATGGAAAAGCTGCGTCAGCATCTTTAGATGTGATTTCAAAACTGTGAATTTGATATGATCATTTATTCTCTCTCATTTTTAATATACACAGTGACTTTTTGTTTCAGGTATTGAACTGATCCCTCAAGTGAGGATAGAAGATTTAAAGCAGATGAAGGTAAAATTACTCCGTCATTTTGCCAGCACTCTTGTGTTCTGCCTGTTGGTGAAACTGACTTATTTTTGTTTCTCACCAACTGTAATCATTGTGGTAGTACTACACAAACTTATTTGGGATACTGTTTTTCTTCCCGCCCCCCACCACAGGCTTACTTGAAGCATTTAAAGAAACAACAGAAGGAGCTCAATTCTTTAAAGAAGAAACATGCAAAGGTACAGTGTTTTGTGTGAGCAAGCAATGTGTGTGTGTAGTTTTGTTTGCTTGTTTGTGTGTTTTTTCCTTTCAGCTCTCTGATGAAACCTCACAGCCAAAAACACTACTTAGAAACTGATACCAGCCAACTGGGCAGAAGGACCTGCATTTTAACTGGTTAGAAATGAAATTTAAAAAAAGAATCCATTTGGGATTGGTTGTCACTGATTTGTGATCTGTGTTTCTAACATTTATTTCAAAAGCATAACAAGCTTCACCCATTTCAAAATTGTTTCATAATTTGACTTTATCTAAACGAGTGGGCTGTCACCTGACTATTGAAAACCAGCACATAGTCTTAGTCTCTGGGTACCGAAATTCCCTTAGTCACTGGCAAATAGTTTGCCATACACAGTGTGTCAGGGGAGATGCTGGCCAGCTCCAAACTTCTCACCCAAGCCACCTAGAGAAAGAGCTTGTCTCACCTTCCCCCCATTATGTAAACTCTGCTTGCTGGCCTACTTATGGAATATAGTTGTTGTTCCTACTTACTCATAAGAAGAGGTCTTTGGACAGTGATCATGAGAAATTCTAAGTTAGCTACAAGTTTAAGAGAATAGCAGGAATTCTCATGTAGGTTGAAAAACTTCACAGCACCCAGACACCATCCTGCTTTCAAGTCTTCCCTCACCGGGAAAAGAGACAAACGTGATATCTTTTTCCTTCCTAAGATGTATCACAACAGCTGCTGCTGCTGGAAGGGTAAATATGTCCTCTTCCATTACGGGTAAGGAGAGCAAGAGAAATTTTAATTTCTTAACTTGAAAGGACTTCTGAATTCTTTTAAGCTCATGTTGCCATCCCACTTCTTTATACCCTGACCCCAGCCTCAAACCAAGGCACAGCCTGCAGAGCTGGACTTGAGTGATGAACCTCTGAGTCACTTCAAATACGAAGATGCAAAGAGTGCAGCCTGGAACTCTCTCATCTCTTTAATGGTTTGTGCTCCTTTGAGAAATTTGGCCTAATATTGGCCTAGTAATAGTCCCTATATTATTGGCTTCATGGATTTGTTGATATAGAGGTCACTTCAAAGACTGCTCGAAGTTCAATTCTATTCAGTGAAATTCCTTTCATTGCCCATGTGGGAAACTCGCCACAGATTTTTATAAGTGTGGAGACAGAGCTCAAGTAGGGATTTCCATTTTCTTGGTCATTGGCAACAAGCTGGAATATGGAAAGGGAACAGAAAAGGGAGAGAAAAGGAAATGCAAGTGCACTTTCAATGACTTTGGTTATTAGGAATGGAGTTGGTAGGCATATGGTAAGGTGTCATCCACCAGATTTTCCTTCTGTTTAAGTTGGATCTCTGTTATTGAGGCAGGCATCTCAATGGCCTTTGGACTGATTGGAAATTTAAACATTTTGGCCTGAGTCTCATTTAATATTTCCTTGAGGCATGACCAGGAAATATACCATGTCTGATAATAATAAGAATAATATACCATCTAGGATTTTTGTATGTGAAGTATTTTCCAGATGCTGTGCTCAGCACTTTATATTTATTACCTCATCTTGTACTCTCTAACCTATAAGATAAATTCTAAGTCCCCATTGTGCACATGTGGAAGTTAAGATCAGGGAGGTGAAGCTGTGTAACTAATGCCCCAGCATTAGAGGGTAGCAGAGCCAATATTTGAACCCTAATTGTCTTGAGTCTGGAACCCATACTCTTATTGCATTATTCTGTGAAGGATATTGGATGCTCCAGTAAGTAAACAAGTTCCCATGTTGCATCAAAGGCAGTGGCAGCACATGCGACAGTATGCAAATCTCCATCTAGTTTGTACAGTGTCAATATACTGGTTACCTGGACAGCTGCTGAGGAATGTTGCTCCTTGGTTCTTTAGAACTTTACCTATATAACACTGAGCAGAATTGTCTGCTGATTCCCTATCTAAACCTTCGAGTTCAGACTGTCTCAGTTCTATTAACAGGCCTATCTGCTTAATCGGAAAAGTGGCAAAGATGGTGTCTTAGTCAGTCTGGGCTGCTATGACAGGTTACCATAGACCAGGTGGCTTAAACAACAATTTCTTTCTTAAAGTACTGGAGGCTGGAAGACCAAGGTCAGGGTGCACCAGATTCAGTGTCTGATGAGGACCCCCTTCCTGGTTTACAGACAGCCTCCTTCTTACTGCTCCTTACATGTTGTGGAGAGCTTTCATCTCTCTCCTGTATCTTCTTATAAGGGCACTAATCCCATTCATGAAAGCTCCACCCTCATGACCTCACCACCTCCCAAGGACACCCCCTCCAAACACACTGGGGATTAGGGCTTCCACATATGAATTCAGAGTGGGGAGGGATACAAATATTCAGTCAATAGCAAGTGAAAAATTATTTTTCCATGAGAGAATTTAGAGGTAGCTTTGATAGCTCTTCCCCTCCACCTCTGATGCCACTGAACTTTATTCCTTCCATTTTCTTCACACTTATTGGTGAGGAAATATTAATATTTAGTAACAAATAAATTCTATATTGCTGAATAGAATCCAAGTTGCCTTCATTTGCAGAAACAACTTCAAGCTTCTTGGAGCCCCACATTCTAATAGAACCAAAACTTAAAAGGAGATTTTAAATCTCCCTAAATCCTACCATCTAAATTTGTGTGGACTTTCGTAACAGCTTTAGTGTACATTTTTTGGAGGAAGCCTTCAAAATGCCTTCGGTCAAGTAACAGAGCCAAATTGCACAGTAAAATATATAGTGCTTGCCTGTTGCTTTTCAGAATGCTTTCTGAAAGCATTTCTTAGCAGGCAAATGAATTTCATGGTTTGTTTTCCATATCCTCATGTACTTCAGAAGTTCAAGTCACAAATGTATGATTATAAGCTTATGATGAATTCCTTCTCCCACATTAAATACACAGGGGGCCCATTTTTCTATTCATCCTGCTTTGGCAGTATAATTTATGAACTCTGAATTCCATAATCTTTTTATATAGAACTACTACTAATAATAAGGCTGACATTTATTTAGTGTCACTTTTGTGTTACACATGGTATATACATTCTTAAATTCTCACAATATTCCTGAAACCCAAATGGTACTATCCACATTTTAGACATGAATAAAATGAAATTTAGAGAAGTTCATAGAGCAATATAACTCATTCATGCTGGTTATAATTAAAGTGTTTTTCATCTTTTTGAACTGTCCAAAGGCTTTGCAAATAATTATTTTCAAACTGTTAGACCTTTCTCTCTATAAAGTTTCTGTAATTTTTCAGTCTATAGTACTTCCCTAATTCTTTCCACTGTCTCATCTGAGCCAACTTTTAAGATTAAGGGTATATTGGAATATTTACTTGCCCAATATATACTGAGGTCTACTCAACTAATGTGCTTGTCTTTAAAACTGAAAAAAAGAAACACTGATGAAGGAGGTGAGAGGATGTGGTGAATCTATTACCACTGGACCCACTTAGTGCCTGATCCCATTTGATCTTATTTATCCTAACACTAGTTTTTCTATCTGTCAATACTTTTCAAAAGGTAAAACTAGCTAATATATACATAAGCATTTATTATTTGGTATTCTTATAACAATTATATAAAGGAGTATTATAATTATATTAATTTGTATCAGTTAGCTTTTGCTGAGTAACAAACTATCACTAAATGTAGTGACTAAAAACAGCCACTGTTTATTTAGCCCACAATTTTGTAGCTCAGCTAGATGATGTTCCTGGTCTCATCTGGGTTCACTTGTACATCTGCTGTCACTACCAGTTTGGCAGGTGGTGGGCAGATGTGGGGGGCTGGCTGACTTTGGAAGGCCTCTGCTTTCTGTGGTCTCTCATCTTCAGCAGTAGTCCAGGTTTGTTCACATGGTAGGGGTCCCAAGAGACCAAGCCTTAGCTCAGAACTGGCACAGCATCACTTCCACCTCCTTCTCTTGGCTACAGCGGGTCACAAGGCTGTCCCAGGTTCAAGGTATGAGGACTCTACTTCTTGGCAGGAGGAACCACAAAGTCAGGTTGCAAAGGGGATTGGATACAGAAAGAGAAATCATTGTGGCCCTTTTTGCAAACAGTCTACCAACCATTTGCCAGATGAGATAATTTATACTTAAAAGAAACACAGCTTGACTAAATCACCTAGCTTTTAAATGGTGGAGCCAAGCTTTGGACCAAATCCGATCTGACTCCAGAACTCAAGCTCTTCATCACTATATTGGGTTGCCTCTGAGTTTTCCCACATTAGTTTTTATTTCCACACATCTTGATGGTCTTAGTAAAAGGTTTTTAAGAGCAGTCATGAGTCTACAGGGCACAGATACCTTGGCATCCTTTGGGACTGCTTTGTCAACACATGATCCTTGGGCCAAGAACTGGAGGCTTCATAGAACTGCATATTCTTGTGCCCACTGGAGACTTTGTTATCATCTCCAAGGAGAAGTCTAGGAAATACATTTTAAATAAGCTCCTCTCTTATGCACACTAATGTTTGAAAACTGTTTCTTTAGGAATATTATTTAGCACTCTTTACTATTCCTCGGTGAAAACCCCACTAAAGGCCTGTAAGGTGCAGAGCAGGCCTCCCTGAAAAATGGGATTTGCCCTGTTGTCAAGCAATAGTAAGGATTAACTACCCCAGCCTTTCTGTGAAACAACATTTATATAACCCTTTCTAACAGTTGTGGTGTTACCTAAGATGGGGCTAAGGTTTGCTACCTCAAAGCTCTGGGTTATAAAATAACCTACAGAGGAGGGAAGGTAGCCTATGCTGTACCTTCCAATCACAGCACCCATGGGTCAACCATGGCACATGGTAGCCAAGAGCAGAGACCAGTACTTAGTCCATGTTCAGTGACTGTAGGGCACTCTCAGCTATTACATACCAGCCTGATTAAATCATGCCACTTCTCAGAAAGGGAAGCAGAGAATGTGGTTTACTTAACTTAGTGGCTTAAGAAATGTATGGTCCATAAGAGAGCTTATTTCCAAACTTAAAGGCTAGCTGCAGGATGGAGAAGGAGTAGTGATATGACAATGAGGATCTACCATATACGAAAGAGAGCCAAAGAAATAGTTGTGAGATCTGCTGTTAGGACAGTGGGAATAAAAGATAGGTAATGACCATTTGAGCCCCAAATGGGATCAAGATGCTAGCTAACATGGCTAGTTTTCGGCAAATGGCAATGGTCAATTGCTTTTAATCCTCTGAATGTGGTTGACAGTCAAACTGCTACTTGTATCTCACTTTCTCAATTTGAAATGGAAACTAGTGGACTGCTTTTCAAGTGTCCATTAGATGAGACACAGAAAGAGCAGAACTAAGCAACCGTGATCCCACACTAGCGCAGAGCTCATCTGGGTCCAGAGCTAGGGTTGCTTTCATTAAAAGACAAGCATGCTTTTCAATTATCAGATGTGGTCCAATCCTTAGAGCAAAAAAATTAAACCCAAAGTTAAAAAAATATCCCCAATAACACATTAGAAGAAGAATTCCAACTCAGATGAGGTAAAAGAAGTAAATGAAGGAAGTTGGCCCCATATAGAAAACAGGGAGCACTCATTCTTGTCCAAAGGGCAAGTCAGACTCAGTTCCCACCATTGGTCTGAGTCTGAGGTCTTCCCACCTTGAGAGTCTGTGGGCCAGCTTCATTCCCTAAAGGAGAATCACAGAACCTGAAATCTTACATGAATTTCCTCTTCTTTTAATATTGGCCACTAATTCAGTCTTTTTCTGAAACACCATGTAGGCAAAAAAAAAAAAAAAAAAAAAAAAACAAAAACTGAATGCATCCCTTGGACCACCAGTTTGCAGCATCATCACTAGATGAGTCAAATAAAATGCCTGAGAATCTGACTAAAATTTGGCATTTCAGTAAAGCTGCTAATGGAAAATATGCTGTTTGCTATGCAAGCAGTTTTGCTGATAGCAAACACCAAGACTACTGTTAAATTCATCAAATGTAATTCGTGGTAACAAGTCAGTAACAGACCTACAACTCTGTCATGAAGTAGAAATGGGCAGAGACACAGCAACCACCCACAGAGGCAGCTTACTGGTAATCTCAGAGGTGCGTGTTGAGCAAACACGATTTACTCAGATGTTTCAGTATCGTCTGTGGCGTGAGAATTTATGCCCAGAGTCACATCAGCCACAAGAATGAATTGCAGCAGAAGTTTTTCCCAGAAGAAACTGAATTTACTCTTAACTTTTTTTCCACTGAGAAAATAGATATACTGTAGTTTTTGAGGTTACTATTGATTTTTTTTTCCTTTAGCAGTTGATGGTGGTAGACAGTTCTTTTTTTTTTAATTGGAGTATAGTTGATTTACAATGTTGTGTTAGTTTCAGGTGTACAGCAAAATGAATGAATTATACATATACACATATACAGCGGGTACTCTTAACTTTGATAGAAACATATACAAATCCTGCTAAAAGCCGTACATTTATTTCCCCAAAATGTTCCAATTAAGATAGACTTTTAAGTCAACATATTTAATTTTGGTACTCTTGACCTGAAAGAATGAAAAAGGACTTATCTCTTCCATAGGGTCTCATGACTCAGTTAAGGACCAAAAGAATAAAATTAATGATAGATTTTTTTTTTTTTTAGTATAAATAGGCTTAGAGATCATTTCCTGGCTCCTCTAGTTTGTACAATAGGAAGCTGAGGCTTGAGCCCACTGCCACGTCCATCACGTGATGATCAGTAATTAGGTCCCCATTCCTTTGTGAAAGGGGAAGTGGTGCCTGGGAACCAGATTATCCCAAAACTTCAATACCTGCTACCTACCACGCAGGGATAGTTTTGAGCACAGAGAGAAACACAAGAGATAATTTTTCAAGGTGAGCTTTCTTGTTATGTGTATTCATTGTAATCATTTTAATTCAATATGCTTCTATTTTTTTTAATTCTATATACATTAGGTAACTTGCAGCTCATAACCATGAATTAGGTTGGACAAACAAGGTCCTGTTCAGTTTTCTAACAAAGAAATTGAAGCCTGGAAAGATTTACGTTTGTTACACAAGGCCACTAGGATGAGCTGGGACCAGAATCCAAGTCCTCTTACTGCTTTTCCATGCTAATTTTTTTAATTCATGCAACAAATATTTATTGAATCTACTGTGTGCCAAGCATTGGGCCGTGTAGTGGTGAAAAAAAGAGGTTTTCCCTGCCCTTGTAGAGCATATCTTATATACTTCAAGCCATCATGAATGCCTTTATGGTACAAACACCCTCATTCCTCATATCTTAATTGGGTTAATTAAGGTTCACCAGAATACTTCCTTAAGCAATAGTCTATGTCAGCTTACTTCCAATCCTCAGAGCCTCTTTTTTTTTTCCTTTTCTTGTGCTGCACTAGAATATTTAAAGAAACAATCTTCTCCACCCTCCTTTCAATGATATTTGCAAGAGACATAGGAATGTGGCACCTCTGAAATGCTTTATTCTAGATTTGCATAGAGCCCCTTATTTGCCCAGGACAATTAATACATGTGCCAAACAGGCATGATGATTGCTAAATCTTATAAGGAAGGCTAGTAGTAGGGTGATTTAGTGGGGTTTTTTCCCCATGACAATGCAAGAGTAGCTAAATCCATTTAAATAAGGATACATCGACCTGTCAATCTATTCCTGCGGCAGTAGGTTAAGCTTGGAGGAAAAGTTTATTGATTTAACTTCTCAGGCTGTTCTCCCTTCTCCCAGGTCACTCTCTGCATGTTTTCATGAGTACTGAATAATATAAGTAGGTTTGTATGTAATTGTATTTTGAATAAGGTATAACAGACATTTGAAATATGATTTCTCTTATATTTAATCCTAACAACCCTATGAAGTAGGCAACAATCTCCCAATTATAAAGATTGAAGAAGGTATCACTCTCCCAATTATAAAGATGAACAGACTGAGAGGGTAAGAAGCATGTCCTAAGACCTGAGACTGTCCATGTCCTTAACCCAATGCAGAACCCCTAGTTTATAACACAAAAGGGCACATATATTGGTAACAGGACTGGACTTACGAGGTGTTTCAGGTTACCACAAATTAAGCAGGACATTGTTACATATAATTCCCCAACCCCAAATCCAGAGCAAGGTAACAAAACCCTGGAGCACTCATTGTCCCTGTTATCAGGACCTATTCCGAGAACCTTCCTGCCTAGCATGACCTTCGTCCATGCCTTCTCCCAGAGGCATTTATTCACTGGACAGGAATGCTGAGACCATATGCACCAATGCATTTCTGAAGAATTTATATATAAATGAACTGTAAATCAAGTCCTGTGTTAACCTGCTAACAGTGTTGGGAAATTAAGAAAATCTTGGGAAAGTTCAAAATCCCTCCCCCATTTATATTTTATGAAATTTTTAAAGATATTCATGAATTAGGTTAAAGGTGAGCCTACCTTAGGAAAAAAATTAATTAAAAAAATAAGTCACTCACTTTTGTTACTCACTTAAAAAAAAATAAGCAAAAGGAAACATGACCATGAGGGTAGTTACATAACCTGAACAAAGTCGATCCATTCCAGACTTTATTATCATCTCATTTCTCTAAGTTTCTCAAGAGTAAGACTAGGATATAACATCAAGCACCATCTTAGAGTGGATATTACTGATTGAACTGTTTTCCTCTATGATTAGGGGCTGAGCAGCTAAAGAAATCTGATTTCAGTTAAGTCCCTGGCTGTGGCCAAATTATCAGGAAGAAATAATGTTTATAAAGAAATACTTATTTTCAAAGCATTGCAGCCCCATTTTCAGTGATTGAAGGAAGCAGATGGAGAAATATTTTAACTATCTGTAAAACTGAAGGCCAGGGTTCCTGAACATTCTGTCAGCCTTGTGAGTGCATCTAGATTAGGAAGCTGGCAAAAATATCAGTTGATGGGTATTCAAAATGAGCTGATATTGACAACCACAATGGAGGTTCTCATTGTGTAATGATGGTATTCAAGACCTTCCAAAAAGTGCACGGTGTTTAGAAGCCATGCTACATAATGAATAGTTATATTTAGCATGTGAAAGAGAATAAATATGGTAGCTGAACTTGCGTTTTTGGGACTAGGTTGTAGAAGGGCCAGTGGACTAATTAGATGACTCAGAAGAACAAAGATGGAAGGGTGGAAGTTCTATGGAGACATATATGTGCAGAAGAAAGAACTTTGGGATGATTGGTGTTGCCCAGCAGTGGGCAGGGCTGCCTTTTGAGGTGGGCATGTTCATTGGACTGAGGCTGGAAACCCCCTCGTTGGAGAGACCTTATGTGAATACAAGAAACTGTTGGGTTGGGTGGGAGATTGGAAGTCTTTCCAGCTCCCAGACTAAGTTACTCCTTGATTTTCAAATCAGGACTCTGAAAGAGCTGGTGAAAATTATGCCAGCCCAACATGGGATAAAGTTGAGCAGCTGCACAACAGGTCTAACTCGTCACTACAAATTCTTCTCGTTCAGGAGCACAGTACCATGCAGAAGCTACATTGCACACAAGTTGACAAAATTGTGGCGCAGTATGACAAGGAGAAGTCAACTCATGAGAAAATCCTAGAGAAGGCAATGAAGAAGAAGGGGTAAATGCTGTATATGTCCTTCTGGAGGATTTTTGCCTTTTTATGTTTTGTCTTTTCCCACAGTTCAACTGCCTGTTTAGGCCAAGGAAGAACTTAGTCTTAACTGTGTTTTCATCATTAACAATGATTCCTGGAAAATAAGTGAGTCACTCAGCTGAAGGGAGTGACTGAAGTGGAAAAGAAGAGCTTTATTCAAGTTCTGCAGCTGTTGGTTAATGAAGTAATAACTGTGTCTTTCATGGTACCTTTAAGGTGCATGGGGGTCGAGGGGGAGAAGGAAGGACAAATTACAGTTGGAAAAATTCCAGAAATCATTTTGCATTGCTAGGTAATAAATAATAAGGTTGATACACTCAAGGAAAAAAATGCAATTTTGATGTTTAATATTACACGAATCCTTAGCTTATGCCAACAGATGAAACTGTTGAATAAAACCTATCACTGCATTTACCTTGAAAGATTTTATCTAGCTTTTAAATTTTTTATTAGTTTCTGCTTTATAACAAAGTGAATCAGTTATACATATACATATGTTCCCATATCTCTTCCTTCTTGCGTCTCCCTCCCTCCCACCCTCCCTATCCCACCCCTCCAGGTGGTCACAAAGCACCCAGCTGATCTCCCTGTGCTATGCGGCTGCTTCCCACTAGCTATCTACCTTAAGTTTGGTAGTGTATATATGTCCATGTCTCTCTCTCACTTTGTCACAGTTTACCCTTCCCCCTCTCCATATCCTCAAGTCCATTCTCAAGTAGATCTGTGTCTTTATTCCTGTTTTACCCCTAGGTTCTTCATGACATTTTTTTTCTTAAATTCCATATATATGTGTTAGCATACGGTATTTGTCTTTCGCTTTCTGACTTACTTCACTCTGTATGACAGACTCTAGGTCTATCCACCTCATTACAAATAGCTCAATTTCGTTTCTTTTTATAGCTGAGTAATATTCCATTGTATATATGTGCCACATCTTCTTTATCCATTCATCTGTTGATGGACACTTAGGTTGTTTCCATCTCCGGGCTATGATGAATAGAGCTGCAGTGAACATTTTGGTACATGTCTCTTTTTGAATTATGGTTTTCTCAGGGTATATGCCCAGTAGTGGGATTGCTGGGTCATATGGTAGTTCTATTTGTAGTTTTTTAAGGAACCTCCATACTGTTCTCCATAGTGGCTGTACCAATTCACATTCCCACCAGCAGTGCAAGAGTGTTCCCTTTTCTCCACACCCTCTCCAGCATTTATTGTTTCTAGATTTTTTGGTGATGGTCATTCTGACTGGTGTGAGATGATATCTCATTGTAGTTTTGATTTGCATTTCTCTAATGATTAATGATGTTGAGCATTCTTTCATGTGTTTGTTGGCAGCCTGTATATCTTCTTTGGAGAAATGTCTATTTAGGTCTTCTGCCCATTTTTGGATTGGGTTGTTTGTTTTTTGGCTCTTGAGCTGCATGAGCTGCTTATAAATTTTGGATATTAATCCTTTGTCAGTTGCTTCATTTTCAAATATTTTCTCCCATTTTTAGGGTTGTCTTTTGGTCTTGTTTATGGTTTCCTTTGCTGTGCAAAAGCTTTGAAGTTTCATTAGGTCCCATTTGTTTATTTTTGTTTTTATTTCCATTTTTCTAGGAGGTGGGTCCAAAAGGATGTTGCTGTGATTTATGTCATAGAGTGTTCTGCCTATGTTTTCCTCTAAGAGTTTGATAGTTTCTGGCCTTACATTTAGGCCTTTGATCCATTTTGAGCTTATTTTTGTGTGTGGTGTTAGGGAGTGATCTAATCTCATACTTTTACATGTCCCTGCCCAGTTTTCCCAGCACCACTTATTGAAGAGGCTGTCCTTTCTCCACTGTACATTCCTGCCTCCTTTATCAAAGATAAGGTGACCATATGTGCATGGGTTTATCTCTGGGCTTTCTATCCTGTTCCATTGATCTATCTTTCTGTTTTTGTGCCAGTACCATACTGTCTTGATTACTGTAGCTTTGTAGTATAGTCTGAAGTCAGGGAGCCTGATTCCTCCAGCTCTGTTTTTCATTCTCAAGATTGCTTTGGCTATTCGGGGTCTTTTGTTTTTCCAAACAAATTTTGAAATTTTTTGTTCTAGTTCTGTGAAAAATGCCAGTGGTAGTTTGATAGGGATTGCATTGAATCTGTAGATTGCTTTGGGTAGTAGAGTCATTTTCACAATATTGATTCTTCCAATCCAAGAGCATGGTATATCTCTCCATCTGTTTGTATCATCTTTAATTTCTTTCATCAGTGTCTTATAATTTTCTGCATCAGGTCTTTTGTCTCCTTAGGTAGGTTTATTCCTATATATTTTATTCTTTTTGTTGCAATGGTAAATGGGAGTGTTTTCTTGATTTCACTTTCAGATTTTTCATCATTAGAGTACAGGAATGCCAGAGATTTCTGTGCATTAATTTTGTATCCTGCTACTTTACCAAATTCATTGATTAGCTCTAGTAGTTTTCTGGTAACATCTTTAGGATTCTCTATGTATAGTATCATGTCATCTGCAAACAGTGACAGCTTTACTTCTTCTTTTCCAATTTGGATTCCTTTTATTTCCTTTTCTTCTCTGATTGCTGTGGCTAAAACTTCCAAAACTAGGTTGAAT
Organism: Mesoplodon densirostris; assembly: GCF_025265405.1. NCBI lineage: Eukaryota > Metazoa > Chordata > Mammalia > Artiodactyla > Ziphiidae > Mesoplodon > Mesoplodon densirostris. Next base: position 76,135,462 of record NC_082676.1, read on the forward strand.
AAGAGTGGTGAGAGTGGGCAGCCTTGTCTTGTTCCTGATCTTAGTGGAAATGGTTTCAGTTTTTCACCATTGAGGAGGATGTTGGCTGTGGGTTTGTCATATATGGCCTTTATTATGTTGAGGAAAGTTCCCTCTATGCCTACTTTCTGCAGGCATTTTCTCGTAAATGGGTGTTGAATTTTGTTGAAAGCTTTCTCTGCATCTATTGAGATGATCACATGGTTTTTTTCCTTCAGTTTGTTAATATGGTGTATCACGTTCATTGATTTGCATATATTGAAGAATCCTTGCATTCCTGGAATAAACCCCACTTGATTATGGTGTATGATCCTTTTAATGTGCTGTTGCATTCTGTTTGCTAGTATTTTGTTGAGGATTTTTGCATCTATGTTCATCAGTTATATTGGCCTGTAGTTTTCTTTCTTTGTGACATCCTTGTCTGGTTTTGGTATCAAGGTGATGGTGGCCTCGTAGAATGAGTTTGGGAGTGTTCCTCCCTCTGCTATATTTTGAAAGAGTTTGAGAAGGATAGGTGTTAGCTCTTCTCTAAATGTTTGATGGAATTCGCCTGTGAAGCCATCTGGTCCTGGGCTTTTGTTTGTTGGAAGATGTTTAATCACAGTTTCAATTTCATTGCTTGTGATTGGTCTATTCATATTTTCTATTTCTTCCTGATTCAGTCTTGGCAGCTTGTGCATTTCTATGAATTTGTCCATTTCTTCCAGATTGTCCATTTTATTGGCATAGAGTTGCTTGTAGTAATCTCTCATGATCTTTTGTATTTCTGCAGTGTCAGTTGTTACTTCTCCTTTTTCATTTCTAATTCTATTGATTTGAGTCTTCTCCCTTTTTTTCTTGATGAGTCTGTCTAATGGTTTATCAATTTTGTTTATCTTCTCAAAGAACCAGCTTTTAGTTTTATTGATCTTTGCTATTGTTTCCTTAATTTCTTTTTTCATTTATTTCTGATCAGGTCTTTATGATTTCTTTCCTTCTGCTAACTTTGGGTTTTTTTTGTTCTTCTTTCTCTAACTGCTTTAGGTGCAGGGTCAGGTTGTTTACTTGAGGTGTTTCCTGTTTCTTAAGGTGGGATTGTATTGCTATAAACTTCCCCCTTAGAACTGCTTTTGCTGCATCCCATAGGTTTTGGGTCGTCGTGTCTCCATTGTCATTTGTTTCTAGGTATTTTTTTATTTCTCCTTTGATTTCTTCAGTGATCACTTCGGTATTAAGTAATTTATTGTTTAGCATCCATGTGTTTGTATTTTTTACAAATCTTTTCCTGTAATTGATATCTAGTCTCATAGCATTGTGGTCGGAAATGATACTTGGTACAATTTCAATTTGATTAAATTTACCCAGGCTTGATTTGTGACCCAAGATATGATCTATCCTGGAGAATGTTCCATGAGCACTTGAGAAAAATGATTTTATCTATTGATAGAATTAAGCTGGGGGAATGTTTCTGTGATGCTGTAAGCTCACTGAATAACAGTGTAGGAGGGAAACACACACAGTGCCAGCCATGGAGAAGTGATAAGTTGGATGTTTAAAATGTGCCTCTCAGAGACACTCTCTATTAATAATATGATGAAGCACTCTGATTTAGGCCATAATAAATCAGAGCATATGTGCTGAAAGAAGAAGTTCAGGGCCTATTCTGGTTTCAGCAATGATATGGATATTCCAAAAGGAAAAAGTAATCACTGAAATAAGCAGTAATATTTTCTGGGCAATTGCCTAGCATGTATTTCCTACTCACAATAGAGTAAGAAGCAAAAATTACCCTACACTGCCAAGAAATGCTATTTTTCTCCCTTGCTGGCATGTGTCAAAAAGAAAAATCTGGCTTTACAACCAAAGTGGAAGAATTGAAAACTCGCTTCAAGGCTGAGGTCCTATTTTTCAGTTCTCATCCTAAATAGTGTATTATTGAATAAATAAAGAATAGCTTGAAGAAAAGCAGGAACCAAAATGGAAACTCTGAAAACAAACCTTTAACAATGAAATAATTGTTAGGTCTGAAATGTCTCTTTGTGTAGTGGTTGAACTGAGTAATCACGATACAGATATTTTGTAAGGTGTGCATCTATTACTGGAAGAACCGAGGTTGCCCAGTGAGCCATGGCGTCCATGTTTGATGAACAAATTGTCTTCATTGGAAGGCTATGGAGCAAAGGTTCCTGGGAGAGGAAAGATATCTAATGCCTGGCATGCATTTGTGGTTTTCCATTTTCAGGGGAAGTAATTGTCTCGAAATGAAGAAAGAAACAGAAATTAAAATTCAGACGCTGACATCAGATCACAAATCTAAGGTAAGAAAATGCCTGTTTTTTCAGCAGCAACTACGGAAGGTACTGTGTAAGTTTTTAGAAGCTGCACCCAGTTTAAATCAGAAATAACAGTAGCCTGGGGCTGGTCTGGGCTCACTGGCTTGGAGAAGAGCCATTTCATGGAACACCTGTTCCTTAATTTGTAAACATATGCTCACAATATCTATGTTGTCTGCTTCAGAGGCATCAAGGGAAATAATAAATGAACTAGAAGGAAATAGTGTATAAAATACAGATTATGATTCCCTATAGAAGTAACATTGATCATAGAACAGAAAACCACCCACCTTGAGGGTTCAGTAGCTCTTTGATACTTATTCCATCCTAACTTTGCTATGGAAGTTTGGGATGGGAAAAAATCCAGAGCTGAGATTCTAGGAGATGAGCCTAATTACTTGGATTCCCCCAAAGACATAAGAAAATAGTTTAGGGGACATTAATTAAGATTATGGACATTTTGGAGAGCTGAGCACCAAGGTGCCATCAAGAACATAAATAATTATAATAATTATAAAAGAAAAGAAACTGTGAAAGAAAGTTTCCAACTATAGCTTTTGGTCAAACCAGCCAGCCTCCATATGTCTACATGCAGCACTGTCATCCAGCCAGCGACCCTGCCACACACCTGGGCCAGCCAGGCATCCAAGCCGAAGTTCTCTTTGGTGCTGTGTATTTTGTGTCCACTCTGCCATGCAGTCTGTAGAGGCAGTAAGCTGTGTATCTTTGAGAGTTGTTCCCCACTCTCTCTTTCTCTCTTAACTGAAATATTTGAGAATTAACAACTATGCAACATGCCATGATTTTTAAATGCTTTGCATAAATAGGAAAGCAGAAACATTGGCCACCGTATCAATTTGCTTTTGCTGCATGAAACACCATGCCAAAATTTAGTGGCGTAAGACAATTATCATGTATTATCTCACAATTCAGTGGGTTAGAATTTGGGCTATACTCCACTGGACAGTTCTACTGATTTTGGCTGGGCTCGTGTGTGTCAACAGTCAGCTGAGATTGATGGCCTCACTCAGCTCTCTGATGGGTAGCTGACTGCTGGTTGTTTTTTCCTACATGACCTCTCATCCTCCAGCAGGCTAGCACAGGTGTTACCACAGGTTAGCCTCAGCGTTCCAGGCATAGAAAAAGGATAAGTACTTTCCAAGCTTCTGCTTGCATCACATTTGCTACTGTCTTGTGGCTAAAGCAAGTCACAGGTCAACCAGATTCAAGGAGGTGGAGAAAGAGACTCTAGCTATTGATGAGCTGTAAAACCACAGTGTGAAGAGTGTGGATACTCTTTGCAGGGGAAGACTTTCTACCCCAGTGTCTGTTAAAATGACACAATAAGTCATGATCCAGGAATAAGAGAACACACATCTCTCTATTCAGATCTGTGGCCTTGTGGAAGTGAAGCTAGAAAAATATGATGTGATGAAGAGAATTCTGATAGAATTGGTAAAGGAGCCCAAAGCCCAGACAAACCAGAGTGTGGGCGAGTTAGGCAGTTGAAATAACGGGTCATGATTAAGTATTTAGAGCCAAAGTGATTGCTCTATTTTAATAAGCAATGACTTCCTGATTCCCACTGATTAGTACATATTTTTGCAGGTTATGTGGGTGTCTACTGATTGACCAAGTAAACTGGTGGGAGGGATCTGAAATGCATGGCTAATATTGTGCTTTCAGTTCCTACCTGACCTGTGAGAATTCCAGGTGGCACCACCCCCTTTTCCCCACGCAGGTCAAGGAGATCGTGGCACAGCACACAAAAGAGTGGTCAGACATGATCAACACCCACAGTGCAGAGGAGCAGGAGATCCGGGATCTGCACCTCAGCCAGCAGTGTGAGCTGCTCAAAAAGCTCCTGATCAACGCCCACGAGCAGCAGACCCAGCAGTTGAAACTGTCCCATGACAGGTGGGAGAGTTAGCTCCAGAAGAAACTCCCAATTTTTACAAAAGACTAGTTTTGTGGTGTGTGTGTGTGTGTGTGTATGCACCTGTCAAGGTAGTAAGGAAAATCAACTTGACATACAACATTGAGCTTTTACATATATCCTATTGTACAGTTGACGTGAGCAAGAGGAACTATAAGAAATGGCCTCTGCCATCAAAGGGCTTCCAAGCGTTGGCAAGATCTCACACTCCCATGACAAATTAAGTCACGTTACAAGTAGCGTATGATACATACTAAAAAGTGTCAAAGGCTCTACCGCCTCCAAGTGGTCCCAGATGCTTCACAGAATGATAGGACTGCATGTGGCCTTTGAAAAATGATCTGGAGCCTCTTAGAAGAGAAGACATAGAAGGAGATAAAGACCAAGCAGTTGAGCTCCTAGAGGGATTGGTTCTGATCACTCAGAGGTACCTAAGGAAAGACCCTTGTTTCCATTGTCTGGACTATGAATTCTAGAAAAGCAGGCCTGATTAAGAAACAGCAAAAAGTATCTGTTTATTTTGGTCTCACCCCATTTCAGCCAATTGCATGCTGCAGATGATGAGCTGGACTTTTTCCTAGGGCAGAAGAGTGTTTAGGTCAGTTATGTCTTTTTATCACAGCTTTGTTGCAGCTCGCCTGCACCTTCCCTAGTGCCAACTGTATGCCACAGTTATGGTCTGTTGATACACACAAAAATGTAGAAAACAGAAGGATTTTACAAACAAATCAAAAAAAAAACTTTTAAAATCTAACTGCATGAATTATCTAGGCACATTCTCAAATTTCCAACTTTATTTTGGAGTGATATACAGCCATAAGAACATGAAGTATTTTTGCCATAGTTTCTGATTCTCACATGAATCAACTAAATGAGGTATACTATCCTGAGTTTACTGTGGGCTAAGTTTCCAGACCCTATCCATCTTCACGTATTCTATTTATTTGTATAGGATTAAAAGTTGTCTTTTTTTCCCTTAGAAATGTTCTTGATTTAGTACACAGAATGGTCTGTTCATCATCCTCCTTCTGACCATTGCTACAATACCAGATTTTAGGTGTCCACCCTTATTCAAAGATACTTCAAAGAATAAGGTACTCTATTCTAATTTTTTTGAAGTTGAATAAAGGGAAAAAATTAGCCCACAACAGCAGACATTGTCTTAAAAAAAAGTAAATGAATTCTTGCATGACACAGGAAGTCATTTGAAGGAACCATAACCTTATTACTAACTTACCTTAAAAAATAGATCGATGGCAGGGGTATTTTTCAAAAAAACAACAGCATCAAAGCTTTTTCTCAAGCATTCTATAGCTGTGTTTCTTGTCACCATCACAGCTGTCGCTCTCGGTTAAAAAATCTTGCCTTCTTAACATTCAGCAGCATTATTTGGTTATAGATAAGTGTTTGTTGAATGAAAGAACTTGTTTAATAACAAGTTATGAAAAATTTTGAGAGCCATTTTCTTGGTCCTAGGAGTTTCTATACATATTCCAGCCTCTGTGGTCCTAAGGTCTCTGACTGAAGAACTCTCTGTTTCAGCTTTGTCCATCCCTTTCCCTGAAGTACAAACACTACTTAAACAACCTCACTCCTTGGTCCCTCATTTCCAGGCAGTGCTTCCAGCAGATCGCCACAGGTTCCTGGGAAGATTCTTTGTTAATAATATTCATTTTATTATTCTAAATTATATGTTTTTCATGTACTCATCAATAATCTAAAGATATGAGTTTTTGTGGTACACACACGTATTCACACACACAGTGATCAGTCACCTGTAAACATCCTTTCCCCCCCTATTTCCTATGCTTATTTGAAACCATTTCATCCCCTTCCTTCCCCTGGGCTTTCAGAAAACAGGATGGTCACTTGTGAGTGTTAGAATATCCTTTCTCTTCCAAGCCATCTGATCCCAAAAAACATGGGGCAAAGCTGGAATATCCTTGTATTTTACTGATCATAAGTGGTTGTCCCTGTGCATTCTTTGATTACTCTCATGCTGTACTCACTATTTACTTTTTTAAAATTGTATATAGGTTGGTAAACATGATTGCCTGAGATATTTGTATATAACTTAGGATTTGTAGCTTTTATTATTCAGAATTCTTATGGCATGTTAATGACAGTGTCCTACTCTGGGCAGCTGAATACGATCATTGTGTGGTTAGGATTAGCTTAGACACACATAATGTCACTTCTTCCCAGCCCACCACTGTTACTTCACAGTGACCCACTGCCCCCAGGAGAAGCATCCTCGTGGACCGGGGCTCCTGCCCTCCTTGACACAGAGTACAAAACAACTTGATGAGCCCAATAGTGAAATAAAAAGTGAACCTAGTTCCGTTGTTACGTGTGGTTCTGTTTATGTTTTCATTTTTTTTTATTAGAGTTAAATATCCATAACATGAAATTTACCATTTAACCATTTTTAAAATGTGTGGCATGAAGTATATTCACACTGTTGTGCAAGCATCACCACCATCCATCTCCAGAACTTTTTCATCTTCCCCAGCTGAAGCTCTATACCCACTAAACACTAGCTCTCCACTCCCCTAATTTATTTTTCTTCTTTCCAGTCTTATTGAGATGTAATTGACATACAGCACTGTATGGTTTCAGGTGTACAGCATAGTGTTTTGGCTTTACATACGTCATGAAATGATTACCACAGAAAGTTTAGTGAACATTCATCATCTCATATAGATATAAAAGAAAAGAAAAAGAAAAAAAATGTTTTCCTTGTGATGAGAACTCTTAGGGTTTACTCTCTTAACAACTTTCATATATAAAGTACAGCAGTGTTCATTATATTTATCATGTTGTACATTACATCCCTAGGACTTATTAATCTTATAACTGGAAGTTGGTACCTTTTAACCACCTTCCTCCAATTCCCCCTCCTCCCACCCCTGCTTCTGGTAACCAGAAATCTGATCTCTTTTTCTAGGAGTTTGGTTAGGTTTGTTTTTCGTTTTTTGAAGTATAATTGATCTACAACACTATGTTAGCTTCTATGTTAATACACAACATAGTGATTCAATATTTCTATACATTACAAAATGATCACCACCTGTTTGTTTATTTTTAATACATAGGGAAAGCAAGGAAATGCGAGCACACCAGGCTAAGATTTCTATGGAAAATAGCAAAGCCATCAGCCAAGATAAATCTATCAAGAATAAAGCAGAACGGGAAAGGTGAGTCAGAACGCTCACTGCCGGAATATAACATTGACTTGAATACACAGACTCGACAATATTTCTGTGTGTATACGCACATTCACGTTTGCGATATAAAAAAACCTGTGAGTTCTGGTTTAGAATCCTGCTATTATAACTGCTAGAAGATGTATTATTATTGCTGTAAAACATCTTCTGATTGTTTACTACCACTAGTAAAACAGATTTACATTCAATATACGTGTGCTAATTTACAAACAAAATTATATAAAATATGGCAAGATATCCTTCCCACGTCCCATTGTGTCATCCTGTAAGCATCTCATCTGCTCAGGTGTTAAGCCCATTCTGAATGGACTTACAGTCTATATAACAGCATGTAGGATGGTCTTCTTCCCTTGACTGGCCTTGTGCTGTCCTTGACACCAGGTGACATCTCAAACCACCACCACCACCCCCCCACACACACAGGTTTTCTTGTTCATCCTTGTCTTAGAATGGGTTTCTAGAAACAAAGACAGGAATTTGTGTGCATATGATTTACTGAGGAAAGGATCTTCAGCTAAGAGGAGAGGAGAAGCAGGAGGGGGCCAGGACAGGCGCTAAGTAAGGATATGGTCTAGGCTAGAGTTCCTCTTCAGCCTGATCCCAAGCTCTGGATTGTAAACTCTACCATGATCTGTCCCTTTGAACCACAGGTGTCTGGCTTTTGTACTTCTATGTTAATCAGTCATTGGCCACATAGAGTTGGGGGAAGGTTTGTGTGACCTCCAGAGAAGATCCCAGGTGCAAGCCTTTTAGCCAAAGCTGGTAAAGGGGATCTGGGAGGACATCAGTAGTCATAGTACCCAAGAGAGGGAGTTAACAGCACTTGATTCCCAGGAATCCCAAAAAGCATCTTCACCTGTGTTGCTCATGGCTGCCCCGAAAGCCTCTAAGAACACAGATGCTGGCTGCTCCAGAACTGAGAGCTAAGTTCACACAGCAGTGGTCAAGCACAGCAGGATTGCATCTCTTGGAGAAATAGACTTGGATAGAATGTGGCTGCCGGCTGAGTTCACCACCCACACAAAGGCTGTGTTTTATGCTCAACAAAATTCAGAGCAAAGTGAAGATTAGTTTTGGGGGTTAAAACATGAACATGAAGTTTAGGGCTTTACATCATTCAGCTGTTGACCATAGGCTGAGCTGTTAGGAAACTTTGCAACTACAAGCAAAGTACCCCTGTTTCAATTCCACTGTCTACACGGTCTTTTGTGGACACTTAGTTGATACCTGATGTTTCCTCCTTGTCTTGAACACAGCAGTAACTGCTGTCCAACTACCTCAATATTGTTGATTTTTAAAACGCATCTCATTTATTAACCATAATTAAAGTTAAACTTGAAATAGGACAAAATATAAAGCATAATACCATCCAGTGCATTTTTATGCTGAAGCTTTGTTGGATTAAATGTGGTTTGGAATTAACTGGCCATCAATAGGATTTGGAATTCAACAGTAATTTGACCTGGAAATGAATTGCCTTTTCAACACTTTGGCCAAGAAATTTCCCAGTAAACATGGAGTGTCATTTGTGTCTCTCTAGGGAGATTATTACTCAATTTAATCAATGCTTATTTACACCATCATTTTGGGGTAGTTATCTGGTTCTTGTTTATTTGAACAAAGTGCCACCCTCTGGATGTTATTCTTAGACAAAGATCTTTGCTTAATGGCCTTGTGTACATGGAAATGACATTGTCCACTTTAGCTGAAAAACACAAAATATTCATGCCATGATAAAACCTCGTTAAACTGTTTTAGACTGTCCAAACTGAAATATAGAATTCAACATGATAAATGTTCTAATTATTAAATAGCTCTTTATCATACTTTTTCAATTATGTTGCAAAATGGACTTTAACCCAGTTGAGATCAAGTTATCTTAAATTATGAGTTACTGATAACTTAACCAGGAAAGTTTTTTTATTTAATTTCCTTATTTTGACTTCTTATACTTATTTATTATAACTCAGTATCCAGTGGTTAGGTGACTCTCAAACATCTACAAATGGCTGGTCTCTTAAAAAATAATTTCTCTATGCCAAATGGTTACCTTTTTAAACACATGTTGTGTGTATTCACCTTATCAAACTACTGAGAAATAAAATTAAAAATTTATAATTAGAGAGCTAAGAAAGACATGCAGAAGCTGAAAAATACTTCTATTCTTGGGTCAAAGAAGACAATTCAACATAAATGACATGATATTTATAACTGAATGACAACATAAACACTGTTGATCAATTTGTCAGAGTTAGCTGAAGTACACAGGAAGAGAAATAATCAACAAAATAAAGAGGCAACCTACCAAATGCGTGAAAATATTTGCAAACATATATCAGGTAAGGGATTAATATCCAAAATATATAAGTAAATCAACAAATCAATAGCAAAAAATAATTGATTAAAATAATTAAATTTAATTAATTAAATTAATTAAAAATCATATCATCTGATTTTAAAAGTGGGCAGAGGACCTGAATAGACATTTTTCTAAAGAAGATATGCAAATGACCAACAGTATATGAAAAGATGCTCAACACTACGAATCGTCAGAGAATGCAAATCAAAACCACAATAAGATATCACCTCACATCTGTTAGAATGGCAGTTATCAAAAAGACAAGAGATAATAAGTGTTGGCAAGGATGTGGAGAAAAGGGAACCCTTGTGTACTCTTGGTGGGATTGTAAATTGGTGGTGCAGCCACTATGGAGAACAGTATGGAGGAGGTTCCTCAAAAAATTAAAAATAGAACTACCATATGATCCAGCAATTCCATTTCTGGGTATATATCTGAAGGAAATGAAAACACTATCTAGAAGAGATGCCTACATCCCCATGTTCATCACAGTATTATTTGCAATAGCCAAGACATGGAAACAACCTAAGTGTCTATGAAGAGATGAATGGTTAAAGAAAATTTGAGATGTCTATTCAATGAAATATTATTTAGCCATAAAAAGAAGGAAATCCTGCCATTTGGGACAACATGGATGAACTTTGAAAACATTATCCTAAGTGAACAAAATCATACAGAGAAAAATACTATATATTTGTGGAGTCTATAAAAAAAAGCCAAATTCATAGAAACAGGGTGGAATGGTGATTACCAGGGCGTGATGGTAGGGGAGTCAATGGGAAGCCATTGATTTAAAGATACAAACTTGCAATTATAAGATTAATAAGTTTTAGGCATCTAATTTCAGCATGGTGACTGTAGCTCACACTGTATATTACTTGAAAGTTGCTAAGAGAGTAGATTTTTTTAAACATCTTTATTGGAGTATAATTGCTTTACATTGTTGTGTTAGTTGCTGCTGTATAACAAAGTGAATTAGCTACACGTATATACCTATATCCCCTCCCTCTTGCACGTATATCCCCTCCCTCTTGCGTCTCCCTCCCACCCTCCCTATCCCACCCCTCTAGGTGGTCACAAAGCACCAAGCTGATCTCCCTGTGCTCTGCAGCTGCTTCCCCCTAGCTATCTGTTTTACAGTTGATAGTGTATACATGTCAGTGCTACTCTCTCACTTCATCCCAGCTTACCCTTCCCCCTCCCCGTGTCCTCAAGTCCATTCTCTATGTCTGCGTCTTTATTCCTTTCCTGCCCCTAGATCTTAAAGTGATATTTAGAGTGAAAATTATAGCCTAGATGCATATATTTTTTTAAAGAAATGAAAATTAATAAGAAAATGCTCAAAGAGGACATAAAATTAGAAAAATAAAATGAACCCAAAGATGTCAGATGGGAAGAAATAAAAACTTAAGAAACAATGTAACAAAAAGCAATGGAAGTAAAAAAGTGAAAAAGCAAAAGTGAAAGCTTGTTATGTGAAAAAAAAAATCAGTGAACCTCCAGCAAGATTGATAAAAAAGAAAGAGATACCACAAATTAGTAATATTGGAGATGAAAAGGGAAATATCTACAAATACAGTAAATATTTTTGAAAACCAAGACTACTATAAACAATACTACTAATGAATTTGAAAACCTAGATGGAATGGACAATTGCTTAGAAAAACTAAAATATCCAAAGCTGACTGTAAAAGAAAGAAAAGACCTGAATAGACCTATAACTATTATAGAAATACAATCAATTATACATCTATTTAGTCATGAAAAACACTCCACCTCACCAATAATCAGGGGAAATGTGAGTTAAAACAACAGCATGATGCCATTTCAAACAACCATCAACTGACAGAAAAGGAAATGTCTGATAGCAACAAGAGTAGGCAAAGATATGGAGAAAGGGTAACACCCAGACACCATGGGTGGGAGTGCAAACTGAGACAGGTACTTTGGAGTAAAGATGAAGAAGTTGTTCACTCCCTACCAACCTGCAAGTCTAGGTTTACACCCTGGAGAAACCTTTGCTCATACGCATAAGAAGATATGTCCTACACTTAATTTATTTAGCCAATAGATAGTGTGCCAAGCATTTCTGGACCCTATGCCCCAAACCATTGTGCATTTATGGGAGATAACCTACTTTCTATCAATGGCAAAATGAAAATACTGTAATCTACTCATAAACGGAAAAATCCATGCAGCAGAAGAAAATAATGGAATTGTTTGAAACATAGCTATATCTCTTAATCATAAGGCTAAATTTTAAGTTAGAGAAAGAAACCCAGAATATGTTAGCATTTAGGTTAATTTGGAAACCACACAAAACAGTATATGTATAGTCCAGAAGCATCAGCATCACCTGGGAGCTTATTAGAAATGCAGAATCTCAGGTCCACCCCAGACCCACTGAATCAGACCCTCTGGGGGTGGGTTCAGAAATCTGTGTTTTTGATAGTATCTCCATGTGATTTGTGTGCATGTGAAAGTTTGAGAAACATTTGTGTATATTACATATGGATATATCCATATATAATAAAAACATTAAAACACAGATAGGAAGGTCCACACCAAATTCAGAATAGTGGTTACCTCTGGAGAGAGAAAAAGGAGGGAAGTGGAGTGAGGAAGAATACAAAGGGGGGTTTATTTATATCTGCAATGCTTTATTTCCTTTAAAAATATGAGAGAAGCATGGTAAGACATAATTAATGTTGACTAATCTGAGTGATGGGTGCACATGTTTTTTTTTCTTTTTCTCTGTACATTGTACATTTCAAAATTTCTCAATAAAAATTAGGAAAAGGAAGTGATAATCCCATCCAAATAATTAAATGGAATATGACTCTTTCTTATTTAATATCATGTAATCCCAACTGATGTCATACCAACTGTTGTTTGTACCTCTTGCTTTTAGGCGGGTCAGGGAGTTAAACAGCAGCAACACTAAAAAGTTTCTGGAAGAAAGAAAGCGAGTAAGTATTTTATAATTTTCTTGACATTTTTCCTTTAAAAAGCTATAAACAGTAGCTCATGCTTAGAAATCAGACTACTAGCTAATTTGCTTAATTTGCTTTTTCTGTATGTTAAACATTCTCGCTTCTCTTCTCCACTCCCTGAAAGCTAAATTAATCTCTCACTAAAATCTTTAAGATAATTATTTGCTCCATTTTATACAGAAAATGAAGCCAGATTTTAATCGTGCACAAGTACTCTTTTGTTTTCTAAGATTTTGGCAGGAACTATCTTGCCAGTAAAAATTATGGGTTTAAACTCTCCCAGTTTTCAGGCTATTTTTCTTTCTTCTTTTTTATATATATTTTTTATATCCATCACTTAAATTGCAAACTACCAACCTTCATCCATAAGTTTTAAGATTACAACCCAAAGTTGATCAGATGTTTTTGTTTGTTTGTTTGTTTTTGCAGCTCGCAATGAAGCAGTCCAAAGAAATGGACCAGTTGAAAAAAGTCCAGCTTGAGCACCTCGAATTCCTAGAGAAACAGAATGAGCAGGTATTTCACCTAAAAAACATAAAAAGTTGTAGGCAGCCAACCAGCTTCGGGAGGCAAATGCCGTGGGTCAGAGTCACCCTTCTGCTTGCTAAAACCCATGGCCTGAGTAGTGGCACGGAAAGATGGCTAGAAAAATTTGGTGCCTACTGTACTTACCCCATTTCATCCACCAAGAACAGAAAGTATTCTTTTTTGAAGTGGGAGAGGAATGTGGCTGTGGGGAGAAAAGAATCAAAAGTCATGTTTTGATTAGATTATGGGGATTCTAAGAAGGACATTACTGAGAGGAGGAGAAAACAAGTTACAAATTGTTTCTTCATTTTCACGTGGAGTTTTATCACTTGTACCTCAGAGACAAGTGAGGTTATATTTAAAAGCAAATGAGAGACACCACCTACTTTCAACCTCAATCTAAAAATGAAGTTATAGAACCTTCTTAGGCCTTACAAACCTAGAGGCATGAGCCACCATAACTCTACAAACCACTGGAAGTGAGTGGATACCATACTCTTGATGCTAAACGCTAAATATACACAAATAAAAATAAACACAAAAAATGTACACAAATAAAAATAAACACAAAAAATGTACACAAATAAAAACAGTTATCCAAAATCCAACTATTTAGCTATCAGGCATATACCAATACCAGAATAAATGTGTGTTTACCTCGAGCACTACAGATAGATGGGCTATAGCCCATCGGCCATCCACACTCTCATTTCAACTTGATGGAAATACCTCTAGCTTATGTGGCAAAATGACCCTCAGCAGCAGTTAAACTTTCAGTCTGTCTCAGTCCAAATACATCTCTTTAGGTGTAGCTGGTTTGGAAGTTTCCAGATAATTTACTTCAATATAGAAGCTTTAAAGAGGTTTTGCTGAAATACGTATTTGTACTACATTATTCTTTCCTATTTCCTTTCATATATAAAGTAATACTATTTAAGGTATATTGTTTAAGAGTAAATGGCTTCCATTGGAGAACACCTAACTGGAAATTACACTAAAAACTACCTTTGAGAAAGTAAAACAAAACCATAAAATCTTTTCTTTTCTTTTCTTTTTTTTTTTTTTTTTTTTGTATTGCAATTGGGTAACAAATAAATCCAACTTCTGGTTTCAGATTCTTTACTTTTTGGTTGATAGAAGTTTTACTCATGGGCATACTTCTGAGTTATGTTTCCCATTTCTTTTCCAGCTAAATGCTTCTATTCATGAACAGTCCACAGATCCCTAAGTGGGGCAATAAGTGTTTATTGTCCCACGGGTCCAACTCATTTGACCAACTCATAGATACATCACCTTCTGGTACAAGTTACTAATGATTTTGCTCCTAAAGCATTTCTCAGAAAGTGCTCCCAGAGGGGGCGGGTGGGGGGGGAATGGGAGAATGAGTAAGGGTAGAGCCACCATCTCCAAAAAAATAGAATCCACTTTAGTGAATCAGGACTGGGTGGGGGTAAGGATGCCTTAGAAGAAGGCACAGTGGAGGTAAGATGCAGTTATGTTTCAGTTAGCTAAATTAAGAAACTACTTAGAAATCATTGTGTTGCTTGGCAACAAGTTTGACTAAAGAATATAAATGTGCTAAAAATTACTCATCACTACAATAGTGTTGTATATCAGAGATAGAGAATATGGTTGCCTAGTGTTTTTAGTTTGAGAGCTAAAGTGCATAATTTAAAAATCACTTTGGGCTTTTATCCTAATACATGTGTAACTCAAATCACTCCAGAGTTCTTTCACTGAAATACTGGATTAGTGATAACTGTATTGATTGGGTCATATTGGGAGAACAGTGACTTTCTGTTCCAAAAATTCATATAATGCCTTTCAGTGGGTCACAGGTAATGTCTACCACCCACACCTGATACTTTGAGTCACAGAAGCTTAAGAAAAAACAGGAGAAGGCTTGAGATTTGATGAAGATTTAATGAGATTCCATGAAAAGAAATTCAAGATATAGTGACACTTCCAGCAAATGTAGAATTAGGACTTGAATTTCTTTGTTAAGCTTTGCTTTACAAATATGGCCTATTCTATAGCAAATTCAACACCAGGTATTTCTGGTATACTTTTTTTTTTTTTTTTTTTTGTAATTTAAAGATCAGAGACCTCTCAATTCAGTTACTCGGTGTGTTTCAACAATGTCATAGACACAGGGCAAAAGACACAGTAACTGTTTCTTCCCTCATAATAGGCGAGGTCTGGAACCATTTGGAGAGCTCCCTTTATAACCAATATTTCATTGGCAGAAAACAGTTTCCTGTCTCCAGGCAATCCCAAACTTATATAACAATCTCCCAAACTACTGTTAAACCCCAAGACTTTTTTATGTTTCTAAGCCAAAAATAAATGAATTTTAACATTCTCCCCTAATATCTCCCTTTGAGGTTTCTTACCTGCTTTCCTGTGACCCTAATCACCTAAATTCTCCCAGTCACTCCCAAAGAAAAGCCTGGAATCGATCTACTGCATTAGCTAGACGGTGTTGAGGGCATTGGTAGAAACAACTAAAGTTTTAATATATTTGGGTCCTGACTCTGGATCCTAACTTCATGTGGCCTTTTAAAGCCTCCTAATGGCCTTGTCTACTTGGTCAGCCAGTTATTCGTTTAAAACTCCAAAGGTTTTTTGCTGCTGTTTCCCATCGACCTCCCAGCCACACAGGAGCTCATCCATCTTGACATGCACCATTTCAAACCTGAAACGCTCCATTGCTGTCACACCCAAGTTTTAAAAATTGATTTTTGCCATCAATCCTATCATTTAATAAAGAGAGGTGAGGGGATCTCGCTCAAGGGAGGGTTCCCCATTCAGTGCCCCACAAGAGAGGTGCAGTCTGGGCTAATAGGCATTGGTCGTTTGTTTTGTTCTTTTTTTTTTTTTTCTGTTGAGATCAACTTGGGGGAAGTTTGTCACTGACGGTTGTATACATGTTTTAGTCTTAGCTTTTTGCTTTTCTGTATATGGTTTTGCATTCATTTTTCAAATTCACTTCAGTATTCATTTATTTTCTTTGTTTTGTATGTATGACTCAATTTTGACATTACTATTTTTGTACAAACAGCTTTTGAAATCCTGTCATGCAGTGTCCCAAACACAAGGTAGGACTGAAAACTCTGATAAGCAAGACATTGCCTTCCTGCTTAACTACATCCGTATTCTTGGTGCTTTGATGATTCACATCTGCTCATGACTAGTTAAGATCGCAAGGGTTTGAGTTAAAAGTGTGACTATTTAATGCTTGGATTTCTAATGTAATATTCAAACCAAACTGGCCAACATCTTGAGAAAATTATTTCTGATGGAGTTTTAGTAGCCTTGCCAGTTGCAGACCTGGGAAACTCAAGTCATGCTAATGAAGATGTACCCAGGCATCAAAAACAGTGATGTATGGTTGTTGTTTGGACAGACCACAGCTAAGACTGGGTCACAGAGTCAGATCTTTCACAAACATTAATATGACTGCCATTAATTTTTAAAGCACCCCGGTAAAAATTCATTGGTGGTTTTTAATGACAAAGAGTTATGGTCTGCGTGCAGAAACATTATACAATGTCATTATACAATGACTCTTGGCATACTTTGTGTTAGATCCAATCTGCCAGGGACCTTAATCACCCCTTATAAGTGACCATATAATTTATTGTTTGAACAAGATAGTTTTGAAAGTGAAAGGGGAAGCTGTTCATAATAGCCAAGACCATGGGCATAAATTGAAACCGTCCTTGACAAGTGGGCATGAATGGTTACCCTGCTCATACGAGAAGCTGGTTCTTGGAATCCTTTTTTAGTGTTAATATGATCCTTCTTTTTAAACAGTGTTCAATATTGTCTTTAAATGCTAGAGGGGGAGAAGCATAGGGAATCCTTTATTACTACTTAGTGAACATAAAAGTATTTAATTTCCAGTGCTGATAATGTTTCACTGTCATCTCTTATGAATACTGCTTGTGTCATAGTTTCATGTTTGTATATTTTTCTCCATTTCTCCATTTCTCTATTAGAGCATTATTATATCCCAGGCATAAAAAAATCTGGGAAGGGGAACCATCCATCCCAAATGTAAGCAGAAAGTTATCATCTTTGATGTTATTATATCCATCCTCACCAAAATGAAATTTAAAGCCACAGTATAAAAATAACGATGAGAAGGAAATCACTCTATGGTCTGTGGGTTAAACTAATTTTGTAGCAGGACTTCATTTAGGACATTTAGATGCTCATAGTATGATCTGCAGAGTTGACCAAATCCTCTCACTGACCTTCCATTTGGTTGGAATACCTAAGTAGACATGAATAGTACTATCAGAGCTCATGAGAGTCCTCCTCTTGAGTTATATCTTTCTATATCCATGTTTCCATTTTTAAATGCCCTTTATTTCAAAATGATGTGTCACTAAAAAAGGACAGGGTGTTTTATTGTTCCTCCAAAAGATCCATGTATTGGGTTGGAAAAAAGCATACGGCTGGAAAGTAAAAGATAAAATGAACCAACTGATTTTCCCTATTTTGCCAGGCAATGATTTGTCATCAGAACCTGTCCCCATATGATGCCTTTTCACCACCCCAAATCAGCTGGTTATCTTCTTGACAGCCTTAATTCATGAGATTGGGTTCACTGTGGCTTACTTCCTGGGGTGGACCATAAAAAATGAATTACTCCAGGGCTTCCCTGGTGGCGCAGTGGTTGAGAGTCTGCCTGTTGATGCAGGGGACACAGGTTCGTGCCCCGGTCCGGGAAGATCCCACATGCTGTGAAGCGGCTGGGCCCATGAGCCATGGCCACTGAGCCTGCGCGTCCGGAGCCTGTGCTCTGCAACGGGAGAGGCCACAACAGTGAGAGGCTCGCGTACTGCAAAAAAAAAAAAAAAAAAAAAAAAGAATTACTCCAGAGAAGTGAGAGCCTATAAGGATAGTTTTTGGACAATAGCATTCCAGGAACCCTACATATTCCTGTAACGTTCTGTATGCCGCATACTCCAACCAAATCAATGTGATATGCTCCCACCTGAACTTCTCCATCAGTGAAATTCTTAGGCAACTACTTTCAATTAAATTTCAGGCTATTTGGGGAATAAGTCGTGCATAAGCAATGCTTATTCTAAAAGTGATCAAATTATCTACACACAGTCAAGGCATGTCAATCTGTAGAAACTAAATCAAACAGTTAGACACGACATAATCTATGAGTAACAGGCATAGCCTCTTCTCAATTTGTTTTCCTAGTACTGTGTGGACCAGTCCTTCTCAGACTTTAACGTGCATAAAAATTTCCTGGGGATCTTATTAAAATGCAGATCCTGGGTCAGTAGGTCTGGGGTGGAGTACAAGATTCTGCATTTCTCACAAGATCCCAGGGGATGCTGATGCTGCTGGTCCATGGACCACACTTTAAGTAGCCAGGACATAATGACAAGCATCAAATTTACGGGAGAAGAGAAGTTGGGTTTGCTCTATGGCTTCAGGAGAGGATTTCAACATGTAAGGTCATGTTTCTGATGTTACAGGCGAAGGAGATGCAGCAGATGGTGAAATTGGAAGCCGAGATGGACCGCAGACCAGCAACAGTTGTGTGAAACTCCAGGACGCAAACTGAAACCACAGAACCACTGCATCAAAAGAACACTCCCAAAGTTCTGAACACAAATTCCGTGGAAGAAAGCTGATATCTTTTGCGTTTCCTTTATGTATAGACAAGATGTCACCTGAAACCACAGAGAATTACATACTTCTCTTAAATGTTTTGAATACTGAATTTCCTTGGCCAACCAAAAGTAGCTACAAATCCCCCAAAATTACGATTCCAATAAGGCAGAGTTTACCCATTGATCATACCACTTAAACATGTTTGCTATAAAGTACCATCACAGATAAATGAGCTTGGTGTTAACAACTCTGCTTTGTGATGCATTAGGACATGTTCGAGCAACAGCAAAAATAGTGTATTATCCTTGTGATAGTAAGTGCATGCACTAGGGGGAAAAAAAACTCTGTCTACAAATTTATTAGCAGAAGTGGTGATCTGCTAGACAAATAATCTGGGGGAATTTTTCTACATCTAAGTTACCTCATCAGTAAGTGCCAAGTCTCCACCATGCCATAAGAAGCTAACTTCCTGTAACAGTTGTGGAAATTATTAGAACAATAGGAAAAAAAAAAAAAAAAGAACAGTGTCCCTGTGCCAAAACCCATCCGTGCTCAAAAGGAGAACTCTGTCAGGCACTTTTAAGAAAGTTGACATCTGACATTGCTTTCTAGGAATTGCTTCTGCCAATTCCATATTATTACAGCTCACTCTCACACCATAAAGATTGTGAAGTGGTTATTGGCAAACGTTTGTAAATGTGACCATGTATAAATTATTTATACTCCTAATTCTCACTGTCAGAGAGCAAAATCATCTAAATATTGCCACATGACAAGATTAGTAAACAGGAATACTAGAACTATGTTTGCATGATACACAAGCACCAATTACGACTAATCCGTACACAGTTAACCTAATGCAAGTAAATACTGGTTAAGAAAATGTATGGCACAGAATATAATTTGACTCTCAAGACTTTTAGCATAATGAAGAAGTCTATATATATGTGTATATGAATTATGTGGGCATTCTTGATACTTCAAGTTCTAGTTTCAAAAATAAATACATAACTAATTTAATTTTACACAAAAATATTTATGCAGATTTTCAGAATTTCATATCAGGAAATAACCTTTTTATGTCTGTTAAATATCAAAACAATTTGCTACAGTGTTAATCTGCATGGTCTTTAAGCCTGCTGTAGTTGTGTTGCAGAGAGTGCATGAAGAAGTGCCCCCTGGGAATGGAGCCATGCCCCAAAGCCCAGAGGAGTGCATGGAAACCGTAATCTAGAGCTAATCAGATTACTGATTTTAGGGCACAAACCACCAACTGAATTGTTGTATATGCTTGTACAGATTGATTCTGTGTGTTCCTCTGAATAAAGCAGAGAAAATTATGTTACCATCAATATTAAAATTAAACTTCCAACTTCTCTAATAAAAAATGAAAACACATCTAACACCCATCAGAGTATTTGCTCCCAAGGATGCTTTCCAGTGTACTTTTCCTGTTTCATAAAAGATCTCCTCATTGAAGGGGGCTTATGCATGACCCAACACATTTTGCTCCTGACACAAAACAGGCTGATTCTAGTTGACTCCCAATGTAAAGTACTTTTTTTTTTTTTCTTTTTCTCATACTTATCCTTTAAACTGGCTTCTGTGAAACTCTCTGGTTCCAAATTTCCTTATCTGTAAGACTGTGGAGTTAGACTATGGATCTTTCAACAGATTCCAAATGGCTCCCTCATCAAATCAAATAGCTTCTTGCCAGCTCTCAGCTGAGCTCACCATTCTGTAGCACTTGACTGAATCCATCACTCCCCTGCTTTTTGCTCTTCTTCTGAGAGAGAAGCAGAAAATGTAGGAGCAAGCTCCTACTTTTCCCACTTTTCCGATGATTTCTTCTCTGGCTTTTCATCCTCCTACATTGCCATAAATATTTCTGAGGTCCAGCTTAAATCCAGAGCCAGTTTTTTCTTTAATCCAGATTACTTTCAGTATTTGAGACATCTTATTCCCTGAAAGGATCCATTGTAATAGGATGAAAATGTACACACAGCTCAAATGTACAACAAAAAGATGTGTTTATTTTCAATTGTAAGTTCATATTGCACTCAAATCCTGCATTCTCACTTATTATGAAGGAAAAAAATCTTGCCAATTACAGTTACTCAGTCTCTTCCAACTTAAAAATAAAAAACAAACACCTATTTCAGAGGCATATTAAATTACTTCAAAGTCAAACCCCCAGTTAGACTTCCCTCCCCATTAAGGAGGTCTCCTTGCTTCTTTCCCCAGGTGGGCTCTTGGTGTGAATAGAAGCCTGTGTGTCCTCCTGGCAATGGGGAGGAGCATCTGGTCTCCTCTGTTAGGTGGTCCTAACTGCCTGCAAGGTGGGCCCTTCCATCCCAGTGTCTCAAGGTTTCTGCTCAGAGGAGTTTTCACCCTAGGCTCAGTTTTTTCCAACATTCTTCTGGGATACACAGAAACTTCTGGATTTTGTTGGGAGTGGGAACCAGAGGTGCTAGCTCAGGTTCATCCATTTAAATACCTCCTTTGGCCATTTGTCAGCTTCTAACGCCATGCTGTTCCAATACCACGGGGGTTTCTCCAGGAGGCTTGTAATTTTCTAGAGCTATGCCACAAGAAGCAAAAACCAAGCCTATAGAGGTTCTACTACATCTTCCTTCTCCCACCTCCAGGACTTTTTGTCCCAATCTGGGGATCAAGGCACTTGACTCAATTCTTACCTTTCTCCCTCCTATCAGCCCTGAAAGGATATTCAGCCTCTCATGGATGATTGATTAGAATGCTCATACTGGACTGGACTTCTTCCCTAAATAGATTGTTCTTCCCCTTTTGGGGGGATAAAAGTCTTCATGAAAAAGAAAGCAGATTGACAAGATAGGGAAACCCATGGGGAAGTACCATATTTCATCAAATCCAAGACATCATTGATTAGAACATGCTCATTACTATTTTATATTCCTCAAAGAATGAAAGCATGCTGCCAGTTAAACTATGACACACCATCCAGTGATTATAAGACACATCTCAATTTCAGGGATGTTAAAATGTAGAAAATATGTGAAGCTTGGAATTCATGAAATATATAGTATTTCAAAAAATACTATACAAACTACTCAAATCCCAAGTCTTAATAGGGGTGGAGGGGGACTTCCTTTTAAAGATAGAGCACAAGAGAAACCTTATATCTATATCAGAAAACCTAAACTAAAGGGCACTTACACGATTGGGTTTGAAATTTAGCAGTGAGCTTCCTGGAAAGCATTTCAAAAACAGAAAGAAATCTATTTCTCACCATCAATTCAAAGAATGTTCTATATGTGTATTTTCCCTTAGTTGTTTCATTCAGTCACATGTCTTCAATTTCTACTTCTCTGCACATAATTCTTATTTCTCCAAAGCTCTGGTTCTCTCTCTTAGCTTTTCGGTTAAACAAGTGGCCCACATGCACATTGTTTGTAATTAATCAAAAAAAGAGACCCTCCCTCCATCTGTCCTCCCTGTTTAATGGTCCATAACAGGCGCTAAACTTTGTGTGCTCCCACATTCAATCTATTTATAAAACCCATGAATTCTACCCTGTCTTGGAAGTTGCCTTCTCCCTTACAACTTTTCTCATTCTTCAATACCCAAAATTTTTAATAACTTCCTATTGAATTTCTTTGCCCCTCAAATCTCTTCTACACCTCGGTTAATTTTCCCAAACAGCAGCTCTGATCATATTACTATCTGACTGGTAAAGCCTGAGTTCCTATCCACTACCTAAAGAATAATGTTGAGATTACGGATATCAGCATTCAGCTTTGGCCCCGGCCTGCACCCTCACTTAGCCAATCTGGATTATCACTATTCTCTGTTCACACACGTAGCACACATCTTTTCTAGCCACGTCACATGATGATGATCTATCAGTTCTTAAAAGCAACCTCCAAAAATGCCACCTCCAAAACTTCCCTCATTCCCCCAAGCAAGAAATCATCTGCTCTTCTGAATGTATCCATTTATACTTTAAAAGTTGTTTAAGCATAGATTTTTCCACCAGCCCAGACTAATATCTTTTCAGGCTTTGTTTATTTGCTTTGCAAAGAACAGGTAGTCAGTAACTACCCAATGACCATTTAAGTTGTTTTCTATGAAAGAAGGGTTTGTAACTATCTGTTTGGCCTCTTGTGCAATGTCTTTCAATGAAAGGCTAAAGTAAGATTCCTTCCCAATTTCAAGAAAAACAATTTTCCTCAGTTCATATTGTTAACATCCTTTCAAAGCAGTAGGACTCTTACAATGGTTAACAGGCAATGTGGCTCCATCAACACTAAGTGTGATTACGGAGAGTGAAGAGGGAACACCCTGCATTATTTCAGTGCTGAGGTTGTCTTAGAGATGCCTCATTCCAAGCCCCCAATAGCTTCTCTTTATCATCACATGTGAAAGTTTAGCAGAAGACCACTCTTCTCTACAACCTTCCCTTGATGCTTGGCATTTCACAGAATCCCAAGCACAACTTTAATGTCATAGTAAATCCTGGGTAGTGCCTCTGGGATGAATTTTTATGAGCCATCTTCTTTAATAATATATCATGAAAAGTGTTCTGCTCCATAGGTTAGAATAATGCAAAAATATTAAGAAGGGAGCGGGGAGATGATTAAAAATAGCAGTATCATTGATTTTACATTAAAAGAAAAAATAGGTGGCAGCACTTTACTCGATTAATGAAGCAATGCCTCTTCCTCTCCTCTCCTCATGATACTTCCTTGGAAATTTGGGGCAAGGGACAGTCCCCAAGCGACTTCATCCTGGAAATTTTTGAGACCCCTTAAAGTCTCCACCAAGATAAAATTTGGAAAACTTTTCCAAAGGAGGCCAGTTTAATATTGTATACCTAACCACTCACACCATGACCCAATAGCTTTAGGTGAGTCGAATGTATTTAAAACATAAAAAGGGAGATAAAAGAATTTGACCCTTGATTGTTTCTAAACTTATATAACTTGAATGCGGAAATGTTATACTTGTCGCTCAAAATACTTATTGTTTACCCTTTTCAAGCAATATTTATGCTTAATTTTCTCACACACAGCTTTTAAACTCTATCTTTTGCTTCTCTGTAGAAAAATCTTGGTGTTTGTGTTAGAGAGTGGTGCTCATAAAGCAGCATATTGAACCCTATGGACTATAAGACTAAATTATGAATTCTTATATACCTGACTGACACACGAATGGTTGTAGTGGACACATTCTCAGCATTGAACTAACTTTATTCATCTATCAAATATTAATTAGGAGCCCACTGTAGTCCTCTATATGTGCAAATATTGGATTGGCCAAAAAGTTCGTTCAGGTTTTCCAAAAGATGTTGCAGAAAACCCTGAATGATATTTTTGGCCAATCCAATAGTTTTTAACTAGTAATATATTATTTTTTTAATTATCTGTAATTATAGTTTTAGGCCATGCTAGTATGACAGATGGGTTGCATTAATGGCCCCAATTTGTCATGCCTTCCTGTATCCCTGCTGTTTGGTAGCACCCTGCTGCACTGACTTTGGGCTTGGTCATGTAATTTGCTTCCGCCACTGGGATGGCAGCAAACTTGTCAAAGCAGAGGTGCATTTTTTTTCCTTCCCTTGGATCTCTGCCACTCCCATGAGAATGAGTGCAGGCTGGACTGCTGGTGGTGGGGGAGACTCACAGAGAGTTGAGTCATCTTGTCCACCTTACTAGCTGACAGCTGATGCGTGAGCTTGCATCTAAGACCAGCCAAGCTTTTCCCAAACCAGTAGAACCACCCAGCCAGCCTACAAACTCATGAGAAACAGTAAACAGATGTTATTTGGGGTTGGTCTGTTATGTGGCAATAGTTAATACATCCAAGTCTTGGGAATATGAAGATGATAAAAGTGTCATCTCAGAATTCCAGAGACTGTGCATAAATAAAGCCACTGGAATCACTGATGTGAGTGGGACATAGTTTTCTCTTCCACTGAACCATACCAACTACTAAGCCACCATGTTTGGTGTCTCTTGCATCTCATTGTGTCTGTTTCTATTTTCTTTTGGAACCTTCTGAGGGTCTGTTGTTCACTTCTTCTAACTTGGACTGCTGATGCTTTCAACCTTGTCATTTGACATACACCTCTTTCTTCTTCTTTTACTTACCCCTCCTTCTTTTCTTATTTTTTGTTGTTTGTTTTTAAACCTTCTTTTTCCTTCCTTTGGGCTCCTTGGTCAATAAAATTATATCATGTGAACAACCCTAGCTACTAATATTCATTAGTTGTTTTTAGATATTTTGTCTTAGTTATGAATCCTTAAGTTTCCAGAAAAATGGAAGACACTCAGGTAAATGGGGAATTACTTTACTACATAACCTTGTCCAATCACATCAAATGAAACAGATTTTTCTTTTTATTTAATAGTCTAGCAATGGAATTTTATAGTATTGGGAAATTACATGGATTTTTAAAGCAACATTTTAAAAGAAAGATATAGAATAGATTATATATTAATAGGAAAATTATGAAATAATTTATGTTAAATGATATATACTGAAATAAAATTCAACAAATAAAAATATTTTCTATGGCTTGGAAATCTATTAAGCTAAACACCCACCTGCTCATCTTATGTTTCAGCAATTCCACTCCAAGAGAAATGAGTGCATGTGTTCACCAAAAAATATGTTCTTCACTCATAATAGTAAAAAACTAGAAACAATTCAAATGTGCACCAATAGGAGAATGGATCAATAAAATCTGGTATATCTGATGCACGGTGGAATGCACAAAAGTGCTTACATTATGATTCCATATATATGAAACTCAAGAAGAGGTAATCCCAATCTTGAAGGCCAGGATAGTGGTTCCTGTGGGAACCTTCTGGAATGATGGGAATAGTCTCTGAAACTAGTTCTTAAAGTGTGCATCAAGGACCTCTTTGTGGACCAGTGTCCCCAAAAGCCCTTCAGAGGGTCTGCCAGGTCATCTTGTATCAAACCCATCTCTGTGTGAAACCAAATTTTCTTCATATACTTCAATGAAAATGGCATATCACAACAGACTGAATGAAGAAAAAGACACCAGAACTCAGATAACTTCTGTGAAGCCCGACATTAAAGAGATTTGCAATAACGTAGAACAATGTCACCCTTCCCACCAATATTTAGAAAACATAGTTGTTTTTATTGAAATATGCTATGTTAATAATACATTAGTTATATCAACATATGATGGGTTTATTATTTTTATTTTGACTTTTTTCTGTTTCCTTTTCTAACATAGTAATATTGACATTTAATTCACATAAGTAAAAATCCTCTGAGTTTCTTAAAAATTTAAAGGGGTCTGAGACCAAATGGTAACTTTAAATCTTACATGTTTATAGCATTTAACAATCTTTCTCATTTAATCACCATGTTACAGGCAAATCAAGAACATTATCACCATTGCACAGATGGAGAAATTATTGAATCCAAGGTCACAAAGCCACATAATGGGAGATTGAGGAATAAAATACATTTATTCTCCAGCTTCCAAATTCCTCTTGCCTACAGAATCACCACCCTGTAACAGAGATCATCATATCTTATACCTGAAAAGCATGATCACAATACCACCTTACATTTTACAATTATAATTAACAAAGCGTTGCCACAGACACAATGTCATTTAATTGTCATGGCAACCTATTAGTGTGGGTTTTATCATCTTTTCTTCAAATGAGAAAATGATTGAGTGAGTCCCACAGCACAGTGTATAGCACAATAAAGAACAAATAATAAGTTCTCTACTCTGGTGCAATTATAAATTAATTTATGTATACAACCACAAGGGGTGCTCTGGGGAAAATGCAAAGGATATTTCCCTGACCTAGAGGGATTTATTTGTTGATAATACATCAAAACTTGATAAATCAAATAAATCCAATGCATTCCTAACCTTAATTAGATTCAAATAATACCAATCAAAAAGGAACTTAGCTGCATAAAAAAATCTAAAGAGGATTTTTCTTTGAAAGTCTAGACTAAAAGTCAGTAAACTATACCCCACTGGCCAAATCCAGTCTGCTACCTGATTTTGGATGATCTATGAGCTAAGAATGTTTTTACATTTCTAAGTGGTTGGGGGAAAAAATTAAAGAAAACTATTTTTGACTTGCAAAACTTATATGAAATGAAAATTTCTGGGTCCATAAATAAAGTTGTATTGGAACACAGCCACACTTGTCAATTTATGTATGACCTATGGCTGTTCTCATGCTACATACAACAGCAGGGTTAAACAGAGACTGCCTAGCCCACAAAGTCTACAATAGTTACCATCTTCTCCTTCACAGAGAAAATTTGCCAGCCCTTGATCTAGCCCACTGGAGCTGAGTAAACAAGAGGGAAGGAGATTGAAGTACCCCAGAGGTGAGGAGCAGAGTGGTGAAAACACAGCTCTCTAGCTTTTGGACAAGAGAAGCAATAAAGGGCCCTTGGAGCCCCCAAAGAACAGGCTTTTTGAAACCCAGGGTCTGGGCAGCAGCAGAACCTCAGATGGGAAGGCTACCTGACTGCTTTACCAGCCTTAATAGAAGGGAGCTAACAAGAAAGATGGCTGCCTTGGACATGTAGCCCAGTCCATGTTGACTGGGACAAGGAACAGTGGCAGCAGTGCCCCCTGGGACTGAGGAGTGGGTGCCCCCCCCACTCCTCAGGGCCTCCCAGTGTCATTGCATTGTCCAAAAGAAGGGGAAGAAGGCAATTAGGTGATGCTGGATGTCTCAACTTGTGGTCTCCGAAAAGAAGGCCCTCAGATAAGAATTTGGGTACAAGTATTCTATTTTGGAGGTGATCTCAGGAAACATAATAAGAGATTGGAGTGGGGGTGGATAGAACACTAGCGGTATAATAATGGTCACTGTTACTGCTGTGGGCAACTGCAGTTCCATCCCGCTGATGGAGAGAGTGTAGCAGTCCCCTCAGGATTGTCCCACCAGGGGTGAAGACAAGGCTATTCATCCTCTAACTTTCTCATCTTGTTGGGTGAGAGTTGTTCTTGAGGGTAGTAACTCCTCACACTTCCAGCCTGCCCCTTGTGGGCTGAGCAAGTTCCAGGGGCCAGATAAAGCCCTCAGGAAAAAGCCATGGGTTCTTGAGGCAGAGGCATGAACACCACCATGTCCTTAAGCTGCCGGGGACCACAGGGGAATAAATGGGCACCAAGAGTATCTGCTGCACTGGACTTCCCCTCAACCTTGGAAAGTTTATGGGATTGGGGGAGGACATTCAGATTAGAATTGTTTTGATTTTTAAAAATAAAGAAATGGTACTTTCAGCTGCCAGAGTGTGCCAGGTGCCCATGTATGTGTCTTAACTTTACTATGAGACAACAAAGTCCTCAACGTCGTGCAAAAGATGTCTTGACCTTTGCTTAATGGATTAGTCAATCAAGAAAAAATATTAAGGTTTTGCTTTGTCTTTTCTCTTTCACTGCCTGTATTCTGGTATGGAGGTGACTGCTGAGAAATGTAAAAAACAATAATAACAATGAAAGTCATGAATAACCTGCAATATGTTATTCTTAAATGATCAACGTTGATAACCAAAACTGGTGAGAACTAATCAGCACTGGATCTAATCTCGAATGTTTTAACAAATAGGACAAAAAACATGACAGGTACACAGATGCTATCATATGCACTATATTTTAGTAGCAACAAATCTCTAGAGATATGAGTGGGTGGGTCATGAGGGGTATTTTTTGTTTTGCTTTGTTTCGTCTTATGATTTAAAAATAAATACAAAAGATGACAGTGTGTCCAGTGGGAATGGACTCCAGCCAGCCTTCCAGATTTCAAAGGGTTTATAATGGAAGCAACAGCCCATAAGTGGGTAACGAACAGTCTCATCCATTAATCATCCCAGGTCCACGGCATGTGCATGTCAGGTGCCAAGGAAGCCACGAGACTGTCTCAAAGAGAGTGTGCTTTTCTAAATTTACTTTTCAGTGTGAAAGACTACTATTTGGGTTCACTAATATTTTGCATTTGTATGAGAAGGTGGACCCTGCACAAAAGGGCGAGGCAAAGCAACACAGCCCTCCCTTGAAGTAGCAAAAATGATCCCCAGTAATCACTCACAAGTTTATATGTCTGGCAGTTCCTCCTCATTGATCCCCACATAAACCTGCCATTGGGTATATAATAGGCATTTCAAAGTTAGCTCATTCAAAACAGAATTCCTGTTGTTGTTGTTGTTGTTGTTGTTGTCATTGTTTTAAACCACTTTTCAGTTACTAATGATATTTCCACCTTCCTGGGCTCAGGTTAAAATTCTAAGAATAATTTTTGATTATCTCTTTTTTTCATCCCCTTGGTCTAATCAATAAGTATTATTGGCTCTTTCTCCAAGCTATTTCTGGAATGGAACTACTTCCCAACACTACTGGGAAAACCACCCTGGTTGTAGCCTCCATCACTCCTCACTTTGACAACTGTCACAGCCTCCTGGTTTCATTTCCATTCACTCTTGAGCCCCTACAGCCCTTTCTCCACACATTAGCAGAGTGAGCCTCTTGAAGTGTAAATCAGATCGTATAACTCATCTGCTTAAAATCCTCTAGCTCTTCCCTCTGCATTAAAAATAAAAGCCATATTTCTTTCCTGAGCCTATATACCTTCCCATGATCTGGCCCTTGCTAGTTCGTTTATCTATGGTTGTATAACAAACCATCCCAAAACAATGCTTGAAGCAACAACAGTGTATTATTTCTCATGATGTTCAGCAGAACAGCTGGCCAGTTCTGCTCCATTTGGTATTGGCTGGGGTCATTTGTATGGCTGCGTTTGGTTGGGAGCCAAACTGAGGCTGAAATGTCTAATACACTTTACTCACATGTCTGGTGCCTTGGCCAGGATGGCTACCTGGGCCTCTCCCCCTCCCCATGGTCTCTCAGCATTTAGTGGTCAAGGTCAAGCTTCTTTTTCTGGAAGCTGAATCTCCAGAGGACATCAGAGGAAGTTGCCAGTATTCTTAAAGCCTAAGCCAAAACACACAACATCACTTTCACCACATTCTCTTGATCAAAGCAAGTCACAAGGGTAGCCCAGACTCAAGGGAGAAGATAGACCTGCCTCTTGATCAGAGGGATATAAATGCTCAACAATGGGAGGAATTTGGGGCAACCATCTTTAGAAATAATCTTCCACACACCTTCCTATCTCTCCAGACTTCTGCACTTTTTTCAGTCTTCCCAAGCCACACTGGACATCTTTGTCTTTGTAATAGATGCTGAGATAGAGACTGCTGGCATTCTTTCTAATATCTTTCTGGCCATCTTCTTCAGAAATAGAACTTATGAATTTGAGCAAGGTGCATGACTTCCCGGAATAAATATTGCATTTCCCAGGTTCCTTTGAAGCAAGGTAGGACCACGTGATTACATCCTGGGCAATGGAATGTCAGGAGCCCAGGGGAAGATTTAGTGCACCTTCTTAAAAGACAACAGTTGCCTCTCCTTTGACCTTGACCCATTTTCTTCCTGTGTCTTTTGTTCCTTACTGGTTGGACTATGAGGGGTCATTGAGAATGAAGGCCTTTCCAGGTTGGAGAAGTCTGAATCTCTGAGACCATGGAACAGCCTACCAACCCTGGATCAATGGCTCCTGGACTTTTCTTCGAGAAAAATATACTGCTATCTTGTTTAAGTCACTGTTATTTTGGGTTTTCCATACTTCACAGCCAAGTGTAATCCTTAATTAGCTCCCAGCAGATGGATCAGCTAGAGCAAAAGGCCTGAGGCAGCAGAATGTCCAGAATGTGAGCAGAGTGAAGGGGGTAAGGGATTGCAGAAGATGTAACAGTTGCCACAACATAGACAGACTTACAGGCTTGGCTTTTTCATCTGAATGAAAGAGGAAACCACTGCAGAGTTTGGAGGAAGGAGTGACTGACATGGTCTCATCTACACTGTGGAATCACTCTTGACTGCATGTGAAGAAAAGGCCACAAGAGAGCCAAGGAAGAAACAGAAGACTAACTAGGAAATTTTTTAACTAGATAAGAGGAGCAAAAACCAGGGTAAGAGCAATAAGGATGATGAGAAGTTGTCAGATCATGGATCTGGTTTAAAGGGAAAGATGGTGGGATTTTCTGATGAGTTAGAAGTGGGGCATGAGGGACTGGGAGAAGTCAGTGGTGGTTTAGAAGCTCTTGGTCTGAACAACTGGAATTTCTGCTGACTGTAACAGCTGAAAAGAAGCAGGGTTTTGGGAGGTGGAGGCAGGGGATAAATGAGAAGTTTGGTTTTGGACATTGTATTAATCAAGGTTATCCAGAGAAACAGAACCAATAGAATGTGTGTAGAGAGAGATTTATTTTAAGGAACTGGCTCATGTGATTATGGACGCTAGCAAGTCTGCATTCTGCAGAGCAGGCTGGCAGGTGGGACATCCAAGAAAGAGTTGATTTTGCTGTTCAAGTCTGAGGGCAGTCTGAAGGCAGACTCCTTCCTTCCTTGGAGGACCTCAGTCTTTTCTCTTAAGGGCCTCAACTGATTGGATGAGGATCACCACATTATAAATGGTAATCTATTTACTCAAAGTCTACTGATTTAAAAGTTGATCACATTTTAAAAATACCTCCACAGCAACATGTAACCTGGTTTTGACCAAACATCTGGGCGCCATAGCCTAGCCAAGTTGATGCATAAAGTTAACAATCATGGATTTGTTAAGTTGGAAATATCTTTATATATACCAGTGGAGATACTAAGCAGTTGATTTATTTGAGGTGAGAATTTGGGATAATCAACATATGCAGTTCATTTAAAGGAACAAGACTGAATGATTTAATCAAGTGCCAGAAGAGAAGGGGAGAGGTTTGAGAACTGGGCATTCTAACTTTAAGAGTTAAGACAATACTACTCAGCCATTAAAAAATGATAATATCTTGCCATTCGTAACAACATGGATGGATCTTGAAGGTACTGTGCTAAGTAAGATAAGTCAGACAGATAAGGACAAATACCATATGACACCATTGACACAAAAGCAAGCACAGATACAGAGAACAGAGTAGTGGTTACCAGAAAGGGGGAGGGGGACAAAATGACTGGGTAAAGAGGATCAACTGTATGGTGATAGATTGAAACCAAATTTTTAGTGGTGAGCCTGTTGTAGTGTTTTCAGAAATATGATGTTGTAGAAATACAGTGTTGTACACATGAAACATATAATGTTATAAACCCATGTTACCTAGATTAAAAAAAAAAAAAAAAAGAAGGACAGGTGAGGAGGAACCACAAAAGGGAACTGGGAAGTAGCCAGCGATCCACTAGAGTCACCAGGAGAGCCAATGAACAAAGTGCTTCCAAGATGAGGAAAAGGTCACTGTGTCAAAGAATCTAAGAATTCATCTTTGGATTTGGCAACTTGGAAATCATGAATATCAACCTCATGTATGAGTTAAGGTTCAACCAGAGAAGCAGAACTGGTAGGAAATATATATTAAGAGATTTATAGCAAAGAACTGGCTAATGTAATTGTGGAGCTTGGCTAGGTAGGCCACCAGGAAGGACAAGCTGGAACTCTCAGCCATGGGCGGAGGCTGCAGGAGAGAAGAAATTAACACATCCCCCTCTGGAGGCTGGCCAGAACCAGGAAATATTTGCAACAACTTCTTGCTTTTTTACTTTACCTCCTCACCTCTCCCACCCTTTGTGCTATAAAAGAAACTAGCATCCAAACCCAGGCAAGGTGGTTCTTTGGGACAGTAGTCCACCATCTTCTTGGTCTGCTGGCTTTCTGAATACAGTCACTATTCCTTGACCCAACAATACATCTCTCAGATTTACTGGCTTGTTGTGCAGTGAGCAGTACGAGCTTGGACTTGGTAACAGTTCCAGTGCCTTGGTCTCACCTTTACTGATGGGGATGTAAAAGCTGGAAGCATGGGAGTTTGCCCCAGCATTTAATTCTTACAGACCTCGGTTTCCTCATGGGAATGACAATTTGGCTAGAGAAATACTTCCTTCCAGCCTTTAAAACAGTTCCATAACTTTTGTTTGGCATAAACATTTGGCTCTCAGAAAGTTCACTTTTTTAAACTCCTTGGCCTTTGTCAAAATCACATTTAACCCCATCTTGGCCTCTTCCCATGACAAGACTGAAAGAACAAACCTAGTACATTTTGTCTACCCCAGGCTCCTCTAAGGAAAGAGAGAGCAGCCTTAGATAGAAAAGGTGTTTACTTTCCCATGGGCTTATGTAGCTATATAAAAGTTTCTGTATTCTATTTCATTCACATCTTAGAAAGCTATATTCAGGAAATTAAAAGCCCCTTGTTGTCCTCTCCTCACCCCCAATCACCTCTAAGCCTTGTGTCAGTTTACGTCATCCCTCCAAGGCTGAGCCCACAATATACACGAGCTGAAATGCTGATCCCTTCTCTAACCATCCAACCTCATCTCCCTAGACCAGCAGTTCTTAAAGTGTGGTCCCTGAACCTGCAGCATCAGGATCACCTAGGAACCCAGTAGAAACACAATTCTCTTGCTGCTGCCCAGACCTACTGAATCAGTATCCCTGTCCCTTCCCCAAGGTGATCCTGATGCATGCTCAAGTTTGAGAATCGCAGCTTCAGACATAACATCCAGTTCTCCTAACTTTTCAAACTCATATCCCTGGGCCTCGATGCTGTTCCTTCTGCTTGGAAAATTGTCCCTTACAGTGCCTGCCTCTCACTCCCTTCTGGACCATCTTGGCCATTACCTCCCCGGGAGGCCTCCCACCAGGAGAAGGGATATACACCCCTCTCAGCTTGCAAAGAACATTTCCTACCACCTTATATCTAAACATTTATTATATTATTTAATAACTATTTACTGGATCTCGTCTCATTCTTGAAGACATGCATTATATCCTCCACATTCAACAAAATTTTAAATGTCTGTTATATTTCATGGAGTATTCAAGACCCTGAGGAACTAGAAGTTTAAAAAAAAGATTAAAATATTTTTTCTACTGAAAAGGGCCAGACAATAAATAACGTAAATGAATGCATTTTATAGTATTATAGTGTTCATTCTAAGCCAGGTATGGCTTTTTTTTCTCCCACTTTTAGTATTCTGAAGTCAAAATGAGTCTTAATTTATGCCATATCATGGCTTAATGGGCAGCATTTTTTCCTTCCTTAGTAGTACATAAAATAATGGTGTGTCTTACAATAAGGTGGCACCTTAGAGCTGATGAAATACAGAAATGTTAAAAACGTGATATGTTATAAAGGGGAAAAAAATCAAGCCAGGAGAAAGGATGGAGAATGTAACTATGAGGGCAGAGAGGGTATCTTTAGAAATAGGATGCCCAGGGAAGATCTCATTGAGAAGGTGACATGTGAAGACAGACTTGAGGGAGGTGGGGATATGGAGGGGGTAGGAAAAGGCTTCCAGGCAGAAGGAACAGCAGGCACAAAGTTCTAAGGACAGGAAAATGCCTGGTGTCTCAATCTGTTTAGAACAGAGCTTAGAACAGTGTCTGATAAATACCCATAAACATTTGTTTATAGTGATATAACGAACCTCAACCATTGGTAATGTATGGATACATGTAGACATGATGATTACAAAATATTTTAACTTCATGCACATGTGGGCAATAGTGACTCCTGGAAATAACAAAGCCTTAACAAGTATGCATAAATTTGGGAAAGGAAACCTTACTTTGCATCGGTGGTGTTCCAAACCTTGTGATAAGTGTTTGGGAGACATATAAAAATACAGACATATTAAATGTGACCCTTGGGCTTCCCTGTGTACCACAGTGGTTAAGAATCCTCCTGCCAATGCAGAGGACATGGGTTTGAGCCCTGGTCTGGAAAGATCCCACATGCCACGGATCAATTAAGCACATGCACCACAACTAAGCCTGCACTCTAGAGCCAGCAAGCCACAAGTACTGAAGCCTGCATGCCACAACTACTGAAGCCCATGCGCCTAGAGCCTATGCTCCACAACAAGAGAAGCCACCACAATAAGAAGCCTGCGCACCAGAACGAAGAGTAGCCCCCGCTCACCACAACTAGAGAAAGCCTGGGAGCAGCAAAGAAGATGCAACACAGCCAAAAAAATAATAAAATAATTAATTAATTTTAAAAAATGTGACCCTTGTCCTCAACGAGTCCTCCACTAGCAGGGAAAACAGAAAAATAACCACAAAATAATGCTATTAAGGTATAGTCAGAGAAATGTGTTGTTATAGCCACTTAAGAAGGAGCAATATCTGTGTTCATTCATACTCCTGTCAAGGTCTATATCATATGTCATGCTCTTGGAGGGAAGTTAAGACCAGCCTTTTAGCAGCACTTGGGTTGAACAATTTGCTGTGAGAAGTACATCTACCATAATGTTTGTAGACCCTGACCTTTTATCAAGTCTTCAATGTCAAAGTACTATAGGTTGCAGGACATTCTTAAAAAACGAGATCCAAAAAATGGGCTGCTACTGTAAAAGTTATGTGTCCTGCTACCAGTGTTGTTTAAAAATAATAATTCAGGGCTTCCCTGGTGGCACAGTGGTTGAGAGTCCGCCTGCCGATGCAGGGGACGCGGGTTCGTGCCCCGGTCCGGGAGGATCCCACATGCCGTGGAGCAGCTGGGTCCGTGAGCCATGGCCGCTGAGCCTGTGCATCTGGAGCCTGTGCTCCACAACGGGAGAGGCCACAACAGTGAGAGGCCCACGTACCGCAAAAAAATAAAAATAAAAAAATAAAAAATAAATAAAACTAATAATAATAATAATAATAATGTATCAAAAAGCTAGAATGCTAGAACAAGCTGTCCAACAAATGCAAATTGCCACTCTGGTCCGACTTGTGATACCTACTAACCCATGAAATGGATCTCCTCCTCTCCCATCTTTTAAGAGGTAAGGGATTTGGGCTGATTCACAGCTGCCTTTAAGTGCACCTGAGTCAGGGACCCAAGCCCTGTGGTGCTGGCTTCTCTCTCTCTCAGTTCTGATCTTCTCCATGTTACCAGAAAGTCTGTTTTCTCGTGGTGGAAGTTGAAGTTTTCACCTTCTAGTAGCACCAGACCTTACATCCTCTTAGGCAAGCCCAGTGAAGAGTAAGAATACCTTTCCTACAAGCCTTGGGAAACACCTCATCCTGCCTCATGAGGTCAGATATTGATCCCTAAATCAAGGATGAACAGCAGATTCAATATTGCAAGAGTTCTATGGTCAGATAACTGGACATAGGATTTCCTCCAAGGGAAACAGGGTATAGTTACAGGAAGTAGAAGTCGATGCTGGGGGTGGGTGGAGCAAAGCAAGACATGTCCACTAAACTTTCTTTCAAAGCATGAGCCAGATTGATCATCACACCAGTTAGGGTGATGGCCCCATACCTCACAGCTCCCAAATGACTCCTACCTTAGTATCCCCTCTTCCTTCTCCTTAAAACCCCTGTGTCCCATCTACACACAAAGAAACACCATACAAAGACAAAACTATTTGGACATTCTGGCTTTTGTGCATCTCTGGGCCATTTCCAAGGGAACAGTGAAATTCATGTCTTCTACTTTCCAGTTGAAAGAATTCTCTAGACCTGCACCATGTACTACAGAAGCCACCAGATATTTGTGGCTCTTAAGCAGTTGCAATGTGGCTATTCCAGGTTAAAATGACCAGATTTCAAAGATTTCATACAAAATGTTCAATAACTTATCACTTTTTGTTACTGATTAAATGTTGAAATATCAATAGGCTGAATATATTAGGTTAAATAAAATGTATTATTAAAATTAATTTTACCCATTTCTTCTTACTTTTTAAAAATGTGCTACCAAACTCATTAAAACTGAGAGTAAAATGGTGTTACCAGAGGCTGGAGGAATAGGAAAGATATTGTTTAAAGGTACAACGTGCAACTGTTAGGTAAATGTCTCGTTGATCTAATGGAATATGTAGTGAATATAGACAACAATATTGTATTATAATCATCAAACTTGCAAAGAGACTAGATCTTAACTATCCCCACCAAAAGAAAAAAAAAAAAAAGAAAGAAATGATGTGTGTGATGTGATAGAGGTGCTAACTATCACTACAATAGCAATCACATTACGATAAATAAATTATCAAATCAACACGCTGTACTCCTTAAATGTGCACCATGTTATATGTCAAATATATTTCAATAAAAATAAATACATAAAAATAAATAAATAAAATGTGGCTACCAGAACATTTAAAATTACAATTGTGATTTGCCTTTCATTTCTATTGGACAGTGCTGCTGTTGAGATTTCTATGATGCTCTGAGCAGACCATTACTGTGGTTCTAAAAGAGGTTCCCCCACACTACTGGGGGGCTTGTCATATATGCAATTACTCTGCCCGTTCCCAAACCTACAGAAGCAGCATCTCTGGGCAGGGTCCTTCCTGTGTGTCTTAACAAGCCCTCCAGGTATCTTAATCCTGTGGCTGCCTTGGCGAGACACGGAACTAGGAGCACACTTCACTAGTGTTTCTAGAACGAATGGCTTAGGAATGGACCTATCTTTGCATAGGGTCAGGTTTACTAAATTGCTAAGCAATTAAAAGTATTGGTTTTCACGTTGAAAATGTTGAAAAATAAACATGAATATTTAAGCAAAAACAAGCTCTACAAGAGGACTGCTTGTGGCAGGCAGGAAAAGGAGTGAGATAAGTTTTCTGCCATTCTGGGTTAAAACAAGATTGAGGGACTTGGCCTATAAGTGAACATTTATTGACTTTGATTCTAAACATTTGATTCTAAATCTGCACCACACCCTTTGTGGAAGGCATTATTAACTCCATTTTGCAGGTAAGGAAATTGAGGCACAGAGAGATTAATTAGCTGCCTCAAGGCCACACTTGCTGGAGTCAGAATGAATCGGGCTACAGAGCCCAGGGGGCTTAACTGTCTTGCATAGAGCCCAGACCTATCTCAGCTAATCTGTAAAGTGGGTACTTCTATGCTAGTTTTTTCCTGGCTGCTGTTAAAATCATCTGAGGACACTTAAAACCATATTTCTGCCTGGACTCCCCCAGCTAGAGATTCTAATTTCACTGGTCTGAAGTGGCTCCAGGGATGCTTAAGAGTTCCCCAGGACCTCAGAAACAACTCTGATTTGACAGATGTTGGAGATGAGGCTGGGAGACAAAAGGTGGAAGAAGTGGCCAGTGGCTAAACTGAGGTTCTATAAATTAGGCTTCTCCAAGGGTGTGGAGAAAAGGGAACACTCTTGCACTGCTGGTGGGAATGTGAATTGGTACAGCCACTATGGAGAACAGTATGGAGGTTCCTTAAAAAACTACAAATAGAACTACCATATGACCCAGCAATCCCACTACTAGGCATATACCCTGAGAAAACCATAATTCAAAAAGAGACATGTACCAAAATGTTCATTGCAGCTCTATTCACAATAGCCCAGAGCTGGAAACAACCTAAATGTCCATCATCGGATGAATGGATAAAGAAGATGTGGCACATATATACAATGGAATATTACTCAGCCATAAAAAGAAACGAAACTGAGCTATTTGTAATGAGGTGGATAGACCTAGAGTCTGTCATACAGAGTGAAGTAAGTCAGAAAGCGAAAGACGAATACCGTATGCTAACACATATATATGGAATTTTTAAAAAAATGTCATGAAGAACCTAGGGGTAAAACGGGAATAAAGACACAGACCTACTTGAGAATGGACTTGAGGATATGGGGAGGGGGAAGTGTAAGCTGTGACAAAGCGAAAGAGAGGCATGGACATGTATACACTACCAAACGTGAGGTAGATAGATAGTGGGAAGCAGCCGCAGAGCACAGGGAGATCAGCTCGGTGCTTTGTGACCGCCTGGAGGGGTGGGATGGGGAGGGTGGGAGGGAGGGAGATGCATGAGGGAAGGGATGTGGGAACGGATGTATATGTATGACTGATTCACTTTGTTATAAAGCAGAAACTAATTTAAAAAAATTTTAAAAAAATTAGGCTTCTCCAGCTTAGATGTTCATAAGCCCCCTAGACCCCTTTTTTCAATGGAGCTTCTGATGTTGGAGGCCTGGGTGGGGCCTGAGATTCTGCAGTAGCCAGGTGAGGGTAATGCTACTGGCCCATGGACCACACTTCAGTCTCTGGGCAGTGCACTCTCTAGAGGCCCTGACCCTTGTGATGTTTTCCTGGCTCCCTAGAGAGTGGCCACTTTCCCAGAAGGCAGTTGGGGAGTGGGTGGGCTACGTTGCCCAGGTACACACCCGGCTGGGGACTCCTTGAGATCCCAGGCCTGATCCTCTCAGGCCTCTCCAAGGCCCAGCCTAGGATGAATGCTTCCAAGTAGAGTCAGAGTTCAAGTTCCCAGAGACCTGGAGGAAGATTCTGGATTCCCGGAAGCTGAAAAAGAAAACCTCACACTTATGGCCTAGAAAGAGGAACCCCAGTGTCTGACCCTTCTTTGGTTCAGCTGTCCTCTCATCTGAGCTCAGCCTCCGGCTGCCTCCTGGGTTTCTCTCCTCTTCCCAGCTCTTTCCTGAGTTGAGGGCGAGGTGCTGAGACAGGGACCAGCAACCTCGCCCTCCCCAGGGGCACACACGGCTTTGTTGTACTCGCTGGAGTGTCCAACCGCCCCGGAAGTTAGCGTTCCAACGTGCATTTTCCCACCCACCTTTCTACAACATTCCTCACCGCTGCCTGACTCTCAAGGCCAGTCCCCTGTCTCCCTCCAAGTTTCCCAGAGAGGCGGACCGTAGATGGACCCAGAATGGAGGCTTCCCCACCCCCTCCACACTGCGGCTTTCATGACCTGTTCCCCCACCCACAGCCCTTTCGGGGGACTGGACTAGAGGCCAAGTCCTGCTCTCCTCAGCCTTCCACGGAAAAGGATGCTGCCAGCACGGTGCGAGCAGACGCCTGGAGCTCTGACAACCACCACTGCACTCACAACCGGGGACAAGGCGCTTGTGTCCAGAACAGAAAACCGGAGGAGGGATAACTTCGTGTTGTGGGAGGGAGGGTATTGGTGGTCTTTCTCTAAGATACATATCACACACACACACGCCTATGTGCCCGTGCGGCTGGCTGGGTCCCTATGCCACCTCGCTTCCCCGGGCCAGCCCGGCCAGCCCAGGTTCTGGCCCATCAAGTGGAAATGAGGCGATCCATCAGCTGGCCCTGAGTGCCGGCCCGAGGCGTTCCCCATCTGTGCGCCTCCCCACAAAGTCACCGGCGACGAAGCGTGTAGCGGCGGCGGTACCCAGGCTCCTGACCTCCGGGTGACAGGGGCTGGGGCGGGTTGCTCGCGGTGACTTCAGCGTCCTAAGCTCAAACGCGCTGGAACGCCCGTTTGACTTGGGTTGTGACTCCAGAGACTGGGCGAGGCGGGGGCTACCACCTCTACAGACCCTGCTGTTTTGCTGACAAGAAAAAAAAGGGGGGTGTGGGGGGAGAATTAGAAACACAAAGAACATCCTGGGGAGGGGATGGGGGCGCGGCAGGGAGATAGATGTGGGCCTGGACTGCACGTGCAGGTGCCACCGGGGCTGCTGGGCCGGGGACACGTCTGGCAGGCAGACCCGGGGCCGCAGAGGCCTGCACCCACAAATTTGCTTTTGAGTTAAAAAGTAACCATGGAGCCACCATGGAGAAAAATCCTGAGCGTTAGTGGGGTTTTTCTAGTGTTAGCATGCGAGATTTAGTGTTATTTGAATCTTGGATTTAATGTTATTTTTATTTCAAAGGGAATATCGGGAGGGTCCCCACAGTGTTTCTCAGGGGTGGGGCCTCCCAGAGTCCTTATCTGGTCTTGTCACCGGAGAAGAGCAGAGCCTCAGGTCCCCGGCTCCGCGTCCTGCCAGCTGTGTGGCACAGCACCCTAGGGGGCGCGGGATCAGTCTCGGGAACTGGGACTTACCGAAGAGAGGCGGCCCCTGGTTTGTCCCTGGACTTTTTCTCTCATTTGCGACCTAGAGTACAGAATAACCTCCGCTCTCGCCCCCAGCCCCAAATTGGAAAACAAAAACAAACAAACAAACAAACAAAACTCTAACCCTAACCTCACAGGCCTGGGCCTCCAGCAGCCCGGGGGTGCCCCAAGGCGGTAGAAGACTCGTGCGTGGGAGGAGGAGAGTGTTTCGGTCCCACTTCTCCACCAGGTCAGGAGCCTCACTTAGCGACCAGGGACCCTAGCAGAGGGCCCCAGTGAGTCAGTCTACCCTCTCACCATCCTGTCCCCGGGCCGGGACCCGCCCGGTTCCCAGGCCGCCAGCCCCGCAGGCAGAGCCGTTTCCCTCTGAGTGCGCGCCCTCTGAGCCTCTTCGGGCACCTGAGCTTCTATCTCCTCTCGGCAGAGTCTCTAAACCTTGCCCACGTCTCAGAGTGGTCCAAGGACCGCGCGCCGCGAGGATGCCTGAGCGCCCCTGGCCCTGCGGCGCAGCATCTTCCCGATGTCTGCCCTGGAAGCTGGACCTCTGGGGTCCATCGGGGGCCTTTCCCTCCGATGCGGACGCCACCCTGGCGGGTTAGAAAGGAAAAGAAAAAAGAAGAGACGCGAAGCCTCTGCAACCTGGCCTCTTCCCCCTGCTCTGTGTAACACCCCACTCCGCTCAAGCTCCCCCCGGCTTTTCTCCGGGCGGGGGAGGGACCCAAGAGGCGCGAGGCCGGCAGAGCTCCGGGGTCTCACCGCCCACCCTCCCCGCCCCAGCGTGGGGTTTGCCAACGCTTCCCGGCCTTGGAAGCTCCAAAGAAAGTCGCGGGGAGCCAGAGAACACTCTCTGCCAGGAACTTACTTCCTCCCTTTCTGGTCCTAATTCCCCTCGACATCAGAACACAAAAGAGCCCGGAGCTGCTGTCCAACAGCAGAGGCCCGAACTCGCCCAACTCCAGCACCCTCGGAACTGATCCTTCTTACCCGGCTTTGGAGCCGGCTTGGACCACACCTCTGCAAGGTTCCTCTCTCACCTCCACACCGGGAGCAGCTTCGCGAACGTGCGGTGAAGTCCAACCCGGGTGCCTGGCGCCGACGTCTTTCCCCTGCTGAGGTCGCCGCGAACTCGGCGTGCGGGCCGCTGGGCGCACCGCCGCAGCGCGCATCTCTTGTCTCTCGGGCAGAAGCAGACAGGGCTGGAGTCCGCAGCCCCAGCCCCGCCAAGCTCCAGACTCGAGCAACCGGGCCCACGTGCCTCGGTGTCACCCAAAGGTAACGCCGAGGGCCGCAATCCGTGAGTCTAGATCTGTGCAGCCTTCTTGCTCGTTGGGATAGAAAGCTTTAGTAATGGAAATCCTCAGCGGTTTTATTTTTTGTTTGTTTGTTTGGGTTTTTTGGTTTTGCTTTTGTGTGTTTTTTTTTTTTTTTTTTTTTCCCTAGAAAGAATTGCTCAGATCACTTCCTAACTAAGGTCACTCATAGAAGCGGGCATGCTGTCCTGGAAGGATCCTGTAGGAAAGGCATGTTGAAGACCAGAGAGGTGAAACCATTCCTCCCAGAAGTTTTTGTTAGTGGAGTAATAAAGCTAACATATTGCTTCCTAGATTCCCGTACCAGTCGTCTTTCCAACACACTGAAGACTCTTTCTTCTTTCCTTTTCTTGGTTACCAGAGCAAGCATCTTGCAATGGTTTCAAATAAACAGCTATAGAAACATCCCAAACTTACAACATCAGAACACCCCAGGGCAACTCCGGGGCTCCAGGTCTGCACCAGCAAAGCTTCCTTCCAAGCTCAGCTGACTGGCCGCCCCACTCTCCCCCTCCCCCCCATAGCAGTTAATATAAATTTCCCTTAGTTCCAACACATCTTCAGGTGAATATGCAGAAAACTGCAAATAGGGAGCTTAAAGAGTAGTTAACTGGGAATAAGGAACCCCTGTGATACACATAAAAGAAATTTTAAAGAAGTGCATTATCTCAGAACTCAGAGAGCAAACTGTTGTAAATGAGCCACAGCTTGTCTAACCTTAAGCCCACTGGGATAGCTGTTAGTATTTCTTGGAGAAAAAAACTTCTTAAAGGACTTTTTAAAATTATCAATTGACTCTTGTCTTTTACAGAAAAGTACCGGGTCCCCCCTGGGTTAAGATTTTCCTCACTGCCAGGAAAGCCAAGAGGACTGATTGTACTCAGTAGCCTAAAATTTTACACATTGAAGCTAGCGGTAGCTATCATAAACTGTTTTAAAAAAAAAAAGTTAACTAATTACTGACTCAAGAGATAAAAATAATTCCTTTGCTCTTGAACCTTTCAGGAATGATCACCTGGCCTCACCATCTGCTTATTCAGGTATTTTTTTTAGAGACACTTTGTTCGCTGCATTCCCTCCTATGTGAAGGCATTTATCCTAAATGAGCTCATAAAAGGACATTTTCTAAGAACTTAGCATGAAGATACATTGCCAATGAAAGGGCTATTATTCTGGTGCCTTGTATTCTTCACTGGTTACCCTCATTGCAGAAATAGCTTGGTTTCTTTAAACTAGCTGCA
Source organism: Mesoplodon densirostris (assembly GCF_025265405.1). Lineage (NCBI taxonomy): Eukaryota > Metazoa > Chordata > Mammalia > Artiodactyla > Ziphiidae > Mesoplodon > Mesoplodon densirostris. The sequence continues at coordinate 76,178,919 of NC_082676.1, forward strand.
GGAGAGACCAATGACAGGAAGGATGAGGGAAATTTCATCAAGGTCATGCAAGCTGAGTGCATCAGAGGGCCAAACTTAATTTTCTGATTCTTTCCACATATTCTAGGGTTTGCCAATATATGCACAAAATATTTTTATGTATACTTATTTTTCAGTTCCTATCCCAAAAGGATTTCAAAGGTTTTCAAAGGCAGTGATTAAATGAAATGAAATAATTGTTCAGTGATTAAGTTGAACACAGAAAAGGTTTTGGTAACTCGTAATTTGGGCTTAAGGGCTGTGTGCATCTTGTCCAGTTCAATTATCCCTGCTTCCTTTATCCATGTGTGCTTCCTTATCTGTGTGTGTGTGTGTGTGTGTGTGTGTGTGTGTGTGTGTGTGCTGGGTCAGGGGAGAGCATTAGTGGTGGTGGGAACAGCAGCACCAGAGTACATTTTTACATTTCACTGCAAAGTGGATTGAAACATCAACAAGCCAAATTTCAGCTGCAACAAAGCTTAGCTTTCCACTTTTGATTCTACAGACACGTCAATTGCTTGTGCAGCCAAGTATAAAGAGATACACCTAATAATTTGAATATTTAATTTTATTTAGAATGTTTTGCATATGCCATTCTTTTGCATATACCATATATGGGTAAATTACCAAATAAAGAAGTTAAATAAAGATTATGTATCAATGCTGTAAGACACTGTGGATTTGGGGGTGTAATTTCTTCTTTATTGCAAATTGATAAATGTGGAGGAATGAAGAGTTACATCTTTGCACTGACTCTCCTACTTAATATATGTTTCTTCCATCTGCATTGCCCTTCTTTATCTTTTACCTTAGATCAATTTGTCCACTTCTTTAAGATCTCCTTCTCCAAGAGGCCTCCTTGGTCAACTCCACCCCACCCTGGGGTGGCTATCTAACTTTTTCTTTCCTTAAACATCTGCACACACATTGTGCCAGGCAACCATACATCTTCATGTTTCTTCTCACTTTCTTTCATCCAAACTAAAAGTTCTATACATACAGTGGGTCTTTTCTTCCACATCCATGAAACAGTAACCACTCAATGACATGCATGAGATTCATAAAGACTAATTCAATAAGTAAATACAAGAATTGAAGAGAATCCTTTGAAGGACTTAGAGGATCTAGAAGAGATTCAAAAGCCAGTGCACTTGGGTGACATTTGTATTGACTGCCAGCAGCACTGATGAAAATTGACACAGCTATCATCCACATGAGTGTACATGTTTACGTCATTTTTTCTCCTACTTTCTCTCCCACTCAAGAAATGAAGAATGGAATGGATCCTGGAAAATTTTGTTACTATGATTTAATGGTAAGTTTTTCTCCTTTATTATCTCTTTAGTAATTTTAAAGAACTGAAGGTTTTTTTAAGGATGATTAGAAAGTATTTAATTAATGTTGGTGAAAGTTGTAGGTATAATGACCCGACTCCTATTGCAACATAAGAATCACTAAAGATAGACAAATAAGTTAATGGGTGTTTGTAAAGCTATGTTTAAGATTAAATACCCAAAGGGATTTTAAATTAATTATGCTTTGAAGATGATTCTCCCAAGAAGAGGAGTTAAAATTACTTCCTCTTTTTTTTCTTTTGACTCATTCAGTTGCTGGTCAACAAAGAGATCATTTATGTCAGGTATGGAAAGAAACCATTTTCCAAAGGAACCACCATTTGATTTGTAAATCAACTACAACAACTTAAGATTCATGACCAATGCTATGTCCCATCTAATATTTTATTATTAAAGCAGCTAATCATCAATTAATTCAGTTGCTTTTTTAACAACTTATAATTTAAGGTATCTGCAATAATGTGTCCCAAGAGAAAGTGTCCTAACTTTTACAGATATCTCTTCTACTTTTTAATGGTATTTGTTTATCTTTGGGTTTCCAAATTACCAAACATAGTGCAAGTAGTGGGTACTCAGTTAATGCTTATGGTCTAAATTAATTTGTCTTTTTTTAAAATGCTTTTATAATCATTGGCTCACTTGGCCTAACCAGACATCCCCTGAGCTATTATCCCATTTTCTTAGGTGAGGAACACTAAAATCTGTACAAGGTCGTAAAAAAGAAATAGTGAATCTTGGACTGAAATCCATTCTTTTCTTTCCTCATTTAACTATTAAAGGGAGAGAGGAAAAGAGAATATATAAATGTTCCATTACCTATATCTCATTGCTTTCTAATTTTTACAGTGCTACAGGAAAGTAAGTGTTTATTAACAATTGCTAACATGACAAATCATTAGGCATATATAAATTTTACAAATTCCACTCTCAACTGTTAATAATTGCCTTTGTATCACTCACAATTTTGTCTCAGTGCTTCTATATATATTCAGTTATGTAAAGTTATTGAGAAATGTTTGGATGAAATATCAAAATACAGAGATAAAAATAAAGATATAAAAATACAGTATTGATTTAAACATTGCTTCATAATTTGAACTGCTATTGATCTAATTATTGATATAGGAATAGGTTTGAAAAATAATTGTATAAACACTTCGTGGCAAGCATAATGTCAGAATATTATTATACTTAAAACAGCACTCTATACATTTCAGGAATGTGAGCTAGAGATCTTAGGTGTTAGCTTGTTATTTGGTCACTGAATAAAGATTTTGTCATGGAAATCAACATATGGTATATTTTAGAGTCAAATTATTATATAAGGAAAAATGAAAACGATCCCTATGAAGTTAAATACTGTGATTTTTCTATTTTAATTTCACTGACTATGTGACATTGAGGAAGGTCATTTAATTTCTCTGAGCCTCAATTTTGGGGTATGTACAACCACAATAAGGTATATCTTCCCTTGCCTACCTTCTAAGGTTGTAGGGCTGATCAAATTTGACAATGCACATGAAAACACTTTGCAATCTGCCCCTTATTATGACATTGTTTGTTTTATGACATTATATTGTTGATTTTTCATATAATGAAATAACCGCTAAGAAATAAAATATTTGGACATCACTACAATTGATTAGGACAGTATGCCTATTGCTGAAAGTGCCGTATTCTTATTTATGGAGCAAAAAATTTAAAACTCAAGCAAGCTACTAAAAAGTGTAAATATAGGAATTAGCCCAGTAGTGTTTGTTTTTTTCTGTCCCACTAGAGGCTGTAGAGTATTATATGTGTGCATGCATGTGTGTGTGTGTGTATAAGTATGACTGTCCTAAAAGATGCTACATAACCCTAACAAACTTTAGGTTCACTTACATTCCTCTTAGCAGAGTAGTCACAATATAATGAGCGAAGGTAGGTGACCCCAGAGTTCAAAGTCCTCATGCAATCAGAGAACAGAACTCACAAAAAACAAGCCCAAATAGACATACTGCATTGACTAACGGCCTCGCTTGAGGAGGCATCAGTTTAACCTGAGCTCCTGACAGCAGGGGAGAAAGGGGATGTCTCCAAATGCAGGAAGCTGTTGCCATAGCATTTTCTTTCCCTATTCCTGCCTACGCCTCCTCCCCCAAAGCAGCAACAATTTGTGCTCCACCGTTTTCCTTCAGGAGCTGGAAGCATTTTCAGAAGCCAGGACTCCAGTGGTGTGATGTCTTCACCACCTAATCACTGTACTGGTAGGGATATTGAATAAGTCAGAGGGTGCTATTAAGTTTCTCAGGATAGAATCATCTTTGCGGATGCAGTTACAGCGCAGGAAACAGACTCAGGGAGAATTTCAGCCCGTCCAAATCTCATTGGAGCTCGGCACAAGCCCAGCCACAATCACTCCAGCAATACAACCGAATCCTTTCAGCACTCGCAGCCGTGGACAGCTCCCTCGCCACGCGGTCATTTCCTCTGCAGTGAGCACACTAGCGTTCACCCTGCCCGGGTCTGTGCGGTACTCCATCCACACCAAGTCCGCCAGCGCATACGGAACGCGCGCTCCCTCCCTCCTCCCTCTCGGTGCCCCCGCCCCTCGCTCGCTCAGGCTCACTCCAGCGGCGACTTTGAGGGATTCCCTCTCGGGCGGCCTCTGCAGCAGCACCACTGGCCTTATTCGCTGCTCCGCGAGGATGGATCTCCGAAGAAGAGCCGTTCTCGGCGTGAATAGACTTCGAGTGCTTCTGATGCTCTTCCGTGAGTAGCGTTTCGGCAACCGCCAGAGCAGGGTGCACTCTTTGCAGAGAATAGAACTGGCACAGTAAAGCCATTAGCTTAAGGTCAAAACGTGGCCCTAATGTTTGGCGGATTTGTTCTTTTTTGGGGGGGAGGGGAGGACCTTCCCCTCAGTGGCAGGGAATTCCCCAGAGAGCCACACACTTGTACGCCAATCCCAGACACGATGCTGCACAGGCCTGCTTCGTGGGCTCAGAGCACTGGCCAGAAAGCTTTGGTTTAAAAGCCTAAGGTGAAGAAAAAGGCCAGTCGGATTACAAATTAGTAAGGCTTTAAATGTTTTTTAATTTTATTTTTATTATAAATTAACAGCAACAAAGTCGAATTTGTTGACGCTAGGTCAGCGAAACGGCTCGCAGAGCGCCCTGCAGCCGGCAAGGAACTTTGTCAGCCCAAAGCCCGCAGACCACCATGTCTCTCCACCCTTGTGCCCGAGACGCGTGGGCTCGCTGAGCCCCTAACCGATAGGATTTTTTGTTTGTTTTCTGCAGATACAATGGCTCGAATCATGGCAGAACAAGAAGTGGAGAATCTCTCAGGCCTTTCCACTAACCCTGAAAAAGATATATTTGTGGTGCGGGAAAATGGGACGACGTGTCTCATGGCAGAGTTTGCAGCCAAATTTATTGTCCCTTATGATGTGTGGGCCAGCAATTATGTAGATGTAAGGCACTTTTTCCCTCGAAGCTTGCTCCTAGGGCTCCAGGGACGACGGGCACCTTCCCTCAAGACCCTGTGAAGACCTGGGTCGCCCGCCTTCCCCCCTGCACCCTGCAGGCTGCTCCCAAATGCTGCATGGGGGTTCCGGCTTGTAATGCCTTCTGCTCGCCCCGCCTGCTTTGAAAGTAAATCCCTCTCTCTGCTTCCCTAACGGCCGGGTCTGCACGCAGAGCATCTAACCGCATGTTCCTGGACCTGGGAGCGCGCGCGCAAGGGAGTGCCCAGGCGTGCGACCCGGAGTTTGGACGCGCTGCCCTTTACAGCCCCCACTGGGGCTCGCGCGCTGAGGGGGTGCGGGGCGTCTGTGTTCCCAGCTAATCACGGAACAGGCTGATATCTCACTGACCCGGGGAGCTGAGGTGAAGGGCCACTGTGGCCACAACGAGTCGGAGCTGCAGGTGTTCTGGGTGGATCGCGCGTACGCGCTCAAAATGCTGTTTGTAAAGGTAACTGCTAGTGGGGCACTCAGAGGGGTCGCAGGCTCCGGGTGGGTGTGGGTAGGGGCCGCCCCTCCGTTTCCCCACCCAGATCTGCTCGGGCGGATAACGCGCGCCTCCCCCGCTCGGCAGGAAAGTCACAACACGTCGGAGGGACCCGAGGCGACGTGGAGGCTAAGCAAGGTCCAGTTTGTCTATGACTCCTCGGAGAAGACCCATTTTAAAGACGCGATCAGTGGTGAGTAGAGACCAGCAGGGCTGGGGAAGGAGCCCGGGGAAGCGCAGACACTGCAGGGATCTCAGGCTTGGAGGCCTAAGTCCTCAGGGTCAGGGCCTTGCGCTCCCAGGCCAAGTTAGCCCTGGGCTTTCTCTCCAAGGTGGAGGAAGCAAGCAGGAGCGCGGGTGGGTCCTCTGGCCTTCAGGCCTTGTAGATGCGCAGAAACCCAGGGCCTGAGGACCAGCCTGTCACCCATCACCTGATCCTGGATGAGATGTCTCTTGAGGGACTGTTTTCCTGTGGCTGCTTCAGGATGGCTTTCTTATGATTTGTCCTTTAAAGAAGCACGGAGAAGGACAAAGCTGTATTTTTATTTTCTTCTGCACCCCGGTTTTTATTCTTATGCGCTAAAACGTCAAGGGGGACAGTATGACTTTCATTTTGGGTCAGAATCTGATGGCCTTCAGATCTTTTGGCGCATTGCTCAGGCCTCACCGCAATCTTCAGTCATCCACTGCAGCCACCCCAGAGTGGATTCTGAACCATGTCCTTATTTATTAGCTTTTCATGCCCATCACTCCAACAACTACCCAGATCCTCCAAAAATATTGTGGCAAGGGATATCCAGGCTCCAAATAACAATGCTGGGATCTGCAGGCACCATCAAAGACCACATTTAAATTTATGTATTTATTTTGTAAATTGTCTGATCTACTCATAATGAAGCCTTCCATCACCTGGGCACCTGAGTTGGGAAAAGATTTTTGTTGAACATGTACAAGAATACATATGTCATCTTTTCCGTTTCACCCCTTATCATCGCAGTAAAAAGGGCAATTTTTTCTCTTCATCAAAATTCATATTCAAACATTTCCACAGTTAAATTAGACCAAAAAAAAGAAAAGAAAAAAAAAAAAAAACCTTAATCCAGAAAAGGAGGAAAAGGGGTGGGGCAGGCTTCCAAAGAATATGTATGCGTACAAGGGCATCTGCTCACAGCACTAGCAGCAGCCATGCTTTGCTGAGGAAGATATTTTATTTTTTGCAGGCCAGTGGGAGGTGTAGGATACCAAGTCACTGTTCTTTGTGGATCTTTGGAATCTCTGTTGTTAGGTCTTATATAGTAAAAAGGGTTGGGGTTTTAGGTATCACTTTATTCTTCCAAAAGGAAATTCCAAATTAATATTTAAGAAATCCATGCTCATGAAAGAATGGGTGCATTCACATTTGCATAGCCCCAGCCGAGCAAGGCAACAGGGCATGTCAGCAGAGGATCAGAGTGGGGGTCTGGGCTAAGAGGCAAAGGTCAACTATCTGGATCACCATAAGGAGGATTCTGCCAGCCCTAGGGGCCTAACCATTACTTTGGGCCTTCCCTGCAGCCGGGAAGCACACAGCCAACTCGCATCATCTCTCTGCCTTGGTCACGCCAGCTGGAAAGTCCTATGAATGTCAAGCTCAGCAGACCATTTCACTAGCCTCCAGTGATCCACAGAAGACAGTCACCATGATCCTGTCTGCGGTCCACATCCAGCCCTTTGACATCATCTCTGATTTTGTCTTCAGTGAAGGTAGGTCGGTGGGGAGGCAGGAGGAGAGGGAGAGGAAGGAAGCAAAGGCTGACCTCAAGATGGATGTGGAAGGCAACCTGCCAGGGTACCAGGCTGTTACCACTTGGACTTTCTCTAGGACATCATGGCGCTGCCTCCCTCTATAATTTTTCAAAGACTAAAGGCAACAAGCTGAATTGTATCAACTTCAATGGCTTTCTCTTTCATCTTCCCTCTCTCTCTTCCTCCTTCACTTCCTTCTTTTCCTCTCTCTTTCTCTCCCTCCCTTCTTTTTCTGTTTTCTCCCTTCCTCCCTCCCTTCTTTTTTTCCCTTCTTTTTTCATCTTTCCCTTCCTCCCCTCCTTTGCCAAAAAAGGAAAGTGGATAGGGAGAAAGATAAGAAAGTCAGCTGAAAAAAATATATAATTTTGATGCAGGTTTCCCAAGGAAAAGGCAGCTAAAAATCCCAAGCAGCTATTGAGAGAGCCATGGGTTGGAGAAGGTCCTTTGCTTGTGTGGGCATCAGTTTCACCATGGTCTCTAGACACTTCCAGCCCTAGGTCCTACCACTGTGAGTCTAAGTTTTTGTGTGACCAGAATGCAATAGAGGTGTGTGTGTATGTGTGTGTGTGTGTGTGTGTGTGTACAGGTTACAGAGACAGACTCACGAAGACCTGCCTCTGTCCAGCTCTCACCTTTGTGTGGAGGGACACCCACGAGATTCCAAGGAGGCAAGGTCCCTGATCTGCTCCCTCTGGGGCATGCAAGAAGGCTTCTTCTCAGTCTATGCGAGCCCTGGAAGGGGATCAGGCAGGATCCAGCTGGGGCAGGTTCTCCTGGTTCTCTGCATCCCAGGAGAAGGGCAGGAGAGGAGCTCACATTCTGCAATTTGTCCAAATCTAGCATCAATTTACTCTGGGCAAGTGGAGTAAGTGAATTCTTCCATTCATTTTTTTTTCTCTCTCTCTCTCTGTTGTCTGGAGGAGGTTGTTAAAGGCAGTTTGATATTCTCATTTATTCCTTGTGGTTAAGAAATGAGGAGAGATTCTGACTGCTTTATGGATGCCTACCTTTGGGCTGGCGGTCCCCAGGTGAATACAACCATTCGAATGTGTAGGATATTAAAGAATCCCCACCTGGGTCACACACAAATCCTTAAATCAGTCCCAAGGAGTCCAGCTTTCATTAAATGCCCCTCCCATTCGAAGTATACGGAATAGAATCCCTCCCCCCATGATTTATTCAGAAGGCATTTAGGAATTACTAAGTTAAACTGTCCTAAAGAGAAAAGCCTCCTTCTTATTCATCTTTGTAATTTTAGCACCAAATACAGTGCTTGGCACATTGCAGATGTCCTGTTAACTTTGGCTGAATTGATATTCTGAAGCTGTGGGCTCAATTAATAGAGACTTGCAAATGCTTCAAAGACAGGCAAATCAGAATTTAATAGATTTAGTACAGCAGCGCCATGCCTACCTGTTATGGCTCTTACCTGTATGGGCTATTCCACCTTAATGTGTTTCCTACAAAATTGAAACTAAACTAAACGCCAAGATCTTAACACTAAAAAATACTGTTGATTATGAAAGTATTTATAAAATGCAGTAGTGTCTTTCTTAAACTGAAAATAGTAAATGCAATTAAAAGTAATTGGACTGGGCTTCCCTGGTGGTGCAGTGGTTGAGAGTCCACCTGCCGATGCAGGGGACACGGGTTCATGCCCCGGTCCGGGAAGATCCCACATGCCGCAGAGCAGCTAAGCCCGTGAGCCATGGCCGCTGACCCTGAGCGTCTGGAGCCTGTGCTCTGCAATGGGAGAGGCCACAACAGTGAGAGGCCCGCGTACCGAAAAAAAAAAAAAAAAAAAAAGTAATTGGACTTATGATTATGGATGGCCCAGAATTCATTTTGAAAATATTGGATCACATAGACCCCAGGGTCCCTACCATAGATACTTCTGAGTTTGTATAGGTACTTTCAGTAGTCTCTAGTTACTTTTTGTGTTTCTCTGGTCAATGGTTTTTAGACACTTCTTCATTTCTTGGTACTACTGGTGCTATAATTGCTGCTTTTACTAGTTCCTTATCACAGTCTCACCCTAACCCTCTCTGGGTTATTTCTAAGTTCCTGTTTATAGTCATTTATGAATGGAGAAATCAGATCTCATAGATGTTAGAATTGTGTACAAAATAAGAGTAAATGAGTACTGAATAAGGACCAGAGCTATTTTCCTAAAAATCAGTGATATTCTTGGCATAGATTTAATGATGTTTTTGCATAAAAAGCAGTTTTTATCCACTTCCAGGGCTTGAATGGATAGATTTAGAGAGTTTGTAAGCATGTATAACTTCCCAAACACAGATATATTAAGCACAAGCAAATTGCTCTTGTCTCACCCAGGCTTTTCTGGGGAATAATTAGGGTGTTGCCTCCTGTCTGGTGCCCTGGGGCTCAAGCCTTGACACTCCTGGGAGGAGGCAAGCCTCATTCAGGATCACTCACTGAATCCATGTGCCTTTGTGTGGCAGGGCTCCTTTTGTTCCTGGTTCCTCCTGTCTGTGGCTCTCAGCACCTGCCCCCAGTGTGTTTTGTAAGAGATCATTTTATTTGATTTGGTGGAATCTGAAAGATTCCTTTTGGAGTGCCTTTTCGGGACCTGGCACTTGGACCCCACTCCCCAGAATAGAAAGAGGCTCTGATGTGTTGCTAATGCCTGTGTGGGTGAGTGAAGCCTGCCTGCGTGGCGGTGGGGAGGGCATCTGGTCCTATGTCTGACGCCCACTGCAGGGCTGTGTACACGCGTTCTGTCATGTGCAAGCAGGACCTGCAGCATAAGGGCTTCCAGTGAAGAACCTATTCCCTGTGTAAGGGGGTCATGCCTGGCAGTCTGCAGTCTCCCACCTGCCTCCTTCATAGATTCTGAGAAAAGCAAGGAAGGGTCAGTGAAATGGGTTAGTGGACACTCATAGAGGCTGAAAGCAGCCCAGATAGGGATGGCATCTTTATCACACAAATCCCTTTAGACCATTGAGCTTGGCTACTACGCTGACCTCCAATGAAAGTAGCCCAGAGGCTCCAGATCACTGCACAGCTCTGGTGATCTTGTTAACATGCCAAGTCAAGTCTGGTTCCATAGGTCTGGGGGCGGGGCCCAAGAGGCTCCATTTCTAGCAAACTCCTTGCTGATACTGCTGGTCCATGGCAAACTGTTGCTAGAGGGATTTGAGGGATTTTGAGCTGATCAAGTGATATGACCATGAGAGGCAGCAACACACAACCTTCATTGGGTGGCACTTGGGCAGGTTGTGTAAAGAAAGCCCCTCACAGCATGGGACTGTCCAGCAGAAGGCTTACAGCACCCTGGGGACCACTATCCCAAAGGAAAGGAGGATAAGGGATGTCCTGGCAGGGAGAGGGGTGTCAGGAGGGTGCTTATGGGTCTAGGTGATGTCACTTAGCAGCACGGGGAGGAATCTTCGGGTCAGAGAGCTCGGGGAACAGCAGAAGCTTAGGGCCTTATCTATCCTATCAGTGGGTAACAGCTGTTGGGTGAGATTTGTAGGCAAAGCAGACAGGCCCTAAATGGCTAAACATGTCTGTTTAGGGTGTTTTGTTTTTTTTTTTTTTAATAATTGGATGTGGGTCTCAGCCTGCAGTGAAAATATAAACCACCGAGGGGCCAATCCATGGAGGCCAGCTTATTTCTATAACAGGTACACTTGGTGTGGCAACTCTCAGCCTGCAGTTCAAGGCAGCCCATGTGTCTCAGCTGGTGTTGGGTAACTTGTCCTTCCACAATTCATTCCTGGTAGTGAGTCCCTTTGAGGCCCCAGGAGAATTCTGACTGTGCTAGCATGGAGGATGCATCACTGGGAGGGAACAGATCAGCCTGAGTATTTCAATGGCTTGAATTAAAGGTGACTCTCACGCATAAAGACAGAAGAAACGTAATGGAACACGAAGGTGCCTCTGTGCCCCTTTGTTAAACACTCAGGTTTAATGGGCATTTAAGTCACCACATATAGACTGGGCCCGTCTTAATTCTCAAAGGGGGAAACAAACAAATAAAGAGACCTGTGAAGAAGGTACTGAGATCCCTGTTTACAGGGGAGAAGCTGAGGCTCAGGGGTAAAGTTACTGGCCAAGACTGAGCTCCTTGTGGCTGCCAGGGCTGGGACAGGAACGTGTCTTTGGGTATCAGATCCTGTGCTCTTAGCCTCTCCAAGCCTCAGCTGCTGCAGCTGAGCAACTGTACCAAACATGTGAATGCAGGGGGCCATCTTCAGAAAGGTTGTCGGGTGCTCTGAATTCATGAGCTTATCATTGTTTCTAACAGTGTGTTTGGGAGATACCACCTGATCTGTATTTTACCCAGATCTATAGGACAAGTGATCTGTGTTTTAGTGGAAATGAATGTACATCACCCCCAGTTGAGCGCCCCAAGACTGGCTGCCATGCTGCAAACCAGGGCATGATGTGCTGATGCTGATCCAGAGTGCTGTGTACACCTGTGGTTTGCATGACACCTCCTAGCCAAGAAACATGCCACCTGAGTAGTTGCTCCATCTCAGAGCCTCCTGGGGAAGCATCCAGAGGGAGACAATTCTGTTATTAACACCACAGAGAACTGTGTCGAGGGCTGGAATACAGAGGCCTAGCACAGGGCCACATAGCCAGCCATTTGTAGAATTCTCTGTTCTTGCTACTGCTCTGGAGCCTAGTGTTTTAGGTTGGGTTTCCCAAGAAGCACTTCCTCTATAAGTATGTAAGGGCAAGTCCTTTATTTAGGTGGTTCTAGAAGGCACTGCTAGGGGAGTGGGGAAGTGAGATGGGAAGGCAAGGAAGCTAGTACAGGTGCATAAGTGAGCAGGTTAGCACTGTGGGCACCAGGGCTCACACTACTGGAACTTCTGGGAAAGAGTGTGGTACTCACCCGAATTACCCTCCAACTCCCATCTGCCACTGATGGCTGCTGGGATGGGGAAGGGGGGCGTTGACTCTCCAGGATGTCTAACCTGCCTGTCAAAGCCCATTGGAATGGGTGGGAATGGTGAATACCAAGGTCATAGGACCCTGTCAGTGTCTGTACACCAGTACACCCAGGACTAGGATATAGGAACATTCCCTGCCCTGATGGAGCTTACAGTCTAGTGGGAAAGAGTTTATACAGCTCTTCCTTGTGCACAGGGATGCTCCTGGCACACAGTGGCATCAATCAGTAATCGTTTTCTTATTTACTGTTGTGCTTACATCTTGGTGAGAGTATCTGCTTGTCTCCAGCCAAAGATCGCCAAAGCCCACTCCTCCTAACAGCTTCTCAGTACACAAAATACATTTTGCTGAGGTTACAGGAGTCCCGAGCCAGTCCAGAGAAGATATGGAAAGAGGGGCAAGCCCCTCCCTCCAGTTGCCCTATCAGACAGCAGAGGGAAGCACGGCCAGCAGAAGGCTTGCCCACCTTCTCCAACAAAAAAAAAGTCTGTGGCACTAGCAGAGCTGGAGAAAGCAATCAGCTTGCCTCCTTGTCCGTGGCCCATCTCAATGCTGTTCGTTTGGAGCTGCTTTTCATTAAGAGCTTTTACAGTGTGTTTGCCTCAGGGAGTAAATACAACTTTAAAATGTTGTGGTCATCAAACAAAACAAAATAACACACACGTCTAGAAAACAGAACCTAAGTTTGAGGATTGAATTGGGCACACCAGGTTTATGGTTGAGGGGACTTGAGCTGGCAGCTGGCATTTACACAATTTTGTCTGATCTGCCTTCATCTGGTTCTTTGCAATGACTGGGCTGGTTGGTGCTTTTTCCAATCATGGGCCATCCACCCTGGGCCTCGGTTTTGTGTTCTCTAGAACTGTAAGTCCAGCCAGGGCAGAGGTGTGAGGGACCCCAAGACCTGTGGAGATGAACAGGGAGTCAGGGGTCTCCGAGCACCCAAAGCCAGATGCTGAGCTGGGCTAAGCCAAGGGATGCTCTTCTCCCAGGCAGAGATGGAGGCCAGCTGTCCTTGCTCTATAATCTGTGGGTTGTATAATCAGTTCATTGCACAGGATCTTAACCCTGGAGTGCATAGGGTTTGTGTATAGAATTCAGGGGGTCTGTAATTTCAGTAGGAAACATTTACATCTTTATTTTCATTAAGTTCTAATTAATGTTTAACATTTCCTTCAATTATAAATAAAGGTAACAACCCACAGTAGTATTAGTCATACCTATGACTTTGCCACCAATATAAATAATAGTCTTTTTCTTCCCACATGTTTGTGTAGATCTTGCAAAGTAACAATTATGCTTCTCCCGACTTTGCAATCACAGCCAGTATACCTGTGTACTAATATATATATATATATATATATATATATATATATATATATATATATATATATATATATTTATTTATTTATATAACTGTCCCTCATATTATTTTAAAATATTTTAATAAATGCACTTCAGTGTAGTTTGTTTTCTTTGTAATCGTATGTATTTTATTTTTATGCAGTTATAAGTATTCTGAGAAGGGGTATACTTTCATTACACTAACACTAAAAAGATTATAACCTCTGCTTTAGTGGGTCATGACCAGCACTATTTTAAATGAAAGAGAATAGTATAGAGGCTAAATTATTAGAGGAACAAAGTAAGGAAAACCATTGTTTTATAACACTTTGGTTTTAGTTATGTATGTTTACGTATGTTCTGGGTTGTAATGTAAAATACTGTTTTTCCTGGGGGTCAAAGGCAGAGTTTGAAGACAGTGGCTTAAGCCTGAGAGGGGAATGCGTGTTTTTTTTTTTTTAATGGGTTCACAATCTCTCACCTAAAACCCTTGGGGCTAGATGTTTTTCAGAATTCTGAATAATTTTGGACTTTAGGAAGATAATACAGTGCATTGTCCATAAATTATATAAGACCCAGAAGACTCAGGGAAGCTCCTGTAATCAAACAGATTAATGAATCTGTTTCCTGCAGTGAAATATATGAATCTTCATGCTAAGGAGGAGAAATGAGAATCAGAGCAACCAGCTTTTGCTGCCAAATGAATGATACAAAGTACTTGTGGTTTCTAGAGCTTTGTGGAGTTTGGAATGGTGGGTAAGGGAAAGAGGGCTCAGGAATTCCCCTTTCTTTGACCACTTAATGAATGGGGATGGGTGGGGAAGGGGATTCAGTATTTTTCATGATAATTTTTGACATCCCCTTATTTTCCCATAATTACTTTTGACTTCTTGTCCATAGTTTAATACTCCCTTTATATTCTTCTTCCAGTGATGTGTTTAATTCAGGTTTTCTCCTAAGGCAACAGAACAATTTTTAAATAAATAAACTATAATAATATTTTAACCATAATTTTTTGCCAAAATACACCATGCTTTTCTCCTCTATCTTCTTTAAAGGATGGTGTATTAGATGATTTTCCCCATAACTATACCAAATTTTTATCCATTTAAAGCTAATACTTTTGGCACCACAATTCTGATACCAGTTCTGATGTGTGTGGTGTAAATCCATCAAACTCTACACTTTTTTTAAAATGGTGGTATAATTTACATATATCAAAACGCACAAATCTGAAGTGTTAACTCAATATGTGTTTACCTATACTTGCAGTCACATAACCCTCACCTAAATCAGCATTCAGAACATTTCCATCACACCTGAAGTTCTCTTGTGTCCTGTTCTGCAAAACACACTGTTCCCTACTTCTCTGACTTCAGTCACCATAGACTTAGTTTTGCCTGCTCTTGAACTTCATATAAATGGAGTCATACAACATGTACTCTTTTGTGTCTGACAGTTTTCACTCAACATAATATTTTTGAGATGCATCCATTTTGTTACATGTAGCCATAGTTCATTCCTTTGTTCATTAATTGTTGATTAATATTCCATTGTATGAATATACCACAGTTTATTTATCCATTCTACTCTGATGGACATTTTGGTTGTTTCTGGTTTTAAGCTCTTATGAATAAAGCTTCTATGAACATTTATGTTCAAGTCTTTTTGTGTCCATATGTTTTCATTGTTCTTGGTTAAATTCCTAGGAGTGGAATGCTGGGTTATAAGGTAGGTGTATATTTATCCTTACCTTATTACAAAGTGATTGTACCATTTCCCACCAACGGTGGACAAGAGCTCCAATTGCTCTGTATCACTGACAACACCTGGTAATTTCAGACTTTCTAAAAGGTGTATTTTGTCTGCTATTCTATGTACATTATACACCAGTAAAAAGTTTTAAAAATTAAATAAATAATAAAAATGATGGTGGTTGTGCCTAATGCCCAAACTCCAAAAATTTGCATAAGTCATTTGGAAGTTTTATTGACATTGGCCAGGAATCCAATAACCTGAATGTTGCCCTATTTAACTGATGTATTTTTATTTTACACTATGCAGAAATTTTAGATTGGGCCTTAAGTTTGGTTGGGAAATATTGTTTCTGAAAAAGAAAATATCTCTGAAGTTTCCTTGAGAAATCTTCTCACCTCTATCTGCCTTTTAGTTTTCTTGAGCAGACTTATGATTCAGAATGTTTTGGCAGGAGCTCATTGCTTTTCTTCTTCTTTCCCATTTCAGAGCATAAATGCCCAGTGGATGAGCGGGAGCAGTTGGAGGAAACCTTGCCCCTGATTTTGGGGCTCATCTTGGGCCTCGTCATTGTGGTAACGCTGGTAATTTACCATCTCCACCACAAAATGACTGCCAACCAGGTCCAGATCCCTAGGGACCGATCCCAATATAAGCACATGGGCTAGAAACTATTAGACAGACAGACCCCAGCCCCCCTCCACTGGCTGGATCAGGTAGAAAAACAAAAGCACTTTCCACCTGTACATGGAATATACCAACATAGCTGCAATCAAACAGACCTGGGTATTCAAGGCTCGCTTGACCTGCATCCATGCTTAAACCCCGGGCTGGGGGGATTCTTTTGGATTCATGGGGTGAAGGACAGTTGCTGGGGAGTAGAAGGAAGGGGTCAGCAGCTTTCACACTCATCGTGGCTTGGCTTTGACTCTCCAAGGAGCAACTCATAAAACTCGGAGAGGTATCTGACTCTGAAGTTTAGGGATTGAAACCACACTTTGTTCGGAAAGACACCCCTTAAGCTTTGAGAGGAATATTGGAGGCTTTGCTCCCTTGAACACAGATGGCTTACCCTATACTGTTGTCATCGTACACAAAATACAGCCTCATGCTCCCTGCAGCAAGACCGCTGAAAGTGACTCATGCTTCTGGCTGGCGTTCTGCATGTCTAGTGATTGTCTTGGGAATGTTTCACTGCTACCTGAACCCAGTGAATTCACAGCACAAGAACCTGTTTAATGTAACTATGCAGAGTTGTTTGGACTTCATAGTGTGACAGGTCCAAGTAAGGGGACCTGAAGAATCAATCCATGTGAGTTTGTTTTACAAAATGAATTAAAACACACTACTGTCTAACATTTGAATGCTTTCTTGAAACAAGAAAACAAACTAAAATGGTTTCTGGGGCACCCAGAGGAGAGAGGGGAATGATGAAGACGGGATTTCATTTCTGCAAGGGGAAAAGCAAAGAGAGAGCAAGGAAACAAAGGGGGGGGGGCGGGGGAGTTGGCTTTTCCAGGTGAAAAAAACGTGGATTTATTTTGGCAAATAGAAGTAGTTTTAATAATGGCACCTCTTGAACGATTGGTCTAATATAGCTTCTGGTGCTTCTTGGTCTTGAGTCTGGCATTTCACTTTGGATTAAAAAGCTGGACTGAACATAGTAGCTTAGGTTGAGTTTTATTTGTGATAAAATGTAATTTACTGAAATTCCCTAGAGAAATGTACATAGTTTGGATTTCACTCACTTTCTACATAATCATTTTTCAGAAGATCTGAGCAGGGGTAGGGGAAATCCTTTTCTTTGGTGTTAGGGTGGGAATCCCTCTACCCTGTAAAATCATCACCATATGAGAGGAAGCTCATGAGTTATCTCCCCAAGTCTTCAATTGTTGACAGTAGCACATCCTTATAAGTTCATTATACCAGCAAATCTTGATAACTATCAGCCAGTTGCTCTCCTATTATCCATTTGTTTGCTGCTCTGGCAACCTCGGTCTTTCCCTGCATGACTTCTTCTCAGTGTCTGCCTGGTCAGTGAGGAACAAGCCCTGATTCCTCATGAAAGTTGCCTGTTGTACAAGAAAAAAGAGATGCCTTTGGTGCCAGTGGAGGCAGACAACCCCCACCCCACCCACGTGTCCTCCACCCTTCCGTCATCTGTGATCATCTCACCCCCACGCCGCAGACATGACAAGCCCTTTCCCTTTTAGCATCTCATGTATTTTTAGGAAACTTCCTATTTATCTGGAACCATTCAAGGATCTGGGGAGAAACAGATGCTTAGATGTATCCCCTTTAGAAAACATTTTTAGGCTTTCTGAGTTGTACCTCTGAAAACTCCATCTTTACTTAATTTAATCTACTTTTACAAAAGTAAATTCATATTTTTTTAAAATTTTGCTTTCACAAGACAGGACTCATTACTATTTTTGGAATTGTCATTCATTCATTCAACAAACAGTTTTTGAGCACCTACTGAGTGCAGGCTCAGTGCTGGGTGTACAGTAGTAAATGACAACTGGGAGTCTATGGGGGAGAACAGACAGGAAAACACACACGCATACATGTGTGTACACACACACACACACACAGGTCATTCTAAACAGAACAAAGTGCCCCGGCGCTCTAACAAAGTGTTGCCATATGGCTACGTCCCTGTGTCTAAGCTAATTAAATCTTTCTAGAATCCAAATTTCTTAATTCTCAAAATTAAGAGTGATTTTTTTCCACCTGTGATATTCAGTATGTATAAAACGCCTTATTACTACATCTGTTATTGTTATTATTAATCACGGCATCTTTATTTAGCAGTCCTAAAATTAGGTCTCAAGTTCAGCCTAATTTCTATGAACATCGCCTTATTTTTCTTAGCTCTTTTTTATCTTCATCATCAACTAAGCAGAATAAAAGGGAGCCTCCTGATGAGGGCAGAGCCAGTGGTCTATGGGTGGACAAGGCAAAGTGTCCGGAGGGATGACTCATGTTCATTGCCATTGTCCTGCATTTCACAGAGGCTCCTGCAGCAGGAACAAGCTGTGGGGTGGCTCGTCTATTTGCATTGTTTCCTGAGCTCAGAGATGGGAAAGAAAACAAACAGATAATCCACAGATGCTCAATTACCCCTTTAACTGTCATTTTTCTTTTTTACTGGAGTTTTAAACACAAACGCGTCTGGACACAAAAAGATGTTGTGTCTGGTTGCTGCTCTGCTGGCCTGGAAAAGCCAGGCTGGATGAACCATATGCATGTTTCTTTGGGGGAAGGAGGAGTTTGATTTCAATTCTGAGCGTGGTTCTTCGCAGGGTTCCCCCATTTTTGGCAAATAGCTCCCAGTGAAGCTGCCTCAGAGAACAGAGAAGTCTGTTCCCCACCCCAAGAAAGCCCTCTAAACTATAACCACTCTTTTCTCACCAATTCTAATGTTTCCATTAACAAAGACTTGTCAAAGCCACATGGATGGGGGAGACAACAGAGATATGAGAATGGAGAAGTGGGAGGAAGATGGAAGGAATGACCTGCAGCGTCTGGTGGAGGTAGCAGGCAGTGCGTGCACTGGGGTTGTTTACAGGGGAGGGTAGTCCAAACCAGCACTGGGCACAAACACCTCCCTGGAACAAACACCCAAGCAACCTGAAACAGATAGACACAGTTTTCAATGTGGGTCTCAAAGTGCAGTTTGCAAGCAACCTGTATCAGAATCATCTCAGGGGGTCGTTGAAAAATGTCAGTTCTAGGGCATCAACCCAATGATTGAGAATCTCTATGGTGAGACCCTAGAATTGGTATTCTGACTATTTGTTCTCTCCAGATAATTCTGATTTAGCAGTATGACAACTTCTGGTTAAGAAAGCCTTTGCTATCAGCCTACCTGCAATATTAGCCAAATTACTGGGCTTCTCTGTGCTCATTTTCTCATCTGAAAATGGAGTTCACTGCCCTCTCCTTGCAAAGTTATTTGAGGATGTATGATAGTACATTTAAGTCCCTAGCACAGCGCCTGACACACTGGAAATGCTCTATAAGGGGTATTACTAATGATATTTTTCTAGCATCCTTATTAAAATGTGTGTTCAAATTTTACCTGCCATACATGTACATGAAAGACCCAAAAAGACTAATGCAGGGTTTGTTTGTTTGTTTGTTTAATCTGGCATCCAGTTTTCTGTGTCAGTTTATTTTGAATTCAGAGTATGTTTCTATGCAAGGATTCTCTCCATCCCCAGCCCAGTGAACTGCTCAGGAGGTTGTCAGTTTGGGGGTGTTGGGGAGATGGTTGGAGTCCATGAATTTGGATGAGAAAAAACTACACCTTCAGTTTTACTCACCTCAAATGAAAGGTAGCATCTCCTTCAATTATGAACATAGGCACCAAACCACTGTAGTATAAGCAGGACCTAGGTATAGGTCATCAGCAGAAATTACCACATTATATTTGTTGCAAATACCTCCAAAAATCATTTATATTCCTTATTGGAAATTATGGCAGTTATTAGACCCATCACAGATCTTGTTATTTAATGCATTATAACCATAACATTAAAATATATATTTTGATAACTATGCTTTAATTGGTTTCCTTTATAAGCCTATGTATTTTACTTTATGCATTTTAAAACAGTTTTCTGAGGACTCCATAGGCGTCAGACAGCCAAGAGGGTCCAGGGTGCAAAATTAATCTAAGAACTCCAGG
The DNA here is from genome assembly GCF_025265405.1 of Mesoplodon densirostris. Lineage (NCBI taxonomy): Eukaryota > Metazoa > Chordata > Mammalia > Artiodactyla > Ziphiidae > Mesoplodon > Mesoplodon densirostris. Next base: position 76,198,790 of record NC_082676.1, read on the forward strand.
GCTGATGGCTACTTCAGTTGTCATTTAAACTGGCAGAACCTGTCAGTTTGTCTTCTGGGGAAGGTCACAAAGGCTTATGTGACAAATGAGATATTTGGTAGCACCGATCTTGTGTTTTATAGACCCTGGTCTCGTGCTGGGGACACATCGGTGAATGAAATAGGTAAGAATCCCTGCCCACATGGAACAGAACTCTGTGTGTGTGTGTGTGTGTGTGTGTGTGTGTGCACGCGGTGTATTCAGGTATCATGATTCATGTGTTGTCATTGAGCAAGTTGTTGGGGACTTGTTTAGGCTCAGTTAAGGTGGACCATATGTGACCTTGAAGTCCTTTCTAGCTTTAATGATTTTTCAAAATGCTGCCAATGATGATGAGACATAATTATCAAAGCAGTTGCTATATGGGCAAACCTTTCAGGATAAGGAATCCCTTTGCTTTTAAAACAGTATATTTTGATTCAGAAATCAGGAACCCTCAGACTTTGTCAAGTCCCCTTTTTATCCTTCATCAGATCTATTTATGTAGGAGACGTTGCTGGGGCCCCACTCATGTTCCCTCGGTCCTTCCTGGAGCTCGTTTGCTGGCAGTTTCTGTACATGCCCACAGCTCCCCGTGTCTCCCTCCCTCTTAGTTGGAGGGAAAAAACCTTGCCCACCTACAGGGCAAGATGGACGTTCTGGGGGATGATGCCCTAGATGGAGCAACTCTCAACAAACCAGGGATAGGAGGTGGTGGATAAATACCCCAGCCATTTCACTGCTAGAAGGATGATTCTGGAGCATCTCTCCCAGAAGGTCTGCAGTGGGACTGAGCCCCAGGCACCCATAGTGGTGACCCATTCATTAATACACACCTTTTTTTCAAATTTCTGTCACTCTTGCTCTCATGTCTCTATTCTGCCATGTTGAAAGAGCTTCCTGGGATCATCTTCCAGGAAGGACTTGTGTGTCTGTCTTAGGTTCTCCATTTGGCAGAACCCACACTAAGGTCATCTATTCACTTAACTCAAAATGCACACATTTCAAGGCTTAAGTTGATGGGTTTGCTCTACAATTTGGATTTGTACTATATTGTGTCACTTTCACAGAACTGCTCTTGCTTGTACATTTTGTAGCTGCTTCAGACCAAATCAATCGTTTCTCTGCCTCAAATCTCATTACCATTTCTTTGATGACACAGGGACAATCGCTGGATCAGTCTGTCCAACGAGTCTGAACTCATTGAGTTGATAACTTCATGGAATGATTTTATTTTTCTAGTAATTGCTACTGAGTGTGTTCGTCCCAGTGGGTAATGGGGACACAACCATAACTCAGACTGATTCCATCTGCCTAATCCATTAAAAAAAAATCAATCTCATTCAAAATCAAAATAACTCCCCTCCCCTTTGCTTGAGCTAAACTTGTATCAGAGAGAAAGAAGTAGAGTGGATAGGCAGTGGCAGGGGACAAGGAGTGCTTTCTTATCCTCCTTTTCTTTCTTCTGAGTCCCTCCCTCAAATCATGGAGTCTCAGACTAACTCGTGGCTCAAACCTATGGGGAGCTGTGGGGAAGGGAGATTCCAGTAGCCCAGCTGGCTGCAGTCAGCTGCCTTGGAAATGCTGTTGAGGAAGAGGAGATGCCTGAGTTTCATTTGTGTCCACCTGAAGACTACAGCCTCTGCTTTTAGAGTGGTTGTGTTGTAGATGATATATGTGGTTTATAGAGTAAGGTTCAGCTCCTCCCCGACCCTTCCCACTGTAGAAAAGCAGCCATATTTCCCTTTGTTTTCCCCCATGGTGCATACCTCCAATGCACTCTTCAAGTTGGGCTTCACCCCATTACTTAGTTAAGTGGTTGCCGTGTTTCCTGCTCTCTCTCTATGCACCATCGTAAACAGAAGAAATTGGTGTATTCTTGTGTGCCTTCCAGTGGCTTCAGGGACCTGCCTGGGGAAGGTTGCCTTCATCTTTCTCTTCCCTGGCACACAATTGCTACTATTAGGAGGTCTCATCCTGCTATCTCAGGCTATTTCCTGAGGGTTTTCACTTTCTGAAATTTCCAGATGAGAAATGAACTCTATATTTACCAGTATCACTCTCAACTTCATGGGATAAATGTTAATGTCTCCCTTGTCACCCAAACAGGAGGAGGGGGCCCAACACTTTTTTCCAGTCTACCGGAGAGCTTCTCTAATCCAGAACAATCTCCTTTTTATATCTTTCGTGGGTAAAAGCATTCAGATCAGTTCAGCATCTTTGGAACAGCAGAGTAGGAATCTTCAGCCATGAATCTGGCTTTCCTTGAATTTGGCCTTCCAGAATTTAATTTTTTTTTCTCAATAGTGGTATCTACATCATAGTCTTACACTGCTTGTAACCTGTGGGGATGGGAATATTTATCTTTGCTTCATGTCAACATGGTATTACATTTAATTTTATAGCAACTTATTTGCATTCCCCCAGATCATAAAGACACCATTCTTGTTATTCAAGAAGCAAATTCAGGAAATTACCAGTTTCCAATAACACGATGGGAAAAAGGTAAACATTTATTTTTATTTGCAAGTGCAGTTTCTGCCAATAGTTAGTGCTCACACAACCTTTTAAGCTACAGTAACTTTTGGTAAATTCAATGAAGACTTTAAAAAAGAGGCAGTGATAAGAAAATTACAGAAAAATTTCTATTACACTGTCGAAAATGTTTGGAATCCAAAATCCATTTTCTGCAATGGTTTTTAATATTTTCTCTGGTTAAGAAGAAATTTTTTTTCTTTCCTTTCTATTTCTACATAGTCCTGGCTAAATGAATACAATCTGTTCCATGAACTTTTAGGACTGCGATTTTCTGGATTTAGATTATTTTAATTTGTACATACTTATATTAATATTTTACATAAAACATTGATTTGTTTTGTTTTATGAAACAAAATTATAGATCCTATTTATAATGAGGCATTTCCAGTTTAGGGAAAAACTGAAAATCTAATCAGTAGAAGGTCATTTTATGCCTTTTTTTTTCCTTTTTAGCTTTAGTAAGTAATTAGCAACCTATTAATTACAAACATTCTTAATTAGGCTTAGAGCAACCAGAGCATTTTCACAATTTTAAATTCATATTTGTTACAGTATGTGAAATTAAGAAAAGCCTCTGGTTTTCCAGTTTGGTAAAAAATGGCTTTCGTTGGATGCAGAAGTAATAGAAACTAATGATGACTATGTAGCTTTTCCAGAGTCTTAAAGGCAAATCTATATTGGTCTACAGTTAACATGCAAATTCATCCAACAAGCAACACAAAATGTATTGTAGTAGTCATTCGTGTTTATCAACATTCAAGAAGATCTAGTCAGCAGCACAACTCTCCTATGTCGGAAACACAGAACATGGTCACAACTGAATTCGGGTCACACCCGGGAAAATCCCCACTTCCTAATTCATTCTCTAGAATCCAGACTTCCAGTATGATACAGAAACAATAGCGACAAAGGTAAATTACAGACAAGAGTTTGGTGTGCTAGCACACAGAGTTTTAAAAACAGTAACGAACAAAACCAAACATCTTGCCCTCTTCTCTCTTTTTTTCCCTTTGTGAGACTGGAATTCTCACAGCCTTCTTGAAACATTCAGTTTGGGGAATGGAGTCCAAATGATCCTAACACTAGGTTGTCGGATCAAGATGGCGGAGGAGTAGGATGTGGAGCTCACAGCCTCTTACAATTACATCAAATTATCCTAGCACTAAAATTTTTCTTTGGAGGGGAAATTTGGCCCCAAGGGGACATCGTGCCCCTTTAAGAGAGTACTAGGGGAAACATCCTGCTGTGCAAAAGATGGTTTGCTACTAACAGGCTTGAAGGAAAATGTGATTTTTCAGAATATTTAGCTTTCTCCCAAGGAGTACTTTTGGTAGTATACTGTGGCTCATATTTTATTGTACTGTATTATTTTGGGCTGGATAAATGGAATGTGTACCCCCATCACCATCACTCTTAAGTCTTCTTCCATCACATAAGACACTTGTTAAGATAAGAAAGATATTCTACTAAAGCTGACGGTGATTGAGAGTCATTCAGTATTCAAAGTTCCTAAAGAATTGTTGGTTCTCTGAAAGGGATAAAAAAGTAGGAAAGACTTTGTTCAGACTCTTGTTAGTAAACAGGTATTACTTCAACTGATACAATGGCTACGTGACATCAAAGTACTATAAATTATCAAAACTATTGTACAGAAAAATTACAAATTCATTGCAAAATACATTACACTGCTACCATTAAGAAAAAAGTGCTTTTTGTTATCCTTTCTATTTTTTGCCAGAAAAGTATTCTTTCAATATAGAAAATCCTGTGCATTATTACCCTGCATGTGGCTAGGATATATCATAAAGGAGTTTGTACTGAGTCATTCTGATTTGCTGGATGAAAGGCTGAAAAATATAATAATGACTTATTAAAGCCGTGTTCCAAGTGACCACACCAGCTGTTAGTGGAGAGATGCCTGTTTAAGACACAAGAAGATGCTCTGGTCTGCCAAACCCTGCCGGTCAACACACCATCCCATCAATCAGCTGGTCTGGAATATACAGGTCTGTTACACGTTCTCTGGTTTCCTTGTGTTCTCCTGAATTATTCTCATGTCCTCATCTAGCTTTGTCACCTCTATGAATCCTCTGCTCAGTGATGCCTGTATTGTCTCATGAGGGGAACAATGCAAGATGGTGGACCTGCCAATTTCAGGAATGGATGTCCGAGGAGTTCCTGGGCTGTAGCTCTTTGAGAGGGTTCCCTCACCAACATCAGGTCTAGGAATCCCCGGAGCACTGAAGAAACCTGTGAAAATGCAAGATACCATCTTGAGGACTAACACAGATACCCAACCCAGTTCCCCTAAAATGGGTTCCCAGTGAATTCCCAGGAAAGTCATTCTATCAACAACTTCAAATTCCAGAATGTCAGCTTGAGGAGAAAGAGGTTATGGAAGCAAAAGCAGGAATTGCCTTTCTTAACATATGTTGTTTTCCTTACCTTCTTCAAGTCTGAAATAATAGGAGTAAATGATGGTTTGCAAAGAATATTTACTAAATAAAATAATAATGGTAAAATAGTGACAGTAGCAGCTATTATGAAGTGCCTACTGTGTATAGGTGCTGGCCACACATGTTTGATGAACAGTGGTGTAAACATGGAATGAGTTTTCTTTGTGTAACCACTGAAACCATCTAGGCTTTGTGGAATCCCTTTCTTGAAGAGAAAGAAACTTCTGTAAGGATATCTGACACAGACAGCATTTTTCCTTTAATTTTGTGTAATTTACTTTTTGAGGTATAGCTTACGTACATTCAAGCATATAAAAAGTTTATGTTCTACAGTAGTTTTTTTAAACATATATTTACACCTATATATTCCCCACCCCTATCAAAATATAGAACATCTCTCCCTCCAGCCCTCTTCCAATCAGTACCTGTCTCCCTGTAAAGGGTCACCATTATCCTGATCTCTGATAAGATACATTTTTACCTGATTTTGTCCTTTATAGAAATGGAGTCATTGGCTGTCAACCCTTCTCTCTCTGGCTGCTTTCACTTGACATCGTGTCTCTGAGATGTATCCCTGATGTGTGTGACAAAAGCTGTCTCCTCTGCATTGCTGTGTAGTATTCACTGCTGAATCACCCTACATATCACTTATCCCCTTGGGAAACAACCTTGGAAGTTTTCCAGTTTTTGACCATTAGGATGAAAGCTGCTCTTGTCTGTGACTTTGAAGAACATCACACTCCTTTGTATTGGGTGTGGGACTATTTGATACCATACTATTTTAGCCACTTTTTATTATTTAAACCCAGTCCAATGCAGTACAAATTTCAATCTCCTGTTCAATTCAAGCAGTCTCCCATCTTTTTGGAAGATCCACACAACCTCTATGAGTGATTCTATTGGGGCTCTTCCCTAAGGTTTAGGGGTGAGGGAAGAGGAGAAGCAACCATTACAAACTATCCCCTCACCTAAGGCAACCTCACTCCCTCTCTTATTGTCAGGAGGCGGATGGGAGGGGTCAGCATTTTTAGCACTGAGCTATGGAGACAGCACCTCTCAGCAAGCTCTGTCCCCACTGGTGGCCCCCACAGTGGCAGTTCTTTGACTTAGTATCATATGTTCTGAGCTTGGCCCTACTTGACAAACTTTGGAAAACAGGAAAGACCCTACTTGGTCCCTTAACCATGTTGCTCTTTGCCCTGCACAATCTAGCCCCTGCCTACCCTCTGACGTGCCTCACCCTTTCCCCGTGCCCATTTTGCTCTGGCTGAGGGTCTTCACACTGCTCCTCCCTCTGCCTGGGACATTTTTTTCCCAGATCTTTTTGCATAACTTACTCCTTCTTTCCAATCAAGCTCCAGTTCCTTGAAAGGACCTCTTTCACCCCTCAACAAGAACTAGCTTCCAGCCCCCTCTCTGGCCCCTTCCATCACATCACAGTGTTCTATTCGCTTCATAGCAGGTACCACTCTCTGAAATTATTTTATTCATCCATCTGTGTGTGGTTTATTAACTGCTTCCCCAACTAGAATGCAACTTCTATGAGAGTCAGGAAATGTGGGGTTTTGAGCTGCTATATCCCGGCCATTAGAACAGTCCCCAGCATGCAATAGATTCTCAAGGAGGGAGTGTGGAGTAGAGCTAACCCCATGAAAGAGGAGCAGGTGTACCCCATTTTACAGATGAGCTTCAGAGATGGAGGGGCTGACTCACTCGCCCAAGTGAGTGAACAAGAATAGCAGAGCTCTGAATGCAAGCAACTCGAATTCCAAAGTCCATGCCCATAAACCAGGATCTACTCCCGGATGCGATATGCCAGTCTTTAAAACTACAGAGAGACAGAAAAATCGAAGAATGATGTTGAACTTCAGCAACTGTTGCTGCTTCTCACCTTGTGCAGGTCCTTCACTCTTGGAGGTAAACTGTCCCGGATCCGCCGCATGGCCTGGAGGGGAGGCTCATTGAAGTAGGGGGGCTCGCCGTCTATCATCTCTATCACCATGATCCCGAGAGACCAGATGTCCACCTGTTAGGCACACCACACTGATTGTCTCAGGCAAAGAGAACCTTCTGAAAGGTTGGATGTGTCAGGGACCCCAATAGATTCATATGCATTCATAAATTAATATGGGATTTGTAACCTCTCAAAATATACAATTCATATTTATAGGCTGAATTGTTAAGTGACCAAGTGTTTGCTAATGGTCTTCGTCTGCTTTTAAAATACAACTTCAATGAAGATTCTGACAATTTGATACACGTGAATGTCTTAACACTCTGAAGTTTAGAACTTTCTTCTAATCCTGTTAACTTGGGTGGTTCATGGTTTACAGAGCAGATGTGAAAACCATCCAAGGTTTTATGTTATGAAGAGAGGAAAGTTGCATTTAAACCATAAGAAAATAAGAAAAGTTTTGGCATATTCATAACAAACTCCAAAGAGCTACATTGCACAGCACAATATATCCTGATTCTTCTATTAATTTGATTTTTAAAAATAGTGCTTTGCCCCCATATATTTTTTCTTTGTGCTTTTTGTTTGTTTGTTTGTTTTGTTTTTTATTTTTTATTTATTTATTTTATTCTTTTTGCGGTACGCGGGCCTCTCACTGTTGTGGCCTCTCCTGTTGTGGAGCACAGGCTCCGGACGCACAGGCTCAGCGGCCATGGCTCATGGGCCCAGCCGCTCCTCAGCATGTGGGATCTTCCCAGACTGGGGCACGAACCCGTGTCCCCTGCATCAGCAGGCGGACTCTCAACCACTGCATCATCAGGGAAGACCATTCCTTTGTGTTTTATCACTTTGAAGCAGTGTGCACAAAACCATGATCTATAAAACCATGCTCAGGGAATGGAGGGAAAGAAAGGGAGAGACAACAAGCAATCCTTTCAGGGTAAAGAATGGGAAGTCAGGACAAGGAGGAGCCACAGCCATGCTATAAATTCCCAGGCACTGTCGCCTCTCCCTCCCAGCCTCATTATACCTCTTATCAGTTATTCACACTCCTGCTCTCACCCGCACAGTGACCTTCACTGAGAATTGATGCTCTTGGGACCACAGTGAGATAAACAAGTGGAGTATTCATCCAAGGGCAAGTAAACTGGGGAAAGAGAGCAGAGTCCACCTGAACTTCTGCCGCTCTCCTTTGCTCACTGGTCTGTGCCACCACCTGCAGGCTTCTCCTCTCTTAGGATCACCTTCTGCACCATAATGTGTGGAAACACTGTGTGCCCAGGTGAAACGAGCTCCTTGCCTCTGTGTGTATGTGTGTGTAGTGTGTGTGTGTCTCAGAGCTTCTACTCACACTATTATCCCCCTAGAAGGCTCTCCTCCACTTCTGGCCCCTCGTTTTATGTGTCCAAACCTTGTCCCTTAATAGATTATGAGCAGGTATGGAAGCAATCTAAGTGTCCATCAACAGACAAATGGATAAAGAAGATGTGGTATATATACAATGGAATACTACTCAGCCATAAAAAAGAATGAAATTTGCAGCAACATGGATGGACTTGGAGGGCATTGTGCTAAGGGAAACAAGTCAGACAAAGAAAGACAAATAGTGTATGATATCACTTATCTGTGGAATCTAAAAACTACAAAAAAACTAGTGAATAAAGCAAAAAAGAAGCAGACTCATGGACACAGAGAACAAACTAATGGTTACCAGTGGGGAGAGGGAAAGGAGGAAGGGCAATACAGGGATAGAGAATTTTTTTAAAAAGGGGAAGGTTATTATGGAATTATATGAAATCATGTGTGTGAAACTTTAAAAAATTGTAAAGCACTGTAGAATTTAAAGAATCTTTCATTCAATAAAAAAAGATCAAAAACATTTTTTGATTAAAAAACAAAAAACAATTAAAAGATAGATTATGAGTGATTATTTCCTTTTCAGAGGAAACAAACATTTTGTCATATTTTAAAATATGTTGCAATATTCGTATATGATTTTTCCTATAGCAAAACATTATTTATCATCCAAATATTAACCCCAATCCTGGGGAGCTTTCTCTGACATTCTATCCTTTGAATTATCACACCTACTCATCTGTGTGTCTCCGGCCACTTTTCAGGTTGCATTTTCTCACTTTGTGCACGCCTGGCCCTGAGGGTAAGATAATAGTTTGTGTGACTCTCTCCCACTGTCAACTTGGGACCTAAGTACACTCCTGGATCAATGTTGTGGCAATATCCCAGGGGTAGCCAGTCTCCCTTCTTCCACAACCTACTCTGTGACAAGCCTAGTGAATGGGGATCAAATGTGGAGTTAAAAGTCATCACCCTGATCTCCTGCAGTCATTAATGATCTCAGAACCCCTGCATCCCAGAGCCTAACCAGACCCTGCCACTCCCCAACAATGACCATCACTCCCTTACCTCTGTCCCATAAGGCAGCCTAGAAATCACCTCAGGTGCCATCCAGTAGGGCGTGCCAACCAGTGATTTCCTCTTTGGCACCTCTTTGGAAACTTGAGCACAGAAACCAAAGTCAGACAACTTTATCTGAAAAGGAAAGGAATGCAACAAACTAACAATTTAAAAATACTGGCTCTGACGTTTGAAGCAACGTGGACGGACCTAGAGATTACCATACTAAGTGAAGAAAGTCACAAAGAGAAGGACAGATACCGTATAATATCACTTATGTGTGGAATCTAAACTATGATACAAATGAACTTATCTTCGAAAGAGAAACAGACTCACAGACAGGGAACAGAATGGTGGTTGCCAAGGGGGAGTGGGGGTGGGAGAGGGATGGACTGGGAGTTTGGGATTAGTAGATGTGAACTCTTATATATATATGTATAACTGAATCACTTTGCTGTACACCAGAAACTAACACAACATTGTAAATCAACTATGCTTCAATAAATTAAAAAAAAAAATACTGGCTTCGAGATGTAGAAATATGGAAAGAGTTTCAAATTCAAAACAAAACCACCATCTCTTGTTAACGGGCCTTGAAAATACCAGAGGAGGGGCTATCAGACCCTTCTATTGGAAAGGTACAATCCATTTTAGTGAAAAAACCTCTTATGGCTCCAGCAGGATTGATTTGCAAATGTTTAACTCCTGTTGCTGATATCTTTTATAAAATTATGAAACCCCAAAATTTACAATACACCCAAAACAAATTCATTAAAATTCAAACCTACTACTTTCATTTAATGTAAGAGATGATGCTTTAGTGTAAGTAAACTGCTATTCTCAACACGAGTTTTGTACAAACTGCTGCAATTTAGGGGGCTTTTTGCACCGAAGACATTTAGATTTCTAAGTACCATGAGATGATTCAAATAACCAACCTCATTTCTATGTTTGACTTATTGCATGACCCCATTTATAAAGGATGCTGAGATATCACTTTAAGTACTGGCTCCCCTTTTCTTTTGGTTTTCCTCCTTTTCTCAGGACAGTTGAAGTTGCCAATGTGAATATCAATGCAAGTGGAAATGTGGGCATAGAAACTGGGTGTGAGCAATTAATTACCAGAGGTACAAGGTGGTCATCTTAATTACCCAATATACATATATGTTATTTACATTAGAGGTCGTCAAAAAGAAAAACACCCTGAAATTTCTTGCCCAGAGCCTTTAAGAATACTCTTAAGAACATACTGCACCCTCAGGCACCCTGCCAGTTTATATATTCTAGGTGACCAGGATTCAGTTTATTTCTGGGAGGCTTGATTCTCTTCATGGTGACCTGGTCTGAACTTCAGATAGCCTTACTGAAAAGGATTGCCACTTAGGATTATTGGTGATGACAGAATACATTAAATGAAAACAAAACAAAAAATATCAATGATTCAGGCATTGGGTGGCAATGGTTCAGAATGGCCATTTGAAGTTAAAATTTCCATAGATCAAAAGTATAGTCTCTAAGGCACAAATTCTCCCTTGATTCTCTTGATACCTCTCTGAACTTTTTACCACCTTTTTTTCTGGCTCTATCTCTGCTGCCCACAACTTAAATACTGGGGCTTCCAGGAGTTTGGGTCCCAACTCTCACCTCTTCTCTTTTTAGGTGCTCTTGCTAGATACTCTTTTTAACTCCACATGGAGTTAATTTTTGTGAAGGGTATACGGTCTGTGTCTAGATTCAGTTTTTTGGCATGTGGATGTCCAGTTATTCCAATACCACTTGTTGAAAAGACCATCTTTGCTCCATTTTACTGCCTTTACTCCCTTGTCAAAGATCAGTTGACTCTATTTATGTGGGTCTACTTCTGGGCTCTCTATTCTGTTTCATTGGTCTATTTGTCAATTCTTTGCTAATACCACACTGTCTCAAAAAGTCCTAAAGTTAGGTAGTGTCAGTCTTGCACTTTGTTCTTCTTCTTCAATATGTGTTGATGATTATGTTGGTCTTTTGCCTCTCCATGTAAACTTTAGAATCAATTTTGTTGATATCTACAAAATAACTCACTGAGATCTTGACTGAGATTGCATTAAATCTATAGATCAAGTTGGGAAGAAGTAACATCTTGACAATACTGAGTTCTTCCTATCCAAGGTAATAACTCTCTATTTATTTAGTTTTGTTTAAATTTTATTCATCTGAGTTTTGTAGTTTTCCTCATATAGATGTAGTACATATTTTGCTTGATTTATACCTAAGTATTTAGTTTTGGAGGGTGATAATGTAAATGGCACTGTGTTTTTAATTTCAAATTCCACTTGTAATGCTGGTACATAGAAAAGTGATTGACTTCTGTATATTAACTAGATATCCTACAACTGTGTTATGATCACTTATTAGCTCTAGATTTTCTTGTTGATTCTTTCAGATTTTCTGAATAGATGATCATGTCACCTGTGACCAAAGATAGTTTTATTTCTTATTTCCCAGTATGTATACCTTTTACTCCTTCTCGTGTTTTATTGCATTAACTAGTACTTCTAGTATGATGTTGCAAAGGAGTGGTGAGAGGGGATATCTTTGCCTTTTTCCTAATCTTAGTTGGAAAGCATATTCAATTCTTAAGGATATTTTAAGGCCCTGATCACTTCTCACTTCCTCCAGAATTTTTCTCAGGAGCCCATATTGATCTCTCCCCTCATCAAATTTGAGAGAATTTAGCATTCATTTAATCTTAAACTGTTTTCTGATGCTGAGTTTTTCCCTCAGCTGGAAATGACATTGCTCAGGGGCAATAGCTCTGCCTTTTAATTATGAAGTCTTGTTGTGTTCCTTAAGAGCTGAGAAAACAGTAGATACTCAAAAAACTCATGCTACTAGATTGATCTTATCTGATATTGACATATATATACCTACATACATACATGGGACAACAGAGCACATGATAGAAAACACATTGGTGCTCCTTCTGAAACCATCATTGATTTACTGAAGACAACTGTTTCTAGAATTAAAGTTGTAAGACAGATGAAATGGAGGTAATGTTTTGGAAATTATTATTTTTTTCTTTTTCCATTTCCTTGTTCATAATCTGCTCTCCAATCAAGACAAGACTAGTGGGGTATGGTTTGGGATGGGACTCCTTCAGTTTGGATTGCACCAGATGGAATGCTAGAGAAATATGGTTTAGCAGAGAGATGATTTTTCTCAATTGCTTTGGCACATCAAGAACCAAGCCCACATGTGTCAGATCACAGAATTTCCATGTGGTATAAAGAAGAGTGCCCTGGGAATTCCTTGGCAGTCCAGTGGTTAGGATTTGGCTCCTTCACTGCTAGGGCCTGGGTTCAATCCCTGGTTGGGGAACTAAGATCCCACAAGCTGTAAGACGCAGCCAAAAAAAGAAAAGAATAATACATTAAAAAAAAAAGAAGAGTGCCCTATGGCCATGGTAGCTGGTCCATAATTCTTGCTGCCCTATTGTAAAAAGCGTCTACAATTCTGAGAAGTGAAAGCCCTACAGTCCATCACTTTTAGCCAAGGATTATTTGCAGAAGAGGACAAAGAGCAGTAACTTATGTCAGGCCCCAACTCTTTATTATACACCATTTCCTACCACCCCGAGAAGATGGTGGTGTGCTTCAGAAATATCTGAGTAGCATACATCCCCACACAAACAAGGGAGAGAAGCCACATGCATCTGTGTTCAGAGGTAATATTAAAAATATTTAATAAGCAGATTCATCTAGACCAATCAGAATCTAGACATAAAGTTGAGCTTTGTTCTGGAGTTATCCTGTGGGCATTACCATCCTTCATGAGGCAAGGGGCGCCCTGGTAAGGGGCTGGGGTCACGGGGGATAATACTCCAATGACTGGAAACAGTGGCTATTAACCAACAAGCATGAGAATATTGCAACATTTTAACAATGGGTATAGATACACTGGTGAATACCAGCTGCACATCAGCTTCGGCTATGCCCAACATGGCCTCCATGGAGAGATGGCACAACAGAGTGGGTGGAAATGAACTTGAGACAATGCTACTGGCTTCCATGGCCTTTGTGTGGTTTGCAGGGCTCCCGAAGCTCCTCCAAATCTCAGTGAAGGAACAGGGAAGTGCCAGGCACAAGCCTATGGTTGACATGAGAGGCAGTCTCAAGGATAGCTTTCAAGACTTGAGGAAAGAGGCTGGAGTAAAATACTGCAGAGAAGCCTCTTCCTGAAAAGACCAGCAGCTGATGGGACCAGCTAATGCTCACTGGCCACGAGTCCAGGTAGCAGAAGAGGCTGTCACGCCAAGGCAGGGACCAACGAGAAACAAGAAGATGGATCATATCTCCTTCACCCAGAGGTCCCATAACCCACATTTGTCTCCATCCTCAGGAAGATGGGGGTGGGAGGTGGAAAGAAGGAGCAGGTGGTGGCCAAACCTCAAAGACTGAGGGTTTAAAGGTATCAGTTTAACCTTACAATAACGTGACTGAACTCTGATAAACAATGTTTAAATCATTTAAGCAGACTAAATTTAATAGACTGAATTAAAATGGAGTTAAAAAAAATTCTAGTCAGTGGGGCTTTGTGAAGAAGTTGAGGTTAGTTGTGTGTGTGCGTGTGTGTGTGGTTATTTCCAAAGCTCAAGCCTGAGTAAGTTTGCAACCCTATGACACAGATAGTAAAGGAGGAACAATTTTGCCAATATACTTTGTTTACCCATAAAATTAAGAAACCTGAATGATTCAGGAGGTGAATGTATCAGCATTTTGGTATTGGCAGTTTTAATTTCAATATCTCTAGTGTGGCTTTCTTTTTCCAGACATTAAAAAAAAAAAAGATACCAAACCTGACAGACTAATAATTATCTCCCTGACAAAATATAAGATGAGAAATTGAAACTCAACACTTGGAAGCCAGGTCTGTTCTTATGTTGTAGGAGTATAATTGTTTTTGCATGATTGTTTTACTCATCCAAGTACATAGAAGAGACAATTTTCTAAAAGAACATAACTGCACACATTCGTCCAAATAAATCTGCAAGTAGATAATAAGAACTCAGGTAATGAGTATAATAAAGCATTGTAGGCAGTTATTAAAAGCAAATCACACACACACACACACACACACACACACACACAAGCAAATCACATAGACTTTAAGCTGAGCCTTATTTTAGATAGGATTGTACAATGTGGGTACTTAGGAAACCACCTTTGTCTCACGAATGCAGTTAGGCTAAGAGAACTGAAGCAAGCATGTTGCCCGCCCCCTAAGAGGAGATGTAGCTGGTTCCACAGGGGCCAGACAAGGAACTAGAGCTCAGAGGTCAGACAAAGCTGCTACTTAAACCTGAGATGTTACCCATCTCAATGCATCCCGGCTAGGAGTAAGGGGCCCCACAAAAATTTGCAAGAGGAGGAGCAAAAGAGAATCCACCCACAAGATAGCTACAGGTTTAAAATAAAATGTAAAACCCTCGTTTTGTAAATTGCATATTCTCTAAAGAATTCCTGCGTCTGCTCCAGGTTTTTGCTAAGGCAGAAAGATGGCTGCTTTTGTGCCTGGTTCCTGGGTTCTTCCTATAAGGCAATGGTACTCAAGTGTGTATCATCAGCTGGAAATTGCTCAGAGATACAGCCAGCCTGACTGAATCATAATCTCTGAGAGAAGGGCCCAGGAATCTGTTTTTTGCCAAGGTCTCCAGGGGTTGTGATGCTCACTAAAATCTGAGAACTTGTTTTAAGAAGAGCAATGACCCAGGGACAAAGGAACCGAGGTAATAGAAGGGGCCAGACTGATGATGGTGCTTCCAGCTGAAGACCCATTTCTTCAGCAGCCAAACCCAAGAGGAGAGGGAAGGTCTCATAGCGGCTGAGCTGGAACGGCCTAGAAGCCTCAGTCAGCCCCTCTGCCACTTGGCACAGCACAGAGAGCGTAGGAACTTGCCCAAGACTATGTGACAGTTTCAGCAGTGAACTCAACCCTGGGGTCTCCTGACTTTTCATGCTGTGTTCCCTGTATTAGAAAATAACTTCTGTGGAGGAAGTGTTTGGGTGTATCTCAGAGACTACTGGAAAGGAATGAATTCAAGCAAGTTATTTAATATGCCCAAGTCTCTACTTAAGAAGAGCTTCTGGGAGATAATCTTCAGGTTTCTCCTAATTGTAAAATTCTAGCAATTTGAGAGACAACAAAATTCAAATGGCTAAAGGAGCCAGGAAAATATTGGGTTGGCCAAAATTCTGCTCAGGTTTTCCCGTAACATCTAATGGAAAAACCCAAATGAACTTTTTGGCCAACCCAATAATACCAATGAATTAAATGAGCCAGTGGAGACAATGGAAAACTAGGGACACACGCCCCTGGTAAAGAGACACTAACTTCCAGCTGATTGTCAGGAGACCAGTAGAGAAGGTGTGGAACATTCATAGGCTCCGTCTATGGCCCCTTATTTGTCCTTTAACCCTCCCTTCAAATTCTGTGGGAGAAAGGGCACAAACATATTTATTATTTATGGGTGCTATGTTACTTTGGGACCCCCTCTCCCAGAAGAAAATGCTGAGACAAGGAATCAGTGTAAGTCATTTATTGGGGAGATACAGGAAACACTAGCAGTGAAATGGGGAAGTATAACAGGGAAGGGAAGGCAGTCAGTCAAGGGTTAATCAGCAAGGAAGTCACCACCATGGGAACTAGAGCTTAATCCTGCTGAAGACATCTGGGAGACTGTATAGAACATGTGTCTCAGAGCTATTCCATCCAAGGGCGAGAGAGCTGGGGTATTTATATACCAATTCCCATCACTTTTTCAGGGCTGCTCCCGGGAAGCATGAATGTTAATTTCCTGGAATTTCTAGGCTTCTTTGTGCTGGAAGAGCAGACTACAGTAGCCAGAGAAGTCCCGAGGCAAAGAGATGCAGGTGGTGGCATTTGGAGGTGGAGTTAGCGAGCACTGAAATGGGAAGATAAGGGTGGGGCACCAGCAACGTTTCCACTGTAGTGCTATTCACCCTCATCACACCACCTCCATTACTGCCATGAGTGAAGTCAGGAACAGTGTCGCTAGACACTTTGATTTTTTTCAAGGGAGACAGGAATCTGAAATTTTACGTGAAATCTCCTAATTCTTAAAGTGTGGCAACCAATTTATAATAAAAAGAAAAACCATAAAGACTACTTGTAAACGCCTCTTTTTAATAGATGCATTGGGCTTAAGAGGTCATGGGTTTGAATTCCATTTCAGCCAATGAATTTGATAAAAGTTGGTCACTCACTGCCTAGTGGCCCCTAAGTATCATCTCTTAAATGCGAGCCCCAGGCCAAGGAAAAACCGTGGAGGAATTTACTCAACCCTTAATTGAAAGATCATGGGGACTGCCTTCACTCTGAGCATCTACCATGTACCTGGTTTACCTCTTATGGTTTTACACTAATTACTTCATGTAATTCTTGAAACCACTCTATGACATGTTATTTATTTTCCCTTTCAAACCCCAAACACCACTCCTTAAACACCTCTGCTTAATACAAATTAGTGATTCACTCGATATTATTTCTATCATGGAC
The DNA here is from genome assembly GCF_025265405.1 of Mesoplodon densirostris. NCBI lineage: Eukaryota > Metazoa > Chordata > Mammalia > Artiodactyla > Ziphiidae > Mesoplodon > Mesoplodon densirostris. The sequence continues at coordinate 76,215,728 of NC_082676.1, forward strand.
AAAGAGTGAACGATTTCTTTTCAGTTGATAGCAAAAAATTTCCCTTATAGTCTTTGAAGAGGCCAGAAGGGACTTATCCTTTTAAACCTGAGCAATTCACTGTTTTTAAAAAGATCTATTTTATTTTGAAATACTATATAGGTTCATAGGAGGTTACAAAGAAATGTGCACCCACTCCTCCCGATACGTTAGCATCTTATGCACTATAGCTCAATATCAATGCCAAGAAATTGATGTTGGTACAGTCCATAGAGCTCACTCAGATTTTATCAGTTATACATGAACTCATTTGTGTATGTAGTGTGTATGGGTGTATATGTGTGTGTACTCTACAATTTTATCACATTGTAGTCTTGCACAACCACTGTCACAAATAAAGATACGCAACTGTACCATCACCATAAGGTGATGGTGCTACCCCTTTATAGCCACACAATTACAATCCCTAACCCCTGGCAACCACTAATATGCTGTACATCTCTATAATTACATGATTTCACAAATGTTACATAAATGGAATTATGCAGTGTGTATCCTTTTGAGGTTGACTTTTCTTTTCACTCAGCATAACTTCCTTGAGGTTCATCCAAGTTCTTGCATGTGTCACTCATTCATTTATTTTTTTGTCTGGGTAATATTCCCTGGTATATATACACCATAGTTTATTTAATCATTTACCCTCTGGAGGACATTTAGGTATTTTCTAGTTTCAGGCTATGATGACTAAAACTGCCATAAACATTTGTATGCAAATTTATGTGTGGAAATAAGTTTCCATTTCTCTGGAATATATGCCTAAGAGTGAGACTGCTTGTCACATGGTAAGTCCATTTTCAGTTTTGAAAGGAACTGCTTAACCATTTTTCAAGTGTGGCTCTACATTTTACATTCGCACCAGCATTGTATGAATTAGTGGTGTTATCACTATTTTTCATTTTAGCCATTCTTAGAGGTGTGTAATGATATCTCATAGTTTTAATTTGCATTTCTCTAAGGGCTGATGATATTGAACATCTCCTAACAGCACACCTTGTGTGACAGACAATATTTCCAAAAATGCCAACAACAATACTGTCCAGCCCATGAGATCTTCTTGACATGTGATTCAATTCTCCTCCCACTCAGGAGAATTTCATGTTCCTTCCTGCTGAATCTGGGAGGGCTGTGATCATGGTAAAAGGGACACTATGTGACTTTGAGGTCATAAAAATGCCATACTTCTACCCTGTTTTCTTGGGACACTCACTCATGGAATCCAGCCTCCATGCTGTAAGGAAGGCCACATGGAAAGGCCACATGGTAGGTGTTCTGGTGGAAAGTTCCAGCTCAGCATCCAGCCAACAGTCAGCACTACGTTCCTGACATATGGCTGAGGAAGATTTCTAGATGCACCATCTAACAAGTCAGAGCAGCACTGGCTGGCTGAGCCCAGCCAACTCTCAGAGTCATGTGAGAATGTGAAAATAACTTTTGACTTAAGACCTAAGATGATTGATTTGTTTTTATGCTAATAAATGAATATGTCTTCTGCACTATAGAATGCTATAAAAGCTCCAATAGATTAGTATAAATTGTACTCTCAGCCTTCTCTTGGAGTAGTCACACTCCATCTCTGTTCTCTTTTTTAAGGAAGAAAGTTTCCTTTCTCTATAGAAACTGGAGTCAATATGGCACCTTGTTCTTAAATCTGGATGAGCTCACACTGGCCAATGTGGCCGAGAGTCAGGCTCCACTCCACATGCTGTGTTTCTTCTTCCTGGAACACTCTCATCCCTGAAGGCCACAGGCCCCACCCCTCATGTGTCTCTGCTGTCACCACCCCAATGTGGAGGGGCCTTCTCTGACCGGCACCTACAGACCCTCTACTCTCCACCCTCCACCTTCTTTACTCTACTTAAGTTAACTAATCATAGAAAACTTAGAATGTATCACCCTGCAATCTGGTGGTGATTTTATTTGTATGTTTACCTATTTGTTTATTATCACAGCCCCCATTCTCCAAATAAACTGAATGAAATTAGTGATTTTGCTTTATTCATCCTTAGGACCTAGCACTGCCCTGGCACAGAATGATGTTTAGCTCATAGTTATTGAATGAGTGAGTGAACAAACCGTTCAGACTGAAAGCACTGAGGATGTGCCAGTCCCTGTGAGCTCTGCTGGGTGCGTGGAAACTAAAGAAATGTTTGAAACGGAGATTCTGCCCTCAAGAGTGACAATGAATGATCTAGACTTTCATATATTGTGGGGAGGGGAGATCTTTAAGTAAGCTAATTAAATAATGAACTGTCTTTGTCTCACATCTGATTTTGACATCTGACGGGTACTCACAGCAAGGGTGAGCCTACACCCTCAACCTCTAAAAATAAGGAAAGAAAGCCTGGCAGAAACTGTCCTGATTTTATTTTTCCTGTAAGCTCCAGTCCCCAGAGCCAATTTGTGGACCATTTCAATGCTCTGCAGATTGTGTTCTGAGGCCATGGGACCTTGCCCTGGTGCTTTTCTGAGTCAGGCCAGGAGAAAGTTCTAGTCCTTTTCCTATAGCTCCCCTGCTCTATGGGAGATGCTGTAAAATGGCCTCATGGTCTTCCCCTCTCTGTATCCACATGCCTTTGGATGCAACTTTTCATCTTCTCCCATCAAGAGGCAGTGGTGTTTAATGGTGTTATTTCCCCACTCCTTGCATCTAGGCCCAGTTACCTCCACTACCACTGCTGAGATCCAGCTAGCCACCAGGCTAATTAGTGAGTCTGTCAACCCCAAACTGACCACAAATACAAGAGTGAGCTCAGCTGATGTCACGTGGAGCAAAGGTAAGCTGTCCCTAGGTCAGTGCAAAAGCCGACTCACAGAATTGTGAGCAAATAAATGGTTCTGGGTTTAAGCCACTAAGTACTGAGTGGTTTGTTGTATAGCAAAAACTGACTGATACATACTCCTGTACACTCTTAAAAAAAATTCAGCTAGAGAAATGCAGAAAGCAGGACTTAAAACTGCCCATTAAACATAATACTAAGTTGGTAAATTGTGTGTGTGTATGTGTATATTTATATATATATATATATATATATATATATATATATATATATATATATATATATATATATATATATATTTAGGAATGGGATTATGGGTGATTTTTATTTTATTCTTTATACTTTTCTGAATTTGCTGAATTTTCCACAATAAAATTGACAATCTTTTTAAAATAAAAGGAGAAAAGCCAAAGTTCTTGGGTAGTTTCTTCTGGTTGCCCTCTGATCATTCCTGGGCAAATTCTGATGTGACGTGAATGTTTTCCACCTGACTGAGGATGCTGGGTGGTAAAAGACAGGTGCATTAAAGGGACAGCTGGCTCCATTCATCACAAGGCTATTACATCTGCTGGGAGTTTCAGGAAGATTAAAAGGGTCTAAATAGGGAAAAAAATATCTATGCTTCAAAACTCTTCCATCTAACTAAGCCTTCCTGGAAATGTCAACTCATGCCTTCCTTGGCTGTTGTATTCTATCTGCTGTGGCTGATGAGTTTCAAGTGAATCCCCTGAGCAAGCTGCAATGATGGAAAATGCAGATATCTTGGCCTGGGGATACACTAGTGTGATGGATATCTTCTGTTTGTCCTTTCAGATCTGGGAGCCCTGAGCCCTGGGAAGCCAACCTGTGTTGACCATTGATGGCTTCTGATTGGACTCAGTCAATGGGGAGCACCAGTAGGAGACTGGAAGGAAGAAGCAGAGTGAGGTTCGGGTACTTATTGTTCCAGCTCCCATACAGCAGGTTCACTATGGTCTGGTTTCCACTGAAGATCAGAGCTCCTGCCAGGCAGCCCTCTTCACACAACAATCTCTATTTCAAGATTCCAGTAACTAGCTCTGCACCTCACCTCTTCAGTCATGGGGTAATAAGAGTGGTGTTCCATTCTAGAGACCTATGCTGGTCCTCATGACAGTTCCTTTTGGCTTTTCTACATCTCATCTGCCCACACCTTTTTTAAACTCTCCTCAAAACACTGGAATTTGTCATCTGTTTCCTGCAGGGACTCTGAGAGATACTGCAGACATGCATAGTCACACGAACAGGGTGGACACAGTCCTAGAAAAGTAATTTTCTCTCCACCAATGAAAATAAGAATGTGGCAGAAAAATAAAAGAAATTTCTATAGTTTCTATTACTTCCTGCACTTACTGTTAAGGCAGAAAATTATCCATCAAATTCAGCTCACAGATAGTTCTGAATAACAGGATGACACAGAGGATGGTAATTTCTTTTTCAAAAGCCTCCTGGGAAGGGGAGTAAGTGACTTGTGACTAAGGAAAATTAGAATTATGAGAAAGTGTTCTTAGGAATATAATACCTGTGACAGGTGAAATGACAAGGTAAACTGGGGAGGGGCCCAACATGAAAATCTTACCCGACCATCACTTGTCAGCAGGATGGAGTCACTCTTTATGTCCCTGTGAATCACTCCTTGGTTGTGCAGGTAGGAGAGAGCCCTCAGAACCGACAGACAGACGGTAGCTATTTGTTCTTCATTCATTCTAGAAAGGAAATTACATTGAAGAAGCAAGGTCGGGCTTAAGACCATCTTTGAAATGATCAAAAGAGGTGGCTGCCTTGTGTCCTAGTGAACCAGTCCATGCTCCCCAGCCCATGTCTCGAAAATCTATGGGGAAGGAAAAGGAAGTCTTTGGGACCTGATTCCCAGAACCTAAGGCCTGGCATTGAGGATGATAGGGGCTCAGTATAAGCTAAAGTAAAGAGACCCCCATTGGCTGGCTTTTGGGTCATCAGTGCAAATGCACTTCCTTGGACTCTTATAGGTAATTCCCCAGGTACTGACAAACCTCCAGGTTCCTACAGAGAAGGCACACTGAATGGCACCAAAGTTCCAGGAGTGGCTGCTAGATGACCTTGAGGGAATCCTTTAACTTCCTCGGGTCTCTTTTTCCTCATCTTGGAAATGGGCAAGGCCATGGCTCTCTTCAAGATTGGACTCAGGCAAAGTGGTCTTTAGATCTCTAAGATCCCCCTCTGGGACTTGCCCTGCCTCTCACCAGCCCTTCCTCTCCCTCCTCCAGGAGCTGGAAGCTTCTGTTACTCCAGGTCCCTCTGTCAAGAAGGAAATTGGGCCTAGTTAGTTACTAATAACCAAGCGTGAATGCGTGATACCCTAATAAATAGACCATGGGAATGAGAAAGGCAAGCACAACACTGGATATGCTCTCCTATTACATGGCTGCACCCTCCAAAGAAGGTATTTCTGGTTTCAGAGGAGACTGAAGTCAGGTGACCTGCCCAAGGTTATATAGCTCAGAAAGTAACCAGATCACGATTCAAACCCCACCTTTTATGAGTTCAAAACCTATGCTTTTCCACTTTCCCCACTGTATCATGAAGCAATTGTAACTCAAAAGAAAGGATTTTTATCCACTGAAGAACCCAGGTGGGAAGAATGATGTGGAGAATGGAGTCCCTCAGTGCCCTCAAAATGACCCATTTAAGCATCTGCCTAACTCATCTAGGTATAAAACTTCCTCCCTCTCACGGAGATATTGAGAGACCTAAATGAGGTAGCAAATGTGAAAGACCTCCTAAAACAAACTATCAGGCAAACAGAGGAGGCTATCAGGAGACACACTGCATGACAGACCGGAGCCCAAATTTAAGAATTGACTTGGGAAATAATCCCAGGTAACTTTTAGCTCAGCAGGACAAGTAAATAGGTGGCCTTGAATCTGCATTTCAGTCTTGTTGATGCCAACAAACCCCAACTGAGTAAAACTAGGGTTCAAAGTAAAATCCAAGGAGATAACCAATCAGGAGAATGTCAAAGGTACAAAGTGGATGAGTATGAAGAAGCATGCTCTTCTCTTTGAAGAGGATTCCTAGCACCACAATGAATTGGCCTCATAGGAAGGCAGGTGTCTGAAACAGAGTGGAAACCTACAACTTCTGTGTTCTTGGTTTTGTGGTAAGTGGGCTGGTCATTATGCTGAATTGTTTTCAGATGACAATTTTCACATCTGCGAAAAGCACACTCCTGAGAGGTTTAGAGCATCAGCCACAGGGACAAGTCCAACTACATCTTAAAATTAATTCAGGACCAAGAATTATCATCTTTAATAAAATTAATAAAATAAAATCCATTTTTCTTGGATTCAATGAGATTTGAGTTATTTGGAGCAGGCATAAAGATTTTTCACAGGTCAATGGTAACAAAAATTAATTGTCTCTGAGCCCCCAATCACAAACTGAAAGATCCCCTGGAATTTATAACAAATGCTACTGACTCTTAATTCAATGACTTTGAAATGGACATGACCCACTCTAGAAAGCCTGGTGCTTCAGCAGGGAGGAAGTCAGGTGGGGATAAAAACTCCTCAGTTTTGGAGTCAACTCCAAATTCAAATCCTGTCTCTGCCAATTATTAAATACGTGATCTTGAGAAAGATACTTTTCACCTCTATGAGTCATAGCTTCATCCTCTAACAGACAGGCACATCAACACCTACCTTATAGAGATGTGTGAAGGTTACATGAGTTAATGTAAGAACCTGACAGAACTTGGTACTTTCCTTTCCCTTCTAGAACTGTTTATTTGAAATAAGTAGGATATGATTCAACAAGATGCTAGATAGGGCTAAAACTTTAGTATGTATAAGAAACTCCTGAGGAGACTTCCCTGGTGGTGCAGTGGTTAAGAATCCACCTACCAATGCAGGGGACACACATTCGCTCCCTGGTCCGGGAAGATCCCTCATGCCACAGAGCAACTAAGCCCATGTGCCACAACTATTGAACCTGTACTCTAGAGCCCGCATGCCAAAACTACTGAGCCTACCCGCCTCAACTACTGAAGCCCGTGTGCCTAGAGCCCATGCTCTGCAAAAGAGAAGCCACCACAATGAGAAGCACAGGCACCACAACAAAGAGTAGCCCCTGCTCACCATTAACTAGAGAAAGCCTGTGAGCAGCAACAAAGACTCAACACAGCAAAAAATAAATAAATAAAATACATAAATTCAAAAAGAAAAAGAAAAAAAAAGAAACTCCTTAACATCTGGCTAGATCATGGATTCTTTTAGTCCATCTGGGTAGAGCCTGAGATGCTGTATTTCTAACAAGCTCCTAGGGGATGTTGATGCTGCTGGTCCCCAGACCACACTTTGAGTGGCAAGCAGTTAAATGTTTTATCAACCAATCAATCAATCATTCAATGAAGTACTTATTTAATATCTACTATAGGAAACTCTCTGAACTACCAGCTTAAGGATTTCAAAGTCTAAATATCCATGGTATTCCTTAACACACAATTGCTTCTTGCTCTCTGGAGCTACTCTGCCTTCAAGGGGAAATCCATCGACAAAGCTAGATGGAGAGAATTAGAAAACACAATGGATTCTAGAGAGGCTGGCTCTTCAGTGAATCCCACAGATACAAAATAAGAACTTGACAAAGGGAGAGCTGTAGTTTTCTGATGCTCTCTGAGGCAAGAAAAAAGCCCCTCCCTTGGACATATTTTTATTAATTGTTTTATATGTAAGTCACATTTGTCTTATTCATAGGTCTCTTCAGTATACTTATTGATACAATTTAAGATGATTAGATAGATAGATATAGATAGATAGATAGATAGATATGGTGGTTGTATGGCTATACCAATAGGAATCTGCCAGCTGAAATGTTGGTGATAAACATGCGGTGTCTTCCCTCGTGTCCTTTTGTTTTTAGATGGTCTACCACAGACTCAGAGCTATAGGGAGTCATGATTGAAACACTGCCTCATTTTAGCAGAGAAAAAGCAGCGCCCTCGATCCCTTACGTGTTTCTGAACACTTTCTTGCTACCTTGCTTTCCACCTATTGTCGCTCAACTGGATTCACTTATGATTTGGATGCCATTTCAGTGACATCAGCTAATACCCAATGTAGCTCCTTCATGACAATCCTCTCAACTCTTTGGTATTTTATTTACCAGCAGAGCAAACTTAAAGTTTCCCAAATGTAACATGATTTTTTTACATGTCTGTTCCTTTGAATCTTGCTTTTCCAGTGTGGTCCATGAATTAACAGCATTAACATCGCCTGGGGGTTCCTTAGAATGCAGAGTATTATGCCCCCCCCCCTCCATTGAATCAGGATCTGCATTTTAATAAGATCCACAGGTAATTTGTATGCATATTAAAATTTTAGAAGCACTGTCTTAGCACATACTCTTTCATTTGCCTTCAATGCCCTTTTCTTCCCACTTGCCTTCTTAGTAAACTCTGATGCATCTCTCAAAACCCATCCTGGACACTACCGTGTATTGGAAATCCTTCTTGACTCTCTTATAGAGATATTCAGGTATTCTTCTATGCTACTTATATACTTCTTTCTAATTCTGCACAGGTGTTATAATGTATTTATTTCTAAATACACCCTTCCTTAGAAGGGTGCATCTGAGCCTTATTCACTTGTATCTTTTGTAGCCCCAGCACTTAGGAAAGAGCCTGGCACATAAAAAGTGATTAATAAACACTTGATGAAATGACCACAACTGACACATCAGAGAAGCAGGTAACTGAGGCAACAGTGGCAATCAACCATTGTTACTTGCAAGATGATTTAAAAACAGATTTGGAGAATCTCTCTCTCTTATGTAGTTTGTTATTATGACATAAAATTTTGATCTTTCACCTGCCTCTGCCTTCCCCTGGTACCCTTGGTGGTATCAACACATAGCAATGGTATAGCAACTTAGGAGAATGAAACTCAGTTTTAGAAATCTATGTAGGGATGGGAAATTCTATTATTTGTCACTGAAACTCCATTCTCAGCAGCTTGCTGATTTAAAATCAGTGGGTATCAATGAACTTCTGGAGGGCAGGGAGAATGTGAATTGAGTGAATGAACTATACATACATGATATCGTGATAGGCACCTGGGAATGCAGAGAAAAAGGGCAGTCGTTTCTCTACCTTCAAAGTGCTTAACCACTTATGAAGAGTTCATAAATATAGTCACTGAGGCCTTACCCTGGAAAAGAATAATAAGCACCTTGAACTACTTGCCTGGATAGTAAAAAACTTACCTGGTATGAGTAACGATGTCTGTCAAGGCACCACCTTCCAGAAATTCCATGACAACCCAGAGCTCATCATTGACAAGGTAGCTGTTGTACATGTCAACCACATTGTCATGGTGATAATCCCGCATTATAACAACCTGGGCAAAATGGAAAGACACTGTTTGACTTCAGACCGTGAAATTTGACTTTTTGTTTTCTCATGGCTACATTTGGGCTGTGAGTTCAACTGATGGGGAGTACTGATTGTGCGTGGGGGGGTATTCAGAAGTCTATTACAGACAAAGGGACAGCACTGAGAGCAGCTGGCAGGAATAGAGGGGATCAAGTTAGCAAATTCAGAGAAAATGGCAGGTCAACAAGACATTGGGTTTGGGGAGAATACGGAGTAAAAACAGGCAGAACCATGGCAGAGTTTGCATTCATAAGAGAGAGTTTAGTTGACTGTTTGGGGGGATGTGATCAGATATCCCATAGGTTACTTTTAAAACACATTGTCCATACTCTGCTATTGGTTAACTGGGCAAAAGGGTCACCAACTCAAGGTAAGTGAGTCTCAGAAGTGACTGAAGTAAACAGTTATTAGGGCTGGGGCCACATGACACCAATCTAACTTCTTGGGAGGTCTAGGCTGAGTCTGAAAGAGTTCGGGTTGAATACAAAGGATAAGTCTTGAAGGTAAAAACATTATGACTTAGGCATTAAAAGGCCAACTTGTGTCTGCTTGCTGGAGAGAGCGTCCAGGAATTGCCATCTTGTGGCCGCTTCTGGTGATATTTTCAGAATGAGTGTTAAATAATAAATTATACAGTTGTTTAAGTTATATTTTCCCTGTCTGTTCTTGCATTGTGGTTTGGAAATAAGTTCCAGAAATCAGGAGCTGTGGACTGGGAAGAAGCTGAATCCCACTCATCCCATGCTCTCTGTGAGGTTTGGAGCATGGAAAAGAAATGAACACCTAAGGGAGTTGGAGCTGGGTGGAGCCTTCACATAAGCCATCACGGAAGAGGGTCCAAAATCACAGCTGATTGCACTGTTACAGCTGTATGAACCTATTGTCTGACCCCGGGCTAGTAACAAAATCTGATGTTAGGTTTCCTTATTGCTAAATGGAGATAACATTTTTCTGTCTATGGCTGTTGTGAGAATCAAACCAGACCAATGCTTAGCACAGTGGCTGATCCACAGGAAGTACTTCATAAAGAGGCAGCCATACAGGCATAGAAAAAGGGATTCTATTTTTGTATTTATATTTTCTGTGTTTTCTAATGTCCTAAAATGTATATGTGTTATTTCCGATATGGGAAAGAAATGTTACATAGGACAGAAAGGATGATCCGAACACACCATCTACCTCATTAAAAAGCAGCTCTCGTCTCTGTTGCTTTCGGAGGTCCATTTTCTTCACGGCGACTTGCTTCCCCGTGTGTTTCTCGGTGGCGATGCACACAATGCCGGTTGACCCTTCCCCGATTTTGATAAAGTTGTCCAAATATTCTCTGGGGTCTCCTGGGCTGACCACCAGCTGCAGGGCTGCCCGGAACTGTTCGTGGGACACCCTGGAGGGCTGCTGGTCTGAGGAGGAGCCCCAGCTGGGTGGGGGATAGGTGCTAGAAGAGATGCTGAGAGAGCTCAGGTAAGAAGCTGTGGAGATGTACTGCGAACTGGTCTGCAGAGAGGGGTGGTGGTACAGGGTGGCTGTGTGGTATCCAGATGGGTACTGGTGGCTGCTTGAGGAATAGCTTGCTTTGCTTTGACTTTGAGGTAGTTTGGCAGGGCCCCTGGGGTAGGTGTCAGATCCTGACAGTGGAGGGCTGAGGACCACCTGTGCTCGATCATAATCCACCTGGGAAGACAGACACAGATGGAGAAATTCACATGCTACATCCAAACATCATAGCCATCACACAGCTGGTATAAATGATGAGCACCACCGCACAACCTACTCGTGGGTGAGGCTTACCTCGTGGGGTCCCAGGATGCAACGCTTCCACCCTTTATCTGCCCTCAGACCTCCCCATCCTGCCTATTTCTTCCTCCTTCCCTATTAAAATCCCCAGAAGTAGACTCTAAGACCTGGATTAGAATGCAAGTAGTAGGAGGTGATCCCAGGAGTTATGAAGGGGAAAATGCCAATACAGTAAGTCCCCTACATATGAATGAGTTCCGTTCCGAGATTGTGTTCATAAGTCTAATTTGTTTGTAAGTCCAACAAAGTTAGCCTAGGTACCCAACCAACACAATCGGCTATATAGTACTGTATTGTAATAGGTTTATAATACTTTTTACACAAATAATACATAAAAAACAAACAAAAAATAAACACTTTTAATCTTACAGTACAGTACCTTGAAAAGTACAGTAATACAGTACAACAGCTGGTATACAGGGGCTGATCAAGTGAACAGGCAAGAAGAGTTACTGACTGGAGGAGGGAGAGGAGGCGGGAGATGGTAGAGCTGAAGGATTGTCAGCAGTAGGAGATGGAGGGCAAGCTGCAATCCACTTATGCCTGATGTGGATGACACGGGTTCTGGTTCCTTGCTGGATTCAATTCTACCTACCATCTTGAAAAAAAAAAGATCCAGTGATGTCTGGGTAGTAGCTCTTTTTTATCATCTTAGATGATGGGGTAGCACTGGATTGCATTCTGAGCGGCTGCTGCAACTTTCATGTACCATTCTACATTCGGGTCCTGTGCCTCAAAAACTAACAGTGCCTCCTCGGATAAAGAAAATCCCCTTGCCATTTCCTGCATCGTGAATCTCTTTGGTTCTTCAGTTACTTCTTCCTCTTGTCTCTCTTTGTCCTTTCTCTGGGCCTCCAATTCCATAAGGTCTTCATTAGTAAGCCCCTCATGTTGCACAGCAAGAAGTTCAATGAAGTCGTCCTCTTGCAGATCTAGCTCCAGCTTCTTGCTGAGGGTCACTACGTTGTTGAACACCTCTTTGGACTCCTCATCCACCTTCTCAAATCCATGAAAATCGTGAACAAACTGTGGGCAAAGGTTCTTCCAAACCCCATTCATGGTGATGGCTGTAACCTCACGCCAAGCAAAGTTAATGTTTTTTATAGCCTTGTAGATGTTAAAGTCCTTCCAAAATTGTTGCCAGGTTGTTCCTGATTCATCACTCACCTTAACTGCCTGACAAAAAGTGTGACGTACATATTTCTTGAAAATCACAATAACTCCCTGGTCCATGGGTTGAATAAGCGACATAGTATTTGGTGGCAGAGGCACTACTTTGATGTTGGGATGAAAGTCGTCCATGAATGGGAGTCGGCCTGGAGCACTGTTGAGAAGCAAAAGAACGTTGAACGGGACATCTTGCTCCAAGCAATATTTCTCTACCTCCAGGATAAAGTGGTGGAAAAATCAGTCCTGGAAAATGGCGTGTGTAACCCAGGATTTGGGGTTACTCTTCCACACAACAGGAAGGGAGCCCTGGGCTATGTTTTTAAGGGCTCTTGGCTTCTCTGAATGATAAACTAAGACAGGCTTCAGCTTTGTATTGCCGAAAGCATTGCCACCAAACAACAGAGTTAGCCAGTCCTTTGCTGCTTTATAACCTGGCATCAACTTTTCTTTCTTATTGATGTAACTTTGGTCTGACATCCTTCTCCAGTATAGTCCTGTTTCATCTACATTAAAAACCTGCTAGGGGAAATATGCTCCTTCATCAATAATTTCTCAAAGTGTTTCAGGAAATTCCCAGGCAGCTACCATATCTGCACTTGCTGCCTCGCCACTTACCTTTACATTGTGAAGGTTGGCTCTAACCTTGAACCAATGAAACCAGCCATGGCTGGCATTAAAAGATGCGCCCTCTGATTCTTCACTGTGTTTCTTCTTCAAGTCTTCATAAAGGCTTTTGGCTTTCTCTTGCATCAGCATTAAGCTGAGCAGGATTCAACACTGATGTGATCCTGCATCCACACACTGAGAAGTTTCTCCATCTCCTCCATCACTTTTCCACACTTCTTTGATATTACTGGTGACATCATCAGCACAGCAGACTTCACATGTTCCATGATCTTGTCCTTGTTCTTCAGGATCATGCCAATGGTTGAACAATTCATGTTATAAGAACTAGAGGTGTCTACCATCTTATTTCACCTTGCTTCACTCTCTCAATTATTTTCACTTTTGTTTCCATCGTTATCGCTTGGCACTTCTTAGCAGTACCAGCTATATCACTGCTGCTTTTACGTTTGCTTCTGGACATCCTGGGCTTGAAATAAAGATACTGTACAGTACAGTACACAAAAGCACAACCACTTGTAGAGGATACATGCATGTGACAATGTACACCAGACATGTGAACTAACTTACGTGACTGGACATACGAATGCACATTCACATCTTTGAAAGTTCACAACTTGAAGGTTCATATGTAGGGGACTCACCACATACGTAAAAGGGACAACCTAACTCCCTGTGCAAAGCCGCTTTTCAGACAAGATAAACACATACAAATCAGTATAAATGTATAATGTTTGAGAAAATCCAAAATCTGCAGGGCTGTGTGTGTGTGTAAAAGAGAAATCTGCTCAGCCCTCAAAAGGATTCCAGGCAAGAACATTCTACTCTGATTGTGAAGAGTGGATTGAGGGAACTTAGTAGAGAGGATGGGGAGGACACACAGGGCAGGGGTGGGGGAAGCCAGTGAGGGGCTGTCATGACACTAGGTGTAAGTTCCAGCAATCACTCTCTGGAAAAGTCAAGAAGGAGCTCTGGTCACCCCTGGAATGACTGAGGTCAGAGATGGTGAATATACCACATCATACCACCCTCGCCTCCTTGCTCAAAGCAGAAAGTGCTAATAGATGAATACACTCTTTTGTGTAAGATCCTGATGATAACAAGAGTGTTGGATACATAGAAGGTGTTTGAAAAAGATTCCTTGATTGGACCTCCAGCTCCTTCTTAACACAGAGTCCCAGGAAGTCTCTTCCACTCTACCAGGATGTACATGGAATGACATTTACATGCCCACTCCAAGGATCCAGATTTGCTCTAAAATGATGGTTACTGGCTACATGTGGCTATTTAATTAAAATCAATAGAAATTAAAAGTTAAAATAAAGAATTCCATTCCTCACTCATATTAGTCACATGTTAGGTATTTAAGAGTTACCACGTTGGACAAGATATAGAATATTTATAGAACATATAGAATATTTCCACCATCACAGAATGTTCTATCAGGTGACACTGTTCTAGTTGAATTCATTGTTCCCACGTGGTCCATTCACTCATTTGTTTAGTGCACAGATTAATATTTAAGCAACCATTATGTTGTAGGCACCATTTCAGGTGCTGTGGGAAGGTCCAGCAATAATCATAATGGATGGTATTTCTGTTGTCCTGGAGTTGACATTCTAGAGAAGGAGATGGATGATAAACAAGAAAATTAAGAAATATACAGTATATGGTCCAGTAGTAATAGGTGATATGAAGAAAAATAAAGCAGAGCAAGGGGGTTGAGAGTAACAAGGTGCCATCTTGCATGGGATGGCCAAGGAAGGCCTTTCTGAGAGGTGTACCATGAGCAGAAACCTGGCTGAAGTGCGGGAGCAAGTCCTGTGACTGTGGGGTGCAGGGATAGTCCAGGCAGAGGGCACAACACACGCAGGATTCTGAGGCACACACAGGCTTGAGGAACAGCGTGGAGGCTCTCCTGGCACAGAGAGGGGGCAGTTTGGAAAGACAGACAGAGAAGTGGTGAGGGGGCAGATCATACAGACCATGGCAAGGATGCTGGCTGTTGCTGAGGGAGGTTGGAGCCACTGGAGGTTGTTAAGCAGAGGACAGTGAGATGAACTTGACCCTCTGGATGCTAGAGAAGAGGCTTTGGTGGCAAGAGTGGAAACAGGGATGCCAGTTAGTTTACTGCAGTCAATATGGGCAGAGATTACAGTGGGTGCTGTAGATGGGGTGAGAAATGGGCTACAGAGTAGGGTCTGAAGATGGAGTTGATCCAATTTGCTGATGGATTGGATTAGAATATGAAGGAGAAGAATCAAAGATGACTCCCAGGATATTATCCTGAGGAGCAAGCCACTTAATAATATGAGGAGTATAGGGGCAGGAGCAGGCTTCTCGGCTGTGAATCAGCCTCCAAGATGGCTCCCAGTGATTCCTGCCTCCCGACATGAATGTGTAGTCTCCTCCCCCATTGTGTCAGGTTGATTTGTGAGCAAAAGAATATGGCAGAAGTAATAGTAAGTGA
This sequence comes from Mesoplodon densirostris, assembly GCF_025265405.1. Classification (NCBI taxonomy): domain Eukaryota; kingdom Metazoa; phylum Chordata; class Mammalia; order Artiodactyla; family Ziphiidae; genus Mesoplodon; species Mesoplodon densirostris. Next base: position 76,231,029 of record NC_082676.1, read on the forward strand.
CCTCTGAGGCCAAAAAAGACATTGCAGCTTCTCTGCCTTCTCTCTTGAATTGCTTGCTCTGGCTTTCTCCAGCTGCCATGTTGTGAGGACACCCAAAATCCTATAGAGAGGTCCTCCTGCCAAGAACAAGCTAGAAACTGAAGCCTGCCACCAACAGCCATGTGCGCCATCATGGAGGTGATCCTGTGGCCCCAGTCAAGCCTTCAGGTGATTGCAGCCCTGCTGACCTCTTGACTGCAATGTCATGACAGACTCAAGGCCAGAATCACTTAGCTAAGCTAGCCATGGAAACCCACAGAAACTGTGTGAGGTAATAAATGTTCATTGTTGTTTTAAGCCATTAAGTTTGGGGATGATTTGGTACACAGCAATAGATAACTGAAACATAGGGTGAAACCCAGAGTTCCATCATGGCCACATTAAGTTTGAGAGAGCTATTAAGCATCCAAGCAGAGATGCCACTTAGGTGACTTAGACATGACTCCAGTCCAGGGAAAAGTTGACGCTAAAGACATGAATCTGAGAGTCATCAGTATTTAGCTGGTGTTAAAGGCCATGGTGTTGAATGTGTAAGAGAAAATCCAAGGACTACAATATCTAGAGACTAAAAAGAGGAGAAGGAACTTGCAAAAAGAAGCAGAGAAGGAGTGGCCTGTGATGTAGGAAAGAAACTAAGGGACTAGGATGTCCTGAAGCCCAAGAAGGAAAGTATTTCAAGAAGGAGGGAGTGATGAACCACATCAAATGCCACGGAGAAGTGAAATTGGATGCAGCATGTTGCTCGTTGCATCTGGCAACATGGTGGTCATCTGGCAGAAGGAAGGTGTCTGAACCTCTGGCCCCTTGCACAGCATGAACAGATGCCTCTTCAACAAGTCAGGTAGCAAGATCTGCACACAGCAGCCTCCTGAAAATTGCCATGGTACCATTCTCAGTTATGCACTGCCCATTGGCTCCCAGATCACACTGCTGGCCTCCTGTACTGCTGCATTCAGACAGCCTAGCATCAGCCAGCAGGGGCCAGGGTCCTGCTAAGCCAGGGCCCTGGCCTGGTTGCAGAGCAGAGAGAACAATATTTGAAGGACACATTGAGGGCTGAATATTGATTCTAATGACTTGAGTCAAATCATTTAGCCTCTCTCAACCTCAGTTTCCTCATCTGTAAAATGAGGGTCATCACACCTCCCTCATGGGGCTTTTATGAGGCTTACCTGGGGGAATCCTAGAGCAGCCTGGTGTTTAAGAAAAGACTTTGGACTCGAAAACTTCTTCTGCCATTTACAAGTTGTATGACATTGGGCAAGTTATTTTAACTCCTGTGCTTCAGTTTTCTCACTGGTAAAGTGAGAGCAATAATAATAATACCTACCAAATGATAATAATACCTATCTCCTTATGTCACTGTGAACTCTAAAGAACTGAATACAAATCAAAGGATTTGAACAGTGACTGTTCCGTACAGTCTGTTAATTCATTCTGGGTAGTGTTATTATTATATAAAGTGCTTAGCACAGTAGCAGGAATATAAAAGAAAATAATAAATAGTAACTACAGTGGTAATAAGACTAGTGAGCATTTACTGAATATGTACAATGTACTGGTAGCATATATACTCCCATACATTAACCTTCTAAAACAATCAAGGTGTCCCTAATTATAATATATTCAGCCCTGTATTATAATTAAAATACTATATTTGACATCAAGCTGATTTTTGTCTAAGGCCCTGGATTTGTGCCATACACAAGGAAAACTGGTGTGTGTATGTGCTGGGCTGGGGGGGAGACAAATGTCAGTGTAAATTAAATAATTCAATTCTTCCTTTAAATTAAGCTCCAGATTAGCCAAGCCCAGTCTAGTCACAAGGCCAGTGTGTGAGGGCAAGCGGGGTCTGTGACTTTTACTTTAGAAAGTGTGTCCTGGGAGCTGCCACATGCCATCATCTCCTGGTGTCCTCCTGGGAATATCTCCTCCTGTAGTTTAAGTGACACTGAATTCATTCCCCACAAGCATGTATAACTGGTCTCTGAAGAAATGTAAGAAATAAAAGGCTGTTTCCTGTAGGAATTGCATCCAGACACTGCTCTTCCTTATCAGAGTCTACTCTTCACAGCTGGCACGATTCATCAAGAAAAGGATGCTGGGGCTTCCCTGGTGGCACAGTGGTTGAGAGTCCGCCTGCCGATGTAGGGGACACGGGTTCGTGCCCCGGTCCGGGAAGATCCCACATGTCGCGGAGCAGCTGGGCCCGTGAGCCATGGCTGCTGAGCTTGCGCGTCCAGAGCCTGTGCTCCGCAATGGGAGAGGCCACATCAGTGAGAGGCCAGCATACCGCAAAAAAAAGAAAAGAAAAGGATGTTTTTTTCCGGCCTTACATTTAGGTCTTTAATCCATTAGGAGTTTATTTTTGTGTATGGTGTTAGAGAATGTTCTAATTTCACTCTTTTACATGTAGCTGTCCAGTTTTCCCAGCACCACTTATTGAAGAGACTGTCTTTTCTCCATTGTCTATTCTTTTGTCTCCTTTGTCTTGTAAATCAACCATACTCCAATATAAAATAAAGTAAAAATTAAATTAAAAAAATAATTAAATACAAAATAAAAGGAAAAGAAAGCAAAGGATGCTTGTCTGCACAAATGGGACAATTTCCACTCAGACAGAATGCAGAGTTGTTCAGTGCTAGCTAAACGTCTTTGAAACTAGGTCTTGGAGATAAAACGGTGCCATTGTCTTTCATGGTTGTTGGGAAGAGGCGTAGACTTTTAAAAAAGCAATGGATGAGGAGCAAACACTATCACAGGGGACAGTTTTTGGAACAAGACTCAAGGGATACCAGTCAAAGGACAATGGACTTTTGGCTCCAGTGAGAGAATGCATGGTCCTCCTTCCAGACTCCATCCCCTCAAAGAGATGATGGTGGACAAACAGCTGGCTTTGGGAAGGAGAAATTCATAGGTGACTTTACTCTGGCCACCATGTTGCAGAACCATGGCTCTCAGTTGGGTTTTGATGACCCAAGGGTTCCATGATAGTGACTATCGCTGGCCCACACGTTGGTGGCTGGCCTCATGATTTTTCACTCTAAGAGTCAAGCAGAAGGCAGTTAATCCCACTGTATTGATAAAGCTGAGGCTCTGGGAGGTGAAACTCTTCCCAAGCGATCCAAGGTCAACTGCCCCAAACCTCCAAGAAGATTACACAACCCAATTCTTCGGCTCAGGTCAGGTCTTCACCTCCAGTGGGAGGGTGTCCATATCCCAGCTGCCAGACACACGGGCACCACAGGCTTGCTTTCTTGCCTGCCTTGGCATTTCTTCCCCTAGTTGTCACCTCCCTGGCCTACATAATCAAGGGTGGAGATTCTCTCTGATAAAATGTAGGGGTGTTTTACTGGGAGCAAAGTTGGGGCACCTTCCATTAACCAACTGCTCTGATAGAAGCTTGTCTCACAGGAGTAACTCACACTGATATTAATAATGATACTTGACATTTGCTGAGTGCTTCCCACATGCCAGGGACTGTTCCAAGCATTTCATGTACATGGCTACATTTAAATCCCAAGTTACACAGTGAGATAAAGTCCTGTAATTGTTCCATTTTACAGAAAAGGAAACTGAGGCACTATGGGTTTAAGTAGTCCTGCAAAGGTCTCAAAGCTCCTAAGAAGTCGAGCTGGGGTTCAAATCCAGACAGTGTCACTTTAGAACATGGGTCCTTGATACCTTCTCAGAGCTATCATTCAATGATGAAAAGGTAGACAGGGTCAGGACAGAGGTGGGCACAGTGTAGAGTGACTGTTACGGAGCTAAAGCCTGATTAGGGTGTTTCACTGGGAGCCCAGATGTCTGAGCAGCCTGAGGCCAAATGCAAGAACTGGGCCAGAAAATGATGGATGATAATGCCTTGGGGAGGGGAGTGAAAAGAAAATTTAAGTGTGTGTGTGTGTGTGTGTGTGTGTGTGTGTGTGTGTGTCTTGGCTTATAGAAATCAGCTCAAAATATACAAAAAAAAGGAATAATCATCACAGCAAAATGAGTTGCTCATATATACATAATTCACTGCTTTCATTTTTACTTTGGCCAGAGCAGAATTTTGTGTTCAGATGCAATGTCCAAACTTTCTACTGTGTGTTTGTTCAAGAAAGAAAGCCCAAGTTTTCTCCTATAACATGGCCTCCTGGCCCTTTTTCATGGCTCTTAAACTATTATAATTATTTAAATGCTCTACTCTAAATCATCTTTCCCATGATATCTTATAATTATAAATGGGTGAAACAAAAATGATGAATTTGTCCATATATACTGTTTGGCACATATATACATGTTGGTGTCTGTAAGAGAGACTTGCAGAAGAGTGAAGCTTGAACTGGGCTACCTTTTCTACAACCTGATGTACAAATATATTCTAGAATGAGAGAAGTACATTTGGAGTCCACGTGGGCAGGACTGTAACATCTCAAGAGAGATGTAGGATTTTATCATCTAGGGAAACCACAGTGTGGTGAAATTGGACCAGGGAAAGGTATAGATATTTAATAAGTGAATCCACTGTGCCTCCCATCATCCGTGCCCCAAACTATTTCCAAAAGATCTATGCATATAGCTTACCTTCTAAGACCTTATTGCAAGGGCATAGGGAGCAGGGGTGGAAAGCCACAAGGCAGGAGAGAAAACAATAAAGAGACACCAGAAAGGCTTCCCCCACTCCTCCAGAGAGAACAGTCCTGTGATTTTGTGGAAACGTATCAATAGTTTCATACAAGTGAGACCATGGCCTGCATACTTTTAAGGGTGATCTCCATATGGCAAGATGTAATAAGAGGAGAAGAGATTTATTTGTAAATTATTACCCAGGCTGATACCACCAGACTGCCAAACTGCTTAGCTGATGTCACAGGACCACTAACTGTCGTTGGAAATCAAATACATGCTCAGAGGGAATTCTCACTACAGGAATCTTTAAAAATACTGAAAAGACATAGAAACAGTCTTAGTTTCCTTCCTCTAAAATGGTTAATAACATATATTCATTTTTTAGTTTCCCAATGCCTTTTAGAATTCAATATAAATTAAATCTTAAAGAAACGGGCTTTTTCATGTCTCTATTCAAACCCAATCAAAAAATAAGAAGGACCAAAAAAAAAAAAAGCAGTATTATATGGGAATAAATAATCCTCAGTTAACAACTCAGCCAGATTCCCCTTCCACAAGGAGCACATCTCCAAGGATAGGGCCAGTCACAGGCTTGTGATGTATCAAAATTATAAATAATTATAGCAATGAATTCATTTAATCAATCAATTTCACCAGTGGTGTGCTGGGGTGGACAGGGCATAAAACTCCACACAGCTATCAATTACTCTGATTACAGCTGGCTGTCAGCCAGAATTCCCCTGATCCATGTTAGTTAAATGCACATTAATCTGAATTTGGCAGTGTAATCAAGGACCTAACTGAACTGTGAAATTGAATTCTGCAGTAGAACATCATTTGACCATTTTATGCCAAGGCTAGAAATAAAGGCTTGGTGGGGGGAGGGAGAGAGAAAGAAAAGAAGGAAAAAAAAACCCTGCAGCAGCATCTATTTGTCACTGTGGCCTTCCATGCTGGTGACAGGGAGGCTGTGGCTGGATTGTGCTGGATGTGTGTGTGTGCGTGTGTGTATGCACGGGCAGGCGTGTTGTAAGTCTGTGTCCACAGAATGGGGACTGCGGAAGTTTCCATGAAGGATGGTGTCTCTCTATCCACTCCTTACAGTTATAGGGGATGGGAAGGCAGCTGGTTCCAGTGCCTGAGTGTGATGCTCCAATACACCTTTCAAAGTACAATAAAGCCTACACTGCTCATCCCCAAAATGAAAAAAAGCCAGACTGCACGCTGCTTGCTCTCCACAAATCAAATGCAGGATAAAAGTGAATCATAAGGCTCTGAGCAAGAAAAGGACATCTTAAATTTTCCTTACTTGACTCAGAGGGAAAGGTAAAAGGACTAGGCTTGGCTTGGGGAAAGAAAAACGTCTGCTTGTAAGGATTCGGGAGAGAATCAGTACCCAGCTTTCTCTGTAGGGACATTTTAGAGATTGATAATTAGGGGAAGAGGATTCATTGAACCCTGTGACCTGCATCCCTCCTGTCATGCTCTGCAGTCCCACAGCAGGAACACCACTGATGGTGGCCAGTCCCCACCTGCCTGGCCTGTGGCAGATGGGCTCCTGTGTCTCTATCCATGACTTTCCAGCCTCCACTTCTCCCGCTGAAGTGACTGCTGACACAAGAGCTCTGATTACAGGATGGTAGGGAGTTGTTCCACCTTCAATGGCATCTTAATAAACAATAGCTATTGGCCCCATTTGAGGCAAAACCATGCTCATTTTCCTCCGAATTACATTTTCCTCCGAATTACTTATGTTCATTTACAAAATAGAGTGGCCCTGTTTCAGAGCCTATTATATTGGCCGGATGACAAAGAGACACAGTGCACACTTTGAGCTGGCATTCAATTTCAGTGAAAGAGGCACACATACCACAGCAGGCAGCGGTGGTCAAGAGCAGGGCCCAGTAGAACCTCAGGGATCAAGGTGTCTCCTTAAGGTCCTGGTGCAAGGAACTTGAGAAGGAGGTTCAGTTCTGGATGATCAGACACTTGCTGAGTTTCCAAACTGCGTGTAGCAGAAAGCCATTCACCATATTTAGCATTTTTGCAGGAAAATCTCCCACACTGTGAGGCTGGATTTCTATTTAGGCATGTAGGAATTTACACCTTATGACACAAAGTTTGAAGAGTCGTGTACTTTCCTGCCTTACAAAATGGATGGCAAATGCACACGGAGAGTTCTGACAAGTGGCTCATGACCCCTACAAAGAGGCAAACCCTAGTTTTTTGAAGAAATGAATCAATCTCCCATCAGCAGGCTCAAGAGGACAGGGTATTTCAGGCTCTTCCTCCACCTCTGAATCAGTATATCCAATTAACCCCCCACCGTTGCTACTCCAAACTCAGGATGCATCCTCTATTCAAGAGCAGATTACTCAGACCCGTGATCTGTCACCGCCTGCAGGGACATCATGGGCAGAAGGGGGCTACACCTTTAGGGATTAGTTCACTGCTGTAGAATATGGTTCAAATGTGTCAGGACCTCTAAGAGCACTGGGACAGACAATGCCAGGTTAGATTCATTTCCTTTTTAATTTGGTAATGGGAAGACCCACTTATAATGACCAAAATACAATTTACTTTGAACCACAAGAACGTTCATGGGAAGATGAGTTCATTCATAGGCAAATGATGCCTAAAGTCTCCATGAGAAGGGACAGATGTTAGAGATGTTGCTCTGAATCACCTCTTTGATGTTTTATGAGCCTTAGTGAACATCTTGCGGGAGCCCATGTGTAAAGGAAGAAAAATCTACAGGCGATACTATCCATTATTATATTAAGCGATTAAGCACTTTTCTCTCTCCCCCTAGCCCCCTCTCAGATTTTGGATGCAGCCCATCAGATTTCAACAGCCTCATCATTTCACTACCCATCAGGCCCTAAAGTGTATCTGAAAAGTGTTCTGCTGAGATCCTTAGTAGATTAGGAGCTACAGTTTTGTTCCTGGAGCCTTGGTTGAATCTGGGTGTGACAAGTACCACAAAGAATGGTGAGACATTAAACTATTGATTCAGGAAGGCTGAGCACACTGGTTCAATTGTGTTTTCCTTCTAGGGAAAACAAAGTGAAGCCGAGCAATGAAAAATCATTGCACTGGTGACCCCAGAAGGAAAGTCTAGGGAACCATGCCACTGTTTTTCTTGCATCCTCTCTCTTCACTCAGAACCCCTTAATAGGCTAGCTATTTGGGATGACCTGGGCCCAGCTTTGGTCACTTTGCTGCTCTGTGCAGTGGAGATGAAGAGGGTAAGGTAGAGGGATTGGTTGGCTGGAACCATCACAACTATGCATCTATAGAGATGATGGCTCCTGCCTTAATGCTGCTAAATGTTCTGTTTTCTCTTAGCAGCTGTCTTCCATAAGAAGTCTGAGAATGTCATTTCCATTCTGGAGAGTAGAGAAAGCACTAGGGTGGCAGGATTGGGGTCCTCAGGCCAGTTCAGTCGCTAAGGTTCTGCATGACCTTGAGGAAGTCACACGGCTGCTCTGGCCTTCCGTGACCCATATCTCTAAAGAGATGACAGTAGTAATTATGAGGCTGCACAGAGCGGCCATGAGGGCAGAGTCAGATAGATCCTGTCCCCATATTTTGAAAATATGTAAAAGATTATACCAACAGGATGCTCCTGTGACTGGCGAGAGCAGATATGGTGACATGTTTTCCAACCAGAAATATTCCTGAGACTAAGGGCTGACACTGAGGGCTTGCCATGTGCTAACTCCTTTACATTTATTAACCTTTTTTCATCCTCAGGACAAGTTCGAAGTAGGTACTGAGACACCCTATTTACAGATGAATGAACTGAGGCACAGACAAGATCACACAGCTAGAAAGTGCTGGAATCTTGGGGATCTGATTCCAGAACTTGTGCTCTTCAATCCTTCTGTAATGGGTGAGAAAATCTGGTCTGTCTTTTATAAAATCAAATAAGACCATCACTCAAGGTACAGTGAGTGCATAGGAGAGCCTCAGGGATCGCTACTCTAAATGCTTCCTTTGCAGCCCATGGTCCCAGCTTTACCCACAAATCACAGTCTGCTGATGCTAAGGAGCTTCTTAGAGGATTCCAGCCTACCAAGAACAGAGAATAAAGTGCATTCCCATGCACCTCAAATCCACCTGTGAATCAGCACCCATTCTTTGTCAGCAAGGTGAGGACTGCCTGTGGTGTGTGCATCTGGGCCCCAAGGCCTCATATCCATCTCGCTGCTCCTTGGTTTTCTTGGTGGAAATGGGAATGTTCTGGAATAGGTAGGCTTTAGAGTGAGACGGACCTAATTTTGGATCCTGGCTCAGCTGTTTGTCTTCATATCCTTGGGACGTCCGGAAAGATATAGTCTCTTTGAATCTCAGCTTCTTCACTGTAAAAGGGAGATGATCTTGAATTCTTCCAGAGTTGTTGCAAGGACAAAATTGGGTCATGCTTGTAAAATGCCTAGCACAGTGCCTGGCACACAGTAACCTCCAGCGTCACATCACAGCCGTCATCCATCCACACACTATACAGACAGACAGATGTATACAGATGATGCATATTAATAATTAGGCTACTGTAATTATCAACTTATTTAACCTCACTCAACATCATAAGGCAGGGGCAGTCTTTATTCCCATTTCATAGATAAAGAAGTAAGGGCACAGTTAAGCAGTTTATTCACCCAACTGTAAGTGGCAATATCAAGACTCAAACCCAGGGAGTTTATCTCTGGAACCTATAGCCTTGACTCCCAGAAAGCATTTGGGAAATGACAACTAGAGAACAGTGCTTCTCAGCTGGAGTTTTTTTCTGCTCCCCCTGCCCCATATGACATTGGGCAGTGTCTAGAGATATTTTGGTTGTTACAAGTGAGGGAGGGGTGCTACTGGCATTTAGTGAGTAGAGGTCAGGGATGCTGCTAAATACCCTACAGTGCATGAGATGCCCCACAACAAACAATTACCAGGCCCAAAATGTCAATAGTGTCAAGGTTGAGAAATCCAGCTATAGAATGGAACAGGATGACACAAACCAAGGGGACTTTATTGCTGCAGGTGTTAGAAGGTGCTTGTAAGGAGCCAAGTTAAGGCGTGGCACCACAGAAGCTATTCCTGTACCATTGGGGATGTAGCCAACATCCGGCTGAAGGGTTTGAGCCCAGAAAGCTGGGTGCCAGCTCTGCTATGAGCAGACTGACTGGGCTGTTTCCTGAGCCTCTCAAAACTCCGGTGTCCTCATCTGTTCAAAGGGGGCAAGAATTTACAGGACTGTGAGGCTCAACAAAGCAACACATGGATCTGGCAACCAGCCAGTGTTTAGTGAACTGGCAGATCTGGGATGACGCTGGGGGCTTCTTGGCAGTTGGAGCAAGAGCAAGGGATGGATGTGCCAGGCTAGCACCAGACACCCAAGCCAACAGCCGCCTCATTCCTGGAAAGCATTGGCATGAGCAAAACCAAATGCATTGGAACAGGGTCTCCAGCCAGTTTCCCTCCCTATAAGGCAGCCTTATCTGCAGGGGAGAGTGGAAAAGAGTCTCCATATCCATTTTGGTAGTTCTGTGATCTGAATGGTGCTATATGGATATGGTTTGGCTTTATCTTTTCCCCCAAGGGTTCATCTGCTCAGCCCCAGCAAAAAAAACATTTAAAAGTAAAGAGATGGATGCCAATATCTACAGATTTCATAACTTCCTTTATTCCTCTCACACTAATGGTAAACGTAGGTAGATAACATTGGAGGAGTTTTTTACTGTGGGTTAACATTTGTGAATTTTTTTTAAAATTTAAGCCAAAATGTAAAGCTGGTGTCACAAACACACACACGCACACACACACACACACCTCCTCATTTTTGCTTTATCTGGAAACTTACTCAAATTTCATGCTTTCTCTTATTATTGGAGATGTGAATATTACCCACCAGTTTCTAGAATTTTCCATGAGCCAAAGCCAAATTATCTGAGTCATGATTGCTATTTCTTCTCTCAGCAAGAAATCCAAATGTGATTGGTAGATTTTTAGAGTCTAGTTCTAAGGACACAGGCACCTAAGTCTTTTTAGAGAGATGTTATATTTTTAATCAAGTAAACGTTTTAATTACTAACAGGCCTCCTACCTCCTACCCTCCCACAAGACCTGTGAATTTCTCACAGGTCTCCTATGAAACATGGAACAGCAGCTTACTCTTTTGAGTTCTGATTATAAGGACTGAAAAACACTTGGTAGGAACTGTTATGGGTTTTGTTTGTTTGTTTGTTGTTTTTTTCTGAGCCACAATAGTAGCCAAATAGCCAAATATAAAGCAGGTCTGCTTTGCCTTATATTTGGAAGTCTGAAAGAAGTGGGAATCAGTGAAGAATTAAGCAATCTATCCCCTCCCTCCCTCCTTCCTCCCATCCTCTTCCTATTCTTCCACTTAACCTAAAGTTTTGGTGGCCATTGGGACCTCTCATGGGTTTTATTGGCAAATGCAGTTGAACTCCTAAAACTACATATGTCAATATAATGAGAAAAATACTGAACTGGGAGGAATTGCAGACCTAGATTCTTGTTCTTCTTCTGCAACCAACCAACTGTGAAACCTTAAGTGTGCCATGTGACTTTCTGGACCTCACTTTCCCCTTCTGTGAAATGAGTAGGCAAGGGATGCTGGTGGCTATATTAAATCTCAAATGCCTCTAGGGATTAGGCTAATGGGAAAAATTAATGAAGTGGGCTGGGCAGAGCCTGTCCCTTGTAATGGGGCAGCTTTTACCTCCAGCCAATTCTATTTCCAATGCTATGTGAAAATGTGGGCCCAGGGATAAAAGGTTGTCCCATTTTTCATATGAGAAATATGAGACCCAAAAGCTGAGAATTCTAAGTGAAATATCTTGATTTTTCAGATGTTGAAAGTGACTATTGGGTGACTAAACATGTCAATGGGCCAAATACAGCTCCATGACTGAAAAGTTAAAGCCTCTGGACACAATTTTCTCAATAACCATGACCTAAAACAGCTCCCAACAACAAGCATTCAAATATACCATACAAACAAAATCATATTTGACCCTGAATAGCCAAAGCAATCCTGAGAAAAAAAGAACAAAACTGGAGGCATCTCATTTCCTGATTGCAAACTATATTACAAAGTTATAGTAATCAAAACAGTATAGTTTTGGCACAAAAACACACTTAGAACAGTGGAACAGAATAGAGAGCCCAGAAATAAACCACACATATATGGTCAATTAATTTTTGACAGAGGAGACAAGAATATACAATGGGGAAAGGATAGTCTCTTCAATAAATAGTTCTGGGAAAACTGAATATCCATGTGTAAAAGAATGAAACTGGACCTCTATCTTAAACCATACACAAAAATTAACTCAAATTGATTAAAGACTTGAATATAAGACCTGAAACCATAAAGTTCCTAGAAGAAAACATAGGAGTAATCTGTTTGACACTGCTCTTGGCAATGGTTTGTTTTTCAGACTTGGCATTAAAAGCAAAGGCAACAAAAGCAAAAATAAACAAGTAGAACTAAATTAAACTAAAAAAACAAAAACAAAAAAACTTCTGCTCAGCAAAGAAAACCACCAACAAAATGAAAAGGCAACCTCCAGAACAGGAGAAAATACTTGCAAATCACAAGGAGTTTGACAAGGAGTTAATATCCAAAGTATACTGGGAAATAATAGTGAGGAATTCAGTAGTAAAAATGCGTATTATCTAATTTAAAAATGAGCGAAAGACCTGAATAGACATTTTTATGAAGCAAACATACAAATGACCAACAGGTATATAAAAAGGTGCTCAACATCGCTAATCATCAGGAAAATGCAAACCAAAACCACAGTGAGATACCACCTCACACCTGTTAGGATAGCTATTATTAAATAGGTAAGAGATAAGAAATTCTGGCAAAGATGTGGAGAAAAGAGAACCCTTGTACACTGTTGATGGGAATGTACACTGGTACAGCAACAATGGAAAACAGTAAGGAAGTTTCTCAAGAAATTAAAAATAGAATTACTACATGATCCGGCAATCCCACTTCTGGGTATATATCCAAAGGAAACAAAATCATTATCTGGAAGAGATATCTGTACTCCCATGACCATTGCAGCATTATTAGCATAGATATGGTATGGAAACAGCCTATGTGTCCATCAACGAATGAATGGATAAGAAAATGTGAATCAAAGAAATATATATATATATATATATATATACAAAGGAATATTACTCATCCTTAAAAGAGAATGAAATCCTGTCATTTGCAATAACATGGAAGAAGCTAAAGGGCTTCATGCTAAGTGAAATAAGCTAGATAGAGAATGACAAATACTATAAATGGCATCATTTGTATGTGGAGTCTTAAAAAACAAAGGAAGAAGTCAAACTCATAGAAACAGAGAGTAGAAAAGTGGTTGCCAGGGTCTAGGAGATGGGGAAAAGGGAGAAGGTGGTTAAAGGTTACAAACTTTCAGCTATAAAGTCTGAGGATCGAATGTATAACGTGGTGACTATAGTTGATAACACTATATTGTAGAAATCTGCTGAGCAAGTAGAACCTAAATGATCTCACACATAAACAAAAAAGTTAAACATGTGAGGTGATGAATGTCTTAACTCAGTGAGGGAAATCCTTTCACAATGTATATCAGTTCATCATCTTGTACACTTTAAATATCTTATAATTTTGTCAATCACACCTCAGTTAAGCTGAAAAAAATCACATTCTGTATTCCTAAAGTAACCACTGATGTTCAAAAACCAGAGAATGTAACTAGATTCAGCTACAGAATGTATTAATTTGCTTAGCTCACTCTAGAACTATGAAGAGGTTCCTTTGGTTGAGTGATGTGCACAGTAAATCGAATAAATGATCTCATGCATCATGACACATGCGTATGGCTTCTTATAACATTGTCTGTTGGTTATAGTTAGACAGACTTCTTTCCAACCATTGCCCCGGCAAGAACAGAGGAAGAAAAGGCAGCCATGATACCCTGATCATAGGGATTCAAATAAATAACACAGTGAGATGGAAAACATTCTCAATATTTAAATTTTAACTGGCAGCACATATTTCAGGTCTTTATTTCCTCAAGATTTATTTTTAAGTTTATATATTGGGAACTAAAGTGATAACTTTTTTGCTTTTCCTAAAGTATGGCTTAGTATGACTAAGTATGGCTTAGTCACTCCCAGCATATCCCTAAAAGACTTCAGCATCTTAGATTGGGTTATGAGAAATAATGAGCAAAGGAAAAATACTGGGTATTGACAATCAATCAAACAGATGATGCAGGCAGGCTTGCCTTCCAGGGTTTGCTATGCAGCCCACCAAGCAGTTGAGGAGACAGTATTTGGTGAAAGGTCTATGATCACGCTTCAAGAAGTCAAGTCTCCCTCAACTGGTCTGAGACCTCTGAAATCTAGAGCCCACTGCCAGACGTCCCATTTTCACTTTGCTGTACACGGGAGGCAGCAAAAACATTTCTAAGTTACTCCAGGAAAATAAACCCCTGGCACAATTTCCAAGGCATTTTTGCAAAGTCAGTAACTCCTCCAACAGCCGTTCCCAAACTCTGGGATATCACGGACCAGCCACATTTCAAATCAAATTTGCTGCAGCTAACATTAGAAAGAAAAAGTATCAAGAGAGGAATTACAATAAGACAAAACAAAATAAAAAGCACACCAAAGAAGGCCCAGCAACCAGATTCCACCTATTATCCCAAAGTTTCATATGAAAAAACAATGACATTTGAATACTAAACTAGTAGAAAGAACATATCCTTAAAATGCAGGACCATCTCTTGAGTTGAACACAATTAACTTTATTAAAAACTTACCACGTTATCCTGAATTTTTCCCCCTGTCCACAGTTCCACATAACCATTACCTGAATGCACAAGCCACTGTTACTCTACCTAATGGTCCATAATTGTATACTCCTTAACACAGGACTTAGTGCCATGTGAGCACATAACATTTATCATTAGTATATCAGAATACCTTTCAAATACATATTTTTTTTGGTTTTTAAACAGATACCTTGTAGGAGCTCCTAAAAGGCTTTGATTTTAATGAAGAAATGTGCCTTGCCCTAAATTCTCTGCCTTTGGGGCTCGTGGGTGGAAATCAGGAAGAATTTTGATATGGATTCTCACTTATAGACAAATTAGCGCTCTAGAATCTGTATAAGAAGGTCATGGGAGCACACCTTTGTGGAGACCCCACACACCAGAAAGAAGGAGGCGGTGGACGTTACCTTTGGAATGCACATTGTGGGCTCGGACAAGCGAGGGTAGGTGTAGGAGCTGTAGGAGTGTCCTTGAGGGTGGGTTTTAAATGCACTTGCTCCGAAGGGCATCATGGGTTCCTGGAGCCCAGAGCCTGACCGTGACCTCTGCCTCATGGCGGGCTGAGGGCTTGTCTGACTCAGGTATGATGACTTTGGCCTCCTGTCATAGTCCTCCAGGCTGGGTCCCCACTCACTTTCACTGTACGCCAGGCTTTCCTTAGAGCACCCACTGGTCCCTGCAGTTCTAGAAGGCGTGAATTGGAATGGATAATCCAGAGGGGAGCTGCTTGAGGCTCGCTGGTACCCCCACTTGAGGTCACTGTACTCACTGGGTTTGCTCAGTGAGTCCAAGTGTGTGTGATAATCAACAGGAAACCTGGCTCTGTTGGATTGCAAAGGCTTCATCTCAGAATAGTAGGCTTCCCCATGTTGCATTTTCATTATGTGCCCATTTTGCTTGGCCGAGTGGCTGCCTTTATAAAACGGGTCCAAATCATCTCCATAGAGACTCTTTTCTTTGTACTTTTCCGTCGCATAGTCAGCAGTGGTATCAGATTCGCTGGAATACTGTGAGAAGGTGAGGAATCCATTTTCTTCCCGATGGCCTTGACCATGGCTGGAGGCTCCCTGGTCTGGGGTGGGCGGGCTTTCCTTCCTTAAGGAGTTGGAGCGGGTCACGGAGATGTTGTCAAAATCCTCCAGAAGGCCATTGATGGAGGTTTCCTTGCAGGGTTTGTTTCCTCTAACGATTGTCTGGGAATAAGAAAGGGAACACTGTTTAAAGAAAGCATTTAATGCTTTCAAATTGATGGAAGAATCCTACCCCGAATCCATCCAATTTAAACCACAGAGAAAAATAGGCCCCAGGAACATTTCATTAAAAAAGATAAAGAAAAAATGTCTGTTGGTTGATTTGACTGGTGAAATAAATCAAGTATAAACAATAATCTCAAACTACAAATTCTTCCTTACCTATCTCAATAGAGAGATCAAACATCAAAAAACCATTTAGAAGACTATATATAGGATATTATTGTCTTATTTGCCAGTTCATTTTTCCTCCACTTAATAATAAACCCTAGCTATCCAACAATAAACTGATGACTATAATTTTAAGTCTATAACTCTTTTGTTATAAAAGGTATATTTATTTTTTTATTTATATTTTATATTCGTCTTCCAGATTATTTGCAAAATCAAAACCATTGGTACTCGAATAGCAACATACTCAGAAAGAGGTGCACCTTTTTTTATACCTTTTTATGGAAGACACATAATAATTGAAGTTATCAGATTTTATAGAAGAGGAAGAAACTTTATGAGCTGTAAATAGGGAACCGCATGAAGATTACTTGCATGACTTAATTTGTGCTCAAATGTGATGTTCTTATTAAGTATATAACTGTAATGCTTTCTTGGCCACACTTCTGTGTATCATCAGTATCATCACTGCTGAATTTTGTATAGCTTGGTAATGATGTACTTGTACCCGAATCTTAGTGACAAATTGCCAAGCCCAAATGTTCCCTTTAATGAGCTTAAATAACACTGGAATGAATAAGAGGAACAGAAAGAAATCAGAAACTACTTACAAAACCAGTCAGCTGCACCTTGACAATAACAAGGTTTGCAATAAAATATGATGGGGGTGGATAAAAGAACAAAGAACAAAGTGTGACTTCAGACTTTGGGATTTCAAGAGAAAAACACCTTTGAGAAAGTAGCAAGGAGTTCAAAGCTATCTCAGTTAGAACAATAGATTTCAAACTGGAAGAAAAAGTCAAAGTTGTCCTAGAGCATATGTTTTTACAGATCAGTGCTTCTCCAACTATCCATAGTGAAAGACAAGATTTGGTCTTTTTTCCCCAATCAGTCCTGGACTAAAGCCTTTGGTCTCTACCCTTTTCTTTTAAATAAACATTTAAGTCTGGAGTACTTTCAGATTAGCAGAGAAACTGCAAAGAGAGTTTTCATATATCCCTCACCTAGTCCCCTGATCGTTAACATCTTGCATTACTATTAACTAAACTCCACAGTTTATGTAGATTTCATTAGTTTTTTTCCTAGTGTTCCAGGCTCCCATCCAGGATACCTCATTACCTCTATTTGTCATGTCTCCTTAGACCTGAGAGAGTTTCTCAGACTTTCCTTGTTTTTGACGACCTTGACAATTTTACCGGTCAGGCATTCTGCAGAACGTCCCTCAATTGGATGTGTCTGAAGTTTTTCTTATGGTTAAACTGGGGTTATTGGTTTTTGGGGAGGAAGATCACAGAGTAATATACCAATTTCATTACATCATATCCAGGGTACACACGGCTCATTACTGATGATGTTGCCCTTGATCACCTGGCCAAGGTAATGGTTGCCTGGTTCCCACACTGTAAAGTTATATTCCCCTCCCTTCCCTCCCACTTTCCACATTTCACTCTTTGGAAGCAAGTCACTAAGTGCAGCCCATACTCAAGGGGTGTCAAGTCAATATCTACCTTTCTGAGAGGGTATATCTACATAAAGTACTTGGAATTCTTCTCCACAAGAGACTAGGCAAGTCTCCCTATTTATTTATTCAATCATTTATTTGAATAAGTAGGGATGGAATCATGGATATTTACTTATTTTATACTCTGGGTTATAATTCAATACAGGCATACTTCATTTTATTGTGCTTCACTTTATTGCTCTTTAAAGATCTTTTTTTTTTTTTTTTTAACAAATTGAAGGTTTGTGACAACCCTGCCTCAAGAAAATCTATTGGCACAGTTTTTCTAACAGCATTTGCTCATTTCTTGCCTTTGTGTAACACCCTGGTAATTCTCAAAATATTTCAAACACTCCACCAGTAAAGAAGATTACAACTCGCTGAAGCCTCAGATGATGATTAGCATTTTTCAGCAATAAAGTGTTTTAAAATTAAGGTATGTACATTTTTAATACATAATGCTACTGTACACTTAACAGACTACAGTATAGCATAAACATAACTTTTATATGTACTGGGAAACCAACAAATGTGTGTGTCTCGACTTACTGGGGTATTTGCTTTACTGCAGTGATCTGAAGCTGAACTCACAATATATCTGAGGTTTGCCTGTCTATGTTGTTTTGTTGCTCAAATTGTTCCAGCTTTGGTTATTAAGAGTCCTTTCAGATTGGCTGCTGCGTCCCTATGACAAGACCCCACTCTTTTATTTTTTGAGCATTTGCTACTTTCTGGCACTATAAGGTGCTCCAGGTTCATCTTGTATTTTCCCTGTCCTTGCCCTAAAATCGGCCATTTCTCCAAGGAGCCTTGGTTCCATTTACTGGAGAATGATACTAGAAACCAATATCTGGGTGCTGGGTATGCACATTGCTACTGGGGTGTCATTGTTTCCAAGCCTTTCTCAGTAAACAGAGCTATGAAATATGCATATGTAAAGTCACCCATGTACACACACATCTATAATTCTATAAATCCAGCTCTATCTATATTAAACTAAACCGGAATTCAGATGGATATCTCTGATCTAATCTAGTACCACATGGTTCATTCTAGCTTTCCCCCTTACTTGTCTGTAATCCCCACTCTCCCAACAGTGAAAAACCTGGATTCCATCATCTGCTGTTCATTTACCTATTCAATCCCCATAGATATGTGTAGCAGTTTCAGAATTATGAACCCACATCACTATGGGAAACAACTTTGCCAACTAGAGTATACTGTTTATGTGCAGGTTTTTTTTTTTTTTTTTTTTTTTTTGCTTTAGTCTTACAGTTTCCATTCAAATCACTGTTTTTAAAAGTTACTTAGGTTGGTGTCTTTTTTCCTCACACCCCCTTCAAGGAGGTTATGTCATACACGTGTAATAATAGATTCTTTTGTCACACTCTGCATTCCATCTTGGGATGCTCTGATCTCCTGGTTGACTTTTTTTTTAATTGCATATATTAGTTCACTTTTGGTGCTGGAAAGTTCAATGGGAATTGACAAGTGCAAAGCATCATGTATTCACCACTGGCACTGCCATACAGACTAGTTCTACCCTCTCTCTCCTCAAATCTGACCTTCCCCTAGTCAGACACTACCCCTCTCCAAACCCTGTTTTTCATCCTTACAGTTTTGCCTTTTCCAGGATATCACATGAACAGAGCCACACATTCTGGAGTCTTTTGGTCTTGCTTCTTTCACTTAGCATAATACATTTAAGGTTCATTCAGGTTGTCCCATGAATTAATAGCCTATTCTTTTGTTTCCCCTATTCCCTTTTATCACTGAATAGTGTTCCTTTATATGGAATGTTGTAATTGTTTTTGTGGAGAGGGTATACATTGATTGATTAGTTGCCAAGATAGGTGACATTCTGTTGAAGCATCCCCCAGAGAGAGAAAGAATCATATATCATATATATACTTGGACCTCTTCTCAGAGCAATGTCTATGCAACCCCCAACAGATAAACTTGGGAGAAACAATACCCATGAACAGGAAAGAGGGAGCAGCCTGGGAATAGGCAAATATGAAATGGACAGCTTCTAATGCATTAAATATGAATGCTAATAACACACTGTAAAGTACCAAGTCTGTTCGAGCAGCTTTCTATTACACTGCAGGTGGGTCTTACCTGTTTACACTTCTTGTTCTCTATTTGCTCAGGGTGCTCTTCAAAGCCTCTGAGACATATGTACTGTTACTTCTTGTGGATTTAAACTGTTGGCCTCCTCTTCTCTTCAATAGTGTTTGTAGTAATTTTCAAAAAAAATAGTATCCCTTTGTTTATATCACAGTGTACCTACTAAAGGTCTTTTTAGCCAGCATTCTGTATAGAAATTATCCTCTGCACATTCCTACAGATTACCCATTACACACTCAAATGTTTTACATTTGAAAAAAAATTAAAAACCAAACAATTATAAACAACTATTTCACAGATTTTTTTAATTGCCCGAGTATGTTTGTTTAGATTTCCGTGGGGATTAGAGGGTTGCTCTTTAAGCATACAAATTAACCTGTGACCTTAGAATTAGGGAGTTTGCTGTTTCTGTGCACTTGTCATTGAATAGCCAAAGTATGTTCAGTTTACATGCAAAATTATAGCAGTAAACCCAATACACATAATTCTATACATTTGTTAATATGGAAGTAGAAATATTAATATTGCTATGAGCTAAATGCTATTTAGAAGAAAAATAAAGACTATTTACTGAATAAGAAATATTTTTAAAAAACAAGTAGTATGTTTTTATTACCCTTCTTTTGAATCTTAGGCTCACAGCACTTATCAGCCTTGTGGTATTGGGCAAGTTACATAACCTTTTAAGTCACAGTTCCTAATCCATAATATGGCAAGAATAAATCCTTGCCTCATAGGGTTAATGTGATGATTTAATGAAATAACATGTGTGGAACAGTTGGCATGATTCCTGGCATACTAACAGTAAGTACTAATAATGGCAGTCATTTCACTATTTTATGGGTAAAATTTACTTTTAAATTAGGTTGATAATAAGTTAGGAAAATAAGAAGCTGCAAACAGATAGAAGAAATAAATCTCAGCTTTATACACTGGAAGAAAAAGGATTATTGATGTAGTAGACTTCAGAAAATTACTATTGGTAATTTTAGATATAAATGTCTTGAATTTAAACAGTTGAACCTCAAATTACTTCCAGTTGTTATATATGCTAAATAGATACTTCTTATTAGATCTAAAAAATGGGATACTTTCAAGTAAACCCGACCCCCTTTCAATATAAAAGAAGACTGAATTCTAACTTGGGTAAGATGGTGCTTTAGGACACTAGTCCACCATCTTCTCAGCCTGCTGGCTTTGTGAATAAAGTCGCTATTGCTTGCCCCAAAAACTCGGTTCCTGACTTATTGGCCTGTTGTGTGGCGAGCAAAATGGGTTTGCACTTGGAAAGATACTCAGAGTATATTTTCCAGATTCTTCAATAATCAGGGTTACTTTTATAATAAAAAAAGTTAGACTGGGCCATGCTTTTCAGTATAACAGGATTCAGTAGTATATATATACATACATATATATATATATATACATACATATATATATATATATGTATGTATATATATATACACACAAACACACACATATAGTATTAAATATATAATGCATATTTTATTAAATATATATAGCATAGTGTTAAATATATACACATAAATAGTGTTAAATATGTACATATTGTATACATTTTTGATGTTATAGTTGGTTATTGCTATAGTTGTTCAATATTTCCGCCTTCCCTATGAAGGTGGAAATACTTATGTTTAACCAAAATGAAGACTTTTAACAGATCTCACCATTTTGGAACATCTTCTATAGCATCGTGATCTTACCATGAAGCTCCAAGCCTTGGAGCTATTGATGAATAAAAGCTGAGTACCACGGAAATGAAGGTATGGTTGCAGACATTTGAAAAGAAGAAAATCTTATCTATAGTGAAAACAAACAAACGAAACTCCAAGAACCGGAAGCACAGTCTTTTAGCATTTTCAAATGCTAAAAAGGAGATCCAAAAAAAAAAATGCATTTGAAAATGTTTACTGAAGGTGTACATGAATCCCTCTTAAAGGAAACTTTTCTCTCTTTCAATGAAAACTATTAAATCAGTGTTAACAAGAAGGGGCTTACAAAATGTCAACCTTAAAAATAAATTGTTGACCCACCCTCCAAAATTTTTTTTAAAAAGAAGGGTATAATAACCTTATGTAATCAGAAAAAACAGTTAAACTAGAACCGAGGCAATATGTGTTTCCATGACACGGGTTTCACTTTAAGGAATCCTAAGCGGCAAAGTGATGATAATGAAATCCAAAATACAGAATTTTACAACACGGTTTAACCAGGCTTCAAAAGGTAAGAACCGCTATTTATTACTGTCAGGATGTGATGTTTATTAAAGCAAGATTGTGCAGTTTTGTAGAGATCAATAATACAATAATTGCAAGAGTACCAGTAAATTTCACACAGAAGAACAGCCGGGCATTAAAAATCAATGCAACCCAATCTACTTGAGGTTAGTGCTGTGGTTCTCATTGTCTCTGCTCTGTGCCTTGACCAGCTCAGCACTGGCCCTGGCTCCCGGTGACAGAGGCCATATTTCATGGTGCTCCTTTCTCAGGCTGCTGGCCAGTGATAAGCTATAATGGATCTGTGCCTATAGAACAGCTGTCTCCCCTTGTTCCCGGGAAGAGATGAAAAAGTGCCTCTGCTCTCACAAACTGTACTAACCTTGACAATAATAAAGTGTGTAATTAACAGCTTTGCTCTAATAAAACCTTGCATTTCTTTTCCAAAACAATGTCTTCTATCCTCCTCTAGAATGTGTTTCATTTTGTCTTTCTGGTAAACATTTCTCTGGAGGTCAATAAGCCAAATAGTCCCCTGACTCAAGAATAAGCCAGGACCTCTCAGAAAAATAATCGATTTTTAAACACTCCATCTAAATTCGTACCCTCTTTGCAGAGAACCAATTCCCTGTTTTTATTAAGGAATGTGGTTAGAAACACCTGAGTACATAATCACAACAAAAATACCTGATACACTTGGATTTTTATGGGGAGAAATGTTGGCTTTTTTAACATCAAAAGAACTCAGACCTTCTATTTTCTTTCAGTTTTCTACATACACTTTTTTGTTGTTCTTGTCTTTTTTTTTCATTTTTTTTAAATCTCTTAAAAAAATTTTTTAACATCTTTATTGGCGTATAATTGCTCATTTGGTAACCACAGGGGGTGGGGCTAATTGAGTGAGTAGTTGAGAATCACATATTCCTGCAAAACGTGAGAATTATGGGCAGGGTATCTCAGAGCAGAGGGGGTGGTGAGGGTTTCTAACCATGAAAACCCTTTAAAATAAATTATGCAATAATCTTAATCACGTGGAATCCAAATAAGCCAATTCCTTTACTAAAAATATTATTATGTTCTGCACAAATAATTTTTAAAAGTAGAATGCATCTAAGGAAGGTTCTGTGAATTTTGTGGAGATCAAGATTTCCTCATTAAGGTAATTGGAAAATGTTCTATTGTTGGCCATTTTCTCTGCCTTTGAAAGCACAATGAATCTGACACATTTATTCATCAGTTCCATACAAGGATAACCCCTGAAGGTGACTATTTATTGTTAACTTGGCTAAGCAAATGTGTAGTTTATAGCCCTGGTTCATGCTGCTTGCAACGCGAGGCAGCTGGGCTGAAGTCAACTGAAGTCAGTTTGCCCAGCGTTAATAGTCAGAAGGACTTTATGTTTGTATTTAAAGTCAATCTGAGACTATGAGTACCATAATTGGGAATTTAACTGTTACCTGCTTGCCGTTTTTTGCTTCTGGTGTCTAGGTAGCAATGAAGTTTATGGAGGTATCTTTGCTCAGTAATTTATCGATTTAATTAAACCAAAAATCGTTTCTAGGTGCAGGGAGCACTCTGAGATGAATGAGACAATATCCCACAATCTGTTTCTTAATTTGAGCATAAGATGTAAGAATTTAGTATTTTTCTTTACGCTCTCCATGTGCTATATTCGCATCTTAGCCTGGCTTCCTCAAAAGCAGAGCTGAGACAATGGCTTGCATGTGAAGAGTTTATTTTGGAAAATGAGGTCAAGGAACAGCGGGAAACAGGGAAGTGGGGAAGGCAATTCGGGGGTACATTATCAAGCTGGTTGTCTGTGGACAATTAGGGGTCAATTCTCAGTCTCAGAACTGAAGATTCAAGGGAATGAAGATGCAAATATTCATCTTCCCATCTCCTCTGTCAGAATGCATGCCACCAGGTGGCAGTAAAAAACATCACACACTCATATGCATATATATTTAGTTATAACATTTGTATATTTAGATGTATATATATTTAGATGTATCTATATCTATAGATATACATCATAGTAGAGAAAATATTCCTTAATCTTTGAACTCCAGATTAATAGAGTCATTTGTTTTATTAAAAAAAAAAACGATACAGCCATCCAAAGCAGAAAAGGGAAAATTATTGATTCATAACACAAAGGGAAGCTCTGGGGTATTATGTTCCTAGAACATGTTCTGTGACTTAATGCTGGAGCACATTTATCCTATTATGACTGTGTTCAAACATCACAGAGGGCAAGTTTAAGGCTGGAATAAAGGAGTTGAAAAAGAGTTTACTGGATAATCTTGTTCACGCACTCAGGGATACTAACAGAACAGCAAGAGCCCTTGCACCAGCACAGACAGAAAACCCACTACTCTCCCTTTAGGCAGATGGCAGCTACCTGGCCAAATTTAAAGAGGGGGTGATTTTACAACTCCCCTTCCCTAAGTTATATCTTAGATTAAGCTGGGATACACACAACACCCACACATGAACCCCAGAAGAGACTCAAACAATCGTATCTTTCCTTTTCCCAAAGCCATTTTCCATCAATTGTGTTTCGTGTGATGACAACAGATTCAACAAAAAGACACTACAATAAACAGATGAAATCCAGTCCTGCTTTTGCCTTAGGAACTTTCTCGAAGACATGGTTCATAATGTCATTGTGTCCTCACTGAAACAACTCATGAAACACTTATTTACAAATTGGAGTTAGCAAGCTTTGCTTTCCTGTAGGAAAGATTGTTTCTCTCATATCCTGTCTCTGTTGAAAAACAACAATTTTGAAACTCTTTTAACTCAACTCCCAAGAGGCTTGGGAAAAAAATCAAATTTATACACTAACTATTGATTATGTTCATGTGTGAGGTTTTCACATTTCTGTCCTTTCTTATTCTTTTTTCTCTTCCATGATTTATATTTTTCAGTCCTCAATCTTGTATTTATAATTTGACAAACTTTTCTTATGGAGGATTTCATTGTACATAAGTGCCAATCCTTTTGGGGAACAAAATAGGTTTAAAAAATTCCCTTCAATACCAGTTCCAGTATTTAAACTTCTTCCCTTGTAAGGACATTTAAATAATTCTCAGCAATTTATAAATCCCTTAATCCTACATCCAACACAGGACACTGGAGTAAGGTCATCAGTTAGGGTCTTTTGAAGGTTGGGTGTACTTATTAAGAAAATACTAGCTCATTGCATGTAGGGTAAAACTAATCAAAAACTGCTAATATCTTTAGCACATTAGAGACAGACTACAGATGTAATAGGGAAGAACAAATCTGACTTCATATTGGATCTGTTTCTTTTACTTTAACCTTTGTATCCTGTCTCTTTTGCTACAAATTAAGAATGTTGTCAATAGCCTGAAATACAGAGGATAGCCCATTCTCAAGGCTCTGACCTTTAAAGATATAACACTTTTCCAGTCATATAGAGATAAAAAAGTTGCAGAACAGAGAATATCATTTGTCTTGTTGGGGGTTTACAGGACTATTATGACCTGACCTACCTGGACAGCTGCAAGAACAAAGGATTCAGACACCAAGAAGTTTGTGCCAACCAATCACACCCCCTTCTGCTTTAATATAAAAGAATCCTGAATTCTAACTTGGATAAAATGGTGCTTTGGGATGCTAGTCCACTGTCTTCTCAGTCTACTGCCTTTCTGAATAAAGTCACTATTCCTTGCTCCAACCACTTGCCTCTCGATTAGCCTGTGTGCAGTGCAGCAGTATGAAGTTGGACTCAATAACAGAGAAGTGGTGGCTTGACAAGCCTTTAAAAATCCTTATTCCCAGATTGCACCCAAGAACAAAGAAATAAGGATCTCTGGGGTAGAGCCCTGGCATCAGTATTTCTAAACTTCTCCCAGTGATTCCAGTGAGTAGCCAAGGTTGAAAACCAGTGTCCCAATGCAATACATCTCAAGCCCTACCCTATACACAAATGCCCAGGGCATCCTGTAAGTGTGCAGGCTCTAGTTCAACAGGTCTGATGTGGGGCACAAATTTCTGAGTTTCTAACAAGCTCTTGGGTGAGGCTGATGGTCTGAAGGACAACTTTAAGTTGCAAAGTCCTAAAGAACAGATCAAGTTCCTTGAATAACTGAGGTGGGGTCTGTATAGTCTAAGGAAAATGATATCACCACTGTGTCCTAGAGAAAGCATGGGATTATGAGTTCAGCAATCTGGGTTCTAGTCCAAGTTTGGTCATTGGTAACTATGAAGCCTTTGTCAAGCTGCTTTAACTTGCTGGGTCTATGGTTCCCGTTTGTGCTGAGATCTTCCTGGCTCCCTTCCAGCTCCAAAATTCTGTTGTTTTGAAGACTCTCCACATTCCAGCTGCTCCAAGGAGTTACAGCTCCTACAAAGTGCTAAGTTTGCAAAGGAGCTGGCTTGACTGAAAAATAACCTGACAGGTGCTTAAGGACTGGGAGAGAAAATTATGTGCACTAACTGGAGTTTGTGTATACTTTCCTACACTTTTAAATTCCTAGAACAGACACTGACCTTCTATTGTAAACAATTCCTAGGTTAGATACATGAGCTCATTCTGCCTCAAACCATTTGGTGTCTTGACATGTTATGTATTAACAATGTCAAACTGTGGTAGGTTGATGCAAAAATGGTGCCAATTTTCCTCTCCTGTCTGTATCCAGGTCCATTCCAATGTGACACTGCAGCTCCTCCTATCAGAAGATGGCGTCTGTTTCTCTTCCCCTTTGGCCACACGACTTGCTCTGGCCAATAGAACGCAGTGAAAGTGATGGCACACCTATCTAAGCCTACATCTCTAGAGGCTGTGAAGCTTTGGACCCTGCCCACTTGCCATGAGAACAAGCCTAAGTTAGCCTGATGAAAAATGAGGGACTCATAGAGCAAAGATGAGTGAGCCCAGCTGAGGCCATCCTAGACCAGCCAGCCTCCAACCCACTCAGCAGCTGACTCTAGATGCCTGATTGAGCCCAGATGAGACCAGAAGACCCGCCAGCTGAGCATACCTCAAACTGCCAACTTGCAGAATTGTGAAGAACAACAAATGCTTATTGTTCTCAGCTCTTAAAAAAAAACATAGTAAAATATAAAAGTCACCATTTTAACCATATTTAAGTGTATAATTCAGTGGCATCAGTTATATTCACATTGTTGGGCAACCATCACCACTATGCATTTCCAGAACTTTTTCATCATCCCAAATAAAAACTGTTCCCATTAAAAAAATAACTCCCCATCTGCCTCCCCTGAGTCTCTGGTAACCTCATATCTACTTTCTTTCTCCACAAATTTGCCTATTCTTTGTATCTCATATAAGTGGAATCATACAGTATTTGTCTGTTTGTGTCTGGCTTATTTCACTTAGCATAATGATTTCAAGGCTCATGTTGTAGCATGTGTTTGAATTTCATTCCTTTTTAAGGCTGAATAATATCCTATTATATGTATATACCACATTTTGTTTATCCATCCATCTATTGATGGATCAATTTTTGGCTTTTAACTAATGCTGTTATGAATATCAGTGTACAAATATCTGAGTCCCTACTTTGAATTCTTTGGGGGTATGTAACAATAAGAATTGCTGTTTCAGGGGCTTCCTTGGTGGCACAGTGGTTGAGAGTCTGCCTGCCGATGCAGGGGATGCGGGTTCATGCCCCAGTCAGGGAAGATCACACGTGCCGCGGAGCGGCTGGGCCCGTGAGCCATGGCCGCTGAGCCTGCGTGTCCGGAGCCTGTGCTCCGCAACGGGAGAGGCCACAACAGTGAGAGGCCCGCGTACCGCAAAAAAAAAAAAAAAAAAAAAAAAAAAGAATTGCTGTTTCATATGGTAAGTCTATGTTTAACTTTTAAGGAACCACCAGACTGTTTTCCACAGCAGCTACATCCTTTTACATTCTTACTAGCAATGCATGAGGGTTCCAATTTCTCCACATCCTTGGAACTTTTTACTTTCCATTTTTATTTATTAGAAAACCATTTTATAATAACCATCCTAATGAATGTGAAGTGGTATTTCATTGTGCTTTTGATTTGCATTTTCCCCAGTGATGACCAGTGATGTTGAACATTTTTTCATGCATCATTTGTATATCTTCTCTGTAGAATGTCTATTCAAGTCCTTTGCCCATTTTTACACTGTTTTGTTTTGTTCAGTTGGAGTTCTTTATATATCCTGGATATTAATTCCTTAGTAGGCAAATGCTTTGCAAATATTTTCTCACATTTGTGGCTTGTGTTTTCACTCTCTTTTTTTTTTTTTTTTTTTTCTTTTTGCGGTATGCGGGCCTCTCACTGTTGTGGCCTCTCCCGTTGCGGAGCACAGGCTCCGGACGCGCAGGCCCAGCGGCCATGGCTCACGGGCCCAGCCGCTCCGCGGCATATGGGATCCTCCCAGACCGGGGCACGAACCCGTATCCCCTGCATCGGCAGGCGGACTCCCAACCACTGCGCCACCAGGGAGGCCCTGTTTTCACTCTCTTGATAGTGTCTTTTGACGTACAAGGTTTTGATGAAATCCAGTTTATTGACGTTTTGCTTTTGGTGCCTGTGCCTTTGGTGTCATATCCAAGAAATCACTGCCAAATACAAAGTCATAAAGCTTTTTCATTATGCTTTCTCCTAAGTGTTTTATAGTTTTAGCTCTTATGTTTATGTCATTGATTCATTTTGAGTTAATTTCTGTATATGGTATAAGGTAAACCTCCAACTTCATTCTTTTGCATGTGGATATCCAGTTTTCTCAGTACCATTTGTTAACAAGATTGCTCTTTCCCCATCCAATGGTCTTGACACCCTTATCAAAAATCATTTGACCAAAAAGGTGAGGGTTTGTTTCTGGGTTTTATATTCTCTTCCATTGGTTTAGATGTCTATTCTCATGCCAGCACCATACTTTGGTTTTTATTGTTGTAATAGTTTTCTTATTGTTTTGTAAGTTTTGAAACCACTAAGTGTGAGTTCCCCAACTTTGTTCTTTAAGAAGAATGTTTGGTCATTTGTGGGTCCCTTGAGATTCTATATGAGTTTCAGGATGGGTTTTTCTATTTCTGCAAGAAACGCTGCTGAGATTTAGATAGGGATTGCATTGATCTGTAGATCTGTAGATCTACTACACTTTGTGTAGTATTGTCATCTTAACAATATTAAGTCTTCTAATCCATTAACACAGGATGTCTTTCCATTTATTTATGTCTTCTTTAATTTCTTTCAGGAATACTTTGTAGTTTTCAGCATGTTTTAAGCTCTTTGGTTTTGGAGTGCTTTGTTACACAACCTTATTTGTGATAATAGATGATTTTATTGAGAAAGCTCCCAGCAAGAGATTAGCCTTACTCATTTGTAAAACAGGTTGTCAGGGAAACTGCCCCTCCCCTGTCCTCATGTTTCCATGACGGGTCTTCAACTGGCATAATGCTTTTATTCTCTTGCCTCCGCCACTCACTTGTCTGCATGTGACAGGGAGTGTGGCTTATCTGATGGAGGGGAAAGGAGAAGGGTTAGGGCATGTGCATGGCTTGAGGACCCTTTTCTTTATTTTTCTGGACAGTCCCTGTCTGCTTGTCTTGGGTATTCTTCTACTTCCATGTGTCAAGGACCCAGAACTTCTTGTCTAGAGGTCAGCAATCCCATTCTGACGCCATAATGGTAGGTGATGAGTGTATGTGGAAGTGATCCTCCCTCCCCTGGGTCAATATCAGCTTTGCAGAGCTCTTTCTTATACTTAAGCTGGAGAGTGTGGTGGAGGTGTATATTATATGAGGCCTCATTAGTAAATGGGGTTTCACAATCATAAAGCCGATATGTGGATTTCGATCTCTTTCCCACAGCATAAACACCAAGATGTCCACATTGCCCTAACTTCATGTGCAATTATAATTATTTGAATTGGTCCTGGAAATGAGAAGAATCCACACAGGAGAATTCAAGAATTACAGGAGGAAAGTGCTGCTGGTGGGATGGTGGAGAGAAGAGATCAGGAGAGAAAAAGAGTCCAAAGGAAAGGGCAGATCTGTTAGAATCAAGGTACACTTTATTAATCACTCACTATGTGCTATGCTCCATCTATTGTTTTTAATCTTCCCAGCAGTTCTAGGAGGCAAGTACTATTATGCCTTATGTTACAAATGACCAAAGAGAAGTTATCAAGGTTTGAAGCTTGTTAATGGTTGTAATAGATGAAATATTGTTTTAATTCTTCACCCCCCTCCCCATAATGATTATAAATTCAACCCTGTGTACATGACTTTTTAGTGCCTCTCAGTAGAGTGTGTGGAATATATATCCCCAACCCATTGACTTTGAGCTTAGCCATGGGTCTTGCTTTGGCCATTGAAGTGTTAGTGAATGGACACAAACAGAGGCTTTCATGTGCTTGCGTGGTTTGGCTTGGTTCCTTGAGTTCTTGCCATCTTCCCTGAAAAGAACCTGACTTGGGCACTTGCTCATCCAAGAATACCAAGAGGCATCCACAACAGACTTGAACCCTACCTAAACCCTGAAGCCAACTTCAGCTGTCCTGAAGCTTGAAGCAGAGTGACCCTACCAACCTGCAGATCCAAGAGTAAGACAAATAAGTGTTTGTACTTATAAGCCATTACATTTTGGGGGTTGTTTGTTAGGCAGCATTTTTGAAACCATAGTTGACTAATACAGTGGTGAAGTCGCGATTAAATTCCAGGACTGTCTGAATTCAAAGCCTTTGCTCCGAACCTCCCTAATATACTACCTAGCGAATCACATTGCCCATGGCTAGCCCCATTATATTCAGGTGGGGCAGAGCCCCTTGGTGTCTGGGATGTGCTTAGTACAGATGCTCACGTGCCATGGATTAAGCAGCTTTATAGATAAAGCTTCAGGCTGATTTGTCAGTCAGTTCCTCAGATTCTAAAGATTTCTTTTGCGCTTCTTTAATCATTTTGTGCTGCAAGACTTTTCCATGCTACATTGGAAACTAGTAAAAAGCTTGGTTTACACGTAGCATTTGACAGAGCTGAGATTTCAGAGCTGCTCCAAATCAGTCAAACATGACCACAGCATCTGGGCAAAATGCCGAAAGGACCCACTTTATCAACCAAAGTTTGCTTTCCTCTCAGGGAATAATTTGAACTTAATCCAAGGAATTCCTCATCTTGCATGAATTGATATGTAATACAGCTTTTGCAGGCAAAAATAGCCATTTACTTAATCTAGTCTTTAACCAGAAAACAATACAACAAAACAAAAAGCAAGCAAGCAAATGAACAAAAGAAAAATAACATGTACAATCAGTCATGCACTTTAGCTCCTATTCCTCTAAATCACAGATGGTTGAGACAGAGGAGTCTTTAATGGGAAAGCCAAGTTGATTGATTTTACCCCATTTGGTCTTGGCACAGGACCCAGGAAGCTGGATGGGACCACTTTCAACATAGAAGCATCAAAAAACATAGCAGGCTGGTAGGTATAGGGGCCTGGAGAGGAAAGATCACAGCTGCCTCTATATACAAAAATAGCCAAAAATCCCTATTAGCTACGTGGCCAATGACATAATGGCTTTCTGGGTAGATGGAACACTTAGGGAGGGATGACCTCTGGCCTCTCTCAGAAGTTCCGCTAGGTGGGGAGGGAGGACAGGTAAGCAGCAGCCAGCTTTACGTGGTGGTGAGAGGCGGCCATCCATTTCTCCATTTCTATCCACTCCTTCTCCTCTGCTTCCTCCCGTTTCTGCAAATCCCTTCCCATTACGCCACCTCATTCCCCAAAGGCTTCAAGTTCTGTCCTACTTTAATCAGAGAATCAGTACCTCCTGGTACTTGAGGGTTTCTGTCTCCCCCTACCTGGTCTCCAATTCACACAGGGCTTCTGCCCCAGAGGAAAATTCTGGACTGTCTTTCCACATTGTTCACTGTGAGTACCCAACGTCCCTTCTGCATATTAGTCAGCTCACACCCTCTGGAGCCACAGGCCATGACCGTCCTCCAAGACCCTGTCTCTAAACAGCTTCTGGATTCGAGTTTTTCTAGATATTCTAGTGCTTTTAATGTGTTACACACTATTTATAAAGTTCGCTCTCTCTCCCTCCCTCCACCCCTCTCTGTTTCTCTCTCTAGTTAATCTTTATAACAGCTCTATGAGGTTTGTACTACTATTATCCCCATTTTACAGATGTAGAACTGAGGCCTGACCCAGTAAGTAGGAAAGCTGTGTACTTGAACCCAGGCCTTCCAGCCAGCACATCCACATGGCTAAAAAAAAAAATGATTATCTTTTGGGATTTATGTTAAGGGCTTTACATATATTTTCAAATTTAATCCACTCAACAACCCTGTAAGATTGGCAGAATTATTATCACCCTATGACATGAGGAAGGTGGGGTATGGAGGTTAGCTGACTCAGTCATGGTCACACAGCCTGTTTAAGTGGAGGAATCAAGGTTTGAAGCTAGGTTGCTTTAGATCCAAAAACTTTTGCTCTTAAAGAGTTTTAAATCCCTATTCAAAATTGTTGCCTCCAAACTTGGAAAACTCTGCCCCTTTGTCACCCACACACCAACACCAGCCTTTCTTCTCTCTCCTTATACTCTGGAGGGAAAAGAAAGATGCCTGATTGTCTTGACACTATTTTCTTCCCTCAGAGGGGCCACTGAATGCTGAAACCAAGCATCCTGTGGGAGGGAGGGAAAATCCCAGGGCTTGTACAAGCAACCATGGGTGTTACCATATTCAGAGGTAATTGGTACCCCATCAGGGAACTTCAGAGAGAACAGGTATCCTAATCTGGGTTCTTCTGAAAGCAGACCCTAACAAAGGTCTTTAGTTCTTTACATTGGAGAAGATTCCAGGAATCCATGGAGAGACTGAGAAAAGGGCAAAGGAAATGAGAGAAATCCGAAATGGGTGCATGAATGAGCTTCTTACCACTGTGCGTGACTGGGGCTCAGTCCTGTAGTGATCCCTGTAAGGATGCGTGCAGAATGCATATCAGAATTATCCGCCTAAGTGACAGGGCATCCAAGTGTGTCTACCAGGGCTAGTCTCTGCCTAATGTTCTGGATGTTCTGTAGATGTTTGGGGAATAAATGAAGGAATAAGAGATGCCCAATCTGGATGGTGACCTGGGAGGAACAGTAATGACAACTGTATGGGATGGCACAGATGGGAGTAAATCTCATAATGTTGAGTGAAGGAAGTTAGGCATATTATCAAAAAGTCTACAAATAATAAATGCTGGAGAGGGTGTGGAGAAGAGGGAACCCTCCTACACTGTTGGTGGGAATGTAAGCTGGTGCAGCCACTATGGAGAACAGTATGGAGGTTCCTTAAACAACTAAAAACAGAGCTACCATATGATCCAGCAATCCCATGCCTGGGCATATATCCAGAGAAAGCCGTAATTCAAAAAGATACATGCACCCCAATGTTCATAGCAGCACTATTTTCCAATAGCCAAGACATGGAAACAACCAAAATTTCCACTGACAGATGAATGGATAAAGAAGATGTGGTATATATATATACACACATACACACACATATTTATAATGGAGTACTACTCAGCCATAAAAAGAATCAAATAATGACATTTACAGCAACATGGATGGACCTAAGATTATCACACTAAGTGAAATAAATCAGACAGAGAAAAATGAAGATCATATGCTATCACTTATATGTGGAATCTAAAAAAAATGATACCAATGAACTTATTTACAAAACAGAAATAGACTCACATAGTAAACAAACTTACAGTTACCAAAGGCAAAAGGCGGGGGGGATTGAGGGGGGCAGATAAATTGGAAATTTGGGATTAACAGATACACACTACTATATATAAAATAGATAAATAACAAGGGCCTACTGTATAGCACAGGGAACCATATTCTATATCTTGTAATAACCTATAATGGAAAAAAAATCTGAAAAAGAATATATATATATATATATATACACACATATATATATGCACACCTATATGTAAAATCGAATCACTTTGCTGTACACATGAAACACTATACTTCAATTTTAAAAAAAGTCCAAAAAAATTAGGCACAAGAGAGCAGATCCTGTACAATTCCATTAAAGTCAAGTCCCCAAACTGGCAAAATCTATGGTGGACAGTGGTTACCTTTGGGTGTGACTGAGAATGGAAGGGGGCACAGGTTTGGCTTCTGTTGGGGTAGGGGGTAGGTGCTAGAATATGGTGATTCTAGTGTGTCCCTTTGTTAAAATGTGTTGGGCTGTTCATTTATAATTTGTGCACTTTTCTGTATAAATGTTAAACATCAAGACTTTTTTTTTTTAAAGTGGAAGTGGGCGAGTGTAGGCTTAGCTTTTAAGCATTTCTAGGGCTTGTGTCCTCACTGAATGAGAAATACAGAGACACCCAGAGTTAATTTCCCTCTATGTATATTGCAAAAAATACTTAAGAAAGCCAAGCCTTTTTAGAAAAACAACTAACATTTAGGATCAAAAAACCTTTTGCTGATGGCTGTTTTAAAAATGAAGGACCATATTTCATCTTCTCAAATGACCTCCCCCTCCAATATTTACTACTAATTACAAAGGAGAAAAGAGTAACCTTACAGTGGAGAATCCTGGCACACCCCACCTTCGTCTAGTGAGCCCCACCAGCAACGGGACACATTGAAACTGACCAGATGCAACAGGAAGACCCAGAATCACTTCTCTGATAGGGTTGCAAAGTTATATCACCTGAATCCCATTACGAGGAAGTGGCAGACAAAACCAAATCAAGGGACATTCTGTAAAATTAGTTGCCTAGGCCACGAAGAAGTGCCAAGGTCAAGAAAGATAAAGTAAGGCTGAGGACCTAGTCTAGACTCAATGAGACTAAAGAGGTGTGGCAACTAAATGCAACATTTCATCATGTCATTTTCTCTTTTTTTTTTTTTTTTTTTTTTTGGCCACACCGTGGGGCTTGTGGAATCTTAGTTCCCTGACCAGGGATTGAACCCGGGCCTCGGCAGTGAAAGTGCCAATTCCTAACCACTGGACCACCAGGGAATTCCCCACAACAGGTGATTTTCAACTAGATCCTTTGGCTATAAAGGCTGTTACTGGGACACTGGAGAATCTTACTGGGGCCTGAGGATTAAATGGCTGTAAAATCTCGGTGTTAATGTCCTGATGTAGATGGCGGCATATGGCTATTTAGAAGATGCTCTTTTTCAGTAGGAAAAACACACTATGGGATTTGGAGGTGGTAGAACACTGGGTTGACAACTTACTCTCAACAGATTCGGAACAGAGTTTGGATATAATGCTTATGACCTCTGTGTAAATCTGAGACTATTTGAAATGAAAGTGAAAAGTAAAGGAATTTCCATGAATGCTTTAGCCAAGAGGATTCCCCATCTCAGAGGACAGCCACGCATTCCAACAACAAGAGGTGCAAGTGCTCCTTCCTGGAGTGGATTTAAGGTGATCAGTGAGCCTCAGCTCTTTCTATGCTGGACAAGGTGATCAGACACCCTTGATCCCGTGTAATGTCTTCTTATTTGATTTTCAATCTTGTTTTCAAAACCAGAGGGAAAGGGCTTCCCTGGTGGCAGAGTGGTTGAGAGTCCGTCTGCCGATGCAGGGGACACGGGTTCGTGCCCCGGTCCGGGAAGATCCCACGTGCTGCAGAGTGACTGGGCCTGTGAGCCATGGCTGCTGAGCCTGCACGTCCGGAGCACCTGTGCTCCGCAACGGGAGAGGCCACAGCAGTGAGAGGCCCACGTACCGCAAAAAAAAAAAAAAAAAAAAAAAAAAAAGCAGAGGGAAATATTTTAAATATCAAACATCTTCTCTGCAAAATCTGACAGGGTATTTTTTTAAAGAAAAATTCCTGTGTAATGTGCACACATTCTCATATTTAAACAAAATTAATAGGAAGACTCTAAAATGAATTAATTTAAAATGAATTAATGTATAGGAAGCTGCTGAAACACGATTTGAATCATTTAGATTAAATCTGCTTTTCTGGATGGGTCCACTTCCACCGTGTTCTATTATCAGTGGTAGATTGGCCTTGACAACCTAATAAATTAAACTGTCCAGCTGCTGCTCCTTCATTGGATGCCACTGGTAATAGAAATGAGACTGAAAGAGGAGAAAGGGAAATGAGGCTATTCAGTGTGATGAAG
This sequence comes from Mesoplodon densirostris, assembly GCF_025265405.1. NCBI lineage: Eukaryota > Metazoa > Chordata > Mammalia > Artiodactyla > Ziphiidae > Mesoplodon > Mesoplodon densirostris. The sequence goes on from NC_082676.1 coordinate 76,266,941, forward strand.
AATAAAGCAAAGCATCTCCCAAATGAGCAAATTAATGATGCCTCTTCACCAAGTGATAGTCTTTATCTGGAAGGTATGAATTCAACCCCCCTCCCAGGACCAGAGAAGGGCTTCCCTTTATAGCCAGACACCGGGCTTTGGGTAACAGGGAACTGATGACCTGCTGATGTGTGTGTGTGTGTGTGTGTGTGTGTGTGTGTGTGTGTGTGTGTAGAGCATTCTCAACGTGGTCTCTCTTTTTTTTTAAACAGAGAACAGGAGTATTTATTTATTTATTTATTTTTACATTTATTTATTTATTTTGGGCTGTGTTGGGTCTTCGTTTCTGTGCGAGGGCTTTCTCCAGTTGCAGCGAGCAGGGGCCACTCTTCATCGCAGTGCGCGGGCCTCTCACTGTCGCGGCCTCTCTTGTTGTGGAACACAGGCTCCAGATGCGCAGACTCAGTAGCTGTGGTTCATGGGCTTAGTTGCTCCGCAGCATGTGGGATCTTCCCGGACCAGGGCTCGAACCCGTGTCCCCTGAATTAGCAGGCAGATTCAACGTGGTCTCTTTAGCAAGAAAGACAGTCTTGCCTTCCTTTCCCCAGGTCTAGGCCAGCAGCTCTCACTTGCCAACTGACTAAGTGGTCATCAGGCAGAGTCTGAGCCATAAGCATGAGTCACACGAGGAGGTCACCTGCAGTTGGAGCCCATTTGTGCTGCCCTAAGCAACCGAGCTAGTGCCACCACCTTCCAGACTGATGAGAATCAGACACATCACAGTTTTACCCTGCACAGTTGCCCACATATCCCAGCGGAGGGCAAAGACACCAAAAGGGGCTAAGCAGGCACAGATGCAACCCTTCCTTTTCCTCTGCGAGGCTGACATTTATGATGAGGGAATCACACCAGGCAAATGAGCCCATGGCCCTCGAGCTCTGAAGCCAACCCTCTGCGACCAGCAGTCAAGGCCATCAGAGGCACGGACATCAGGACCTGTCTGCATTTGGCCACTGGGCATGCTCTACTGAAAGATTTTACACTAGCAAAGCAAGAACACATTAAAACATGACTAACTTTGGCAAACTTTCTATTCTAGGAATTTGGAAATTGTGGCCCTATATTAGCTGGTCGGTCTTCAACACTGATAATATGTTCTCCCATTTAAAACAAAAGGATTCTCAAAAATTGTCCCACATAGAGTAGAAAAAACAGACAGGACAGATGGATAGCAACACTTCTAAATCTAGTCCAAGAAGCCTTGTAACCAGCGCATGAAACTAAAAGAAGTAAAATGTCGGATGGTAATTTCCTTGGAGGTAGCCAAGCGTAGTGGGTTTTGTTTTTTGTTTTATTTTCTTTTAAAATTACACTCAGCTATTGTTTTCTGAGGACATACATCAGATTTCAAACTCAAGTCTGCCCCCTCGTGTTGAAAACGGTAAAAGCAACTGCAGCTACTTAAGGTGCTTAAAAGGCATCTAAGTACCTTGCGGGTAAGGCTGAAATCACCCTGCTATACACAAACCCAAAGGTGTACGGTAGGCTAATAAAGTCCACGATAGTTTTCACATTGAATGTATTCAAAAGCAGATTAGCCACTAAGGAGGATGTCAAACGTATGGCCTGTGTCCTCCAGGCTATCATTAAACACCTCCCATTTTGCTGCCCCAAGTAGAGTTTGAATGTGGCTTCACACACAGGGCCGGTGCTATCAGTTATCTCTGCTGTACTTTCTGACTCTCTGAAACAACATTACTGGGTGTGGGCTGGCATCCCCCAACTGGAGAACCATCCTGCACAGTGTGCTTGACCCATCCTTACCCAGAATCATATAGTTAATAGAGTTAACTGAATCGAATATAGGAGATGTGCCTGATATTTGAATTACAAATGGGCAAATATTTACAAGATCCTAAGGTATTTCCTCTTTCTTCTTCTAATTTCTCCTCCTGTCTTTGTAACAGACACTGCTGATAACCTGCTTGGATCCACTGGGTCTCTTTTACTGTACCCATGTGTCCTTCCCCTGGCCTCTGTGTGCTTTGCTTCTAACGACTTGCTCTTGTAACTCATCTTGCAAGGACTGTCCTTGGGGCCACTCTGCCTGCATAGACAGACAGCAGTAGTACCTGGGGATCTACGGTTCCCTGGACCTGGAGAGGCCCTCAACCAGCCTGCCTGTGGTGGGATGTGAGAGTAGCTCCTTGCCTCAACAGGGAATAAACTCAGAGGAGTCATTTATGCTCCAGGACTCCCCACGGCTCAGGCTGAGACTGGGAATTTGCCTGAAACTGCCCTACTGCTGAGCTTCTTTCTTCCTTCTCTCTGCCTGTTTCCCTTGCTCTCTGACCAGTTTTTCCTGGGATCACGACCTTCATAAATCCTTTGCACATGAATCTTTGCCTTAAGGTCTCCTCCAGGGAACCCATCCTGAGAGAGCTCTGTCCTCTTCTTAAAAAAAAATTTTAAACAGGTATGAACAATGTTATTCAGCTCCACTGTGGAAACCCAAGGTGCCTGGTCCATTATAGAAAACACCTCAGTGGTTCATGTTAATCAAACTCTGAAACAGAATAGATGGTGAACGTCCAAATCCAAAGTTCTCACTGAGGTCTGACCTCAGGGCCCCGAGGCCCCCCTGCCCTCCAGGCTGCTGTTCTTCCCAGCTTACTTCACCTTGACACTGGTTGTCATCCTGTCTTCTTTGCCTGGAAAGTACATTTCCCAGACTTGCCCCCTCACCCCATTCCCACCTCTGCTGAAATACCACCAGCTCTTCCCATACCACCCTGTCTATTCCCTTCCCTCTTACGTTTTGTCCCCTTTATTTTTCCTCCTGGCACTTATCACCACCTGATATTTATTAGCTTTTACTTTATCTCTCCCTCATTAGAATATAAACTCCACAAAAAAACAGAAACTTTATTTTACATATCATTAGACCCCTATCACCTAGAACAGGGAATAACACGATTTTTCTGTAAATGCCCAAATAGTAAGTCTTTTTGGCTTTGTGGGCCAAATGGTCTCTATGGCAACGACTCAACTCTGCCACTGTAGCACTAAAGCAGCCAGAAACAATATGAAAATGAATGAGTGTGGTTATGTTCCAATAAAACTTTATTTACAAAAACCAGACTTCCGGTTTCTGGTCCAGCATGTAAGGAGCTTAGAAGTTGCCACTCCATCCTAACAACAAGTAACATGCTGAACAAACTGAAGAAATCAATAGTTCTTCTTAGCTCCATCAGAGCAGTGAGGTCACAGGGCAAATTTTGCCCCCCCAAATTGGAGAGATGGGTGAATACAGATAATCACAACTTAACAGAGCAGAAACCTCCATGGACACGAGGGTCACAATAGGATATCTTGGACTCTAACTGACAAATTGCTGGAGGCTCAGTGTGGGCAAGTCTGAGAGTTAAAAACTTCAGGGGGATCCAGTCATGGCCGGGGGGGAGGGTTCCCACACTTTTGTGAGTTTTACCTCTAGGAGCTCAACCAAGTTCTCACAGTAAATATCAGAGAAAAAATCCACCCCTGATTCCCACAGGGGGAGGAGAAAAGAAACCATTTTGAAAAATGCCAGAGCATTCTGTTCTTCTTAACAAGGCCCGCCCTCAAGAGAAACTATTTTACCAGAGCTAAAGTACTGTTTTTTTTTATTTGTTTGTTTTTCCAGAGCCTAATAATTAAGGAAGAAATTATACCAATTCTCTATAATCTTTTCCAGAAAATAGAAGCAGAGGGAATATTTTCTAACTCATTCTCTGAGGCCAGCATTACTCTCATACCAAAACTAGACAAAGATATCACAAGAAAAGAAAACCACAGATCAATCTCTCTCATGAACAGAGATGCAAAAATCCTCAAAAAAACATAAAAAAATTGAATCCAGCAATGCATTAAAAGAATTATACACCATGACCATAGATTTATCCCAGGTCTGCAAGGCTGGTTCAACAATCAAAAATCAATTAATGTAATCTACCACATCAACATAAGAAGAATCACATGATCATATCAATAGATGCAGAAAAAGCATTTGACAAAATCCAACACTAACTCATGATTAAAAACTCTCAGAAAACTAGGATTAGGAGAAACTTCCTCAACTTGATAAAGAACATCTACAGGAAAGCTATAACCAACACCATACTTAATGGTGAGAAACCAGAAGCTTTACTGCTAAGATCAGAAACAATGCAAGGATGTCCCTTTTTACCACTCCTTTTTAATATTGTACTGGAATTTCCAGCTAATGAAATAAGATAAATAAAGGAAATAAAAGGTATCCTGATTGGTAAGGAAGGAATTAAACTGTTTGTTTGCAGATGACATGACTGTCTATGCAGAAAATCTGAAAGAACTGACAGAAAATCTCTTGGAACTAAAAAGCAATTATAGCCAGGTTATAGGATAAAAGGTTAATATAAAAAGTCAATCACTTTCCTATATACCAACAATGAACAAGAGGAATTTGATATTAAAAGCATAATACCATTTACATTTGTGTGCTTTAAAATGAAATACTTAGGTAGAAATCTAACAAAATATGTACGAGATCTATATGAGGAAAATTACAAAGCTCTGATGAAAGAAACCAAAGATGAACAAACACATGGGGAGATATTCTATGTTCATGGATAGGAAGACTCAATATTGTCAAGATGTCAGTTCTTCCCAACTTGATCTATAAATTCAATGTAATCCCAATCAAAATCCCAGCAAGTTATTTTGTGGATACTGCCAAAATGATCCTAAAGTTTATATGAGAGGCAAAGATCCAGAATAGCCAACACAAAATTGAAGGAGAAGAACCAAGTCAGAGGACTGACACTACCTGACTTCAAGACTTATTATAAAGCTATAGTAATCAAGACAGTGTGATATTGGTGAAAGAACAGAGAAATAGACCAATGGGACAGAATAGAGTACATAAAAACAGACTTGTATAAATATAGTCATCTGATCTTTGACAAAAGAGTAAATATAATATAATGGAGCAAAAATAATCTCTTAACAAATGGTGCTGGAACAACTGGACATCCACATGAAAAAAAAAAAAGAATCTAGACACAGACTTTATACCCTTCACAAAAATTAATTCAAAGTGGATCATAGACCTAAATGTAAAATGCAAAACTATAAAATTCCAGAAGATAATTTAGATAGATGACCTTGGTCATGGCAATGACTTTTTAGATACAACACCAAAGGCATGATCCATTAAAGAAAGACTCAATAAGCTGGACTTCATTAAAATTAAAAACTTCTGCTCTGTGAAAGACACTGTCAAGAGAAGACAAGACACAGACTTGGAGAAAATATTTGCAAAACACACATCTGACAAAAGACGGTTATCCAAAACATACCAAAAACTGTTGAACTCAACAATAAGAAAATGAACAATCTAATTTAAAAATGGGCAAAGGATCTGACAGAAACTTCACCAAAGATATACAGAAACTTCATCAAAGATGGCAATTAACTGTATGAAAAGATGCTCAACAACGTATGTCACTAGAGAATTGAAAAATAAAACAATGGGATACTACTACACAGCTTTAGAATGACCTAAAGTCAAAACACTGACAACATCAAATGCTGGCAAGGATGTGGAGCAACAGGAACACTCAGTCATTGCTGGTAGGAATGCAAAATGGTACAGCCACTTTGGAAGACAGTTTGGTGGTTTCTTACAAAACTAAGCAGATTCCTACTATATATCCAGCAATTGTGCTCCTTGGTATTTATGTAAATGATTTGAAAATTTGTGTCTACACAAAAACCTGCACACAAATATTAATAGTGGCTTTATTTATAATTGCCAAAACTTGGAAACAACTAAGATGTCCTTCAGTAGGTGAATGGATAAATAAACTGTGGTCCATCCAGACAATGGAATATTATTCAGCACTAAAAACAAGTCAGCTATCAAGACATGAAAAGACATGGAAGAACCTTAAATGCACATTACTTAGTGAAAGAGCCAATCTGAAAAGGCTACACACTCTACGATTCCAGCTATGTGGCATTCTGGAAAAAGCAAAACTATGGAGACAGTAAAAGGACCAGTGGTTGCCAAGGGGTTAGGGAAGAGGGAGGAATGAAAAGGTAGAGCATGAGGATTTTTAGGGCAGTGAAACCATTCTGTAGGATATAATAATAATGGATACATGTGAAAATCCATAGAATGTACAGCACCAAGGGTGAAATGTGACATAAACTATGGATTTTGGGTGGTAATGATGTGTCAGTGCAGGTTCATCCATTGTAACTGATGTATCACTTTGATGTGACATGTTGATAGTGGGGGAGACTGCGTATGTGGGGCAATGGGGTGTATGAGAAATCTCCCTACTTTCTGCTCAGTTGTGCTGTGAGCCTAAAACTGCTCTAAAAAATAATGTCTGTTAACAACAAGAACAACAACCCCAAATCAGACGGCAGTCTAGATTTGACCAGTAGGTTTAGTTTGTTGACTCCTGACTTAGGTCTCTTGTTGAAGAAATAAATGAAAGAATCTCAAAGCCGCATAATAAATGATCCCCAAACAACTGGTATTTTGCTCATAATTGTGTGGGTCAGGCACTTGGGAAGGGAGTCGGCTGGGCAGTTGTCTGTAACTGCAGTCAGATGCTGTCTGGGGTGGCAGGCACAGGGACTGGACTTCCAAGATGCTCACTCATATGGCAGCTGGTGGCAACTCCTTCCTGGGAGCTCAGACAGGCTGTCCGAGCACCTACATGATGCCTCTCCAGGGTGGCAGTTTCTTACACCGTGCCGGGCTCCTCCCAGAGCTTGCATCATGGGAGAACCAGGTGGAAGCTGCAGGGCCTATCCTTACCCAGCCCCGAGAGTCCTGCGGTGGCACTTCCCACACATTCTCCTGGGTACTAGGGAGTCAGAACCCAGCCTGAATCAAGGGGAGGGGAAGTAGACACCACCTCTGTTAGGAAAAGTATCAAAGAACAAAACCATGTTGAAACTATACTCAACTACATTTTCACCTGGACTAGGGGTGGGTGGGTAGAGAAGGAACAGATACTCATAAAGGGAAGACTATGAGGCAGGCATTAGGCCAGCTGCTTTATATACGTTAGCCTGCAACTCCCCAAAGTAGGTATCACAGCCCCCGTATTACAGCCAGGAATTGGAGGCAGAGAGAGATGAAGGAGCTGCCCAGACCACAGCGGTGGTCAGTGGCAGATTCTGATGCCAAAGCCAGATCTGCCTGGTGTTCATCCTTTTACACTAGTTGATGCTCCTGGGGATGCAGCAAAGGGAAGCAGCACATTGGGAGGCAAATCAGAGTTCTCTGGCTAAAACCTCTGTGTTCTCTATGACGGTGCTTCTTAAACTTTACCATGCATGTGCATCACCTGGGCATCTTGTTGAGATGAAGATTGATTCAGCAGGTCTGGGGTGAGCCTGAGATTCTGCATCTAAGAAGCTCCCAGGGGATGCTGAAGCTGGCCTGTGGCCTGCACCTTGGGAAGCGAGGCTCTATGGTACAAAAGGGGTTCATTGCCCAGACAGGGCCCGTGACCCAAGAAAAGCATGTCTCCTTCCCGAGGGGCCTGATAAACTTAGCTCTCTGTGGGCAGTCAGACCCTAAGGATAGAAGTGTGGGGTGGGTGGCAGGGGGTAGAGGAGAGCTGTTGGATTCCTTGGCAGTCTGCCACTTCCCACCAGTAGGAATGGTGAGGAGTAAGAAATTGCCATTTTCCTCTGCAAGTCTTTCATTCCTTCACTTTGGTCTTCCTGGAGTTGTGTGTAAAAATACAGATAATTGCAAAAAGCTGGACCACTGCAGTTTTGTGTGATTCTGGCACAATAAGGCTGAGAGGCATAACTGAGTTCAGAAAAAAGACTAAGTCATAAATCAAAAGGGAAAGCAAACCGATTATTCCAAGTGACTCAGTGGGATAACACTGACTTATCTCACAACAGCCTCGGCTTAACTAATTAAATGCAAATACTATTGCATTTATAACTGGAAAAGCTGACAAGCTAAAGCTTCAGTATGTCCTTATTGGATGTAGCAACATGAAATTGCAGGTGCCGCCACTGCTACATCCGTTCAGCCAATTCTCAGCGTGAGGCTGTACTCATTGCTCAGGACCGCTAGGCGGCGCTGCAGCATCTTTATTTACAAAACCAGAATTTAAAACTGGAATCAACCGAAAGAAACCTGTTAGTTCAGTGGTTCTCAAAGACACTGAATCGAATTCTGGAGGCTGGACCCTGGGAATTAGTATTTTAAGTAACTCTTCCCAGATGATTTTTCTACACTGCCCGTTGATGTGCTGGCATGAGCTGGCATTAAAAACAGCAAACGATTAAACCCATTGCTGAAAAATAAGGAAACTGAGGCTGAGATTTATTCAGTTTGCAGGGACCAGACAAGGAGCCAGGAATCCCGCCGCTTGTTTCAACGGCTTTGCTACCAAATCACGAAAAACAAAAAGTGAGAATTTTAAACACGTTTAATTGTCAAAACATCAAAAGATTGTTAAACCTCTAAAGTGTGTCCCGAAATCGAAGATACACCATGGAAGAAAAGGTAAAGGCTATCAAAAGAAATTATGCAACTTTTAACCTTCAATTGAACTAATATTAATATAATGAAAAATAAGCCTTTTGTTAAGTATACAAAAATGGGTAGGCTTGTAATGTGGCCCCATCACCAGTAGATGGCAGCATACCCTTAGGAATACACAACGCTTGGGCCCATCTAGAGTAAAGCTGTATGTAATACAGTAAATACAACTTTTAACAGATGAGCTAAATGCCTAACGTGTAAAGTTTAAAAGTTACGTTATGCATATGGATTAAAAAAATCAGAAACTTCCCCAATTTTATTAGCCTACTACAGTATAATCTGAAGAAACAGCTCTACCCCATGTGGCTGCAGTACTTTCTATGTTAAGATCTCCCACCAGGTATTATTGCTGGGGCATATGTTAATACATATGACAAACTATTATAAGCTGGAATGTATTAATTCAATCATCAAATATTTATTGAGCACCTGCCTGGTGATAGGCACAGTTCTATAAGTAGAATGTACGAGCAAGTTAAAGAAAACCTAGATGAATATTTCATAACATAGCATATGTTTCAGGACTAAGGTTTTGAGAGGGGGTAAGGAAGGTAGACTCTATTCTTAATTGTTTTACTCTTGGTGGACCAGAGAGGAAAAAAGAAGAAAAAAAATTGGAAAAAAAAAAAAAAAGCATGGCTATATCCAATCTTAGGGAACTTAGATGTCCTCCAGGATTTGTAAAGACATAATTGAAAAGCAATTCCATTCTTTCCTGACTTCTCCTTGAACAAAGGCCACACTTCTCAAACCTCCTACCCACTCCCTTTCCACTCCTCCCAATACCCTTCCCCCTCCTGGGTGTCCTCAGCCTCTCGGACACCAAGTTTTCCAACAAATGTCTCTATTGCAGTCCTTCCTGGCCTTTACTGCTGGCCCATCTGCTGTGTCCAGCTCCGTCTTACGTGTGTAGTTGGGCCAATACTTTCCAAGGTAGCCCCATCCACTGCCAGAGAACACACACTGCTTCCAAAACCTGCTCTACTCAGTGAGCAGCTCTGAGGCCTCTCTGTGCTCGCTCTACTTTGCTCTGCCTGTGTTTCCTTCCAGGGGATTCCTAGAGGATCCTGAATTCCCCTCCTGTGGGGCAGCCACTCAGTGATGGAAGAAAGCCATCCTGCACCTTCCTCCCCAGAGTCTTTGACCAAGGATTACCAGTGTTCTCAACCATCTGCCAAACTGCCTCTGTCCTAGACTCCCCATCATCTTGGCCACCTTTCTTTGTATGCACTGGTTAAACATTGTCCAAAGATGAAACGGAATGAACAGGACACCTTTAGAGTGAACCTAACAGGGCAGGAGGTTTGTCGTGACAACTAGGTGGGCACGGAGAGCAGAAATGTGAGAAGGACACACTGCCGTTCCATCACAGCCCTCTGGAGTTCTATCTCTGGACCACATCTGTAATTAATTCCCCTCTGGAGTCAACATTCCTGGAAGTTCTCTTGCCTGAGTTATCCACTGCTGCATCCCCAGCATGCAGCATGGGGCAGGCATTTGTTGAAACAAAGTAACCTGAAATGGAAGAATGGAAATTTGCATTCAGGTCTCTTTGGAGGGAACACAGAAGGCAGAAAGGAGGAGGAATCTGGAACCACGATGACCCAAACATCGCTCTCTTCCTCTCCATGTTCAATTCCAGTCTGTCTACTTCTCTCCACCAAATGGCTTCCGAGGCCAATGGGCAGCTGGACATTAGCAAGGCCTGGGTATTGAGGACGTCTCAACAGAGGAACTGGTGGGCTGGATAGAAATGTAAAATACTTTCGTCAAAATTTAAAAGTTTGGGAGGTGTTTGAGAAATAAAAGCATCCGTATCGAGTGGATAACGGGAAGGAGGGGAAAAGATGAAAGTTTTCTAAACATCTTATGAGAACACAGGGTAGGGAGGAAATATAGTATCTTTTGAGGGGACACAGTACATCTCATTGAGGGAATTAGTTGGGGTTTTGTCTACAAACTATAGTAAGGAAGGAGGAATCTGATCCCAAGAGCAGAGAAAGGGGAGAGAGGCTCCATTGATGGAATGGAAAAGTGGAGCCTCCAAGTTAATGGATGAAAAGCAATGATGAAAATTAGCAAAAAAAATAAGGAAAAGAATAAAATAATAATATACATTAAATAAAACACTAATATGGCAGAAATAAAATCAAGCATATGAGTCATGATACTGAAATATAAATGTACTGACTTCTTCTAATAAATGAAAGACTGAGTGAAGATAAAATGTCATAAAACCAAATACCTAAATGCTATGTGCAAAAAAATGTTAACAAAAAAAAAATACAGTATTAGTTAAGGACATATCAGATAAGCATAAACAAAAAGAAATCAAGTTTGGAAATGTACATATCAGACAGGGGGGCATTTAAAATTAAACGCACTGAACAAACTTACTAATGAAAAAGGTTTTGCAACACAACTGAGAAGACTGGAAAACCAGTAGGAAAATTGGCAAACAATCTGAAAAAAGGCAGTTCACAGAAGGAGTGGTCCAACAGTTAACGGTGATATGAAGAGATAATCAAACATATTAGCAATCAGAGAGAGGAAATGAAAACCACAATGACACTTTCCTTAGAGGTGAAAATATTAGAAAGGTTTATCACTATCACGCCAAGGCATGGTGAGGGTGTAAGGAGATGAGCATTCCTGTGCTTTACTGGCCGGGGTGCAGTGGTATCACTGTTCTGGATCGCCATCTGGTGGTGCCACTAAATTTAAGTGTACATATGCCCATGAATAGCAATCCCACTCCAGAGTGACAGTATGCCCCGTAGTCAAGTAAAAGTTTAACTCAACGCTGCATCTGAAGTCTAGCATCAGAGAATAAAATGTTACAAGAAAAGTATATTAAAAATCACAATCCTAGAGAGAGACTTAAATATACCTCTCTTGGAATTTGACAGAAATAGAGAATTTTTGCTATAAAAAGAAACAAGGCATAGGAGAATTGTGTCGGGAAATTCAAATCTGGTCTGATTCTATAAACATTTTAGCCTCTGCTAGTTATCTCACATCTCAGCAAGCACTGCACCATGCCCAGCTTGACGAACAAATGAAATGCTGAAAACCTACTAAAGGTATCTATGCAGTGAACAAATCAGAAATCAAGAGATCTTGAATGCTTGGAAGGTGCTTACAGGAAGGTTTTGCATACAATGCCCAGGATTGGGCTAACCTTCATCATTGCTTTTCATTCATTAACTTGGAGGTCCCACTTTTCCATTCCAACAATGGATTCTCTCTCCCCTTTCTCTGCTCTTGGGATCAGATTGCTCCTTCCTTACTATATTTTGAAAACAAAACCCCAACTTATTCCCCCAATGAGATGCACTGTGTCCCCCCAAAAGATGCTATATTTCCTCCCTACCCTGTGCTCTCATAAGACATGTAGAAAACTTTCATCTTTTCCCCTCCTTCCCCTTATCCACTTACAGAGGTAATGCAAGCAGAGTTTCTTCCAACTCATCTGTGCTCATGATAAGTGAGGTTTCTGGTTTCTCCACACAGCCCTGCCTTGTAATATGCTATTAATGCCGCTATACCCTCAGCAACTACCATCTGTCTTAAACACAGTTTTCGAGTTCCAGCTCTACCATGTGATGGTTGTGTGGCCTGTGCGAAGCTCCTGTGTGCTCTGAGCCCAGATTTCCCATCTGTAAAATAAGGTTGACATACCGACCCTCACTTAGTAGGGCTCAGATGAGGTCATATCTATCTATTCAAATATGTTAGTACAATTAACCCCAGCTCTGCTCCGCAGAGGGAGTTCACATCCCTTCCAGAGAAAACCACGTTGAGAATCTGTTACCAGCAGATTTAGAAGCAAGAAACACAAGTACCCAATATTCACACTGGTTTGTAGACACTGAACTTTATAACTGGGCACAAAAGAGCTGTAGGCATTTTCCATCTACAGGGAGCCTTTCATGAAGGTTTAAAAAAGTATTATTACTCTCCCCACACCCATCCCCACCTCCACCAACCACTTCTATTATTATGCCCACCATCACCAACTTTATTCTTTTTCTTTCTTTCTTCTTTGACTTGACTCACATAATAACCTTAAAAGGCAGGAAGATGTAGTTTGGAGTTGAGGGAATGTTAACCGAGCACAGGGCAGGGATCCATCCTTAACTGAAGATGTAACTCCCACCCTGAACTGTTGTCTATAAAACTGTGCCAAGGAGAGAAGCGAAAAGCTGAGTAGCAAATCGATGTCTTTCCTTGTTGAGCCAAGCTCACCAACGGGGTAGGAGATAACGCTGAGCCCAAGTTTTTGGTGTGAAGCTACCAAAAATCAGAGTTTGGGGAATTTGACCATTTTTTTTTTTAAACTTGCCTGCATTGTTTTCTGTATTCTAGGTTAATTTCTCTCCTGCTGTTGCTAATTTACAAAGTCTTGTCAACTCCTTGGCTGTATTTTTAGTCATTAACTTGGAAATGTGAAGCATGGCCATTGGGTTACAAAATTGCTTCCTGTTTTAGGCTTATTGTTCCTAAAGCCAAATCACTAATAAAACCACAAGGATCATAGGATCTGGAAGATGGAAAATCATAGCATTCATGATTGCAGGTGCTACCAGCTAATTAGGCTAACTGGGCTCTGAAACTGCAAGGTGAGAACGTAAACAAGCCAAATAACTATAGTAGGTAGTAACTGTGCCCTCAAAAATTCCACTTTTTTATCAAAGAACGGAACTTCTTACACTTTTGAAGATAATGAACTTATCAATAAAATATAGACTAGTAATCAACATAAATTTCCAACAATACAAGGGTTTTCAAATCATGACACATTTGTCCTAATGTGGCCACTAATATTGCAGAAAATATAACAATACGTTAGGCTCATGGTTCCCAAACTATATATCCAAGTGCCCCAGAGGACTACTGTGAACTCTCATGAGTGTGGTATGATATTTAAATTTTTGAAGGAGACAGCAATGTTTAACCTTTTTAAAAAACAATAGCGAAGTTAACAAGAATTTTTATAACATTTCTTATTTGTGCATGATTCTAACAACAAATATATTTTTCACCCTTCATCTAAATACTGTATATATGTAAATTACCAGCTCAAGGTAGTTCAAGGTTCTATACTCAGTTGCACTACATGCTTGTTGATGACATCACTGAATGTAAAGATGTGCGTTTGGCAGTTGTCACGATAAAAAAAAGCATGCTTTGTGAAAATCAATGGAACAGGAAACGAGTGTGAGGTATTGAGGGATCCAACCTGCTTCCAAGGCTGAAGAAGTTCAGTGCTCAGTAGATGTGCACGTTTTCATCAGTGTTTCTTTCAGAATGACATAAAATATCTTAATTTTGTGTACTATTTGTTAGGCCATAAATACTTAAGTTGTTTGGATTGAACTATGTATTTATCAATAATAAATAAAATGATTAACTATTTCTTTTTGCCTAGGGGATGCTGTGACAAAATTACTGAGACACCAGATTCACTGACGCTGTGAACTGAGAAAGTTTGAGAATTGCTGCATTAGGTGAAAAAAAAGAAATAAAAACTGCATCAACATTGTAATCAATCTTGCTTTTCCGAGTGTGTGTGTGTGTGTGTGTGTGTGTGTGTGTATGTATGTATGTTTTTTCCACCGATGGAAGAAAATACATAAAAATTCAACAATGGAGATGTGGTAGGTCTTTCTTCTCCATAGCTTTCTATATTTACTAACCTGCTTGTGATGAATAAATATTATATGCTAAAAACAATGAAAGGTTATTAAAAGTGACTCCCTATGGGAGCATATTTGCTTCTCTGAATAAAAATAGCTGCTAAATGTAACAGAGAGTTTCATTTTTGAAGAAGATTTTATTGCACTCTGCTAACTTCTCCAGCTTCCTGCTCCAAAAATGCGGGATCTGGCTTTAGGACACTGAGGTTTTGAAGAAACTTGTTTCTATGTGTACCTCTTCTTTTGTGCTTTTTTTTTTTTTTTTTTTTTTTTAAACACCCATTTCCCACCCCTGCAGCCCTCAGATAGTGAACATGGCTTGGAGTTTCCAGCGGTTGGGGCTTCTCACCCCAACAGCTGGCAGATCTAAGAAGATGCTGCAACTGACAGGGCAGGGAGGCGGGGCCTGCTGATGTCACAGATGCTCTGTGGGGACCGTCATTTCTATGGCTCCTGCTTCATGGTGGAAGGAATGGCCTGCAGCATCCTGCAGGTCTGAGGTGGAAGATGTCACTGGGAGCCTGCCCTGAGGAAATTCACATGTGAAAGCACTCCTGAGTGAAAGAGGTCTAGGGTGTTTTACTGTTAAAATTGATGAACTCCTGAGAACTCACATTTTATAAAACTGTGGGGTTATCTATACAACTGAGACATATGCATGTAGTCTTTGATTTATTGATTGTGAGAGGAAACAAAGTCAAAATATTTTTCTCCTACAAACTATGGTTACCAAAGAGGAAAGGTAGGGGTGAGGGATAAATTAGGAGTTTGGGGTTAACATATACACACTACTATATATAAAATAGATCATCAACAAGGACCTACTGCATAGCACAGGGAACTCTACTCAGTACTCTGTAATAACCTACATGGGAAAAGAATCTGAAAAAGATGGATATATGTATCTGTATACCTCAATCACTTTGCTGTACACCTGAAACTAACACAACTTTGTAAATCAATTATAGTCCAATGTAAAATAAAAATTTAAAAAAGAAAATACAAAATTTTCTCTTAAAAAGGCAATTTTCATTATACTTTGTACTTGAGATATTTGGGTTTGTTTCCTTTTTAAATTTATTGACCACTAATATTTTAAATATATTTGACTGTTCAGCCCTTACACCAGCCTTATGAGGCAGTACTGCTATACCTGCTTTTAACAGATGGGGAAACTGAGGCACACAGAGGGTGAATAACTTGCACAAGGTCAAACATCTAGAATGGCCAGGACCAAGATTTGGGGCTTATCTTGGATAGTCTGGCTCTAGAGGGCTCTTAAGCAAGATATTGTTACTGCCTCTTTGTAAATTTATGTTCTTATCTAAGGGGTATCCTTTCATTAGGCATGAATAGAAGACTACACTCTTTCAAAATCCAAAGATCACACCTTCCCTGCATTTTCTAGGAATTCATTCCACTCTCAAAGTTTTCATGACAAAGTGTTTATATAATCTATTGTTATATATTCTATTAAGTGTTAGATATTCTATTCTGTCTTTATATTGATAAATCTATCTCCCCCACTAGACTGTGTGCCTGTAGAGGGGGGACCATGCATTGTCCTCCTCCAGAGCTTCACTGCTGAGAACACAGTAGGTCCACAAAACACACTTGCTGAACATATGAAAGCCGGTGTTATACTGATAACAGCTGCACCGGTGCTGTGCCTTTAAGTCCTCAGCCCACTTTGGAGGTCACCTGCAGCCATTTCCTGTCCCCACTGAGGGCTACCCAAGTCTCTTTACCTGAAGGCGTCCTCTGGCACTGGGGAATGCTTGGCCAAATATGGGGAGGCTGGATTTTGCCAGGAATTAGCTCCCAGGAGCAGCCGACAACCAGGGAGGGACTGGAGTTGGTGGACAGATGGCCTAGTTTCCTTGCTTCATGCAAGGACAGTTCTGAGCTGTGTCCTGGAAAGTCACATCCTCAGCGGGACTGAGACCCGGTTGCACAGCAGCTACCTGCTCACTAACACACCTTCTCTTGGCTTCTCTTCCTTTCTGGTCTCAGTACTCTCTTCCCTCAAAGCCACAAGGCAATGGATTCTGCCAATGGCCTAGATGGACTCTGAAGTGATTCTTCCTCATTTGAGCCCCTGGATAGGAAAGCAGTTGGGAGGGCAGCTCACTGCACACCCTGATCTCTGCCTTGTGAGATCCTGAGCAGAGGATCCAGCTAATAAGCTGTGCCCAACTCCTGACCAACAGTGAGGATAGTAATATATATGTGCTGTTGGAAGCTATTAAGTTTATGATAACTTACTATAATAGAAAGTACAATACAGTAGTAGCAATAGAAAATGAATACAGATTTTGGTGCCTGGAAGTGGGGTGCTGCTGTAACAAATACCTACAAACCTGAGTATTTAGTTTGCTAGGGCTGTCATAACAAAGTACCACAGACTGGTACTGGTACATTTCTTAAGCAACAGAAATTCATTTCCCACAGTTCTGGATGCTGGAAGTCTGAGGTCAAGGTATCTGCAGGGATGCTTCTCCTAAGGCTGCTTTCCTTGGCTTGCAGACAACCTTTTCTCTGTGTTCCTGTGCATCCCTGGCACCTCTTCCCTCTTCTTATAAGGACACCAGTTGTACTTGATTAGGGCCCCATCCTTATGACCTCATTCAACCTTAATTACCTCCCTTAAAGAATCTATTACCATGTAAAATCACATGTGGCTTTTGGTGGGGATTCAGTACAAAACAACACAGGGGTTCTGCAACCAGAAGTGGGTGGAAGCTAGAGGGATGTTGAGGAACAAGGTAGAGAGAGTCTAACTTGCCATGAACAGCCTCTTACTAGAAATCTGGACTTTGAGGATGCAGATGGTGAAGGCACGGAAACAAATGAGGAACATGTTACTTGAAACTGGAGGAAGGGGGATCCTTGCTATGTACCGGCAGAAAGTTTAGAAAAATTGCCTTCTGGAGTTATGTGGAAAGCAGATGCTGCTGACATATCTAGAGAAGTTTCCAAGAAAAGCATGGTCAGTGCTTCCTGGTTTCTTCTTTCTGTTTGCAGTAAAATGTAAGAGGAAAGAGATTCATTGAAAGAAGAACTTTTTTTAAAAAAAAAGGGAACCAGAATCTCATGACTTAAAAAATTCTGAGCCTCTCTACAAGGCAAAGGTGAGAAAATGAAGAGATGCACTCAGGAAAACTTGCTTGAGAATAAAGGCTGAGGGTGGGACCGTACAACCAACTCTCAGTTAAAAATTCAAGAAAGGGACTTCCCTGGTGGTCCACTGGTTAAGACTTCATCTTCTAATGCAGGGGATCCTCACTGTTGGTCAGGAGTTGGGCACAGCTTATTAGCTGGATCCTCTGCTCAGGATCTCACAAGGCAGAGATCAGGGTGTGCAGTGAGCTGCCCTCCCAGCTGCTTTCCTATCCAGGGGCTCAAATGAGGAAGAATCACTTCAGAGTCCATCTAGGCTGTTGGCAGAATCCATTGCCTTGTGGCTTTGAGGGAAGAGAGTACTGAGACCAGAAAGGAAGAGAAGCCAAGAGAAGGTGTGTTAGTGAGCAGGTAGCTGCTGTGCAACCGGGTCTCAGTCCCGCTGAGGATGTGACTTTGCAGGACACAGCTCAGAACTGTCCCTGCATGAAGCGAGGAAACTGAGCCATCTATCCACCAACTCCAGTCCCTCCCTGGTTGTCGGCTGCTCCTGGGAGCTAATTCCTGGCAAAATCCAGCCTCCCCATATTTGGCCAAGCATTCCCCAGCGCCAGAGGATGCCTTCAGGTAAAGAGACTTGGGTAGCCCTCAGTGGGGACAGGAAATGGTGGCAGGTGGCCTCGAAAGTGGGCTGAGGACTTAAAGGCACAGCACCGGTGCAGCTACTATGGATCCCTGGTTGGGGAGCTAAGATCCCACGTGCCTCGTGGCCAAAAACCCAAAAACAGAAGCAATATTGTAACAAATTCAATAAAGACTTTAAAAATGGTCCACGTAAAAAAAACAAAAAAACAAAAAACCCA
The DNA here is from genome assembly GCF_025265405.1 of Mesoplodon densirostris. Taxonomy (NCBI): domain Eukaryota; kingdom Metazoa; phylum Chordata; class Mammalia; order Artiodactyla; family Ziphiidae; genus Mesoplodon; species Mesoplodon densirostris. The sequence goes on from NC_082676.1 coordinate 76,285,213, forward strand.
AGAAAGACCCAAGGTCAGGGTATGCAGTCACATAAAACGTCTTTTGAAGAAATTAAGGGTGTGCCCCACAGACCTTCTCAATCAAACCAGAAAACTTCTAGGAAGCTTAAAGGCACTGCCCCTCAGCCACCTCAGGTGAGGCCGAGGTTCGGGAGGGTTTATCTTAACAATATCTGTGGATGTAGCCATTGCCTCATGGAGGGGACCACAGTGATAACCACACAAGGTCTATGAAGTTCTCGAGAAACTGTTTCAATACAAGCACTGCCAACTTGGACAGCAAGGGACCAAGATATTATGACAGGAGGCTTTCAGAGCCCCCCCTCCCCCAATTCCACTGGCAATAGAAAGCAGGCTGATAAAACTACTTGGCTGCAAACACAGGCTACTTTTCATGGGAAAGAAGGGTAGAACCAGTGCCCTGAGAGCAGAGCCTGAGCCACAGAGGATTATCCCCAAGCTCGAAACCTAACCAGTAAACTCCCAACATTTGCCAGGCTGGATTTCACAGCAGCTTTGGACTGGTGACTGCTTTTTACCTTCCGTTTCTCCTGTTTTGAACCAGAATGTCTACAGTGATGATCCTATGCCTGCCCCACCGCCGTGTGTTGGGAGGGCTGGGGGTTCACAGCTCCACAGATGGAGGGCAATGGTGCCCCAGCAGTTCTGTGCACACCTGACCCCCACTGAACTTGAGGTGATGCTCTAACAAGATGAGATGGGAAACTCGGGCTGGCCTAAATACATTGTGCATGTGGGAGGGACAGTGAGGACCAGAGGGGACAGGCCCTAGGGTGGCTCCTCAATGACTCCGGTCTCCTGGTGCTCATGTCTTTGTGTGATCCCCTCTCCATGAGCCTGGCTAGGACCTGTGCCTTGCTTCTAACCAATAGAACATAGCAGAGGTGGTAGGATGCCACACCCACAGTTGTGGGTTATGTTATATAGCAAAGGTCATGGGATGTCACCTGCCCCATGGTTATGTTACATGATATGACAACAGTGATGGGACATCATTTCATGATTATGTTATGACATATACGTAAAACTCCAAGCAGGTAGCTCTTGCTCTCCTGCTGGCTGTGAGGAAGCAAAGCGCCATCAGTTCTCCAAAGCAAGGAGGCGAGTTCTGCCAACATCTTAAATGAGCTTGGAAGTGGATTCTTCCCCAGTCAAGCCTCCGGATGGCAATGAAGTCCAGCTGACCCCTGACCGCAGCCTTGTGAGAGCTTGAGCAGAGGATCCAGACTCCACACTCACAGAAACTGAGATAATAAATGTGTGTTCTTGTAAGCCATGACGTGTGTGGTAATTTATTATGCAGCAATAGAAAACTAATACAAAGATTCTCAACAGGCAATGGATTGTGTGAGTACAGCAAACTCTTAGATTACTGCCATCTTGGGTACAGCTTTTGCATTGCAATTTTCACCTTATAGGTAACAGTAGTAGCATCCAATCTGTTGGATGGTGATGTGCAGCTTGGAAATGATCAAAGCATTGATAAAGTTCTTTATTACTAGTTTAGAGTTGATGATTTAATACTTATATTTAAAATTATATGACAAAATGATTAAAAACTATAGGATTTGACAGTGCCCCCCAAGAAGCCTACAGCTGCCATCTTAGTGCCCCAATTTCTTTGAGATGCTAAATAAAAGATAAAATTAAATCTTTCAAGTTTCAAGCATGTGTGGCAGCCACAGGGAGCCACATTCTTTTGCCTTTGGATTTAGAAAGACTATTTTCAGTTAGGTCACCCCTGCCAGGAGAGAAGAGCTGAGGCAAATAAGGCATACCTGAGAACATCATCTCTGTATATAGAATTTCCCAGTTATCAAAGCACAACCATCCTCACTGGAGGAGTTCAGCTGTCAGAAGTTCAGAGCAGGCCACTCAACGGGAAACCAACACGAATCTGGAGCAATGCCTGTGATCTGAGGGCTCGTGTTTGACCTCAGATATGATCGGCTCAGGGAGTAGGGAGGCCACCATGGACAGAAAGGGAGCAGCAGGCATTTGAATGCTTACTCGTTTGCATCTTGGTGCCTGTATTCTGTCACTGTGTGGGATCTGTCCATCTCCTCCCTGGAGCTACAGTCAGAGACCACAGTCACTGCAGGAATGCTGGGCCAGGGATTTTAAGCTGAGAGGAGGCACTCAGAAACAGACCTAAACATCAATTAGTCATAAATTACTTTCCAATACATCTGATGATTGACAATTGCTTTAAAATGGTACATTCTATTTATGTTTACCTTTAGGGCTAGGCAGATACCAAACTCTTGAGAGGAGGTAGCTAAGAGCATTTGTTCATGGGACCTTAGTGGTCTACTTTTTATTGGAAACCTAGGGTCTTCCACATTGTAGGATCATGGAATATGAAAGTCTAGCTGTTTTCTACTTGTCCCGTGAGCTGCAGGTGTGAGATACAGTCATTTGTGAGTGTAGAAATGTCACATGGGTGCCAGGATGAGCCAGCTGAGAGCCCAGATGAGGTGTGTGGTTAATATCCTGCTCTCTTCAAAATGGAAGAAGGGGTGAGTAACTGCAGGGGTCACTCTCCTGTGATGATTCCTTCTGCCCTGAAAACACCAGCCTTTGCTTTTTTGAAGTAACAACTAGGCTATATGAGCTTAAGGCTGCTCCAACTGAAAGGAAGTAGCTTAAGTGAAACACTGCAGTAAAAGAAGAAAGATGGTACGTATAAGTTGTGGATGTCAATTTTTACTGTTTTTTTTTTAATTTTGGAGGTGGCTGTGTGTGGGAGGGTGGAATGGAGGTGGGGGGCATGGTGGGCATGGGGCACGCCAAATACTAACCCCATTTATACAGTGGAAAATGGTTTTCAGAAGTTTGCAGATTTGGTTGGATCATAGAAATGGATCATAGATAATAAATCTGGCTTTGGGTTTGGCCTTATCCACTCCTTTGGGACAAAGCTTACCTTGCCCAAATCTTCCGAATTTAGGCAAGTGAGAGAATTTGGGGTCAGTGTAATGTTTTTCTTCCACAGTCTCTCTGGCAGTGGGAAGGTGGAGAAGGCATATTGAAAATGGAAGAAGAGGTTTCCAAAAGTAATGGGCACCAAGAGAGTTGTGAGAGGCCAAGTCTGTTGTCCTCACTGGTTTAATAGTGCAGAAATATTAGAACTTTAACAAAGGTTAATCACCTGTCCTCTCAGTGAGCGCTTTGGTTCCAGTCAACTTAACAGACACCACTGTAGGTGTTTTGATGAGAGGTTTTAGAATAGAGGTAACCTGCCCCCAAAGTTTCATTTCATAATTACCTTCTGTTTTTTTAAAAAAAAAATTTTATAACATGTTATTTCTTCTGTAACAGGTCTGTGTTTTTCTTAAACATCTTTGACAGTCATAGCGTAGGAAGGACTCACCAGATCTCAACTATTCATACTCATTTAATTAATATGCCCCTAAAACCTGCAGGATTGCATATCAAATCAATATCACTGGCATACTTAAAAATTGGATCTGACCTTTAAATGAATCGATTTATTTTGTAATACAACAATTTCTCGATCTGAGACCTGTGTCCTTCACGGATGAGGGTTTAACCAATAGCACCCCCTGACCATGGCTTACAAAGCTCCACACCATCCGGTCCCTCTTTCCCTTGTGTCTGAACACGTCTCCCACCCCCTCTCCCCGCCCACTCTGCTAGAGCCACACAAGCTAACTCCCCACGCTTGTTCCCACCCCAGGGTCTTTGAATTCGTTCTTCCTTCCTTCCACCTGTGAATTTCTACCTTCCTGGGCCCTCTCCTTCTTGGCTCCCTCATCCCCTTCATGGAAAGACAATCCTCAAGGACTACAAATGGCTTCACCCTTAGTTACTTTATAGTATGATATTTTCTTTTCTTCATCACATTTATTGCTACTGTAGCTGTGTTGTTTGCTTATTTAAATGATCACTGTCTATCTTCCCATGAGAATTCCAGCTCCCCAGGACAGAGACCTGGCATTTCCTGTTCACATGGACAACCCCTTCACCTAGCACAATGCCTGGCATGGAGTGAGCCTCCAATAAATATTAGTTGAATGAATGAGTGAAATTAATGTAAAATTTTCTGCATCCTGGGAGTTTTAAAGATACAGCTCTCAGAAGTGGCTCTGAGTTAAGAAGTTTTGGCAACCCTAGGTACATAGGAGGACATAAACTCTGAGAAAATAACAGTAACAATACCACCACTACCATCATTACCAACAATGACAACAGAAACAACATTAGGTTCTATTTACTGAGTACCTAAAAGCTTGTCTGAGGTGGTATCTTTTATCTTTTAGGTTTGGTAAGACTTTTGTAACCCTAGGAAGGTTTAAAAATAAGTATTGCTGTATAACCTGAGAAATTACAAAATATATATTAAAATAATGAGGAAAAGAAGCAAAACCACAATATCAATATTTTTGTAAGAGGTTAAGTGTTGGTATAACAACATATTTTACAGCCATTATGATGATTATGATGTTTTATGTGTCTTTACTGTTTTTGTTTGCATGCATTTACTTTTTTGCATTTATGGTTGAAGCAGCCAAGAAAACTTGATATATTCCACCTATGATGTTCTTGAAATATTTAGGAGATTTTGACTAATTAATGTTTAAATGTATAATTTGATCAATGGAATTAATTTAATAGTAGGTACTGGTATTCTTCTGAAATATTACTTAATAGATCCATAATTTTATCACATTATTAAACTAAGTACAAATAGTAGAATGTATTCTCCACACACCAAACCTCCTTAGACAGTTAGGATCTGGCCATTCAAGCTTGCAAGATAAATACCAGCACCCTCATTTTAGAGACAAGGAAACTTCTGTTCAAAGTAGCAGGTAGATGACTCATCTAAAGCTACGTAGTTTGTAGTTGGCATCTTGGACTTAGATGCCAGTGTGCCGACTCCTTGAGCCTCCTCTTCCCATTTCTAAATGCTTAGATGGGTGAACATCAGGGCATTGAATTTCATGCTGTAAGAAAGACGTTTCCACACTCAACATTATACTTTAGTGGAAACAGATCTTAAAGAAGGGGTATATCAAACCACATGGACTTAAGAGGGAAAGAAAATCACGAGGGATCCACGAGCTTTAAGAGGGGACCCAGTGGACAATATTGGGATGAAAATAAAAGGACAGAAGCCACTCAGCCCAGCTGAAGGTCAATGTGAGGCTCTCATGTTACAAGTCATGAAACAGGGATGGGAGCCAGAAAAGTCACTATGAGGCAGCTCTCGGAATTGCTGGAAGTTTCATTCAGTTAAAAGCCTGACAAATATCTGATACACAGTTTGAACTCCTTGATGACAACTCTCAGAAGGTGGAGATGGCCCTAAAAGAAATAGTCCCTCTAGACTGAATGCTGACCAATGAGGAGAAGCACATCAGTGATGCGGAAATGAGAAGGAACCTTGTGAGAAATTGTTACCTTGGGTCAAAGAGAGATCATGCCAGGAAATGTCATAGAGTTGCCCTGTATTTTAGGAAGGCAATTTTCAAAAACATTCTAGGAGAGTGTGAATCCCATGGAGATAGGGCTAAGAAAGGTGATGTGGCTCTGGAAACCTAAATCCTGAATGCAAAGTTGTGAATCACAAAAAGGGAGAAAAGATAGAGAATTACAGAGTAATTAAGATGGGTTCATTCTTCAATAAGACACTTCAACATAAACTATGACATGGGAGAAAAGAAAACAATGGTACAAGTCTTCAAGAATGGGGAGGCTGGACCTGAGGATTTACCTCTCCTGATTTTACTTGTTTGTGTGAGTAGAGTGGTTTTCAATGCAATGGTCAGGAGCAGATGAGGATGAGGGAAGCTCAGCTTCGGAAGATTATGAACTACCAGAGACCATGGAGAGGACACAGACCCAGGGAGAGCCAGTGTGTTTTGCTAGACTCTGTGACTCTTCAAACTTGAAAGGATAAAAAGAAGATTGTTAGAAAGGATTTGAAGGCTACATTAGAAAAGGGGATGGTAAGGATGGGGGCATTTTACTTTAGTATTTTTAAAATAATTTATTTAATTAATTTATTTATTTTTTAATAAACAAAAAAGTTTACTTTTTACATATTTCAAGATAAAATCTGAACTTCAAAAATTATCAATAAAAAATCTTAAAACTTCAGCTATTATTTTTAATCCAAAGAGTTTTTATGTAGGTTGAAGTTATTTTAAAATCAGCTCCCAAATCTTGCGTACAGATGCAGAATGTCTATATCTAGGAAGAGTTCTTTTTTTTTTTTTAACATCTTTATTGGAGTATATTTGCTTTACAATGTTGTGTTAGTTGCAAGTGTGCAGCAAAGCGATTCAGTTATACATACAGATATATATTCTTTTTCAGATTCTTTTCCCTTTATAGGTTATTACAAAATATTGAGTATAGTTGCCTGTGCTATACAGTAGGTCCTTGTTGTTTATTTTGTAAACAGTAGTGTGTATATGTTAATCCCAAACTCCTAATTTATCCCTACCTCCCCTTTCCCCTTTGGTAACCACAAGTTTCTTTTCTAGGTCTGTGGGTCTATTTCTGCTTTGTAAATAAGTTCACTTCTATCATTTTTTTAGATTCCATATATAAGTGATGTCATATGATATTTGCCTTTCTCTGTCTGACTTGCTTCACTTAGTATGATAATCTCTAGGTCCATCTATGTTGCTGAAAATGGCATTATTTCATTCTTTTTATGGCTGAGTAGTATTCCATTATATCTATGTACCATATCTTCTTCACCCATTAATCTGTTGATGGACATTTAGGTTATTTCCATGTCTTGGCTATTGTAAATAGTGCTGCAGTGAACACTGGGGTGCATGTATCTTTTTGAATTATGGTTTTCTCTGGATATATGCCCAGAAGTAGGATTATTATGGTAGCTCTATTTTTAGTTTTTTAAGGAATCTACATATTGGCTGTATTAATTTACATTCCCACCAACAGTGTAGGACAGTTCCTTTTTCTAGGACGGAGGCATTTTAAATGACTTCAAAACCAGAGAAGTCATGTTCTTGGAGAAATTACATTCTATGACACTAAAAGGGATGGAATATTGCATTCAATAATCTGTGAGATGGCTGTTTATCCCAGAAGATTACTAGCCAACTGGAGAAAACTACTCTCTATTTTCAATTAAACCACAGCAACAAAAAGAATAAGAGGAAAAGAAAACACCAAAAAACCCCGGGTAGTATGTGAGGAGCGAGTTGTAGAAGCCACAGATAATCAAATTTGATGTCAGCCCTAAGACAATGGTTCTCCAACTTTTTGGTCTCAAGAACCTCTTATAATTATTGAGGACAACAAAATACTTTGGTTTATGTTTTATCTATCAATATTTACTGCATTTGAAACAAACTGAGAAACACAAGAATACAAAGCACAAGATCCATTAGGTACCAGACCAATGACATTAACACACGCCATGTAGATTTTAGGAAACTCTACTGTACACTTGGGAGAGAATGAGAATGAAAACGGTAAATGATGCTTTAGTATTATAATGAAAATAGTTTTTATCTTCCACTCCCTGAGACAGTCTGAGGAACCCTCAGGGGTTCTGGACCAAACTTTGAGAACTGCTGCAAAAAAATGTTTCACCATGTGCCCAAGGGGACAAGAACAAAGATATTCATGACAACATTATTTATAAATAGCAAATATTTGGCAATATCCCTTAACTGAGAAACGGAGAAGCTGTAAACAGTTACAATTTTTAAATAAATTCATATTGATGTGCAGAAAATGAGTTTATCTTAAAACAATGTTAAGTAAAAAGCAAGTTAGAGCATATTATATACAGTATGGCATCATTTAATAAAATTGAAATATGCCAAATAACACTATTATTTCTATGGTTTTACTTGAAAATGAAAAACAAATCTGAAGCAATATTAAGATATGCTATTTGTTCACTTTAAAGAGAAGCTATAAAGGCTTTTTTAAACGGCCATTTATTCTTTTATATTATTTAATTTTTTTTTTTTTTTTTGTGGTATGCGGGCCCCTCACTGTTGTGGCCTCTCCCGTTGCGGAGCACAGGCTCCAGACGTGCAGGCTCAGTGGCCATGGCTCATGGGCCCAGCTGCTCTGCGGCATGTGGGATCTTCCCGGACCAGGGCACGAACCTGTGTCCCCTTCATCGGCAGGTGGACTCTCAACCACTGCACCACCAGGGAAGCCCTATTCTTGTTTTTAATTTATGTTATTAATTAATGTATTTACTTATTTTTGGCAGGGGCTACTCTTCATTGCGGTGCAAGGGCTTCTCATTGCAGTGGCTTCTCTTGTTGTGGAGCATGAGCTCTAGGCATGCGGGCTTCAGTATTTGTGGCACGCAGGCTCAGTAGCTGTGGCTTGCAGGCTCTAGAGCGCAGACTCAGCAGTTGTGGCTCGCGAGCTCTAGAGCACTGGCTCAGTAGTTGTGGAGCATGGGCTTAATTGCCCTACGGCATGTGAGATCTTCCCAGACCAGGGCTCAAACCAGTGTCCTCTGCATTGGCAGGCAGATTCTTAACCACTGTGCCACCAGGGAAGTCTCCATTTATTCTATTTTTATTTTTTATTGGAGTATAGTTGATTTACAATGTTGTGATATAAAGGCTTTTTAACATTATCCTCTTTACATTTTTTTAGCATTTTTAAATGATTTCTAGGCTGTTACAAAGGGTGATCACTAAGCTCAAGCTTCAGTCCACCTAAAACAGTGGTTCTTAAAGTTGTCCTCCACCCATTAGTAGTGCCACCACAATCTGAGAGCATGTTAGATGTGTAAACCATGGGGCACACCCAGAACTACTGAAGCAGAATCTCTAGGGTGGGGCCCAGGAATCTTGGTTTTAATAAGCTCCTCAGGAGATTCTGCTGAAAGCCCAAGTTTGAGAACCACTGGGCAAGAACAAACATGACCATTCAACCTGTTCTTTATGTAAATGTATCTAATTCAGCAGGAAGTTTGGTAATATTGCTTATGACATTCTTGTGGACAAAATGATGTTACGTATAGAAAGGAGTTTCTCAAAGATATTTGCCAAATGTTTTATGTTTTAAAAAGCACTCCCCACACCACCCTCACCTTGCCTACACACCTTTGGCTTGGGTACCTGAAGTTTAACTTTTGACACAAATCAGAGCTAACCTGTGGCTCCTGGTTTCTGAGATTTTGGAAATGTTGGCCAGTGTAAACGTGTATTGATACATTATGTGGATAAATTCTTTTGTAATTAGCTAAATCAAGGTTTTCAAAGCATGGTCCCCAGACCAGCAGCAACAGCATCACCTGGAAACTTAATAGAAGTGCAAATTCTTAGGCTCCATCCCAGCCCTGTTCAATCAGAGACTGGAAATGGGCCCAGCAATCTGTGTTTATCAAGGCTTCCAGGTGATTCTGTTGGACTATAGTTTGAGAGACACTGACCTAAATGATTCTACATGGAAGAGCATGTCCTGGTGATTGTGACATGTACATTAAAGAGGTTTGAACAGGAACAGCTCTTTAACCAATCAGAGAAGAGAGTATTGGTTGCAATGGTGAATTTCCATTCAGAACCAGCTGGCCTGAAGCTTACTGACCAACACTGAAGGACCAGCACTTTGCCACCACCTAAGACATTGTACACCTCTTCCAGCACTGGTTTTATGTCATGATCTTTTTTCTCGTTTTCCTTTGTCTGCTTCAAAGGACAAATTGACCAAATTAGAATTGTCAGTTCTACTTAACTTAAAAAACTTTGCCAAAATGGCTTTAAATCTGCACAACTCTACCTATTCATCCCTTTCTATCAATTCATTCATGGCTTCGTATTTCAAAGACTGTTCCAACTTCTGCAATATATATTGCATGATTTATAATTTGTCCTTCTCAAGTCACTTGCAAGATTTCTACAGAGAAGTCATTTCCAAAGAGTGAGATCAACCAAACCTCATGGCATACTTTGGCCCCTGCAACCTTTTATTTTCGTTATTCCAAGAGGCTGGTAGAGTCAGTAGGATTCTCTTGGACCCCGATTCAATATGTGCTGACAGCACCAACTGCATTCATGGGATTTAGAGAAAGAAAGGCTCCATCTAAAGGAGTTTGGTGAGAGTATGAAATATGGATTTCTTGGGGGTCCTTCAGTTAGAAAGTATTTAATTAGCTCCACTCTTTCTGGGGAAAATTCAACCTAGCTGACTCCTGTTTTGTCACTCCTTGTCTGTTTTTATTTTTTTCTCGCAGGTAAAAATGTGCCTGAAATGTGCAGAAATCCAGGACTGTATGCATAATCGAGATGTATTTTCCAGTCATCTTTCTGTTAACATTTAAGTGTCTAAAACAAACATTCACATTTAATACAGACTGGATACTCACACATTTGGCATCAGGGCTAGGAAGCCCATGACGTGAGTGAGAGAATCACTGGGCTCAGGAGCTCAGCAGTTAGGAAATCTTGCTCCAATCAGTGAGGCTCATAAATTAAGTCTGAGAGGATAATGAGCCAGCCCATCCAGGAGATAGAAGAAATGAGTTAGAAGGTTCTCTTAAGTCCTACATCCACTGACCTTGGTGGATTATCACTGAGATGGGAGATTCCTACTTCACTGCCAGCCAGGACCTTCTAGGACCTGAACAAGTGAAAAACCATAGAGAAATAAATGGTACTCTGTCCTGACCCTGTAATAACCACACTCCCTGATAAGAAAGCACATTGTGGGCCTTTAACTACTTTCTTCCAGAATGTTCCTCATCAAATGATTATACTCGAGGGTAAAAAAATAGCTCTTGTTTCATTTGGGCAGTTTTCCTTTACCATGTTGATCAATAGCAGATAACTTTTCTGGGCACACTGTGTCTTCTGTTTTCTGGGTTTTATAAAAACTTGGAATATGTGAAAAATAATGAAACTAAAAAAGTAAATTCTTTTCAATCTCAACGTTTTAGATAAGGTCCAGCCTATTATTTAGTCATTAGTGAGGCATTAGTCTCTATTTCGGAAGAAAATCATGTTCAGTAGTAAGATACTGCCTAATATTAACCAGTTGAGTTGGTTAATTGGTCAGTTTCTATTAAATATCAATCAATACCTGCTTAGAATAAGAAGTTCCTTTTTGTCCCTAAAGTTTTATCTTCACAAATATCTATCTCCTTAGTATTTTACATTTTAGCTGGCTTGAAAACTTTCAAAATCTTATCAGAACATCAAATTCACAAGATGCAGGATTAGAACACTCTGTATCGATCTTTGAGCAGAAGAGACCCACATATTCAATACTAGAATAGAATGACCAAGACCATGAATAAATGATGGGATCACAATTACAACTTACTCAGCTCAGGTGGTCTCTCATAAGAATTTCTTGTAATTTACCAGATGGGTTCCTTCTTTACTCCCTTTAAAAATGCATCCACTGTTGTTTTATGTATCATTTAAACTCAGTGTATTCAATATGAGTGTTAATACAGAATAAGGTGTTTTATGTAGCTCAGATGCCTACTAATATAAATCTAATCTATTGGATAACATGATGTAGCTCAGATGCCTACTAATATAAATCTAATCTATTGGATAACATGATGATAAGCTTCAATGGTGTTTAACTCCCATAGGGAGCTTTTGGGAAATGACTCAGGGAATTCTTCTCATTCTGAGTGCAGAAGGAAACTGCAAAGGCTGGACTTTCTTTGTAGTCTCTTGACATATCTGAAATGTATTGGGTCTGAGTTCCACTTTAATGCAATTATTTTGATGAACATTCCTTTTAAAAATCTACTAGCCATTTCTTAAGGTAAATTATAGCCTATTTTAGGACTCAAATGCTTCATCTTTTATTTGAAATAGCTCTTAGACTATTAAGACTATATACATATAATTTATATTTATATATACTTATAAATATATATTTGATTTTATATATAAAGTATATACACATATGCATGTATGTGTGTACACATATGTAAATCATTTATTATTGTTAAAACAGTTATTACTATTTATATAAAAGCTTAGACATTCTGAGGGCAAATGCAAAACGGCACAAAGCTGCCTAACATAGTGTCTACTCGGAGGTTATTGCCAATATTTACCAGTGTGGGTGGATAATATTCTTTAGTAAAAAGAACAAACACCATTAAAAGTAGAAATAAAAATTTCCTATTTTGTGACTGTATTGTATGAGTCTGATTAAAAAAAAAAAAAAACTCCCATCTGAAAGCTGAGCTTCCTTTTTATGTGTTGCAATTTACATGAAAATTAAGTGGTGAACATTATACTCATTGAAGATGATTGTGGATAATCTGTGGATATTTAAAAACAAATACATGATTTACACATTTGATAGCTCGCCCGTAAAGATGGCGCACTGCATCAAATGAGAGAGCATGCTTTTTAAGCCAACGTAAAGACAGAATCCTCACCATACCTTCATGGGCGCCAGCTGGATGGGAGTGATGCACGAAGGGTCTACCATGGGCTTCGGCCTGTTGGCCGTGTCTGCTAACAGGCTGTGCCACTGCTGGGGAAGGCCGGTAAATTTCTGTTCTTGTGGATCAAACCCAGTATGAACCCTGTGTTCAAAGTTGGATGGGCCAGATATTTCAATCTTTTTCTTTTTCTTTCCAAACATGGTGGAAAACCTGAGAAATGCAAACAGAAACAGGGAGCAGTTTATATGTCGCCAGCAGAAGACCATAGGAAAATTAGTAATTCATTCAGAGTTCTATCTTTTCAATTCTTCCTCTAGATAGCAGCAGCAAAAGATAGAATTTGTATTTTTAGGGTGTGTAGATTTGATAACTTCATTCAAAACGTTTTGTTCTCTCCTTGCACTTGCCATATATAGTTTCCTGACCCACAGAGTTTGGATTTGGCCATGTGACTCTCTTTGACTAATGGACTGTGCGTGGAAGAGAACGTCCTTCACTTCAGGGTGGAGGTTTCTGAAGGTATTGTATGTTTCCACTTCCCTCTTATGCTCCTGCTACTTGGCATGAAGATACCTCTAGTGGGCAGTACACCCTCAACCAAGATTCTGGAAGGAGAGATGCATGAAGCAGACACAAATCTGACCTCCAGTTTGGAGCCAAGCCCACCTGAGCCACAGCTGAGTTAGAAGTATGATATAAATGTCTGTCATGAAGCCACTAAGATTGTATACTTGTTTGTTACATGATATCACCAAAGCAAAAGCTGACTAGCACACAGGGAGAAGCATCTCAAAGTGTGGTGTGCACTTAAAATCTAAAACATTTGTGTGGAAAAATATGCGTAAATATGAAAAATGCAGTCAGTAATTCTATTTGCCACATAAAGTTATTATAAGGATCAAACAAGTAAACATTTGTAAAACACCTTGTAAAGTACCTGGCACAAAGTCAGTGCTGCAAGTATTAAAAATACCTCTGGATGAATATACCAGAAACTTGACTGGCTTTGCCTGCAGAGAAGGGAGCCAGGGGGACAAGGCAGGGAGGAAGAGCCACTTTTCACGGAATATTTAGAATTTTGTACAATGTATTTTATTTATTTGAAACAATGTAGTTTACCTAGTTAAAACACCCTGTGACAGGGATACCTCTAGAAAATAATGTAAAATAGTTACTTTATGCTTTACGTTTATTGAAAACACGTAAGGTAACCTGGGTTTGAATCCCACTTCTTCACCATAATCTTGGGTAACTGATTTTCTCATTCTGAATTTTCTGTGAACATGACAATCATGATCATTTGGGGAATCCTGACACTCCTGCTGCAGGTTTTATAAAAGATGGTGCTTTGACTTCAAGGTTGCTTTGTTGGGAAAGCCTTATCTCAGCCCTCAGACTTGAGTAGGTGGGTTCTATATACACTTGTACAGCTCTGTACATAGTTTTCACTGCACTTATCCACTTGCTATCAATTAATTGGGTGTAACGGTATGCCCAGTGTCTGTCTTCCCTTCTAGAATATAAGATCCATAAGGGTAGGGATGCTGCCTCCTTGTTTATTATTGTTTGCCAGCACCTGGCATATGGTAGGGCTCAAGAAATATTTGCTGACAGACTAAAATCACCCAGAACAAAACATTCAGGAAAGAGCACCTGGGGTCAGAACTCCATAGATGTTAACATCTTCTTTTCCTCTTTCCCTCCTTCCTCTCTCCCTCCCTCCCCTTCATCCTCCTGTTTTCTCTTTTAACCATTTATCCCTGCTTGGCCAGCAAGGGCTTCCTCCTAGTTTTCTAAAGCTCCTAGTCCATCCTCTAGTGATGCTAGCCTGGGCTGCTATAACAAAACACCAGAGACCAAGAGGTTTACAAACAACATAAATTTATTTCTCACAGTTCTGGAGGCTGGAAGTCCAAGATCAAGGTGCTGGCAGATTCTGTGCCTGGTGAGCACCTGCTTTCTGGATGGCTGCCTTTTTGCTGTAACTTCACATGTTGGAAGGGACAAGGGAGCTCTTTCTGGTCTCTTCTTATAAGGGCACTAATCCCATTCACGGGGTTGCACCTTCATGAACTGATCATCTCCCAAAGGCCCCACTTCCTATTGCCATCACCTTGGGGATTAGTATTTCAACATATGAATTTTGGAGGGACACATTCAGACCACAGCACTGCAGATATATTCTCCTGACAGGGATGAGACTCTTCACACCATTAACTCCCCAGAATTTATTAAAACCCATTTTCCCATCCATCCTGGTTGTTATTTCAGACTAATTTAGAAAACTCACATACGGTGATAATGAAAAACTAATGAAGGATGATAAGGGCTCAAAACTACCTTGAGGTGTGTTATCTCTCTTGGAAAAACATAATTATAATTTTTAAAAAATTCTTTAAGTACCTTACTATAATTAGGTTAATAAATATGTCAATTGATTTTAAACATTTGAGAACATCTCAGCCAGAGTATAAAGAAGTAAAGAAGCCCAGCCGTAGTAGACTGTCACAGGAATGGCCCCTGGTGTTTCATGCCTCCCAGTGTCCAAGCCCTTGGGTGGGTGTCTCCCGCACTGACTCTGGACCAGGATATGTAATCTACAAAGGGACAGTAGAAACCCTGACACAAGCACGAAATGTGCTTGCCCACTGGGGCTTGCCTCCACGTTGCTCTTGGAACCGGCAGCCAGCATGAGAACAAGTCCAGGCCATCTTGTTAGGGAATGACAGATCATGCAGCCCAGTCACACATCAGCCTAGGCAACAACCAGCCCTGGAAATGGAGCTGCCTAGCTGACCAGCAGCTGTCCACTAGCGATCCCAGTCAAAGCCAGCAGAAAAAACCCCAGCTGAGCTGGACCCAAAGTGCCAACCTGTAGAATCAGGACACAAATAAAATGACTATTGCTTTAAGCCATTACATTTTGGAGTAGATTGTTGCACAGAAAAAGCTAACTGATGATCATCCCATACCTTGCATCTTCAGATGCCCATCATTTTTCTCTATTTTAGCTACTTCAAAGTCTCAAGTAACAATGCCCAATCTGGGTAACTATATTAAATGTTATACAATTGTGTCCACTCAGAGGAGTCTTCATTGTGATCTTGTCGTCTGGTTTGTCAAGGGCCTAGAAGGTTTTCAGTGGACAGGAAATTATGCCAAATAAGTAAGTGACTCTATACACCATATCTCAGTATTATTTTGTGAAAATAAAAAATATTTGAGGGACTTCCCTGGTGGTCCAATGGTGAAGACTCTGTGCTTCCATTGCAGGGGGTGCGGGTTCAATCCCTGGTTGGGGAACTAAGATCCCACATGCAGTGCAGAGCAGCCAAAAAAATTTTTTTGAAAATATAATCTGGTCATGCATTGGCTGAGTCCACTTGACATTTTAATAAACTTTATGATCAATTTTTTAAAACAAGGGGGCAATTGTTTGAAAAAAATCATTTGAGAAGAGTTCTTTTGCATGTATTCATACCTGAATAAGCACTGAGAATGTTGGATCAAATATTTTTAGAACCAGAATAGAAATGTCTTATTATTCCCTTCCTGACTGTGAATTTCTCAGTGGTTGCTATGCCATTCAAGTGATAATATAAAA
Source organism: Mesoplodon densirostris (assembly GCF_025265405.1). Taxonomy (NCBI): domain Eukaryota; kingdom Metazoa; phylum Chordata; class Mammalia; order Artiodactyla; family Ziphiidae; genus Mesoplodon; species Mesoplodon densirostris. Next base: position 76,301,238 of record NC_082676.1, read on the forward strand.
AAAAAATATCAATCAACTAATACCATTCTTGTTTTAAAATAAGACAGTTGTGGAGAGGAAACCCACAGCTGAATTAATTTGCCTACATTTCCTTGTGTGACACTATACAACTGTAATTTAAATGGTAATATATATACAGTTCCAGCTGTCTAATAAGTTTGAGTTAAAAAGGAAGCAACTTAAAAAGAAAATGAAGAAGTTCTAAATCCTAAAGTCATGTTCCTGTGAAGCTCACACTTGACAAAAAGCAGAGGGGGAATCTCCATGATGTATAGTGATGTTCCATGAGTAACGGCCATTCCTCTGACAGCAATGAGGAATCTCACACTCAGGTGAAAGACACATGGTAGGGAACCCTCCTCAAATCCAGACGTGTTTGGTAAATGGTTTCTTCTCTTTGATGAGCCCACGCTTAGTCTGTAACTGGCAAAGAGCTAAATGTTCAAGGTGCTTGATCTCACTTAAAACTCACAATAACCTTATGGTGGTGGTCCCCAAGACCACCCCTAGGTTTGATTTGTTAGGAGAACTCACAGGACTCAGCATAGAGTTATACTCACGGCTGTGATTTATTACAGAAAAAGGATACAAAGCAAAATCAGCAAAGGGAAAAGGCACAAGGGCCAAGTCTAGAGGGACCCAGGCGTAAGCTTCCAGGGGTCATCTCCCAGTGGATTCACACAGGATGTGACCAATTCCTCTAGCACTAAATTGTGACAACATATGTGAAATGCTGTCTACCACAGAAGCTTGTGAAAGTCTCAGTCCCTGAGGATTTTATTCAGTACCTATCACATAGACACCTCTGCCTGGTCTGTGCCAAAACTTCAGATTCCAGAAGGAAACATGGGTTCAGCTTAAACCTTTTTTTTTTTTTTTTTTTTTTTTTTGCAGTACATGGGCCTCTCACTGCTGTGGCCTCTCCTGTTGCAGAGCACAGGCTCCGGACGCGCAGGCTCAGCGGCCATGGCTCACGGGCCCAGCCGCTCCGCGGCATGTGGGATCTTCCCAGACCGAGACACGAACCCATGTCCCCTGCATCGGCAGGCGGACTCTCAACCACTGCACCACCAGGGAAGCCCTAGACTATATTGTTTGAATGAACAGTTTAGTCACAGTGAGCCATTCTTACCAGGGAATAGTGGGAACCCTCCTAAAATCCAAGTTCCCAGATGCCAGCCAAGGGCCAAACTTGCAAATAGGTTTCTCTAAGAAATGCAGCCTCAGACCTGCTATGTTAACTCCTTTGGCACAAGAGGTGTTACTATCATACCTACATTTTACAGAAGGAAAAACAGGAGCTCAGAGGTAATAAACTGGCAAAGCTGGAGACTCAGGATCTCAAAGTATGTAATTTCAGTCACTGGGCAGATCGTATGATAAAGCTAAATTCTATCTACCATAATAGAAAATAAAAGGATGGAGATGCCTAGTATTGATAAAACTGCATACACGTATTTTTGGTTAGAGGTAAAAAACTGAAAAAGAAAATTGCCAAAAACCAAAGGAATGTCATGGTGGCCTCTGGGGAAACAGAACTTGGAGCTATCATAGGGTGAATCAGGAAACCATTGGATTTTTAAACTTTTTTTGGTAAACCATGTGTGGTATATTTATTTTCTACAATGTTTTAAAATCAACTCAAAAGAAACACTTGTTAAGGGGGAGTTCCCTGGTGGCCTACTGGTTAAGATTTTGGGCTTTCACTGTCATGGCCTGGGTTCAATTACTGGTTGGGGAACTGAGATCCTGGCAGCCACACAGTGCTGCCAACAAGAACAAAAGCAGATTTAAAAAAAAAAAAACTTGTTAAAGTTAGCATGTATCAGAATATACTGAAATAAAACTTAAAACATTCATCCTTTGGGTTAACATTCAGAAGAAAAGATTGATTTACATGAACCTAATCCTTTGGTAGCCATATCCACTGAAAGTGGCATGTAGCTTAGGAAAGAAATATTTCCTTTGATTGTTGAATTGCACATTTACAACTGGATGAGCAGGTAGAGACATTTCAAGAAACCACATAAAACAGATAGACATAAACTAAAGTCCCCTATTTCTAGCCTCTCTAAAATGTCTCTTAGCTCATAGGTCCTCAGCTTATGAAATAAGCATTGTACTAGTCAGAGTTCTCCTGAGAAAGAGAACCAATAGGATTTATATATTATAGATGTATATAAGAGGGAATTTATTATAGGAATTGGCTAATGTGGTTATGTTGGCCAAGATGCCCCATGATCTGCTGTCTGCAAGCTGGTGAACCAGGAAAGCTATCGGTGTAATTCAGTCCATGTCCATAGCCTGGAGAATCAGGAGCTGGTCCCAGTCTGAGTCTGAAAACACAAGAACCAGGAGGGCAAAGGTCCAAGGGCAGGAGAAGATGGAAGTTTCAGCTCAAGCAGGAAGAGAGTAAACTCACCCTTCCTTTGTCTTTTTGCTCATTTGGGCCCTCAAGAAATTGGGCGATGCTCGCCCACATTGGGGAGGGTCGTCTGCCTTATTCAGTTCACCAATTTGAATGCTAATCTCTTCCAGAAACATACCCAGAAATAATATATACCAACTATCTGGACATCCCTTGGCCCAGTCAAACTGACACATAATATTAACCATCACAAGCATGTATGGGAGAGCTTATAAGAACATTCTTCTTGTTTATGCAGAAAATGAAGTAACCTTGCAGGTAAATTTTAAAACTATACTTGACTGCAAGCATGCCTACTGGCCTAGGAAATACATGACTACTGGCCACTAACACTTTTTATTCTCCTGAATATTTCTGTCTCAAAAAGTCTGTTGCAGGGGACTTCCCTAGTGGTCCAGTGATAAAGAATCCACCTTACAATGCAGGGGATGCAGGTTCAATCCCTGGTCAGGGAACTAAGATCCCACATGCCACGGAGCAACTAAGCCCACGTGCCACAACTACTGAGCTTGCACGTCTCAACTAGAGAGCCCACGTGCAGCCAACTACAGAGCCCACGCACCCTGGAGCCTGTGCACCACAACTAGAGAGAGAAAACCCACATGCCACAACTAGAGAGAAGCCCGCGCACCACAACAAAGAGCCCGCACGAAAGATCTCGCATGCCTCAACAAAGATCAGGCGTGCTGCAACTAAGACCCGGCACAGCCAAAAATAAATAAAACAAATAAACAAATAATGAATAAATCTGTTTTTAAAAAGTCTGTTTCAGGACTACAAATTCTATTTTCAACTTTCTTGCTCAAAGTATAATTTGTTTTATATATATATATATATATATATATGCCTGATAATTTTATATATTTTTTTACTTCTTTTCCCATTCTTTATTAATATGTACAGTTGGAATAATCAGTAAGAATAGTGTTATACTGATAGAATACCTCTAATTTTCAAAATGTTGACATGCTCATAAAGGGCTTTGTATGGAGTTCAGGCCAGAGTATAAAAATTCACAAGGTATTATTTTGCTACTGTATTCAAAATTATTAAAAAAATATTTGAGACACAGGCAACAGTGTGGATGAACCTCAAAGATATTACACCAAGTGAAATAAGCCACACCCAGAAGGACAAATATGGCCTGATTCTACTTATACGAGGTACCTAAAGTAGTCAAATTCATAGGGACATGGAGTAGAATGGTGTTGCCAGGGGCTGGGAAGAGGGGAGAATGGGGACTTATTGTTTAATGGGTATAGAGTTTCAGTTTGGGAAGGTGAAAAGGTTCTGAAGATGGATGGTGGTGATGGTTGCACAACAGTGTGCATGGACTGAAGGCCACTGAACTGTACATTTAAGGATGGTTAAAATGGTTAATTTTATATTATGTATATTTTACAATAATAATAATAAATAATGGTATGGACATGTCCCAGGAGCTTTGGCCTGTACGGGGGAAAGTAGTTAGCAGAGAGGGAACACATTGAAGATGGGGTGTGGCAGAGAGGTAAGCTGAGCTGGGGCCAATCTATTAGATAATCTTTTTGTTCTTATCCTCTCTCCCCATCAAAACTGTATTGGTCTAACCTTTGGCACTGACAACTGCTTAGTCTGTGCTTGCAGGCCCTACAGCTGAAGTGAGGACTCAGTGTAACTACTGTACTATTAAGGTTTTCAACTAGACAGACAGCTGGCTGCTTAGAGGAAGACCACAGAATTAAACGATGGTACCTTTAACATACATCTCAGGGGTGATTCCTTTCTCATTGACCCCCTCATGAAAAGATTTTTCTTTTCTTAACCTCAGATCCCTTTTGAGGAACTTGGTAAATGCAGTAATGGATATTTAAGTACTTCTGAAATACCTACCTGTGCTCAGATAATTTAGGGTTAATGACCTGCCTATCGTTGGTTGAAGAAAGATGGCTATTTGAGAAACTCCTCTGCAGAGAGGATGAGAGCAGCCACACCATGCCCTTGTCGAGATGCCATTGCTCTGATACGCATTTGGCACAGCCTCAGATTTGGGAACAAAGGATTCACCAGGCTTTTAGTTAAGTTGCTTTTAGGTAAAATATAACATGGATATAATTTGGGGTTCAGAGGAAAATATTAAAAACTTGGGATGGATCTATAATATCATCTAAAAATAAAGTTGTTTCCTAAGAAAAATTATTGTATCATGTCCAAAATGGTGTAAGTGATATGGTTTCCTTTCCTCGGATTCTTTTACTGCAGTGTGTCTCCTGGACATCACCCACGAGTGGGCAGCCACTGTTCCACCGGGTGCTTCCCATTCCAGAAGAACTGCTTCAAAGCATGTTGGGTCAACAAAAGGATTATTCTTTACTTGGTCCCCATTTGTACTCATACAGACACTCGTGATCCAGATGCACTCTGCTCTGCGTGCTCTTCTGATTTGCTCCCTAATCCAACTACACCTGCCTTCTCGACCTCCTTGGAAGCATCTGACTCTGGCTTCCAATTTTTATCCTTTGGATTTGAACTCAGCCTTCAAGCCTGACTCCTTGCTTCTTCTTTGTCCTTCTCTACTATAGGAATCTCTCGTATATCTCCTACTGATAAAGTTGTTTGGATCTAATGTATCTGCTGGCTTCTTCTCATCTAAGCTTTCTGATTCTGTCTTCATTCTGGAATCTGTGACTGCAGTTGGATTTATCATATCCATTTATCCAACTCCACATTGTTTAGACCATCCACATTGCAAGATCACTCTAATCTAACTCAACTCTCCATTCTGGCTTCAATTCTTCCAACTCATATTTTTTGACACCCAACACCCAGGATGGACAAAAGGCATGCTTTGAGGAAAACATTTAAATCCTAATCATTTTCCACACTGTCCAGAGTGATAACATAATCTAAAATAGGAGCAAGAAGAAAATTATGCTTTGTAGAACAGCATCAACAGAGTATACACTCCCAAAAAATGCTGACAAAAATGTGTTAAATGTTATAGTCAAAAGCTATTATTTCACTATGGTCTCATCCTATACCACATGTTTCTTCTTCCTTATGCCAATAACCACACATATAGAGACATAGCCCAGACTCTTTTCCTAAGCTCCAGATTTATGCATCCAAATCTACTCTAGGATTCATCCCACTCTTGAAACCCAGCATCTGCAAAACCTAAGTCACAATCTTCCTACTTGTTCAACCTGTTCCTTCTCTAGATATCCCAATCCTAGTATATATACAGTACCATGTTGTATGGAATTGTTGAAGACAATTCTGGGAATCCATTGTGACCTTCCCTTCTCTCCCATCCTGCACATCTAATCACCATCAGTTCCTGTCCATTCTACTCCCCAAATGTCCACTACATCTGCACATCTCTCAAAATTCCCAATATTAGTTTTCTACTGCTGCTCTAACAATTACCTCTAACTTAGGTAAATTCATTATCCTAGAATTCTGGAGGTCAAAAGTATGAAATGGGTCTCACCAGGTGAAAATCAAGGTGTCAGCAGAGCTGTGTCCCTTTCTGGAGGCTCTAAGGGGGAAGTTATTTCCTTGCCTTTTCCAGCTTCTGGAGGCCACCTGTGTTCCTTGACTCTTAAAACCTTCCTCCATATTCAAAGCCAGCAATAGTACATTTTTTTTCTGACTGTTCTTCCTCGTACATGGCTCTGCCCAACTCTCTCTTCTGCCTTGCTCTTCCACTTTTAAGGACACTTGTGATTGCATTGGGCCCTTCTGAATAATCTCCCTATTTATTTACTTGCCCCCTTCCAAGCAGCCCTCCACCTTGCAGGCAGACCAAGTTTCTAAAATGTAAATCTGATCGCCTCATGCTCTCTCTTTCTTAAGACTTTTCTATGACTTCTCATTGACCTTAAAAACAAAACCAAACTCATCGGGCTCCCTAGGTCTACCCCTTGCATAGCTCTCTAACTGCCTACATCCCTCTCCCCTTCATTAAGCCTTATTATCCTTAGTCACCTCCATTAACTTAAAGGCCCCTGACCCTCCAACATCTGCCTTCCCCTGCCCCAGTCCCCCACATCACCCTAAGTCTTCTTTCCTGTCATTCTTGAACCCCAGAATCCCTTTCTTCTTATGTTCTCCATAGCTCCTTATATAACTATTGTGCTTATTCCAAATTACAGAAGTAATGCATTAGTAATATACAACTTGGTGTGGACCATTCAAACAATAAAGAAGCATACAGAATAAAAGCTAAAAGTCAACTGCCGTACACTTTCCCACTACAAAATCCCAAACATGGACCTTTTGTTGTTTGTTTCTGCCATCCCTGCATACAACCTGAATTTTCATACATAGACATGACCACACTGTTGTGGGATTTGCTTTTTGTGTCATTTAACATAATTTGGCCGTTATGTTTAAAAAAAAAAAAAGCAAACCTTGGCTATCTTTCCATAGTAGTACACATATCAGTACTTGTCTTTAAGACATCATAGCATTTTATAAAGTGGAATGTATTATAATTCATCTATTGATTCATATTTAAGAGGGGTTTTTTTGGTTCTTAAAAACAACATTCTGGTGAGACTCCTGGTGTATGTACATTCTGCATAAATATGAGCAGTTCTACAGCAAAGAGCATCAGATATGGAAATGATGGAACTAAAGGCATATGTATCCATTTGCCAGGGCTCCCATAGAAAGTACCACAAACTGCGTGGCTTAAACAACAGGAATTAATCTTCTCACAGTTCTGAAGGGTGGATATCTGAGATCAAGGTGTCTGTAGGGTTAATTTCTTCTGATGCCTTTCTCCTTGGCTTGTAGATAGCCGTCTTCTCCTTGTGTCTTCATGTGGTCTCCCCTCTGTACCCATCTGTGTCATAAGTTCCTCTTCTTATAAGGATGCCAGTCATATGGATTAAGGCCCACACTAATGCTCTAATTTTAACTTAATTATCTTTTTATAGACTCCATCTTCAAACACAGTTACACAGGTATTGGCAGTTAGAACCTCAACATATGAATTTGGCATGTGGGAGGATGGGGGATACAGACAATTCAGCCTATAACATCAAGTATGTTTAAAATTTTTAAGATGCTGGCAAGGTGGTTTTCAGAAAGCCTAGCTTATTTTCCTCTCCTACCAACATTGTTAGAAAGCAAAGCTGGTCTTCCTTAATACCCCATAAACTCCTCCATCAGCTTATTTCCATCTTATCTGTGCCTGGGACATAGTAGGCGCTCAATAAATATTTGTTGAATGAATGGTCACTGGGACAAAATTATTTACCTCTCTAAATACAATTTGTAGTTTAACCACTGGCAGCCCAGAGGGTGAGACTGGCAGTGTGTGACAGGCATGCATCTGAATCTCTGTCTCAGGCTCTGCTTCTAAGGAACCCAACTTAAACATGCAGCTTCCATTGGCAGAGTGGGAAAGAGAACCCAGGTCTCTCAAACTTTTTCCTCATAAGTTTTTATCACTCCTTCAAAAATATTTCTAATCATTTAACTATAGACAAAGCAGGAATGGGGGAGGACAAGGCCTTATGGAGTAGAGGTGAGAGATTTTCTAGTGGGAGAGAAAGACACAAGTGTAGTGACATCTGGAGATTGAATCCTAGCTCTGACACTTATTGGGGCAAATTACTTAATCTCTTTGTGCCTAATTTTCTCATCAATAAATGCGCCTAGTAGAGTGGCATGGACATATATACACTACCAAACATAAAATAGATAGCTAGTGGGAAGCAGCCGCATAGCACCAGGAGATCAGCTCGGTGCTTTGTGACCACCTAGAGGGGTGGGAGAGGGAGGGTCGGAGGGAGGGACATGCAAGAGGGAAGAGATATGGGGACATATGTATATGTGTAACTGATTCACTTTGTTATAAAGCAGAAACTAACACACCATTGTAAAGCAATTATACTCTAATAAAGATGTTAAAAATAAAAAATAAAAAATAAAATATAAATGCACCTAGTAATTAGTATCTATGTCAAAAGGTTGTTGTGGATATTTAATGAGTTAATGTCTGCCAAGCACATAAAACACTGCCTGGCACAGAATGGGCATTCAATAACTGTTAGGTATTATGATTACAAAGGAAAGAAATAAAACATGACAGGGTATAAAAAGTTCTATGAAATTAACAAAATAAGATCATGTGATACAACTGTGCTATTTGATATAGTAACATATGAATACAGAGCCACAGAAATGGGGCTAGTCTAAACTGAGATTGAAGTATACATCACAACCCAAATTGTGAACACTTGGTATAAAAAAGAATGTAAAATATTTCATATACATGTGTGTGTGTGTGTGTGTACTTTTTACTTTGAGATATTATAGATATACAGGAGGTCGCATGTACACTTCCTCCAGTTTTTCCCCATACTTACATCTTACATGATCATAGTATGATATCAAAACCAGGAATTTGACATTGGTAGAGTGTGCACATTTGGTACTACACCATTTTATCTCATGTGTAGATTCATGTAACCTCCAGCATAATCAAGATGCAAAACTGTTTCATCACCACAAAGAGCTCCGTCTTGTTACCCTTCCCACCTCCTCAGCTCTGGCAACTGCTAATCTGTTTTCTATTTCCATAAATTTATAATTTTGAGACTGTTATATAAATGGCATCACATGGGGTATGACCATTTGAGATTGTTTTTTTTTGCATGTAGCATAATGCCCTTGAGATCCACCAAGTTGTTTTGTGTACTAACAGCTTGCTCCTTTTTATTGCTGAGTAACATTCCACGGTGTACCACAGTCTGTTTAACCATTTACCTACTGAGATATAGTTTGGTTGTTTCCAATTTTTGACTACTATAAATAAAGCTGGTATGAACAACAGTGTACAGGTCTTCTGCAGTCATGAGACTTACTAATTTTTTATATTAATTATGTATTAAAATGGTAATATTCTGGATATTTTGAATTAAGTAAAATATATCATTTAAATTAATTTCATTTTTTACATTTTAAAATATGGCTACTAAAATATTTAAAATTAAATATGTACCTCATGTATTTCTATTAAATTATCACAGTGATAGAATAACTTTTGAGGACAGTAGTTGTGTAGCTACTTGTGATATGGATATTGGTGAATAATGATTAGAGTTCAGCCTTTATGAATAAGAAGGTATAGGTCTTGAAAAGTTGAGACAGAACAATCCAAGCAGAAGGAACACTGAGGATAATGGCCCCAAAATAGAAAAAACTTGTGTTGTTCAAGAAACTGAAGAAGCCTGTGTGTCAGAAGCAATATGGGTTGAAGGGGGAATGGTGTGGCCCACCATCTTGAGATAGACATTACCTACATAGCTCCAGATTCTCTAGTTTTCTTTTTTATTCTACTCCATTTATACTAATGCCCAAATATCCTCAACTACTTTCTCTGAGGGTAATGGGTAGGAAAACTGAATACAGAAAGTACTTTCAAAGTGATTCTTTAAATAGAGCAGAGATTCCCAAATAGACATTGGCTGATGTATTAATTCTGGCAATACTGCCATTTGATTAAAACTTACTGTAAATTATAAGACTAGTGTATTAGTTAGCTTTTGCTACAAAACAAACAATCCCAATAATTAGTGACTTAAAATGACAACCATTTATTTAGCTCACAATACTGTGGGCTGGCAATCTGTGCTAAGCTCAGGTAGGTGTTTCTTCCAGCCTTGCCCATGCTCACTTCTGTGATCTGTGGTCAGCTGTGGGTTGGCTGGAGACTAACTGGTCTAGGATGGCCACCTGGACTCTATTCTTTCAGCAGGATAGCACAGGCTTGTTATGGTGGTATCAGGGTTCCAAGAAAGTACAGAAGTGAGGCCTCTTGAGACCTAGGCTAGGAACAGGCACACCTCTGGTTCTGCTATAATCTATAAACAATGCAAGTCATAAGTCCAGCCCAGATTCAACGTGTGAGAGATAAAGCCCACCTCCTAAAGGAAGAAGCTTCAAAGTCACATTACAAAGGGTGTGGCTACCAGGAAAGGTAGTGAATTAGGACCATGTTTATAATCTACCACAGTTAGTCACAGTGGTATACTGGTAAATAGTTAATGACTTGCTCTGGCAAGGAGGTTAGAAAGGAGCAAACAGCCCTTACTGTAGTGTTTTTCAATTTCTGTGGTGCAAATATTCTCACTATGGCTGATGTCAAGCTACCATGTGACACTGCTGAACAAGGATACACATGATTGGCTCTCAACAGCCCACATGAGCCAGCTCCAGCACAGCATTGAGAGTGACCTCTAAATCCGGAAATTGGCAGTGGAATGCTCCAATTTCTGGCATTCACTATTCAGGATAGCACACTAAGACCCCTGTCCTCTCTTAAAAAGGCTACTGCAGGGAGCTACATTCCCCAGCAATAGGTACAAAGGCCTCCAAACTCCCATATTGGTTATAAAGATTTTAGAGGTCTTTGCAACAGAAACTATGAAATATATGGTAGATGTGTCATCATCTAATTCTCCAACTTCCCAGGTAACTGAAGATAGGATAATGCATGTGTGGCTGGCAATCAAAACAGATCTCCTATAAATCATAATTGAAAACACCGTCAAGTTTAACAATATTAGAGACTTCTTTCTTTCAGTCAAGAAGATAAAAACTGATGCAACAGAATTTCACAGGGAGAAAAAGAACCTTAAGTAATCTTAATTTTGCTTGTTTTAGATTGGTCAGATGAGTTGCACAAACACTTGCCTAATATTGCTCTTACTCATCTGAGGTCAGATGTTAATACCACCTCCAGTGAGAACATGGGCTTCACCTGGGCAATGGCACCTGTCTTATTTCCAAAAATAAGTTATTAGCTTTGCTGCCAACTGTTTGAAAAGAACCTCACAGTATTGGGCATTTGCTGGAGGTTACTGGAAGAACTTGGCAAACTGTCTACTTCTAAAGTCTCTGATCATGTGTAGTTTTAGAGCATTGGGTGTAAGGAACTCTTCCCTGTTGAAGAATATTGGTCAAAACATAAATAATGGATTTCGCTTCTATGGGTAAAGAAAGGAACCTCATTGGTAGTTACTCCAAACTCAGTACAATTTCAGACAAAGAATCATTGGATTTGTGGGGGGCGGGGGTCTTGTTTCTTTTTCTTTTCTTTCTTTCTTTCTTCTTCTTTTTTTTTTTTTTTGTATGTCTTCAAATCATCCAACATCCTAAATAAACAGGAGCTGTACTCCTGCTGATGTGTCAGCTTCAAACTGAAGTTTCCATGTGTAGAAACTCCTCCTTGGGACATAATGTTCACCATCTGGTTCTCCTCCTCATGCTTGCTCCTCCATGATATGAAAGGGGAAGAATCGGGATGGGCTTAGTTCATGCAGCCCAAGTCAAATCAGCTGAGGGGCCCAATGATGCCACCACCATCAACAATAACCCACCTCTGATTCCATAACTCCCTTCCAAACCTTAAGGTGCCGACTCCCACTGTAAGACTGTCCAGAGCAGCTCATTGAATTCCTGTCACCCACCCAAGGCCCTCAAACCCCAGAAGATCCTGAGGATGATGCTGGCAGCCGGAGGATAAAGGTGACCAGTGCACTAAAGGCTTTCAGGATCACACAAGGAAGCAGAGGCACTGCAAGCAAACTGGCTGTGTGCTCAGGAGATATGATGTGATGTGCATTCCAGGTGGACCAAATCTGTGGTTGAATAAGATTTTTTTTTTTTTTTTTTTTTTTTTTTTTGTGGTACGCGGGCCTCTCACTGCTGTGGCCTCTCCCGTTGCGGAGCACAGGCTCTGGACGCGCAGGCTCAGCGGCCATGGCTCACAGGCCTAGCCGCTCCGTGGCATGTGGGATCCTCCCACACTGGGGCACGAACCCGTGTCCCCTGCATCGGCAGGCAGACTCTCAACTACTGCGCCACCAGGGAAGCCCCTGAATAAGATTATTTTAAATCACCTCTCCAGTCTGTCTTCCTTCATCCTCCCTGTACCTTTTCTTCAACAAGTATTTTATTGAGCACATACTAAATGGCAGGCACTGTTCTGGGTGCTGAAGATTTAATAGAGAAATAGACAAAGATCACTGCAACATGTGGGACTCATATTCAAAGAGGAGATAAAAATAATAACAAATTAATAAGTAAATGACTTAGTGCATTAGAAGGCAGTAAGGCCTAGGAGGACACACACACACACACACACACACACACACACACACAGGATAGGCAGGGGAGGGGGACAGGGAGTCTGGGTGGGGAGGAGATATATTAAATTGTGGGTCAGGGAAGAGAAGATGTTCCTAAGAAGGTAACATTTGGGCAAAGAACTGAAGGCAGTAAGAGTGGAAACCATGAGAACATTTGGGCAAAGGGTTCTAGTCCGAGGCAAAGGCCTGGAAATGTGGACATCCCCAACGAGCTCAAGAAAGGGGGCTCATAAGCTGGAGAAGCGTGAGCCAGGGGACAGAGACATGTGAGGACAGAGATGAAGGAGGATAGAGTTCAAGTGTGGCCCCAGACCAGCAGCATCAGCATCACTAAGCAGCTTGTTAAAAATGCAAACGTGGAGGCTCCACCCGAGACCTACTGAATCAGCAACTCTTAGGGTTGGGTCCCAGAAATCTGTGTTTTACCAAGCTCTCCAGATGATTCTGATTCACACTGTAGTTTGAGAAGCCAAGATTTAGGGCATCATCTGTCACTGCAGGACTTTCTTTTTTTTTTAAATCTGAGTGGAATAAGAGGTGATTTGAATGTTTGGTGATTTGATTTGAAACTATATCTGATTTCGGTTAAGATGTGATTATCTGGTTGGATGTATTCCAGATACATTCATTTTCCTAGACCACAGGGTAGAATGGTGGAGAGATGGTTATGTAGGGTCCGCCTCCTTAGCATGGCATCCTTGGGGCTCTCTTCAGCCTCTCTGGACAGTGGCTGGTCCTAGAAGAAAGGATGCTCTTGTGATACTAACACCCTGCAAAGGAAGCCTGGGTTTAGCTGCAGATCTCTCTCACCGTGACCCTCAAATACCTGCAACACAGAAATTTTTCTATATATGGTGGTTTAAGATTTAGCCTAATTTGGGGGACCCCCTACCTGATGGGGATCCATTTGTTAACTCAGCAAAATGCTGGTAGTGGTGTACACCCTGCATTGGGTGTTCTCAGCAACTGTATTTCTTACTGTGATGACTCCTTGGTCATCTTTTCTAAGATAACATGATGATGTTCCATTTGACTATGGAATGCTGGAGCAGAACGGTGATGCTATAGAGAAGAGTACCTAAAATGTTGATAGCAACAACATCAAAATGATTCACAATGTATATGGATTTCAATGCTCCCCCTTTTGTAATGTGGAGCTCACCCTAGGTGGTGGGTGCCCAGCCTACCAGACTACATACACCCCCAGCTCCCTTTGTATCCAAGTATTGCCGTGTGATATGTCCCGGCCAACAGAATGTATGCAGAAGTGAAGTCAATCAATTCCAAATAAGGGCTTTCATGTTGGCTGGATGCAGAGAAAGACGATGTGCATGGAGGTGGTAACATTTCAAGGCAGAAGGAGCCTGGGTCCCTGAGCTGTTGCCTGGAGATGACCCACCTGCTGACCAGGAGCGCCTGCATTGGACTTCACGCAAGTGAGAAATCAAATTCTCTTGGGTAAGCGAATGAAATTTCAGGGATTAGTTTTTATAACCGTGAGCAATACCCTAATATGCATGTCACATTTTTCTGCTGTTGACACTATCCTGTCAGCAAATAGCTTTAACCTCATATCAAAGAGGAAAAAACTGAATATTAGAATGAAATCATTTGCCTAAGGTCACTTGGCTAGCTGGTGGCAGACATAGGACCCATGTCAGACTCTTCTGGCTTTTAATGTAAAGTTTTTACATTATATTTAATGAGCCAAAGAATGACACACAAATATGCAGTAGCAGCAACAGTGATTATTAGCCATTCTGCAAATTTTCAGCATTTATACCCTAAGGAAGACTGCTAATGAAGTTGTTGACAAAATTATTGCATACTTTGGAAGATGGATTCTACTGTGGTGTACAGTAGCAGATAAAGATCTGCTCCTTTAAATATATAAATTAATAAACGAAAAACATTGCAATGGTAAAATCTGCAGTGGTTTGGGGCAGTGTTTTGTTTTTACCAAATCTTGGTTTTAGTCTAGAAGTTGTGTGTTCCTATGAAGTTATCCCACTATGTGGTGACTGGTCAGCCTAATAAGATAACCTTGAGGAAGGAAATACTGCCAGAATAGTAATTCCTCATTTCTGCATCTTGAAACTGCGTCTAAAATGTATGGAAGTTTCTAGAGAGGGTTATTTAAATAGCACTGTCATTTCCCTCTCTGTGTTATGCATAATAATAACCCTTTTAAATTCAAATCTTTAAAAAAATGTCAAAATGCATTTTCCTCTCCAACTTATTACTATGGTTTAATTTGGGTATGTCTGTTGGAGAACAGGGGGATTTCTGGCTCTTTTAAAAGGGAAGATGGGCTTACTGTCTCTACTTTCTATAATGTCAGAATTATGAAATATATACACTCAGCAAAGACTGCCCCTCCTGTTGAACATGTGAGGACAGGCTGTATCTTGGAGGTCATATCCAGCAGGCTTTCTCTGAGCTCTCAGGTAAATATAGCGAACTTACATTACCACTAAGAGGGTCAGTTTTAAAATCCACTCCCCTCAGTAGAAGAGAAGAACTTTTTGAATGAAAAGAGCATTTAAAATGATTGCTTTCCACGTCTACTTTTCTACTTTTCATTGCCTACTTGCTGAAGAATCCCAAACTATCTTTCTCTGTCTGATTTACTTCACTTAGTATGATAATCTCTAGGTCCATCCATGATAACACTTATATGTGGAATCTAAAAAAATAAATGTACAAATGAACTTATCTACAAAACAGAAATAGAGTTTCAGATGTAGAAAACAAACTTATGGTGACCAAAGGGGAAAGGTGGGGGGGAGGGATAAATTAGGAGTTTGGGATTAAAATATACACACTACTATAAATAAAATAGATAATCAACGAGGACCTACTGTATAGCACAGGGAACATTACTCAATACTCTGCAATAAACTATATATTATCTGGGACTCAATTATCTCATCTCAGCAAAGCTTGAAAGAGAGAACCTGTAGATCCTAACCAAGCCTGCAAAGTTTAATCCAAACTGAAGGATTTCCCCTTATCTCTCCAAACAGGTCAATTGATTGACACGCTCTTTTGTCTGACAGCAAAGTGATCACAAGAGATTATTCCACCTCCAATGGTTTCCTACAGTAAATCAGACCTCCAGTGACCCCATCCAGCTCTAAAATTCTATGACTATTTGATGCTGTAGGAATTGGGACTTTGAAAGTTAACAAGATGTATAGTTTAAATGGTTGAAAAATCGCATATTATTGTATAATTTATCCAGACACAAATATTTTGGTTAGACAATGGAACTTTACCAGACATCCTTTAAATCTCATGGAATATCATTTCATTTTTCCAAAGAACCAAGAATGTATTCGCTGCTGCTGTTGTTTGAAATGATTTCTCTCACTTTCTTCTATAGTTATCCTGTATCTTTGGCAGTGCCAAAGGCAATTGTCATGCATGGATGATAGTTATTGTTTTAAAAATAAATGGCTCATAGCTGCAAGCTTCATTCTATGTATCATAGCCTCATAAATACAAAGCTAAAGGACATTTAAAATCAGAAAACTATTCGCAGAGACACAGCCCTGACCCATAAATGTCAAATTATTTTATTAAAGAAGAGCCTCTCAAAAAAATGGGCATGGGGAGGCATATTTTGGCAGTACAACTTGTGGGATGTGGAGGAACAATTAGATAGTTGTCATTGTGTATCAGATATACAAAAGATGAGTTGTTTTATAGAGCAGCAAATGTGGCATACAATTAACTGTGTGCACTACCAACCCCCACCCCCACCCCGCCCCTGCCTCAACCCACCCTCAAATCCCTCCTACCAGGCCACATAAATGCCTGGTTAGAAACTACAATTCCCAGAGTCCCTTACTGTTACCTGTGATCATGTGACTAAATTCTTGCCATCGAGATAAATGAAAATTATGTGTGAAACTTCTAGGTCATCTTTTTAAAGATGTAGAAATGCTTGCCCTGGACTTGGTCCCTATTTCCTTCCTGCTGCTTGGAAATGATGGCAATAAGAAGAATATTGGAAAACACATCCTGAGGATGGCAGAGCCTCTCAGAATGGACCCCTGAATTATGTTGTGGAGCAGAGCTTGCTTCCATACCCTAGACTACTAAGAAAGAGAGAGAAATAAACATCTATCTTGTGGGGCACCTTGTATGTTTCAGACTCTTTGTTACAGCATCTTAACCTTTACCTTGACTTACTTAAGAAAGAAAGCACTTAAGAAAGTGCCTTGTGTCTACTTGTAAATGAGCTGAAAAAGAAGATGGGAAGGAGGAAGAGAAAGATAGAGCTTGGCACTATTTCTTAGCTTCTTTCTGAGAAAGAATCCAATATAATTTTAACAAAGACATTTCTACATATATGCCCCTTTAGAGGGAATAATTTGAGTTACATCACTGAAATTTACCATCCACTATATTGAAACAAGTATGATACAATATCCTTACTGTCCACAGGAAGCAACTAACAGCAAACAGAAGTCCAGTAGGAGTAACAGGAAGGAATGAGAGGGCATGCTTCATTCTTCAATATGACAGGCATTCTGAGAAAACATCTTCAGTAAAAGCAAAACCAAGTGGGAAATAGTAAATTTTGAGTTACAGCATTATGTTGCCTGACCAGTGATACCTTCCTTTTCTTGTTTTCCAAGAGGCCTGCTTACTCCTGGCTACAATGTCCTCTTCCCCCACCCTCTTTATAGCTCAGATTAACTACAAAAAACTACAAATAACAGCAAGAACTTGAGTACTTTGCCTGTATATTTGTATCTGTGTATCTGTGTAGGCTGTGTTGCTTATCACATAGACTTAGAGTACAACACCATGAGATATGGATAAGTATTATCACTATTCTTTGTTTTTAGATGAGAACATGAGAAAGTGAAAGCTTCACATCTAATCAGTTGTAGAACTACTCTTCCACATTCTTAACCACCATACCATATCTCTCCATATTAGCCAGGGCACAGAGTGTGACAGATTAAACATGGCTGCAAATTTGGTGTCGTTCCTCCCATTGGGATGTAGAGGATAACTTCCCTCCCCTTAAATCTGGGCTGCTTACAGGGACTGTTGAACAAGTTATGTTATTCCAGGAGTTCTGGGTTCAGGCCTTAAGAGCCTGGCAGCTCCCATTTCCTGTTTCCTGAAATGCTACTGTTTCCTGGAATGCTTGCTCTTAGAGTACCAAGTCCAACTACCCTGAGACCATCATACTGGGTTGAACTTGTTCAGGTACTCCAGTCAACAGCCCCAGCTAAGCCCAACCTCCAGCCAGCCCTACCAAGGTCCAGACATGGAGGTGAAGCTGTCTTGGATTCTCCAGATTAGTCCATCTGCTGGTTGCATACTACTGAGAAATCTTCATCAATATCACGTAAGATAAAAGTATCACCTTGCCAAGTGTGGACTAAATTCATGCCTCACAAAATCATGAGATATCATAAAGCTGTCTTTTTTTTTAATCACACACACACACAAAAGTTTTGGGATAGCTTGTTACAAAGCAATAGATCACCAGAACACAGAATTTCCTAATTTAAAGCCCATGATGTATACATGCAGATTTATATATATATATATATATATATATATATGTGTGTGTGTGTGTGTGTGTGTGTGTGTGTATGTGTGTGTGTGTATTCTCTTATATTCACATATTTGAAAATGAATTGTTGCATCCTGTTAATATATTTCCAAAATACTTCCTTCTTAAAATGTTTAACAACATTTCGAATCACTTAAGAAATAATAACTTGTTAGTATTAAGAACGTTCTATTTTGAATGTATAGTTTATAAGTGTATCAAATAGATTAGAATAGAAACTAAGACATGGAAATTTGAGCAGAATTTTCTTGATCTTTCTTAGATAATCATTTGAGTCATTACAACCTCCATTCAGGAAGAGAGAACTAACTTTTTTTATTTTAGAACTGCTTTTGTATGATTTCTGCCTTATGAAAACAGTAGCCAAGTACTGGAATATCTCTATTAGAATATAAAATACACAGCTCTCCCATACAACCTAAAAGAGGACATGCACTCCTAAACTCATTGAAAAGCAAATAAGACCATTCCAAAGGGTGACAGAAACCAAAACATAAAACAATGTAAAACGGCTCTCTATGTCTCTGTACTTTTCAGGGGAAATCTTGGACCCTCCAATTTCATTCTTTTTCCTTTGTGATTTGTTGCCTGCACAGTGGATATAAGGCAGTCAATTCCTACCTGGATTTAAATCCTCCATGGCTGGAAGGATAACATAGTATTGTAGTCACTTACAAAGATGATATTGACATACCTTCAGCAGGATGGCACTTCAGAAGAGCTGTTCACTCTTTCTCCCTGGCCCTTTCTCATGACCGAAAAATATGGCCAGGATTAGGTAGGCAGTCAATGGATAGATCAACAAAAAGGTAATTGGCCACTTGGAAAGGGAACACATGGACTCTATCAGAGCATAACACTGAGGGCGAGAACCATATTTTGCACACTGGCATTAGTGTCATGCTCTAACCAATAAACAAAAGCATCTTTAGAAGCTGCATGTGCTGTTTTTGGACACCACTGAACCACTGACTTGATGATGTAATAACCTCTGTCCTGTTGGGAAAATTTGTTGAGCTATTATCAATTTTGCTAATCTGATTGGGGGATGCTGCATCTAAGACACAGTTACCTAAATGCAGAAACAAAAGGGAATGTGCATTTATACACTGGATACTTTACTGGGGAGAGGAGGATGGAGCCCTCCTGCAGACCAGCACAGACTCCTCAAGGGGCCCGTCAGTGCCCATCAGCCACAGCGTATTCAAGAGTGTTCCTTTCCTTGTATCCACAGTATCACAAGTGACATTTTTTAAAAAGTGAAGTATAGTTGATTTACAATGTTGTGTTAATTTCTGCTGTACAGCAAAGTGATTCAGTTATACATATTGTTTTTCATATTCTTTTCCATTATGGTTTGTCACAGGATATTGAATATAGTTCTCTGTGCTATACAGTAGGACCTTGTTGTTTATCCATTCCTTATATAATAGTCTGCATCTGCTAATCCCTAACTCCCAATCCATCCCTCCCCCACACCCCCTCCCCCTTGGCAACCATAAGTCTGTTCTCTATGTCTCTGTGTGAGTCTGTTTCTGTTTCTTAGATAAGTTCATTTGTGTCATATTTTAGATTCACATATAAGTGATATCATATGGTATTTGCCTTTCTATAAGAGACACTTTTTAATGCAACACGGACTACAAAATCCAACCTTGCATTAATTGCAGAAGTCAGTGAAAAATTTTATAACAAAAGGCATTTGACATAAATATGGTTGTAATTGTAATTACACATGTTGTAACATGCCTTTTAAAACAGCAAAATTCAAATGGCAGGCTATATTCACTTTTTGGAGGTAAAAAGTGATTTGGTTATTATTTTACATTTAGTAAAGTGTATCTAGGATAGTTTCTCTGGAACTCAGATTACTATTATATTTACATGCTATTTTAAATTTCTTATATATGTATCTATATACCTGGTATTGTTAAATATTTAACTAGTGTCCTTTCCGAAGTACCTCAGAGAAACTGTTTTCTTTTTCTTACTACCATTTTTAAGTGATTATCTTATTTTTAATAAGCTTTGTAAGAAGGTATGTCAAAACAGGATTTTGCTTTTTCTCAAAGGACTGTATGTATCACCATCCAAAGAACATCCAAGTTGGGGCATCTCTGCCATGGTTTGGGACAAGAATTGGCCACACAGCTGTTTCCAACTTGGCTTTTTGATTTACCCTTTTGAGGAGAAAGCCAGGCAAGCATTAGTGCTTGTAAAGGTAGCCTTAAGTTTAAAACAGACCCTGATCCTGTCATAGAACTCTTAATCCTTCCATGAAAATCAGCCACATCCTGCAGAAAGCTAGATTAGAGAGAGCTCTGTCCTTAGTCTTTGAATGTAGAATTTGTTGAAGGAAAGGCAAAAAGGAGAGAATCAGAGAAGGAGGAAGAAAAACTGTCTTATAGAAGTAGTGCTAGAAATGGTGGTACACAGTGAGTTAATTTGACTTGTGAAGGCAGCCTAAGAACTAATGCATCACTTTAAACAATGGTTTCCATGGACATGGTTTACTCCAAATCATACTTACCAAATGTCCTTGGAAATGCAGCCCACTTATACACATAACATTTATCAAATGCCTACATCGGTGCTTATGGTTACTGGATTTAATATATGTGAAATCCTGGCACAGAACACTCAATAAATTCTAAAAAGCAAAAATTACAAATGAGTATCTTCTCAATCCCAAATTAGAACAGTGAGTTTTCATTCCTTTTTAAAAATTCTGTCCACATGTACAGGTAGGAGATATCAATACAAACTGATGGCTCTTAAAATATAGTCTACATTTGGTAACTCTTGAGTAGAAATAACTTCACCCTGTAAAGGATGCAGCAAACACAGTCACGGCATTAGATGGGGATGGTATATAGAAGATATGTGAGGTCCCTTCTGATGTTAAGGTGTAGAGACTCAAAAGAAGAATGTCCACCTCTTCTTCTTTCTACCATTTGTCTCTGTGCAAAACCATTCCCCATACAAAAGAAAGAACTGCATGGGCAAGAAAGAAATCTTAATAGGAACGGACAGGCACAGAATGTGTTTAGTGTGTTTGACATCTTATTGCATTTAAAATAACTACAAAATACCAGTTGTCCTTCCTGTTATAACAGATGGAAGGAATCTGGCATCTTGTCCTTAGTGTGTTTCCAGGAAAGAGACTCAAAATGTGTTTATTATCGTGTTTATTGGAAAAGAGAAAAAAGAACTCAAAAGAAATGAACCTCTCAAATCTCCTCCTTTAATTAAAAATAATAAGTTTTTAAAAGGCTGTTCAGCAGAACTTTCTACAATGGTCTATACGTTGGGCATGTGAGCTGTCTGTGAAGCAGCCAGGAGCCACATGTGGCCTTTGAGCACCTGAGGTGTGTTGGTGCAAGTGAGGAACTGAATTTTTTATTGTATTTAATATTAATTAATTTTTTTAAACTTCAATAGCCACATGGGGCTTGTGGCTACCACACTGGACATCTCTAAAGGCTAGGACTTCATAGGTTATCTGAAGGGAAATCAATAGTACAAACAATTCCCCTATAATTTATCTGATTGAGTTAATGATATTTTATCTGCCTCCCAAATGGCCGAATATCTATTCTTAAAATAATCAAGTCAAAAACTCCTTTCTAGGGTTTCCCTGGTGGCGCAGTGGTTGAGTCCGCCTGCCGATGCAGGGGACTCGGGTTCGTGCCCCGGTCCGGGAAGATCCCATGTGCCGCGGAGCGACTGGGCCCGTGAGCCATGGCCGCTGAGCCTGCGCGTCCGGAGCCTGTGCTCCGCAGCGGGAGAGGCCACAACAGTGAGAGGCCCGCGTACTGAAAAAAAACAAAAAACAAAACAAAACAAAATCAACTCCTTTCTAGCTTCTAGTTGTCCACCAGTTTACCGTGACAGATTTTATGAGACATTTCTGCCCATAGACACCCTCTGGGTAATTTACTATCACTCACAGTCCTACCAAATGGGAACCTAATTGCTGTGAGCTGTATGACTACCCCCCACCTACCCCCGGCACTCCTGGAAGGGCTACTGACCCCAGTGCAGTCTATTCATAGGCTGGCCAATAAGCATCTTAAAACCCGGTGAGTAAAGTTAAACTGGGCTAATGGGAGACATGGATTTAGAATCAGAAATCTGGGAGATTCTGCTAGCTAGTATGCAAATGGGACCAAAGTAATACAGTATGACTTACTGTGCTACAGAGGGACGTGCACAGCATAATGGCCTTGAGTAAATTGGAAAAGGGAAGAAAAGCCCCAAGGAAGACAGGAAGTCCCGCAGCAGAAATAGGAGGAGAATGGCTCAGCCTTGCTGAAGGAAATACATAATTGCCTCAACTCCTAACAAGCAAGACTAGCTCCAAAATCTATTTTCACTATGATCACTATGTTTTAGATATTCCTCAGATCCACAGTTCTAACTGTGACTCCTTACCCTTTTTTTCTGAGCTAATCTGAACCTAAGAAAGTCTCTGTTCACTAAGACATAGATTTGACATACATATGTAGAACTAAACCATCCCTTACCACCAAAGGAAAAAGAAAAAAAAACTTGAGACCCCATGGGTCCTAAAGTTGATGAACCTGGGTATCAATCCTAGAGGAAGAAGATAACGTGCTTTATAGGGTGGATTGCTTTTTCTTACATGTCTCTCTTTGAGGGTCTTGACTTGCTAGTTATTGCTGCTGAGTAATCCTTGCCACTGGAATATGGTTTTTTTAATGTTGAAAAGAATCTTCATAGTTTTTGTTTGTACTTTTTTTTTTTTAGGTTTTTAGAGGAATTAATTCTTATAAAGTACATCTTAGGCTATACTGTCTGCAGTCAGATGCTCCATTTACTTCAAGAGATACAAAACAACTGGAGCCAATAGGACAGTTAAGTGATTAGAAACAATGCTAGATACATGGGCCCAGAAAATCATAGAGGATCTAATAAAACTGTTTTAAAACCCATTTGCGATTGGCATCTTAACTGACTCTGTTATTTGAATATGAGGAAGGTCACGTGGAAAAGGCTAGGATTTTCTAGTCTGGCAGACAGAGGGTAGAAAAACCTGGCATGATTCTTGTTGTCTTTGGATGGGTTTCAGCAGAGCCTGAAGCAGGGACTTGGAGGCATATGACTTACTGAGGAAGTGTTCTCAGAGGAGCAGGGTAGGCAGGGTGAGGACCTGAGCAATGATGAGTCTGGTCTCAGCCTGATCTCAGAGGGAGCTCTGGAGCGTTAGTTGCCTCACAGGCAAGGGGATTAACATTCTGTACTCCTGGGTCAGTCACTGCCTGTGAATGTAGCATCTTGGATGGAGAGTCTTCCATTGGCTGAAGGCAACTCCCCAGAGAAGGGGCCGGCTGTGAGCTACTGGCAGCCAGCACTCCCCACGGCTCAGGGATGGTACATAGGCCCAGTAACAGGATCTGGGGAACTGGGTGGGGTATTTACAACATCTACCACATACCTCTTCCTAAACAGGAACTCCAGTCCCCAGGAGAAAATGTACATTAAAAAATTTTAAGCATTGAATTGAGCAAAGGGGATTCTTCAGACTAAGAATGGTCAAAGACATGGAGATCCTGTGAACTTTTTAAGGAGATAGAACTGAACACAGGTGATGAACAATGAAATACAGAGAGGGCAGAAATCAAAACAGTCCAGCTGAACACCCACAGAAGCGCAGAGAAAACCTTTCTCTAATGCAAGGATGACAAAATGAGGGGTTCTAATACTTGGCAGTGACAAAAGCTTCAATTTGGAATGAAAGAGCAGATAGGACCAATGGTGCTTAGCACAAGGCATGACACATAGTAGAGGCTTTAAATATTTGCTTGACATTTGAATGTAATAATGAATAAATGAATGGATAAAACCCTAAACAGGTCAATAATTAATTCATCATTCCCAACATGCACTTCTTCCTCATTCTGTTTACATTATTCAGTTCACATTTTTTAAATTAAAATTTACCAGAGGAAAGAATGTTTGTAAAGAAGAAAAGCAAACTATACAGCCATCCAAAGTATTTATGGAAAATAAACAAATTAGTCAACTAATACCATGTGTCTTACTGCTTATTTTGGTGGTCACCAGGCTATTTGGTGACAACTTGCTATGAGCAATGTTTAATTTCCAATTCTATAGCACTTCTTTGCAACATCACTGTAAATTAGTAAAAAAAAAAAAAGACAATGAAACAAATAACAACTCTAAGCAATGTATGAATTATTGCAATTGGGTCAATCCAAATTTTTTATATGAATATATAAAATATCACACACAATAATTTTTAAAGTTCATAATTTATTATTTTTGAAGGACCTAATAAACTGATTACTGTCTCCCTAGAAAGGAAAATAGAAGAGTATTCAGTGAACATTATTGATGCCGTTTTTAAACAAACAAGAAAGAAGAGGGGGTGGTTTCCATTTCAGTTTTGCTGAAAAACATGGTGGAGAAGGAGAGGTAAAGGTAGAAAAGGACTTTTTCAGAATTCTCACCTTTTGTTTCAATATGAAAAATTTTTCAAAAGCAACAAATAAAAGAAAATTTAGGAGAATACTGAAAGGGTATATCAGTATAACCACAGACATATAAATACATATGTATGTATGAAACACAATCTTTTCTTTGATATAAAAGCATCCTGACTGTGACAATTCATTTCCCAGGGGGCAAAAGAAACTATGTCCATCAACCCTCATAATTCTGCACACAGTTTTGTATATTTGGTGATTTTCAAAATGTTTACAATCATCCCTCAGTATTTGCATGGGTTTCGTTCCAGGACCCCCTGCAAATACCAAAATCCATGGATGTTCAAGTCCTTTATGACACTGTATTTGTATATAACCTATGCACATCTTCCCATATACTTTATATCATCTTTAGATTACTTATAATACTGATACAATGTAAATGCTATGTAAATAGTTTCTGGTGAGCAACAAATTCAAGTTTTGTGTTTTGGAACTTTCTGGAATTATTTTTTGCATTTAAAAATATTTTTAAATTTTACATTAGAGTACAGTTGATTTAATTTTTCACATATTTTTGATCTGTGGTTGGCTGAATGCACAGATGCAGAACTCATGGAAATGGAGGGCCAACTGTACATATTATATATATAATTTTTATAATTTATTTGCTGCATCTGTGTTTACTTCAGGTGTTGCATTTTATGTATTAAGTGCGTATCTGATATTCTAACAATAAAATAGTGGTTTTATTATAACCACTTATAAAAAGAGGCTATTTCTATTTATTTATCTATTTACAATAAAATATAGTGGGTCCAAATGGTTGTCTAGTATTTCAGGGACTCTTGACACTTTACCACTGATGAATATCTAAAGACAGAGGAAAACAGATAGATGTTCCTCAAGGAACTGAGAGCCACATTGTTAGGGGCACAAAATGGCATTCTGTGTATGTGTGTGAGGAGAGGAAGGGCACCTTGTCTTTTATCTCAAAGGAAGGATATTACCTTTCACTTCGTAATATTTTCTGCCTTAATGTGAAGCTCAAGTTTTCCTCCGCACAACTCTAACATCCTTTGGCATTCTAATAAGATGCATCACATTCATACCCTGGTTTCAGCACTCCAGCCCCAGCCCAGCACTCTGTACTTACTGGGAGGAGTAGAAAAGTGCTGGGGCTGAGAGGCTCAGGCTGGTAGAGCCCAGAGGCATTTACCTCCTCCTTCCTAGTTTCAATCTGAACATTTGGGAGGTTGGGCTGGCACCCAGGCTGTGGCGGGCAGCCTTAGACACGAGTGTATCTGGCCACACTTATGCTTCTAAAATGATGCTGGTCACTGCAATCCCTCCCTTGACAACATTCACTGGCTCCCACACGCTTGCAGATAAAATGTCTAAACTCTTTTGAACACTAGCCAATTTCTCACCCATGGCTTCTTTACCTAATCCTGAAGGGCTGGAGCTTGGATGGGCAGAATTAAATATTTATATTTATTAACCATTAATAGAAACCGATTATTTCCTTCAATGATGCATGGAGCAACAGACCATAAGAGGAACAGAGTCACTTGTGACACTTTCAGTTATGAGAATCACAGATATTTTCATATCACAAGTTTTTTTCAATGTTCCGGTAACTGCAGTTCACAAAAATTGAAATGATTCTGAGACGGGCCTACAGCATTCACCAGATCGCCACCCTTGGCACAAACCAAGGTTAAAACCCTATTCCAGCCTGTTTCTACAACTGATTCCCTCTACCTGTTCCATGATTCTCCTATAACTAGGTGCTGTTCTTCCAAAAACATTCCTTCGCCTTTCGTGACCTCATGTCTTGATCTCATAGCTCTTTTCTTGGGATCTTCATCCCTGTTGGAAAATGTGCCCTCTAAGAATGTTCTGGGAAGAACAAGCTTCATGAGGTTTTCCCTGATGTTTAAATATATCTCCTCTGTGCTTTTAAAACTGTTGGTGCATTCCCCATCTTCAGTCTTTAGCAGATTCTATCTTGAATCTGTGAGTCTGCCTGTCCCATCATGCCTATGTCTCTAGATGATAAAGGTCGCTTTTTTTCATCTCCCAATTCCTGGTATGGTAATTTGTTACATTGCAGACACTCAAAAAATGTTTAAGGCAATAAAGGAAAGGCTATTTTCCCAGGAGTAATAGATTAATAAAACATTCTCAATAGTCAGGGCATGACAGCAGAGTGGCACAGTGATGTGGCAGGACCTACTTGCTTTCAATGATAATTTCTGAGTATAGGATGGTGCTTTCATTTCCAAACAGTTTCCCTTAAAATCAAATTACTGATTGATCACAAATAAAATTCCACATCAACACAGCATCTCTTCATGTTATAAGCAAGGCTGACTCCAGGTAAAATGTGATAAGCAAAACCTGTCTCAGGAACCCTGACATTCTGTCTCATCAGCCTTGTCCTTCTTCTACAAAAGCTCTGAGGGCATCTCCAAGGCAGGCCCTGAGGGCTCATTTGACATCTTAGCATGTCTAGGGATACTTCCTACAGCACGTAATCCAGGCCTGTCCTTCTAGGAGTTCACACTTTTCTCCATTCTCTCCTTTTTCAAACCTTGCCTGTGTGATCTGTTCAGGCAGCCTTGTCCTGAGAGAGCTAATGATGGCTTTCAAAACAAGCCTCATTCATCGATTTGACAACTCCTATTGGGTACTCACTGAGCACTTCCTATGTGCCAGGTGCCATGATCTAGGATGCAGAGATAAAAGTAGAGTCGCTGCCCTCAAAGAGTTCCCTATTAAGAGGCAATGGGCAGTTGTAACTTACCTGGTTGAAGCTATGTTAGGGAGCACAGACAGAGGCACTGTCTTAGTTTGGGTTCTCAGAAGCAGACCTGTGCACAAGAGTTTCAGTGTGAGCCTTTTATTTGGGAGGTGATCTTAGGATGCATGGAGAGAATATGAGGTAGTTAGACTGAAAGGAAAAAAGCAGTCAATACAGGGTATGTTTTCAAGCAGGTTATGCCATGAGCAATTGGGGTTTAGTCCTGATAAGCACCTCTGGGTGATGTAGAATGTACCCCAGCATTGTCCTACCTGAGAGGTCACAATTTATTCATCAATTCCCATTGTTCACTGGTTGGGAACTCTACCTGGCATGTTAACTCTGCAGTTTCCAGCTTGAAATGTGTGTGGCCTAAGCAAGGTCCTATGAGGAGGCAAAGTCCTCAGGAGGGCATCCCAGGTGCTTGCAGAAAGAAGCTAAAGGCATGTGGGAAAATGATGAGTGCTAAGGAACACTGACAGGGTCTGCTCAGACCAGAGTTGGGGCACTGCCAAGGAAGGTTTCCCAGAGGACAGGATGCCTGAGAGGTGCTTTGAGAGATGAAGACCCCTAACTTAGTACATGATCACACTAGCAAACATTTCACGTCTACTTAGCAATTAAAGGATGTATACTCTTCAATTGCTAAGTGCAATGTTTTATATGTCAATTAGTTCAAGTTTACAAACTATTTTGTCTGAATCTATAACTTACTCCTTTTGTTCAAGAGTTGCCAAGACTTGTGGATTTGTCTCTCTTTTTAGTTTTATCAAATTTTGCTTACTGAATTGACCCTTAAACAACACAGGTTTGAACTGTGTGGGTCCACTTCTATGCAGATAATTTTCAGTAGTAAATACTACAGTACTACATGGTCTGTGGTTGGTTGAATATACGGATGTGGAGGAACCATGATACAAAGGGCTGAGTATAAGTTACAGGCAAATTAATCCCCAAGTTGTTCAAGGGTCAGCTCTGTGCATGTTTGTGTGTGTGTGTGTGTGTGTGTGTGTGTGTGTGTGTGTGTGTAAGCGAGAGTGAAAGACTTTATTATTTGGCACACAGACATTAAAAACTGTGGTATCTTTCTGGTGGAATCACCCTTTAATTTTATGAAGTATGATATATTTTTCCTTCTAAAAATGCTTCAAGTCTTAAAATCCACTTTAGTTTTATATAAACATATCTATACCTGTTTTTTGTTTTTAATTTTGTATCATCTATCTTATTAGCATTATTCCTTCAACATTTGTATACCATTATATTTAAGGTTGTCTCCTATAAGCAGCATATAACGGTTATTTCTTTTTTATTTAATCCAATCTTAAAGTTTAGATTATTTTAACATCTTTATTGGAGTATAATTGCTTTACAATGGTGTGTTAGTTTCTGCTTTATAACAAAATTTATCAATTATACATATACATATGTCCCCATAAATCTTCCCTCTTGTGTCTCTCTCCCTCCCACCCTCCCTATCCCAACCCTCTAGGTGGTCACAAAGCACCGAGCTGATCTCCCGGTTCTATGTGGCTGCTTCCCACTAGCTATCTATTTAATGTTTGGTAATGAATATATGTCCATGCTACTCTCTCGCTTTGTCCCAGCTTACCCTTCCCTCGTCCCTTATCCATTCTCTAGTAGGTCTGTGTCTTTATTCCCATCTTACCCCTAGGTACTTCATGACCATATTTTTTTTATATTCCATATATATATATATATATATATATATATATATATATATATATATATATATATATATATATATATGTTAGCATATGGTATTTGTTTTTCTCTTTCTGACTTACTTCACTCTGTATGACAGATTCTAGGTCCATTCATCTCACTACAAATAACTCAATTTCATTTCTTTTATGGCTGAGTAATATTCCATTGTATATATGTGCCACATATTCTTTATCCATTCATCTGATGATGGACACTTAGGTTGCTTCCATGTCCTGGCTACTGTAAATAGAGCAGCAATGAACATTCTGGTACATGACCATTTTTGAATTATGGTTTTCTCAGGGTATATGCCCAGTAGTGGGATTTCTGTGTCATATGGTATATTTATTTTTAGTTTTTTAAGGACCTCCATACTGCTCTCCACAGTGGCTGTATCAATTTACATTCCCACCTACAAGGCAAGAGGGTTCCCTTTTCTCCACACCCTCTCAAGCATTTACTGTTTGTAGATTTTTTTGATGATGGCTATTCTGACTGGTGTGGGATTATATCTCACTGTAGTTTTGATTTGCATTTCTCTAATGATTAATGATGTTGAGCATTCTTTCATGTGTTTGTTGGCAATTTGTATATCTTCTTTGGAGAAATGTCTATTTAGGTCTTCTACCCATTTTTGGATTAGGTTGTTTGCTTTTTGATATTGAGTTGCATGAGCTGCTTGTATATTTTGGAGATTAATCCTTTGTTGCTTCATTTGCAAGTATTTTTTCCATTCTAAGGGTTGTCTTTTCGTCTTGTTTATGGTTTCCTTTGCGGTGCAAAAGCTTTTAAGATTAATTAGGTCCCATTTGTTTATTTTTATTTCCATTTCTCTAGGAGGTTGGTCAAAAAGGATATTGCTGTGATTTACATCATACAGTGTTCTGCCTATGTTTTCCTCTAAGAGTTTGATAGTGTCTGGCCTTACATTTAGGTCTTTAATCCATTTTGAATTTATTTTTGTGTATGGTGTTAGGGAGTGTTCTAATTTCATTCTTTTACATGTAGCTGTCCAGTTTGCCCAGCGCAACTTATTGAAGAGGCTGTCTGTTCTCCACTGTATATTCTTGCCTCCTTTATCAACATAAGGTGATGATATATGCATGGGTTTATCTCTGGGCTTTTTATCCTGTTCCCTTGACCTGTATTTCTGGTTTTGTGCCAGTACCATGCTGTCTTGATTACTGTAGCTTTCTAGTATAGTCTGAAGTCAGGGAGCCTGATTCCTCCAGCTCCGTTTTTCATTCTCAAAATGCTTTGGCTATTCGGGGTCCTTTGTGTTTCCATACAAATTGTGAAACTTTTTGTTCTAGTTATGGGAAAAATGGCAGTGGTAGTTTGATAGGGATAGCATTGAACTTGGAGATTGCTTTTGGTAGTATAGTCATTTTCACGATATTGATTCTTCCAATCCAAGAACATGGTATATCTCCCCATCTATTTGTATCATCTTTAATTTCTTTCATCAGTGTCTTATAATTTTCTGCTTACAGGTCTTTTGTCTCCTTAGGTAGGTTTATTCCTAGATATTTTATTCCTTTTGTTGCAATGGTAAATGGGAGTGTTTTCTTAATTTTACTTTCAGATTTTTCATCATTAGTGTATAGGAATGCAAGAGATTTCTGTGCATTAATTTTGTATCCTGCAACTTTACCAAATTCATTGATTAGCTCTAGTAGTTTTCTGGTAGCATCTTTAGGATTCCCTATGTATAGTATCATGTCATCTGCAAACAGTGACAGCTTTACTTCTTCTCTTCCAATTTGGATTACTTTTATTTCTTTTTCTTCTCTGATTGCTGTGGCTAAAACTTCCAAAACTATGTTGAATAATAGTGGTGAGAATGGGCAACCTTGTCTTATTCCTGATCTTAGTGGAAATGGTTTCAGTTTTTCACCATTGAGGACGATGTTGGCTGTGGGTTTGTTATATATGGCCTTTATTATGTTGAGAAAAGTTCCCTCTATGCCTACTTTCAGGAGGGTTTTTATCATAAATCGGTGTTGAATTTTGTTTAAGCTTTCTCTGCATCTATTGAGATGATCATAGGGGGTTTCTCCTTCAGTTTGTTAATATGGTGTATCACATTGATTGATTTGCATATATTGAATCCTTGCATTCCTGGAATAAACCCCACTTGTTCATGATGTATGATCCTTTTCATGTGCTGTTGGATTCTGTTTGCTAGAATTTTGTTGAGGATTTTTGCATCTATATTCATCAGTGATATTGACCTGGAGTTTTCTTTCTTTGCGACATCTTTGTCTGGTTTTCGTATCAGGGTGCTATTGGCCTCATAGAATGAGTTTGGGAGTGTTCCTCCCTCTGTTATATTTTGGAAGAGTTTGAGAAGGATAGGCGTGAGCTCTTCTCTAAATGTTTGAGAGATTTCACCTGTGAAGCCATCTGGTCCTGGGCTTTTGTTTCTTGGAAGATTTTTAATCACAGTTTCAATTTCAGTGCTTGTGATTGGTCTGTTCATATTTCCTATTTCTTCCTGTTTCAGTCTCGGAATGTTGTGCATTTCTACGAATTTGTCCATTTCTTCCAGCTTGTCTATTTTATTGGCATAGAGTTGTTTGTAGTAATCTCTCATGATCCTTTGTATTTCTGCAGTGTCAGTTGTTACTTCTCCTTTTTCATTTCTAATTCTATTGATTTGAGTTTTCTTTTTTTTTTTTTTTTTTGATGAGTCTGGCTAATGGTTTTTCAATTTTGTACATCTTCTCAAGGACCTAGCGTTTAGTTTTATTGATCTTTGCTATCATTTCCTTCATTTCTTTTTCATTTATTTCTGATCTGATCTTTATGATTTCTTCCCTTCTGCTAACTTTGGGGGATTTTTGTTCTTCTTTCTCT
The DNA here is from genome assembly GCF_025265405.1 of Mesoplodon densirostris. Taxonomy (NCBI): domain Eukaryota; kingdom Metazoa; phylum Chordata; class Mammalia; order Artiodactyla; family Ziphiidae; genus Mesoplodon; species Mesoplodon densirostris. Next base: position 76,333,279 of record NC_082676.1, read on the forward strand.
AATTGCTTTTGATGTAAGATTAGGCTGTTTGAGATATTTCTTGTTTCTTAAGGTAGGATTGTATTGTTATAAACTTCCCTCTTAGAACTGGTTTTGCTGCATCCCATAAGTTTTGGGTTGTCATGTGTCCATTGTCATTTGTTTCTAGGTATTTTTTGATTTCCTTTTTGACTTCTTCAGTGATCTCTTGATTATTTTGTAGTGTATCGTTTAGCCTCCATGTGTTTGCATTTTTTTTACAGATTTTTCTCTGTAATTGATATCTAGTCTCATAGCATTGTGGTAGGAAAGATACTTGATACAATTTCAATTTTCTTAAGTTTACCAAGGCTTGATTTGTGACCCAATATATGATCTATCCTGGAGAATGTTCCATGAGCACTTGAGAATAATGTGTATTCTGTTGTTGTGGGGTGGAATGTCCTATAAATATCAATTAAATCCATCTTGTTTAATGTATCATTTACAGCTTGTGTTTCCTGATTTATTTTCACTTTGGATGATCTGTCCATTGGTGAAAGTGGGGTGTTAAAGTCCCCTACTATGATTGTGTTACTGTTGATTTCCCCTTTTATGGCTCTTAGCATTGCCTTATATATTGAGGTGTTCCTGTGTTGGGTGCATAAATATTTACACTTGTTATATCTTCTTCTTGGATTGATCACTTGATCATTATGTAGTGTCCTTCTTTGTCTCTTGTAATAGTCTTTGTTTTAAAGTCTATTTTGTCTGACATGAGAATTGTTACTCCAGCTTTCTTTTGATTTCCATTTGCATGGAGTATCTTTTTCCATGCCCTCACTTTCAGTCTGTATGTGTCCCTAGGTCTGAAGTGGGTCTCTTGGAGACAGCATATATATGGCTCTTGTTTTTCTATCCATTCAGCCAGTCTATGTCTTTTGGTTGGATCATTTAATCCATTTACATTTAAGGTAATTATCAATATGTCTGTTCCCCTTCCCATTTTTGCAATGGTTTTGGCTTTGTTATTGTAGGTCTTTTCCTTCTCTTATGTTTCCTGCCTAGAGAAGTTCCTTTAGCATTTGTTATAAAGCTGGTTTAGTGGTGCTGAATTCTCTTAGGTTTTGCTTGAACGTAAAGGTTTTAATTTCTCTGTCAAATCTGAATGAGATCCTTGCTGGATAGAGTAATCTTGATTGTAGGTTTTTCTCCTTCATCACTTTAAATATGTCCTGCCACTCCCTTCTGTCTTGCAGAGTTTCTGCTGAAAGTTCAGCTGTTAACTTTATGGGGATTCCCTTCTATGTTATTTGTTGTTTTTCCCTTGCTGCTTTTAATATTTTTTCTTTGTATTTAATTTTTTGATAGTTTAATTAATATGTGTCTTGGCGTGTTTCTCCTTGGATTTATTCTATATGGGACTCTATGCTTCCTGGACTTGATTAACCCTTTCCTTTACCATATTAGGGAAGTTTTCATATATAATGTCTTCAAATATTTTCTCAGTCCCTTTCTTTTTGATTCTTCTTCTGTGACCCCTATAATTCGTATGATGGTGTATTTAATTTTGTCCCCGAGGTTTCTGAGACTGTCCTCAATTCTTTTCCTTCTTTTTCTTTATTCTGCTCTGCAGTAGTTATTTCCACTATTTTATCTTCCAGGTTACTTATCCGTTCTTCTGCCTCAGTTATTCTGCTATTGATCCCTTCTAGAGAATTTTTGATTTCATTTATTGTGTTGTTCATCATTGTTTGTTTGCTCTTTAGGTCTTCTAGGTCCTTGTTAAACGTTTCTTGTATTTTCTCCATTCTATTTCCAAGATTTTGGATCATCTTTACTATCATTATTCTGAATTCTTTTTCAGATAGACTGCCTATTTCCTCTTCATTTGTTAGTTCTGGTGGGTTTTTGCTTGCTCCTTCATCTGTTGTGTGTTTCTCTGTCTTCCCATTTTGGTTCACTTACTGTGTTTGGGGTCTCGTTTTCACAGGACGCAGGTTCGTAGTTCCTGTTGTTTTTGGTGTATGCACCCAGTGGCTAAGGTTGGTTCAGTGGGTTGTTTAGGCTTCCTGGTGGAGCAGACTGGTGCCTGTGTTCTCATGAATGAGGCTGGATATTGTCTTTCTGGTGGGCAGGTCCACGTCTCGTGGTGTGTTTTGGGGTTCTTGTGACCTTATTATGATTTTAGGCAGCCTCTCTGCTAAGGATGGGTTTGTGTTCCTGTCTTGCCAGTTGTTTGGCATAGTGTGTCCAGCACTGTAGCTAGCCGGTCATTGTGTTGAGTTGGGTCTTGGCATTGAGATGGAGATCTCTGGGAGATTTTTGCCATTTGATATTACATGGAGCTGGTAGGTCTCTTGTGGACCAGTGTCCTTAACTTGGCTCTCCTACCTCAGAGGCACAGCCCTGATGCCTGGCTGGAACACCAAGAGGTTGTCATGCACATGGCTCAGAATAAAAGGGAGGAAAAAAGAAAGAAAGAAGATAAAATAAAATAAAGTAAAATAAAATAAAGTTATTAAAATAAAAAATAAAAAAAATATTTAAAAAATATTTTAAGTAATAAAAAATAAAAGAAAGAAAGAAGAGAGCAACCAAACGAAAAAACAAATCCACTGATGATAACAAGTGCTAAAAACTATACTAAAAGAAAAAAAAAAAAAAGCACAGACAGATCGTAGGACAAATGGTAAAAGCCAAGCTATACAGACAAAATCACACACAGAAGCATTCATATACACATTCACAAAAAGAGAAAAGGGGAAAAAATATATATCCTTGCTCCCAAAAACCACCTCTTCAATTTGGGATGATTTGTTGTCTATTCAGTTATTCCATAGATGCAGGGTACATCATGTTGATGGTGGAGATTTAACCCACTGCTCCTGAGGCTGCTGAGAGAAATTTCCCCTTCTCTTCTTTGTTCGCACAGCTCCTGGGGTTCAGGTTTGGATTTGGACTCGCCTCTGCCTGTAGGTCACCTGAGGGCGTCTGTTCTTCACTCAGACAGGACGGGGTTAAAGGAACAGCTGATTTGGGGGCTCTGGCTCAGTCAGGCCAGGGAGAGGGAGGGGTACCGAATTCAGGGTGAGCCTGCGGTGGCAGAGGCAGGCGTGACGTTGCACCAGCTGGAGGCACACCGTGTGTCCTCCCAGGGAAGTTGTCTCTGGACCACAGGACCCTGGCAGTGGCAGGATGCACAGGCTCCCAGGAGGGGATATGTGGATAGTGACCTTTGCTTGCTCACAAGTCTCTTGGTGGTGGCAGCAGCAGCCTTAGCTTCTCATGCCCATCTCTTGGGTCCACACTGATAGCCGCGGCTCACGCCCATCTCTGAAGCTCCTTTAAGTGGTGCTCTTAATCCCCTCTCCTCACACACCAGGAAACAAAGAGGCAAGAAAAAGTCTCTTGCCTCTTCGGTAGTTCCAGACTTTTTCCCGGACTCCCTCCCAGCTAGCTGTGGTGCACTAGCCCCTTTCAGGCTGTGTTCAAGCAGCCAACCCCAGTCCTTTCCCTGGGATGTGACCTCCGAAGCCCAAGCCTCAGCTCCCAGCCCCCACCTGTCCCAGCGGTGAGCAGACAAGCCTCTCCGGCTGGTGAGTTCTGTTCAGCACCCATCCTCTGTGAGGGAATCTCTCCGCTTTGCCCTCTGCACCCCTGTTGCTCTGCTCTCCTCCATGGCTTGGAAGCTTCCCCCCTCTGCCACCTGCAGTCTCTGCCCATGAAGGGGCTTCCTAGTGTGTGGAAACCTTTCCTCATTCACAGCTCCCTCCCAGAGGTCCATTCCTATTCTTTTGTCTCTGTTTTTTCTTTTTTCTTTTGCCCTACCCAGGTACATGGGGAGTTTCTTTCCTTGTCTAAGGTCTTCTGCCAGCTTTCAGTAGATGTTCTGTAGGAGTTGTCCCACATGTAGATGTATTTGTGATGTATTTGTGAGGAGGAAGGTGATTTCCACGTCTTACTCTTCCTTCATCTTGATGCTAACTCAAGTTTTTTTTTTTTTGTTTTTAATTGAAGTGTTTAGTCCCTTTACACTTAATATAATAGAGCTGGGTTTAAATCAATGACCTTGCTTTAAAAAAATTTTTTTCCCCACTTGTCCTATGTTCCTGTTTCTCTGCTTTATGGGCTTCTTTTGGATTAATCAAGTATTTATCATGCATTCATTCTGCCCCTCCCCACTGCCATCAGCTGGTTAATTCTATATTGTTTTGCTCTTCTTTGAATAGTTTCCCTAGGGATAACATGAATTGTTATATTTTTGGAATAATTATAATGTAATTATATGTGAGTAATTTTACTACTACCTATTCAATGTAAGGATTTTAGAATGCTTTCACTCCATTTACCTCATATTATCTTTGGTAATTCTGTACAAATTAATAAAAACCCTTTGAGACATCATTATTATCTTATATAGTAAATATTCATTTGCAGTTACTTTTTGTCTTGCTCTTCTTTCCTTTCTGCATGTCTGTGTTTCCATCTTAGGTCTTTTTCTCTCCACTAAAATTCTCTTTTTAATGCAGGTCTGCTGGTGACATTTTTTTCAGTTTTGTTATTCTGTAAACATCTTTATCTTCCCTTAATATTTGAAGGTTTCTTCACCAAACAGATAATCTTCAGTTTCCTTTCAGAACTATAAGGATATCATTCTACTGTTTACTGTTTTTCACCATTTCTGTCAAAAATTCAGTTGTATTATTGGGGTTCTTTAGAAAGTAACATGTCTTTTTTCTTTGATTGTTAGGATTTGCTTATTGTGTTTAGTTTTAAGCAGTTTCATTATAATGTGCCTACATGTAGATTTTTTTGAATTATCTTGCTTGGTATTCTTATTCCTTCTTAAATCTCTGAACTTTCATCTTTTCAAACAATTTTGACTGTTATTTCTTAAGCTATTACTTCTGTATTATTTCTTCTCCCTTTCAGACTTCAATTATGTTAAACTTTCCATGGGGTTATGTATGTCTTTTGCAACCTTTTCTATGTGTTTCAACTGTTTTCCTCTCTGTATTTCAGTCTGGACATTTCCTTTTGGCCTATGTTCCAGTTCACTAGTCTTACCTTCTCGTGTATTTAATCTGTTTTAAACCCATTTATTGAGTCATTCATTTCTGTCATTATATTTTCAGCTATACAATTTACAGTTGAATCTTGTAATAGACTTCAGTTCTCTGAAGAATTCTCCAGCTTATTATCTGTATTCTTAACCATCCTAAGCAAGCTATGCAAAAGTCCCTATATGACAGCACTAATAACTGTGGGTATGTTTCTATTATCTGTTTTGTTTCCCTTGCTTTTTAATCATTTGATCCTACTTTCAACATTTCTGGTAAATTCTTATTAAATGCTTGACATTGCATAAGAAAAATGTGATAATAACTGAAGCTATGGCTGACATTATCTTCTTAGACTGGAGTACAGCTGACTCTTGAACAACATGAGGGTTAGGGCTGCCAACCCCTGTGTAGTCGAAAAACCATGTACAACTTTACAGTTGGTCCTCCATGTCCATGGTTCTGCATCTGCAGATTCAACTAACATGGACTGTGTAGTACTGTAGTTTGTATTTATTTTAAAAAATCCATGCATAAGGGGACCTGCACAGTTCAAACCCATATTGTTAAAGAGTCAACCATGTTACTTTTTTAATGGCAGCAGTTATAAATAGGGGTAGATAAACTTAATTCTGTCTGGCCTTGAGCCTGGTCTCAACTGGTTTCAGTGTGTGTGTATGTGTGTGTGTGTGTGTGTGTGTGTGTGTGTGTTTAATGGCTAGTCTATAACTAGTTTACCTTATTCCTAGGCTGGTGTCCTTCTCTTTACAGAGCCCCTTTTTCATGGTGTACTCTGAACTCCTATTTGAATCTGTCAGGGCCCAAGAAACTGAGCCTGATGAAAGCTCCTGTTGGCTTTCTAACCTCTTAGATGAAGCTTTCTATTTGGTTTCTTAGCTTCCTAGTCTTAAGCCACTATTTAAACTGCTTTGAGACAGAAAAGTTGGTAAGGGAAAATGAACCTAACATTTGTTGCACAACTACAATGATCCAGGCACATTTTGCAATTAGATTATTTGAGCCTCATTCATATCCTATGACACACATAGCATTATCCCTATGCTCCAGATGAAAAGTATGAAGCACAGAGAAATGAACAGGACAAGTTACACAGCTGGTAAATTAGTAGAGTGGAGACTCCACTCCACCCTTTGTTACCAAAGCCTTATGGTTAGAAATGACAGACTTAAAAATTAACAAGATTTCTGAGATCAAAGAAAGATGGTGGTGTTTAATTTTAACAACCAATATACATATTGTATTTTGCCAGACATACTAATGACATTTAATAAATATTTTAAAATAAATCATACAGCACCTGTCTATACCATGGCTCTTTTTTTTTTTTCTTTTTGGTTTATAGAGTTTATTACATGCCATTATTTTAAGGTTACACAAGCAAATTTGAGTCAGGGTGGCTGGGTAGATAAATAGAATTACTGGCCACTGATACAGTGTGATTTGAAAATTTCAAGTAAGTTTCTTTTATCACAAGCATTTTTACCACTGACCTTTTCCTTTGGCTAGAATGCTGAAACCATACACCTCAGATGGGACTTGAACACACGTACCAGGACTCGAACCCAGCCTAAACCAAGATTGGGACTAGAAGCCACGTGCTGGGACTCAAGCCAGCCAGAACCCACTGTCTTTCAATTGAGATCACACACCTGGTCTCAGGACTTAATGAAGTTCAGATTCTTTATGTCTCATTGCAGAAAGAATTCAGTGAGAGACAAAAAGTGATAGGCAAAAAGTGGATTTACACCAGTCAGAATGGCCGTCTTAAAAAATATCTACAAACAATAAATGCTGGAGAGGATGTGGAGAAAAGGGAACCCTCTTGCACTGTTGGTGGGAATGTAAATTGATACAGCCACTATGGAGAACAGTATGGAGGTTCCTTAAAAAACTAAAAATAGAACTACCATATGACCCAGCTATCCCACTACTCAGCATATACCCTGAGCAAACCATAATTTAAAAAGAGTCATGTACCACAATGTTCATTGCAGCACTATTTACAACAGCCAGCACATGGAAGCAACCTAAGTGTCCATTGACAGATGAATGGATAAAGAATATGTGGCACATATATAAAATGGAATATTACTCAGCCATAAAAATAAAAGAAAATGAGTTATTTGTAGTGAGGTGGATGGACCTAGAATCTGTCATACAGAGTGAAGTAAGTCAGAAAGAGAAAAACAAATACTGTATGCTAATACATACATATGGAGTCTAAAAAAAAATGGTTCTCATGAACCTAGGGGCAGGACAGGAATAAAGACACAGACTTAGAGAATGGACTTGAGGACATGGGGAGGGGGAAGGGTAAGCTGGGATGAAGTGAGAGAGTAACACTGACATATATACACTACTAAATGTAAAATAGATAGTGGGAAGCAGCTGCATAGCACAGGGAGATCAGCTCGGTGCTTTGTGACCACCTAGAGGGGTGGGATATGGAGGGTGGGAGGGAGATGCAAGAGGGAGGGGAGATGGGGATATACATATGCATAGAGCTGATTCACTTTGTTATACAGCAGAAACTAACACAACATTGTAAAGCAATTATACTCCAATAAAGATGTTAAAAAAAAAGAAGTGGATTTATTTAGAGAGAAACACATTCTACAGACAGAGTGTAGGTCATCTCAGAAGGCAAGAGGCCCCAAAATATGGGATGGTTAGTTTTTATGGGCTAGGTAATTTCATAGCCTAACAAGTGGGAGGATTATTCCAACTATCCGGTTGGCCAAAATGTTCATTCGAGTTTTTCCATAAGATATTACAGAAAAACTCAAACAAACATTTTGCCCAATCCAATATTTTGGAGAAGAGGTGGAGATTTCTAGGAATTAGGCTACCGCTCACTTTTTGGCCTTTTATGGTTGGCCTCAGAACTGTCATGGCACTGGTGGGTATGTCATTTAGCATGCTAATGCATTACAATGAGTGTACAATGAGGCTCAAAGTCTACCGGAAGTCGAATCTTCCACCATCTTGGATCTAGTTGGTTCTAACCAGTTATTGTCATGTCCTATGGTTACTATTATTCTTTTAAAGGTTGTGCCCTTCCCCCTTCCCTCCTGTTTCAATTCCACTATTCAAATATACCTTTTTTAATTTTTTTTTCATTTCTGAAAAGGGTAGAGTACAAACCCTTCCACCAAAAACAACTAGAAAAACTTGACAGTTTATTTTGAAATCATGTTCACAGGCACTAGAAAGCCACTAAGGTAGCCAGAACTTGACAGATCAGGATGTTGTAGAAAAGGGAAGCACATGAGGTAGGAGTCTGAGCTTCATTTCCTTTCAAGGCATTTACTGACTCAAGGACTTCAGATCTCGAAACTCAAAAGCCATGTACAAAGCAGTGGCCAAATGGGAGAGATTTCAGCAGTCTAATGAGTCTGGTGAATTAAAACGTGAGTATTAGGGCTACAGAAAAAAAAAAAAACTTGAGTTCCCAAGGTCCTGAAGAAATGGTAAACACTTTGAGATGAGCCCAACAATTTCTGCTACCATATGTTCTTGAGGTTCTTTATGTTCTTAGACAAATCTAAGGAGGGATGCCTATCCCTAGGTCTTCCCTTTGTTGGTCAAAGGAAGCAAGAAGTAGTTGCCATCTTGCACACTGGAATGCTAACATTCTACGTATGGAAGGATCCATGGGTCAAGTAAAAATTCTTAATTGTGTTCAAGCTCCAGGAATTAAGTTTATGGATTATGTGAAAGCAGCCACAGGGTTGGCATTTACTATAACTCCATTCTAGAAATTAGGGTGCTAAGATTTAAAACTTCATACTTAAGTAAACTACAATCTCAGAACACTTGGTACTAAGAGGTAAGCTGACAGTCTTCCCTTTTGGGACTGATGCAATCCTACTGTAACCGAGCAGGAGCCTACAGGGCCTTCCTGGGACAAACCCCTCCCCCATATCCTCTGCTTTAGTTCCTCTCTGAGGTATATAGATAAGTAACTATTGCACATTTCCCGTGTTGTTTTACGGATGCTAAAACCCCCACCAAATGGAAGAAATTAACTACTTCATGACCATGAACATGTATCCCCCAGACCTACTGATGCCTAAGGATTGATAATGTTAACCCCTGTGAAACTGCTCTGCTACTTCACCACCAACCCGAGAATTGTGCACGAGCTGATCACATACCCTGTGACTCCCCTCCCTCACTTTACCTTTAAAAATGTTTTCTTGAAACCCATCAAGCAGTTCCGGTGTTTTGAGCACTAGCTGTCTGGACTCCTTGCTTGGTTCTCTGCAATAAATGCCACAATTTCCTTCACCACAACCTGGTGTCAGACTGGTTTTACTGTGCTCAGGTGAGTGGACCCAGGTTTGGTTCTGTAACACTACATTGTTCATTAGAAACCTCCAGAGGAGTTTTTACAAACCTACTGAGGAATTCTGCTCAAATATTCACATACTCTCTCTCAAACTTATAGTTAACCAAAAATATCTCATGCTACAATTTAGGCTCCTGCCTCTGGTTCTGTTCTCAGAAGGAATGGAAATATACATGTCCCACACTCTGTGAATAATTATATTCTTACATAGAGTGAGACCTCAATTAGCCACTCTCTTGGGAATGAAGTTCCTATAAATGAACTCATTCATGTTGAAGATAATTGGTATTTCTCAGAAATTTCAGAAAGCAAAGCTATGTTTGCAGAGCTGCCATGTACTTTATATTAATGCAGGACCAAATGAAGGTAAGAAAGATTCCTTAGGAGATATTGTGAAATCCGGAGGAATCTAATTCTGCCTTTCTTTCTTCTTTTTTTCCCACATGGATTGGTCTGAGATGTGAAGTAGTACCAGAAACAATTTCCCTTTTTCTCCATTAGATTATACTTCCCAGCCATCCTTGCGGCTAGGTATGGTCATGTGATTAAGTTTAGACCCATGAAATGCAGATGATAGTTGACTTACCCCTTCTAAGCATGGCCCACAAAATTCCCAAAGTGATCCCCAGCTTTTTTTTTTCTCTCTCTCATATGCCAGGTAATAGGGAAGAGGCAGAAGCAGTGTGGGTTTCTGACAGAGCACGTGGAGGGCTGCCAACCAGAACCACTCATACTGGATAGTGAAGTGAATGAGAGATACTCCTTTATTTTGCCAGGTCATTGGGAATTTGGATTTTTATTATAGAGATAAGCCAGCTATCATTACAGAGAGACTGGAACCAGGATCCACAGATTGTTAAGCACACATTTAACTCTGTGGAAATAGACTGCCCATGTTCAGATCATGGTTCTGCCACTTGTACTAGTTATGTGACTCTGGGAAACTCCCTGAGGATTCTGCTTCCTGAAGGAAGGCTGCTGGACCAGAACTCCTGCACTGAACTTGGAAATGAAGGAGAAATAAAAACCTATTGTGTTAAGCCGCTGAGAGTTTTGAAGTTGTTTGTTACACTGATTTGCCTACTCTGACGAAATCAAAAGGCACTGAAGATGAGAAAGTCATCAAGGCATGGAAGGATTCAAGAAAGGGCAGCGTTAAAGGCTTGGGAATGTGCAAAGAGGAAGCTGTTGATAATTTGTCAGTTTCCTTTATCATGAATAATTTGGGGAGGGTGGGAGGGAGGGAGATGCATGAGGGAAGGGATGTGGGAACAGATGTATATGTATGACTGATTCACTTTGTTATAAAGCAGAAACTAATAAAAATAAATAAATAAAAATAAAATGATAAATATTTCTAAAAATAATAATAATAATAATAATAATTTGGGCACATTGGTTTGCTAAGGCGATTGGTTTGCTAAGGCGACACTCTGACAATCTTTTCCCTGCCCTTTCTCCTCCTGGGGATGTTCACACTGCAACCGAATGGCCTCTGTTGCTTTTCTAAAAATAATCTCTGTTCTCTACCCCCATCTAAAAACTAATGACCTAATTGATTAAACTCATTCATGCAGGTGTTTCTTCAATCAGGCATTAGTATTCTTAAGCCTTTTAGGTTAAAGTATGGAGTTCCCCCCTCCCTTTTCCAGTAACTGGGGAAAAGGGCCCTTGGCCTCAGAGCTGCACAAATTGGCAGCTGGGAGAAAAGGGAAAAGCTCAGTGTGTATGGGTGGCACTCGGAGACCAGCTCCTGCACACATCAAGTCTATGCATCTCTCGTTTTAGGCACGCTGCTGAGATTCTCCTTTTAGGGAGGCTTTAGTCACATCATCCCTCCTGGATATAATCCAATGACATTTTTGCCTGCAGTATATCATTTTCCATCTCACTTGCAAACTGTTTCTCCTCCCTAATCAGGGTTCCTTGGTCTTTTCTTTACTGTATTTTATCCTGACACTTCCAATTTTACTGTATCATTCTGAGTCCTGATTTCCTCTGTTGCACACTGAAAAGATGACTTGACACCATTCTCATCATCCAGGGGCTACTCTGGATAAGAATCAGGACAAGGCTTCTCCAGGTTTCATGTTTTGCAAAGACACGGGGCTAGACATATAAATATATGGTGATTAATTTCAAATGTTTCAAACAGTGGTTCCAAATGTGGTCAAACACATTTTTTGGGTCATTAAGGTAGGTCACTTTTTCACTCAATTAACATTTATGTTGTGTCTGCCATAAATGGGGCACTGAGAATATACTGATGCATGTAAAAAGGTCTTTGTCCTCATGAGCAGTCAGACAAACAGATAATTGAAATAGAGTATGATGAGTGTTTGCATGAAGAAAAGCTTGGGGAGGTGTGTGTGTGTGTGTGAGGGAGGGAGGGAGGGAGGGAGGGAAAGGGAGAGAGAGGGGTGGAGAGAGAGAGAGAGAGATTATCCAATTGAGGGTGGGATCAATGACATTTCTGAGATGGGGAGAGGCAGGGGCCAGGATAAGGATGTTCCAAATATTTAAGCAGACACCTAGGTGAGAGAGAAACTGGTGCCTTTTGGGGAGGTGGGCGGCGTCTAAAACTGGCTGGAGCATAGCCTTAGCAGAAACCGAGGGCAAGGGATGGGTTGAGATGCAGAGCAGCAGAGGGCAGACTTTGCTGCCTTCCTTCTTCCAAACATGACTTCCTCTGTGAGCCCCATGAAGAGCCAGCGTGCAATGTTTTGCTTCACACAAATTCTGCTTTTCTCCTATGTGCACCTTGTATCATTTAAGAGATGATAGAGCATTGACCTTGAACTTGAACATCTTCCTCAAAGGGGAGATGAATCTATTCCAAGGAAGAGAGGGAAGACGCCTGTGTGTTCACTCGATGGGTAATGAATCCTGACTCAGGGCATCCCTGCTTCTACTCATCTGTTCTGCACGGGCACAGGGATCTCCTGGTTGGGGCCTCTTCCCTGGCTGACAGCACCCTCATCTGCCCAGCGATGGCCCCTTCCTCATTCTCCCAGCATAGCCAGGTACAGGCAGATTCTGGGAAACCTTGGTAATTCCTCCCAGCACACTGAGAGGTAGGAGCTCACAGAGCTTGTGAACAGGATAGGAAAAAGCAGTGACTCAGGGGCACTTAAAACATTTCCACCTTGGTGGCAAGGCTGTGGAGAAACGGGAATCCTTGTACACTGTTGGTAGGAATGTAAATTGGTGCAGCCACTGTGCAAAAGAGTATGGCGCTTACTCAAAAAAGAAAAAAAAAAATAGAACTACAACATGACCCAGCAATTCCACTCCTGGGTATATATTAAAAAAAACAGAAAACAAAAAACACAAAAACACTAATGCAAAAAATACATGTACCCCAATATTCACTGCTGCATTGTTTACAATTGCCAAGATATGGAAGCAACCTAAGTGTCCATCAACAGATGAATGGATAAAGAAGATGTGGTGAGTGTGTGTGTGTGTGTGTGTGTGTACACACACACACACACACACAATGGAATACTATTCAGCCATAAAAAAGGACATTTTGCCATTTGCAGCAATGTGGGTGGACTTGGAGGGTATTATGCTAAGTGAGATAAGTCAGACAGAGAAAGACAAATACCATATATCATATATATGTGGAATATAGAAAAATATAACAAACTAGTGAATATAACAAAAAAGAAGCAGACTCACAGATATAGAGAACAAACTAGTGGTTACCAGTGGGGAGAGAGGGTGGAGGGACAACATAGGTGTAGGGGAATAAGAGGTACAAAGTATTAGATATAAAATAAGCTGTAAGGATATATTGTACAAAACGGGGGATACAGCCAGTATTATATAATAACTATAAATGGAGTATAGCCTTTAAAAATTGTGAATCACTACACTGTATACCTGTAAGTTACATTATATTGTACATCAACTATACTTCAATAAATATATATATATATATATATATATATATATATATATGTATATATATATATATATATATATATAAAACCTTGGATCTCCTTGTCTCAGCATCCCCATCAGCACAAAACCATCCAGGGTTGTCATTAAATGTGGTATCACTGAAAACAATTTGCCTGGCAAGAATAACTGCTATCATAATTTTGACTAGTCATTTTTCTAACCAGCCCTACAAAGTGACGACAACCAAGTGATGAGAGCCTCTGTTGGCTATAAAGTACAGGTGCATCCATTCAGACACAGTCCCATCACTGGAGGTTCAGGGACAATGCGGACTCAGTCCCATCCTTGTAGATGTACGTTTGGAATCCTTAGAAAATAGTTCCCTCAGACCAACAGCTTCATTTACATCGAAGTAATATTCCAAACTGTTCTTAAAGAACCGTGAGATTTCACTGTCTTTGTTTCATATAATTAAGGTCTGTAGTCGAATATTTCTCTCCTCAGGTACTGCCTCATTTGTTTTCTGAGTCAGGAGTTGTCACTGCTCTGTAAACACCCTCCCTCTGCAGAAGCCAGTGGGAGGGTCTGTCTGCCACATCCCAGTCCTCCAACTCAGCTTCAGAAAGGAGGAAATCAGGATGCAGGATAAATTCATCCATCATTTGCTTCCTTTCATTCTGTGGCCAGCCTAATTATCTACTCAGCTAAATACCAATTACCTGTAATCAGTGTTACAATGAAGTTCAATAGCAGATGGACACTCAATTGATTTCAAACAGACTCTTAATTGTTTCTCCTCCTTTAATCCTCTTCTTTCTTTGTGTCTATATCTGGCAGTTCTATCTCTCTCTTGAGTTCCCTAACCTCCCTAGCAACTTCACCAAATGAACAGTTACTCCTTCCCCCAGCCTTCCCACTTCAAGCATTTAATGATTTGGAACCTAGCTATGAAACTTCCAATAAACAAGAGACATCCTGCAAATTGGTCCAGAGAAAGCTATCTTTGGTAACTTGAACTAGATAAATGGATTATTCAGACTCTAAGTCTTCATCTAAAATGACTTTTTGATCCCATGTATCCCATAATTGTTACTTTGAGGTTGGAAGTACATTGGAATTTAGAGTGAGAAGAATAGTTTAACAGCCAAAGCTCTCTTGGGTGTCTCTGTGGATTCATCTGTAGACATATTATGTGCGTATTTATAGTCATGTGTAACCAGAACACATCTGACCTTCTTGGGCATTTCTATGGTTATATGATGACCACACTGACCAGCAGGCAGTAGGAACTTATAGGAACCTTACAGGGCACCTTCATATGCAGATGCCTACAGATAAAATTCTTATTTGACGGCAAGATGATTTACTCTAGATCTTTGAAAAAGCACATCCAACTCCACCCTCAAAATACAGTCCCCTTTGCCCAATGAATCAACCAAAAGTACCATATAAATAAGTGGCTATTTATAAATAACTCATTTAGGTCAGTTGATAGAAAAACTACTAGAGCTACTGTCAGTGGCTCTGCCCCTGGTCAGAAAACCAAAGGAGAGCTGTGGTCATGGTAGAAATCAAGATGGCAGCCAGAGTCCTGCAGAGGCCAGGCTAACAATGACACATCATCTAACACCCCTGCCGGGAGTTTGCAGTGGCTACTCAATAGTGTGGATGGCTAATTCCCAAAGAGAACTGCCTTCTGATCAAACACCATGTAGGTATGGCATATCACGTCATTTTTGAAATAAGTATGTTGTCTCAGGTGGGGTTGTCCCAGGACACAGACTCTGGGACAAGGATCTGAGTGCAAGTAGTTTATCTGAAAAGTGGTCCTGGGAAGCAATGGTGGGAAGGAGGGCAATGATTCAGGGAAAGAAAGGCTGCCAATGGAAGCTGTGTTAATGAACAAGTTACTGCTGAGGGCAACTGGGTCTCAGTCCTGCTGGAGAACCTCTGGAAGACAGTGTAAAGGTGCCTCAGAGCTGTCACCTCCTTGGTACCCTACATCCCACCCGGGAGCTAGGAAGTTTCAGTATTTATACATGGCTACTAACCATCATATGTTGAGAGATGTTCCCAGAGTATGAGTTCTTCATCACTTCTGTCTGCCCCCCACAGAGAGGCTGGGAAGCCAGAGAAAGCCAAGGGGAGACAGGCAGGGCAATAATAGCACCTGTGTGTCTTACAGCTGCCTCACAGAAACGTATGCTCAGACATGCCTGGGAGGAGATGCCCTTGGACGTGTTTCAAATGCAGGGGTCCCTGGGTACCAAGAGAAAACCTAGATTTGCAGTAAACTGGATAACATCTGTGCCAAAAGATGAATGCACTTGGTTACTGAGGACACAGTGGGAGATGGTGGTGGAAGAGGGTGAGAGGGTTAGAGAGGTTGGCGGGGGGGCAGCATGATGAAGAAGAAACACTGTCCCTGGAGTTAAAAGCATTCTAAAGGCCTCAGGCAACTCTGCCACCCAAATCATAGACTCTGTGGAAAGAAGAGGATCTCCGATCATCTTCTCAAACACCCATCCCATCGCTAACATGTTCACTGAATGGCCCAAGTTTTGTAGGGTTTAAATGGGAAACCACCTCATTTTTTTCTATCCTTTTCTTGGAGCTCCTTTCCTTGATATGAACAAAAAATGGGGGAAGACACTGTAGATTACTGGTCACTCTCAGTTATAAGAATCATCTAATTTTAATAATTAAGATTCATAAATTAAGTCACAAATCTTATTCTATTATTTATAAGGAAAAGAAGATGAAATCACAAGTATATGACTGTAAGGAACCTTCTCATGTTCTTCATATCCACGGAATGTGACCCATTACCTCATTACAGAACAGCACTTATTTCCTCTCAAGAATACCCCAAACTTAGTGTGAAATTTAAGATACTTTATTTTGATAAACACTTTTATTTGGGGTCATTTATTTTGATCTTTGATTTAAAAAGAATGACTTGTTTTCCAAACATCTGACAGCTGATCACAAATCTCAATTGTGCCTTACCTTGAAATGGAGCTGCTAGGCCCTCACTGTAAAGGCCTCTAGGATTGTTAAGCCTACCTTGTGATGCAGAATCAAGTTTAAATCCATGTGCAAAGAGATCACAGAACCTGCCCAGGTCCACACAACACTCGTTCAAACTTTGCTTATCGTACATTCTCCCTTCCAGAGAATGAACACTTAGTGATCGCTCATTCTAATAGAGTTCCTGAGATTTAAAAAAAAATTCATGTAAAATAAAACAGACAGACATCAGGACCTGTTTCACCAGTACTGCTTCTAACTTGGCATTACTGTCAAGAAATTCTAAAGCCACATTCATTGTGCGAAAGCAACGAGAAGGTTAAAGATCATTGTTGCATTCCCCCTTTTAAATTACTAGCTTGTATTATATCTTGTATTATATCTTGTATACATACTAAAATGCAAATAAACTCCTGGAACAGGCAGGAATCAGGCCTGTAAGTACCCATCTTTGTCACTGTATGTATAGGGCTTTATATCTGTGGACCCTAGTAAGGGTCAATCATGATTTTACTTCATTTGGCAGTTAGGCTATCTTTTATTCCATGGATAAACTTCCATATAACAAGATTTAAATTGAGGTATTTGTTAATGAAGGAATTCCGACCCTCAGCGATTTTTTATAGTAGCTGATTCAACTTCATTCAGTTACTTTAGAAGGAAAAGAAAAAGCACTGGGAAGTAATCATAACCCCAGTTCTTAAGCATTCATGATACCTTTTTACATAGTTGTAAAATATACATTAATACTTTGGAAATGTGCGATTACAGCATTAAAAAAATTAGGTGGGGTAATCTGGATGTTATCCTGGAAAGAGTGTGAGTTTTACATGGGTCAATAGCAGCTTAGCAGCTGTGTGAACCTGGCAGACATGTACTGCATTAGTTATTTATTCAAAAAAACCCACAAAGAAACAAACAAACAAAACCCTCTGCCCTCTCTCTCTCAACACGCAAACTTACAAAACAAAAACTTCACCTCATAGGTTTTAGTAAAAGAAGCAATGGTATTTCCTCCCTTACCAGCAAATCATGGATCAATATTATAATGTATTTCCACTTTATTCTATGTACCATGCAATTTGAATGAATTAACATCTGGTCTCATGAATGACAAGTCCTCTATGATGAGAGAATGTAACTGACAACTTGTGAAGGTAACTGATATTCCTTTTTCAGAAAAGGGATAAAAAGCCTCTTTTTTTTGTAAATCTGACATTATCCTTGATAATCCAAGTGTGGGATAAGACCTTCATTTAAAGTGATGCTCTGAAACACTATGGAAAAGAGAAATTGATTTGACTTTTTAATTCCACCAAATGAAGGAGTCAACGAAGAAATGAGTCTGATTAATTATAGCATGTGTTTCTCTCCCTCTTCCTCTTTACCTCCATTCCTTCTCTAACTTTCCTTTACCCCTCCATTTCTATCTTTCCCTCCCTCCCTCCCTCCCTCCCTCCCTCCCTATGTCTCTCTCTCTCTCTCTCACGAATAGCCCCCAAAATATGCAATCTTAATAAAGCTAAAGAACAGTAATTATAGTTATTTCTAACTCAGAGGCATATAACACATTAGCTTAGTTGGAAATGTGTCAGTAATGTAGCATTTCAAAGCAGTTATGCATAGATATTACATGCTACTACACTGCAATCATACACTTATATACCTAAACCAAAAGTTTGAGCAAATCAGTTTTGAGTCATATAATTTTTAGTTCATTAGTGCTTTAGAAAAATATACATTAAGACCAACTTCATACTGGTGAAGAATACATCACTATACTCATGAAGGCTTTTGAATAAGCTGTGTTGAACAAATTGTTTTCTAAAATAATTCCTCTATATAATTTATCACCTCCACCTAATGTAAATAACTGGATGACAGGTGTATAAATTTATGACTGTCAAAAATCTTTTAAATCATATAAGACTTTTCAAATACGGTGACCTATAGAACATGCCTCCTATCAAGGTTCTTTATTTTTATTTTTTTTAAGTTTTTGGGGACAGTTTGAATAATATAAGATCTCTATTAGTTACATGATATCTAATTGAATACAGAATCCATTAAAGTTCTATAATTCAATGGTTATTATCATATTCTTTTATTTTCAATGCTATGTGTTTAGTAAGGAATTTAACTAATTAAATAAACTGATAGTTCCAAAATCCTCATGATGTTAAACATTTCAATAAGTCAATTGCAACCTATACTTTTACTTATTTTTTGTTTATTTATTTTTGCAATCTATAGTTATAAGTTGTGGGATACAGCTACGGTTAGTGTGTGTGTGTGTGTGTGTGTGTGCATATTTTAAGGAGGTAAGTTACTTTGGGGGGCAGTCATGAAGGTTTGACTTCGTGTTTCCTGTTCTTTTTGTCAAGTAAACATTTTATTGAAGTACAGTACACATACAGAAAAGCACACAAATCATAAGCATACAGCTTAATGAATTTTCACAAAAGGAACATATTCCTGAAACCACAATAAAAACCAAAGAGAAAAGTGCCAGAAGCCTCCCTCAAGCTGCACTAGAATCATCATCTTCCACCAAAGATAAGTCATCATTCTGACTTCACCCACCAGAGATTTGTTCTGCTTGATTTTGAACTTTATATACATAGAATCACACAGCAAGTATTCTTTTAGGTCAAGTGTCTATGATTCAACAGCTGTGAGATTTATCAGTGTTGCTGAATGCCACACTCCTTCTCCTTGCTGTCTAGTGTTTCACTGTGTGATGATACTACAATTTATAAGTTCAATCTCATGTTGATGGAAATGTGGGTGGTGTCCAGTCTGGGGCTATCAGAAATAATGCCACTACAAATGTTCTAGTACTTGTCTTTAGGTGAATAGAATTCATGATGCATCACTGGTGGGTGTATACATATACCCACCATTATATGTATAGGATTGGAATTGTTGGGTCAAGGTTATGTGTATATTTGGCTTCAGTATATACTTCCAATCAGCCTTCCAGCGTACATGCAAACTTTACACTCCTACCAGCAGTTAATGAGTTGCTTACATCCTCATCCACACTTTCTACTGTCAATCTTTTTCATTATAGCCATTCTAGTGAATGTGTAGTGGCATTTCTTTGTGGTTTTATTTTGTATTTTGCTAGTGACTAATGAGTCTGCACACTGTTCACATGCATTGGCCATTTGGATATTCTAGTTTGTAAAATATCTGTTCAAGTCTTTTGCCCATATTCCCATTGGATTCTCTCCCTTTTTCTTTCATTTGATGGAGTTCTTTATAAATTCTTGATGAAAGTCCTTTGTTGAACACATGTATTTAAATGTTTTCTTGTACTCTATGATCCTTTTACTCTTAATAATGTTTTTAATTGAAGTATAGTTGCTGTACAATATTATATGAGTTACAGGTGTACTATATAGTGACTCTGCTGAAAGCACTTCCTCTAAGATGAGGAACAAGACAAAGATGCCCACTCTCGCCACTTTTATTCAACATAGTTTTGAAGTCCTAGCCACAGCAATAAGAGAAGAAAAAGAAATATTATAAAAGGAATACAAAATGGAAAGGAAGAAGTAAAACTGTCTGTGTTTGCAGATGACATGATACTATACATGGAAAATCCTAAAGATGCCACCAGAAAACCACTAGAGTTCATCAATAAACTTGGCAAAGTTTCAGGATACAAAATTAATATACAGAAATCTGCTGCATTTATATACACTAACAACAAACTATCAGAAAGAGAAATTAAGAAAATAATCTCATTTACCATCACATCAAAAAGAATAAAATACCTAGGAATAAACCTACCCAAGGAGGTAAAAGACCACTATTGGAAAACTATAAGACACTGATGAAAGAAACTGAAAATGACACAAACAGATGGAAAGATACACCATTTTCTTGGACTTGGAAGAATTACTACTGTTAAAATGACCATACTATCCAAGGCAATCTACTGTCTTAATAATGCTTTTGGGGCTTGTCTCGTGGTCCAGTGGTTAAGACTTCATGTTTCCACTGCAGGGAGAGCAGGTTCGATCCCTGGTTGGGGAAATAAGATCCTGCATGCCATGCGGCACAGCCAAAAATAAAATAAAATAATGCTTTTGATAAACACATGTAATTTTAATTAGTCCAATTTAGATATCTTTTTATTGTTTCTATTATATTTTGTGTCCTGTTTTAAAAGTCTTTGCTTCCACCAAGATAGTGAATATATTTCTCCTAAGCTTAGATTTACAATCCATCTGTAACTGATTTATGTGTATTGAAAAAGGGGTTCAAATGGATTAAAAGGGAAGTTCAGTGGTCCTAATAGCCTTTGCTTCTGAACGAGAGCATTTCTTGGCAACTCCAAGGAATAAAGAAAACTCAGGAGAAACTGATCTAACAGCTACATTAAGGCATGGAGATGGTCAATCATCTACTGAAAAAATCTCCTGGTGAATATTATCTTGTTAATTGCTATTCAAAACAAAATGAATAAAAAGGGTATTCCTGAAAAGTACACCACTTATCTACAAAAAAAAGTACAATACCATCTTTTCCTCTGCTAATAATGCTTTAAGTTCTGAAAAAATTCCAAATTCTAAAAATCCACAGCATTCACACTTAGAAAAGCTTTACAGACCAGTTTTTCCCATTAGAAATATAATGCAAGCCACAAGTCTTAATTTAAAATTTCTTAGTAGCCACATTAAAAATTAAAAAATCAGGGACTTCCCTGGTGGCATGCTGGTTAAGAATCCACCTGCCAATGCAGGGGAGATGGGTTCGAGCCCTGGTCCATGAAGATCCCACATGCCGTGGAGCAACTGGGCCCATGTACCACAACTACTGAGCCTGCACTCTAGAGCCCATGAGCCACAACTACAGAGCCTGCGTGCCACAACTACTGAAGCCCAAGCACCCTAGAGCCCATGCTCTGCAACTAGAGGAGCCACCACAATGAGAAGCCTGCACACTGCAACAAAGAGTAGCCCCCACTCTCCACAACTAGAGAAAAGAAAGCCCATGCACAACAAGGCAGACCCAACACAGCCAAAAATAAATAAATAAATTTATTTAAAAAACTTTTAAATCAGGTCGAATCATTTTTAATAATATATTTTACTTAACATAAGAGATCCAACAAATCTTCATTTCCATGTGTGGCAATAGCCACACTTCAAAAGCTCAATAGCCACACTTGCCTATGATATTGGGCAACCCAGCCATAGATAGTTATAAGAATACAATGGCCTCCTTCATAAACATTACGGTTTATATATTTACAGATCAACTAATTTTATATTCATATTATAGTCACATATTTAAAGTAGAACAAGGTGGTTCTCAACATGTAGCCTCTGAATGATCAGCACAGGCATCATCTGGGATTGTTAGAAATGCAAATTCTCAGTCCCAAACCAGACTTTCTGAATCAGAATCTCTAAGGGTAGGCCAATCAATCTATGTTTCTTTGATTTTGATGTGTGCTCCAGAGTTGTGGGAATAACAGGGTTATTTCTGTTTTATATAATGATATTAACTTTGTATTACAACATTATAAATATACTGCCTTATCTGCAGCAGAAGCCTTTTGGGGGTGTGGGGAACCTCACAGTCGGGTTACCATCTCACATATTCCAAATGAGACCTCTTGTAGCATGACAAATGGTCCAGTGCTCTCTGCAACAGACATGTGGGAGAAAGTTTCTTTTTTGTTGGCGAATGATTCCCAATTGCCACAGGCATCTATTAAACTCGCAGAAGCGAAGTCTTGGGGTCACACAGTAGTAATAAGAGCAAGGAAACTGTATTATAGAGAAAACCAAATAACTGTGTTCTCCTTATTAGCTCTGTATGAATAAAGTGAATATATAAAGAGATGCTTTAAACACTTTTATTTAAAAAAAATTCATCTCTTTGGCTTGGGATATATGATCTTGAAAGGCCAAATCTTATTAGATTAATGTCTCCTCAAAGGTAGGGAGTTTTCCCCAGGTTTCTCATTACTGTATCCCCAGCCAATGGCCCAGTCCCAGGCACCTAGGACAGTCTCTACAAATGTTGAGTGAAGGGATGGATGCTTGATAAAACCCACTCCATGTCTCAAATTCTGGTTTAGAAAGATCAGTTGGCTCAGTTGCTGGGGTTCTCTTATTATTTTAACACAAAATGAGCTGAATCATTCTGTTTCTTCTTTTCCAGTAGCAGTCCCCTTCTTTCCAAAATACTTCTTGCCACCTAAAAATTGGAGGAGGAGTATAATGGAGATACAGATCTTAAGGAAATTTCTTTAAATGTACTCAAATGTAAATTCTATACTGATAAGGCTTTTGTTGTTCACTGCTATATCCCTGGCCTTTAGAAATCAATGTTTAGGGACTTCCCTGGTGGTGCGATGGTTAAGATTCCAAGCTCCCAATGCAGGGGGGCTGGGTTCGATCTCTAGTCAGGGAACTAGATCCCATATGCATGCCACAACTAAGAGTTCACATGTCAAAACTAAGGAGCCCACGTGCCGCAACTAAGGAGCCTGCCTGCCACAATTAGACTCAACGCAACCAAATAAATATTTTTAAAAATAATCAATGCTCAATAAATATTTGTTGAAAGACTAAATTTTATCCTTTTAAAATTCCTTTACAGCCTTCTTTTTACATGCAGCCAGGGAAACCCATCCATTTTTATGTTGATCCAGATGCTCTACTTCCCTAGAAGGCCTCCCACTATGCTTTCTCCACATCTACTGAGATTCCAACCAGTCTTTTCCACGCAGTTAAAGCTTCCCCTCCTAGAAAGGCTCCCCAGAAACCCAAAGTTGTCTAAGTGTCCAAACTTCCACCATATTCAATCCAACACTTGCAAACATGATGCCTTTCAGTTATTCTTTTTGCATCGTTGTCTTTCATAAGCTGTCTCTTGCCATATAGGCTCTGGCTTCCTGAAGGCTAGAACCACGGCATTCACTTAGTTTTGGGTTTTTTTTAAATCTTTCCCACATCTAAATTAATGCATAGAGCATATTAAACAAAATTATGACTTGATGTAAAAGGGAAGCTTTTAAATAATATTCTTTTCGGGCCAGAACAGTCCTAGTTTACTACTGTTGTCCTAGCATCGTTAACAGCTCTCCTTTTTACTCTGAAACCAGTCCTTGTTTGGACAATAAATTATTACATGTTTTCCCAACTTATGGCCAACACTAAGACAGTAAAACATTGGCCACAAAGTGCCTCCAAATTCTTGCCAACAGCCCATGATGTGAGAACCGTTTGACCATCACAATGAATCTGACACATGCAATGCCTTTGCTAGTTACTGTATTTATTGGGATTTGTAAGAGAAGAAAACATTCAGATGGTGTGGTAAGTGGGATAGATGGCTTGAGTAATCTTCTCAGAACCCTCAACATATTGCTTAGAAACCTTTCTGAGAAGAGAACAGAAAAGTGGTATAAACACTCAGCTGTACGCTCTCTTATTTTGTACTTTTGAATCCTTTTTACACATATGATTTCCTTTGATATTTACAACACTCTTCTTAAGTAGATCAGGGTAGCAGATACTGGTATTCCTGTTTTAGAAATTAGAAAAACAATTCCATGGAGTTAATACCATTTGGCCAGTCAGAATGAGACAGGAGCTAGAATAATACCCAATATTTTCTGTTATAATTGTACATCTCCTTTTTCCCCATTAAAATACATGCACTTTACTTACCCTTCCACACCAAAAGACACTCACTTTGTCTTCCAATAAAATTGAAACATTAGTTCATCCGAGGAATGTTTACAGACATGACATTTCTAAGCCATAGGGGTAATAATGATCATACCTTCCATCCACCTTACGTTTTACACTTTCCTAGGTGCCTTTCATTTTCTTTCACATTGAACTTCGGTAACAGACACTCTTAAGTGTTTTAACTTTGCTTCCCTCAGTGCTCAGAGACGTTAAGAAGTCAGCTCAAGGCTGCATTGCAGCCTGTAAGGGATGCAGCTAAAAACGACTGAGGGCACCTGACTCCCAAGTCAGGTATCTTTGGTTTTGCCAAATGAAAATTCCAAGGAATGAGATGCTAAATTTCCCATGAAGTATACTGTAATGAGATTTAGCTTGCCTTTAAAAAAGTAATAATAGTGATAATTGGAAGTTAAGTCTAAGACCATTTTCCAATTTTTCCTATTTTTCTTACATTACAGAGAAGCAGGTTAAGTGCTTTAAAGAGATTCTGAGTTGTTTGATGCTTTTGAGTATGATGTGTGGATATAACTGAAACTTTCAATTAGGAACAAAGCCCTTACGGATGCAGGTGAGAACACCAGCTGTAGGCTGTGAATGACACAGCATCCTTCTCTGCATCCCCTGCACTTTTGACCAGATCTCAGGCTCCTTCCTGCATTTCATGTCATGTAAGCAATGAGCTGCAATAAACAACTACTACCTACACATGCGTTTGGGATTCACAGTCTTAATTATGTCATCAGAAGCCCTTCCTGGCTAAGGTCTCAGTGTATGCTCCCACTTCTTCAGTTATTCCTTTGGTTTTTATCACAGACTCTTTCTCCTTGGCCCACTTTCTGCCTTAAAGAGGAGATACCAAAGAAAATACGCTGGGCCCCTTTAGGTCCCTTCCAATAGCTTCCTGTTGGGACCTCACTTACCAGTCCCTGAGGCAGGAGATACAATCTGTATGGTGACTCAGATTTCTAGTAGCGGAGAAATAGGGGTGCATATTTTCCTCCCCAGAGTGTATTCCTTAGGAAACTTTAAATAAATATTAAGCTTGTGAGTGAGGGGAGAAGGTTACTCTGCTATGTTTTTTCTTTGCTTTTGTTTTTGTTTTTTTTATGTGCAGTGACTAGGGTGCTGCAGGGTAAGATAGGGGCTCACTGTTTACAAGGATGTTTACAAGGAATGCCCCTCAAAGCACTACTTCCTCAAGCTTGGTAGGTTTTATAGAAAACTCTAAATGTCTATGATGGCTAAAGGAAATCGTATCTCATAGGTGGGGAACCTGGAGGACTTGGAAAAACTGGACTGTCATCAACATGGGGATGCAGATGGCCTTCACCTCTACACACATGTATTTGCCATAAAGACATCTCGTGTGGGAGAGCAATGGGAAGAATTAGCCTTCAAGATCCAGCCCTCTCATGCCTGTGAAAACAGGGATCCATGGAAACCTCCTTCGAATTACTCAGAGGTTATCCTTGAGCTGCAAAACCATAAAGTTAACTCAATTACCAACCATTGCTGCCCATTTAGTTACTTATTTATTTTTTATTGCACACAGAATGCAGAAATCTCAACTATTTACAGCTATACAACCACTCTCTGGGTCATGAGATAGACCATTACTAATGCCTTAGAAAGCTCCTGTGTGCCCTCCAAAGTTCTATCACCATAAACTAATTGTGGAGTTCTATCGCTGTTGATTAGTTGTGCCTGTTCTTGAACTCCATGTAAATGGAATCACACATCACCCTTTGTTGTGTCTGGCTCCTTTTGTTCAACATACTGTCTGTAAGATTCATCCATGTTATTGTGTGGATCAATAGTGTGATCTTTGCATGGTTGCACAGTATTCCACTGCATGAACAAACCAAGTTATTTTTTGTTTGTTTTTTGGGGTTTTTTAAATCATTTTCTTGTTGAACATTTGGCTTATTTCCAGTTAGTGTAGCTTTGTTGAGATTCTGAGTTGTTTCCATGTTTCTCTCTCTCCCTCTCCCCACCCCGCCTCTCTCTCTCTCTCTCTCATACACAAGATCTTAGCATGTGTGCAGCTTTAGTTGATAGAGCACCCACTAGGCTTTTAAATTTTACTAGGGGGAAAAATCCCAAGCAGAAAATCAAGCAAGCAAAGCAAAAATAAATTAGACAAAAAGTAGTTATTTTCCTTGATACAAAATAATCAAATTGCCACGCAGATAGGATTTAAATTTTCAAAGTTTTTGAAAGTTATCTCAATCTACATGCTGTCAATTTGAAGTGTATGCAGAAGAAATTCAGTTTGTCAGTTGCTACAAATGTGTTTTGTTTCCCTGCACAATCGGATTCGTTGTGGTTTGCATATTTGCATTTGTTTTTAATAAACCAATGTTTAAAAACTGGGAGAGCTCGTATCAGAAAACTCCAGTTTTCAAACTTCTCTTAAAAAATTGGAACATCTGGGGACTTCTCTGGTGGCCCAGTGGTTAAGACTCGCACTTCCAATGCAGGGGGTGCGGATTCGATCCCTGGACCGGGAACTGAGATCCCATATGCTGCACAGCGCAGCCAAAAAAAAATTAAAATAAAAATTGGAACATCTGGTAGACTTGGCCCCATTCCCAAAGAGCAACGACAGACAGGAGTTAAGTGTGGGTCCCTGCAATCAGACAGGCACACATCCCCCTGTTTACAAAGGGCCAACACCACCTACTGCTTGTTAACTGCCTGGTCTGTGTAAGCGTGAGAACCCTGTTCCACCCTATGACCTGTCAATCAAATTCATCCATGCTTCTCTCCCTCAGAGTACATGGATTTGGCTATTCCCTGTTCATGAGAGTGTTTTGGACAATTAAAAGTTTGTTTTTACATGTGTCCAAAGATCTTTCTAAAAGTATTATATACTAACCTAGTTCCAAAAATAATGGCTGAAATAAGAGGAATAGTTCAGAATACGTTGAATCTGTGAGTTAAATGTAGAAGGTGAAATGGGTAGAGAGGAGAGACAGCTGTCCTTGTTTCTTCCACACAGAGAAACTTCACTCAGGATGTCCACCCACAGGGCAGTCTTCTGATCAAAATCTGTTCATCATGTGGGAGGATATTTGACAACCAATGAGAAAAACAGCCCCTCTGATCCATCCAATTAAATACCTCCTGGACCAGGGCTTTCCTGGTACTGCAGTGGTTAAGAATCCACCTGCCAGTGCAGGGGACACGGGGTCAAGCCCTGGTTTGGGAAGATCCCACATGGTGTGGAGTAAATAAACCCCTGCGCCACAGCTACTGAGCCTTCACTCTAAAGCCTGCAAGTCACAACTACTGAAGCCCATGTGCCTAGAGCCTGTGCTCCACAACAAGAGAAGCCACCACAATGAGAAGCCTGCGCACAGTAACAAAGAGTAGCCCCCGCTCACCTCAACTAGAGAAAGTCGCACGCAGCAACGAAGACCCAATGCAACCAAAAATAAATAAATAAATAAAATACAATAAAAAATAAATACTTCCTGGACCAAACCCAATTCCATCATGATTGGTGCACTGGGCAGTTGCTAACTGCATTTAGTCATTTTCGTGATGTCAATGATGTTAGTGGGAGCCAGAGTGATTTCCTTTTGCAGTCTAGATAAATCTGAAGGTTCCTTGTGCTAAAATACAGATGTCTCCTGGATACATTTTAAAAATGACAAAATGTTGCTAGGCTCACTAGATAGTAAAGGAAATATCTGAGAACCCCCTGCCCCCACCCCCAAAGAAGTGACAGAAATGAAATCTGAGAATCTATATAGAGAATAAACTAATGCAAAAGACAGGATAGCCCTAAGCAAACATGATAACAACATGGATCTGGAGACCAAGCCTTAGGCCCTTTGAACAGGAAAGGCAGGGCAGTTAAGCCTGCGAGGCAGAAACCTAGAACGGTGCTTTGGAAGAAGCTAAAGTTGTTCCTGCCTTAGTAGAAGCAAAGGAACACTCCCCCTAGGAAAACATCCCTGATTTAGGCCCAGAGGATTCCTATATACGAACATTGATAATCAACTATTACTTAACCACACAAGGAGAAATATCACCAAAAATAACAGTTGAAAAAAGAACAAGCTGGCTTCCAGCACCCTTGTACTTCACGTTTTAGAATCAGTGGATAAATACAAAATAGCTATGTATAAAATGTGAAAACAATTAAAAATGAGCTTGAGTTAGTTGACTGTCATAATTTCTTTGCCATCTGTGAACTGAATTAGAGGTGCAAACTTGGTAAGGGACCATGATATTCCATGGGTCATATATTCTTGAACTTTTTTCTGATTTTCCAAATTGTGCAGCATCCCAGTCAGCTATCCAATTATTTTGTCCCAAAAATTTCCAGGCTCTCTTAGCCACTGTCATATTCCTGTAGTTCAAGGCACCCTAGAACTTTAATTTTGCTGCCCAGAATGGTAGTTAAGTCCACCTTTCCACTTACAGTAAGTGCTGCTACAAACACTCTGTTATTCTGGGTCCCATCATCCATCATCCCAGTGATATTAGGAAACTCAACTCCTAGACAGCTTCCCAGTACATCAACCTAGAAGCCAGGCTTAGATGACAGCCTCCACAGAGCTTCTGGAAGATGCCAGCACCCTTCTGCAGAGAATACTTATTGTCTTTGTAAAGGGAGTATCCTCTGGGCTCTCTCAGTTGGTAAGAAACATAGTCAAGTGATAGGTTCTCAGATGGTACCTAAAACCATCTTTGCATCCATTCTATCTTCCCTCTTCCCTAAGCTATCTGACTCTTTATGAAGACAGGGTCAAACTGCCATATGATCCTACAATCCCACTCCTGGGCATATACACGAAGAAAACCATAATTCAAAAAGATACGTGCACCACAATGTTCACTGCAGTACTAATTACAATAGTCAAGACATGGAAGCAAACTAAATGTCCATTGACAGTGGAATGGATAAAGATGTGGTACATATATATTAATACAATGGAATATTACTCAGCCATAAAAGAAATAATGCCATTTGCAGCAACACGGATGGACCTAGAGATTATCATACTAAGTGAAGTAAGACAGAGAAAGACAAATATCATATAACACATATGTGTGGAATCTAAAAAAGTTATACAAATGAACTTATTTACAAACAGAAACAGACTCACAGACTTAGAAATCAAACTTATGGTTACCAAAGGGGAAAGGTTGGGGGGAGGGAGGGAAAAATTAGGAGTTTGGGATTAACATATACACACTACTATATATAAAATAAATAATCAAAAAGGACCTACTGTAGAGCACAGGGAACTCTACTCAATATTCTGTAATAGCCTATATGGAAAATGAATGAATATATGTATATGTATAACTAAATCACTTTGCTGTATACCTGAAACTAACAGAACATTGTAAATCAACTATACTACAATATAAAATAAAAATTAAATTAAAATTTTAAAATAAAATAAAATGTGAGGGAAAAAAAAGACAGGGTCCAAGAAGTTGTGGACTTTTCTCCTCATTTGCTATAGGCCCTCAGAGCAAACAGCCTTCAAAGAACCATTGTAGAAAACCATTAGGACCAACTTCAAGAATCCTTGACAAAAGACTGAATCTTGAGTTAGTGAGTGCCCTTATATCAATAAATCCTCCCTGTTCCAGCTCCATGTGGGTTTCACCCTCCCCACCATACACTCAAAGTTTGCTTTCATGTGGGTTTCCTTGATTCTGAGAGTGCATATCAGTTAGGTACTTCAGTTTTTCAGTGGGTATGCTACTTCTTCCTGTAGAAAGGCTGGTACTTCTCTGCTGAGACTATACTCCAGTTACCAGCTTGGAGGCAATGAGGAGTGGAAGAGAAAGATCTTAAGAAGAATGAGAATCATCTTAGGAGGCTTCAGGGGATGTCCCTGTACAGCCATTTGGTGGGAAATGTTGTTCTTCTCCGTCAAGGGAGAATGGACTCCTCCTGTCTTACAAAATGGTTTAGGAAAATTCAGGAGTTCAAGGTTCTCAAGCTCATCCACCCAAATGAACTCATCCCAGGTCTCAGAATCCTTGTCAGGGCCCTGAGTGTGAAATAGGAGACTTTACAAATCTGTCTATTTAGTCTCCTTTACAGCTCTGCTGACTTAATAGTTAGATCCTGGGTCTGAATTTCATCACAATGGCCAAAGATAAGCCTCCTTGAAAGCTGCCATAGATGCTCTCTGGCTTCAGTATGTGCCTTAAGTTGGCAAGTTGGCAATCAACTACCCTCAGCCTAACTTATTTTTTTGGCAGGTAAAAAGTAGTCACCTTATTCCACAATCTGTATAATTATCATTGCATGTTGTAGCTATTAGATATCTCAACACTTGACCACTACCTAAGTCTTATCTCAGTTTACTACAGGTGAAAGCTTAAATAATCATGATGCTGCTGTATACCAGGGTTAATTTTCACTCCAATTACTACACAAAAATGTGGTCCTTGTTTCTTTCAGACAGGTTAGTGATTCAATTCCCAAATCCTATCCACAGGGTATCCTTCCTACACCCACTTGTTTTAGTTCAGTTTCCTAGGGACAAGCACTAATACCTTAATCAGAATATGCAATCCCAAGGTAGGAGAGAAAGGAAAAAAGAAATGAGGCAGGGAAGGATAAGAAGTAAGACAAAGTCCTATGTTACTGTCCTGACCACCACATTACCATAAAGCATGAAAAAACAGTCAGGAGCTCAGCAAATGCATCTGCTAAGGGACATGGGGAACCTCTAAACATGCTGTACAGGGATATATGCCATGGAATAGGCTACCAGAGAGACACATGGAGAGGGAATTTATCTGCCTTGCTACTTATCTCTCCCCCAGGAGCAAGCTACTAAGGATATAGGTCAGTGCTTTTCAGCCAGGTACAATTTTGTCCCCCAGGGATACATTTGACTAGAGATATTCTATGTCTAGTGACATTTTTGTTGTCGTCACAAATGGGAGAACCTATTGGCATGTCGTGAGTAGAGGCCAAGGATAACTTTAAAGATACTACAATGCACAGGACAGTCCTCCACCAACAAGAATTATTCAGCTTAAAACATCATTAATGCTACTGTGACAAACCCTGTTCCAGGTGGTGGTAAACCCAAGAGAATGCACAGAGGTGCCTAAGGTGTGGCTGACAAAACAACCAACAGGAAAAAGATGTGGAAGACATTTCATAGAAGATAAAACACAAACGGAGAGCAAAACATGAAAAGATCTGAAACTCATTAGTAAACAGGGAACTCAAATCATGGTAGACACCGTTTGCCACTCAACTGAGTGGCAAAAATTAAGATCTTGAGAACACCAAGAATGGGGAGATTGGGTCTCCAGGGGAATTCTCATTTACTGCTGTGCTGGTCAGGAGTGTAAATTGCTACCATCTCTTTGGGAAAGAGATTAGTATCATGTCGTAAAGTTGAACACATACATATTTAAGGTGGCCACTCATGCCAATCCTGGTTTTAACACTGGAAAGCCTGCATCTTAGGAAACTCCACAGTTCCAGGCAAACTGGGATGACTGGTCACCAGTATATCTTACATCTTAGCAACCTATTCCTATGTATGTAACCCTAAACAGCTCTTACACAAGCACCAGGAGATATATAAAAATGATCATAATATCATTTTCATAATAGCAGAAAATAGAAATAATAGCAGTGTCAATCTACGAGAGAATAACTTGTAACATATTCATACAATGTAACATTTTTTAGCTGTGAAAATGAACTACAGCTACATGTAACAATATGAATGAATCTTAGAAACAATCATTAGATAAACTGAGCAAATCTGTAGACTATATAAGACTATTATAAAGCTCAAAAGGAAGCAAAAATACAACATTTCATAGAGATATATTCATGTTTAGTCCAATTTCTTCTTAAGCAAGAAAATGGTGAACGGTAGACAAATTTAGGATAGTGGTTACCTCTGGAGGGGAGATGAGGAAATGGAATGGGAGGCTCCCTTCTCCCCAAAGAAAAATAATCAGTTATTACATCCCCAGAGAGTGTTCACTGGATTTTGTATCTTTGTTGTCAGCTTTAGTGGTGTTATTTATTTCCTTTTTGGCTATGTTATTTTCTGTTTATTTTACCTCTTTTTAAAAAAATCCATCTTTATCTCACTTCTTTAGAAATAGAGAACAAAGGATTAACAATAGTATCTGGGAGAGAAGAATGAATGTAATACATTTCCCAAGCCAATGAGGGTGGGTGGGCATTTTGGCCCCGGGCTCTCCATTCATGGGCCCTGTCAGCATGTATTTCTGCAGTCAAATTCCCATTCTGCCTCCAAGGAGCTGGGGATGCTAATGTCAGCCTGTTAAGCCTCACCTAGAATTGGCTGCACCTGGTCACTTGGGAGAGCACTACACTTAAAACTACACTTAAAACACAGGTCCAGGAGAACAATAAAAGCTTAGGGAAAACTGCAGAATCAGGCTGCTGTTTAATTTACACCATTTAATCTCACAGTGAAGAAATCCATGAACTGAAAATTACCATTTCACACACACACATCCCAGTGGAAGCACACATGCACAGATCTCGCTATAAATATGTTCCTAACCTGCCCCAGAAACTTGATCCTGGGAGAGCCTAGAGCCTTGGAATTTCAGTTTGGGACCATAACCCAAAAGTCCTTTATTAGTTTCCACTAAAACCCACTCACTTTGCTTAGGAAGAAGATGCTTACAGAAGGTGCATCACAGCAAGAGATTCTATCACGTAATCTGCATCATTGCATTACCTCCCTGAAGCCACAAACACAGTTATACACTGAAATTTTCTTACATTCAGGCCCACTCTGAATCTCACCTTTTTCTCCAATCACCAATCAAAGTATTTCCTTCCTTTATTCCTTTCTCCCTCCCTCTCTCTCTTTGAAATAAATACAAATCCTATTATTCTGCCTGCAAGTTAACTTTCATCTTCCTGAATTCTGGTACATTTTATGTATTTCTAATCTTTAATCTTGCTCCCTTCTGTGTGCAATTCTTGGCCCTTCTCTTGCCCTCACCCCTGTATGCCTTCACTTCCAAATTACCTGAGAGCATCATGGGATATCTTTTTGTGTGTCTTTAAGCACATACTACAATCCTTTTCTTAAATTTGCTTCCTTCTTTATTTTGGCTGAGGAACACCTACTCACCTTGTATGTTTCAATCTAGATGCTTCTGCTTTTGGTAAATTGCAATCTCCCTTCTTGTATGTGACTTTGAAGATCTTCTCACCAAGAGGTGGGATCTATTTCCACACTCCTTAAATTTGGGCTGGCTTTGTGATTTGCTTTGGTCTATATAATGAAACAGAAGTGACTGTTCTGATGCTAGGCCTCAAGAAAATGTGCACACTTTCATTCATTCTCTTAAACCTTCCTCAGCCCACATGACTTAGCCTGGGCTAGCCTGCTGGAGAGCTGAGTTGCCCCAGCTACTTCCGATCAATTATCAGAAATACGAGTGAAGCCATCTCAGACTATCCAACCCCTAGCTAACCAGTCAGCTAATTGCAGACAAGTGAGCAAATCTAGCTGAGATCAGCCAAACCTAGCCCAGATCAGAACTCCTCAAGTCAATCATAGACTCGTGAGCAATAATACTGCTTATCATCTTAAGCTACTAAGTTATGGATCTCTTTGTTATGTGGCAACATCGTATATTCTTTCTTGATCCTATTTAATAGCTGCAACATACTTACATCAAAGTCCCTTATATCACTACATAGTTTCTTGTGTTTCTATTCCACAAATGTTCCAGCTTTTTGAAAACAGGAGCAATTTTTATTTTGTATCCCCAAACCTAATAGCACCTGCCAACTTTTCAATAAATGGGTGTCAGAAAAATATCAATGATTAATTAATTAATTAAGGATTATAATGATGGTCAAGGGATTGTGTTGGAGGCAGACAAACCAGAATTTGAATCCCAACTCTGTTTCCTATATGTGTTACTCCAGAGATTTTGGTTAACCTCACTCAACTTTATCTGCCCATGTATAAACTGAAGGCTAGAATAATGTATATGCTGCAGGATTGTGGTGATAAGATATATATTCTCTCTGCCCCAACCTGGCACAGAGTGAGTGTTCAACAAATAAGAATTAAATGATAAAATGTTCATAAAGCATTGAGTATATAGTACATGGCTTAGAGTTACTCAGCAAATATGATTAATATGATCTATGATCTGTTAATAGGATCATGATCGTCATGACTGTTGTCACGTCTTGCAGGAGAAACTGTAGATGCTCCATCCATAACCCCTTGGCATCATCATTTCTATGCATGCTGATCTGATGGTGGCTTCCAATGGAAACACCTGGAACTCTTTGCCTGAGGGCTTCCTTGGTCCACATACATTGCAGGCCACAAATGCCAGGGAGTTAACACCCCTCACTCCCACCCAGAGGAGCAGCCCTCAACCACGGCAGATGGAAGAAGGTGGCTACATATCCCAATTTTCTTGCCCTTGGTTAGGATAAATCCAAGGTATGTTCTATACTATATCCCAGAATTACCTAGTGAGACTGTGTGCCTTGGTCACAGCAGTGATAAAGCACCTTTTCTTTCTTCTCTTCCCCATCTCACATCCCTACTCCCCTACAAAGGTATACTAGCATCACCCCCGAACACACACCAGTATCCAAATTTAGAATCACCTTCTGATTCTAGGGAAATCAACTTAAAACAATATTACTCTTAGTTTTATTTTACCCTTATTGCTTCAGAATCTAACCACTTCTTCCAGGAATTCTGACTTCCACTAGAAAGCCTAGCCTATTAATGATCTCTCCAGCTAATCAAAGAGTTGTATCCAGCCCAGTGATGACAAAACCAAGCACAGAATTTGGTGTGCCACCTTTAGTCTTCTTGGATGTTTTCATCATGGCTCAATTCTCTGAGTATATGAGGACAGAGTTAACTTGTAGTTAGTCTTGGGTAACTCTGTGTTCATCTTGAAGGGCACCTGAAACCATGGTATTGATGCTTGGCCAAGACAGAGGTGAAATGCATTAGCTAGTGATTTATAACGTGCTGTTAAAAGTCAAAACCCGCCCCAGGCATCCTGTACCAGCTTGTCTATACTGTTTCTTGAAACTGTATGGATTGATGGTTTGCACCTGTTTACCTGTTTGCAAAGTCTGCTTTTGGCTACCTGAGTTGTGGAATATAAAATAGCCCTCAGTGAGTTTGAGCCTTGGCTCTTCTGACACACATGTATCTTGGTGGTTCATGATCAGAAGACAAAGCACACCCTGTGTGATGGAGTGGGGGTTGTACCTGGAAGTCTCAGTCCTCTCAGATGTTTGCTGAGCTTGCTTTCTCCTGCTGGACCCTATTATTTGCCTTTATGTGTATACTTTGTGGCATCTCAAGAGTCTTTACAATTATCTGACACTATATAACTGCTGCACTGAGGCTCTTTTCTGACAACTAAAGCCTTTTGATAGGGGTTTGGAGTGAAGGAAGGAAGGGTCTACAGCACACAAATTTAGAACGGTTTCCAGAAGTTATGATTCTTGGAAAGCTGGGCTCAGTACTTTGCTGAGCTCTTAAAGCGCCATTTGGCTGGGTTTCCATTTCATGAAAACCCTTCCAAACACAGACTCGAAGTCGGTCCATGCTCCAACAGTGGCTGTGGGCTTGAAATCTCGGACCCTCCTGCCAAGGTCACTGCATAATTCCTTTTCCTCCCACCAACCCCCTGTGAGCTTTGCTCAATGGTTACACACTCCAACAGATGAATCCCTGCCTGTGGGGAGCATGAGTTTCTCTGGTAAACATTGCTTGAATCCACATATTCCTATCTTTTTTTTTTTAACTGATGTATAGTTGATTTACAATGTTTCAGGTGTACAGCAAAATGATTCAGTTATACATACAGGTATATATGTGTGTGTAGATTATATACATATATTCTTTTTCAGATTCTTTTCCATTATAGGTTATTACAAGATATTGAATAGAGTTGCCTGTGTTATACAGTAGGTCCTTGTTGTTTATCTATTTTATATATAGTAGTGTGTATCTGCTAATCCCAAACTCCTAATTTATCCCTCTCCCCCTCCTTCCCCCTTTGGTAACCATAAGTTTGTTTTCTGTCTGTGAGTCTGTTTCTATTTTATAAATAAGTTCACTTCTATTATTTTTTTAGATTCCATATATAAGTGATATCATATGATATCTGCCTTTCTCTGTCTGACTTCACTTAGTATGATAATCTCTAGGTCCATCCATGTTGCTGCAAATGGAATTATTTCTTTCTTTTATGGCTGAGTAAATTGTATATATATATACATACATATATATATATATATATGTATGTATATATATATACGTATGTATATATGTACCACATCTTCTTTACGCATTAATCTGTTGATGGACATTTAGGTTGCTTCCATGTCTTGGCTATTGTAAATAGTGCTACAATGAATATTGGGTTGCATGTATCTTTTTGAATTATGGTTTTCTCTGGATATATGCCCAGGAGTGGAATTTCAGTATCATATGGTACTTCTATTTTTAGTTTTTTAAGGAACCTCCATACTGTTTTCCATAGTGGCTGTATCAATTTACATTCCTGCCAGCAGTGTAGGAAGGTTCCCTTTTCTCCACACCCTCTCCAGCATTTACTATTTATAGACTTTTTGGTGATGGCCACTCTGACTGGTGTGAGGTGGTACCTCATTGTAGTTTTGATTTGTATTTCTCTAATAATTAACGATGTTAAGAATCTTTTCATGTGCCTGTTGGCCATCTGTATGTCTTCTTTGGAGAAATGTCTGTTTAGGTCTTCTGCATATTTTTTAATTGGGTTGTTTGTTCTTTTGATATTAAATTGTAGGAGCTGTTTGTATATTTTAGAAATTAATCCCTTACATATTCTTGTCTTCTTAAAACACTAACTTTAAGCAGTATTTTCATTTTTCCTTCTATGTTCCACCTGGGAATAATCCAGTATGAAAGTTTTAGTCTTCGAGTTATGCTTGACTAACCTAAGCTAGTAGTCTTTAAAAACTCATTATCCAGGGCTTCCCTGGTGGCATAGTGGTTGAGAGTCCGCCTGCCGATGCAGGGGACACAGGTTCATGCCCCGGTCCGGGAGGATCCCACATGCTGTGGAGCAGATGGGCCTGTGAGCCACGGCTGCTGAGCCTGTGCATCCGGAGCCTGTGCTCTGCAACGGGAGAGGCCACAGCAGTAAGAGGCCCATGTACCGCAAAAAAAAAAAAAAAAAAAAAATTATCCAGAAGGGTACCCTTCACATGAGTTCCTCTCTGTGGCTCATGTAACACTATTCTCAGAAGTCAGGAACCATGCAGCAAGGAAGAGAGTTGTTGCAAAAACATCTGGGAGGCTCAAGTCTCAAAATGTTGCAAGATTACCTGCCTTGATCATGAGATTTCAGGGCAGAATTTTATGTCTTTTCACAGTGTGACATCAACCCCCCTCTCAGTTTCAGAAGCCACAAATATATACATCATAAGCTGTTCTTTGAAACAGCAAAAAATATTACCAGTTGACTACTGTACATTAAAACACAAATGACAGCATACCTTACATATGACAATTAGAATTATGTTTGGGGATTCATAAAGAGCATTGATGATTATCTAGTTTCATCAGGTTGAAGGAGATCCAAAATCTATTTTAAATCCATCTATCGCCCATGCCAGGTACCTAAGCCAACTCATCATCATCATCTCTTGCCTAGGTGATGGCCCCCTGTTTTCCACTATTACTGAGCCTCCTACCCATTAGTTAAATAAGGCAGGATGGCCTTTTAATAATATAATATAAATTCACTTCTCTAATAACTCTCCAATGGCTTCTACCTTCGTTGGAGTACAATCAAGATACTTTTCCATGTCTAAAGCCTCTCCGAATTCTTCTCTACATCATGCTTCTTCAAATACCCTCTCAAAGCAATAAAGGCCTCCTTTCCAATCGAGCCTTGAACATATCTGTCTGGAACCTGGTTCACAGCACATGCAAGGTCCTATCTTCAAACTTTTACCATGCTGGCTCTTTTCCATCATTCAACTCAAAATTCTCTGAGTCGTCTGCTCTGACCTTCAAATGGAAGTAGCCCTTTATTCATTCTCTACCTCATTAACCTGTTTATCATATTTATAAACATTATAAATGGTTACCAGTTTCCTTTGCATTGATTTACAATCATCCCTTGGCAGCCGGGGGTGATTAGTTCCAGGACCCCTGTGGATACCAAAACCCGCGGATGCTCAAGTCCCTTATATAAAACGGTACAGTGAAGCTGGCCCTCTGTACCCTGGGTTCCCCATCCAAGGATTCAGTGAGGATGCAGAACCCGAGAATACAAAGGGCCGACTCTACTTACTTACCTCCTCCCACTAGAATGTCAGATCCTTCAAAGCCATATCCCTGTCTTTTTTGTTCACTATTGTATCCCTAATTGCCTAGAACAATGTGCAAGCATGTAGAAGTCACCCAATAAGTATATGTTGAATAAAAAAGGTACTTTTTGGTCTTCTCACCATTGTATCAGTTAAAATAAAAATTTAAAGGGAAAAAACTGTAATGTAATTTATTCCCCAACCTTTTTTTATGATGGCTGTCGATGAATCAGACTCCAGAGGAGTGTGGTTATTTCTGGTCTGCAACTTTTCGTTGGCGTTCTTCACTGTTCTTCATTTTTCCTCAGTGTGTTCATTTTGGCAAGAGGTGGAAGCATTTTGCCACAGTGTATTTCTGCAACAACATGGTACCAACATGAGTCAGAACCCCATCAACTTATGCTCTGTTTAAAAATAAACATAAAACCTCATTTACTTCATGTCTCTTCATGCTGTACGTCTTTTCTTTACTGTTTCAACCATTTTCTCGGACATGCAGCTACTGATCTGCATGCTACTACCTGGACACCTCC
Organism: Mesoplodon densirostris; assembly: GCF_025265405.1. Lineage (NCBI taxonomy): Eukaryota > Metazoa > Chordata > Mammalia > Artiodactyla > Ziphiidae > Mesoplodon > Mesoplodon densirostris. Next base: position 76,372,224 of record NC_082676.1, read on the forward strand.
AGGCAAAGTCAAGTTCCCCTTAGCACTGCCTGCGTCTGTCACAGCACTTTCTCTAATCATTCCACTGTGAGTCCATCTCTCCCATTGATGGTGAGCCCTCTGGGGACAGGAACTGTGCCTATGGCCTGTGAATCTCTAGGGCCTCATCCACTAACTAGTTATTAATCAGGTTTAGTACAGTTGATTCTCATTATTTGTAGTAGTTATGTTCTATATAGTGCCACCAACACTAAATTAGTGATGCTAAACCATTGTTCCAAGAGGAAATACAGGATTAGGTTTCTGCTAGTTTCTGGCCCCAACACTTGCACCAATCAACCAAAACACAACATTATTGTATGGTTTTATGTGTGTTTCCATTTAAAGACACCTCATTTAATATACATTGTTCATTTGTTAACATTCAACCCACAGCCAAGAGCACTGCAACTCATGCCTGAATGAAGCTTACCCAAGACATGCATTTTCTCCGTAAGGTACATCACAGCCTTCTTACACTTAGGAACACTAGGCAGTACTTCAGTATTACACTGGGGAGCCATTTCCAACAGCAAAATCACCAACAAAAAGCACAGAAAATGCAAAAAGCATAAGAAGGTGAACTTGCAAATACAAAATCCATGAATAAGGAGGACAGACTTAATATACATTGCTGAATCATATGCACTGCCATTTAAATGAGTAAAAAATAAATATTACTGACAGGGTAGAAAGGGACTAATACAGATTTCATATGCTTCATGAAAGATCCAGAAACTGAAAGCAGTTATTCTTTCCTATCCTTTGAAAAGGACAACTTCCAGAGCCTAGTTCTTTTCTCCTGCCCAGCATCACTCACTGTTCATCCCATGTTCAGACAAGTCCAAAGAAAATTTCCTTGATTAATAGTCTACCTTATCCATGATGGCACAAACCAAACTTCTCCCAGAAGATGGTTCCATTTTTCTCCTGGGATTATAAGAAGAAATACCTGCTTTTATTTCATTATACTCATAAGTTAACTGTAAGTACACAATGTACACACTGTAGAGACTTATATTTTCTGTAAAAATGCCAGTACTCTGTGACATAAACAACGCAGGTATCAAATGTTAAGTGTCTACATTCTAATGCACTTGAAGGACATTTAAGACTTCCTTAGGAGGAGAGGAACCAAGATGGCAGAGTAGAAGGACATGCTCTCACTCCCTCTTGCAAAAACACCAGAATCACAACTAGCTGCCGGACAATCAATGACAGGAAGAAACCAGAACTCACCAAAATAGATACCCCACATCCAAAGACAAAGGAGAAGCCACAATGAGATGGTAGGAGGGGTGCAATCACAGTAAAATTAAATCCCATAACTGGTGGGTGGGTAACTCACAGACTGGAGAACACTTATACCACAGAAGTCTACCCACCAGAGTGAAGGTTCTGAACCCCACATCAGGCTTCCCAAACCTGGGGGTCCGGCAATGGGAGGAGGAATTCCTAGAGAATCAGACCTTGAAGCTTAGTGGGAATTGATTGCAATACTTTGACAGGACTGGGTGAAACAGAGACTCCACTCTTGGAGGGCAAACACAAAGTAGTGTGTGCATTGGGACACAAGGGAAGAAGCAGTGACCCCAGGGGAGACTGAACCAGACCTATCTGCTAGTGTTCGAGGGGGTCTCCTGCAGAGGCGGGGTGGGGGGCTGTGGCTCACTGTGGTGACAAGGACACTGGCAGCAGAAGTTCTGGGAAGTACTCCTTGGTGTGAGCCCTCCCAGAGTCCCTCATAAGCCCCAACAAAGAGCCCAGTTAGGCTCCAGTGTGGGGTTGCATCAGGCCAAACAACCAACAGGGAGAGAACCCAGCCCCACCCATCAACAGTCAAGTGGATTAAAGTTTTACTGAGCTCTGCCCACCAGAGCAACACTCAGCTCTACCCACCACCAGTCCTTCCCATCAAGCCTCTTAGAGAGCCTCATCCACCAGAGGGAAGACAGCAGAAGAAAGAAGAACTACAATCCTGCAGCCTGTGGAACAAAAACCACATTCACAGAAAGATAGACAAGATGAAAAGGCAGAGGACTATGTACCAGCTGAAGGAACAAGATAAAACCCCAGAAAAACAACTGAATGAAGCAGAGATAGGCAACCTTCCAGAAAAAGAATTCAGAATAATGATAGTGAAGATGATCCAGGACCTCAGAAAAAGAATGGAGGCAAAGATTGAGAAGATACAAGAAAAATTTTTAAAAGACCTAGAAAAATTAAAGCACAAACAAACAGAGATGAACAATACAATAACTGAAATGAAAACTAAACTAGAAGGAATCAATAGCAGAATAACTGAGGCAGAAGAACGGATAAGTGACCTGGAAAACAGAATGGTGGAATTCACTGCTGTGGAACAGAATAAAGAAAAAAGAATGAAAAGAAATGAAGACAACCTAAGAGACTTCTGGGACAACATTAAATGCAACAACATTCACATTTTAGGGGTCCCAGAAGGAGATGAGAGAGAGAAAGGACCAGAGAAAATATTTGAAGAGATTATATCCATAAACTTCCCTAACATGGGAAAGGAAATAGCCACCCAAGTCCAGGAAGCACAGTGAGTCCTGTACAGGATAAACCCAAGGAGAAACATGCTGAGAAACATAGTAATCAAATTGGCAAAAATTAAAGACAAAGAAAAATTATTGAAAGCAGCAAGAGAGAAACAACAAATAACGTACAAGGGAATGCCCATAAGGTTAACAGCTGATTTCTCAGCAGAAAATCTACAAGCCAGAAGGGAGTGGCATGATATACTTAAAGTGATGAAAGGGAAGAAACTACAACCAAGATTACTCTAACTGGTAAGGATCTCATTCAGATTTGATGGAGAAATCAAAAGCTTTACAGAGAAGCAAAAGCTAAGAGAATTCAGCACCACCAAACCAGCTCTACAACAAATGCTAAAGGAACATCTCTAAGTGGGAAACACAAGAGAAGAAAAGAACCTACAAAAACAAACCCAAAACAATCAAGAAAATGGTAATAGGAACATACATATTGATAATTATGTTAAACGTGAGTGGATTAAATGCTTCAACCAAAAGACACAGGCTTGCTGAATGGATACAGAAACAAGACCCATATATATGCTGTCTACAAGAGACCCACTTCAGACCTAGAGAAACATACAGTCTGAAAGTGAGGGGATGGAAAAATATATCCCATGCAAACGGAAATCAAAAGAAAGCTGAAGTAACAATAGTCATATCAGATAAAATAGACTTTAAAACAAAGCATGTTACAAGAGACAAGGAAGGACACTACATAATGATGAAGGGATCAATCCAAGAAGAAGATATAACAATTATAAATATGTATGCACCCACACAGGAGCATCACAATACATAAGGCAACTGCTAACACCTATAAAAGAGGAAATTGACAGTAACACAATAATAGTAGGGGACTTTAACACCTCACTTACACCAATGGACAGATCATCCAAAATGAAAATAAATAAGGAAACAGAAGCTTTAAATGACACAGTAGGCCAGATAGATTTAACTGATATTTATAGGACGTTCCATCCAAAAACAGCAGATTACACTTTCTTCTCAAATGCGCACAGAATATTCTCCAGGATACATCACATCATGGGTCAAAAATCAAGCCTCGGTAAATTTAAGAAAACTGAAATCATATCAAGCATCTTTTCTGACCACAATGCTATGAGATTAGAAATGAATTACAGGGAAAAACACACAAACACATAGAGGCTAAACAATACATTAATAAATAACCAAGAGATCACTGAAGAAATCAAACAGGAAATCAAAAAATACCTAGAGACAAATGACAATGAAAACATGACAATCCAAAACCTATGGGATGCAACAAAAGCAGTTCTAAGAGGGAAGTTTATAGCTATACAAGCCTACCTCAAGAAACAAGAAAAATCTCAAGTAAACAATCTAACCTTACACCTTAAGGAACTAGAGAAAGAATAACAAACAAAACCCAGAGTTAGTAGAAGGAAAGAAATCATAAAGATCAGAGCAGAAATAAATGAAATAGAAACAAATAAAACAATAGCAAAGATCAGTAAAACTAAAAGCTGGTTCTTTGAGAAGATAAACAAAATTGATAAACCATTAGCCAGGCTCATCAAGAAAAGGGGGAGATGACTCAAATCAATAAAATTAGAAATGAAAAAGGAGAAGTTACAACAGACACCACAGAAATACAAAACATCCTAAGAGTCTACTACAAGCAACTCCATGCCAATAAAATGGACAACCTGGAAGAAATGGACAAATTCCTAGAAAGGTATAACCTTCCAAGACTGAACCAGGAAGAAGTAGAAAATATGAACAGACCAATCACAAGCAATTAAATTGAACTGTGAATAAAAATCTTCCAACAAATAAAAGTCCAGGACCAGATGGCTTCACAAGTGAATTCTATCAAACATTTAGAGAAGAGCTAACACACATCCTTCTCAAAATCTTCCAAAAAATTGCACAGGAAGGAACACTCCCAAACTCATTCTATGAGGCCACCATAACCCTGATACCAAAACCAGAAAAAGATACTACAGGAAGGAACACTCCCAAACTCATTCTATGAGGCCACCATAACCCTGATACCAAAACCAGAAAAAGATACTACCAAAAAAGAAAATTACAGACCAATATCCCTGATGAATATAGATGCAAAAATCCTCAACAAAATACTTGCAAACAGAATGCAACACATTAAAAGGATCGTACACCATGATCAAGTGGAATTTATCCCAGGGATGCAAGGATTCTTCAATATATGCAAATCCATCAATGTGATACACCATATTAACAAATTGAAACACAAAAACCATACGATCATCTCAATAGGTGCAGAAAAAGCTTTTGACTAAATTCAACACCCATTTATGATAAAAACTCTCCAGAAAGTGGGCATAGAGGGAACCTACCCCAACATAATAAAGGCCATATATGACAAACCCACAGCAAACATCATTCTCAATGGTGAAAAACTGAAAGCATTTCCTCTAAGATCAGGAACGAGACAAGGATGTCCACTCTCACCACTATTATTCAACATAGTTTTGGAAGTCCTAGCCATGGCAATCAGAGAAGAAAAAGAAATAAAAGAAATACAAATTAGAAAAGAAGAAGTAAAACTGTCACTGTTTGCTGATGACATGATACTTTACATACAGCATCCTAAAAATGCCACTGGAAAACTACTAGAGTTAATCAATGTATTTGGTAAAGTTGCAGGATACAAAATTAATGCACAGAAATCTCTTGCATTCCTATACACTAATGATGAAAGATCTGAAAGAGAATTTATAGAAATGCTCCCATTTACCATTGTAACAAAAGGAATACCATACCTAGGAATAAACCTACCTAGGGAGAAAAAAGACCTGTATGTAGAAAACTATTAGACACTGATGAAAGAAATTAAAGATGATACCAACAGATGGAGAGATATACCATATTCTTAGATTGGAAGAATCAATATTGTGACAATGACTATACTGCCCAAAGCAATCTACAGATTCAATGCAATCCCTATCAAATTACCAATGGCATTTTTTATGGAACTAGAACAAATCATCTTAAAATTTGTATGGAGACACAAAAGACCCCAAATAGCCAAAGCAGTCTTGAGGGAAAACAATGGAGCTAGAGGAATCATACTCCCTGACTTCAGATTATACTACAAATCTACAGTAATCAAGACAATATGGTACTGGTACAAAAACAGAAACATAGATCATTGGAACAAGATAAAAAGCCCAGAGATAAACCCTCATACCTATGGTCAACTAATTTATGACAAATGAGGCAAAGATATACAATGGAAAAAGACAGTCTCTTCAATAAGTGGTGCTGGGAAAACTGGACAGGTACATATAAAAGAATGAAATTAGAACACTCCCTAACAGCATACACAAAAATAAACCCAAAATGGATTTGAGACCTAAATGTAAGACTGGACACTATAAAACTCTTAGAGGAAAACATAGGAAGAACACTCTTTGACATAAATCACAGCAAGATCTTTTTTGATCCACCTTCTATAGTAATGGAAATAAATACAAAAATAAACAAATGGGACCTAATGAAACTTCAAAGCTTTTGCACAGCAAAGGAAACCATAAACAAGATGAAAAGACACCCCTCAGAATGGGAGAAAATATTTCCCAATGAATCAATGGACAAAGGATTAATCTCCAAAATATATAAACAGCTCATGCAGATCAATATTAAAGAAACAAATAACCCAATCCAAAAAATGGGCAGAAGACCTAAATAGACATTTCTCCAAAGCAGACATATAGGTGGCCAAGAAGCTCACGAAAAGCTTCTCAACCACTAATTATTAGAGAAATGCAAATCAAAACTACAATGAGGTATCACCTCACACTGGTAGAATGGGCATCACCAGAAATTCTACAAATAACAAATGCTGGAGAGGGTGTGGAGAAAAGGGAACTCTCTTGAACTGTTGGTGGGAATGTAAATTGATACAGCCACTATGGAGAACAGTATGGAGGTTCCTTAAAAAACTAAAAATTTAATTACTATATGATCCAGCAATCCCACTACTGGGCATATATCCAGAGAAAACCATAATTCAAAAAGACATGTGCACCCCAATGTTCATTTCAGCACTATTTACAGTAGCCAAGTCATGGAAGCAACCTAAATGTCCATTGACAGACAAATGGATAAAGACATTGTGGTACATATATACAATGGAATATCACTCAGCCATAAAAAGGAACAAAATTGAGTCATTTGTTGAGATGTCGATGGACCTAGAGACTGTTATACAGAGTGAAGTAAGTCAGAAAGAGAAAAACAAATATCGTATATTAACGCATGTATGTGAAACCTAGAAAAATGGTGCAGATGAACCCATTTGTGGGGCAGTTGTTGAGACACAGATGTAGAGAACAAACATATGGACACCAAGGGGGAAAACCGCGGTGGGGTTGGGATGGTGCTCTGCTGAATTGGGTGATTGGGATTGACATGTATACACTGATGTGTATAAAATTGATGACTGATAAGAACCTGCAGTATAAAAAATCAAACAAAAAACAACTAATATTAAACTTTCTTTCAGTTATTTGTATGGAAATATGTTAATATAAATGTTTCAGACATTACATGAAATTTCTAAAAATCTTATATGTTCTGGTATGTTATAATTCATAATTCCAGTTATTACTTTAAAATGTATATCTCAGAAATAACTAAATTTCCTTGTCAATTACATTATTATGAACTTTCATCAAATCTTTAACCTGGTCATTTTTAAGTCTTTTGTCATTTACAGACAGTTCTGGGTGTACTCTGATGCTTTTGCAAAAATGTTCCTATAAAAGGGTTTCATCTTCAAGGAATTCATGGAAAAGACTCTGACAAGTACAGGTTTCTGGTAACTAACTATACTGCTGAATTGAATGAATAAGCATTTTCAGAACTCTAATGGAAAACTGATGAATTCATAAAAGTGCTAACAAAAGATCAAGATAAAAAAATTAATTACATGGGACTGAGTGAACTGATGAGGAAGATTATAATTTTTGTAACTTTCTGTTTGAATTAAAAAAAAATCCCACAAGGACTCAGAGGTAAAAAATATACAAATCAATTTTCAGTACAAAGTAACGGAGCTGTTACAGTGGAGGACTACTGGACTGAATGTCAATATTATGACATTGTATGAGTGTGTTTCATGTTTGGTAATTGCAATCATTGTTGCTTTTGTTGTGGTTATCCATTTACAATGCTTGGTGTCAGTTTATTTATCTCTTGTAAAAATAAAATACAGTGCGTGTGTGTGTGTGTGTGTAAAAACAGACTTCCCTAGGAATACAGATTTATGTTTTAAAGCTGCTACAAATTTTTCCAATTAAGTTTACTTCTCAGAATTTTAAACTGTTTAAATTTAACCTTGATTTAGTTGTAGTTCATGGAAAGTAATTTGTTGGTAAAATCACCTCTGCAAAATCACGACCTATGTTTTAAACTACCATTGCTGGGATCAGTAGGATTTGCAGAATGCAATGTTTTGCGTACGTGACACGAAATAGAAGGATGATTCTGAAAGCTCACTTCTTATGTGTTCGAAATCAGCTAAAATGGACTTCCCTGGTGTCACAGCGGTTAAGAATCCACCTGCCACATTTGGGAAAGATGCCAGTGGGGCAACGATCATTAAGAGGGTCAACAAGAGGACTTCCGGGTAAGATGGCGGAAGAGTAAGACGCGGAGATCACCTTCCTCCCCACAGATACACCAGAAATACAGCTACACGTGGAACAACTCCTACAGAACACCTACTGAACGCTGGCAGAAGACCCCAGACCTCCCAAAAGGCAAGAAACTCCCCACATACCTGGGTAGGGCAAAGCAGAGAGATTCCCGCACAGAGGAGCGGTGCCGAGCGGCACTCACCAGCCCGAGAGGCTTGTCTGCTCCCCCGCCGGGGCGGGCGGCGCTGGAGCTGAGGCTTGGGCTTCGGTCAGAGCGCAGGGAGAGGACTGGGGCTGGCGGCGAGAACTCAGCCTGAAGGGGGCTAATGTGCCACAGCTAGCCGGGAGGGAGTCCGGGAAAACTCTGGAGCTGCCGAAGAGGCAGGAGACTTTTTCTTCCCTCTTGGTTTCCTGGTGCGCGAGGAGAGGGGATTAAGAGCGCCGCGTAAAGGAGCTCCAGAGACGGGCGCGAGTCGCGGCTGAAAGCGCGGAGCCCAGAGACGGGCGTGGGACGCTGGGGCTGCTGCTGCCGCCGCCAAGAAGCCTGTGTGCGAGTGCAGGTCACTGTCCACACCGCCCTTCCGGGAGCCTGTGCAGCCTGCCACTGCCGGGGTCCCGGGATCCAGGGGCGGCTTCCCTGGGAGAACGCACGGCGCGCCTCGGGCTGGTGCAACGTCACGCCGACCTCTGCCGCTGCAGGCTCGCCCCGCACTCCGTGCCCCTCCCTCCCGCCCGGCCTGAGTGAGCCAGAGTCCCCGAAGAGGCTGCTCCTTTAACCCTGTCCTGTCTGAGCGAAGAACAGACGCCCTCCGGCGACCTACACGCAGAGGCGGGGCCAAATCCAAAGCTGAGACCCAGGAGCTGTGAGAACAAAGAAGAGAAAGGGAAACCTCTCCCAGCAGCCTCAGAAGCAGCGGATTAAAGCTCCACAATCAACTTCATGTACCCTGCATCTGTGGAATACATGAATAGACAACAAATCATCCCAAATTGAGGAGCCAGGAGTCAGTGCTGTGCCTCTGAGGTGGGAGAGCGAACTTCAGGACACTGGTCCACAAGAGACCTCCCAGCTCCACATAATATCAAACAGCGACAATCTTCCAGAGATATCCATCTCAACACCAGCACCCAGCTTCACTCAACGACCAGCAAGCTACAGTGCTGGACACCCTATGCCAAACAACTAGCAAGACAGGAACAAAACGCCACCCATTAGCAGAGAGGCTGCCTCAAATCATAAAAAGTCCGCAAACACCCCAAAACACACCACCAGACGTGGACCTGCCCACCAGAAAGACAAGATCCAGCCTCATCCACCAGAACACAGGCAGTAGTCCCCTCCACCAAGAAGCCTACACAACCCACTAAACCAACCTTAGCCACTGGGGACAGACACCAAAAACAACGGGAACTACGAACCTGCAGCCTGCAAAAAGGAGACCCCAAACACAGTAACATAAGCAAAATGAGAAGACAGAAAAACACACAGCAGGAGAAGGAGCAAGATAAAATCCCACCAGACCTAACAAATGAAGAGGTAATAGGCAGTCTATCTGAAAAAGAATTCAGAATAATGATGGTAAAGATGATCCAAAATCTTGGAAATAGAATAGACAAAATGCAAGAAACAGTTAACAAGGACCTAGAAGAACTAAAGACGAATCAAGCATCGATTAAAAACACAATAAATGAAATCAAAAATACTCTAGATGGGATCAATAGCAGAATAACTGAGGCAGAAGAACGGATAAGTGAGGTGGAAGATAAAATAGTGGAAATAACTGCTGCACAGCAAAATAAAGAAAAAAGAATGAAAAGAACAGAGGACAGTCTCAGAGACCTCTGGGACAACATTAAACGCACCAACATTCGAATTATAGGGGTTCCAGAAGAAGAAGAGAAAAAGAAAGGGACTGAGAAAATATTTGAAGAGATTATAGTTGAAAACTTCCCTAATATGGGAAAGGAAATAGTTAATCAAGTCCAGGAGGCACAGAGAGTCCCATACAGAATAAATCCAAGGAGAAATACACCAAGACACATATTAATCAAACTGTCAAAAATTAAACACAAAGAAATCATATTAAAAGCAGCAAGGCAAAAACAACAAATAACACACAAGGGAATCCCCATCAGGATAACAGCTGATCTCTCAGCAGAAACTCTACAAGCCAGAAGGGAGTGGCAGGACATACTTAAAGTGATGAAGGAGAAAAACCTGCAACCAAGATTACTCTACCCAGCAAGGATCTCATTCAGATTTGATGGAGAAATTAAAACCTTTACAGACAAGCAAAAGCTGAGAGAGTTCAGCACCACCAAACCAGCTTTACAACAAATGCTAAAGGAACTTCTCTAGGCAAGAAACACAACAGAAGGAAAAGAACTACAATAACGAAACCAAAACAATTAAGAAAATGGGAATAGGAACATACATATCAATAATTACCTTAAATGTAAATGGACTAAATGCTCCCACCAAAAGACACAGAGTGGCTGAATGGATACAAAAACAAGACCCATATATATGCTGTCTACAAGAGACCCACTTCAGACCTAGAGACACATACAGACTGAAAGTAAGGGGATGGAAAAAGATATTCCATGCAAATGGAAACCAAAAGAAAGCTGGAGTAGCAATTCTCATATCAGACAAAATCGACTTTAAAATAAAGACTACTAGAAGAGACAAAGAAGGACACTACATAATGATCAAGGGATCAATCCAAGAAGAAGATATAACAATTGTAAATATTTATGCACCAAACATAGGAGCACCTCAATACATAAGGGAAATATTAACAGCCATAAAAGGAGAAATCGACAGTAACACAATCATAGTAGGGGACTTTAACACCACACTTTCACCAATGGACAGGTCATCAAAAATGAAAATAAATAAGGAAACACAAGCTTTAAATGATACATTAAACAAGATGGACTTAATTGATATTTATAGGACATTCCATCCAAAAACAACAGAATACACATTTTTCTCAAGTGCTCATGGAACATTCTCCAGGATAGATCATATCTTGGGTCACAAATCAAGCCTTGGTAAATTTAAGAAAATTGAAATTGTATCAAGTATCTTTTCGGACCACAATGCTATGAGACTAGATATCAATTACAGGAAAAGAGCTGTAAAACATACAAACACATGGAGGCTAAACAATACACTACTTAATAACGAAGTGATCACTGAAGAAATCAAAGAGGAAATTAAAAAATACCTAGAAACAAATGACAATGGAGACACGACGACCCAAAACCTATGGGATGCAGCAAAAGCAGTTCTACGAGGGAAGTTTATGGCAATACAATCCCACCTTAAGAAACAGGAAACATCTCAAATAAACAACCTAACCTTGCATCTAAAGCAATTAGAGAAAGAAGAACAAAAACATCCCAAAGTTAGCAGAAGGAAAGAAATCATAAAAATCAGATCAGAAATAAATGAAAAAGAAATGAAGGAAATGATAGCAAAGATCAATAAAACTAAAAGCTGGTTCTTTGAGAAGATAAACAAAATTGATAAACCATTAGCCAGACTCATCAAGAAAAAAAGGGAGAAGACTCAAATCAATAGAATTAGAAATGAAAAAGGAGAAGTAACAACTGACACTGCAGAAATACAAAAGATCATGAGAGATTACTATCAGCAACTCTATGCCAATAAAATGGACAACCTGGAAGAAATGGACAAATTCTTAGAAATGCACAACCTGCCAAGACTGAATCAGGAAGAAATAGAAAATATGAACAGACCAATCACAAGCACTGAAATTGAAACTGTGATTAAAAATCTTCCAACAAACAAAAGCCCAGGACCAGATGGCTTCACAGGCGAATTCTATCAAGCATTTAGAGAAGAGCTAACACCTATCCTTCTCAAACTCTTCCAAAATATAGCAGAGGGAGGAACACTCCCAAACTCATTCTACGAGGCCACCATCACCTTGATACCAAAACCAGACAAGGATGTCACAAAGAAAGAAAACTACAGGCCAATATCACTGATGAACATAGATGCAAAAATCCTCAACAAAATACTAGCAAACAGAATCCAACAGCACATTAAAAGGATCATACACCATGATCAAGTGGGGTTTATTCCAGGAATGCAAGGATTCTTCAATATACGCAAATCAATCAATGTGATACACCATATTAACAAACTGAAGGAGAAAAACCATATGATCATCTCAATAGATGCAGAGAAAGCTTTTGACAAAATTCAACACCCATTTATGATAAAAACCCTGCAGAAAGTAGGCATAGAGGGAACTTTCCTCAACATAATAAAGGCCATATATGACAAACCCACAGCCAGCATCGTCCTCAATGGTGAAAAACTGAAACCATTTCCACTAAGATCAGGAACAAGACAAGGTTGCCCACTCTCACCACTCTTATTCAACATAGTTTTGGAAGTTTTAGCCACAGCAATCAGAGAAGAAAAGGAAATAAAAGGAATCCAAATGGGAAAGGAAGAAGTAAAGCTGTCACTGTTTGCAGATGACATGATACTATACATAGAGAATCCTAAAGATGCTACCAGAAAACTGCTAGAGCTAATCAATGAATTTGGTAAAGTTGCAGGATACAAAATTAATGCACAGAAATCTCTGGCATTCCTATATACTAATGATGAAAAATCTTAAAGTGAAATCAAGGAAACACTCCCATTTACCATTGCAACAAAAAGAATAAAATATCTAGGAATAAACCTACCTAAGGAGACAAAAGACCTGTATGCAGAAAATTATAAGACACTGCTGAAAGAAATTAAAGATGATACAAATAGATGGAGAGATGTACCATGTTCTTGGATTGGAAGAATCAACATTGTGAAAATGACTCTACTACCCAAAGCAATCTACAGATTCAATGCAATACCTATCAAACTACCAATGGCATTTTTCACAGAACTAGAACAAAAAATTTCACAATTTGTATGGAAACACAAAAGACCCCGAATAGCCAAAGCAATCTTGAGAACGAAAAACGGAGCTGGAGGAATCAGGCTCCCTGACTTCAGACTATACTACAAAGCTACAGTAATCAAGACAGTATGGTACTGGCACAAAAACAGAAATATAGATCAATGGAACAGGATAGAAAGCCCAGAGATAAACCCACGGACATATGGTCACCTTATCTTTGATAAAGGAGGCAGGAATGTACAGTGGAGAAAGGACAGTCTCTTCAATAAGTGGTGCTGGGAAAACTGGACAGGGACATGTAAAAGTATGAGATTAGATCACTCCCTAACACCATACACAAAAATTAGCTCAAAATGGATTAAAGACCTAAATGTAAGGCCAGACACTACCAAACTCCTAGAGGAAAACATAGGCAGAACACTCTATGACATAAATCACAGCAAGATCCTTTTTGACCCACCTCCTAGAGAAATGGAAATAAAGACAAAAATAAACACATGGGACCTAATGAAACTTCAAAGCTTTTGCACAGCAAAGGAAACCATAAACAAGACCAAAAGACAACCCTCAGAATGGGAGAAAATATTTGCAAATGAAGCAACTGACAAAGGATTAATCTCCAAAATTTATAAGCAGCTCATCCAGCTCAATAGCAAAAAAACAAACAACCCAATCCAAAAATGGGCAGAAGACCTAAATAGACATTTCTCCACAGAAGATATACAGACAGCCAACAAACACATGAAAGGATGCTCAACATCTTTACTCATTAGAGAAATGCAAATCAAAACTACAATGAGATATCATCTCACACCAGTCAGAATGGCCATCATCAAAAAATCTAGAAACAATAAATGCTGGAGAGGGTGTGGAAAAAAGGGAACACTCTTGCACTGCTGGTGGGAATGTGAATTGGTACAGCCACTATGGAGAACGGTATGGAGTTTCCTTAAAAAACTACAAATAGAACTACCATATGACCCAGCAATCCCACTACTGGGCATATACCCTGAGAAAACCATAATTCAAAAAGAGACATGTACCAAAATGTTCATAGCAGCCCTATTTACAATAGCCCGGAGATGGAAACAACCTAAGTGTCCATCATCAGATGAATGGATAAAGAAGATGTGGCACATATATACAATGGAATATTACTCAGCCATAAAAAGAAATGAAATTGAGCTATTTGTAATGAGGTGGATGGACCTAGAGTCTGTCATACAGAGTGAAGTAAGTCAGAAAGAGAAAGACAAATACTGTATGCTGACACATATATATGGAATTTAAGAAAAAAATGTCATCAAGAACATAGGGGTAAGACAGGAATAAAGACACAGACCTACTAGAGCATGGACTTGAGGATATGGGGAGGGGGAAGGGTAAGCTGTGACAAAGTGAAAGAGCGGCATGGACATATATACACTACCAAACGTAAGGTAGATAGCTAGTGGGAAGCAGCCGCATAGCACAGGGAGATCAGCTCGGTTCTTTGTGACCGCCTGGAGGGGTGGGATAGGGAGGGTGGGAGGGAGACGCAAAAGGGAGGGGATATGGGAACATATGTATATGTATAACTGATTAAATTTGTAAAATTAAAGAAAAAAAAAAAAAAAAAGAATCCACCTGCCAACGCAGGGTACACGGGTTCGATCCCTGGTCCAGGAAGATCCCACATACCACAGAACAAGCCCATGCACCACAACTACTGAAGCCCACGCACCCTAGAGCCTGAGCAACACAACTATTGAGCTCATGCACTGGAACTACTGAAGACACGCGCTCTCTAGGGCCCACGTGTTGCAACTACTGAGGCTGCATGCTGTAACTACTGAAGCCCGCATGCCTAGAGCCTGTGCTCTGCCAACAAGAGAAGCCACCGCAATGAGAAGCCTGTGCACCGCAACGAAGAGTAGTGCCCACTCGCCGCAACTAGAGAAAGA
Source organism: Mesoplodon densirostris (assembly GCF_025265405.1). Lineage (NCBI taxonomy): Eukaryota > Metazoa > Chordata > Mammalia > Artiodactyla > Ziphiidae > Mesoplodon > Mesoplodon densirostris. Next base: position 76,387,358 of record NC_082676.1, read on the forward strand.
CCCCCACTCTAGCAACGAAGACCCAACACAGCCAAAAAATAAAAATTTTTAATAAGTCAGCTAAAATATAAGTGGACACAATTTCCTTTTAAAGTCTTGTGAGATTCTCTTCATATATTTCAGAGTATCAGAAGATAAGTCACCTTGTAAGGAAATGCGATTTCAGGACTGATAAAACCATATGGGTCTACTGCATAGCAATAAGATAACTCAACATATTTTACAAAAGTAATACCTTGATGCAGAAAAATAAAATGAATGAAATGCATCTTACTTTATTAGTACCGTTATATTACATTTTCTATATAATTAACCAATATTTGCTTTGAGTTTATTTTATAAAATTTAGCATTACTTTTCATTTTCTATTTATTCTGCAAAACACTAAGAAAAAAGCAGATGCCATTAACTAACTTTAAAGTGTGCCTAGATCATCACTAAAACTCTCAAATTTCTTTCTCTTTAAACAACCCACTAAGAAACCTTTATTTATATGCCTCTGATAAAGCCATATTGCCACTATTGACCTAAAAAAAGCAATGTGAATGTTCAGGTAACAGCTATCCCATTCTGAACCTGATGATAATGTGCATCTTAATATGAGGTACAGGTGCAAATTCAATTTCATATTTCCATTTCTAACCTTCAAGAGGAAGGGGTTGGCTTTGAAGTTGACAGCCATGGTTCCACCTTGTACTAACTGCATGATTTGGGCCAATTCACTATTCCCCAAATTTATTTATTCATCTGAAAAGTGAAGATGGACACTATTTTCTGTAACCTAGAGTGGTCCTCATGATAAAGTGGAAATGGCCTATGTAAAGTACCTGGCCAACAGTGAATGGTAAAAAAATGTTAGCTCTTGTTTTTATTAAGTACAATACCAACACAAGCAGTACTGTAGACAAGTGAATTTAGCTCTTAAAGCCAAAATATAGTGACCTGTTTCCTGTGGGTAATTTGAAAAAAAAAGTTATAGTTCACCCACATTTTAACTTACCATCAAAACAAGAATATCTATGGCTGTGATATGTATGTGTCTTATAATATATAGCTCAAAATCTCTAAGAGTCTATTTTATGTAAAACAGAACAAAGATTGACCATCGGCTATATTAGAACAAACAGTTCTGTTCCTGCACATTTTTTTCTTCTCTCATTCAAAGATGAAAGTACTTATGCCAATGAATTTTAAGGTGGTTTAGACCAGGATGAAAGGGGCCCCAGCAGCCCTGTAACCTTAGAATGTTTGTTGCATCATTCACACTTTCATCCACTTCTCTGCAAATTCGTGAATGGTAGGTTTAATATGTGGTCTGGGGCTTCTCTGGTGGCCCAGTGGTTGAGAGTCCACCTGCTGATGCAGGGGACATGGATTCGTGCCCCGGTCCGGGAAGATCCCACATGTTGCAGAGCGGCTGGGCCCATGAGCCATGGCCGCTGTACCTGCACGTCCAGAGCCTGTGCTCCACAATGGGAGAGGCCACAACAGTGAGAGGCCCACGTACTGCAAAAAGAAAAAAAAAAATGTGGTCTGTGTTATTATGTTAGCAAAACAGGACTTTTTTTTTTCTCTATGAGAATAGGCTATGACTTTGGCCTCATTAATATTGAGTTCTGGCCAAAGGAACTCCAATAGGTTATGAAATCATGAAAGCTGCTAAAACCCATCAGGCTAAATCTTCCAACAATTCCAAGGAATTGAGGTAAGAGTAGGAAAAAATGGACTGTATGGAGAAAACCTAAGGCACAATTTTTTAACCTGTTTTTTTAAAACTAGAATAGAACTTTTCCACAAGGAGCTAACAAGGATCATCCTTCTTGAAAAATATTGTCTTTACCACTGTGTCATTTTTAAATAGTTTTTGTGTATACTTTAAAAATTTAAATTTTATTTTAATTTTTACTTGAAGTATAGTTGATTTGCAATGTTGTGTTAGTTTCAAGTGTGCAGCAAAGTGATTCAGTTACATATATATTGTTTTTCAAATTTGTTTCCCTTATAGGTTATTACAAAATAATGAATATAGTTCTCTGTGCTATACAGTAGGTCCTTGTTTGTTGTCTATTTTATATATAGGAGTGTGTACATGTTAATCCCAAACTCCTAATTGATCCCTGCCCTCTTTGTATATACTTCAGAATGGAGATAATTCTATACTTTCAGCTAGATGCTGTGCTCCTTATCTAATAGGTAAACTCTAGGTGCACAAAGGGTTTTATTACCAGGGTTGACAGTGTAAAAGCCAAGCAGAAAACAAGCTGGCAGAGATGGTTTAATATAAGCTTCCTCTGAGGAGTTGAAAACATCACCACATTTTGTTTCCTGCTATTCATCTGCCCCTCTGTGATCTTTGTCTCTCTATATAATAAAAATATTTATAGCCAGAACCCCGCATCCCTTCCTCCTCCTTAACTGTTGGAATAAGGTGTGTTCTGCTTCCACGTGAGAAAGCAGCAATATAATAGAAACACGAAAATTTGAATAAATGACTTTGGGGAGGAGTAGAAAACCTAATCCACTCAAAAAGGGATTTTTTTCCTTCGAAGCAAGATAACTGTGACGTATGGGACTGCATGTTTGCAGTAATTATTTACACCCTTGTTCGACTGCACTGAACTCTCTCGAGGGAAACTTCTTCGGAACCTACAGAACTATTTCCTTTCTTTGGAGGTCCTCAGATATAGATTGAGCACTATTTTGTTTTTCTTTTCAGGTATTAATAAAATGATTTTTAAAAACAATCTCACCTTTTCCTATAGGAAAATATCCTGTTTGAATGTCTGGCCTCTATCTATGAGACATTTCCCCTGAGCCAGTGGAAGGACTGAGTTTTTCAGGACTATGAACTATAGGTAATATTCTCATGTTAATGCTCTTTTCATCTGGGAGAGCAGCTTGTAATGTATTGGCTTTTATTTTAGGAGTATCTGTTCCTTGTGCTGAAAAACCAAGTGAACAATTAAATTTGGATATGTTGCTTTTCTGGTCCAACCAGAAAAAGCACTTGAAGTTTTTATTTGCTAGATACCCCAAGTTCTAGACACACTAGTGCATACTTGCATTTTGAACTTGATTGACTAAATCATTCTGTGTCTGGGCCTCTTTGTCTTGAACCCATGGTAATGACAGCTTGGACTCAGACAAGAGCACGTACTCACAATTTTCAGAGGATTAAATGAGGTGATGCATGTGTAAGAACTTCAGATAGTCTGAAGCACTATGCAACATTAGATTTAGAAAAGTTATTTTAACTCCTAACAGAGTTATACAAAATTTTACTTAATCTAATACAGAAAACAAAGATAACAGCTCAAAACCTAGTGACAATGTCTCTGCAATATGAGGACTGTCTAATCTCCACTTTGATGCAGTGTGTGGGCTTATTGTGGTGGCTTCTCTTGTTGTGGAGCATAGGCTTCAGGCGTGTGGGCTTCAGTAGTTGTGGCACGCAGGCTCAGCAGTTGTGGTTCATGGTCTCTAGACCGCAGGCTCAGTAGTTGTGGTGCACGGGCTTACTTGCTCCGTTCCATGTGGGATCTTCCTGGACCAGGGCTCGAACCCACATCTCCTGCATTGGCAAGTGGTTTCTTAACCACTGTGCCACCAGGGAAGCCCTATTTAATGTTTTGTTAACTCAATGTCAGCATACTTGGCTTCCTTTATAACCCTAGGTATTTTACTTTATGCATTTTAAAGCATTATTTTGCCATTGTGGTTACCCAGCAATTCCACTCCTAAGTATATACCCAAAAGAACTGAAAATAGGTACTCAAACAAATATTGGTACAGGATTGTTTGTAGTCGTGTTATTCACAATAGCAAAAAAAAAAAAAAAAAAAAAAAGGAAACAACCTAAACGTCCATCAACAGATGGATGGATAAATGTGGTGTAACCATACAATGGAATATTATTCAGGCATAAAAGAGAATGAATACTAATACATGCTACAATGTGCATGAACCTCAAAAACATTATACTAAATGAAAGAAGCCAGACACCAAAGGCCACATACTATATGATTCCATTTGTATGAAATGTCTAGAATAGGAAAACCTATGGAAAGGGAAAGCAGATTGGGGGTTACCATGGGCGTAGAGGACAAGGGAATAAACAGAACCGCTTAATGGCTACAGTATTTTATTTTGGATTGATGGAAACGTTTTGAAACTAGATAGAGGTGGCAGTTGCACAACTTTATGAATGTACTAAATATCAGTGAGTTGTTCACTTTAAAATGATTCATTTTATGTCTTGTGAATTTCATCTCACTAAATAAATAAAACACCAAGTTAAAAATTGGTTCCTGGTCTTCCTGAGATGGCCAAAGGAGTCCATGGCACAGCAAAAATATACAAATCCTGATTTAAAGCTTCTCACAATGGCATGAGCTCTTCTGCTTTGGTCCAGTTGAAGAAGCTGGGCTCAATCAAGTTTTCCAAATTTTCCTAGCATGCCAGAGCACACTCTGTGGCTTGAGTTTAAAGTTAGGAGGGAGCAAGAGTGTAGCTGATGAGCACTTAGCTTGCTGTTAAACAATTCATATTCCTCTATATATTTCTAATATACACTTGGAGATATATTCCAGAAAATGGAGGATGACTGGAAACACAACAAACTTTACATTCTAAGTGATCAGAAATGGTAGACACTACTTTTTCAATAGTAAGATTTTTCTGTGTTGTCAGTTCTCCCAGATACCATGATTTATTTTGGGAATATCTTCATGCTAGTTGTAATGCTCCTAGAACCTTATGCCATTTCCTTTAGGTTTTTTTTTTTTCATTCAACAAGTGCACATTATACAGGCAAACCTCTTTCTACTGTGCTTTTACTTTGTTATGCTTCACAGACACTGCGTTTTTTACAAATTGAAGGTTTCTGGAAACCCTAGGTTGCCAGATAATGGATAGTATTTTTTAGCAGCAAAGTATTAAGGTATTAAGGTATGTACATTGTTTTTTTTAAACATAATGCTATTGCACACTTAAGACACTACAGTATAGAATAAACATAACTTTTATATGTACTAGGAAACCAAAAAATTCCTGTGACTTGCTTTATTGTGGTATTTGCTTTACCACAGCGGTCTGGAACTGAACCCACAATATCCCTGAGGTATGCCTGCAATATCCAGGAGAAACATGTCCTATGAAGAAAAAAAAAAGTTGGGCAGAAATGAGAGTGACAGAAAGTTACTAGAAAAAGAGATCAAATAAGAGACTCCTAAGAGGTAGCATTTGAGGAGGAACCTGAACAAAGTAAATAAATGAGCATTATAGACAGTGGGGTCAACAGTACTTCAGGCTACAGAGACAGCATGTGCAAATGTCCTGCGGTCATGAATGTTCAGAAAACAACACTGAAGGCACATGTGCCTATAATGGAGTCCATAAGAAAAGAACAGTATAAATATAAGATAGAACAAGCAGCCAGTGACCAGAATGTGGATGGTCTAACAGGCTATGGTGAACATTTTGGATTTTATTATAAATCTAATGGGAGAACGATTGGAGAGATTTGAATAGAAGGTGACATTTTGATTTATACTTTAAAACTGTCCCTAGGTGGGGTGGAAACATTGCAGGAGGTTAATAGTGAAAGCAAGAATATTAGATAAGAGGCTAGTTAGGGAGCACAGGTGAAGGATGATAGCAGCTTGCACTTAGGGTAGCAGTGGTCAGGACAGTGAAAAGTGGTCTGACTCTACATATACTTTCAAAGTATAGATGACTCTTTGATGGGTTGGCTATGGTGCAAGAGAAGGTATTTCCACCTGAGCAGTAGGGTGGACAGCGATGCCACCTATTGAGCTGGGAGACAGCTGGAGAGGAACAGATTTAAATGTTGCCTTTGTCCCTTGGGGCTGCTATAACAAAATATCACAGACTGGGTAGCTTGTAAGCCACAGAAATGTATTTCTCACAGTTCTGGAGGCTGGAAGTCTGAGATCAGGATGGCAACAGCGTAACTGGGTGAAGGCTCTCCTCCAGGCTGCATCCTCATATGGTGGGAGGGGCTAGGCAGCTCAGTGGGATCTCTCCCACAAGTACATTAACTCCATTCATGAGGCCTCCACCCTCATGACCTAGTCACCGCCTCAAAGCCCCACCTACTAACACCATCATCTTTGGAGGTTATAATGTCAACATATGCTTTTTGTAGAAGACCAACATTCAGACCATAGCAAGTATTGGGTTGGCCAAAATGTTTGTTTGGGTTTTTCCGATATGTTGGTTCAAGAAAATCAAGGGTTCGGTTTTAGACACTGGGATAGACTGGTTGAAAAAAATTTTTCCCAAATTCCTCATCTTTCACTGTATTCATGCTTTTCACCAAATAACTTTTTAGGCCACTTCCTCTCTGACTCTAGTTTTCATTACATGGCTTGATTTAGCCAATGGGACACAGAAGCTTCCTTATATTTTCAAGTGCTTGTGCTCTTTTGATTTTTCTTGCATTTCTGCCATTATCATGAAAACATGTCCAGGCTAGCTGATGCAGAAGAGAGACACAAGGAAAACAAACAGCATGGTCCTGGTAGTAAGAAATTCATAACAGAAACTGAATTATAAATAAATGAATGAACCACAAAACCCAGGCTCCGTCTTGGATCATTTCGAGAAAAGCTCAGCCTGGTTGACTGTGGAAAAAAAATTCTTTTTAATTTATACTTTAAGAAAGTTTATTAAAGTTTTTGATACTAGAGAATTCTATTTTTAAAGATTATTGTCATATTTGAGAAACTTCTCTCAAGTGTAAGATTTAAGGGAATTTCAGGATTTCTTTGAATTGACAACACTCACTCAACACCACTAGTTCATCATCAATGTCTTCACTGCCTTTGCTTTCTGATACTTCCTTTCAAGGTAAGGAACAGAGATAAATGTATCATGAAGCCAATAAAACTAAATGCTCAAGGCCACTCACTTGTTCATGGACATCAAGGCCCTGGGAAAGAGTCTAGCAATATGTTCGCACGATCATATCTTTTTGCAAATTATGCAAAAGTAAGATATTTTAACAGCAACTGGTTACGAGAGCTGTCTCTTTGCATTCCAACTTCCTACATTGCACTTTTCTATATGCTGCATGGAGTTGGGGTGGCTATAGCTATTTGGGGGCTCTAGCTAAGGGGGAACTTGAGTTGGAAATTCTTTTGGTTTGTAATAGTGGGATATATTTATGTGTTTTGCAATCAATTTCCATTACAGTTCAGTTTTTTTCTAGTCGTTCCAAGTACAGCAAGGGCGTCCAGGAAATCTCCAAAACCTCCACGTACTGAGTGACCCAGCATCATAGAACAAAGATGCAGGACCTGAAAGCATAGTACAATATAAGTGTGCCTGCAGCTCTTGGTATATGTGCATGGCGGAAGTCTGCCTATTATAAAGCTTCTTAAGCCTTAACACATGGGCACAACAACACATTAAGTATGCAGAAATGTACTTTCAAAGATTCATAAAACTTTCATATAAAAAGTTGATATAGTTTGAACATACCATTTAAACAGCATATGAAAAGTTGTTTTGAAGGTACCATTAAAACAAGTGAGAAATTAAACCTCTTTGCTTCAATCATACAAGAAAGATACCTTTTATATCATCTCTATTTAAGAATGGCAGAAAAACTTTAAAAAATTGAATAGGAAACGAACATTTGATTAAATCAACAAAAATTATTCTGACATTAAAGAAGCCTTTTGTACCAAAGTAATTTTCAGACCACATCCAGAGCATGCATTAGGAGAAAAATGGTGAATAGCAGTAAAGGATTGGTTCTTGTTTGATAATTCAATTGATAAATGAGTGGATCATATGAACACAAGGAAATATTTCCATTCTTTGACACAAAAGAAGATTATGAAGATAATATACAATTCATCACAGTCAAACAAGGAAGACAATGACAAGTCACTGATAATGTGGTTCATCAATTTAAAGAGTATTAAGGTTAGTCATTGTACAAACAAACTTCAAATGCACTGAAATCTTAGGACTCATACATTTAAGAAATGTGGTAGAGGTGTTCCAAAATTTGATAATTCTAAAAATGTTTACATGCCACTCCTGATAGCAACATGTGATGCCCAAATAAACTTTTCTAGATATCAGTGAAAATAAATTTCAATCTGACATCTTAAAGGTAAAGCTGTATTATGTTTCTATTTTCTCTACAGAAGGATGTTTCAAAATAATTTTTATATTTAACGGTAAAGAGATAATGAAAGCATTTTGCACCAAAATGTATAGAGGTCAAGATATTAGAAAGGTGGGGTGGCAATCTACTAGTAAAAATATACTGCTTTTCTGATTTTGTGATGTTTGCATTGTTAGCTTCTTAACTTCGTATTGAATACTTTGCTATGATTTATTACCTCATTCTAAATATTCACATTCCTACCTAATTTTGTATCCACAGGCACACCTTCTAAAGTCACGGATCTTTAGGTTTATGGATCTTGTTTACTGGGCCATTGGTTACTTTTCCCCAGTATGATTGCTCAGAAGTTTACATTTAAGAAGTCAATTAAAATGTATACACGAAGCACAACTACAGTTCAATCAAAGTAGAAATGTCAGAGTGAAAACACAGCAGCCTCAGCAACCCTGTCTCCCTTTGTGATGGCTACACAGCAATTTCACTTTTGGAATTCATCTTCAACTGGGTGGTTTGTTTCAATAAATTGAAATCCTGATAAGGGTAAGTGAGTCTAAGTGAAACCAATGTTAACCAAATGCATGACAAAATGGAGCACAGGAATTATTCTAAGCAAAGAAATATAAATAAAACTTTGATTATATGGCTGAAAATGAACGCATATGGATTTTTATCAAGTACTTAAAGTGTTAGTTCCCATAGCAGAACAATCCACTATATACATTAGAAACTAAAGAGATATGCCCAAGAACATGTTCAATTAATTCAACAGAATAGTAAAAGTTATGAGTTTTTAATGACAGACCCAAAGATGTAACCATTTAGAGTCTTCTTGAATTTTTTTTAATCTACTGTAGTTACTAAAGATGTATGGCCTTTGTTTTATTTCTAGAAATTCTACCAACCCTAGGTTTTGAATTCAGTGAATACCAAACATATGTACACTTCATTTAGCCTACTGTGACTGAGTTGTACTTTAAATTTTTCTAATTAAGAAGAAAATACAGTGTTTTCTTTTCTTTTCTTTTCTTTTCTCTTTTTTATTTATTTGGCCACACTGAGTGGAATGTAGGATCTTAGTTCCGCAACCAGGGATTGAACCCATGTCCCCTGCAGTGGAAGTGTGGAGTCCTAACCACCGGACTACCAGGGAATTCCCCAGAAAATACAGTGTTTTCTAAGAGGAAAGAAAACACAGTTTATTTAATTTTTTTTTTAAGCAATGACAAAGCAGTGGCTAATCAAGTATTGTCAGTGGTACACTCTATGGCAGAGGCTGCAAACTGAGGACGTACAGGCAAAATCTCACTGTTTAACCAAACTGATGTTTAAAATGTTTGAAAGAGGGGGTACAGAATGTTGATATATCTTACTACTGGTGATGTTAAGCTTGATCATTCAGTTAAGGTGTATCTACCACATAGTGAAATGTAACTATCATACCCCCTTTGTAATTAGTAAATATCTTGGGGGTGATACTTAGAGATTATGAAAATATCCTGTTCTCCACCAACTTTAGCCTATTAGTTTTAGCATCCATCAGTGGATTGTGTCTGCAACAACTATCACTGTGGTATTTGCCTAATGGTAATTTTCTACCTCTTTTATCCTTTCACTGGAATGTATTTAATTCCATTTATTAATTGGAATTCTTCCATAAAAGAGACTATCCCTTCACCCCATTTATTTATGCATTTATTTATATATGTATACATGTATGTATGTATTTAATTATTTATATGAGCAAGGACTCAGGGGTACTAACTTTATTTCAGGAGTTATAATCCAAAACTCTCATTATATATCTGGTTGCTCACAATGTCCCAGTTTTGCCATTTGGAACTCCTCCTGGTTCATGTGTCCTTTTGACATGCTCTTGTTCTTTATTGAGTGCTACCTTACTTTTTGACAACACAAATATTCCAGGCAATTCTCATACTTTCCCTACCCCAGCCATGGAATCAACTACTTCTCCAAAGAGTTCTAGATCCTTCTGTTGGAAAATGGTGTTTAAAAATCAAGGATCTGGATGCTAGGTATGTTCTTTGATAGTGGGGTGTCATTGAGCTTAGGCTTTCTCAGTGGACAGAGTTAGGAAACATATGTATGTATAACAACCCATGCATATACTCACATAACCTCAGTCTAATCACAAGAGGCCATCAGACAATTCCAAGACATTCTACAAAATGACTGACTAGCATACTTCAAAAGTGTCAAGTTCAGGAAAGATAATGAAAGAATGAGTAACTGTTAGACTGGGGGAGATTAAGCAGACAACTGAATGTGATTTGGGAGCTTGGATGGAACAGAAAAAAACATTAATGGGGCAACAAAAACAACATTCACAGAAAGATAGACAAAATGAAAAGGCAGAGGACTATGTACCAGATGAAGGAACAAGATAAAACCCCAGAAAAACAACTAAATGAAGTGGAGATAGGCAACTTTCCAAAAAAAAGAATTCAGAATAATGATACTGAAGATGATCCAGGACCTCAGAAAAAGAATAGAGGCAAAGATCAGGAAGATGCAAGAAATGTTTAACAAAGGCCTAGAAGAATGAAAGAACAAACAAATAGAAAAATTAAAGAAAAAACAAACAGAAATGAACAATACAATAACTGAAATGAAAACCTCAAAAAACAAGAAAAATCTCAAATAAACAATCTAACCTTACACCTAAAGGAACTAGAGAAAGAAGAACAGAAAACAAACAAACAAACAAGTTAGTAGAAGGAAAGAAATCATAAAGATCAGAGCAGAAATAAATGAAATAGAAACAAATAAAACAACAGCAAAGATCAATTAAACTAAAAGCTGGCTCTTTCAGAAGATCAACAAAATTGATAAACATTTAGCCAGACTCATCAAGAAAAGGAGGGAGAGGACTCAAATCAATAAAGTTAGAAATGAAAAATGAGAAGTTACAATGGACACTGCAGAAATACAAAGCATCCTATGAGACGACTACAAGCAACTCCATGCCAATAAAATGGACAATCTGGAAGAACTGGACAAATTCCTAGAAAGGTATAACCTTCCAAGATTGAACCAGGAAGAAATAGAAAGTATGAACAGACCAATCACAAGTAACAAAACTGAAACTGTGATGAATAATCTTCCAACAAACAAAAGTCCAGGACCAGATGGCTTCACAGGCGAATTTTATCAAACATTTAGTGAAGAGCTAACAGCTCTCTTTCTCAAACTCTTCCAAAAAATTACAGAGGAAGGATCACTCCCAAACTCATTCTATGAGGCCAACATCACCCTGACACCAAAACAAGACAAAGATTACTACAAAAAAAGAAAATTACAGACCAATATCATTGATGAATATAGATGCAAAAAACCTCAACAAAATACTAGCAAACAGAATCCAACAACACATTAAAAGGATCATAAACCATGATCAAGTGGGATTTATCCCAGGGATGCAAGGATTCTTCAAAATACTCAAATCAATCCATGTGACACACCATATTAACAAATTGAAACATAAAAACCATATGATCATCTCAATAGATGCAGAAAAAGCTTTTGACAAAATTCAACACCCATTTATGATAAAAACTCTCCAGAAAGTGGGCATAGAGGAACACTACCTCAACATAATAAAGGCCATATACAACAAATCCACAGCAAACATCATTCACAATGGTGAAAAACTGAAAGCATTTCCTCTAAGATCAGGAACAAAACAAGGATGACCACTGTCACCACTATTATTCAACAAAGTTTTGGAAATCCTAGCCATGGCAATCAGAGAAGTAAAAGAAACAACAGCAATCCAAATTGGAAAAGAAGAAGTAAAACTGTCACTGTGTGCAGATAACATGATACTATACATAGAGAATCCTGAAGATGCCACCAGAAAACCACCAGAGCTAATCAATGAATTTGGTGAAGTTGCAGGATACAAAATTAATGCACAGAAATCTCTTGCATTCCTATACACTAACAATGAAAGATCAGAAAGAGAAATTAAGCAAACAATCCCATTCACCACTGAAACAAAAAGAATAAAATACATAGGAATAAACCTGCCTAAGAAGGTAAAAGACCTGTTCTCAGAAAACTATAAGATACTGCTGAAAGAAATCAAAGATGACACAAACAGATGGAGAGATATAGCATGTTCTTGGATTGGAAGAATCAATATTGTGAAAATGACTATACTACCCAAAGCAATCTACAGATTCAATGCAATCCCTATCAAATTACCAATGTCATTTTTTTACAGAACTAGAACAAAAAATCTTAAAATTTGTATGGAAACACAAAAGACCCCGAATAGCCAAAACAATCTTGAGAAAGAAAAACGGAGCTGGAGGAATCAGGGTCCCTGGCTTCAGACTATACTACAAAGTGACAGTAATCAACACAATATGGTACTGGCACAAAAATGGAAGTATAGATCAATGGAACAGGATAGAAAGTCCAGAGATAAACCCACCCACCTATGGTCACCTTATCTTTGATAAAGGAGGCAAGAATATAAAATGGAGAAAAGACAGTCTCTTCAATAAGTATTGCTGGGAAAACTAGACAGCTACATGTAAAAGAATGAAATCAGAACACTTCCTAACACCATATACAAAAATAAACTCAAAGTGGATTAAACACCTAACGTAAGACCAGACACTATAAGTCTCTTAGAGGAAAACATAGGCAGAACACTCTTTGACATAAATTACAGCAATATCTTTTTTGACCCATCTCCTAGAGTAATGGAAATAAAACCAAACAAAAACAAAAAAACATTAGTGGGAAAACTGATGAAATCAAATAAGGTCTGTACCTTAGTTTATAGCAAGTGTTGGCAAACTACACAGCCCATGGGCCAAATCCGGTCTGCCACTTGTTTTTGAAATAAAGTTTGATGGGATACACTCTCAATTTCTACACATTGTCTATGATTATTTTTGTGCTACAATAGCAGAGTTACGTAGTAGTGGCAGATACCTAAAATAGTTACGATCTGGCTTTTTACAGAAAAAGCTTGTCAACTCCCAGTTTATAGTCTTGTACCATTTTTAACCCCTATTTTTGGTAATTGTACTATGGTTATGTAAAATTAGGTGCCAACATATAAAATACAGGAAATTTTACAGAAATTTTCTGTATTTGTGGGGGGTTTTCTTAAGTCCAGGATGTTTGTTTACACTGTATATCAATCAAAACAAAATGAAAATTGGTACTTATGGATAGTACGTCTGATACTTCTGGTTATTGACTCGATATTGGCTTTGATAGTATCATGACCCTGATTTTGTTTGGCATGAAATATAGGTTAAAAAAACACATTTCCTAGTCTTTCTTTTAGCCAGGGATAGTTAATGATGTATAAACACACTGTTTTGGTGAGATTTTAAGGAAAGCTCATTAGAAAGGGTCAGAAGTCTGGCATGAGTCCTATTTACCCTTCCCTCTTTCTACTGCTTCTTGCCCAGACAATCAATGTGATGGTTAGAGTTTCAGCAGTTATCTTAGACCACGAGGTGAAGACAGGAATCATGCATGCATCCTCACTTCAAGTAGGTTTCAAAGATAGAAGAAGTTTATGATAGACTTATTGTGGCCTAATTTTTCATGCATCCTCATATTCACGCTTTTTGTAACATCTCCCATCAAAAGGTGGAACCTGTTTCCCAAGCTGTCTAATCTTGGCTGGCCTTATGTCTTGATTTGGCCAAGAGAATGTGGTAGAAGTGCATGAGTATCAGTTCTGAACCTAGACCTCAACAGACCCTGAGTAGTTCTACTTTCTCTCTTGGAAACCTTCCACAGATATGTGAAATATCCCATGTTAGATAATGATGAGAAGTCATATGAACTGGGACCCATTAGACCTAGTTGAGGACATCCTAAAGCCAGGCCTCCAAATAAAATCGAGAACCCAATCAAAATGAAAAAAGTTACTTACTCAATACAATGCTGACTGCAGATGCAGGTGAAACACCAATCAAGACCAGAAAACTCTCCCAGCTGATCTGTAGACTTACGAGTAATGGTTGTTCTTCTTGTTTTATGACACAGAGAGTTGGGGTGGTCTGCTATTCAGTGGTAGTGGCCTGATCTAGGACCTGCATCTCTGATGACCATGGAGTCACTGCTGTGGCCTGAGACCTCTTTCCAGAGGTCATCTTTTATAAGAAAGAAAGAAAAGTCATCTTGCCTAAACCACTCTGATTTTCAGTCTGTCTTACTTGCCACCAAGTAGAATTCCTAAGTGATACATACATAAAGGGCATGAGCTGTCTACTTTTCTACAATCCCCACTCATCATGTGTCACCCATTTATGTCACATTTATGTCATCTGTCTTGCCCTCGTAGCACTTGAATGGGTGACCTGCTCTACAAGCCACATTGAAAAAGAGAAAGAAAGATGATCTTTCAATCTCACTTTGTATTTTGAGATTCATTTAACTTAGTGGATTTTGTGTAAAGGGAGCACATTAGAGGATAATTGTATATTTTGCTTTGTAAACTCATAGCATACCCAAACCACCTGAGCTGGAGGCCTGTGGCTCAGGACAGCAGTGGAAATATCCATGGGAGACCAAGGAAATAACTGAAATAACTGATTTTTTTAGAGCATTTTAAAGATAATTAAGTTTATGCCAGCCTCCCTTATTGTCAAGTGCTGCTGAAAGTTCAATGAAATACCTTTAGAGATGAAACATTTCCCTTAAAAAAGGGGAGTATAAATCTAGCTTCAAACTTTATTGGAAAAAAGAGCAAAAAGCCATGTTACTGTTTCTTTTAATATATATTCATATGGCTGTATATCTAGAGAATTTGAAGTTTCAAACTACTGCTAATCATTATTCTAAAAATAGTTATAATAATGTACATATAAAATAATTAGTTACAGATATATCAAAGTAGCAGACTTAAAATTATTAATAAATATGGTAAATATTAATATATAAATAACAACCTATCAATTAAAATACACAAGAGCAATTAATAGTTTATATCACCAATAAAAAAGTAGTATAAGTCAATTTGATCTTTTTATATTTACTACCTTAAAACTAAATGGCAGCTTTTATCAATAAAATTACCATGAAGGAAGATACTTCTATTTATAACTGGTACTCTACTGTTATGTTTTCAGAAGAATTTTTTTAAAAAGAGACACTTCTTTTATGGAGACTTCTGCTTTTTAACAATACCTCCATTACATAAGAAACTCAAGAATTTCAAGCCCATGCTTTAAATTTTGGTATTTATCACTTGATTCTGCATCACAAACTTTTAACAAAAAGTAAAAATATGTGTGTGCTTATGAGTGTCATAGGCTCTGAAGATTCTTTGTTAAAGGTAAAAGCTCTTAACAAAAATCTAGAGAAAATATAATGTGGATGTGTTCTGACCCAGGATGCTGATTCCCATGGAATGAATACACCTGCACATGCATACCCAGCAGGCACTGTTAGCCCAAGAAAGTGATTGTCTATTTCATTAAGCTCTTTATTGCTGAGTTCAAATTCTTGCCAGCTGATTTTCTGTGCTAACCTTTGATCTATTGGATCGGGACTCAGCCTCATCCAATGAAAAATGCTAGGATTCATGTGTGTCAATGGATAATAGGAAATGTTTCTCAGAAACAAAACTCGAAGGCCAGAACAGGGGAAATCCCTGCACAATATATAGCAAGAAGCAACTAAGTGAGGTCCAGTGGACACTGATATAATAGTAGAAAGCTTGGGTGAATACTACTTTGTCAAATCTCAATGTTGTTTACAAAAACTGGGGGCTTCATTCACCAAAACATTTTTGGTAGAACATGTCTCCTTGGTGAAGAAGCAAGTACTAAAGTAGCACTGCCCAAGAGAAATATAATATGAACCACAAATGTGAGTCACAAATGTAAGTTTAAATTTTCTAATAGTTGCATTAAAAAGGTAAAAGAAACAGATAAAATTTTAATAATGCACTTTTAAACCAACATAGTCAAATTATTATTTCAACAGTTATCAACAAGATATCTTCATTTATGTTTTCATAATAGATCTTTGAAATCCATTGTACACTTTATGCTTACAGCACATCTCAATTGGGGGTAGCCACATTTCAAGTTCTCAACAGCCAGAGGTGGGCTTTACAAATCTAGAGTACTCAATGACTTATGGTGATAACTTAAAGATCTTAAGAGTAACAGTAACAAGAGGAGAAAAGGATGAGATTTTAACTATAATGGATTAATGAATTTTCCAAGAAGAATCTGAGAGAAATTATATTAGCAATACAAAAATTCATACCAACTAGTTGGGTTTTGTTTTAGTTTTTAAATATGCTAGTTTTAAAGCAGATAGTTGGCAGCATATAGCAGGGGTCCCCAACCCCTGGGCCACAGACCAGTACTGGACTGTGGCCTGTTAGGAAACCAGGCCTCACAGCAGTAGGTGAGTCGTGGGCGAGCAAGCGAAGCTTCATCTGCTGCTCCCCATTGCTCCTATTACCGCCTGAACCATCCCTACCCCCACCATCTATCCGTGGAAAAACTGAAAAACTGTCTTCCATGAAACCGGTCCCTGGTGCCCAAAAGGTTGGGGACCACTGGTGTAGAGGAAGTATATCATTGAAAATTGTCTCACTTATAACTCAAATATTTTGGAGATAGAGAAATTCTTGGGACATAAAAGTATGCCAAAATAAAACCTAGTAAGCTTTAGTTAAACATCCCAAGCATATAATGAAACATTTATTGACATCCTGCAACACTGGATAATAAAACATAATATAGGAAGTCTGCAGTGAATATAAAATGTCAAAATTAATAGCACAATTTTATAATCAGCTTCAAAAGCAATTATTAGTCTTTAGGGCAGGATTCATTTACATTAAGAATTGACACGTGAAGATTTTCTCCAGGGTCAAGTGAGTTCATTAAAAAAATAATAAATCTATAAATTAGGTCAAATAGAAGGTATAGAGATCGGGTTGCATGTTAATAAGCCATAAAACATTTAGGCAAAAATTAAAGCTGTACAGAAAATTAAATATTTTTCTGAAAGCATTTTAAGAAAAATATTTTTAAACAGCTTATAGACTTTAACATCAATAAAACATTTGAAGCCTTAAGGCTGTCAAATACCTGATAACTCAGTAATACTTAGAGTGTGTGCTTCTTATGGGAGATTTTAATTTGTATTCCATGAGATTGTAAAACAAATAATTTTCCCAAATGTAAATGGCAAAAGTTACACATTTAAAAATCTGGTTAGATATTGTTCTGGTGTCATTGTAGAGAAACTGGAAAAACATAAAAGCATCAATACAAAGCAGGAAAAAAAGTCAATCAGAATCCCAGGACCGAAGACATTGTTGACATTTTAGTCTACCTCCTTCCACGCTAATACTAACATAATTACTGCTGCCAGATATTGGTGATATAATAAACTCATGTGGGCCCATTGTAGATCCGATTCTTGCAATAGATCTGCTAATTCCACTTGGTACATACATACCCACACGTTTCCCCTCTCCTACAGAGCCAGCTTCCCAAAGGTTGTAGAGAGTTCAGGGGCAATTTACCCTGGAGCTGATCTGTTGGCAACTTCTATCATGTGCTCCTCCCACCACACCATCCCCCTCAATCAAACCCCCAACACCCACATAATAAGACCTGTGTCTAAACACTCTTTCAGTTAGCTCAAAGCTTTGTAATGCTTTTATTTAAGAAAAAAAAAAAGTTGCTTGCATAGAGACACAAATTACCAGCTTTGCTTATTTACGACCTTAGAACAGTAGAAAAATCTGGAAGAAACATCATCTTTTACCTCGTACTCACTAATAACGTTGGTACTGGCTGCAAACATAACCATTTGGTTCTATTTTACTGAGCTTTACTTTGTGCCTGGAAGAACCTACTTTCTCAGAACTAGATTCAATGATACATATTTATCAAGGGCTTAACAGGGCAGACTTTGGGTTCAGGGCAGGATAGTGAATTGCACATGAATCAGATATGGTCATTTGGCCTCACAAAAGTAATAGTTTAGTAGGGAAGATAGTCTGCAATTTAAATTATACAAATGAATACATATTTACACACTAGGATCAATGTGATGAAGGCAATAGACATTGATGCTGAGATGGAGAACTCAACATTGTCAATCTTAGTTACTGACCTGATGACCTGTTTCAAAGGCTGACAAGAACTGAGGAAGTTTCCCACCCACTACATCAAAACTGAGCCTTCTTCTCAGAAGTATAGCACTGTGGTAAAGGAGGCCAGGACAGAAAGACCTGCACTAAGAGTTCCTACACAGGTTTTATTTTTTTATTTTTTTATTTTATTGAAGTATAGCTGATTTTTTGTTGTG
This sequence comes from Mesoplodon densirostris, assembly GCF_025265405.1. Taxonomy (NCBI): domain Eukaryota; kingdom Metazoa; phylum Chordata; class Mammalia; order Artiodactyla; family Ziphiidae; genus Mesoplodon; species Mesoplodon densirostris. Next base: position 76,405,860 of record NC_082676.1, read on the forward strand.
TTAGTTTCTGGTATACAGCAAAGTATACCAGATTTTTCAGATTCTTTTCTATTATAGTTTATTACAAAATACTGAACATAGTTCCCTGTGCTATACAGTAGAACCTTGTTGTTTATCTATTTTATATATAGTAGTTTCTACCTGCTGATCCCAAACTCCTAATTTATCCCTCCCTCACTCTCTTTCCCCTTTGGTAACCATATGTTTGTTTTCTATGTCTGTGAGTCTGTTTCTGTTTTGTAAATAAGTTTATTTGTGTCATTACCTACACTGGTTTAAACAAACCAACTCTGAATGCTTTACTAAGGTAGAGTCATTTATGTGGGGATGGTTCTCTTTTTAACAAATACGGAAATCCATCCAAACACCACCATGGAGGGAAAAAAAAGTGTCCTACGGAAGCTTCTACTGGATTTCCTATTGTAATAAGGGAATGTCTCCCCTTAAGGCTACTCTAGGCACCCTACCTATGAAGTTGATCTCAGATATGCTAAAAGAAATGCTGACCGCAAAGCTTTTGACAGTGCTTTGTATTAGGAAGGATGGAAACCTAGAGAAATTTTTGGATCTTAGTTGAACAGAAGCATTATACTGAATGTCTTTTGTGTAAACTTTAGGCCAAAGGTATAAAGTTTGGGATAAGACAGAGAGCTGGTCTGGCCTTCATGGAAGAGTAAAAGGAATTTGGAAACAGCGAGTAAGCAACTAAAGAAATTAGAGAGAGAACAATGAGAGAAGGGAGACAAACAGAGAGAGACACACAGACTAACAGAGTGAGGGTGGGAGATAGGAGAGACAAAAGAGAAAGATATAAACAGATACAAAGAGAAAGCAAGGGGACAGACCTATAGACATATGGGCAGTGGGGGTGAGGGGTAGTGGGAGAGAAATGCCAGGACACAATAAAATCGATGCTAACAATGTAGTCACACAGCCAGTGAGAATTTCGCTGTGGCTAAACCGTCTGTTGCACCTAGAGATATTAATAACTAACAGTGAATTCAAAGTTCTCTCTCACTGTCTGCTATAATTTCTCTCTGTGAATCTTTAGGAAAGTCTGCTAGCAAATACTTCCCTTAGCATTCAAAGTATTTCGTAGAAATGAAGGAAGAGTAGAGGTAACCAGCCTCTACTCACATGCAAGCTGGTGAGAGAGGATGATATAGGACCCAAGAGTCATGGGACAATGAACGGAAGAAATGGGCTTCCCCACGGGGTGACTCAGGAGTGGTAAGTGAACTGCCATTTCCCAAAATTTCAGTCTTTTCTCAGTATCGCGGGGGACTGGTTCCAGGATCTTGCAGATACCAAAATCCATGGATGCTCAAGTCCCAACTATAAAATGGGATAGTATTTGCATATAACTTAGGCTCATCCTCCTGTACACAGGCATACCTTGGAGATCCTGAGGGTTCAGTCCTGGACTATGGCAACAAAGAAAATTATCACAATAAAGTGAGTCACATGAAATTTTTGGTTTCCCAAAAACTGTTTTTGGGAGGGAGGGAAGGAGAGAGGGGAGAGAGAGAGGGAGGGGAGGGGGAGTACACAGTGTAAGAAGAAAGGGCAGAAGGGAGGGGAAGAAGGATTGGGAGAGAGAGAAAGAGGGAGAACTCAGAGATCTATAGAATATCCCTCTCATGTATTCAGCTGAGTACTGTTCAGTATAAGCATGTGAAGAAACTACTTGAGGCTAGGGAAAGATTCACCCAAAATATTTAGATTTTGGCCAGCCTTCACACAGGACTAGCACTAGTTCCTATTTCTACCAGCCAGACTAGAAAGCCTGAAGATTCATGAGACACTGCCTGGATAAACTACTCCAGAAGTACTTGCCCCAGTAGTCAGTAATAATTAGCCAAAGATTGAGCACTGCTGAAGTTGCCCCTAACAAATATTAAAGACGCCCCCAAAATTAAACTGTTTCCAAATAATTGTATGTCACAGGATATTTATAAGAATACTAAAATATCAAGCACCCTCCAAAAAGATAAAGCATAATATCTGGTATTCAATCCAAAATTACCAGGCATGCAAAGAAACAGAAAAATATGACCAATAAGAAGAAAATAAATCCTTTCATCAAAACCAATGCACAACGGACACATATCAGGATTAGCAGACAAGAACTTTAAAACAGTGATTATACTATACTCCATATGTTTCAAAAAGACCCAAATCAATCATCTACAGATAAAGAATACAATGTGTGGGATGAGAAAAACAATTGATGGGATTATCATCATATTAAATATTACAGAATGAAAGATTAATGAACTTGGGGACATAGCAATAGAAACTATTAAAAATGAAACACATGGGCTTCCTTGGTGGCACAGTGGTTAAGAATCATGGGTCCGAACCCACAGACATGGGTTCAAGCCCTGGTCTGGGAAGATCCCACATGCCACAGAGTGACTAAGCCACAACTACTGAGCCTGCGCACCACAACTACTGAACCCCACATGCCAAGAGCCTGTGCTCCACAACAGGAGAAGCCATTGCAATGAGAAGCCTGTGCACCACAATGAAGAGTAGCTCCCACTTGCTGCAACTAGATAAAGCCCGTGTGCAGCAATGAAGACCCAACAAGGAAGGAAAGAAGGAAAGGAAGGAAAGAAGGAAGGAAAGGAAGGAAGGAAATGAAGGAAAGAAGGAAGGAAAGGAAGGAAGGAAGGAAGGAAGGAAGGAAGGAAGGAAGATACTTATTTTTAAAATATGAAACACATAGAGAAAGGATACCAAATAAATTAACAACAACATGCCAGCAACTTGTGGAACAACTTCCTAAAATAAGTGTATTTGGATTCACCAATGGAAAGGATGTAGAGAAAAGGACAGAAAAAATATCTGAAGGTATAATGACTGAACATTTTCCAAGCTCAATGAAAACTAAATCCACAGATTTAGCAAGTTCAATGAAGCCCAAACACAAAAAACTTAAAGTTACACCAAGATATATCATAATGATATTGCTGAAAAATAGTGATAAAGAGAAATTTTAGCAAAAGCCTGTGGAAAAAAAAAGACACAGTATTATGAAGAGGCAAAGATGGGGATGACATTGTATCTATTATTAGAAAGAATGCAAACAAGAACACAGTGGAGTAAAATCTTTAAAGCAGTGAAAGAAAAAAAGAACTAACAATTTAGAATTCTCCATCCAAAAGAATATACTACAAAATTGAAGGTAAACTAAAGTTAGTTTGAGACAGCCCCCTCCAAAAAAAAGAAAAGAAAAGAAAAGAAAAAAAAAAACACTCTGCAGCAGGAAATATATAAAAAATAGCAAGAGATGACAGGCTTAAACCTAACCACATTAAATGTAAATGGCTTAAATACCCATTAAAAGACAGAGATGTCATACTGGATAAAAAAGCAACACCCAACTATATGCTGCCTTTAAGAAATACGTTTTATAGGTAAATACACAAATAAATTGAAAGTAAAGAATGGAAGATATGCTGAACCTAATTGAAAGAAAGCTAAAGTGTTATATTAATACTAAACAAAGTAGACTTCAGAGCAAATAATATTACCAAGAATGAAACTGGTAGTTTCATAACAATAAAAGGGAATACTCAACAAGACTTAACAGTACTAAACGTTTATACATCTAAAAAGAGTTTCAAAATATATCAAACAAACAGTAATAGAACTGAAAAAAATATACAAATCTTTTATTAATCCACAACCTATAATCACTGTAGAAAGACAATGCTATCTCAATAAGTGATAGAATAAGTAGACAGAAAATCAGTAAAGATATAGAAGACTTGAACAACACTATTAACCAATATGGCTTAATTAATGTTTATAGAACACTTTAACCAGAAACAGCAGAATAAATATCCTTGTCAAGAACACACAGAATGCTTACCAAATAAGACTATATTCTGAGTCTTAAAACAAGTCTCAATTATTTTAAAAGGATTCAGTCATGCAAAGTATGTTATCTAACTGTAATGAAATTAAGTTAGAAAACAATAACAAAAATCTCTGGAAAGTTCCCAAGTATTTGGAGACTAAATAACATACTTCTAAATAAACCATGAGTTAAAGAAGAAATCAAAAGGGAAATTAGAAAGTATTCAGAAGTAAATAAAAATGTTTTAAAAAGCACACAAAAATTTGTGGGATGCCACTACAATAGTACCTAGGGGGCTTTTTTATAGGTAAATTATTAATAAAGGCACATAATAAAGGTATAAAATCAATGACCTCACCTTCTACCTTAACAAAACTAGGGAAAGAAGAGCAATAAAACTCAAAGTGGAAGACAGTAAATATTAAATATCACCATGGAAGTCAATACATACAAAGCATAAAAACAATGGAGATAAATGAATAAAATAAAAATCTGGTTCTTCGAAACTGAGTTACTTGCATTGAGGTGGATGGACCTAGAGTCTGTCATACAGAGTGAAGTATGTTAGAAAGATAAAAACAAATACCGTATGCTAACGTGCATATATGTAATCTAAAAAAAAGAAAACAGTACTGATGAACCTAGTGGCAGGGCAGGAATAAAGATGCAGACATAGAGAATGGACTTGAGGACACGGCAGGGAAGGAGAAGCTGGGACGAAGTGAGAGAGTAGCACTGACATATATACACTACCAAATGTAAAATGGATGGCTAGTGGGAAGCTGCTGCATAGCACAGGGAGATCAGCTCTATGCTTTGTGATGATCTAGAGGGGTGGGATAGGGAGGGAGACTCAAGAAGGGGGGGGATATGGGGATATATGTATAATATAGCTGATTCACTTCATTGTATAACAGAAACTAACACAACATTGTAAAGCAATTATACTCCAATAAAGATATATATAAAAAAATCTTGTTCTTGATAAGATTGACACAATTGATAACAGACAGCAAGAATGATCAGGACAAAAAGATATGATACAATTTACCAATCATGATTTTTGATTTATCAATATTAAAAATGATAGAGGAGGTATCACTACAAATTTTAAAATTGTAAAAGTATAATAAAAAATGTTATGGACAATTTTCTGAAAATGAATTTGTGAACTTGGATGAAATGGTAAATTATCTGTAAGACACAAACTACCAAAGCCCACCCAATAACAGCACCATATCTATAACAGAAATCAAAATTTGTAATTTAAAACTTTCCAACAAAGCAAACTCTAGGTGTAGATAACTTTACTGGTGAACTTTTTCAGTCATTTAAAAGAAGAAACAATATCAATTCTATACAAACTCTTTCAGAAAAATGGAAATAAAGGAAACCTTTCCAACTCGTATTAAGCAAACATCACTGTTACCAAAACCCAGTAGAGATACTACACAGCAACAACCATCATTAACACAGATGTACAAATTTTAATGAAAATTTTACCAAATGAATCCAACAGTATATAGGAAGGATGATACATCATGGTCAAATGGGATTTATTTCAGAAAAGCAAGGTTGGTTTACATTTGAAAAAAAAATCAATGTAATTCACCTTATTAATAAGCCAAAAACTTATATTCTCAATAGATGCATAAGGAGCATTAACAAAATCTAAGATCTATTCCTGATGAAAAATCTCAGCAAACTTGGAATAAAAGAGAACTACCTAACTTGATGATGGACGTTTATGAAAATTATAGAGCTAACACCATATTTAAAAATAAAGGAATTGATTGTTTTTTCCTCTAAGATGAAGAACAAGACAAGGATGTATTCTCTCACCACATCTATTCAACTTCATTCTAGAGAGTCCAGTTAGAGCAATGAGGCAAGAAAACAAAATAAGAAGATTAATCATATCAGGTCTTGTTAAGGATGCGGAAGGACTGGGGCTCTCATATATTCCTGGGGGAATGTAAAATGGTATAAGTGATTTAGAAGACAGTCTGGCAGTTTCTTAAAATGTTAAACATATGCTTGCTATACGATCCAGTCATTTCCTCTGAGTATTCACTCACGAGAGAAGTCAAAGCATATGTCCACACAAAGGCTTATGCATGCCTACTCACAGCAGCTTCATTGGTAACAGCCAAAAAACTGGAAACGATACAAATGTCCATCAACAGCTAAATGTATAAACCACCTGTTGTTGTATCCATACTACAGATTACTGCTTAACAATAAAATGGAATGAACTCTTGATACATGCTGCAACTTGGATGAGCCTGAATAATGATGCTGAGTGAAAGAAACCAGACCAACAAAGTATACATACTGTTATGATTTCATGTATATAAAACTGTAGGTAATGCAAGCTAATATATGGTGACAGAAATAAGATCAGAGGTTTCCTGGGGACAGAGGTAGGGGTGGAAAGGGAGGGGAATGAGTGAGAGAGAGAGATTAAAAAAGGCCACAAGAAAATGTTTGAGGGTGGAAATGTTCACTGTCTTGATTGATGTTGATGGTTTCATATTTGTATACGTATGTCAACATGTATCAAATTATACACTTTAAATGTGGGGAGTATTTATATGTCAGTTATACCTCAATAAACCTTTTTTTGATTTAAAGAGTATTCATTTCTTCATCTGTACTAGCTACACAGAGAAGCTCATTAACCTTATAGGGCTAATGCTATTGTATTGTCAGCACAGATATAAAACATCCCCATCAAAGCAGGAAGCTCTATTAGACAGCACTGCTCTAACTCCTATAATTAAAATTAAGAAGTGAATGATAACTTTTAAAAGTTATCATTAGGGATTAATCTTCCTCTCACAAACACTCAAGTACTTTTATCCATTATTTGCAATACTCTTGTAATATATGCAAAGTCCCTCAAATACCACGATGCCACATGTTGCCAAAAATTTCTTCTTTCTGCAGCTGGATCAACCCAAGCCTTTTTTGTTTTTGTATTTTTTTGTTTTGTTTTTTGTTTGTTTGTTTTTTTAATCACAGCTTGCAACCATTTTCTAAGTGCTCACTGCCTTCCCTACTTAGCTAGAATCATACAAAGAACCAAATATTCTAGCTGGGTAAAATGATCACCATATTTGACCTCTTCTGAAATACAGTGATAAAAGGAAACATGTACACATTTGGGGCACAATTTATGCTTGTGAAATACAGTATTAAGCTGCAATTGCTAAAACTTCTAACACCACCCTTGGCATATTTTATGGAAGTTGAATTTAGAATCCCCAGAAATTCAGAAACAGTTGAACTAAATTATCTGCCCAAGAGAGTGCTATTTTAATTTATCCTACCCTTTCTCTTGATTTTTAAACAGTCTTTTTCCAAAAGCTAACTGACAGTGTTTAATATGAACCTGTACCTCTGCCTCAACTTGTTAGAAGGGTTCGGATAACGACCTTTGTGATTGAGACTGAATAATCAATATTTTATGAATACAGGCATACCTCATTTTCTTGTGCTTTACTTTATTGCACTTCACAGATAAATTGCATTTTTTACAAATCGAAGGTTCATGGCACCCCTGCATTAAGTCTATCAGAGCCATTTTTCCAACAACATTATCTTCAAAAGGTATATACATTGTTTTTGTAGACATAATGCTATTACACACTTAATTGACTATAGTAAAGCATAAACATATCTTTTATATGCACTGGGAAACTGAAAAATTCATATGATTTGCTTTATTGCAATAGCTTGGAACCACACACACAATACTTCTGAGGTACAACTGTAATCAGTAATTTTCCAAGCCTAATTTGAGGGAACCCCGGATTGAGTGAATGATGACAGGGAAGGATGTTTTGTCTTCAAAGGGGTCTGGTTATAAGAAAATGCTCAAGATAGAAGCATACATTGTCACCACGACTCTCAACCTGGAATCAGTGAAGAAACGAGAATCATTAAGGCCTGTCCACACTTGGGCATTTACGCCTGAAAACGCAGGTCCAAGCTAAGTGAAGCAGTGATGGATGGTCTTTACTGTTGTTAGCCTTTGCTCAGTTCAGTTATCTCATACCAACCAGAAGTTCTATTTGGCAGTTGTACATGTTTCTTTTTTGGGGGGAGGGGGGCGGGTATGCAGGCCTCTCACCGTTGTGGCCTCTCCCATTACAAAGCACAGGCTCTGGACGCACAGGCCCACATGGCTCATGGGCCCAGCCTCTCCATGACACGTGGGATCCTCCCGGACCGGGGCACAAACCCGTGTCCCCTGCCTCGGCAGGCAGACTCTCAACCACTGCACCACCAGGGAAGCCCCATGTTTCATACTTTAAAGAGACAAGTAATTAAGAACTTACAAATTACAAAACACTTCCAAATACTGAGTCTAGAGGGAAATTATAAATGTTCTTTGGTGGTAAGAACATAAGGCTCTAAATACCTGGGGCTTATTTGTGGGGAGGAGCATGTCTAAGACAAATTGAGATTCTCTGGAAATGATATGAAAGCCATTAGTTTGGGAGTGGGGCAAGAGACCTGGTTCTATCTTATTTCTATTCCTAACCTGTTAGACAACTGTGATTGATAAAATTAGTAATACTGCCATTAGCTAGTAATTACCCTCCTCTTACCCATACTTTTTGCCATGTGACTTTGGAGTTGCTCCCTAAGGTGAGGTATACTTCCCCACCCCAGGTGCCTTGCTTTGTCCAACAGAGTAACAGCTTACTATTCCAAGGCTAGGTCTTGAGATACCTTGTCTGTTTCCCCTTGGACTCTTGCACTTGACCCTCACCTTGGGAACATGCCTCAGCTAGCCTGCTGGGAAATGAGAAAAATGGAGCAGCACTGAGCTGCCCATGCTCCCATCTGAGGCCAGCCAAGATCAGCCAACAGCCAGCCAAGATCATCAGAGCTGCTGAGCACACCCCTGGATGATCCAAGACCCATAAGCAATAAACATTTACTACAACCTGACACTGAGGTCTTGTGTTTGTTATGCAGTATTGTGGCAGTAGATAACTGCTAGAACCCACACCCTCTGAAATGCTTGAAAATGAGAATTTAAGTATCAACAGATGGTCTCTCAGGTTCCATACAGCTCAGCCTCTGCAACTGAACCAACATAAGGTCTTGGGCAGACCCAGCAAAATCTTTTCCCTGTCACTTCGGACATATCTATCACAGACTATACTGCCAAAGAGTACCACCAATCAGCCTCTAGTTAACCGTATTCATGCAAGATCCCCTGCTGGATAGCCATCATTTTACAAATTTATGTACTTCAAACTGTCTACGAAGTTCAAAGACAGGAGTGACAAATGTATGATTCCATGAGACCCAGAAGGCTCCAGTATTTCTGACAGAGAACAGAGGGAGCGAGGGAGGAAGGAAAAGGGAAAGATGGGAGAGACAGACAAGAAAACACCCTGTAGAACTGTGCACCCTCATTTAGATCACGCTTGAGCCCACCATTCTTTTTCATACCCCACCAAACTTCACTCACTTATGTTATACACAAGGTCCCTGAGGGAATTTCAATATGCTTGTAATGGTTAACACAGGTACCCCCGCTTTTTTTTTTTTTTGGAAAGTTTGCTTTATGCCACTTTGCTTTAAGAAAGACCTCTGTTAGTAACTGTTCTTGCTAGCCAAAAGAAATCTGAAGAGGATTTTCACTTTTACAAAAAAAGCCAAAAATGAAAATAGCATTCAGCGTCTGTTTTGCAGGAGAATTGTTATAGAAGCAGCTGTGCACCCCACAAGCAGGGCACCCAAGCTCCTTCCCCAGGAAATGTACTCAGCATCTCAGCATCCAGCTACCAGAGCTCTGAACTGTGTCTGTGAGCATGTGTGCTTTATCTTGATTTATTTTGTGCATTTGTTAGCCAGATGTGTCCTGAGGTAGCTGCTTCTTTGCTTTATGCCATTTTGGTTTGTGAAAGGTTTCACAGGAATGCTCTACTTTCTCATAGCGGGGGACACTTGTAAGACTTTTGGATTAAGCTCTTAAAGTAATAAGCAACCTCCACTCTGTTGATTAAGAATGGATAAGGAAGATGTGGTATACATATATGTAATAGAATACTACTCAGCCATAAAAAAATTGAATTTTGCCATTTGCAACAACATGGATGGACTTGGAGGGTATTATGCTAAGTGAAATAAGTCAGACAGAAAGACAAACACTGTATATCACTTATATGTGAAATCTAAACAATACAACAAACTAGTGAACATAACAAAACAGAAACAGACTCACATAAATGGAAAACAAGCTAGTGGTTACCACTGGGGAGAGGGAAGGAGGGAGGGGCCAGATAGGGGTAGGGGATTAAGAGGTACAAACCATCATGTAGAAAATAAGCTACAAGGACATATTGTACAACATGGGGAATATAGCCAATATTGCAAAATAGCTATAATGGAGTATAACCTTTAAAAATTGTGGATCACTGTATTGTATACCTGTAACTTGTATAATATTGTACATCAACCATACTTCAATTAAAAAAAAACTTCTAAAAAATATCTGTCACCACTGGGAAAAAAGAAGAATGACATGACGTTGGCCAAGTTGCCTGATCTGTCTTAGCTTCAATTTTCTCATCTATAAGTTGAAGATTCATACCTGTCCAAATGACTTCAGAGGATTATTCCAAGAGCAAATGTGATAACATCTATACAATTGCTTTTAAAACCCTAAGGTGCTCTACAAAATGCCAGGCTCTATCATGAGCACAGCTGCTAAGGCCATAGGTCTTTGTTGAGGGGGATGATAAGGCAACCAGTTAAGAGCTGGAGGTCTCTGGAAATCTTGCACGACATCTTTGATATGCCCTCCTCTTCAAGCAGCGCTAAGTAGGATCCCAATGATCCAGCAGAGAAAAAAATCCTCCCTCTTTCTTTTCCTGAAAACAATACTTAGAAAAATGTTAGGTCAACATTGGAAGTAGCTACTCAGATCCTGCCCTTTTGTCCTCACTTTAAATCCTACCTTAAAAGATATGAAGCCAAGTTGGAGGCCAGCAGTGGTCTTATGATGAGCAGGTGTCCTTAAGGCACAGAGCAAGGAGAGCTGAATAAAGCAATGTGTTAGCCAACCCTTACCACCAAAGGGCATTCAGATGCCACACAGAGTTGACCTTCTTAGAAAGGATTCTAATAACGATTTCCTCTCCACACACCCACACGTTACTGTGAATCTGCTCACAGCAAGGAAACCAGCAGACAGATGGCAAATACTAGGTGCCAAGTATACACTCTTTCTTCTGCGCAAAGGCCAAATAAATAGTGAAAGAGAATCACCTTACTTGTATTATTGTCTCCATAACAAAGGGAACTGTGAAACTAAAGCAGACCTGCTCAGAAATAAAAATAGGAGTCCCATTATTTGATCCAAGTCATTCTCTCATTCATCTGATAGAAGTAGGTTTTTAATTGTTTTTAATCTCATGCAATAAAGGCATCTAAATATCTCATAAATAAATCACACACACTAATGATCATTCTCTTAGCTGAAGTCTCTGAGGCATCTTTAGTATAAGCAAATATACCAGGTTCTGTTCAAACAGCAGACATTATGTTGCCTTTCATTTTTGCTGTTTGCTCTACACTCCTGGTATAGAGAACAGACATACACCAGCAATCGTTTCAGGATGGACCTAAGAAAATAATTTGATTCTCTGATTTATTTACATACTTGACCTCCAGATGATAAAGTTTCAAAAGTGAATATTCTATAAATCTAAAACATAACACATGTGTGGGGAAAAGAGAATTAACTGTAGGTCTATCACTTCTAGCTCCCTCCCTCCTTAGGACTTCACCAAGGAGGTGCTGGCCTTCACAAAACAAGACCTTCTTGTAAATACTGTGATGGGATTTACTAGCAGGAAGATAACCCAGGATATAAGGTTTTAACAGGTTATTCCTGATCTGCCTTGAGTGCTTCATACAAGTAACCTCGAATTCATGTATTGATGGGATACAGGCTGCTGGAGTAGATTTTAGTCATGCAGGCTCTCTACCTCTGTGACTAATCAAGTATAAAAAACGGAGACACCTTAAATCTAAACGGCTTCACCTGAACTAACTTGTATCACACTTTCAGGTAGCATTTGTCAGTTACTCCAAAACCAAAATGCGGAGTTTTAGGAAGCTGCATCCGAGGTTCAAGGCCCTTTCAGAAACAGATGCAGGGATGCTGAGAAGGTACTTTTGTTTTGCTCATATTCTTCACTAATTATAAGTAATATTTGCTGTTGGGTGAGGTCCATGAGCCTTTGTGGAACAACAATATGCTAGACACAATATCTGTTCTCTAAGAATAAACAAAATTTTAAAGGGAAATGCTCTAATCCCTTGGAGTCTTCAGGAGGCTGAGAAATGACCTCCCAAAAAGATATCCACATTCTAAATCCTGTTACCTGTGAATGTTAACTGACATGGCAAAGACTTTGCAGATGTGATTAAGTTAAGGATATTGAGATGTGGAGATTATCCTGATTTAGCCAGATGGGTTTTAAATACTATCATGTGTGTCCTTCTAAGAGGGAGGAAGAGGGAGATTAGACCCACAGAGGAGAAGGCCATGTGGAGAGATGTGAAGATGCTGGCCTTGAAGACTGGAGTAACGCAGACACAAGTCAAGGAGTGCTGGCAGCAACCAGAAGCTGGAAAAGGCAGGGAACAAATCCTCCCCTAGGAGCTCAGGAGGGAGTGTGCCACTGCTGAGACCTTAATTTCAGCCCATGGACACTGATTTTCAGACTTCTGGCCTTCAGAATGGGGAGAGAACAGATTTCTACTGTTGTTAGTACACAAGTTTGTGGTGACTGGTTATAGCGGTCACAGGAAAGTAATACATACTCTAAAGACTCCCTGAAACTTTAGTTCATTACCTAGAAGCAAGAAAGCAATATGGTTTCTTTTAGAATAATTTACGCTATTAGCTCACTCAACTGGCAAAACCGAGCTGTGCTCTTAATGTAAGAACTAGACAGTGTAAGCTTATGAAAAGTGAGAACTTCTCTGATTACATTAGCATCTCCAGTACACAGTTCTTCATGGACATTTAACCTATGCCCAAAGAATGGATAGTAGGACTAAAACATTAAAAAATTAAATTGTTTGGGAAAAACAGTCATCAAGTTCATGCTGGGTGATTAAATGGATAGATGGGTGGATTATGGATTGAATAGATGATTGGCAGACCATTCTGACTATCTCCCTGATGACAGGCAACATCACAGCAGAACTCTTTCACACTTGTGAGATGTGCATGATGGAGCAGCCATCTTGAATCATATTCCATATAAGCTCAGTGTTATCTCCACTGTGATTTGACCTGTCTGCTCTTGCCCTTGGGTTAACGGTTGGCATGCCCCAGGCATTCAGCATTGGTTCTTGTTTTGTTTCTAAGTTGCTCTCAATATCAAGTTTTGCTTTTCATGCTTCCGTGATTTGAGCAAAATCAGCTCCTTCTGGCCATACTGAGAGGCCTCTTGGGGAATGTGCAATCTATTTGCCTATGATGTGAGCTGAAGCAGTTCCAACAGCAGGTGAATGGCAATAGAGAGGAAACTAGACAGACCCTTTGTTCCTCCCAAGTCAGGTTTCCCAAGTATGTCCTCAGTAACTGATTTGAAATAAAGTCATTCCAAGTCAAAAGCAAGCAGAACATACGTTATAAAGCTAACTATAAGTAATACTGACTATCTGACATTTGGGGTTATTCATTCTTTTTCTTCTTTCAATTTCAGAGATTAATTGAAAGCTGTCAGTGACAAGTCATTTCTTATTAAATTATCATCATTTAGTCAAAGGCTTAAGATGGTGCACTTATCCTTTTATAGGTCATATTTCACTCTGACTTTACATCAAAAAGCAATTTTCACTTTTAGCATATAAAATACATTTGTCCTCTCACACACCTGTTATAAGAAGATGGACTGCAACATTGGTGACTCAGTTTCTCTGTGAAATGAGAAATCCCACAAGAAGGAAACAACCCTTTACAGCTGTTACATTTAGCTGACAATAGATGGTCAATTTAATATCTAAAATGCAGTTTGGCTAATGGGCTACAAAATTATCAACCTAATTCATGAATGCAGTTATGAAATATTCTGGGTGATATATATAAGGATTTGTCCAGATGTGTGCCCAGGAGTGAGATTGCTGGATCATATGGTAATTCTACTTTTAGTTTTCTGAGGAACCTCCATACTGTTTTCCATAGTGGCTGCACCAACTTAAATTCCCACCAATGTAGGAGGGTTCCTTTTTCTCCACACGCTCTCCAGTATTTGTTATTTGTAGACTTTTTAATGATGGCCACTCTGACTTGTGTGAGATGGTACCTCGTAGTTTTGATTTGCATTTCTCTAATAATTCGTGATGCTGAGTATCTTTTCATGTAAAGTGCATAAATCTTAAGTGTACAACTCAATGACTACTGACAAATTTGTACACCCAAGTAACAAGCCAGACCAAGATCGAACACAGCACTGTCCAACAGGACTTTCTACAATGATGGAAAATTTCCATGACAAAATAATTATACACTGTCCAATTCATTAGCCGCAGAGCCACTAAGCACATCAAATGTAGCTAGTGCAACCGAGGAAGTTAAATTTTAATTGTAGTTATTTTAATTAATTTACTTTTTTTTAAATTGGGATGGAGGATGTTCCCTGTGGCTGGAAATATTCATGGGCAATCTATCTGCCAAGGGTATTACATACGTAATTTCTGCTCTATTTATTTATTTTTAATTTTTGAATTTTATTTTATTTATTTTTTATACAGCAGGTTCTTATTAGTCATCAATTTTATACACATCAGTGTATACATGTCAATCCCAATTGCCCAATTCATCACACCACCACCAACCCCCCGTCACTTTACCCCATTGGTGTCCATACGTTTGTTCTTTACATTAGTGTCTCAATTTCTGCCCAAAAACCAGTTCATCTGTACCATTTTTTCTAGGTTCCATATATATGTGTTAATATAAAATATTTGTTTTTCTCCTTCTGACTTACTTCACTTTGTATGACAATCTCTAGATCCATCCACGTCTCAACAAATGACACAATTTCATTCCTTTTTATGGCTGACTAATATTCCATTGTACAGATGTACCACATCTTCTTTATTCATTCATCTGTCGATGGGCATTTAGGTTGCTTCTGTGACCTGGCTATTGTAAATAGTGCTGCAATGAACATTGGGGTTCATGTGTCTTTTTGAATTATGGTTTTCTCTGGGTATATGCCCAGTAGTGGGATTGCTGGATCATATGGTAATTCAATCTTTAGTTTTCTTAAGCAACCTCCATACTGTTCTCCATAGAGGCTGTATCAATTTACATTCCAACCAAAAGTGCAAGAGGGTTCCCTTTTCTCCATACCCTCACCAGCATTTGTTGTTTGTAGATTTTCTGATGATGCCCATTCTAACTGGTGTGAGGTGATACCTCATTGTAGTTTTTATTTGCATTTCTCTAATAATTAGTGACGTTGAGCAGCTTTTCATGTGCTTCTTGGTCATCTGTATGTCTTCTTTGGAGAAATGTCTATTTAGGTCTTCTGCCCATTTTTGGATTGGGTTGTTTGTTTTTTTAATATTGAGCTGCATGAGCAGTTTATATATTTGGAGATTAATTCTTTGTCCATTGATTCAGTTGTAAATATTTTCTCGCATTCTGAGGGTTATCTTTTTGTCTTATTTATGGTTTCCTTCACTGTGCAAAATCTTTGCATTTCATTAGGTCCGATTTGTTTATTTTTGGTTTATTTCCATTACTCTGGGAGGTGGATCAGAAAAGATCTTGCTGTGATTTATCTCAAAGAATGTTCTTCCTATGTTTCCCTCTAAGAGTTTTATAGTGTCCAGCCTTACATTTAGGTCTTGAATCCATTTTGAGTTTATTTTTGTGTATGGTGTTAGGGAATGTTCTAATTTCATTCTTTCACATGTAGCTGTGAAAGTTTTCCCAGCACCACTTATTGCAGAGACTGTCTTTTCTCCATTGTATATCCTTGTCTCCTTTGTCATAGATTAGTTGACCAAAGGTGCATGGGTTTATCTCTGGGCTTTATATCTTGTTCCACTGATGTATGTTTCTGTTTTTGTGCCAGTACCATATTGTCTTGATTACTGTAGCTTTATACTATAGTCTGAAGTCAGGGAGTCTGATTCCCCCAGCTCCATTTTTTTTCACTCAAGACTGCTTGGCTATTGGGGGTGTTTTGTGTGCCAAACAAATTTTAAGATTTTTTGTTCTAGCTCTGTAAAAAATGCCATTGGTAATTTGATAGGTATTTAATTGAATCTGTAGATTGCTTTGTGTAGTAGAGTCATTTTCACAATATTGATTCTTCCAATCCAAGAACATAGTATATCTCTCCATCTGTTGGTATCATCTTTAATTTCTTTCATCAGTGTCTTATAGTTTTCTGCATACATGTCTTATGTCTCCCTAGGTAGGTTTATTCCTAGGTATTTTATTCTTTTCGTTGCAATGGTAAATGGGAGTGTTTCCTTAATTTCTCTTTCAGATTTTTCATCATTAGTGTATAGGAATGAAAGAGATTTCTGTGCATTAATTTTGTATCCTGCAACTTTACCAAATTCATTGATTAGCTCTAGTAGTTTTCTGGTGGCGTTTTTAGGATGCTATATGTATAGTATCATGTCATCAGCAAACAGTGACAGTTTTACTTCTTCTTTTCCAATTTGTATTCCTTTTATTTCTTTTTCTTCTCTGATTGTCATAGCTAGGACTTCCAAAACTATGTTGAATAATAGTGGTGAGAGTGGACATCCTTGTCTTGTTCCTGAACTTAGAGGAAATGCTTTCAGTTTTTCACCATTGAGAATGATGTTTGCTGTGGGTTTGTCATATATTGCCTTTATCATGTTGAGACAGGTTCCCTCTATGCCCACTTTCTTAAGAGTTTTTATCATAAATCGGTGTTGAATTTTGTTGAAAGCTTTTTCTGCATCTATTGAGATGATCATATGGTTTTTATTCTTCATTTTGTTAATATGCTGCATCAAATTGATTGATTTGCATAGATTAAAAATCCTTGCATCCCTGAAATAAATCCCACTTGATCATGGTGTATGATCTTTTTAATGTGTTGTTGGATTCTGTTTGCCAGTATTTTGCTGAGGATTTTTGCATCTATATTCATCAATGATATTGGTCTGTAATTTTCTTTTTTTGTAGTATCTTTGTATGGTTTTGATATCAGGGTGTTGGTGGCCTCATAGAATGCGTTTGGGAGTGTTCCTTCCTTTGCAATTTTTTGGAAGAGTTTGAGAAAGATGGGTGTTAGCTCTTCTCTAAATGTTTGATAGAATTCACCTGTGAAGCCATCTGGTCCTGGACTTTTGTTTGTTGGAAGATTTTTAACCACAGTTTCAATTTCATTGCTTGTGTTTGGTCTGTTCATATTTTCTATTTCTTCCTGGTTCAGTCTTGGAAGGTTATACCTTTCTAGAAATTTGTCCATTTCTTCCAGGTTGTCCATTTTATTGGCATGGAGTTGTTTGTAGTAGTCTCTTAGGATGCTTTGTATTCCTGTGGTGTCTGTTGTAACTACTCCTTTTTCATTTCTAATTTTATTGATTTGAGTTCTCTCCCTCTTTTTCTTGATGAGTCTAGCTAATGGTTTATCAATATTGTTTATCTTCTCAAAGAACCAGCTTTTAGTTTAATTGATCTTTGCTACTGTTTTCTTTGTTTCTATTTCATTTATTTCTGTTCTGATCTTTATGATTTCTTTCCTTCTTCTAACTTTGGGTTGTGTTTGTTTTTCTTTCTCTAGTTCCTGTAGTTGTAAGGTTAGATTGTTTATTTGAGATTTTTCTTGTTTCTTGAGGTAGGCTCCTATAGCTATAAACTTCCCTCTTAGAACTGCTTTTGTTGCATCCCATAGGTTTTGGATTGTCGTGTTTTCATTGTCATTTATCTCTAGGTATTTTTTGGATTTCCTCTTTTATTTCTTCAGTGATCTCTTGGTTATTTAGTAACATATTGTTTAGCCTCCATTTGTTTGTGTTTTTTATATTTTTTCCCTGTAATTCATTTCTAATCTCATAGCATTGTTCTTAGAAAAGATGTTTGATATGATTTCAATTATGTTAAATTTACTGAGTGTTGATTTGTGCCCCAAGATATAATCTATCCTGGAAAATGTTCTGTGCGCACTTGAGAAGAAAGTGTAATCTGCTGTTTTTGGATGGAATGCCCTATAAATATCAATTAAATCTATCTGGCCTATTGTGACATTTAAAGCTTCTGTTTCCTTATTTATTTTTATTTTGGATGATCTGTCCATTGGTGTAAGTGAGGTATTTAAGTCTCCCACTATTATTGTGTTACTGTCGATTTCCTCTTTTATAGCTGTTAGCAGTTGCCTTATGTATTGAGATGCTCCTATGTTGGGTGCATATGTATTTATAATTGTTATATCTTCTTCTTGGATTGATCCCTTGATCATTATGTAGTGTCCTTCCTTGTCTCTTGAGTCTTTATTTTAAAGTCTATTTTATCTGACATGAGTATTGCTATTCCAGCTTTCTTTTGATTTCCATTTGCATGGAATACCTCTTTCCATCCCCTCTCTTTCAGTCTGAATGTGTCCCTAGGTCTGAAGTGGGTCTCTTGTAGACAGCATATATATAGGTCTTGTTTTGGTATCCATTCTGCAAGCCTGTGTCTTTTGGTTGGAGCATTTAATCCATTCATGTTTAGGGTAATTATCGATATGTATGCTCCTATGACCATTTTCTTAATGGTTTTGGGTTTGTTTTTGTAGGTCCTTTTTTTCTCTTGTGTTTCCCACTTAGAGAAGTTCCTTTAGCATTTGTTGTAGAGCTGGTTTGGTGGTGCTGAATTCTCTTAGCTTTTGCTTCTCTGTAAAGCTTTTGATTTCTCCATCGAATCTGAATGAGATCCTTGCTGGTTAGAGTTATCTTGGTTGAACATTCTTCCCTTCCATCACCTTAAGTATATCATGCCACTGCCTTCTGGCTTGTAGAGTTTCTGCTGAGAAATCAGCTGTTAACCTTTTGCGAGTTCCCCTGTATGTTATTTGTCATTTCTTCCTTGCTCCTTTCAATATATTTGTTTTGTCTTTAATTTTTGCCAGTTTGATTACTATGTGCCTCGGTGTGTTTCTCCTTGGGTTTATCCTGTATGGGACTCTTTGATCTTCCTGAACTTGGGTGGCTTTTTCCTTTCCCATGTTAGGGAAATTTTCGACTATAATCTCTTCAAACATTTTCTCAGGTCCTTTCTGTCTCTCTTCTCCTTCTGGGACCCCTATAATGTGAATGTTGTTGCATTTAATGTTGTCCCAGAAGTCGCTTATGCTGCCTTCATTTCTTTTCATTCTTTTTTCTTTATTCTGTTCCACTGCAGTGAATTACCCCCTTCTGTCTTCCAGGTCACTTATCCGTTCTTCTGCCTCAGTTACTCTGCTATTGATTCCTTCTAGCGTAGTTTTCATTTCAGTTATTGTATTGTTCTTCTCTGTTTGTTTGTTCTTTAATTCTTCTAGATCCTTTTTAAACATTTCTTGCATCTTCTCGATCTTTGCCTCCATTCTTTTTCTGAGGTCTTGGATCATCCTCACTATCATTATTCTGAATTCTTTTTCCAGAAGGTTGCCTATCTCCACTTCATTCAGTTGTTTTTCTGGGGCTTTATTCTGTTCCTTCATCTGGTACATAGCCCTCTGCCTTTTCATCTTGTCTGTCTTTCTTTGAATGCGTTTTTTGTTCCACAGGCTGCAGGATTGTAGTTCTTCTTGCTTCTGCTCTCTGCCCTCTAATTAATTTACATTTAAATAGCCGTAGAGGCTAGTGGCTGTCATTTCAGGTAGCACAGGTGTAGAACATTTCCAGCACCTCAGAAGTTTCTCTCGTGCCTTCTCCCTGCCAATATCCTCTAAACATAAGCCCTCTTCTGGCCTCTAATACCATAGGTTAGTTTTGGCTATCTCTAGTTTAACTGTGATCCAAAACATATTTTTAGTTTTTAGATCTGTTGCTTTATTTGAATGAATGATGGGAAAATATTAGGGAATAACCCCTTAGCTCTGCACAAAAATGCTAATGTCAACTTTATTATTATTATTTACCTTTATTATTACAATTATTTTTATAATATAATAAAATTCTCTTAATTCTCTCTTGATCACGGGAAAATAGTTTAAAAATATACTGAGAGCTACTAACTCCCATATATAAAACTAAGAAAAACTAACAGTCACCTTAACCAATATTCATTTAAAATACTGTATGGACAGAGCTTTCTAAAGTGCTATAATTCTTATTAAAAACATGACAGATCATTCACCATATCTGGTGTACAAATACAATTGTTTTTATGTCTTTTCCCACTTGGGAGGTTTAAAAATCTTGATGTGCAAGGTTATCTCAGATATTTTTGTAAATCTGACAAAACCCAGCAAATTATTTTGTACATGACACCTGCCCAAGGTTCACTTATGGAAAGAAGATAATGAGGGTCCTATAATAAGTACTAATTTAAATGTTTGTTTTGAAACGAATGTTAATGTGAGGTCATACTTTGCTGTTCCATAGGTTGATAAAATCACCTGTCATTTCCTGCCTTTTATAATATTTATGATCCACTGAATTACTGCTACTCAAAATAACCAATCCACAAAACTGTTATGATCCATGACAGGATAATTTACATCTTTGGGCAAGTTCTTAAGTCACTAACTTTCAAAGCCTTGTATCTAGAGAAACATGAGCTAGACTAAACAGCGTGCTGAATGATTTACATTCTGATACAAGTTTTTTAATCCATTGTTTTCCAGTCACAGTTGTGGCTGGCCCAGGTCTGTGAACCATACTTCGAGTACCATTGCCCTAGACGATAAGCTCCTGAGAGCTGTTTCCTAAGGGAGAATTACCCAAACATTATTCAGTTCTAACTCTCCAGTGCCCTATAATTCCTGGCTTTAGCAAGTATCCAATAAAATATTTTAAATAAACAAACTGTTGTTGAGCCACCTAGACTTTTAACTATGTAATACATTAACCTTTATCAGTTTCTGCCCAAACTTTCTTCCAGAGGGAATTACTCTCTTGATGGAGGCAGCAAATGTTTGGCTTCCTGATACCTCTTAAAACTTACAATGAGAATGATCAGACTCAACAGAAAATTGTTAAATAGACTAAATCTATTTAATGAAACTCTAAGAAAAAAAGCTACGTCTTTATAAACAGAGTGAAGCATAGCACTGACTAAAGAGGTTCTAATTTTTAAATTACAGTTATAATTTTTTATTAGTAATAAAAGAATTGGGAAACCAATGTAAACAAACATTTAAGTTCTCTGAAATACAATTCTCATTATTTGCGAGGTACTGGGTAACATTAACACATGACTGTGTTAATCATATAAGGGACTATATATTTGATGAAATATCACTACTAACTACTGCATGGTTAGCATCTTTTATTGAAGTGAGCTAGTTGTGGTGTTTATGTATAAGCAACAAAAAGTTACCTGCTTTATTAAAAAGTAAAAGAATCTTTTTGTAACTCACAGCACTGCTGGGAAGCCTGAGGAAAGAATCAGGTAACTCACAGCACTGATGGGAAGCCTGAGGAAAGAATCAGGAAGAGCCAAAGGCGGCTATGATGGACCATGACTACAATTCCACCCAAGCTACCCAGTGAGGACATACATGTGTTGTCACACAGATTGCAATGCCATCTCCATCTGCACTAGTTCCTACCGGCCCTGTGGCCCCAACTGCCACTAACTCTACCTGTGCCCTGGCTGCAAAGAAGGCTGGGAGACTCAGTGTCTAGCTTCTCTGGCTTCTAAAGACTCAGGAAGGAAGGAATTCTCCCAGGGAGAAAAAGGAGGCAGCTATTTGGCAGCCCTCCTAAATTACAAATGTACATTGTAAGGTCTTTCCAAAGTATTCATTTTAAGAGATGACAAACATTACTAATGTATACATGCAAATCATTACTAATATCTAGAGGATCTATATGTATAAAGGTTCTCTAGCATCTTCAAAATGCCAGATGTCTCTTTTTCAAAATGTAGTTCTTATGACTCAAAACATTTTAGCATAAACACTTTTAGATGTTCTGGACCCAAGGAGAGGCTTTGCAATACATGACTGTTTCCTCCATTTCTCCCTCTCACAGTGTATTTCCCAAGGCCATCATCTAATTAACAATCACAAAACTTCCTACAATACAACTGCCTATGAAACGGCTAGCTTCTTTATTAGCTTGCTTCTCTCTCCTCATCTCTTCCGATTAGCAGCTGATAAAAGGAAATCAAAAACACCTGATACCCATTTTCGTGATGGAGAGATTTCATTTCTCTCTGAATGAATAAAATTCAATTTCAGAGAGCTCTCTTCTCCATTTGGAAAATGAGACTCTGAATACTGAGGCCTTTATCTGGTAAAGACCCCTTTCTGAAAATGTTTACTTGCATTGTATTAAGCAAGGCACTAATACATTGCTTTTGTAAATGTCATCACTATACGTGCAGCATCAGATGCACCCACTTTTAATTCTTTGGACCATCCCAATTCCATTTCCATAATAAAAGATCATTCATCATGATCAATATTTCCGATGTGCAACTGAGTATATTGCCATGAAAGTATGGAAAAATTTTTTTAATATTTTAAAAGGAAGGTTACAAATAGTCCTCAGTTTTGTTATTTAGTAAAAATTTTATGTAAGAGTCTTCTCTGTAGGAGATCAATATTTATTAAGCAACTAGTATCCGCAATGATGTGAATAATCAGATACTGTCTTTGACTTTATAAAGCACACATTTTGGTGGAAGAAATAGGCAATAAACATGTAAGTTGACAAACCAAACAGTATTAAGGAAATGCACAAAGCAATACAATGGAAGGTAATCAGGGGAGTCTTACTTGATGTGGTTGGTTAAGGAAGTACCCAGGAGATGTGGTGGTATGAGAAGAAATGTCATATGAAATACTTGGAGAAGGAACGTACCAGGAAGAAGGTCCAGCAATTTTAAAGTCCTTGAGACAGACTGGGTTTGATATGCTCCAGGGCTTCATAGGAGGCAGGTCAGGAAGGAGATGGGCAGAAGTCAGATCACTGTGGTACATTCTTATCTGCTTCTTCTAATGCTATCACTTCATGAAAGGTGATACTTTGAAAAGAAAAAGTAGTTTTTTCATTGGGATTTCTCTTTTCAAAGTATCACCTTTCATGAAGTGATAGCATTAGAAGAAGCAGGTAATGAGTGTGTGTGCAGGTAAAATAAGAAGTCTGTTAATTGATAGAATTTTTTTAAAAGCCACTTTTCTGTAAAACTTGATAACATGTAAACTCTTGCATTCTTAGTTAAGGTGAAGTGTAAAGAACAGGAATTTATCATATATTTCCTGGTCTGTCATATATCTTAATATAGACCCACCCTCCAGTGACACATGATAATATATGATTGAGTTGTGTGACTTTTCTCTGATTATAATAAATATTACCTTAGGGCTGTCCATAGAATAAGAAAAAAAGTAAACTCCTGAAGAGTATAGCATATTGTTTATTTTCCAAGCCCTCTTGAAAACATGGTCTAAAATCGATGCTGAACTACAGACTGTTGTAGAAGAGGGAACATGGGAGGAGGACCACAGAGATGAACACTGGGGCCATAATGTGCCCTGGGACAAATCACTTCATCTGTCTGTACCACAATTTACTCATCTACAAAAAGGGAATATGGAGTTGATGAGAATCCCAACTCTGACCTTGTATAAATAAGAACGGAGGACTCAGTTTCCTAGGTTCCCCCATTACAGCCGACCTAGCATCATGCCTAGAAAACAGACACAGTCACGGTCCTGGATCTTTTCTATCCATCATCAATTCATGTAGGATGCTACATAAAGCCACTCAGGAAAATTCCAAAGTTAAATCTCAGAATCTCAGAATATTTTCTCAGTTGAATCCCACCAGAGATTCAAGTAACATGAACAGAAAGGCACTGAGGAACAGTTAGGTTCCTACAAACTTTCCTGAAAGCAGAAAAAGTGGATGTGGTGAAAAAGGAGCCATGTCATAATCTTAAGGTGTGCAGGATGGGAGGGGGCACTGAACTGTCACCTGGTGGGGAAGTAAGCACATAAAAATCACACTGTCCTTCAAATACTTTTCTCTGCAGGACTCAAGTTCTAGCCTAAGATGTTTCAATTACATGCTTGACAATGCTTTCTCTAACATCTTAATTTTTGTGTTAACAACTGTCATATCACCAATATGTTATCTTAACTTGTTTTATTTTTAAATACCACATTTGGATATGTGCTCAGAGGGAGTAACTGTTGCCCTGCTCTCCACTTACATAATCTGAACCACCATAGAGAAGGAAAGGGAAAATTTTAAGTCTGTAATGAAGACATAACCAAGAGCAAAAATCAAAGAAGGGAGGACAGCAATTATGGAACTAGTGTGGAGGTTCAGGAAAGTTTCAGAAGGCTGACATCATTGAGTAGTGTGCCATATTGGAGTACTGAGTTTTCTGTAAACATGAGAGTTTTCCCATCAAATACCACTACCTCCTCACGTAAACCACGAATTCTGAGAAGTACTGAGCAGTGAAAGCCTCCTCCCACTAAAACCTGAAGCTCTCTTCCATGAATTACCTGTCCCCTGCCTGGATCAGAGCTGATCTGAGCCAAGTTGGAAGCAGCTGCCCACACTCTTGTTTGGGGCTCTTCTAGTGGAATTTCATATTCTTGGGTTGTTGCTCTATTGTCAGAGCTGGTTTTCTTCCTAAGGAGATGTGATCCTCACCTTCAGCCTGATAGTTCTACAAGACTGGTTTCTGGATAACTCAGGTTTCACTGTAGGGAATAAAGGGACAAAGCAGGGAAAATAACTGACTGAGGTCTGTATCACACACAACACAGTTGATGGGGAATGTTATAACTATATAAGAAGGTAGTCTGGTATAAAGATCACAGCCCCTGATGTCAAACAGAAAAGTCTCAACTTATGTCATTCCTCAGTCAAGGTGTTTGCTGATTTTTGCCTCAGTTTCCCTAAATGTGAAATGAAAATAAGAATATATCTCCCCTAGGATATTCTGAAATTAAACAACATAAAATAAGTATATCAAATAACTGAACTCCCAAATACAAGTAGAATAGTAGTAATAAGAGTATTTAAAGTCTAATGTAATAATGACACCAAAAATAGTTGGTTTCAGTACAATGTTAGCATTACAGTCAGCTTTTCTGTGATTTTCTTGGCTTTCTTCTCATTACCATAAGATGGCAACCACAGCTCCAAGCATCGAGTTCTGGCCTAACTTCATTCAAAGCAGGAAGAGGAAAAAGTGTTGGAGTTTCCCTTTATGAATGTCTCTCTCTTTTTAAGGGAGGTAAACCTTTCCCAGAAGGCTTACTTCCCAAAAGACCTCCCCTCAGAACCCACTGGTCAGAATTGGGTCATGTGCCCATGTCCTATGTGCAAACGATGCTGGGAAAGTCAAAATCCAGCATCTTTTAGCTTCTTTAGTGACAGTCGGACTCTGCCATCAAGGAGGAAGTTTGGGAGAAAGGCTAGTGAGGAGGTCACAATTTCTGCCACAGTATTTTGAGTAACAAAAATAGTTGTTGGCACATAGGTATTGGCTTTAAATAAAAAAATAATAAATGTTTGTTTTCTTTTGTTATAATTCTGCAAACTTCTACTCCACATGTGGTAAATTTTCATCAATGATGCTACGCAGCCTCCACTTACCATCAGTAAGAGTTTTCAGCCTCCTTTTTGGGGGAAACCACACTCCCCCGAAAATTTTGAATGGTCTTGGGGGGAATTAGTGCCTCCCTTCTGCTACTGAACACAGTGGACTAAATCTTTCCTCATACTTTCCTGGTACAACCAGAGGGAGCATGTGCCTTAGGCAGGACCAATTTATACTTTCTTCAAGGCCTTTGCATTTTGGAGCACATGCAATGGCAGTTAGGGGGCAACTAAAGAGGCTGCAGCAGAAGTAGGAGCCTGCCCACTGAGCAGACTTTCCTCTTCCTGCTGGGCGATGCTCACCAAGTTCCCTATATCATGTCAGCCTCTGGTAGAGGTTTCCCAGATCTTTCATGGGTGGATACACCTCTCTCCAGCTGCTGTGTTGGCTGCTAACAGTTTACAGTTGCCCCTTTCTCCCAAGAACCAAGCTCAGAGGACAGGAACCCCTGCCCCATGTTCAGGAGATGCCTAAGATCAGTGATTTCCTAGAACCAGCTCATACTAGCTCACAAGAGTTTAATGTGCACATTTTTTTTCCAGCTCCACACTCAGTAATTTCACCTTGGTAGCTTGAAAAAGGCCATAGGGGGAGTATTTACACCATGAAAATTGGCAAATGCTATAAATCTGGTTCCCCACCGCTCCAGGGAGCCTCTTCACCAGGACATCACTACCTGGGAGGCTATGCTCCAACCAGAGGTGAAAGCAGCTCTTTTGTCCCTTTTCTGTTTGTTCATTTCTGTTCACTGCTAACCTTAAAAGAACCTAGTTACAGGAATGAGATCACTAGGCAATTTAACCTAACTCCTGACTTATGCTCTCGTGAATGTACACCATGCCTTGTCTAACCTGTTTATTCTTTTCCTAGATAAAATGAACTAAGGATGAAGAATTAGGTAATTAAAGAATGGGGCCTCCCTGGTGGCGCAAGTGGTTGAGAGTCCGCCTGCCGATGCAGGGGATACGGGTTCGTGCCCCGGTCTGGGAGGATCCCATATGCCTCGGAGCGGCTGGGCCCGTGAGCCATGGCCGCTGAGCCTGTGCGTCCGGAGCCTGTGCTCCGCAACGGGGGAGGCCACAACAGTGAGAGGCCCGCATACCGCAAAAAAAAAAAAAAAAAAAAAAAAAAAAAAGAATGATTATTTCTTTACCCCCAACAGCCCCCTAAGGAATCCTGCAGGCAGATCACGTGGGCAAGAGAACATCTGAAGAGACAGTCAGCCAGTCCACACGCATGGAGGATGATGTAGAATCCAAATGCCTGCCTCGATGATTCACTGTGATTCTTCCCCTATTTTTTCCTTTAAAAACTGTCTTAGCTGAGCAGAATCTTTGGAGTTGGTCTCTGGACACGAGTCCACCATCTCCCCAGATTGCCGGCTTTTCTGATTAAAGCAACTTTCCTTTTGACTGACACTTGCCTCTCGAATTACTGGCTTTTGAGAGGTGATCAGCCACACCTGAGTTTGGTAACAGATGCAGTCCACAGCCCCTGACTGACTGATACAGGCCTTGCCCTTTGTCTCAAAGTGGAACAATTCTCTGATGATATTTGAGCATCAGAGCCCTGTGAAACCAAGCTGAGGCTAGACTTCACCTGAGCCCTAATTTTTTGCTCAAATCCTTCTCCTGCCCTATCCCATTTCCCTCACTCCCTTACAGCTTTCTCCAGTGAACATTCCCTCAGTAAGTCATTTGCACAAGACTCTCCCTCTCATGCTCTGCTTCTAGGGACCCCAACCTAAGCCATCCCTATTATGCCCTTGGCTCCTGTTTGCAAAGCCCAAGGCTAAAGACTTCTGTCAAATCTTAGTCCCACAGTCTTTCCAAGAAGTTTCTTTTTGCTTAAGATAGCCAGTGTCAGCCTCTATTTTGCTTGCAACCATCAAAAAATTAGGAAGTAAGACAAACAGGAAGGAGCACAATAGCCACCTTTGTCTACTGAGAAATGGCTTAAATTTCAGGAAGCAATGTAGCCCAGAAAATTAACTCGGTGAAAACAAAACATATGATATTAAGTACTGAATCAACTGACCCAATCTGATGTGTTAAAGATGTTTAAAAAGTAAATGTAATCTTTTCAATTACAGTTACATTAAAATGATTCCAACAGCCACATGAAATACTCACACCCATTAGAGGCAATTATTATGTAATAAAACACCCTATTTTACTCAGCCAGTTAAATCTTACTGAAATAACTTTCCTAGCCTTAATATATTATAAATCCAGAAATATCCTGCATATGCAATTACTGCAGTACGATCTTTGCAAGTGCCACTGCTTCAAGTTAACATCTTTTTCTTTTGCGTCTCAACCCTCAAAAGTCAATTAGGCTTTGAAAACACCAAGTCTTTAAATAATTAAATGCTTTCACATTTCACCCAATGAATAAAACAACCTTAATTAATAGAGAACTCATAGCCTTGCTCACATTAGCAGCTCAAATAAATACCTCCTAGGGTTCAACTGGAAATATGGAAATGTAAAGTCTTTGACCTGACCTGCTGGCTGCTACTCTTCAAAGATCTATAAAGTTCATGCCAGAAAGATGGCAAAAGCAGTGACTCAGCCATGCATGTGGCAGCCCATGCAGAAGTAGGATGTTTGAACTGCCCATAAATTAGGCATCCAAGGATGCAAAATACAGCAGTGTAAGTATCCTCCTAAGCAGACTTTGTGCAACTTTTTTACAGTACAGGTAAATCCCTAGAAGTCCCCTGTAAATTAGTTCAAAGAAAGAATCTATCAAGCCTCCCTCTAATTAAAGGAACCCTGAGGTAAAAAGTTCTGAAAAATGCAAAATCCTCTTTTAAGAAGATTTTAAATAACCACTATCCAACTTAGTTATTTTTACCTATGATATCTGACTTTTATATATGGCATCTGATTAAAGTAAGATAAAGCTTAGTAACAAGCTGCAAAAACCACTTGCTAAGAACCTGTTCTTCCTAATGTAAACTATGGACTTTGGGTGACTGTGATGTGTCAGTGTAGGCTCATCAATTGTAAAAGAGGTACCACTCTGGTGGGGATGTTGATAATGGGGAGACTGTACATGTGTGGGGGTAGGGGACATGGGAAATCTCTGTACCTTCCTCTTAAGTGTGAACCTAAAACTGCTCTAAAAAATACAGTTTTATTTTTTTAAAGAACCTGTTCTTCATTGTTAATCGGCTATACTCCAATATAAAATAAAAAGTTTAAAGAAAAGAATACTGTTGCAATCACAAGTTCTGCAAGAAATGCATATCTTTTAAAGAATGAATTCCAAGATTGTTTTACTGAAATGTCTTTGTAGACTTATTGAATAAATTTAGAATAATTACAATTCTTAAGATGTCTACTTACTTATGAACCCAGAAACATTTGTTTTATGCCATAATTAAGCAATAAAAGCTAAACTGTAACTATTTAACTTCAAAGGTTAAAACAAAATAAAGAACCTATTCTTCATGACACTTATTATTTATATGGTATTCTGTTTACCATCTGCCTTCCTCAGCAAAATATTAAGCCGAGTCTTTGTCTCTTCACTGAAGGGTCCCAGGGCCTATAACTGTGCCTGACCCAAGAAAGGTGTTCAATAAAGATTTGGTGGGTAGAGGGAGAAAACAGGATAAATGAGGACCTAGTTTTTACTAGTAAAACCCTATACTGATCTATTAACAAAAATAACAGCAATGCATTTGCAAAGACATTAAAAATGTTCAAGTTTTCAAAATCTCACTAATCAACATAATTCTGTAGAATAAGCAGAAGACAGTATTTCCCAGCTTTTCTAGATTGGGAAATCAAAGGAACATTATCTAGTTGAGAAAGTAAAGCACCAGTTGGGCACAAAACTCAAAGTACGTGTTTGGTTCCTTGACTTACTGGGTGGAATTGATGTGGGGAGTTACAGTAATCGACACATTTTCCCAGCATGGCCAGATACAGTAGACACTAGTCCCATGTGACTACTGAGCACTTGAAAAGTGGCTAATTTGAATTGAGATGTGAGAAGTGCTGTTAAATGTAAAATGCACACCAAATTTCAAAGATTTGGGCAAAAAAGATTCAATCATTTTTATATTTTCTACATGTTGACATGATAATACCTCGCATGTACTATCTTAAAAACAGGTATTGAGATTAATTTCACCTGTGTATTTTTACTTCTGAAAGTGGCTCCTGGAAAATTTTAGGTGACACAGGTACCTCACAACAGTGGCTCAGAATAAACTTTTTGGACAGTGCTGCACTAAGGAATGTCCTGACTCCACAGAGTGAAGGCTTCTTACTGCAAACACCTGTACTTTCTATCCAGGGGGCTCCTATCAGGCTGTGGGAACTCACTGAGCCCGTTTTGCAGGACAAGGTGGTCCTGTCAAATTTTTAAGGACCCTGGAAGCAGCACGGAACCAGTGGCAGAAAGTGAGATGAATAAATTCACCAGCTTTCTTGACTTTCCTTTGGGACAGTTCAGATGTGCATTCTATAATGTTTCAGGGAGTTCCCCAGCAGGACAGAGCCCCCATTACCCACAAGGCCAGCTCCCTCTGTAACATTCCTCATTGAATTCTTTCCCTTCCCCATCTCACCTCCCCTCACCCAGTTGTTTCCTGAAAGTATTTCCCCAAGAAATTATACTCGCATTAGAATCTTTTCTCAAGGTCTGCATCAAGGAGAACCCAAATGAAGACAACAGAGAAGACAAAATAAAACAGAGAACAACCTATCAGACACATTCCATACCTTTAAAGGCAGTTTATGAGAGTTGAAATAAAACTAGCAACCCCTTAAAGCTAAAGTAAAGTAACAGCTTTCGTGACCATCACACCCATTGTTCTTGCTTTATCAAAGACAGAATAAAAAGAAAACATGTGAATATAAAAAGAAAACATATGTTCAATTCCACCAAATCTAAATGTAGGGTTTTTTTCCTCCTAGATCTTTTATTGGATTTCACTCAACTCAGTCTTTAGGAAAATTTTTATAGCTCTGTTGTCTTCTCCGGTTCTGTCTGGCAAATTTTGACTTTTTAAAGGAAACACTGGAGTTCAGAGATTCTCAGATTGAATGGAGGGTTTTGTCATCCTTCAACATGGATTTGAATCCTTAGGTCAGATGCCCCATCATTTTCTCCTGTGTAAAATGGCCTGATTTCAAGAACAGTGTAAATTTACTAAAAATAAACCTTCTACATTCTATGTCTTCCAAGAGCATCTTCATGCTGGTCTGTTTTTAAACTTTTATTTGAATTCCTTTCCTCTTCTCTCCAGATACCTTGGTAGTAATAAATAAGTCAGTTCCCCAGATAAAATGCACCCCCTCTTTATTACCTTAGAGTACATAACCCATCATCACAGCATTTTAGGCTCTAAGTCCTATGGTGACAAGAATAATCAAACATTGAACTCAGGTACCAACAAAAGTAAATATGGACATTGGCTGCACTTGATCTATAAATAACAGGATTCTTTGAGGAGGAGGAGTTTGCTTCAGAAGGTCTGTCCCAGGAGCTTCTTCATAGTCTTACTTGGATGCAGCCTCTTTTACACTTTTCTATGAGAGCAAATGCATGCAACAGCTTCCTGGGACAAGGAAGTGTGTCCATGCATGCCTTTTCCTCTGGGGGCAGCCTTAGGTGGGAAAAAGGGTGTTGCTGAGTCATTTATCCAACAGCCTGAGATGTGATGTCCTTCCTAGCCTCTTGCTTTGTGGTGAACTCATCATGCTATTAACAGAAACATAGAATCCAGCATCTTATAGCTTCCCAACACTGGGGCCAACTTAGCATGGAAAGGCAGAGGCTCAAACACATGAATATTTTCTCATCTACTGAAGATCACTAGATCCGTCTTGCTCCCCACCCACCAAGCCTGGGCATCTGTGATTCCTCCCTGCTATCCAGGTCCACCAAGGGCAAGCTCAATTCCCATCCTCTGCAGTCTCATGAGAGTGCTGGGAAGGGAGACTTTGAGCAGGGGTGTGCTGAGGCCAGCTGGCACAGGACAGTGACAGCCTGTGGTCCCAGCTCCACTCCAGTGACATCACCCTGACAGTTGGAAATTGGCCCCATGGTGGGAGTATTTACATCACAAACATCAACCTAAGTTGTAATTCAGGGCCTCCTGGCCTGGAGAGTACCTTGCTAAATATTTACCAGCACACCTCTGAACTGGGGGGAACTAAAATGAACAAAGCTTATCAAAATCAAATGTGTCTTATCCACGCAGGATAAAATCATGCCCTAATGAGGACAAGACACGCCCCGGTCAGGTCCACAGGCTCCCTTTTCTATGAAGTGTTTCGTCTTTTGCCTGGAGGCCACGTCTAAGGAAAAGAAAGGCAGCAAAGCTTTTCCCAACCAAGAAATTGGTCACAGCACTCACTGAGTTTGGGTCTAGGTCTGCTTTCCCAAAGGGACCAAACCCTTTGTGACTCCAGTCACAATACAGTCCCTTGAGGACCTACACACTAATGTCATCTTTGCTTAGAGCCTAAGAACTTTTAATGAGAAAGCAGGCGAGCATCCATTATAGGAAAAAATTCAAATGAGGAAGATTTCACTTAAATCTGTGTCTTATAATATAACAGGGAAACCTAGGGAGTGGAGGGGGGGAATCTAAACAGTATGGGAGTTACAAAAGATGCTGCAGACTCTAGATTTGCCTCTTTATTTTACTGTCTTTTCACTGCTAAACATCTGATAACACTGTGCTTTAAGGAAATTACTCTGTAGCACATTTAGGTTTGTAAGAACCTGTTTCTAATCACAGTTTATAGATAAGTATTCAGCCATTTGCATTTCAGGAAAAAACTTCTATTCGGCAGGGTAAACAGATTATCATGATTACCTTTGGAGAAGCAGTCAGCTGTAAGGTTGATTGTGGCCTCACACCTATTGGAAATCTAAGGTGGTTAGACTTCACAGAATTACCTGGAGAGCTTGTTAAAACACACATTTCTGAGCCCCACCCCCAGGGATTCTGAGTCAGTAAGTGGGGCCCATGAATTAGCATCTCTAACAAGCTCCCAGGTGAAAGCGATGCTACTGGTCACAGACATCACTCTGAGTAGCCCTGCTCTACACAACGCTACACCTTGAATAAGGATAGATGATGTCCGCGGTACAAGGTCAAGAAAAGAGGCACTCCTGGTCCCATACAGGGGTCTTCTGTTAAACCCATAAGTAGTGCTGTTACAATGTTTACCCAAACACAGCTGGGAGTGACTCCCTGGAGACAAGAAGATTAGTTCCCTGGTGACAGAGTGTTGGGTCACGGAGATTATCTTATAGGACACCAGGAGACTCTTTTAAGTTCTACACCCAAGGTTACAATCAGGTCATAATATATACCAACCATTTCATTCTCTATTCAGCATCCACTTATGAACCATTTAGTCAAATAAAAACTTTTAGGTAAGTACACAGCTTCATATTGTAATAAGTTGCTCCCCTACTGGGAAGTGTCCCTCTGCCCCCATTTTTTTCCCAGGGCTTGTATTGAAAGGTATTTAAATATTTGTAATTAAATCAAACAGTGTAGTTGCCCTTTCCATGTGGTTTTATGGACTATCTGTGACAGCCAGAGTGTTCCAGCCATATGAGGCATATTCGCTGCAAATAATGATGGCTTTTCTTGTGTTTCAAAAAGTAGAACACCCCCCAATTCAAAAAAAAAAAGAAAAAAGAAAAAAGAAAAAAGAAAGAAAAGTAACAGGAAAAAAAAAAGAGAGAGAAGCTTAAGTAGCTCATTCCAGACTTTTAGGGCAATGACAAAATAATAAAAATGTCTTAAAACATTATCATTTATTTATCCATGCTATACACCAGAAGTCCCAGTATTGAGGGTTGAATGATATGTTTGATCAACAGTCCATTCTGGGAACAACCAAATAAATGGCTCTTGTTTTCAATTCTGAGCAAAACTATCCCACACAGATCTGCTGTTCTCCCATTCGAACTTGGACTCATAAAAGCCATGTGAATAGTCAATACTGCTTCAACAATCCATCAACCGACTCTGACAGAATGGCCAGAAAGTGTCCCAGAATTTCAAGTTTTTGATGGTTTAGAGAAAATGCATATTTATCGGAGTTCAGCTTCTTTTTGAAGTTCATCATCTGTATCAACCCATTTGACATTGATACTCTGCCCTCAAAATTACAGGGCCTGTTCTAAAAAGACAGCTCATTCATTTAGCACTGCAGATTATGTTAAGTAGTTTTCCTTATAGCATCACTAGTGTCACTAAAGAATTAGACAAAGATTTCTTCCCCCAATTTTGGGTAATAATATAGGCTGATATGAACTGACAGAAATGATAAAGGGGGAAGTTATCTTCAGCTTTACTCTTCCTAATGTCACTGTTTATCACAGGAAAACCAACATCGTATTCCAGGCATGATGCCATATTAATACAAACACACACAAGGTCTTCTCCACTTGTGTGTGGCTCTTTCCCTTGATCCAGGCATCTCTTCAAGGCAGGGTGGTGATTGCTAAGAATCCCTGTTCTTGAAGTTAAATTCCTACCTGATTACTAGGCAAATATAGATTAAACAATACAGTGAAGTTGATCCCAAGAAGACTGACATTTTGCCAAAATTTTACAGAATAAATGGAGGCATGAAACTACAGAAGAAATGGAATGCATGGTATTTTCTCACCTTTTTAATTTCAAAACATTTCAGAACCATAGAAAACTTGCCAGAGTAGAAGATTTATACCCATATAACCTTCACCTGACTTCAAAGGTTAATATTTTGCCACATTTGCTTTCTCTGCCTCTTTCTGTATGTGTATTCTATATGTATACATAATTACACACATACATGCATGCACACATACAAACATATGCATATACGTTTTGGGGAATCATTTGAAAGTTACTTGCCAATATGACACTTCACTCACAAGTATTTAGCAGATTTCTCATAAGGCTAAAGCCAGTCTCCCACATGACCACAGTATACTGACTGCATCTGAGAAATTTAATATTGATACAATATTATCTAATATACAGTCTATAGTCAAAGTCTCCAAATTCTCCCAATAATGTTCTTTATAGCTTCATTTTCCCAGTATCCCATCCACTACCACACACTACATTTAGACATAAGGAGTCAAAACTCCTTTAATCTGGGATAGTGTGTTGGCATTCGTGACAGTGACATTTTAAGCATACTCTAAATAGACATTTCACCAAAGAAGACATAAATATGACCAAAAAGCACATGAAAAGAAGCTCAACATCACTAATTATTGCAGAAATGTAAATCAAAACTACAGTGAGGTATCACCTCACACCAGTAAAAATGGCCACTATCAAAAAGTCTATAAACAACAAATGCTGGAGAGGGTGTGGAGAAAAGGGAACCCTCCTACACTGTTGTTGGGAATGTAAACTGGTGCGGCCACTATGGAGAACACTGTGGAGGTTCCTTAAGAAACTAAAAATAGAGCTACCATATGATCCAGCAATCCCACTCCTGGCCATATAGCTGGAGAAAACTATAGTTTGAAAAGATAAATGCACCCCATGTTCACTGCAGCACTATTAACAATAGCCAAGACATGGAAGCAACCTAAATGTCCATCAACAGAGGAATGGATAAAGAAGTTGTGGTACACATATATAATGGAATATTACTCAGCCATAAAAAAGAATGAAACAATGTCATTTTCAGCAACATAGACAGACCTAGAGATTATCATACTAAGTGAAATAAGGTCAGACAGAGAAAGACAAATATCATATGATATCATTTATATGTGGAATCTAAAAAGGTAATACAAATGAACTTATTTACAAAACAAACAGAGGCTCACAGACTTTGAAGACTTCTGGTTACCAAAGGGGAAAGATGGAAGGGAGGGATAAATTAGGAGTTTGTATTAACATATACACACTACTATATATAAAATAGATAATCATGGGCTTCCCTGGTGGCGCAGTGGTTGAGAGTCCGCCTGCCGATGCAGGGGACACGGGTTCGTGCCCCGGTCTGGGAAGATCCCACATGCCGCGGAGCGGCTGGGCCCGTGAGCCATGGCCACTGAGCCTGCACATCCGGAGCCTGCGCTCCGCAATGGGAGAGGCCACAACAGTGAGAGGCCCACGTACCGCAAAAAAAAAAAAAAAAAAAAAAAATAGATAATCAACAAGGACCTACTGTATAGCACAGGGAGCACTACTCAATATTCTGTAATAACATATATGGGAAAATAATCTGAAAAAGAATGGATATATGTATATGTAAAACTGAATCACTTTGCTGTATACCTGAAACTAACACAACACTGTAAATCAACTATATCCCAACATAAAATAAAAATTAAATTTAAAAAAGTACTGTACAGCCAAGATTTTTCAAGAATGGTCCTCAGTTTAGTTTTCCTGGTTTTTTTTTTCCCATGATTGCATTCAGATTTAACAGTTTTGGCAAAAATACTGCCTAGCTAACATTACATCTTTTCCTAATGCATCTTAAGGAGCACGTGGTTTCAGTTTGCCCCATTACTGGCAATTTTAAATTTGATCAGTTGGAAAAGGCAGTGTCTGCTAAATCTCTCCATTTTAATGGTATCTTTTCCCCTTTTTAAGTAATAGATAATCTGTGGGTGACACTTTGAAGACCATGTGAATATTCTCTTGCTCAACAACCTTTAAGCTGGTGGTTAGCATCCATTGCTGACACTTGCCTAGATCAATTATTGCTATGGTGTTTTCAAAATAAGCATTATATATTCTGGAGATAGAGCCCAATGCAAAAGCCCATGAACTCATATATAGAAAACAGTTTTCATTAGGATTGATCCTGTTATGGTTTAATAGTTTCCTCTTCAGTTTCTGAGAAAATGCAACACTATTGGATAATTCTTTGAGTACAGCTGTCAGTTATTTTTCTAGGATAATTCAGATCTATGCAAGGATGGAAATGAACAGATATGAATCGAAATAAGTCATTTAAAAATAACAAACGGACTTCACTGGTGATGCAGTGGTTAAGAATCTGCCTGCCAATGCAGGGGAAATGGGTTCGAGCCCTGGCCCAGGAAGATCCTACATGCTGCGGAGCAACTAAGCCTGTGCGCCACAACTACTGAGCCTGAACTCTAGAGCTCATGAGCCACAACTGCTGAAGCCCGTGCACCTAGAGCCCGTGCTCCTCAACAAGAGAAGCCACCGCAATGAGAAGCCCATGCACCACAACAAAGAGTAGCCCCCACTCACCACAACTAGAGAAAGCCCGAGCACAGCTACAAAGACCCAATGCAGCCAAAAATTAAAAATATAAATTAATTAATTAATTTTAAAAAATAAAAATAACAAATGGCATGAATGGTCTCTGTGGCAGTGACATTTACAGTGCATCAAATAGCCACATGCTTTCCCACATTTATCAGTTGCCGTTGCAGTGGGGAGGGACGAAGCAACTAGTTCTGACCAATGAGCTGTGAGTAGAAGTGACCAGTCACTTCTGAGCTGAAGTTCCTACAAATCCATAACCCTCATCTCTCTCCTTTGCTTCAGGAGTGACCATGGAGATTGAGTGTTGAAATGAGGAGTCAGAACAATAGAAGCAGCCCAGGCTGCTAAATCATTGCATTGGAAACAGTTGCCCTGAAGGGTTGCCTGACTTATAGCAGACTTGGCATGAGTGGGAAATAAACCCCTATGTGCTGAGCTGCTGTGATTTGGGGTTGTTTATTACCACAGCATAGTCTAGTCTATCCTAATATCTCTAAAAGCCAATTTTTGTCAATAGTCAGAATTTTACAGAACCACCTTAGTATTAGAATGGTGGTTTATTAATTTATCCACGGTAGTAATGCAATTGATGCAAAAACACTGGTTATCTACAGAACAACCTTCCTTACCCTTCCCCCTCTCCCCTTTTTCTCTGACACCCAAACTTCAGTATAACAGATGACAATGAGAGCTAGTGGTATCCTGGAGCTGTTTTAGGAGAGCTGCTTTGCAAACTGGTTGATGTAACATTATTACCTTGAAATTGGCCATGAAGAGAGTATTTACACCCAAAAAACTGGCAAAATGGTCCACATTGGTCCCATTTCCCTCACCCTCATGCAGAGAGCTGGTTGTTGAACATTTAAACAGCACATAACTGACTATTTTCTTTTCCAGGTTCTTCTACAAATAGGAGATGGGCCTATGACCCAATATTCAACAATAAGACTTGAGGGAAAATTGGATATGGAACTTCAAGAAAGACTTCTCTCCTTATTAAAAATGAAACTGTATTATATCCAAAAGAAATGCATGCATATGATCACTAAAAGATATGTACTAGCATGTTCATTATAACACTCTTCACTGTAACCCAAAACTAGTTACTATTCAAATGCTCATCAACTGAACAGACAATGAAATACTATAAGGCAATGATAATAACTTGCAACTACACACAAAAAATGGCTGGGAATGTCACAAACATAATTAGCAAAAAAAGCCAACACAAGACATATTAGATGAGATTCCATTTAGATGAAAGTTCAAAACAGGAAAAATTAATCTGTGGTGTTAGAAATTTAAAATTATACAACTAGTTACACTTGGAGAAGGTAGTTATGGAAATGAAACCTATGAGAGACTTCTTGGGTCTATTTATATTGTGTTTCCTGATCTGGGTGATGGTTCCAAGATGCATTCAGTTTATGAGAATATATCAAACGTATGTATACTTAAAATATGTACACTTTTCTGTATGTATAATATACTTCTATAATTTTTTTTAAATAAAGAAAGATAAGAGAAAGAAGAGATGAAAGAAAAGAGAAGAGGCTGACTTTGCTTCTCCTTCCTACATTAAGACATGTCTATGTGAGATCTGGATGCCTAGACCCACGGCAGCCATCTCAACCAACACAGAGGAGTGCAGAGCTGGATCCCTGAGGACAAAGTTGAACCACTGCACCAATCTTGTAAGTCCTCTGGATCTCTTGTTTGGAAATAATAAATATCACTTTTGTTTGGCCTACAGTAGTCATGTCATCAAAATTATTCATTCTTATTTTGGATGGAGGCAGCCTTTGGTATTAAACGAAGAAAAAATCTAAATGTCAGGCTTGCAAAGCAGAATGATTAACCTATTCAACAGTTTTCAATACTGCATCAGATAATCAACAAGGTTGTCTTACTCCATTGGAACTGCCATCACAGAATACCACAGACTGGTGGCTTATCAACGACAGAGATTTGTTGCTCACAGTTCTGGAGGCTGGGAAACCCAAGAATAAGGCGCCGTCATGGGTGCCTTTTTTTTGTGAGAACACTCTTCCCGTTCATAAGCCAACACCTTCTTGCAGTGTCCTCACATGCAGAAGGGGTTAGGGATCTCTATGGAGGCTCTCTTATAAAGGCAGTAATTCTGTTCAGGAGGGCTCCACCCTCATGATTAAAACACTTTCCAAAGGCCCCACCTAGGATTTCAACATATGAAGTTTGGGGGGATACAAACATTCAGACTGTAGCAAAGGTTACCTTGGTCATTCTATTTATCAAATCAGGTCCCCCAAGGACTCACCTATCTGCTCAAATGTCACCTCCTCAATAACAAAACTATTTACCTTCACTACTTATATATAAATATTATTTATATTTATTCTGTAATAACAGCATTTCCTCACTACTGTCACCTAGTTCTTCCTCTTGCCCTCCTTTATTGTCATGAGCACCCCTATATCTCTGGAATTATAGTCTCTGACTCTATGTTTCTCTTCTAGGACATGAGCTGTACATCAAAATGAAGAGTAGAGAGATATTTTCCACCTCATTCAATGTGGACTCTATAGTGTCTAAAATTGAGTCTGGCACAATGTGGACAATCATTAAATGTTTTTTTTTAAATAAATTAATAAAGAAGGAACGCAGATCTCCAGGCAATATTTAAGCTTTCCACCAAGTACCTATTGGCTCGTTTTGGGTTTCCCTGTTCTCCTTTGTGTCCTACAGTCATGCCATGGTTTCCCTCTTTCTTCCTGCTGGATGTGGGTGCCAGGCAGGTCTGGTGGCACTGTGGGAGTTTCCTGTCCTACTGGCACTGGGATTCACCTATGTCACCTAGTTTTATTCTAAACATAGTCCATGGGTTTTCAGTCTTGCTACCTCATTGTCCTCTTTTTGTAAGAGGATTTTTAAAAGATGATAAACGATGCCTCCCTAAAATGCTGACACCTTCCCAGAAATCTCTCTGTAATTTATCAACATTTTCAAAAATAACCCAATGACAAACCTCCCTTTTAACACAGTACGAAAACAGAGCTACAACTTATTAGGACTGAACTTCTGACTAAGCAGAAGCACAGCAGAGCAAATCTAGCATATTAACATTTCTTAGAGAAGTGACAATACGACAATACAGGCACCCAGCAGAAACGGACAGGCGCTGAAGCAGGACACACTTCCAAGGGTGTGGGTATGAGGCTTTCCTCTCTCATAATTGGGAGAGTGAATATTATCTGCAAACTCTGCCCATGGAATAAAACATGCCATCAAAATACAAGGCAGAGTTTATGCTAGTCCCGCGACATCCCTGCCAGGCTGCATAAGCACGCAGGTGTCCCTGTGACAGGCGCCACCCCTCAGCCATCAGTACTAAAAATATTTCTTTGCTGCCACTGCTGCAGGGTAAAGACTGTGACATAGTTTACCAGATTTGGCTAAAGCTTTTCCCCTTCTTTTTTTACTTTCAATGAGACTCTGAACTCTTCCCCTCAAAACTGAATCTGACAATTGCAAACCAAAGAGATGTAAAAGAACAAATGGGCTCCAAGCTTTCCTTCAAGGCCATTAAACAGAATTCATGTGCCTTGAGTTCAGCTGTGGGCCAGAGAGAGCACATCCAAGGTACAGAGCAAATGGAAACATTTCCACAAAGGTAATAGAATGGAATGGCTTCACCTTTTCTCTAAATATTTGGCTGTGTTTCCTCTTCTTTTCATCTGTTTTAAACTCCCAAGCAGCCACTCCCCATGCGATGTGACCTCTGAGATTGAGATGAAATATTTCGAGAGGAAACAGCTTTTTTTAAAAACTAAATATGGTATAAAGAAACCAGAAGTAACTGGTGGAGGGATACAGGACAAGGAGATTGTGGAATGATGTGATCTGCAGAAATGTGTGAATCATTCTATTGAGGAGTTTTGCTCTAAAGGGGAGGAGAAAATGGGGTGATAGCTGGAGGGACTGAAAGTCAAGAGAATTTCTTTTTTAGATGGAGAAAAATTAAGAGCACATGGATGTGATGCAGAAAGGCAACACTGATTCAGGGCAGAGGGAGGAGTTGCCAGAACAGGCAAGAAAGGACAGAGCTCCACTGCGAAAGAGGAGGGCCTGAAAGTTCCTTCTGAGTAAAAGGAATGAAGGCAGAGACCATGGGTGAAGATGCCAGGTTGGTAATGTGATGGGGAAGGCGTGAGGGTGTTCTATTCCGATGGCTTCTTTTTTCTTCATGAAACAAGAAGCAAGAATAACAGCTACAAGTGGGAAAGAGGGATAAGAGAGGAGAAGGTTTGAAATGGTTGCCTAAGAGAACAGGGGAGCGAATGGTCTTGGGAAAATCATCAGACTCGCCAGCAGCTCAAAGGACTCATGAGTGCTTCCGAGTCTAGAATGTCAAGGAAAACCAGCCACCATGATGGGTTTTCTCCAGCTGTGTTTAGCTGGGCGAGTGCAGGCAACGAGTAAGCAAAGAGTTGAATATATTCAGGGTTAGATTTTTGCCAAGTGAATACAAAGAAAAGAGAAAGGGGCAATGTGTGCAACGTATAGGTAAGAGAGGAATTATAATTATGGCAACTAGAATCCAAGCTGGCACGGGGCAGGGGAGGGTAGAAAATGAGGACAGGAGGGGGACAAGGGCTGGTGAAGAGGTGAGAGGAGTGATGGATTTCAGGTCACAGCGGGGCTGAAGAATTGTTGAGTTGAGGTACAACAGGGCACAAGGGCCCCGAGAAGTTATCCTCACTACCACAGGGGGCTCCAGTAGTAGGATAAATGGAGGAGCAAGTTGTCAAGGACAGATAAACAGCAGAGACAGTCCCCCTATTGTTTAAGGCTGCTGTGGGAACAGACAACTCAGACTAGAGCTGTCTTAAGGGAAAGATAAAACTGTCTAGTAAGGAAGAGATTAAAAAGGATTAGGAGAGGAAGGAGGAGAGCTCCTAGGTATAAACATAGACCTGGGAACATCCCTTTCCTTTATGAGATTGTAGATGTAAGAAAGCAAGATATCCGCAAGAAGGGAAACCATCCTTGAACAAATTTCTGGTGGCAGCCCCAGCAATGACCCACATCCTGGAGCCTTCCTGCCTCCTTTAAGATTCATAAAATCAAAGACTGTTATTGTTGGATTTCTAGCCGAACCCATTTTACAGATGAGTAACTAAGAATCAAAGAGGTGGGAGGATTTCCCAAAAGCCACACAGCTACAATGCTGACATTTTGACTCACTTTTTAAAAGGGAAGATTACTGTCTTCATGTCAGATGAACCATATGAAATTGACATTTTATGGGTCAAAAGTGGTTGCATATTGCCACTTTCAAGTTGTCAACCTAATGCACGCAGGCATTCTTTCCATTATAGCAGAGTGTCAAGAATGATTTTCCTTTTTTTAAAATAAAGTAGTGCTCACTTGGTTCCTTACTAACTCTCCAAATTTTATCAAGAAAATGTTTGCACAAAGCTCTGTGGAGTTAACAGTAAAGAATCTCCTAAAACTGAAGTTAAATTCAACCTCTAGTAAGAAAATGATAAAGACTCCAAAAGTAATGGGTAAGAACAGCCATCGGAGCTGTGACTGAGAGATTACTGTTGACCCTCAAATCTAAAGGTGACCTGGGAAAGGTATAATTGGATTATGTTTATAAATATAATGCTTATGGCTAAGGAATTACATTGTGTATTAGGAAAAGGAGAATGGTCAGCAAGGTGTCTATAAAAGGAAAAACAGAGTCAAATCCAAGAAAGAGTGTTTTGCAGGAGTCTCCACCCTTCCTCATTAGAGGGATATGCCACCTCGGGGATGGATGCCACTGGTCTACAAAGCTCAATGACACCAGCCAAGAAACTCATGTCATCACCTCTGAAAGCCACAATCTCTTTGTGAAGATAACCTGGGCTTCCCCCGGGATATGACCACAAAGAGAGGCTGCCCGTGTCAGATCACACAGAGGTTGGAATTTCTGGTGGTTATGTTTCTCATCAAATATTCATAAATCAGCTTTACTGCTTTTCACACATCAGTCTCTGTACTTGGGGAATGTGGTTAATGTGCATTGGTGTTTGAGACATAATGAAGCAGATGCACATCCCTGGGCCCACCAGCAGACTTTCCTCGCCTGCCAAAGTATTCCTGCTCCTCTTGGCCTGAGGGTGGGTCAGGGGGTGGTTCTCAGCCTGTGTGCAAGGGAGGCTAGACAGGTCAGGGAGTTAACACCTTCATCCAAGAGCGACTCTCAACCAAGCAAATGTTGGTGGATAAATATCCTAATTTCCTCACCCCTAAGTGGGAACACTGAGGCACACCCTGTCTCCCCAAGGGTCTTCGGGGAGAACTAAAACTGAGATAGATAAGTCTGCATGCTAAGAAATCAGATTCTTCTCCCTTCAAAACCAAATGAGGGTTATAATGAAATCAGCAAGGTATTTGGAAGGTCACCCATGAGGATCTGTCTGGAAGATGATCTGGCTTTGCCCAAAGAACTACAACCTGCCCCAAAGCTCATGCAAGACCACTGAACTGAACTTGAACAATAATAGAGACGTGGCTTTTCCTCACATTTTTCTCTTTAAACTCTACACGATAAGCATTAGACAGTACATGGGAGTCTGGTAAATGATTTCTTACTGTCTTCTCCCATTTGACACGTTTATAACTGGTTTCCTAGAAAAAGAGAAGCCCAAAGCCTGAATTACACATTGACTTGAAGTGGTTAGAAGTATATGAAAAGGAACATAGAAAGACAAGAACAAAGATCAAAGCAGGTAGTAAGCAAGGGCAAAGAGTGGTAAACAGTCAACCTATCAATAGTAGACACCGGAAGTGACAAGAGACAGGATTCTAGCAGCCACCATGGTAATAACAGACAGCAGAGTTGAGCCCTGAGCTGTCTGTGGCAAAGTGCTTTGCATACTTTAGTCTCACTATAACACTTTTTATTATTTTATTCTCACAATAACACTACTAAGTAGTTATTGTTGTTCAATTTTGCAGGTAATGAAAATGAGGCTTGAGGTTAAGTCCAAGCTAAACAACTGGTAAGCAGTAGAGTTAGGATGTGTGCTGAGGCAGTCAGTCCTCAGCCCACACTCTGCAGCTACTCTGTTCTATTGCTCTTTTCTCTGTGCTGGACAAAGCTAGGAAGAGTTATGTCTCAGAAGGTTATATTTTGAAGGAGTGAGCATAAGGAGGGAATAGGAGATCCACAAAGCAATGCAGGACATAGGGTCAGACCTGCTTATCCTGGCAAATGCTGACACCACTGCAGTACAAAGAAAGTATGAGTCTGGAAGTACCCAGCAACTGGAGACCTGCCCTGGGGTGGAACCCCTCATTCAGTGCAACACCTCATCCTCCCATGGGAACACCCCCACTAGAAGAGCTTGGTGGGGAAGAGGCAACAGAGACAGTTCAACATTTCTCTTGAGAAACTAAGGCAAAAGCTGTGACTGGAGAAAATGGGAGCACACACATAAGTAGGATACCACATCACACCTACTAAAAGTGAAATGACAATCAACATCAACTGTTAGGGAGGATGTGGAGCAACTGGACATCTCCTACATTGCTAGTGGGAGTATAAAATGGTACAACCACTTTTAAAAATGGCCTGGCCTTTCCTTATAAGATTAAACACCAACTTTATTACCCAGCAATTACACTGCTCAGTGTTTACCCCGAAGAAACAAAAGATGCCCCAAATTGTT
Organism: Mesoplodon densirostris; assembly: GCF_025265405.1. Taxonomy (NCBI): domain Eukaryota; kingdom Metazoa; phylum Chordata; class Mammalia; order Artiodactyla; family Ziphiidae; genus Mesoplodon; species Mesoplodon densirostris. The sequence goes on from NC_082676.1 coordinate 76,450,472, forward strand.
CACAGATATTTTATTCACAATAGCCAAAAATCAGAAACAACCTAAATGTTCAACCGATGAATAGGTAAACAAATTGTGGTATGTTCACACACTGGATATGACTCAAAGAAAAAAGGAAGGAACTACTGATAATATACAACAGTGGACCTCAGAGGCATAGTAATAGGTATGACAGTACATAATTTCTAGAACAGACTAAACTAATGATGACAGAAATCACATCAGTGGTTGCCTTGGAGGGCTGGTGAATGACTAGAAAGGGACATAAAGAATATTTTCAGGTGACACAAATGTTCTGTCTTGATTGGGGTGTGGGTTATATATACCTGTACATTTGTGAAAACTCATAGAACTGTAAAACTTAGATATCTGCTTTTCCTTAATGGAAATAACACCTAAAAAATTCTTTTTTGAGAGAAAATATAACTGCATCAGTAGATTCACTCATATGTTATCAAGTTTAAGGACAGCTGGAGGAAGTCTTTGTTGCAGTTTGTGATTCAAGTACCTGTTATTTCCCACAGGAATAAATGTCATAACTACAGAGGAATCCTTCGGTTTTCCTTCAAGTACAAAGTATTATCACATTCATTTATTTTAGACAAAATATTGGGTCTAAATTGCAGTGGGTCTCCCTACACTAACAAATTGTATTTCCATCTGACACATTTGTTAATTTTCCCCTCTATGCACATATTATAATTCTCTTGGGAGGACCTAATAGGTAGAGATTATGCATCAGTGCCAAAGTTTCTCCAATCTGATATAAACGGATTTCTCTTTAAAAACTGAACAAGTAATTCATCATAAGAAGAGTTAAATTTTTGACATCACAGAGTAAAGAAATGATTATCATTGAAGGTGTTGGGAAAAATAGAAAGAAGGGGAAAAATCAGGTACACTAAAATTCAAATGCTTACTTTGTGATGAACACTGGAGAAAGTGCTTTGCATATGCAATCTCATTAATCCTCACAGAATCCCTGCCAAGCAGGTGTTACTATAACATAGGTGACATGAGGAAACTGAGACTCCTAGAAATTAATGTGCCTGAAGTTCAGAGCTAGTATGCTATACTCTAGGTCTAGATTACTCCACGGGCTACATTTTTGTTGCCTAAGAGGATATCCATCCATTTATACATTCAACAGATGTTTATCAAAGTGCCCACTGTTCCAGGTATTAAGAACATAACTGTCAGTAGCAAACCATTCCCTGCACTTTTGGAGCTTTTATTCTCTTTGGGAATGTGGTGGTTTTAAATTATGTCCCCAGATTCTTTGAAACTCCTTTCAATAACTGGTGCTTAATTTCCCTTCCCCTGCATGTGGACTAGACTTAGTGACTTATTAGTAACAAATAGAATAAGTTAGAAGTGGTGTGTCACTCCTGAAAGTAGGTGTTAACAGACTATGGCTGTCTCTTTTGGATCATTGGCTCTGGGGAAAGTCAGTGGCCTGTGGTGAGAACACTCAAGCAGCCGTGTGGAGAGACCCATGTGGTGAGGAACTGAGGCCTCCTGCCAACAGCCATGGGAGTGAGCTTGGAAGTAGACCCCGTAACCTCAGTCATACACTCCAGAAGAGACTGTAGCCCTGATCAATACCCTGACTACAACTTGATGAGAGAACCTGAGCCAGAGACATCCAGTTAAGTTTCTCCTGAATTCCTGATCCATAGAAACTATGAGTTAAACATTTATTGTCTTTAGCCAGTAAACATGGAGGTAATTGGTCACACAGCAATATAACATATAAAGATGTGCTGGGAAGAAATCAAAGAACTGAAAGAAATAGAAAAGTGCGAGTGTTGTTTTAGGTAGGGTGGACACAGAAGGCATCTCTGCAGGTTTACTATTTCATGTGAGACACGAAGATGGAGAAAAGAGAAGTGTTCACTGGATTGGGGAGCATGAAGGTAGCTGGCTCCCTTGACAAGATCAGTTACAGTAAATGGTGGAAACCAAAACCCAGTTAGAATAACCCAGAGAATAAATGGATAGAAAGAGGTAGAGGCATTATTTTTATGTGTCTTCCTAAAATCCTAGCTAGAGGAACAGAAATGGAAGGGGAGCTAGCATGGGATATGACAGGGCCATTGATGGTGATGGTGTTTTGTCATTGTTGCCCATTTGAGATGGGAGGTATTCATATGAGCATGTATGATGAGAAAAGTCCAGTGAAAGGAAATGACCAAGCTGAGGATGTGCAATCTGGGCACAAATATAGGGATCAGATAGGAATGATATTTCCTGCATCATAGTAAGAAAGGCTGGGGTAGGCAGAGAGGTTTATGTGAAGCTCTGTGGGTATGAAGATAAGCAAGTTTCTGGTTAGATTTATTGAGGTAAAATTCCTTTTAAGATGTACGTTAAATTTTAATTATACAATTATTACCTAAAATACTAACCCAAAGAACCCTAAATGTGTTAGTCTTCATTTTTAATATACTGCTTTGGGGTTTTGTATCTTAACACCTCAGGTTCATCATCATGATAAGTTAAACACAAGTTCTCCAATGTTATCTTTTCATACCTTTATATTTTTGTTTTTTTGAATTTTTCACATTTAGTTCTTTAACCTGACCAACTTATTTTAGTATACATAATGAAGCACAGATAACCTTCTACATGGATTTTCAGTTTTCCCACTTACTGGATTGTTCACTGTCCCTACACTAAATGGAAATGATACCTCTACTAAATTCTCATATAAACATGAGTCCACTTTTGGACTGACAATTCCTTCCACTGATATATTGATCTATTTCTGTGTCTAGACCATACTCTTTTTCTATTATGAAATATAAAATACACACAAAAGGGCATTCATTACACACATATGGTTTAATGAATAGTTATAAAGTAAATTCTCAGGTAACCATTCAAGTTCAGATAGGCAACATTAGGAGTCCTTGTAAGCCCTCCAAATGTCCCTTCCTATTTATAACTTTTCTCTCCTCTACATGTAACCATTATCCTGAATACACACACATACGCACAAGTACACATGTATACACACATATATGTGTGTGTGTATATATGTATACACACATACACATTCATAGATATATATCCATAAACAATACAGTTTAATTTTCTTATATGTCACTTTTAAAATTATTATAGTAAATTTTGGTATCTGCCTGTGTTAATTCTCTTCACTACTACTTTTGTTCCCACATTTTTTCCCATTTTTGGGGGAATGTTCTTTTCCAGATATGTTCTGGAATCAGATTTGATAGTTCACAGACTTACATTAGCATTTCGTCTGGTATTACATTAAATTAATAGATTAGGGCTTCCCTGGTGGTGCAGTGGTTGAGAGTCCGCCTGCCGATGCAGGGGATACGGGTTCGTGCCCCGATCCGGGAAGATCCCACATGCCACAGAGCGGCTGGGCCCGTGAGCCATGGCCACTGAGCCTGCGTGTCCGGAGCCTGTGCTCCTCAATGGGAGAGGCCACAACAGTGAGAGGCCTGCATACCGCAAAAAAAAAAAAAAGAACCTTGGCACTATCCTTGACCCTTTCCTTCTCTCACACCAACATCTAGTCACTCAAGGAAGATAGAGTCCCTTGGCCCTAGCTTCAGTAGACATCCAGATTCCAACTACTTCTCACTTCCTCCGTGTGTTCTGAGCCACCATCCTCTCCCCACCCCGATCAATGTAAAATCTCGGAACAGGTCTCTTAGTCTCTCCCTTTGTCCCTATGTAGTCTGTTATCAGTCATCAGTCAGAATAAATTGAAAACAAGAAAAAATGTCAATCAAGTCATGCAAATTTCTGCTCAGAACCCTGCATGGGCCCCATATGTCACTCAGTGACAGTCTAAGTCTTTACAATGACCTTCAGAACCTTTCATGACCTACTGCCCACTCCACTCCACCACCCCCCAATTCTCTCTCTGAGACCATCTCCTATTACTCTCCCCCCTGCTCAGCCACTGTTCCTTCCTGATGGGCTCCATAGATGTCAGATGCACTCATGCCTTTGTGATGTCTATTCCCTCTTCCTGGAAAATTCTTCCTCCGGATATTCCCTCCCTCACCTCTTTCTAGTCTTTATCCGACCTCATCTTCTCAATGATGCCCACCCTTACCATCTTATTTAACACTGCATCTCTCCCTTCCCCCACCCTACTCCACCCCAGCTCACCTAACGCCTCTTATCCTGTTCTCATTTGCAAAGCTCTTACCACCTTCCAATATACTTCACTGAATTTCAGACACCATCAATTGTGAATCATACCATTATCCTGATATGACACATAAAACTATGACATGCCATTGATTATAAAATACATTTTGATTTCAGGGATGTTAAAATGTGATTCTTCCCTGGGAACTCTGCATCAGGCATTGTGGATTCAGTAATAAAGAAAGCATCTGCTCTCAAGTGGAACTTTCAGTCGAGTTGGAAGCCTGACTATAAATCATAAATTGAATTACAGTGTGCTAACTGCTATGATGACTACAGAGTCTCAAAGGAGGCCCCCAGTCATCAAACACAAAGCTAAAGAGAGAGTAGGCATGGGTGTCTACTTTTTTTTTTTTTTGCCAACCTGTGGAAATGAGACAAATAATAGTACTGACATGTGAGGCACCAAAAAATATCATTTTATATATATATGTGTGTGTGTATATATATGTCATACATATATGATAACCTAAATCAAGTCTAAATTTATTAACCCTGGGACTCAATTTTTAATTTACAATACAATGTTATAACTCTCTGTAAAAAAGAAAAGCCAGAAGCATTCTGTCAGCTGGGTCTCATTTAACATGACACTCTCAAAGATCCTGAAGGCCAAAACAGCTTTCATCTCCTTGTTTAATAGGTTTAATCATGCTAAGAATCTTCCATCTGTAAAATTCTTCTAACTCTGCCAATTGCCATTCAATGCATGAATCAAACTATGATGTAAGACTTTGGCAAGTATAGGGTATATCAATCAACAACAATTCTACAATGAAATCATAATTTAAGTCCCACAAAAAGGTAAAAAATAAAATTAAATAGCAGATGTCAGTGTCCTCTATAATGACACAACCAACCACAGGAATCTCAGACAAGACCAAAAATATAGATAGTGCAGGTTTTTACTGGTTTAAACTTTAATGAAAAGGACTATTCCTGATATTCCTGTTGTATTTCTACATTATGACATGGAAGCTTGTTTAATTTTTTGTTTTGGGGCTGCCACAGCTGAGATACAGGATTGGGGATTGGAGAGTAGCTTCCAAGATGAGAGGTGGGTGGAAAGTAAATCCAGTTTTGGATATATTTTTAAGCTATCACCCAGATGGAGACATCCAGCACAAGTTGGAAATATGGCTTTGATGCTCAGGGGAGAGGTTGGAGCTGGAGACATAGATTTGGTGATCAACACAGTAGAGAGCACCATGAGAGCCATCAGGCTGTATACAATTACTGAGGGAGAGAGTAACCTATCTCAAAGAGAGCAAAGATAACCACAAAGGGGTGGTGAGGGGAAAGAGAGTTAAGAAGGAAGGCAGTGATGGAGAAACTTGAGTGGTCAGGTAGCTTGAGGATTAACATGATTTTGTTGGATTTTTAGGTTATTTTTTCACATTTGCTAAGAACTCTGCCATTGGGCTTGCAGATGGAGTTCTGGATGGAAGAATGAGAAAAAAGCCTTGTCCTAGGCTGGAGAGAGAACGTGAGAAAACAGGGTCATATTAACATGTTTGGAAGAAAAGGGGTAGAGAGAGCAGTTGCTGGAGGAGAAAGGCAAGTAGTGCTTGATAGAGTTTGTGGGTTGAGGACAAGAAGGTAAGAAAGAAAAACACTGAATATACCAGCCAAATAGAGGGCTCATCTGGAGCTGCCAAATCCTAGATCAGGTGAAGTATATCACATCAAAGGCTCATGGTTTGCAGGAGGTTGATGTTATTCATATAGGAGCCTCAGGGAGCAGAGAAGTCAATCACAGATGGGCTGCCTTCTCTGTGAAGTAGAAGGCAGGACCACATGGAAGAAGCAAGAAGGAACCTAACAGACATGAGCCACCACTGCTTAGAGTTTCCCAGTCCTCCTTACCTAAACTCTCTTACACTTACAAATGAATAAAGGAATAGACTGATCAAATGCATGTTAAATTGAACTAAATGCAGTTCAGCTTCAAATGAACATTTTCTTTATTTTAATTTCAGTAAGTCTTCATATTATGCTAGATTCACTTTAACTTTCATTGTATCTTCTGGCTTTCAAAATACATAAACTTATGCCTTTAACTAAATATCATAGTCCCTAGATATCATAATCCCTAGATATTTTTGCAGTCTGTTTCCTATGATCATTATGAACATTCCTGACATTCATAAAGTATTCTAGGAAAGGATGTAAAAAATTCTTCCATAATTAAACAGATTGAATCCATTTTTCTACTCCAAGTTGGCAAATTAATATATAACCATATTTATATTATTTAAATTATCACTGTGCCTTAGGATACTCACATACTATTTCTATGAGTACAACAATAAATGCAAACAAACAAAAGTTTGGTGATGAGTGACAGTGAGCAAAGAATTTCAATGTTACAGCTTCAAAGTGGCTGTGATAAAATGTGCTTGTTCAGCTGAATCACAGCATCTGTTTTGTCAACTTCTCAAGTTTATCAAATTCTTTTCTAGCCTCTCCATTTCCCTCTGAGTATATCTCCTTGGAAAAGTATCAAGTCTCCGAGTAAAAAGACTGTTCTCTCCAGATATGGAAATGCTGAAAATGTTTCATTTTATAAAGAATTTCTCCAAGACTAGGATGACATAAAATTAATATCTTAACAGGAAAAAAAAGAAGTCCAAGGAGTAGCAGAGGAAGCTGTTTGAATCAGCAAAAGCTTTCTGATAATAACTTTGAAAAAGCTGGCCATCAAGAAAACTCTGGTTAATACGGTCATGTGTTTCTGCTTGCAAGCGTTATGTCCAGTAGGGAAACACAACACCAAAATAATTACTGGAGAAAGTAGCACATCTGTAGATCATGCCAAAATGTCCAAAGGGCAACTCATGGGGCAGTCTACAGTCAGAAAGAATGGTGTCCTGAAATGGACTGACCCACCCAGCCTGCCTCTCAGTCACAGTGGTCCAGAGAACTTCGCCCCACCCATCTGTCCATCCTCAATTCTTAGTGCATAGGCCTTTGTCATGATGTTTGTCATGTCATGATTGAAAGATTGCTGACCGTGGGACCATGGCCCCATTCCAGCAGGATGAAGAAAAGAGACAGCAAAAGACAGACAGAGTAGGGGGTAAGCCCAGTGAGTCTACCCATTTATAAAAGGCTTTTCCAGAAGTCCATTCAACATACAGATGACTGTGCCTCGCTGGATGGGAAGCTGAAAAGTTGGATCTTTCCAACTTTGATGGAAAAGGAAGGCAAGGGAGAAGTATCAATAGATTGTGACTGACTTAGAGTATCTAGCCCACAGTACCTTCCAGATGGGACACAGTAAGTGCTCGATAAATGTTTACTATTGTGCAATAATCCATACCCTCCATATGACACAAACATGCCATGTCTGTCCTAACTCTAGCCGCATCTCATTTTGTGTCTTGCTTCCATGGTCCAGTGGAGCAAACTTTCCCCTCTGTTGAAACCCTACTCCTTTTATAAGAAAAAAATCTTAAAATTGCAATGCCACACACACATAGAGAAGGACACAAAATGTTAAGTGTACAACCTGTTTAATTTTGATAAACTAAGCACAATCCTGTAAGAAGAAACAGAACGTTGCCAAAGCCACAGATGCTCATTACTTTTATATTATACTGTTAACTATACTCCAAGAATGCCTATATAATCAAAATGTGGATAAGAGGACTTAGTAATCTATTTTATGAATAAGAAATACCTGGTAGAAATCAGAGAGACCTGGATTTTCAAAATACAGAATATGTTTCTTTTTTTCTTCTTTTTTATTTTTTTTGTCTTGTCTTATAGGATCCATACTGGCCATTTGGAAAGTGTCACAAAAGAGTGTCCTGTTGGGAGTCCACCATACTGCCAGTAAGACAGCTAAAGACAGGTTCTAGCAATCCTGAATGAATTTAAGCTGCATTGCTCTGTGGATTTTACACAGGTCTAAATATGGGTGTACTTAAGTGCTTCCAAATAACACATGGTACAGCTGCTAAAAATAGCAAGAATAAATTATTCTTCCTTAAATTTATATTTAAGTCAAAAGAAAAGAGCACTGATGGAGCCATAGTGTTGGCTTAGCTTTATTAACAATGACTTACATAACACATCAAATTCACACACATCACCATCCTTTACTCTCACCTTAAGCATGATGTGACCCATTCTACAGATCAGAAAAATAAGGCAGAGAGAAGAAAGGTACTTGCCTGGTTTCATAAACAGCAAGCATGATCCCACCTCCAGGCCCTTGCACTGGCTGTACCCTCTGCCTGGAATGCTGGTCCCCTAGATTTCCACAGCATGCTCCCTTGCCCTTCAAATCTCTGCTCTTTACTTCTAAACAAAAGTACAGCTTCCATTTTACCTAATCATTCCCTAGGCTTACTGATTTTCAATTTTGGAGAGGTAAGAGAAATGAAGGATGAGAATGGTCCCTTGGGCAAGTTACTTAGTCTCTCTAAGTCTCAATTTCTTATTTATGAAATAGAAGAACTGATACCTACTCTGCCTGGTTATGGAAAGGATCTGGATATATATGAAAGAGAAACATTGTGTTTGTATGTGTACATTTACAGTGGTGTGCTGGTAAATGTTTAACAACTGGCTCTCAAAAAAAAGTTCCTGATGTTGCTACATGCAGATTTGGGAATGGATGGGCAGAAAACACACCATTATATAGTATTTCCCCCATACATACAATAGAGATAACTAACCACAAGAGCATAGATAATAGTAAAATGTAGTAAGTAATGAGTAAGCGGTGGGTTTTGAGTGTTTATTACTTTTTCAACTAAAATGTGTTTAATTGTACATTTACATAATATAATTTTTAATAATGGCTGAAAGTGAGTTCACTCTAAAACACTGCTCTGTGTGAGGGGTGGGAGTGGAGTGGGGGGAGTAATACACAAACCAAAGCCAGTGCTATTTACAGGAAAGAAAAACTACCATATTTGTTTTCTCTAAACAGACATAAATTAAAGGAAGCACTGACTTCATCAAATGTGATCTTATATCACTGATGCCTCACAGCAGGTTTAATCATGGGGAAGTGGCAGCTACTTCCGTGCTAATGCACAGAAACTCTGAGACATATTAAACTGAGAATTACAAGGAATCTCAACCAAGGAACCGCAGAAAATGTGTCCCCAACCAAAAGGCAGAGATCGATCACTGATGAGCATTCCATCACAGTAGATGCCGGTCTCTAGACTGAAACAGATTTCCATAAAGTTTGTCAGGGCACATCTTCAAGTCATTACAGACCCAGACAAGCTTTAAATCAAGCTCAGTGTGAAATCCCTCCAGCACCACCACCCAAATTCTAAATGTCAACCAACTTCAGCTGTGGTAAAATCCCAGTTCAGTTGGGGGATGTGATCAAAGCAGGGGAGAGAAACACCATAGTGTTGGCCTCAACATGAGATTTAAAAGAAGGAGAAGTTTCCATCCACTATTAAAGGTACTGCTACGCAGGTGCAGCGCACAGATAAACCTGGTTCCCACTTTGCAAAAAAAAACAAAAGGCATCATAGGAAGTGCCCTGCCCTTTCCTGTTCTCTGCTCCTATCCAATCCACTGTTATGTTTTCACCTATGCTGAAATTAGATACCGTCAGCCTTCCATATGTGCGGTTCTGTATCTGCAAATTCAACCAACCATGGATCAAAAATATTCAGAAAAAAATTCCAGAAAGTTCCAAAAAGCAAAACTTGTATTTGCCACATGCTGGCAACTATTTACACATTATTTACATTGTGTTAGGTATTCTAACTATCTAGAGATGATTTAAAGTAAGCAGGAAGATGTGTGTAGGTTATATGAAAATACTACACAGTTTTATATGAGACTTGAGCATCCTCAATTTTGGTATCTGCAGGAGGTCCTGGAACCAATCCCCCATGGATACTGAAGGATGACTATATTTGGGCCAATATATACCTAACCTCATCCATCACTGAAAGTCCTTCCTGATATGCTACATATTAAAGAGGTTCCAAGATCCGGCTTAATCCCAGCCTGGTCCTATCATCACAAAGCAGAGAGAAGACAGTTAAACCTAAGGGGCAAAACTTACCTTGAGCCAGGTAGCAAGGGAACACACACAGCCATGCAGGTAAACCCCAGGTCTTAGAGCTTTCAACAACCAATCACAAAGTAAGGATGTAGAAGGATATACAGGTAAACAAAAACCCAGGCCCCGTCTTCAGATCTCTCAGTCTACTCACTGAGATGCCCCAATACAATGTGGCCTCTGGAATTGAACCTACTATAATAAGGCCACTGGAAGGCCTTAAGAGCATTCGTAGTTGAGCTGCAGTAGAGTTCACAGTATGCAATTTGGGCTGAATGAATCAATTATTTGTAGAAGTATGTTCCAATTCGCCTGCAGTCACACCCTGGGTACTTCTGACCATTTCTATAAGATGTCTTCTGCTGTCTTTCTTCTTTATGGAACACTCTATGTGACAGCAGTTCTGCCTTATTTACAACCCTTAGTCCAAGCAGGTGTCATTTTTGCTTCATCTTGCTGCCAGGCTTCATTTCTTGGGGAACAGATGGCTATCAAACTGCTCTTGCCTTTGGAATACACACCAGATGCCCTCACAGATCAAAAAGAAAAACTAGGCTCTTCAAGGTGTGAGCACTTAAACTCTAAGCTTAAATCTCACTTAACTTTCAAGTCTTCCAATAGGAAGAAAAAAGTTTCCATTAAGCCATTCCATTGTTTTTCCTAAAACCTGGCTTATATAAAGTTTTTACTTTTGCCATCATTAGGAAGTAGTATTAAAGGTGACTTCAAAAACACCATAAGCTAGACCCTGCACAGACTATGAAGGGTTCACTGCATTCAGTAGATGCTGCTGGCACTGTGCCTGAATCCTCTTTTCCTGGTGCTATATACAGTGGTATGGCAAATACAGGGAAGACCAGGATTTCTTCGGGAGAGCCAAGCAACTTCTGAATTTCTTACTGAGGCTCCAGGAGAGGCTGAAATAAAGCGACTCCTCTCCCTTAATCTCCAGAGACTGTTACAAAGTCACTCCGGAGGACTTTAGGGGCTAGCATCAGCCCAAAATTGTCCCAGGAAAAATACCAGTGAGACTGAATGGCTCATTTCCCCATAGTCCTAACCACATGAATTTGCAAAAAGATACTGGTGCAGGGCTTCCCTGGTGGCGCAGTGGTTGAGAGTCCGCCTGCCGATGTAGGGGACACGGGTTCATGCCCCAGTCCAGGAAGATCCCACATGCCATGGAGCAGCTGGGCCCATGAGCCATGGCCGCTGAGCCTGCATGTCCAGAGCCTGTGCTCCGCAACGGGAGAGGCCACAACAGTGAGAGGCCCGCGTAATGCAAAAACAACAACAACAAAAACCAACAACAACAAAAACCACCACCAACAACAAAAAGATACTGGTGCAAATGGGTGGGGGGAGGTCTCTCCACACCTAAGATACAAGCAAATGAATACACATCACCTTGAATAAGTTTAGGAAGGAGGTGTCAGAGGATTTAACTTAAGGAACTTCTTCCTCAGCATAGCTCTCTACTGGAGCTTCCAAATGGCTCGCCCATGACAGCTAAAAGAGCCTGCCTCATGCTAAAGCAAAGTAAACTGTACCCCAAAACTTTCTCTACCGCTTATGTTGTTGGGTTTGAAATTCCTGCAACCAACTGCTTTGGCTCAAGGCTTTGGGGACCAAGGTGAAAATACAAACCATGCCACACCATTATTAAGCTGTGGCACCTTATACAGAACCAATGTGTTTGCCCATCACAGAGCAAATAGTGCAAACGGGGCCCCGGGAAACAGAGGCTTGTATTTATTTATTTTTTTATTTATTTTTTTTTTTTGCGGTACGCGGACCTCTCACTGTCGTGGCCTCTCCCGTTGCGGAGCACAGGATCCGGACGTGCAGTCTCAGCGGCCATGGCTCACGGTGCCAGCCGCTCCGCAGCATGTGGGATCTTCCCAGACCAGGGCACGAACCCACGTCCCCTGCATCAGCAGGCAGACTCTCAACCACTGCGCCACCAGGGAAGCCCCAAGGCTTTTATTTTGAGGTGAAGCATGGGCAGAGGAAGAAAGGGGAGAGACAAACCATTTCCAAGGCACGAGGGAGTAGGAGGCAAAAGGCTCGGGTTGGAGTGTTACCTAAGGGAGAATGGTCGCTACAATAAGCCACTGATGAAGACTTCTAGTATCCTATAGTCTGATCTTGGATCAAAGACGAGGAAAGGGGGAGAGAGTACCTCTCCGAATATAGAGTTGGTCTCAAGTCCAATCAAGGCTAAGAGAAAAGTGGAAAAAATTAATGTGTGAACGCTTAACAGAACAAAGTTAAGAATAGAGTCATCATCTATGACTACCGCTGAGCAGAAGCTTCTGATTGGATGCACGTTGCTGCAGAGGTAAAGTGATGAGCCAGAGGCACTAACATGGTCCATTTCTTTTTATGTCATCAACTGAGTTCTTGGTTCTCTCCAAAATCCCATCTGGTCATCACTCCACTTATCCTCCCCTTTATCATCAAGCTCCATGGGAGCACAGCTTTCTCTGGGGATAGCTCATTCTATATCTTCCACTCCCACTGCCCTTTGATACTTCTCGTCCAGTAGGGAAGATTTTGATTCCCTATTTACCACAAGCAGTGGGATCTGGTCTTCATCTTTCCTGGCCTCTCAGCAGCACTGGGAACCATGGGCTGAATTTGCTGTCTCCCACACCCTACCTTCTCCAGAGTGTTTCTCCTCCCTCATAGACATCAATTTTCAGGCATGTTACAAGATAGTGGAGTCCAATATTCAGCATCACTCTCTCTTCTTTTTCTCACTGTATTGTGTCTACCCACCGCTGTTAGCCACAACTCCTTTGAAGATGACTTTAAAACCTTAACTGTTAGGCCAGACCTCACCAAGCCCTAGACAGAGACCACAAATTCCCTGCTTGCATGTCGACCTGAACCACTGAGAGCAGCAAGGCATTCGGGGGTGGGGGGGTGGGCTGAACAGGCACACACAACCCACCAATCCTTTTTTAAAAAGTATTTTAAGGGCTTTTCTGGTGGTCCAGTGGTTGAGGGTCCGCCTGCCAAGTCAGGGGACACGGGTTCATGCCCCGGTCCGGGAAGATCCCACATGCCGCGGAGCGGCTGGGCCCGTGAGCCATGGCTGCTGAGCCTGCGTGTCCAGAGCCTGTGCTCCGCAATGGGAGAGGCCACAACAGTGAGAGATCCACGTACCACAAAAAAAAAAAAAAAAGTACTTAAAAAAATACAACATCAAATAAGACCCTGGGGCCTAAACCAAAAAGACTTACAATCACTTTGCAGAAACTGGCTTTCTATCTAAAGCCTGTGGGCTGGTGATAAAGCAAACTCCTTTAAAAAGGCATTTGGGGGGTGAGCCATGGGTCTCATAAAAGCAATTTTCCTGGGGACCCCTCCCTCTTGACTCCATGGCTTTGCTTAAGCTGCTGGCTCCACTGGGTCTGGCCCCCTCCCAGGTCGGTCTTTGGAAGGCTTTGTCTTGAAGGACTTGATCCAAGTGAAACCCTCTTTATGAAGCTTCTTCAGCCTGCATACCCCTCAAAGTGAAGAAAGTCAGGAACATTCTGGAGGGAGGAGTCTTTTCTACCTCAGAACCTCTATCATACTATTGCCTTTATTTATTCATTGGTCCATCTCCCTTGCTAGACTAGAAGCACCTTGAGGGACAGGACTGGGCTTGATGACCATTTTGGATCCCCCCATTATACACTGTACATATTATACTTATTTATTAGATGGATAAATAAATGAGTAAATGATTTATAAAAGGAAAATATTTCTGACAGCTTTACATTAGCAGGGAAAATAAATGAGGATGTGTTGAGTATGTAAAGGATCCATTCCAAGTAACAAGAAAGTCACAGAATCCAAGACACCATGTCTAAGAGGGAGAGGCAGCTTGGTAATCATGGTGAACAAAATCCCTGGTCCTGGCCCCTGGACTGAGACAACATCTTGTGTCAAGAAGTCACAACAGTTCTACAGCAGAGCCATGGATCAAGTGCTTTTCAGCAGGGCTGTTTGTAGGAATTATACTCCTGAGCCCATGAACAGTTCAGAGAGTTATTTTCACCTGAAGATGTTTCCAAAATTTGCCAGGCATCTTTTAAGTGGGATGGTAATTTATGGCAGACACGTCTTTGAAAACATCTCAAATTAATTTTCAAGAAACATAAGTGGAGGCAATTCTTTTGAGAATACCTAATAACAGATCTCAAAGAAACAAGCCCAAAGAAACATATTTGAATAGAAGGATGGAGAACATATTACCATTTCAGAGATGACTGACAACTCATTTATATTTTACTACATGTTCTATTAGTAATCCCAGCAATGCAGTGTTTTCAGAAAGCAAGACTAGGTGAGAGATTCTAGGTTATAGAAGACATCATTAACCTCGGATCAAGTGGAAGTTGGCACCTGAAATCCTTCTAGGAATCGAGCAGGGTATGACTCAATCAATCAAGTATGCTGGCAGAAAGCTAACAGGCAGGTAACTGAGATGGTGCTTGCTCAGAGAAAAAGGACTAAATCAAGCTTGCTCTACTGCATCACCAGAGTACTTTGAAAACTCAGGGGGGAACACTTTCTAAATAACTGTGATAGTGCCTCATCTATTTCTCAGCACAATAAGGATGTCGTTTTGTCCTACCATGCAGAAGAGCTTAAGAAATCATATCACAGTAGCTAGAGTTACTCCCTCTAGTTCTCCATGCTTTCATTGGGCTAATTTCATTCATTTATTCAATAATTCAGTATTAATTCTACAGTACATGGGGCTACCTTCCTGGGGATATGGAATATATTCTTAACCTTGTGAATATTACTCTTTGGTAGCAAAAGCACAAAACAAATGAGTAAACTCATAAATGTTTTTAAAAGATAAGATTTTAACAGAACATCCACGTGTGCTCTTACAAAATAATGTGTGGGTCAGGCTATCTACACGAATAGGTTACCTAGAATTACCTATAGGTTAGTCCATGAAGGTAGTAAGAGAGCTGACTCAGAGTGTTCTAGAATTCTGAGACCAGTTTCAGAGGGAGAAAGGGGCACAAGATTTGATGGAGGTAGCAAGGATGTGGATGTAAATCACTGTATCTCCTCATAAGTAATGAAGACAAATAGGACATAGCTACATAATAAGAAAAATGTGGATGCACAGACTGGTGGTCCTGATGAAGGAGACATAGCAGGTGAATGAGGATAGAAGGTTCGGTCAGAGCACAGGATGTAGACAACCGGGATGCTGAAGGTGGTGGTGTTTCTCATCAGGACAGGATCCAAACTGTGACCTTGGGAGAGTGTGGTTAAGGTCAAGTGTACAAAATATTCACTGGCAAAGAGAAGAGCAAGGAACTGGAGAAGAAACATGGACACAATGTGCTTCCCCATCTTTGGAAAGTTGGTCATAAATATATTTGCTGAAAGTCAGCACTTCGTCTTTCCTTAAAGCCACAGCTCCCAAATCTCTATGGTCCTTTGTATTTCTGTGGTGTCCATTGTAACTTCTTTTTCGTTTCTAATTTTATTGATTTGGGCCCTCTCCCTTTTTTTCTGGATGAGTCTTGCTCGCTAAAGCTTTATTAATTTTGTCTATCTTTTCAAAGAACCGGCTTTTAGTTTCATTAATCTTTTCTACTGTTTTCTTACTTTCTATTTCATTTATTTCTGCTCTGATTTTTATGATTTCTTTCCTTCTACTAACTTTGGGTTTTGTTTGTTCTTCTTTCTCTAGCTGAACAGCTCCCAAATCTGACAGATGTCTTTCTTTTCTCTTCCAAGTTTCACACTCTCAATAGAAGAAGAATCACGACTTCAGTAAATGAGATTCCCTGGATGGCTTTTCCTCTCACTCCCACTCTTCCGGGTCTTCCCTTTCCTACTGCATATTTTTACCTTCTTTCCCCGTGAGACTATGACATTCCCTCTATTCCCCAGACGCCCAATGGTCACACTCCACTAAAAATTCAGCTTCTATCACCTCGAGAGCTTTGCCCTTCTGGATTCAAAACGGTTTCCATAAGTACCCTTAGAGATGTGTTACAAATATTAACTAATTATCAGGAGACCCTGAATCTCCTCAGGCACTCGTTTTCTGGGATGAACGTGTCACTAAGGCCATGTTAAAGAAGTCAGTCTCGGGCTTCCCTGGTGGCGCAGTGGTTGAGAGTCTGCCTGCCGATGCAGGGGACGCGGGTTCGTGCCCCAGTCCGGGAGGATCCCACAGGCCACGGAGCTGCTGGGCCCGTGAGCCATGGCCGCTGAGCCTGCCTGTCCGGAGCCTGTGTGTCCAGAGCCTGTGCTCCGCAGCGAGAGAGGCCACAACAAGTGAGAGGCCTGCGTACCGCAAAAAAAAAAAAAAAAAAAAAAAGTCAGTCTCTAAGCAAAGAAAAGCAAGATTGAGTTTAGTGTTTCCTACAGGGCATTGTCGAATATTTATAAACTTTCTGAGTTATAAGTACTACACATTTGTATAACTGCCTCTATAACAAAGGTATTTACACAATTAATGATTTTTCCATCAAAGTGAAAAGCGTGCACCTGGCCAACTAAACCATTCTCAATGATTAATGAGTATTTTTTGCCATAGAAGTATTTAAGTGTGTCTTAAAATAATTACAACATTGATCATGTTTACCATCAAAAGTTTAGAAATAAGAAGGCACAATGAAATCCAACCATAATTCCACCACCTTAGGAGAAAAACCCTCATAATATTTACTTTTTTTTTTTTTTTTTAGTTACCCAATTATGAGGAAAAGATGGATCCTTCTGTATATGAAACCTCTAGCAGTGCCTGGTACATAGATGAAGAATAAATATTTGTAGGCAATGAATATAGTGTACAGACTATTTTGTAATCCACTTCAAAATGTCTTTGTTTTCAAATAAGATGTTATAAAAGGAATATTTGCAAATTATAAAAACTTAAAAATCCAATAGTTCAGAAAGGGATGGGATAAGAAAGGGATGAGATATTGCCATTCCCCGGAAGAAATCCCTGTAGAAATCCTGGAAATTGACATAGGAAGACAGAAAGACAGAGAGACACAGATAGAAGTATGAAGATGCATTTAAGAAAATTTGGTATTAGTCTATATCATATTTAGCAATGGGCTTTTTCCACTTACTATTTCTTAAATATGTTGCCCATATCAGCCTATATAAATTTACTTCTCTCTTTACAAAGAGATTGGATTGTCCTATAACTTAATCGTAAATTGATGGAACTTTACCTTGTGGCCAGCTTTTTTGCTGTTAAAAGCAATGCTCCAATAAACATTATTCAGTCTCTCAACAAATACTTATTGAGCACCCATGTACCATACAATGAGCTAGATTCTGGGGATTTAGATGTTAACAAAACAGCTAAGATCTCTAGCCTCAGAGTTCATGAACTACTAGAGGAGATTATAAGCAAGAAAAAAGAATGAACATATCCTTCCAAATTTTAATTTGTATTATGAGGGAGAAGGAGGAGAAGGAAAAGAGAAGGAAGTGACTTACATCAGGTGGGCAGGAAGGTGTCTCTGAGGACATAAGCAATCAGTTGGGACCTAAAGGATGACAAGGAGGCAGGTTGCAAAGGTTTAGGGAACATCTAAGTAGAGGGGACAGCTAATGTAAAGGTGCCAGTGAGCGATCTTGTTTTTAGGAAACTGAAGAACAATGAATGTACAGAGAACATAGACCAGGACCTGGCTGCAGAGTAAGAGATGAGTGAATCTTGTAGGATGCTAGATGAAAACTTTAAATTGTATTCCAAATGTAGTAGGAAATGACCAAAAAGTGGTAAGTGAGGGAGTGATATGATCTGAGTTGCATTTTTAAAAGAACCCTCTAACTGCTGTGGGGGAAATGGATTGGAGAGAGGCAAGCAAGGAGACATGCTGTGGAGTAAAGTCAAAATCTGGTGATGGATTATCTATGGCTGATAAGATGGGGAACTTTCAAAGGACTCCTGCTGAACTGTGAGCAACTGGGATTACCTTTTTCTCAAAAAGGGGAAAGATGGGAGAGAAATTGGGCTGGGGAAAAAAACCCAGAGTTCTACTTTGAATATGTAAGTTTTGAGCTGCTTATTAGACAACGAAGTGGAGATGCCAATTAGGTAAGTGTGAATGTGACAGTCCAGATTTCAGCATAAAGGTCTGTGCTACATATAAAAGCTTCGTCAACTTATGGATGGTTGGATATCATCCAAGGAGAGATGAGTAATGTTGCTGAACTCAGGTTCAGCTGCTCGGCACTGGAAAGCCAATACTCCAGAGACATGTGTTAGCAGGAATGGAAAGGATGCTTTATTCAGGAGGCTGCCAACCTGGGGAGAAGACTGAAACCAACTCCAAAGATTCTGCTCTACCATGAAAGTTTTTAAAGTGAGAATCATTTGGGGAGGGGGTCAGAGTCTTCGCTATCTTCCACTGTATGCAAACCTTCTTCTGATTGGTTGGAGGTGAGGTAACAGGGTGGCTCCAGAAATTCTTCTCAGCTTGAAGTTACCATCCTCTACCAGGGTGGGAGCCTTAGTTCCTACAGAAGAACTCACAGGTATTTTGTTCTGTATATTCCTTGAGGGGGAACCAGGACCCTGCCCCAGTGCTGCTCAATTATTTCTTTTTTTTGTTTTTTAATTAATTTATATTTATTGAGGTATAGTTAATTTACAGTGTTGTGTTAGTTGCAGGTATACAGCAAAGTGATTCAGTTATACATACACCATATATATACACTCTTTTTCGGATTATTTTCTTTTATTATACTTTAATACAAGATACTGAGTATAGTTCCCTGTACTATACAGTAGGTCCTTGTTATTTACCTATTTTGTATATAGTAGTATATGTGTTAATCCCCAATTCCTAATTTATCCCCCCCCAACCTATTTGGTAACTATAAGTTTGTTTCCTATGTCTGTGAGTCTATTTCTGTTTTGTAAATAGGTTCATTTGTATCATTTTTCAGATTCCACATGCTCCTCCTTTTGTTTCTGCATCCCCTCCCTTCCCTGATTAGCAACTGTTTGAAACTGCCCTCTGGAACTCAGGGAAGATCTAGAAGGCTGAATGAAGCCTATTTCCTACAAACAAGAAATGGGACATGGAAAGGATTTGTACCCAGGAGGGCTCCACAGGGTCCTGCCCCGTTACAGTAAGACTACATAGGAAAAGAAGGTTGAGAGAAGAGAAGAACACAACCTGTAGAGATCACTGACAGAAGATTGTTCTGGCACAGGGGTCAGTGGGGAGAATAACTGGGTCAAATGTTACAAGAAGAGGATTAAAAACTGAGAGGCCAGGAGAGGACAGGAAAATCTATTTCAGAGGCATTTGGGGGGCAAAACAAGATTGGAATGTGCTAACCAGTTACTGGAAAGTAGGAGGAGATATATCTATACTATTCTTTAGAGAAGTTTCACTTTAAAAGTCTGCAGAAAAAAGCAGAGTAACTGTAGGAGTTGTAGGGTCCAAACAGTTCATGGTTGCTGCTATGAGTATAATTTTAATGGACAATCCTAGTAGACTTTTGTGTATTAATGGGAATAATCCAATAAAGTAAGAGGGAATAACCAAGCAAACAAATGAATCTGGAGAAGGTTAGAAAGTATGGGATTCAAAGTACAGTTTGTCTTTTACTACCTTCAGGGAACAGGAAAGATGAAGAAGAAACAGAACTCAGACACCAGCTGGTTTGTAGATTTGTGATAACATGTCAGCAATCTTCCCTACGGTGTTTTCTCTCCTCTCAAAAAAGCATGAGGCAAGTTATCAGCCTACGGGGTTTGCACTCATGTGCCTGTGAGAAGAAGAGATAAGTTTGAAGGGGAAAAGCTAGATGTCAAATTCTTTGTACACAATGGAAAAGGAAGCTTGCTAGAATTGCCTGGTAGTGTTTTACTTGGCATATATCCAGAGAAAACTCTAAAAGATACATGCACCCCAATGTTCATAGCAGCACTGTTTACAACAGCCAAGACATGGAAGCAACCTAAATGTCCATTGACAGATGAATGGATAAAGAAGATGTGGTATAGGTGCACAATGGAATATTACTCAGCCATAAAAAGAATGAAATAGTGATATTTGCAGCAACATGGATGGACCTAGAGATTATCATACTAAGAGAAGTCAGTCAGATGGAGGAAGACAAAAATCATGTGATATCATTTATATGTGGAATCTAAAAAGGTGGTACAAATAAACTTATTTACAAAACAGAAATAGACTCACAGACATAGAAAACAAACTCATGGTTACCAAAGGGGAAGGGGGGAGGGGTAAATTAGGAGTTTGGGATTAACAGATACACACTACTATATACAAAGTAGAAAAACACCAAGGACCTACTGTACAGCACAGGCAACTATATTCAATATCTTATAATAACCTATAATGAAAAGAACCTGAAAGAGAATATATATTAACTTGCTGTTCATCTGAAACTAACACTACATTGTAAATCAGCTATAGTTCAATTAAAAAAAAAGTTGGGGCTCATGAATTTGTAAGTGACACCAACCTGCCAGCTGTGATTCTCTCAAGCTGGGTTCATCCAGGGCAGTGGTCCTCAACGTGCGTTACTCAGACCACCACCATCAACCAGATAACTTATTAAAATGCAAATTATTGGGTTCCACCCAAGAATTACTTATCTTGCAATGCCTGAGGTAGGTCCCACCAATCTGGTCTTACCTGCCCTCCAGATGATTCTGATACACTGGAAAGTCTGAGAACCACTAAACGAGGGAGAGCTTGTTTTGCCTTGTAAATACAAAGGAGGCAGAAAAAAAAAGAAAGCATATCTGCGAGAGTGATTATACTGATGATCCACAGAATAAAAACTGGATAAGCAGCAAAGACATCCTTTATATACACCTTGGCCCATTTTAGAAAAAAATATATTTTAACAAGTATTGTTCTTAAAAGAAAGGTGTGTATGTTTTAAATTGTGATACATATTACACTGTGGCCCTCTAAAAACTTCACCTACCCGTTCACAGGTCCACAGAGAAGAGAATGCCCAGAACACTCTATGGTTACCCAACAATTTTCTTCACTGTTGTCCATTTGATAGGCGAAAATGGTATCTCATTTGTGTTTATGTTAGTTTTACGTTGTGCTTGCTTATCTTTTATTGCACCTATGTCCCTAAAATGAACTGTGTAAGAACAGTGTGCGGGCACCTCACAACTGTAGGAGAGAAGGGAGTTTTAGGGGCATTAGAACATGCAATAAATTCATAGTATGCTGTGGCTCTATTAATAGGAATGTGTGTCCTGTGCTACTGCAGTGATATTCCCATTCAATTCTATCCTGGGAAGATTCATATAGGTCTTCTCTTCAGTCCTGGATATCACACTTTGAGAAAGAGATTTATAATCTACAGCACAAATGGAATGATAAAGTGCCTTCCTGAGATCAAACATGAAATATAGTTGAACGTTTTGGGAATACCTGGGCTAAAATGGAGACGTCTGTGGAGGGAAGAAGAGACGCTAGGAAAGAGACTAGCATGACACCCATAATGAAGTGTGTGAATAACTGACAAACGAAAGACAGTGTAGACTTAATTGCTGCAAATCTTTAAAAAAGATTCAAGGGTAGAATTTATAAGGAGACAACATCTCTAAGAATACATCCTAATAAAATAGAACTTTCTTCTCCACTGCTCTAGAATTTCAAAGCTGAGGTTATATGGCATTAGCTAAAGGCCAGAACAAGAATCTTTACCTTCTTCTCTAACTTTGAGATTCAAGATGCTCTGAAGGTTCCAAACTCACTTTGTTTATGTTATTTACATTTCTAACATAGCCTGGTTTCCAACCAAAGGATTAGAACTCATTTAGCATAGAGTTAAAGGTCATTTTTGTTCTTTCAACTTTGAATGTGTTATCCAACCACTATCAAAAAAACTTATATTGAAATTCATAACTGTTTATCGTGTCACTTAACATTAATTTGAACTTTGTGCCTATGAGATGACAAGAAAAATGTACCCAGAGACCTTTTACTTCCCAATATTCTTGAGGTAGAACTAGTTTCGATAGGATGATAAAGATGACCAGTAAGTAAGAAATGAATATGTAATACCAGACCCAGAGTTTTAATTTATACTGATGCAGGTCACTGTGGTTCTTTTGGTAGATTTACTTCAAACATCTTTGTGGCTGATGAAATGATGGATTATGGCCTAACCATCTTTTCTATCTCCACAATCTATTTTCTAAGAAGTAAATCTGGTACTGGCACAAAAACAGAAATATAGATCAATGGAACAGGACAGAAAGCCCAGAGATAAACCCACCCACCTATGGTCACCTAATCCATGACAAAGGAGGCTAGAATATATAATGGAAAAAAGACAGCCTCTTCAATGAATGGTGCTGGGAAAACTGGACAGCTACATGTAAAAGAATGAAATTAGAGCACTCCCTAACACCATACACAAAAATAAACTCAAAATGGATTAAAGAACTAAATGTGAGGCCAGACACTATAAAACTCTTAGAGGAAAACATAGGCAGAACACTCTTTGACAAAAATTGCAGCAAGATCTTTTATGACCCACCTCCTAGAGTAATGAAAATAAAAAGAAAAATAAACAAATGGGACCTAATTAAACTTAAAAGCTTTTGCACAGCAAAGGAAACCATAAACAAGACGAAAAGACAACCCTTAGAATAGGAGAAAACATTTGCAAATGAAGCAACTGACAAGGGATTAATCTCCAAAATATACAAACAGCTCATGCAGCTCAATATCAAAAAAACAAACCCAATCCAAAAATGGGCAGAAGACCTAAATAGACATTTCTCTGAAGAAGACATACAGATGGCCAACAAACTCATGAAAAATGCTCAACATCACTAATTATTAGAGTAATGCAAATCAAAACTACAATGAGGTATCACCTCACACCAGTTAGAATGGCCATTGTCAAAAAATCTACAAACAATAAATGCTGGAGAGGGTGTGGAAAAAAGGGAACCCTCTTACACTGTTGGTGGGAATGTAAATTGATACAGACAGTATGGAGAACAGTATGGAGGTTCCTTAAAAATAGAACAACCATATGATCCAGCAATCCCACTCCTGGGCATATACTGGGAGAAAACCATAATTCAAAAAGATACATGTACACCTATGTTCATAGCAGCACTATTTACAATAGCCAAGACACAGAAGCAACCTAAATGTCCATCAACAGAGGAATGGATACAGAAGATGTGATACATATATACAATGGAATATTACTCAGTCATAAAAAGGAATGAAATCGTGCCACTTGCAGAGACGTTGATGGACCTAGAGACTGTAATACAGAGTGAAGTAACTCAGAAAGAGAAAAACAAGTATCGTATATTAACACATACATGTGGAATCTAGAAAAATGGTATAGATTAACTTATTTGCAAAGCAGAAATAGAGTCACAGACGTAGAGAACAAACGTATGGACACCAAGGCGGGAAGAGGGGGTGGGATGGACTGGGAGACTGGGATTGACATATATACAGTACTATGTATAAAACAGATAACTAATGAGAACTGACTGTATAGCACAGGGGATTCTACTCAATGCTTTGTGGTGACTTAAATGGGAAGGAAATCCAGAAAAGAGGGGATATATGTATACCTATACCTGATCCACTTTCCTGTACAGTGGAAACTAACACAACATTGTAAAACAACTATATGGCAATTAAAAAAAAAAGGAAGAATAAATCTATCTACTTCTCTCCACAAGCACATACCAAGGAAAGTTAATACAAGCACACAGTGAGAAGACAAGAAATCGGCAAGCTTGGAAGAGGGTGCTCATCAGAACCCAACCATGCTTGTACTCTGACCTTGACCTTCGAGCTTCCAGAACTGGAAGAAAATAAATTTCTATTAAGTCAAGAAAAAATAAAAGAAGTAAATCTAAGTCACAAATGTCAACCTACTGCCAACCTGCTCTTTTCCTAAAAAGATTAAAGTAACATCACAAACAGAACTGGGCTCTGTCATCAATACACTTCCCTCCACTAAGGAGTTGGAGATTTTATATCATGCTTCCAACTCTGTAAGGACAGAGCCCACTGGGAGAAGCAAAAGGCACTGCAGACACTAAAGAGTGAAAGAAATGACTATAAAGACAAATTCTGAAAATTCAAAGACTGGAGAAGAGTGTGAAAAGTCTTCTAACAGTAGAACAGTTAGATAAGAGGGGGATGTCTAATTATGCAGTTTATACTTATAAAATTATTTTTCCAATAAGGCAATAAATGGAATGGAATTAGTAAAGAAAAAGGATATGGGTAGAGATTTCAACATTACTATTGACTCTATGGGAAAACAAATCATGAAAACCTTAAATATAACCTCTGTCAAGAAGGGTCATGGCTGAGAATAATTTAGTAGGTCACTCTTTCCTTCACTGTCACCCACAAGGAGAAAAGAGCCACTAACTAGAAACACTGATTCACTGTGGGGGACAACACAGCACACCCAGCTAATTCTTCCTCTTCTTGTCCACAAAAAGTCTCAAATTTTCAAACTCAGCTAAGGGTATATGCTAATGTCAATTTCAGAAACGTTGAATTTTCATTTGACAAAAATAATGAGCTAGTACATCCTACATACACCACAACGATATCCTGCTGTGTTCTAAATGAAGGTTTTCCTATTCTGTACTTAAGTAGCACATTTTTAGACAAAGAATTTTTAAAAAATTTTATTGGAGTATAGTTGATGTACAATGTTGTGTTAGCTTCAGGTGTACACAAAGTGAATCAGTTATACATATACATATATCTGCTCTTTTTTAGATTATTTTCCCATATCGGTCATTACAGAGTACTGAGTAGAGCTCCTTGGGCTATACAGGTCCTTGTTGATTATCTATTTTATATATAGTAGTGTGTATATATCAATCCCAATCTCCCCATTTATCCCTCCCCGCCCTTTTCCCCCGGTAACCATAAGTTTGTTTTCTATATCTGATGACTCTATTTCTGTTTTGTAAATAAGTTTGTTTGTACCATTTTTTTAGATTCCACATATAGGCAATATCATGTGATATTTGTCTTTCTCTGACAAAGACTTTTAAAGAGTTTCTTAATCACTTAAAAAAATCTCTCTGCTACTCAGCTCCCTAACAACAGAAGACAGATTTTTTTAAAAGTGTGTGTGTATGTGTGTGTGTGACACATAACCGGTAAACCTTGTCTGCCAGATAGAAAAATAAAATTTCTTCCCTTCATCCCCACTATGATTTCTGATTCATTTTAATTAAATGTGATGTGGGCAAGCTTTGTAATTCAACATTTGTGGATATTAAAGCCTTATTACTTCAGGCTAGTTGTAGGAAAGGCCAGTATGAATTAAAGTATTTCAATTTTGAATAGCTTAAGGTAAAATTAATTAATTCCACCTATAAAAGTAACTCCAGGGCCTCCCTGGTGGCGCAAGTGGTTGAGAGTCCGCCTGCCGATGCAGGGGATACGGGTTCGTGCCCCGGTCTGGGAGGATCCCATATGCCGCGGAGCGGCTGGGCCCGTGAGCCATGGCCGCTGAGCCTGCGCGTCCGGAGCCTGTGCTCCGCAACGGGGGAGGCCACAACAGTGAGAGGCCCGCATACCGCAAAAAAAAAAAAAAAAAAAAAAAAGTAACTCCAACTGAAGGCCACCAAAATACCCTGGAGGAGGAGGGCCCGAGGCCAAGGTTTGTGTGTTGCTGTTTGATCAGGGAAGGCAATCTCAGGAAGCAAGGGTGAACAACATGGGAACTAAAGCTGAAAAGCAACAAGAGCCAATACAAAAATGCTTTACGGTATGGGCCACCACTAAGGGTGAATGATTTCTCCTGATTGCGTGGGACCATCCTCTGAGAAGCCATAATGCTTCTTAGGACAGTCTGTCTGGGGAAGAATTTAACTGGCTCATGTTTCTTAGTGGTCAAAGATTAGCCCTTTGGGACATTAAGTTCCCCTATTTCTGGGTGTGCATTTCTGTGCAATAGGTAGGATCTCCTGGAGTCCCAATGCTTTGGACACAAACGAAGGAGGCAAAAGGCATATTGGTCCGGCATAACAGGAGATGAAGCCAAGCTGAATTTGTGACATGGTGGCTGGAGGCCATAAGGAGCTGGTAGTGATGCAGTGACCAGAAGAAGAGACAGGTGAGGCCAAGAGGATCTGCATATAAACAAAGCTCAATGTGGACATCACCAAATATGGGAGAACATGGCGTGTACATGTACCTGCTTTTACATGCATTAAAGAATCTGGAAGGGAATCTCAAAAATTAATGTTGGAGAAGAATAAATTTTTAAGTCAGGTATGGAGGGAAGGAGTCTTAATGGAAGATATTTTTATGTTTTGATTTTTAAAGTACATGAAGATTTCCTATTCAAACATTAGATATTTTTTTAAAAATTTAACTCTGAAAAAGAAATAGGATTTAAGTATTTATTCTAAAATCATCAAGAAGAAATATACAAATTTGGGAAGTGGAGAAACTGGGAGTTGGAGCAGGTAGGAAAGTTAGGATATAATATAATTGCTCGAAATTCCCCATTTTTTCAGAGTAGGGATTGAAGAGATTCTGCATCAATCAAGAAACAAAAGTGTCAAAATATCCAAGGTATCATTTAAAGCAGTGGTCCCCAACCTTTTTTGGCACCAGGGACTGGTTTCGTGGAAGACAATTTTTCCATGGACTGGGGTGGGGGAGGATGGTTTAGGGATGATTCAAGTGCATTACATTTATTGTGCACTTTATTTCTATTATTATTACATTGTAATATCTAATGAAATAATTATACAACTCACCATAATGCTGACAGGAGGCAGATCTCAGGCAGTAATGAGAGCGATGGGGAGTAGCTGTAAACATAGATAAAGCTTCACTCGCTCCCCTAGTGCTCCCCCCACCTGCTGTGTGGCCCGTTTCCTAACAGGTCACAGACCTGTAGCGGTCCGTGACCCGGGGGTTGGGGGCCCCTGGTTTAAAGTATAGTGGTAACCAACAGAAGAGATGGGGCTAGAACGTGGGGGTTAAATTTCATTTTATCCCCTCCTGTATCATTTGATATTTTAAACATGTGCATGCAGCACTCTTATATTAAAAACGCTATTTAGCAAAAATGAAAGAAAATAGAAGTTCCAATCTGTGCCTCAACTACAGGCTAAATACAGAGCTGCTAAGATATTGTATCAAAAAGATTTCAAATCAGAAATCTAACCCTAACCACAAACCACTAACCCTAAGTCACTATTATTTGAAGAGCACCAAAGCTTCCTGAAACATTTAGAAAGCAGTGAAGGACAAACAAACAAACAAAAAATCAAATGCTCCTAACTCAGAACATTGCCATTGTTATGAAAGTAAACACTGCACAAGAAGAGCTCATTTTTAAAATGTGGGTTCACTAGAAATTGACATCCAGAATTAACAGTGGCAATTGCCTGAAACTACAAAACCCCTTTACCAGGAAATCCATGGCCACTTACTACATGAAGCCCAGAGAGCATGAAATGATACGCAAGAGCACAGCTGAGCACACATGTGAGAATTGCAAAGTGCAAGCCTCACCGAAGTACTTGAGAAACAGTTTTCCTGCAAAAGGAAAGAGACACGTGCTCCTTATGTGAAAATGGAGACATTCCACATCCAAACAATCAGGATGACTTGCTAAAGGCAAACATTAAAAAAAAAAAAAAATTAGGAAGATTCTAAGGATGACAGAACAGCTTCAAAACACATCATCTCTAAAATAAAGGCAGATCAAGTGGACGTTGGGAAAGGTTGTATCATCTAGCACCTGTGATTTATCTAAACCCATTTTTCAGGCAAGCATGATGCAATTATATCTGCATTAAAGTATCAGCTGTAAGACAAAAACGACCTGCCAACAGCACCTTCTGGGGAAAAGTAGGATTAAAATAAATAGGAACATTATAGTCAGTATGTTGTTCAGAAACCAATAAATCCCTTTCTCATTAAGCATTCCTAATTCCACATGACTTTTTCTGTAAGCCCAGGAATAAAGTCCTGAAGCCTTTTCAAAAACTACTCCCCGGGCTTCCCTGGTGGCGCAGTGGTTGAGAGTCCGCCTGCCGATGCAGGGGACACGGGTTCGTGCCCCGATCCAGGAAGATCCCACATGCCATAGAGTGGCTGGGCCTGTGAGCCACGGCCGCTGAGCCTGCACGTGCGGAGGCTGTGCTCCACAATGGGAGAGGCCACAACAGTGAGAGGCCCGCATACCGCTAAAAAAAAAAAAAAAAAAAAAAAAAAAAAAAAAAAAAAAAAAAAAAAAAAAAACCTACTCCCAGAATCTGACATGGAAAGCATCACATATCAACTGGAGAAGTACATTATCTCAGTTGCCTTAAAATAAAGACAAAGACTAATATGGGAAAAAGTCATATATCCAATTAAGCCTAAACATTCCTCCAGAGGCCCACCTGGAAAGCCTGGGTCATGGTATTGTGGAAGACCTACTAGGCTCCAGCCACTAACAGTGGGGTCTGTGGGCCAGCATCATCCCACTACCTGGGAACTTGGTAGAAATGCAAATCTCAGACCCCAACTCAGACTTACTGAATCAGAATCTACACTTAATAAGAGCCCTAGGAAGTCATATGTTCATTAAATTTTGAGAAGCACTATCATGATTTCTTAATCCCCATCCCAGTGTCACCTGGTACTGCTTATATAAAATGCATATTTCCAAGAACCTTCCCAGACTTTCTGAATGTCCAGGGATCAGCCGTGTAGATGTATGAACAAAGCACTTCCAAGTAATCTTTCAAATCACCAGAGGACAGATATATGCAGTCTGCCCTCCATATCTGCAGATTCCACCAACAGCAGATCACAAATATTTGGGAAAAAAGTTCCAGAAAGTTCTAAAAAGCAAAACTTGAATTTGCCATGCGCTGGCAACTATTTACACAGCATTTATGTTGTATTAGGTGTTATAAGTATTCTAGAGAGGATTTAAAGTACACGGGAAGGCATGTAGAGGTTACATGCAAATACTATTCCATTTTATATAAGGGACTTGAGTATCCATGGATTTTGGTAACCCTGGGAGGTTCCTGGAATCAATCCCTCACAGATACTGAGGGATGACTGTACATCAGTGGAAAAGAAATGAGTCCAGAAAAAAAATACATCTATGGTCAATTTTTTTTTCTTAAAAATTGTATCTTTTGACATGTCTTTAAATTTTTTTATTGAGGCATGATTGACATACAAAAAGGCAGTACATACTTAATGTATACATCTTGATGGATTCTGAAGTTAAGTATACACCCATGAAACCACCATCACATAGTATGCCATCACCTTAACCATCACCTCAAGTTTCTTTTTCAAAAATAGCATTTAATATAACATGTAGCCTCTTAAATTCTTAAGTATACAATACAGTAGTGTTAAGTAGATCCCTAGGACTTATGTTGCATAGGTGAAACTATGTACCCTTAGACCAAAACCTCCCTGAGCCCCCAGTTTCCCTAGCCCCTGGTAACTACCTACTCTACTCTCTGAGTTTGACAATTTTAGATTCCTGATATAAGTGGGATCATGTAGTATTTGTTCATCTGTATCTGGATTATTTTACTTAGCATAATGTCTTCCAAGTTCAGTTATGTTATAACAAAGGACAGAATTTCCTCTTTTTCAAAGTAAAATAAAGCTTCTTTATCCATTCATCTGTTGATGGACATTTAGGTTGTTTCCATGTCTTTGTTATTGTAAATAATGCTACAGTGAACATGGGAATGCAGTTATCTCTTTGAGATCCTGATTTCAATTCTTGGGTATATACCCAGAAAAGTGTCAAGACAGTTCAATGGGAGAAAGAATAGTATTCTCAACAAATGGTGATGGGACAACTAGATATCCACACAGAAAAGAATGAATTTGACCATCATCACTTCACAGCATACACAAAATTTAACTAAAAATATACCAAAGACCTAAATGTAAGAGCTACCATAAAACTTTAAAACTCCTCAAAGAAGAAACTACAGGGTAAATCTGCACAACCTCAGATTTGGCAACGGTTTCTTAGATATAACACTTAAAACAATCTAAGGAAAAACAGATAAATCTGACTTCATCAAAAACTTTTATGCAAAGGACACTATCAAGAGAGTGAAAAAGAAATCTACAGAATGAAAGAAAATATTTTCAAATCATATATCTGATAATGGTATATTGGTCTAGTATCCAGAGTATAAAAAGAACTCTTACAACTCAAAAAATATTGAGCTGTAAGAGTTCCTAAATAATCCAATTTACAAATGAATAGACATTTTTCCGAGGACGACATATAAATTGCCAATAAGCACGTGAAAAGATGCTCCATAAATCAATAATCAACGGTGAAATTAAAATCAAAAACGCAATGAGATCCCACTGTATACCCACTAGGATGGCTAGAATTAAACAGTAAGATCATAAAAAGTGATGAGGATGTGGAGAAATTGGAACTCTGTTGGGAATGTAAAATGGTGCAGCAACGTTGGAAAACTGCTTGGCAATTCTTCAAAAAGTTAAACATAGAGTAACCTTATGACCTGGCAATTCTGCTCCTAGGTATATACCCAAGAGAACTGAAAACATTTGTCCACACAAAAATTTGTACTAACATGTTCATAAAAGAAGCATTATTCACTGTAGCCAAAAGTGGAAATAATCCAAATGCCAACCAAATGATGAATGGATAAACAAAATGTGGTATATCCATACAATGGAATATTTTTCAATCATTTACTAACAGGTAGATGCTGCAACATGGATTAACCTTAAAAACATTATGCTAAGTGAAAAAAGCCAATTACAAAAGACCACAGATTGTACATTTCATATAAGTAGGATCAACACAAAACAGGTAAATCCATAGAGAGAGAAAGTAGACCGATGGTTGCCTAGAGCTGAGAGTTTGGTGTGGTGAGAGGAAAAGGGGAATGAATGTTAATGATTTCTAGGTTTCTTTCTGGGGTGATGAGAGTGTTCTAAAACTGATTGTGGTGATGGTTGCACAACTCTGAATATTAAATTGAATAACTCAATTGTATAGAATATTAATTATATCTCAATAAAGCTGTTAATTTAAAAAATTAGAGGAGTGATTATCTCTGTGGGGAAAGAAGGCAATGCAATTTGGGGACAACACATAGAAGGACTTCAACTATTTAGTAATATATTATTTCTTATGTTGGGTGGTGGATATATGGATCTTCACTATATTGTTCTTTCTACTGTGCAAGTGATCCCAGAAGAGAGATCTGTGCCTTGACCAGTGAGAGAAACCTCATCCCCATCACCTCCAAGTTCTCAACCAACATTAGAATGATATGCACCAGATACACCTACGATGCTTATATAACACTATAGGTGTCAGAGCCTCACACCAGATCTCTCAAATCAGAGACTCTGGGAAGGTAAACTGACCATCAAAAATAGATAATTTTGCTGAACAATTCAGTCAAAGAACGACTGATGCTATTTTTCTGCTGAGGCAATCCAAAATTGTGTTACGTTTTCTGGCGGCCTCATAATGATGATGACTCAGATTCAGGGTTTGGGGGATAACTATGTTTAAAAACATTTAAAAAGGGAAAAGAATAACATAACATGGGGCCACAAATACCTGCTTTTAAAAAGTCAAGTAACAGCCAAGGCAACTGAATGTAGATAACTTCATTTTTTCCTCCCATCAGGGATTTAATTGAATTATCCAATTATATAGTTGGATCCTACCTTTGTCTAATCTAAGTTGGGCTTTAATTTGGTTCCAGTTCATTCTACTTGATGGGAAAGTCAGACTTGGGAATAGTTTTGATTTGAATGGTTCTGATATCTCCTATTCTCTACGTTCTACCATTTGCCTCTTCAGAAGTAGGCTCATCTGTTCCCTGTTTTTCCTTCTCACTGAGCACATCATTTCTTTGAGTTTTTTCATTGTCGTCTTCGTATTTTTGAAAACAAGTCTTTAAAAAAGCTGTTCTTGAAGGTCCATGGCATGATCTTGTCATTGTTTCCTGGGCCCTTCACATTGGTGAGCACCATTCCTTCAAAACTCTGAGCTCTGGAACTGTTTATGCTGTCATCTTATTCTTTTAAATGCATTGTCTTTACTGGCTCAATGTTTCTCACATTTTTAAATTGATTCATATCCTATCTTCCTTATATTTCTGTCCTAGAGCACCTGTATATTTATTTACTTATAATGTTAATTAAACCAATTTAAAATTTACTCACTTTTAAATTACAAATAGATTCATGAACACAGATTTGATGTGCCTCTTATAGGTTTAGTGCATATTAAATAAATGCATGGTTGTTAACGATTTTAAAAAGTTTGGCTACGGAACTACCTCACATCTTTGTGCGTAACTTACACACCAGAACTACCTTTGGAGAACCCTGCTTGAAAGGTCGCAAGGTCAGAATTTTATTCTGAGGAAGCCTCCTCATGCTGAATTGTCAAACTTTAGGAAGCCCCTGGCCATAGAATCCTATTTAGCCCCCAACTCTCTATTCTGTAAGCAATTTCGTGACACTAAAGGTCTGTCTTATAATGCTAAAATGACAGCCATTTCCTCCCAAGATTCACTGGTTTCATTTCCCCACCTTACCCTAGCTGGTCAGAGTCTATGGTCACAGATGCCCCTCACTGCTTCCCCTACATTTTGGTCAGTGATTCTTGACCTCCTCTGCACCTGGAGGGCTTTCCCAAATCTTTATGTCCTAACCACAACTCAGCTCAGTTCAACCAGAATCACCTGGAATGGGGTGCAGACATCAGTATTTTGAAAATTTTTTTATTGAAATATAGTTGATTTATAATTTTGTATTAGTTTCATGTGTACAGCAAAGTGATTCAGTTTTTTATATATATATATATATATATATATATATATATATATATATACATACATACATATTTTTTTTTCAGATTATTTTCCCCTATAGGTTATTACAAAATATTGAGTATTGTTCCCTGTGTTATACAGTAGGTCCTTGCTGGTTACCTATTTTATACACAGTAGTGTGTATGTGTTAATCCCAAACTCCTAATTTATCTCTCCCCCCCACTTTTTCCCTTTGGTAACTGTAAGTTTGTTTTCTGTGTCTGTGACTCTATAAAGCTTCCCTGGTGACTCCAACATGCAGCCAAAGTTGATGGCTACTCCTTAAAAAAGACACAAATATTGGGCCTCCCTGGTGGCGCAGTGGTTGAGAGTCCGCCTGCCGATGCAGGGGATATGGGTTCGTGCCCCGGTCCGGGAGGATCCCATATGCCGCGGAGCGGCTGGGCCCGTGAGCCATGGCCGCTGAGCCTGCGCATCTGGAGCCTGTGCTCCACAATGGGAGAGGCCACAACAGTGAGAGGCCCGCATACCGAAAAAAAAAAAAAAAAAAGACACAAATATCAGCAAGGCAAACCAAGAGTCTATGAAAAGACAGTATTTACTAGACTTAATTTTCCAGATATTTTCTTTTTTGACAACTCCAGACGCTATAATTTATAATTCTAAGTCTTGATACCAAATTTGAAATAATACTATTGACTAGTAGCTGTTAAAATTATCTCCTTGTAAAATGTACTCTACCTGCTATTAATATCCCAATGGAGAATTATTTTAACTCAGACTAACAAAAATTTGTAAAGTCAGGTTTCTCGATTTCTTGACATAGACAAAAAATCTGCAAAGTTAAGTTACACTATATATGCACTCACATACATATACACATACACACATATAAATACAAAGAGTTGGAGACATTCAGGAAGTAAGTCTTCAAATAACTCTAGTGATATGGAAAACACTACCAAAAGCAGCTCACGAAAGACATCTGGTATCCACATCAGCAATGAAAGCAGTATAACGGTTTATAGAGCTAGCATGATTTGCTGCACATTTTCATACATTCTGTGCTGCCTAACACTACTTGAATATCTTCTTAATGACTGTGGAATATGTAAATTGAGGAAAATCAGCACTAGATTGTTTACAAAGTGCTGTCCAATGATCCCTTCCTTACCAATTCATCTGCCCCCAAATCTGATCAAATTTGATTTCTTGAAATGTACTTATCCAGTTTTCAATAAGACTTACCAAAGACCACCCAGTAACTCTTAAAAGCTACTAAAACTCCTATAGATTCCCTCTCTACCACCCCCTCCAAAAGAAATGTATTCCAAAAATTTAGAGAAAAGAGAAGAGAGAGACAGAGACAGACAGAAACTGAGGGACAGACAGAGACTGAGAGACAGAGAATCTTTTTCTTTGTTTTATTAATAAAGAATGGTATAGTAAAGTGCAGGAACAATGAAAACCATTTGTAATCTTCAGGTCTAACAACATGGAGACAAGAAAAGGGGGAGGAGTCACTATTACCAGAGGCTGATTCCGTCCACCCTGGTGTGGGGTACAGACCCTGTGAGGCCGAATGGCCCACAGAACCGAATGACCATGGCTGCAGTCAACCAAGCTGGCCTCTACAGCTGGAAACTCAGCCATTCCTGTAACTACATGTCTATCTAGGGCCTTAAATTATGTAGTCAAAACCTAAATACATGTATCTCTTTTAAAATATTATCATTAAGTACCCTTCGAAAACACAAAAGTATCATATGCTTACACAGCCAGTGAAACAATGTGAAGGTGGGT
Source organism: Mesoplodon densirostris (assembly GCF_025265405.1). Taxonomy (NCBI): domain Eukaryota; kingdom Metazoa; phylum Chordata; class Mammalia; order Artiodactyla; family Ziphiidae; genus Mesoplodon; species Mesoplodon densirostris. The sequence continues at coordinate 76,485,373 of NC_082676.1, forward strand.
AATGAAAAAAGTTACTATGCTCCCTCTAGCCCTCTGCATGCCTTCTGCACATCCCACCCTCCATGGGCCTGTGGTGTCAGAATGTCTTGTTCAAACACTGGCTGCACCAGTTTCCCTCTTAGTGACGCTGGACAATGTAATTTCATCTCCATCAGCACCAGTTTCCTTATTTTTATAATAGGGATAAATTATAGCAATTACAGCACCTACCTCAAATATATGTATATATTTTTTAAATGAACGAAAAGTGCTTAAACCAGGGCCTGGCACATAGTAACCACTCAAAACACTTTAGCTATTATTTCCTTTTTACGTCAAAAATTCCTTCAACTAAATATATGTTACATAATATACTTCATTATATTATACATGCCTATATATAAGATGCACTGATTAAGATGATAGGTTCGGGGGTTGGTCAAACCTGGTTCGGAATCTAAGATACTTGCTAGGGGTCCACCTCTCATTAAATCTGCTTTTCAACAAAACTCCTGAGCGCAACATGTGCTAACCACTGCTCTTCCTGGTGACACAGTATTAAAACAAAATATACTGTTATGAGAATAAAAGGTAAAGCTACAGTCTGGGAGAAAATATTTGTAAGATATACATATCTAAGAAATGCCTTTTATTTGGAATATATATATATATTTTGAACATCTTTATTGGAGTATAATTGCTTTACAATGGTGTATTAGTTTCTGCTTTATAACAAAGTGAATCAGCTATACATATACATATATCCCCATATCTCCTCCTTCTTGCATCTCCCTCCCTCCCACCCTCCTTATCCCACCCCTCTAGGTGGTCACAAAGCACTGAGCTGATCTCCCTGGGCTATGTGGCTGCTTTGAAGAGGAAACATTTACGCTAAGATCTGTATGAAAAGAAGAGCTTCCCAGGCAGAGATCAGAGTGTAGAGCACATCAAGAAGGTCCATTAGTGTAAGAGGCCTGAAAGTGCAAGGAATCCTGAGATTCTGGAGAAACCACAAGAAGCCCTGTGAGGTAGAGATACGGGGTATGAAAAAGAGTGTGGGCTGAGTAGAGTTTGGAGCAGTACATAGATACCAGGGTATGTAGAACTTTGGAAACCACAGTAGAAATCTGAATTTCATGCAAAGAACAAAAAGACACATTGGAGCATATTTACAGATAATAATATGTATATATTTATACAGATTATATCTGTATAACAAATATATCTCAATAAAGCTGAAAAATAAACACAAGCAAGACAAAAATATAAACAGGTCTTTACCTTCATAAGATTATATTTTAACGGAAGTAGAGCTAGAAAAAGTTTAAATAAATGCATACCACATAGTTCATACCATGTAGTTCTAGCAGAATTAAAATCAGTTCCCATGGTGAAATGTTCATCACAGCATCGTTTTTAATAGCCCCAAACTGAAAACCAGTCAATGCCCATCGACAACAGACTAGATTAAATAAATTTCAATATATGCACACAGTGGAACACTATACAGCTCTGAGAATAAGTGAACTAGTTCTACATATAAAAACATGGGAGAATCTCACAAATGAAACAGTGAAGGAAAGAAGCCAGGTCCAAATAAGGGCTTCCTCTGTGATTCCAATTGCAGGCACTGCTGACAGAGATCAGGCTGGCAGTTACCCTGAGCACATAGTGACTACAAGGGAACACCAGGAGGGCTTCTGGGTGCTGGTGACATTCTCCATCTTGATCTGGGGCTAGAATATAGATGTATTTCCTTTGCAAAAATTCAAGTTATATTCTTTAGATTTGTGTACTTATGTATATATGTTAAGCTTCAATAAAAAATGTTTATTTATTTATTTTATTGAAGTAGAGTTGATTTACAATGTTGTGTTAATTGCTGATGTACCAGCAAAGTGATTCAGTTATACGTATATATTCTTATTCTTATCCATTATGGTGTATCACAGGATATGGACTATAGTTCCCTGGGCTCTACAGTAGGACCTTGCTGTTTACCCATCCTATATATACTAGTTCGCATCTGCTAACACCAAACTCCCAATCCTTCCCTCCTCCACCCCCGCAACCACAAGTCTGTTCTCTATGTCTGTGAGTCTGTTTCTATTTTGTACATATGTTCACTTGTGTTGTACTTTAGATTCCACATATAAGTGACACCATAAGGTATTTGCCTTTCTGACTTACTTAGCTTAGTATGATAATCTCTAGGTCCATCCATGTTGCTGCAAATGGCATTATTTCATTCTTAACAACAAAAAAAAAAGTTAAATAAAATTAAAACAAAGCCACACGATGTGATAGGGATTGCCTGGCTATTTGAGGCTTGACATCAGAAACACCTTTCTGAGCAGGTAACACTGACGCTGAGCCCTGAACAATAAGAATGCACCAGATAAGTAAAGTTCTTGGGTGAGCATGTTCCAGGCAGAGAGAAGAGCAAGTGTAACCACGTGAGCACAGACAGGGGAGCCAGGCAGAGGAAGGCATGGGATGACGGGGAGAAGTTGACAGGGACCATGTCACAGAAGGGCACCACTGGCTAAGTAGGCAGTTTCTATTTTATTCAGATCCATCTCGAAGCCACTGAAAAGTTCTACATAGGAAATGTTATGAAATGATTTGTACTTTTGTGAGTTTTCTTACCTGTTTAAGCCATAGTTTCATCATCAGTGAAATGGGAATAAGAAAATAAATGATCTAATGCATATAAAGGATTTAACATAGCGCTTAGCATGTCTTCAAAAATGGCTTGTTGTTAATATCTCATTCCTATTTCATAGAATTTAAGATACCAGGAATTGCAAGGTGCACCATTAGTTTGCAGATCTTTAAGAAAAAAGTGCTGCCAATTAAACTATCACAACATTATTATTTTATCAATTAGAATTTTTAGTTTACCTTGTCAAATAATTTGTTTGCACTTCTTGGTATCTATGTCACTTTTTCAGCTTATATAAAAAGTAAAAATATAGGTTCTTACTAAAATGCCTTCCCAATCAGAATCTCCCTGTGCTGAATCAGTTTTGGACTCAATTCCCCAACTCCATGTGTGAGCACTTGTAGACAACAGCAACGACATGACGGTGGTCACCTGCGAGTCGTGTGATACTTTTGTTATCTATACTGTTTGCCATATAAATCTGGTTTAACATCTGCATGGAAAACAATATCAATACCTGCCACCATTCCTTGTGAACACAGGGAGCGAAAACTGGAATGCATCTGTGGAGTGTTTGGGGTTTCCTGGGAAGAAAGGCACCGTTAGCGTCCAGGTGATGCTACGGGGCCACCCCGTCGTCCCGGAGCAGCTCTCCAAATTCTCACAATGAGGTTTTGACCTTATTCACTGCTCCACCCTCTAAGCCAGACACCCCCGCCCCCAACTCCTTCAAGGGAAAGGAGTTATTTTCATATGTCAAACCATTGTTCAGGTATAATTTTGTTCAGGTAATGGTCCCACCTCTATTATAATTCTTTGTGTCCTGAATTATCTGGCCTTCCTGAGGGTCCTAGTGATTCAAAAATAAGTCCTTATGACCATGAAAGGTCTACTGTAGCAATCTTTTTTGTCTCTGCTATTTGAAAAGTTTCCTTTCTTCTGCCTACTAAACTGGTAATTAAACTTTTTTTTTAATTTTTAGCGATGTATAGTTGATTTACAATGTTGTGTTAGTTTCGGGTATACAGCAAAGTGATTCAGTTATACATATACATATATATGTATATATAGATATATATTCTTTTTCAGATTCTTTTCCATTATAGGTTATTACAAGATATTGAGTAGAGTTCCCTGTGCTACACAGTAGGTCCTTGTTGGTTATCTATTTTATGTATAGTAGTGTGTATATGTTAATCACAAACTCCTAATTATCCCTCCCTACTCCTTTAGTGACCATAAGTTTGTTTTCTATGTCTGTGAGTCTATTTCTGTTTTGTAAATAAGTTCATTTGTATCATTTTTTAGATTCCAAATATAAGTGATATCATATGATATTTGTTTTCCTCTGTCTGGCTTACTTCACTTAGTATGATGATATCAAGGTCCATCCATGTTGTTACAAAAAATGGTAATTAAATTTAATCCCATCAACCGACTCCAGGGAAAATAAGATCCAACATGCTTCTATTTCACCTGAGAGATGACAGCTCCTGCCTGCCTCTCAAACAACCCAAACCAACAAGATGCTTCCTGGGGTTTCCCCTCCATGATGCCAGACACACAGCCTCTCATGCCAGACATACTCTGTGAAGACTGCTCTTATGAAGCCAAAAGTATGCTCACCATTCAAGGACCACAAAGTTACACTTCAGTGGAACACCTTGGTTGAGTCATTGCGGTGTGAAGGTCAGTCTGATTTAACGGAAGTTCTGAATTACAGGAGATTGGTACTCTGGGGTCAGTGGTGCTTTGTAGTTAGGAGGGCAGACTCTGGAGAGAGATCTCACTGGGTTCAGACTTGGCAGTGTGACCCTGGGTAAATAACTTATCTAGAGCCTCAGTTGCATCATCTGAAACATGGAGATTGCAACAGCACTCATCTCGTGGGTTTACTGTGAGCATAATATCTGCCACATTAAGAGTGAAATAAAGGTTAGCCACCATTACTATTACTATTATTGGTTTTATTATTTTATTCTAACTCACTCCACAGACGTGCAGTATGGGGAGAAGAGTAGGTAGGACAACCTGAACCCTCATCTTGTATCTGCTACTAACTGCTCCTGACTGAAGAAATCTCTTGATTTCTCTGGCGTTTCTTTTATTGACACAAAGTCGTGGTTTAATATGACCTTAAGAATATACAAGTAAGGGCACTCAACATAACAGCTTGTCGTAGAAAGGGAAGCTCAAAACCACTACAACTTCGAACCAAGTTTCCATGACTATAAATCTGGACAGTAAAAAAGCCATATCCAACTGGAAAACTTTCAAGTCTACACGTAGAAAAGCCTCAGGTATCAGCAAATGAAAATCTGCATTTATTAAGTGCCTACTAAGTGCACTGTTCTGTGCTAAGCATGACTGATTCATTCATTCCTTCATTTAACACATATTTACTGATCCCTTCTTCCAGGCCCTGATAGAGACAGAAAGTAAAAATAAACAGACGAAAAATATTTTAAGAAATAAACAGATGAACAAGGTAATCTCAGATGGTGAAAAAAAAATGTGTAGAAAGTAAACCAGAGTCACATTTAGGGTCAGGGATACTGGTTACCCACAGCGACCCTAATGAGGTCCCTGATAGTATTATTACTTTTTTTAAATGCTCAGAATAACTTATAAATCTGATAAATTTGCACAGCTATTAACAGTCTGGACATGGACTAGAACCCGTGTCTGCCAATTTCAGAATCCAAAGTCTTACCCATGACACAAATTGCCTTTGTTATATGAGAGTTTGCTTAGTTAGCTGTTGTGGCTAGTACAGAGTTATATACCAGGTTGGTCCCTATGATTTATTTCAGATTCCAAAGCTGTTAATTCTGAGTTAAAGTGGTCGAACCAGGTGAGGCCAGACACAACCAGACTCTAGTAGTAGAATCTTCCCTGCAGGGTCTCAGAGCAGCTGGGGTCATCAGCTACCTTTGTCACATAAAATTCAGTTGTCATTTCTTTCTTTTTTTTTGGCGGGGGGGCTGTGCCCGCAACATGTGGGATCTTCATTCCCTGACCAGGGATCAAGCCCCCATGCGCCCTACAGTGGAAGTGCAGAGTCTAACAACTGGACCGCTAGGGAAGTCTCCAGCTGGCATTTCTAAAACAAATATTCAACTGCTTCTGTTGTGAAAATTAAAACAAGGCTGAGTTTCTTTTGAAAAGAAAAGCAAAGAAAAACACAAATCCAGAATGAACACTCCCTTCAAGTATATTTCTACTCACTGTTCTTTATGCTTTTTGGTCTGGAAGAAAATTATCTCAGAAATTTTTTTTTTCTGGAAAGAGAGGAGAACTTAAGTCTTCTCTCTACTGAAGGAGAAAGTATGTATTTTCAAGAAGGCAACCCAACAGGAGGTAAAAGGAAGAGAATGAGGGGGATCTGAACTGTCAGTCCATCAGCATGGGACCAGCAGCTCACAGGGCCAAGTTTTACAGGAGACTAAGGGTCTACAAGAACCAACAAGGCAAACCAAGTCAGGGAAAGCAAATACACCTGAACAGATGCACACAGACCCTGATGTCCCTAAGACCACTAATATTTAATCGCTGAACGGACAGATGAAATTATCATAAAGTACATATCTGATAAAATTCCATGAAAAAGACTGGAAACATTATGGTTTCAGAGGGGCTGGAATGAGACAGAATTCCAAGTCTGTCACTTTCTCAAGAATTCATGAATATCCCAAACCAAGCAAAATGGTAGGTGTACAATGTTGAAACAGAACCCAGCTGGCAGATAGGACTGTAGAAATAATACAAGAAAGGGACTGGACAACATTTCAACTAAATAGTAACAGCCAAAATAACAGTAGTTGCCAAAGGTGCTTCACAATTGGTCTTCTTCAAAAGTTGAACCTAATTAAACATGAAGCTATACAGGGCAACACAATAGCAAATCACAGAGAGGAAAATACACTCTGCATGAGAAAGCCAAAGAAAGAATCAGGGGAAGTTGAGGGCTTGGCTGCATACACTTTGAGTTATTTCCTATGACAGTCAATATGCCCCCACTAACCCACGTAAGTTCATTTCCCTGAGAAACATTTAGGTTGCAATTGTCACTGATTTTCCTCCCATTAAGTTAGGTTCTGAATATGCAAATGACTTTTTATTATAATTTCATACTAAATCAGTATATCCACACAAATCTATTTCTTACCAAGGTTCCAAAATAGAAGCAGCTGTACAATGGCAAATTAGGACACCAAGATGAAAAGCAAAGATTACAAGAGGATGAGGGAAAAGTATGTATAGTATCTTTGGAAGCTGCTATTTCCAGGAAAAAGATATTTTCCAATACAATCAGTCCAATCAATCAGGGCTGCCAAAACAATGTGACCAGAGAAATTTCATTGGGCCAGAAAACTTTGAGAGAATATAATTACATTGGGCAATTTTACTTTTATTCACGCTAAGAAACAAAATTTTTTCATGACCACATCCACTGTTCCTGCGTCTAATAAAAGCATCCTGATAACCCTTATGGGTCTTCTCTATCTCCAGTCTTTGTCCAGGTGATTTGGGAAAAAGAAACTCTACCCCTGACTTCTGACTCCAGGGATGGGTTTGGATTCCCTCTCAAGGGGGTCAGTGAAAAACAAACACATTCCCTCAGGCGACATGAATTAGACTAGGAATGGGCACTGTCATGTGACCTACAAAAGCAACACCGGAACTACTGAAATTCAATCCTGAGATGTGGAATTCTTAGGCTGGTAAGCATTTTCTGGATTTTGAAATTAGTAGGAATTAAACCTAGAGCGGTAGGGGTGCGGGTGGGGTTAGGAGAGGGGTTATCTTGCCAACAACATGGGAGAACCTGCCTGAGAATGCAGCCCACAAAGAAACATGCAGAGCTGAGACATGGGGAGAAACTGGCACCATAATAATATTTTTGAGCTCCTGATCCAGCTGTATTTCTGGACTCCTCAGCTATACAGATGAATAACTTCCTAGTGTGCTTGGTACCCTCTGCCTTGGATCTTAGAGTTGAGTCTCTTTCAAGCTAAAGAATCCTGCTGAAGATATTCATTCTCTATTTCCCATAGCATCTGGCTGCAAATACAACTTTAGCCTATAGGGAATACACCCAGAATCCCTGCTGATAATTTCAACTTTCATGAAAATGAATCAAGAGGTAGAGTTTAGGAGAAGGAAAGCTTATTTTCTTAAAATGCATTTGATAAAATTCAAACCTCTCCTATGTGCAGAAAGCCACTCTTATATTAGATTCTAATTAAATTGGGCCAAACTTCTTTTTTCTGGTAGATACAAAGAAAATTCACACTTAGAGTTTTTATTTGCAGCCACAGTTTCATTAATATGAATTGACGGAAGTACATGGAGACGCTAGGGTCTCTGGATCGACTGACTCAGTCTCTGAATTTCTGCAGAGACCATTTCATACCCTCTCCACTCTCCTGAAGACTACTGTCACCCTCGCCTTGACCGCCACAACCTTCTTCCTCAAACTGAATAGATAACTTTGTCTCCTTCAAAGATAAAAAGAAAAAGCTTCAGATAGGAACTTTCAGCTTCCCACCACCAAGTTTCCCAGAATCTATCCCACCCTCTCTTTTATTCCTCTTCCAGGAGAACAAACATCTTTGTCTATTTCTCCACGTGTCTGTCCTCTGGGTTCATCTCTAAATATTATCAGTGATCAGGTCTCTCAACTGCATGTTCCATCTCCAACTCACAACTGAATCCATCCTATCAACATTTAAACATGCTCCAGTCGATCAATTTTTATATAAAATGCTCTCTCTCAATCCAACATCCTATTTCAGCTATACCTTCTAGAACTGTCTTCACTATCTGTCTCCTTATACACCTGCTCACCATCTCAGTGTCCTCAAAGGATAAATGAAGGCAATGTGCACCCCCATGGGGCTCACTGTTTTAATTAAGGGACATGAACAGGTAAAATATTTTACACAGAGCCCAACAAGTAGTCAAGTCTCAACAAGTAACAGCATTATTATTCATTCATGTACAGCTGACCCTTGAACATGATTTACTTACAGGCTGGTTTTTTTCCAACAGCAAATACTACAGTCCTAGTATTAGTTGGTTGAATCCAAGGATGCAGAACCTTGGATACAAATAACTCATATAAAAAGGGCTGATTAGGGAATTCCCTGGCGGTCCAGTGGTTAGGACTCCATGCTCTCACTGCCGAGGGCCTGGGTTCAATCCCTGGTTGGGGAACTAAAATCCCACAAGTCACGCACTGCAGCCAAAAAAAAAAAAAAAAGGCTAACTATAAGTTATACATAGAGTTTTGACTGTGTGGAGGGTCAGCAGCCCTAACCCCTGTGTTGCTCAAGGGTCAACTGTATTTAACAAAGATTTATTGAGCAAGTCTATGTGAACGGTGTCATGTGAGATGTTTTATTATAAACACATGAAATCTAGCTTCTTCCTTCAAGCCTCTCACAGTCCAGAGGGAGAGGAAGAAAGAGAACAGAAAACACATGATTACAAGGCATGCTGATCCATTCTACAAAGTCTGGACCAAATCAATGGCAATACAAGCAGAATCACTGTAGAATGCCATGCAGGCTGTGGACTACAGCAATCCAGGAGGCCGCGTTCACATGGACCAGATGGGCATGACGCACCCTGAAGTTTTACAACACGGAGGTCCTGAATATAAAGGAACTGGATGGTGAACCTTGAAGTTCTGACAAGGAAGGGCAAGTTCAGGTTCAACAATTCGAGCCACCAAAGATGGTAAATAAGGGCTCAATACTGATGATCCAAAGCCTATTCAGGACCACTCTTCTACTGGCTCTGACAGCTCTCTTCATTCCTTTAGGAACACCAGAAACTATGAAAGGATTCTCTACAGGTTTCTCTGCTCCAGGTGACAAAACTTCAGCCTCCAAGGTGTTGTCTGGCATGAGAAAAATCTAGAAGGCTCCTTGATATACCAATGAGGATGAGTTTCTTAAAAACCATATCTCAAATCCAAGGATTAACAGCTATTATTTTAAGAGCACAATGATCTGGGGCCTGCTAAGCCTGAATATCCTACTGGCAACCACTGATAAGACCTTGTCAACTTTGGATTCCCTTGTTGTCCCACAATTATTTGAAGCAGAAGGCTGATTTTAAAATACTTTCCTAACCATCCTAAACCACCTCAACTAATACATTCTCATCAAGCGAACCATCTGGGTTATATTTGAAATCCCCCTACAGCCTGCTAACTGCCTTCCCAATGTCCATTCCTCACTTCCTGTTGATCAAGTATATTTCAACACCCAGTTAAAATTCACCAACATTTATTGTACACCCACATATAAAGATGACCAAAAATTGTCTCTCTGTCCTCAGCATACCTGTTACACACTCTTCTTTCTCCATGCAAAACTATTTTTACTCTAGGATTTCTAGCAAGACCTAGACTCCAAATCATGTTTATTATCCATGCCAATAGATATAACTTTTATTTCTATTTTGTCCAACTTTCCCTACTTTCACGATATCTGTTCCCTTAAAAAGGATCATGGCGTGAGCCACATTATTTGGGACACAGAGTTCCATTAATGCCTGGTAGGAGATGACTTAACAGCTGGTTCACCAGTGCCCTAAAAGAATGCAATTGCATTACATGGGTAAATGATTTACTCCTGGGGAATGTTTTATCCTTTCCGATTCATCACAAGGTCAATTGTAGCCTTACTGTCCCATTTTTCAACATTAGATGCATTTATCTGCTGCATGCTTAATTATCTGACTCCAATTCAGCACCTATAGTTATATTATCTCATCCGTTTGGAAATGACATTGAGTGCAACTTACTCTGGCTCAATGCCCTTTTACCCATCGTACATGTGCTGTCTTTGTCTACACCAGTTGATGGTCCAATCGATACACTCTCATTTGGCTAGCAAAGGATAGGATTTTTGACCACAACTTCTGAAAGATCTCTGAAGTTTTGCAGGAACAGGCTAAGGGGACAACAGGTATGGATACAGCGAGCCCTTTTAGTCCATATGCCTATGACTTCCAATTGCCAGGACACAGATACTCACATCACCATCCCAGTGGATGTCTAATGTCCAAAAGTAAACTTCTGATTTCTTCCCCAGAAATATACTTCTCCCAGTCTTCCCTTTCTTAACTGAAGACAATTCCATTCCTAGAGTTGCTCAGGCCAAAAACCTTGGCATCATCCTTGACACCTCTCTTTGTCTCCTAACTCATACCCAATCCTGAGGAAACACCGCCTTCAAGATATGTAAGAACTGGGTCATTCCTCACCATTTTCACTGAAACAAGCCTGGTCAAGTCATCATCATTTCTCACCTGAATTTACTGCAGCATCTCTCCGCTTTCACTCTTTACCCCTCTCAAGAGAGGCCAAAGTGACTCCTATAAACTATGTCAGATCCTGACCTCTGCTGAGATCTCGCCAGTGGTTCCCATCACGGTCAGAGAAAAGCCCAAGGTGTCTACTTCTGCCTCTAAAGCCCTATTGGCTCTGACCCCTCACCTCCCTGACCTCATCTCCTTCTGTTCCCGCCCTCATTCACTCTGTCCCAACCACACTGCCCTCCCTGCACTTTCTAAACCAGCCGGGCATCCCACCTGGGAGCCTTTGCCTGGGGCTCCGTCTGCCAGTGATGCTCTTCCAGGTGAATCACAGGGTAGTTTGCACACGTACTTCCCTCCTCTCCTTCAGATGTCACCTTCTCAAAGTGGTGTATCCCGACCCCCCCTATTGAATACTGCAGCGCTTCCTGCCAGCATCTCAGCACTTCTGATCCCCCTTACCAGCTACTTGTTTCAAAGCACAGATCCCCTTCTGACATTCTATGCATACACTTATGATGTTTATTATTTACTGTCCGTCTCTCCCTGTGCAGGAGGAACTTTCATCTCTGTTCACTGATGTGCCCCCACATGCTTAAGGGCCACCCCAAATAAACACACTAGTGCACAATGAATGCCTGTTGAATGGGTGAATAACTAGCTGGGGATGGTCACTGTAATATCTGTTTCCTGTTTTTTTTTTTTTATTTTGCGGTATGTGGGCCTCTCACTGTCGTGGCCTCTCCCGTTGTGGAGCACAGTCTCCGGACGTGCAGGCTCAGTGGCCATGGCTCATGGGCCCAGCCACTCCGCAGCATGTGGGATCTTTCCAGACCAGGGTACGAACCCGTGTCCCCTGCATTGGCAGGCGGACTCTCAACCACTGCACCACAAGGGAAGCCCTGTTTCCTATTTTTTATCTAGCCTGACAAAAGACAAAGCAGAAGCAAGCAGACACCATCCTAATAGAGAGATCCAATTATTTTTCATTTTAATCCTACCAGTTAAGTGATTAACTTAGGTCTAAGGTTTTCTGTTTTATAGTGACATCTACAGTCATTGCATACTCTGCTCTATGTAGAAAACTGCCCTCAATGAGAGGCAATGTCTATGCTCTGTGCTTAAAATAAAATTGAGGTCTGGGGGAAAAAAATGGAGGGGGAACTACTTTCTAAAGTCTTCTCTCACTCTTCTAGCTCAATCAAATAAGAACTCTAGGAACAACTCTGGAATTTTCTATCTCATTTGTTTTTCATTACTTTTTAGTAAGGTATAGGGATATCATTATTCTCAGTTGCCCGAGGTGATTCCAATATTGATTTTGAGATTTTTCCAGCCATTCTATAGAATGTATATCATTTATAAGGTTCAACTTTACTTCTGTGGTTATATTTGCATTCTGAATGTTTTAGATTCTCCAGATGATAATATCCTATGAAATATGATAGCATCCCTTTGAGTTTTGATAATCCCTACCTCCAGTGCAAGCTCAAGACCATATGATTTCTTTTTCCATTTTGGTTTAATTCAAACGAAACAGGATTTTTTTTTTTACAGTCATCCAGTGTTGAAAAATCACTGAAAAAGTTAGTTGTTGAAGCTTATCTACCTATGTAAATATTCCCACCAAATACCCCCAGATTCTATCCTCTTGAATAAATTTCATACCAGTACAGGAGGCTTAACTCTAGAATTTTTTTCTAGGATGAAATTTTTTAAATGTGTGTTTCTAAATAGATAGTTTTTTTTTTTTTTCTGGCCTCACCGCGGCTTGTGGTATACCTGTGCTCTAGGAATTGAGAACGCAGAGTCCTAACCACTGGACCGCCAGGTAATTCCCAAATGCATCCTTCTAAAATGTCATTCACCTTATAGTTTAAAAAATTGACTCATATTTTTAGGAAATGGGATGAAGAAGGAACAATATATAAGGATAAAATTATCCCCAAACATAGAGCAATCCTCTCCTCTAATCCAAAGATTACAAATTCAAAAGACTTCAAGGACCAAAAGGGTAACATAAACAAGTAAAATGGCCTGATAATACACAGTAGGGAGTGGCAGGGACTGTGGCAAAGTGAAGACTCCAAACATGGTCAGTGTTGCCAAATTTTGTATTTGTGTATGATTTTTTTTAAGAGAAGCCAGAAATCTGGATTTTTCAGAGCAATTTCACACTATGTGTGCCCAACATAACATGTCTAGGCCACAAGACTAGAAACTCTGCTCTAAATTGGCACTGTCAAATGTTTAGTACCTAATAGAATTCACAGTGCTCTCCTATACCTTCCAGTTTTTAAAGGACAGCTCAACTATATTTCACAGACAGTAAAAGTCTCCAGTTGTTATTCCCTGATTCCTAGTTGTTAGTGGGCTCTTGGCGGTAAGTGTTTCTTTCAACCAGTGTAGACTGCTAATATGCCAACGTAGGTACTGCGGCAGGAACCCAAGCAAAAGTAAACACAAACTGCTATCATAAAGACTACCTATATGCTGCCTTTAAAATCCTTGCAGTTATCATCCTAGAATCTTCTATCTCTGGGAATCCTGTCACAAATACGTTTCACCAGAAGCCTGAAGAGACCCTGGATCCCACACTGGGGAACCCCTTGCTTGGACCACTGTCTTTGATTAATTTCCATCCCAAACCTTCCCGGTTTTTCTCACTTCATAGCGCATCCGTCACTATGGAAACAAGTACCAAAGACTAGGGCAGAACTGAACGAAACCCCAGCTTTCAGAATAAAAATCAATTGATGTTCAAGCAGGGGTCACATCACCAACCAAGAATATCTATACCAGGTTTGAGACAATGGAGCAGTAGTGTAAGCTGCATCTAGTAATCAAATAATTATTCTTAATGTTTTTCAAGAAGCTCAGTTAATTTATGCTATTGTTGGAAAGCTGGCTCCTAGCTTATGGTTTGCTTCATTACTTTATTTAGAATATCTACTTTATATTCATATCCAATATTAGAATTTGTCTCTAACCAGAAACAGAGAGCATTAATCGTTCCTTCCACGTGTCTTTCTTTTACAGAAAGTAGAAAACAATTACTAGCATACAACTTTTTCTTTTTCTTTTCTTTTTTATTTTTTTAAGGAAATGTATTAGATCAGATCATTGCTAGGTTGCATTCCAGAATTTTAAATCATGGAATTACTCTTTTGCATTTGGATTCATTTTTTAGCCTAGGTAACATCCATTCATCCACAAACTCAAAAAGACCTGACCTATGTATGTATGCATAAAGCTAGGTGCTAGGGACACAAAGTCGAAGAAACAAGGTATCTTCTTTGGAGTTCTCAGTCTAGTACAAGAAGGGAATAAAGTTAGAGAACATCTGCAAAAACATTCTAATGAGTGCTTTGAGAAGTTTCCCAGAACCATGTGGAAGAATTTGGAAGGGGAGGGGGGAAGCTGGTAGGAAATTTTCAATGAGAAGCTGATCATCAGATGATAAGATGTTCATTTAGGGGTGGGAATGAAGATAAAGACCAGATCTGAAGCTGACACCATGTCTAACTGAGAGATGCTATGGGGAGTGACAGTGGGGCCAGAGAAGGGCATGTTCAAGAAAGTAAAGTTGATGAGATTTAGGGACTTCTTGGGTGTGAGGAGAAGGGAGAATAGAGCCAGCTTGGAGCAGTAAGACAGGACACAATTTGGAGGTCGCTGTTATCTTCAAAACTCTCATAAAGGGTAAAACAAACTACTTTAACTAAAGTTATAAATAATTGTTCTTCAAATAAATATTACTGGAAAAATCTTTTTATTTTCATATCTCTAAAATCTAGAGAAGAAGGAACATTGTCCTAAAAACCAGAGGAAGAAAGCCTTACATTCAGTTTCTGTAAGATTTTCTTCCCTTTAACTCCCCTCGTCCATCAGTGTTTACATTTTTAGAGGTTAAGTTATACCCAGGTAGCAACTGCTCCTACTTTGGAGGAAGAAGCTTTCTTTGAAATGAATGAAGTATAAGTTTTCTACTCTTTCCTTCCAAGAAGCTCTCTTCCTGGGTCAGTAAACTGCAGTGGGGCTAAATTTGGTAAGGGGACAAGTCAGTTGACAGTAAAGAACAATTAGCTGGGAAGTACATTTGCATGACATAAATGACCATCCTTAAAAGCAAAGGTATCATGTTCCATCTAGAAAACAGCTAAAGAGTTTCTTAAATAGCATGTCAAGCTTGAATGTGAATTTGAATTGAGAAGTGAAGCTAACAACTGCTGATTCTACCTCAGATCTATTTGCGATTGAAGGTGTGAGTGACGGAGCTCTCCCCCATTCTCCCTCCATCTGTAATTTATTAAAAGAGTGATGGAAGCAATAATGTTGGGATAAAGTCATCTTGATTCAGTGGGACAGTGATGTAATGGAGACTTAGGGATATGAAATGTGCTTTATAGGAAAGACAAAGGGACTCTTCATTGCCAATGTACCTTCATCACCAATGACAGAAATGGCAATTTCCTTGAAAACTGTTAAGAGGGAATCCCATAACTGACATCTATTTTCAAATGTAAATTAAATTTGTTTTTTATACACACAACCAAAGCTTGATTTCTGGGTTTGATCATATGGTTAATCATAATACTGAACACATCAAGGCAGTGAATGCCTTTCCCTTTTCTTTTCCTGAGGAAATTTACATGAACCGAAATACAAAATCAGAGGATTTGAGAGTCAAAGAGGTTTGATTAATCCAACGATTCTTAAATTATTGAAGGTTCAAGGACTCCAAACAAAACTTCTTAACTACTGAGTTGCCATATGCAACAGTCTATAAGGACACTGGATTCAGATGAGGCAGGGTTTGACTCCTCTGCATGACGTTTTGCCTTGAGTAACCTACTTTATAGAGTTCTTATGATGATTAATTAAGATACACAGGTAGGGACTTCCCGGATGGTCCAGTGGTTAAGACTTCGCCTTTCAGTGCAGGGGGTACGGGTGTGATCTCTGGTCAGGGAGCTAAGATCCCACGTGCCTCATGGCCAGAAAAAACCAAAAAAACAAAAACATTAAAAAAAGCAGAAGCAATATTGTAACAAATTCAATAAAGACTTTAAAACTGGCCCACATCAAAAAAAATCTTAAAATAAAAGATACACAGGTAAAATACTTGGATGAGGGCTTAACACATCTTGCTCAAAATGTTAGCTATAATAACAGGAGTGCAAGCTACTTTTCTTATAATCTACATTGCTGCTGTATGAGTAGCAAATTTTGTGTGTGTCTGTGTACGTGAGTACATAACTGAGTGTGACCTTTTTTAAACAGTTACCCGAGCAGGCCCAGTCCTAACATTTGAGAGGGCAACAGCACCAATGGAGTCTCAGTGGCTATATATCTAAATATTTAAATATGATAAATCAAGCTAAAAATTGTTAAATAGGTTCTATCCACCTAGCCTGATAAATATGCCTCCAAAACAACCTAGAAGCCAGGTTTAAACTTAGAAGACTGGAGTGTGATGAATTGGGAGATTGGGATTGACATATATACACTAATATGTATAAAATAGATAACTAATAAGAACCTACTGCATAAAAAGATAAATAAAATTAAGAAAAAAAAAAAAACTTAGAAGACTGGAATCCCAGGACGTGGATAAGTAAGTGGATCCAGTCTCCCACTCTGCCACCTTGCTCTTTCTGCCCAGGACTTGAGGTCCTGAGTGTGGACTATGAGCTCCATCCACACCTCCCACTAATAAACAGTCTTTCCTTGACCCACCTTGGGCCCCAGAGCCTCATGAGAGGGAAAGTTCAAGGTCCCAGGTATGCAAAGCATGGCACAGTGGGGGCCAAGGTAGCACATGGGCTCTGAGTGGTGCAGGAGGACCTGGCTGGAAAGGTACCCAGAGGCTGAAGAACACAGCAGGTGAGCTCTTTACTAGGCAGTATCCAGGGGCCCCTCTGGGTAATTTAAGATTTCTTCTGTCCTGTTTTTAGTGCAATTAAAGAATAATTACCTTTTTTTTTTTTTTTTTTTGCTTTCCATTTGCAAGTCTTCTTTCCTAAGGGAAAAGTTTATAAACAGTTATAAAAGCAACGTGAACCTGAGAATAACCTGAACAACCACAGACGTTTCCTATTTATGATGAGACTGATCTATGGGTGATTTTTTAGTATTACAAGTCAAAAGTTACTTGAGCCCAGAGCCCAGTATTGACAGTGGACTAAACTCAAACATGACTATAGGACTTACTCAGTGTAGGATAATTCAGAATAAAAAGAAGCCTGGACTTGTGCTGGGGCCCCATCCATTTCCAAACTATATCTCTTGCTTCCCCTAAACTGTTTCTTTCGGGTCATCCTTTCACTAGCTCTGGTCTCACCTGAGAATGGTGTCTTCCCTTCAAAAATCCTGCCCATACATGAAGATCAAGTCTGAAAAGCCAGCTTCTTCAGGACATGTCCTGCTAACTTCAGGAGAAAATAGCATCTCCTGTGTGGGGCACCATGGTGCACACTATACCACAAACCTTGAGTTCCTTGTGATTCTACATTTCAGCAGATGTTCCCTCTGAGGGGGGAGGTGGGGATGCCTGCTATTCAACCCTGTTGGTCCCCAAGTTCTGAGCTAATGAACATTTTTATTCTTTTAGTTTGGACTGGCTTGGGTTTGGTTGTTTAGCACCCATACTGTCTTTTTTGGTTCTCTCATTGGAAAAAGGGTCATGGGACTGCGAGTCAAGGTGCCTTCCCCTCCCTGATGCCAAGTGAACTGGGGGATGCAGTGGGGGAAACTCCAAGTACAAAAACCGGTGGACTGGGGACTAGCCTGGGCAAACTGTTCTTGTTTGGAACCTGTTTCTCTAGTCTGTGATATCTAGACTCTAGAGCTGGCTAAGCCCTGGTTTGCTTCCAAGCCTTTTTTTTGCTGGTGGTGGTGGTTTTTGGGGACATCCCCATTCCTGGCAATTCTTTTAGCTATCTGATAGCCTTCTAGTAACTTCTCTTTACTGCAGTTACAGAATTTCTTTCACTTGCATGCAAACTAAGAGTCATTGCTGACACACTTGGCAGAGCCCCTGACATAAGACATAATCAATGAATGTCACATAAATGAATCCTTATAACCTAAATGTGTATCGTTGCCATATTTGTAAAACAGTAAGTGTTTTTTTCTAACTCACAATATGTTATCATTGACTAAATTTTGAAAAATTCAGAAAGGTATAAAAAATATAAGTCATCCATATTTCTACTGCCCAGACAATGCCTAACTTTGGGTTTTTTCCAGTTTTTATACGCCTATCTGTGATATTTCTGAAACACATATCATTGTAATGCAGTACTGCATTTGGTTAATTCCAGTTAAAATCGTTGTGAAGGTTGTTCCTTGTTATTACATAATCTTTGAAATGATCACTTTTAATATGTGTCATAGTCTATCACTTGGGGGACTTTAAAATACCTTTAACCCACCCCCATTTTTAAAAAATAAATTTTATTTATTTATTTATTTTTGGCTGCATTGGGTCTTTGTTTCTGCGCGTGGGCTTTCTCTAGTTGCAGCAAGCGGAGGCTACTCTTCATTATGGTGCGTGGGCTTCTCATTATGGTGGCTTCTCTTGTTGTGGAGCACAGGCTCTAGGTGCGTGGGCTTCAGTAGTTGTGGCACATGGGCTCAGGAGTTGTTGCTCGCAGGCTCTAGAGCGCAGGCTCAGTAGTTGTGGTGCATGGGCTTAGTTGCTCCGCGTCATGTGGGAATCTTCCTGAACCAGGGCTCGAACCCGTGTCCCCTGCACTGGCATGCGGATTCTTAACCACTGTGCCACTAGGGAAGTCCCCACCCCCAATTTTTATATAGATTTTCAATTTTTTTATTATTTTAGAATATTATAACAAACAATCCTCCATGTAAGTTTTTGTCTGCATCTACTTCCTTAGCAAAAACTAAAAGAAGAAGCCAGAGAAACAGTGTGTCAAATAATCTGAACTTTTAAAACCTTTTGACATATATATTTAAATTGTTCCCCAAAAAGATTATATCATGTAATCTTCCACCAGTAGTAATGTGAATGTCCTTCTCACTGTATCCTTGCCAGTACTGAGTATTTTATTTATTTTTATTTATATATACATATATACATTTTGCTGGTTTAATCCATGAAACATGGCATCTCATTTTTGTTTTATTTTCCATTTCTATGATTAATCGTAAGAATATTTATTAAATATGTATATTAGCTTTTTGATTTCTTTATTTTTAATCATTCAGATATTTGGGCAATTCTATTGGGGTGTTATTTTCTACTTACTGATATCTAAGAGTTCTTCGATGTGATTATTATATTAACTGTTCTGTCATGCTCAGAGACAGAAAATATTTTTCTCCATGATTGCTTTTTGCTTTAAACTGTATTTTTTTTGCATGCAAAAGTTTAAAATATATTCAAATCTATCTTTTGCTTTATGATTCATTCCATTAATTTTATATTAAAAAGTCACTGCCCTAAAATTATTAAATATTTTCTTCTGGCTTTCTCACCTGGCAGATAAACCTTCCAATTTGGAAAGTTAGTCTAGTGAGTCATGTAAACAGAGTTTCTTAGTTGAAAGTTTTCTACATATTTAGCCAATTTCCTTGACTCTTTGGTCAAATATTCCTGTTTCAAAATGCTTTCTCCATCACAGTTCTGTTTCCAAAAACTAACTGAGTCTATTTCTAGACTATTCTATTCCATTGAGCTATCTATTGATTTTTACACCAGTACTACTCTGCTATAATGATTGTAGTTCAATGATGAGATTTATTTTTATTTCTGGAAGGGCAACCCACCCCAACCTCCATATATATTCTTCTGCAAAATTTTCTTGACTAATGTCATACAATTATTCATCCAGATGAATGTTAGAATCATTTTGACAAATTTTCCCAAATCCCAATGCAATAAAACTATACAGTTATGCTGGAAAATAACCATATCATAATATCTATCTTTCTATCCAAGAATAAGGCATTTTCTCATTTCTTTGTTTCTTATTTTATGTATCTGAGTAAAATTTTATAGCTTTCCTACCTGAGTCCTTAGATTTTTTTTCCAAGTATTGATATTTTTTGTACATTTCCTATTCTTCTTAGATAATAAATATTTTTGTGGATTCATGAACAGAGTCATTTTCTACTGTAGTTTTTAGTTGGTAAATACTGGCATTTGAGGTAATCCTTGATTTCTGAACATGTATTTTTTAACCAACCACTTTACTGACCTCTCTTATTAGTTTCTTTAAGTTTTAGTTGACTCAACTGTATATCCATTGCTTTTAAATAAAATCAAGATACAGTGTCTGATTTCTTCCTTGCTTAGGTAAAAAGTAATATATAAGCATATGCATTAAATGATACTTTATTTATTTTTACAAATCATCTATTATGCAACTACTAAAATGACATGAAATTGAGGCCACAGGTTATATTTTGTACAAATCACCTATTATGCAACTACTAAAATGACATGAAATTGAGGCCACAGGTTATATTTTGTATACAAAATATAAACCAGAAATACAAAATATAACCTGTGTTCCTGTGTTGAACCACCTTCATTTCCCTCAGGTACTCAGTCTTGCTATTCAAAACTACCAAAAAGGGCTCTAAATGAGAGAGATTAATTCAATTCTCACTTGGATTAAACAGGACAGATAAAACAATTCAGCTGGTGATTAAGAATTTTGACAACTGTGGAAGACAAAGAAACACACCAGGAACCTGTTTTCACATAAAGAGCATTTTGTCTCTTATTTTTTTTTTTTTTTTTTTTTTTTTTTTTTTTTTGCGGTATGCGGGCCTCTCACTGTTGTGGCCTCCCCCATTGCGGAGCACAGGCTCCGGACGCGCAGGCTCCGGACGCGCAGGCTCAGCGGCCATGGCTCACGGGCCCAGCCGCTCCGCGGCATATGGGATCCTCCCAGACCGGGGCACGAACCCGTATCCCCTGCATCGGCAGGCGGACTCTCAACCACTTGCGCCACCAGGGAGGCCCTTGTCTCTTATTTTTAACCCCAGAGACAATAGGCAGGATAATTTTTAAAGTAGAACAGAGTCCACCTAGATATATTCAGAAAGCAACTGAATGAACTTCTATATATGAGCAGATTTTTTTCCCCAGAGAAGCATAAGTTTCCTATTTTGAAAGATCAGGATAATAGTATTTAATTATTAATTCATCAAATATTTGTTGTGCATCTAATTTGGGTTCTGTATTATTGGGAAAGACTGGAGAGCCATCTGTAGCAATGAGTAGGAATAGGGGTGAAAGAGAACCTGGCATATAACAAAAGCTCAATATATAATATTATTAATTATTATTATTACACATCAGGATTATTTATTGTTACTATTAATCCATAGAAGGCTAAAAGTCTGGTTCACCCCTGTCTTCCTAGGGCCTAGCATGGAAAATGTAAATGTCCAAAAAATATTTGGGAAATTTTGTTGACTGACATTTTTACAAAAGCCTCAGTTGCCAGAAAATATTTTGACTCAATTCTTAACTTCCCACTTAAAATCAATTCTTCGAAGATGCATTTGTTAAAGCCAAGAAAAAGTCAGAATGAGGTTCTAAATTGCTCTTTTTATATAAGTAGTAAAGAAAAAAGTTTCTAAAAAATCATATCTTTAAATTGGCACAGAAAAATGCTGTGAGGAAGAGTATTCATTCCTTGACTCATTCACCATGTATTAAGCATCTTCTACATGAAAGACACAAAACAAAAGGCCATCACAGAGCTTACAGACATTAAATGAATGGCCAAACAAATAAATAGGAAACTACAAATTGAGGTAAGTGGTATGGAAGAAAAGTAGAAAGGTGATGATAGATTTGGATTAGTGAGAAGAGGAGATCAAGGAGGTCCAAAGTGGGAGTACAGCTTGGACTGGCAAAGTATAGGGGGAAGTGCTTGGGATGTTCAAGAAACAGGTCAGTATGACAGGAGTAAGAAGAAGACATGCCCAAGATGAGGCCAGCAAAGTCCCCAAGGCTCCAAGAGTCTCTGGAAACTGTCCCAGGTACATGAATGCATCTTATGCAGGGGACTGACATGATTCTATCTGTTCTGGATAAAGGATTGGAGGGACCAAGCAGAGAACCAGGAGTCTTGTTAGAAAGTTATACTAGTGGACCAAGTGAGAGATGATGACAACTTGAAGTTTGATGGTGGTGGCAGTGGGGATGGAAAGGAGAATCTATCAAGATTTTAGAGATATATGTAGAAGACAGAATTTGCAAGAATTTGTGATAGTTTTTGATATGGAAGACAAAGGGAATAGAGGTATCAGAGATGATTCTTGAGTTTCTGGCAACTCCATGGACAGTGGTGCCATTTACCAGGATAAGAAAGATTAGAAAGGTGTTAAGATTGGGGTATTTTTGTTACTGCTGTTATTTTTGTTGTTTAATATGGTTTTCTGCTCTTTGTTTGTATTGTGTTGGTGGGGTAGCAAAAAGAGAGGAAGGCAAACATTAACAAATCCATTTGGGACAGGGTATGTCAGGTATGTTACTGGTACAAGATTGAAACCCTGGATTGACTTGGTTTCCAGACAAGTGATATTTGTATAAATGAGATACCTTTGAATGCTGCTCTTCCCTACCATGTTTGGGTATATAAAACCTCAAATATGTTAGCTAAATTAAATAAGCTTTAAAGTCTTTTCTGAACCCATACTATTTTACCTTTATGTCCTGCTGGTAGGCTGACATAATACTAATATTGCCATTAAATATAGATAATAGGGTGTACCAGGCTGAATAGTGTCCCCCTCAAAATTCATACCTAACCAGAACCTAAAAATGTGACCTGATTAGGAAATAGGGTCTTTGCAGATGTAATCAAGTTAAGATGAGGTCACACCGAATTAGGGGGGCCCTAAATCCAATATGAATCCAATATGAATGGTGTCCTTATTTACAGAAGGGGGAACTCCACCATGTGAAGATGGAGGCAGAAATTAGAGTTATGCTGTCACAAATCAAGGAATACCTGCGTCTGCCAGAAGCTGGGGGAAGCCAGAGAGGATCCTCCTCTTGAGGCTTCCAAGAGAGCATGGCCTTGCTTAAACCTTGCTTATGGACTTGTAGTCTCCAGAACTGTGAGAGAATGAATTTCTGCCATTTTAAACCCTCTAGTTTTGGGTAATTTGTTATGGCAGCCCCAGGAAACTAATACAGTTAGGAAGATTAAATGAGATCATATGCTTGAACTTGTCTAGTTTAATACAGGACACAGAGTACGGGCTAAACAAACCTCCATTTCCCTTCCTCTTATAACGATCACCACCATTGGTTGTGGTTTAGATTATGAGTAATCCACACACCTACCCATTTAAGTCTTAAGGTTAAGTCTTACTAGTTCTAGACTTGTTTTACAGATGAGGAAACTGAGGCTTGGGAAAGTGAAATAGCTTGCCCAAGATCACAAAGCTAAATATGAAAGCGTCAGAGCTCAAACTCAGCTGTCTCATCACCAAGGTGACTAGACAGCCTAGAACACCTGCCTCTTACACCTGCAACATTTTAGCAAAATAGCAAAGTAAAGGAGTGGGGGGAGGCACAGTCAAACTGTTTTCAGTACCTGCAATTAAAACTCATATTTATTAGCAAAACAACAAGTTCAGGGACCTAGTACAATCAGTCTCTACCCATTCACAGAGGAGCACAAAAAACTTCATTCTAAGAGCAATTCTATCAATGAATTTGCCATCAACGTCTACTGCTTCCATTAGCAGTGCTTCTGCTTTGCACATATGTATTCCAAGTCAAGGGATTATCATCAGACTGGACATTTATGGCTTTAATTTAATTAAATGCATGTTCTTCTAGCATCTCCCATTTCATTTTGATGATACTAACTCATTCTTGCTACCTAAGGAGCCCATAAAAATAAATACTGTAAGTATGGAGGGAAGTGTCTCTAAACTTCAGATGTTGCAGATGTCCATCCTTCAAATTATAAAGCAAAAGATAAAAGCATATTCTAAATTTACCTTTCCTCCCTAACTCAGTGAGTTCTTGGGCTTAATAAAACAGACATCCAAATGTAAGGTGCAGAGCTGTTATTATGGGGTGTCAATTTCATAGAATTCTAGTGTAGGAGGGACTTCTAAAGAGTGGTCTAGTCCATCTGGACTCAGGTAACATAGTATCTACCTAACCCCAGAAAGGAAAAGGATGCACTGAGAGGTTTTGTGAGTTACCTAAGACCCTATGGCTATTTCTTGGTTCGAACCCTGTGGAATGTCAGGTTTCCTGATTTCCCGAAAAGTGTATTCTGCCTTCCAGACCGTCATTAACTATTAACGATGACACTTTCCTCTGGCTTTGTGCCAACTTTTCTTTTTTAAATTAATTTGGCCTTAAAAAAACAAACAAACAAAAAAAGACCACCATAGAAAACCCCAATGCTTCAAATTCCCTTAATTGATACCTAATGTTGAATTGCCTCACGTCCCAGGTTTAAAGCTCCAGATACACACACATGGGTTTAAGAAAGGCGAACATGCTTCTCCTTCAAACTGGGCACTGATGATCTCTGGACTTTTCAAGTTTACCCTCCAGGAGGTCGACATCGCAGGCAATTTTGACAAGAGTTTGGATCCGAGATTCTCTTCCACGCTTTGTCCACACCCGTGCCTACGAGCAGAAGTTCTCTCTCTCCATTACAACCCACCACGCGCACACACGCATACACCAAGGCAAGTAACAAAGGAAAACACAGCCCCATAAAGGCTCAGCTATTGCATCCTCCAGTCTACACCTGCCAAGAGACAAAAACCAAACGGGAATCCTGCCCTGGCAATATGTCCAACACTTCTCTGGGGAAACAGGCACCGTGGCACCCCCCGGGCGTGCGCGGCTGTATACACAAAGAACTGGTGCTGGGCTTGCCAGCGGTCCGGGGGACCAGTGCACTCCCAGGACTGGTATCCGGGGTTCTCCCCCACGCCCTCCTGCCCAGCAGAAAAGAACTACCCTTTATTTGACCCATAGAGAGGCCAGGCTGGATGGCAGCGCATGGGTGTGGGGGGCGGGGGGGCGTCCCCGGATCCTTTTCCTCCAGCCAGCCGGTCCCCAGCCTTTGGCATCTCCTAGGAGATGCACAATTGCGCGCTGTCACAGACGTCCGCTTCTCATCCTCTCCCGGCAAACCAAGATGCCCGGGTCCCAGCCGTGCGCATCCCCGCAAGCGCCCCTCCCCGCGCCCGTAACCACCCAGGCAGCCCCGCCAGGCGCGCCTGCCTACCTGGTTGCTGGCTGTCAGCGCAGCGGCGGTGCCTCATCCCCTTCTCCTCCTCGGCTTCTACAACGCTCGGAGCGCCATGTTCCGGGTCTCCCCGGGCGCACGCCGGGCAACTACTACGGGCAGGGTAGGGGCAAGGGGGGCGGGGACCAGCGGGAGGGGGTGGGAGGCTAAGCCAAAGCTTTCTACTCTCCACGCAAGCCTCCCCCAGCTACTGAGCATGCCCAGCTGCCCGGCTTAGCCCTAGGAAGACTTTCCAGGAGCGCACGCAGCTGTTCCGGGTTTTCGTGGCAGCCGGCTGGAGGCAGGCGGTAGCAGCTGCGGGGTGTGGGGGTGGAGAGGGGTCGGGGGGAGGGTCGGGGGAGTGTCTCCACGTCGCGGAGCTCCGAGCTGGAGAAAGCCGCCTTTCGCCCATCCGCTCACACTTTGCCTCTGCCCTCCTCGGCCCGGCAGCTCCTGCACGCCTCCTCCCCACACACTCCGTGTTTGCAGAAATTTTGTGCAGGACCAAAGCGGGTCTGAGCTACGCTTAAGGGGAGAGCAAAGGGAGGAGGGGGCGGGGCTGAGAGGCAGATCCTTCCGCTAGCCTCATTGCTATCACCTGGACCCGTGCTTCTCAAACTTCAAGGTGCCTAGGAATTAAAATGCATATTCGGATTCAGTTGGTCTGGCCTGGGGTCTGAGATTCTACTGGCCAAACAAGCTCCCAGGCGACGCTGATTCCGCTGGTCCTCCGACCACACCGAGCAGCAAGGATCCAGAGAATCCCTCTCTCTGTGACCTCTGAGTGGCCCTCCTTCAGTCAGCCACCCCAGAAACGTTCGCTGGCACCCACAGAGGCCCCTCCTACCTACAGACAGTTTGGCATTTAACAAGTGAAGATGCCCTCGGGATGTTGTGCCCACCCGGGAGGAAACTCAGTAGGGCTGGGGTCTGAATGCCCAGCACAAACTGGCTACTTTCTGACTTAGAATTTGAGGCTTAGGGGAAGCTGGACTTGTCCATGCTTACTTTGCTAGTTGGGTAGCAAACTAGTTGCTAGTTGAGCCTCTACTCAAGTCTGAAACAGCCTGCCTTGACTGTCCCCCGCCTTTCCTGATATGGGACAAAAGCTCAGACTGGGTATCAAAGTGTCAATTTATTGTACATGTAATGGTAAGGCTGGGTTTGCCCAATTAAGAAGACTGACAGAGCACGATAAGAATAGGGCATTTACGTACCAAGAGATGACAGTGCTTTCTGATGAGTGATGTTTGGATTGAAGCTTGCAAAGATACCTTGTGGTTCATCTTAAATCCCTCGGTTTCCCACTCCCTCCCCAACCCCTGAAGGCTCCAACATCTTTAAGAATATTTACTATCCAGGCTACAATGAGAGAGAGTCACGAAACCAGTCGTGGGTTTTCAACCTCAGAAATGAAGAAGTCACACCCTTTTCTGTCCTTAACTGCCCCAATAATGCCCTCAGGAGCTTGCGATATGGTATCTGATCCCACTACTGGATAGCAGATTAAATATAAAGGTTTGTATCTGTGGGTATCCTGTTACACTCAATAACTCTCAACAGTTTTCTAGTTAATGGTACAATATTTATCATTTCCCTCTTGTTTGTTTCCCATTTGCTCAGTACCTTCAGTGTAGTAGCTGTCATATCAAAACAGGAACCATATGATAAATGGATGATTATTTTTCTACCTCAATATTCCTATGTATAAAGGAGAAATATGTCCTGGTATATCATACCCTGTTTTTCTGTTTAAAGGAATAAGAGTCTCTAAATCCATCTCTTTATTTTCTAAGTCACACACATAGCCCTAACTACCCACCTACAACCCCCACTCCCACTCCCACCATTATTTGCATAAATATTTTCTATTTTTTTACTTTCTTGTACGTGTTCTTGCACAGATGCAAAACCCAGAAATTATAGAGGTGTTGTTTATTTGTGATTGATTGGTATCAGTCAATTAAAATTTTGCTTTGAAATATTGAACTTCACTGACTTAAACTATCTTTCCTGTCCTACATAAAGCTTGTGTTTTTGTGGTTGTGTCTACTGGTTAAATACTATGATTATTGTTAGTTGCCTCAAATTCATTTAGGAGTTATGCAAGGTAAATATTCTAAATGAATAGTAATATTATTTCTATAAACACTGCATTGCACTAGATCCTAGGGGTTTTCTTTTTATACAGACAATGAGATTTCTTGAGAGTTTAGCAGGCAAGATACTAAGGACCAACACCCGTGGGTGGGAGATATAGGGGGCAGGGATGGGTAGAGGTAGAAGTCAAGCTATAAACAGGCCAGTAACAGTCTTGGGCCCTCCAGGGAGCTCTGGAGCTAGGATGACCCTTCAGAGTTGTCCTGAGTTGGTTTGAGTCGTCCAGTCCTTTATATACTAACATTAATTATTGAGTTTGAGCTGCCTTGCAAGGGACTTGAACTTGAGACAAGGCAGCTCCCTGAAGCTAAGACAATCCCTGAAGGAGAGAACAGCTGGAGGCCTTCTTCTAGCAGTAGTTCCACAGCTGGGGTAACAGGTCCTTTACATAAGGGGATCTGGGTAATATGTTACTTTGTCCACTACACAATAATACATTTATTGACTATATCAATTTTGAATACACAGACTAGGACTGCACTAATTTGTAAGAGGGATTCCAAAACTTTATTTTTAAATAGGTAATAGAATTTCTCCAATGCTCAGTACTAAAATATGTAAAATAACCTGTAATCAGCAATTGGGAGTTGTTGGAGGAAGTAATTGAGAGGACACGACCTCAGGTCGACCCCTGAGCTGGATCTGGGTGATCAGAGGCTCCTCACCCCCTCCCATGTCCTTGAAATGTACACCCTGCCCACAGTTCCCACAGTGGGAGCCGGTTCCAAGGACACATGAGAGAGAATGTATTATTGGGACCATCAGAATGGGGTATTTGACTGAACCTGAAACCGCACCTCATAAGGGACTCGAACCCACAATCTTCCAACTGAAACCACACAACTCATCTCAGGACTTACTGAAGCTCAGGTTCTTTATGTCTGTGTGCAGAAAGAATGCAGTGAGAGACAAAAAGTGATAGGTAAGAAGTAGATTTATTTCACATAAATCACAGCAACATCTTTTTTGACCCACCTCCTAGAGTAATGAAAATTAAAACAAAAATGGACAAATGGGACTTAATTAAACTTAAAAGCTTTTGCACAGCAAAGGAAACCATAAATAAGACAAAAAGACAGCCCTCAGAATGGGAGAAAATATTTGCAAAGAAGGCAACTGACAAAGGGTTAATCTCCAAAATATACAAGCAGCTCATGCAGCTCAATATCAAAAAAATAAACAACCCAATCAAAAAATGGGCAGAAGACCTAAATGGACATTTCTCCAAAGAAGACATACAGATGGCCAAGAGGCACATGAAAAGATGCTCCTCATCACTAATTATTAGAGAAATGCGAATCAAAACTACAGTGAGGTATCACCCCACACCAGTCAGAATGGCCATCATCAAAAAATCTACAAATAATAAATGCTGGACATAAAACAGAAACTAACACACCATTTTAAAGCAATTATACTCCAATAAAGATGTTAAATAAATAAATAAATAAAAATAAATAAATAAATGCTGGAGAAGGTGTGGACAAAAGGGAACCCCCATACACTGTTGGTGGGAATGTAAATTGATACAGCCACTATGGAGAACATTATGGAGGTTCCTTAAAAACTAAAAATAGAACTACCATATGACCCAGCAATCCCACTACTGGGCATATACCCAGAGGAAACCATAATGCAAGAAAACACATGCACCTCAATGTTCATAGCAGCACTATTTGCAATATCCAGGACATGGAAGCAACCTAAATATCTATCAACAGAGGAATGGATTAAGAAGATGCTGTACACATATACAATGGACTATTACTCAGCCATAAAAAGGAACGAAATTGGGTCATTTGTAGGGATGTGGATGGACCTAGAGAGTGTCATACAGAGTGAAGTAAGTCAGAAAGAGAAAAGCAAATAATGTATAATAATGCATATATGTGGAATCTAGAAAAATGGTATAGATTATCTTATTTGCAAAGCAGGAATAAAGACACAGATGTAGAGAACAAATGTATGGATACCAAGGGGGAAAGTGGTGGGGTGGGAGGAATTGGGAGACTGGGATTGACACATATACATTTTGATACTATGTATACAATAGACATCTGATGCAAACCACTGTACAGCACAGGAAACTCTACCTAATGCACTGTGGTAAGTTAATTGGGAGGGAAGTCCAAAAGGGAGTGGATATCTGTATATGTATGGCTGATTCATTTTGTTGTGCAGTGGAGGTTAATACAACATTGTAAAGCAACCATACTCCAATAAAAATTAATTTTTAAAAAAGTAGATTTATTTAGAGAGATACACACTCCATAGAGAGAATGTGGTCTATCTCAGAATGTGAGAGCTGTGCCAGGGTGCAGGGGGTGGTTAGTTTTTAAAGGGCTGGGTAATTTCATAGGCTAACGAGTGGGAGGAATATTCCAACTACTTTGGGGAAGGGGTGGGGATTTCCAGTAATTGGGCCACTGCCCACTTTTTGGCCTTTTATAGTCCGCCTTGGAACTGTCATGGCACCTGTCTGTCATTTAGGTGCTAATGCTTTGCAATGAATGTATAACGAGGCTCAAGGTCCACTGGAAGTCCAATCATCTGTCATCTTAGGCCTAATTGTTTCTAACCAGTTTATGTCATGTCCTCAATGTTTATTCTTTTACAGGTTGTGCCCTGCCCCCTCCCCTCCTGTCTCAAACCCAGATAAGGCCTCTATATAAACTTTTAAGATTCTGGTAGTCTAGTGCAAATCTCTGCTCATCTTGCCATGCCCAAGATAAGCCTCGTATGTAAATTCCCTTGGTTTTTAAACTTGCCACCTACCAATATTAACAATCTGGACTACCCTGCCCCTTTTTTTCAGTCTCTACTTACCCACGGGGGTGGGGGGGGACAGTTTCAGATTTCACCCAAGAAGTTCCCTTGTTTGGGAAAAAAAAAAAGGAGTAAATTGTCTCTTTAAGTATCTGGCTCTGTACATTTTTTGTATGTAAAATTGATCTCAAGCTGGCATATATTCATTCTCTAATATTTAAGACATTGTTTTATCTACTATCAAAATCTATATTTGCAATTTGTAATTTTGGAAGGGAAAATAACTTAAATAATAACAAGAAGTTTGTGTTTTTTTTAATATAATAAAGCTACCTACTAGTGAATATTTCATGAGAAACTAATCTCAACCAACTTTATTAACAAAAACCATGGAAAGATATACCTGAGAGGTAGAGAACCTAGTAAATTGGTTGAGAAGGATGTTTAAGATAGCACTCTGGAATCAAGGTTCAGACTGCCCCAGCTCACTCTTTACCCTCACTCTTTATTCATCAGCAGATTGCTAGAATCCTTCAAAGCTGAATCACAATTATAAAGGAACCAGCATGGATTCCAGAAAAGAACCAGACATGTGCTTAGATAATGGGGTGAGGGGGGGTAGGGAAGAATAGCGGATGGAAATGAATGTTTAAAGGAACATTAAAAAAAGAAGAATATGCATCTGAAGAATTACTCCCAGGAAACAGAACAAAAGTTCAAATAAATATTTCCCCAAAGTTCTAAAGTAACGAAAGATAATATGATTTAACAAAAAAAGGGGAAAAAATTTAAGAAATACAAATGACCAAAATGAAAGGGAAACTGGCAGAGTTCAGGGTGAAATAAAAAGGAAATTATTAAACCATTCAAAAGATTTTAAAAAATAGGAAATAAGACTAAACACAACTGAAACCCAGTGATAGATGGACAGTTCTTAACTACAAAAAAAAAAAAAAAAGAAAAGAAAAGAAAAAGAAAAAAAGAAAAGAACATAAAACCAATTGTAGGAAAATTATATAGAAGTCAAACAAAGGAGATCTAACACATGTATACATGTAGGCTTGAACCAGCTTGCAAGAGCTAATTAGATATACCTGTTCCTAACTCCATTTTCAATAACATCACATTGGTAGCTTAAAATTAACCATTGTGGGAGTATTTACACCACATAAATTGACAGACACTGCACATCAGAGGTTTTTGTTTGTTTATTTTCATTTACCAGGATACCAGTTTTTACAACCTTCACTGAGGAAAAACAAAAATGAAAGAAAACAAACAAAAACAGAATAAAATGGAATAGACAAATTAAAGATGTAATAGAAGCTAATTTCCTGAAATAAAGAGTCTTAAATATGCTGAACAAAAGAACACAGTTTAAATAGACTCTGGTGAAGTTATAGAATTTCAAAGGCAAATAATCTTTGGTGCATCCAGGCAGAAAAGGTAATTAACATACAAGGAAAGGAAAATCAGGCTGCATTAGATTGCTTCACAGCATCATATAATG
This sequence comes from Mesoplodon densirostris, assembly GCF_025265405.1. Lineage (NCBI taxonomy): Eukaryota > Metazoa > Chordata > Mammalia > Artiodactyla > Ziphiidae > Mesoplodon > Mesoplodon densirostris. The sequence goes on from NC_082676.1 coordinate 76,517,042, forward strand.
CCTGAGGGAATGTGCTGAGGGAAAGAAAGTGACCCAGGAAGGTGTGTTTTGCCTAGTCAGGCTGTTCTTCAAGTTTTCAAGGCAAGAGTCAATTGTTCCCAAACATACAACACAGTAGGATATATAGTAGATACAAACCTTAAACGGACAAAAAAAAAAAAAAAAAAAAAACCCACTTCATCATGAAATTCACCTGGCAAAAAGATAAATTGAAAAAACAAATCTTAAGAATAGTGAAGCCATGATCAAATGGGACAATGATAATCATATCTATTTTAAAATAAATCTAAGACTGAAAATTATGTGTCCTCATTTTCCTTAGCAAGAGGTCAATGGATATTATTAATGTTGAAGCATATAGGTATATATGCTTCATGTATACCTGATATATATGAGATATATATGTATATCATGTACAAAAAAACCACCTCCAATTTCATCATGACTTTTGACAGTCTGTTTTTCTTGTCTTTAAGGAAGTATTTTAAAAGTTTATCTCTCTTGTGAAAAAAAACATTTTTCTGAAGTTTAGAAAATATTATAGGAACACTTCACTTTCTTTTATTTTTAAATTTGATTTTAACAAGATTAAATGTAATTTAGTTTTAAAGTAACAAATGTAGTACCATCCATATATAAAAAAATACATCTTTCAGTTTATCTTACTTATTATAATCTTATGCTTTTATCTCTCTCTCTACAGGAAGATTTGTGGAATATTATAAACCAAGAAATATTTCTGATGGAAAGATTTTGGTTGTTTATATAATTTCTCCTCTATATTTTTCAGAACCGTTTGAAATTTTTAATAAGAAATGTATATATTTTAAAAACAAGTCATATTCTTCTCCAAAAAAATCTCAAAATACATTTCCTTTTTGTGATATCAAAACATAGAATATAAAAATAGAATGAGATAGATAATTAAAATTAGTCTAGATTAAAATAATTTATTTAGACAAAAATAAAGAGAAGACACAAATCACCAGTATGAGGAATAGAATAGGGGATATAGCTACAGATTCTGCAGCCATAAAAAGGAAAATAGGCAAATACTTTGAACAAATTTATGCTCATAAATTCAACAACTTACAAGAAATGGGCAATTATTGTAAACCACACACTACCAAAAAACCTCAGCCAAGATGAAATACATACTCAAAATAGTTTTTAAAAATTAATATTTTATTAATATAATCATTAATAAAAATTGAATTCATACTTCAAAAGCTCTCCAAAAAGAAATTTCTCCAGGCCTGGATGGTTTCATTGGAGAAAACTACCAAAAATATGAGAAAGAATTAATACCTCTTTTACACAATGTCCTCTAGAAAATAGGAGATAGCACTTTCCAACTTATTTTATAAGGCCAGTATTACCCTGATACTAAAACTAAACAAACACAATAGGGAGAAAAAAATAAACAGCGAATTGCAGGCAAATATGTTTTATGAACTTAGATGCAAAAATCCTCAAAAAAATTTACCAAATCAAATCTTACAATGTATACAAATAATTATACATGGTGATCAAGCGAAATTTTTCCCAGGAATGTAGGGATGGTTTAACATTAAAATGTAATCCACTATACTAACAAACTCAAAAAGATAAATAATATAAGTTTATCAATTGATGCAGGAAAACTATGACAAATCTAACACACATTCATGATGAAAAAGTCTTAGCAAATTAGGAATGGGGGGATTACCTCAACTTTAAAAAATCTACAAAAAATTCTCCAGCTAACATTAAAGTTAATGGTGAAAGACTGAATGCTTTCCCTCTAAGATGTAGAACAAGGCTAGTGTGTCTGTTTACACCAGTCTTACTCAACATAGTACTAGAAATTCCAGCCACAACAATGAGGCAAGCAAAACAAAAGACAATGGATTGCAAAGGAATAAATAAAAATGTCTCTATTTGCAGATGACATGATTGTCTACATAGAAAATGCCAAAGACTCTACTAATAAAGTTCAGCAAGTTTGCAGAGTGCAAAATCTACATACAAATGCCAATTCTATTTCTGCATACATGCAGAAAATGAAATTTAAAACACAATACCATTTACAACTGCTCCAAAGAAAAGGAGATACTTAGGTATACACTTAACAAAACATGTACAAGAGCTGTATGCTGAAAATTACAACACACAAATTAAATAAACCAAAGAAAACCTGAATAAATGGAGAAACATACTGTGGTCATGGATTAAAAGACACAGTAAAGATATCAGTTTTGCCCCCAATTAATCTAAATATTTAGCAAAAATCCTATAAAAATTTCAGTATGATTTTGTAGACATAGTCAAATTTATTCTAGAATTTATATGGTAAGGCACGGGCTCTGGAATAGCTAAACAATTTGACAATGAAGAATAGGTGGGAAGAATCACTCTTCCCATGCTAAGGCTTTTTCTATAGCTACAGTAATCAAGATGGTGTAGTATTTGCAGAGGGGTAGACATATAAATCAATGGAACAGAATAGAGAACCCAGAAAGAGACTCCTAGGCAGAAAAAAAAAAAAAAAAGAACCTCCCCACAGCTAACACTTCAATGGTGAAAGACTGAAATATTTTCCTCTAAGATCAGGAGCAAAGCAAAGATGCCATTCCTGCCACCTCTTTTCTACATAGCATTGGAAGTTCTACTGAGAGCAGTTAGACAAGAAAAAGAAATAAAATCTGAATTGGAAAGACAGACTAAAGTTATCTCTGTTTGCAGAAAATGTGATCTTATATTAGAAAACCCTAAAGATTCCACACACCAAAAAATTGTTAGAACTAATAAATGAATTCATCAAAGTTGCAGTTACAAAATCAACACACAAAGATCAGTTGCATTTCTATATACTAAGAATGAAAAATCCAAAAATGAAATTAGGAAAACAATTCCATTTTCATTTCAATAGCATGAAAAATAATAAAATATTTAGGAATTAATTTAACTAAAGAGGTCAAAAACTTATACACTGAAAACTACAAATAATTGTTGAAAGAAATTAATGAAGACATGTAAATGGAAAGACATCAAGACCTCCCATGTTCATGGACTGGAAGACGTAATATTGTTAAGACGCCAGTACTCCTAAAAGTAATCTATGGATTCAATGCAATGCCTAGAAAAATCCCAATAACTTCTTTGAAGAAGTAGAAAAATCTGTCCTAAAATTTATATGAAATTCCAAAGAACATGAATAGCTAACCAATCTTGAAAAAGAACAAAGCTGGAGGACTCACACTTCCTGATGTCAAAACTTACCACAAAGCTACAGTAATCAAAACAGTGTGGTGCTGGCATAAAGACAGACATAAATACTAATGGAATAGAATAGAGAGTCCAGAAATAAACCCTCATATGGTTAAATGATTTTCAACATGGATTCCAAGACCACTTAATGGGGAAAGAACAGTCTTTTCAACAAATGGTGCTGGGAAAACTGGATATCCTCTTACAAAAGAAATAATTACATTTCACCATATACAGAAATTAAAATGGTTCAAATATCTAAACAAAAGAGCTAAAACTATGAAACTCTGTAAAGAAAACTTAGGGTAAAATCATCAGAAATTTGGATATGGCAATGATTTCTTGGATATGACAGCAAAAGCACAAGCAACAAAAGAAAAATTAGATAAATTGAGCCATTAAAATCTTCTGAGCAAAGGACACAATCAGCACAGTGAAAAGGTAACCCACAAAATAGGAGAAAATATTTTCAAATTATATTTCTGATAAAGAGTTAATATCCAGAATATATAAAGAACTCCCAAAACTCAGCAACAAAAAACAAAAATTTAAAAATAACCAATGAACTTGAATAGACATCTGTCCAAAGAAGATATACAGATGGCCAATAAGCACATGAAAAGATGCTCAATATCACTATTCAGGGAAATGCAAATCAAAACCACAATGAAATGCTACCTTACACCTATTAGGATGGAGATATATATATATATAGATAGATAGATAGATAGATAGATAGATAGATGAAAAAAGCAGAAAATAAATGTTGGCATGGATGTGAAGAAATTGGAACCCTTGTGCACTGCTGGTGGGAAGGTAAAATGTTTTAGCTACTGTGGAAAGTAGTATGGCAGTTCTTCAAAAAATTATAAACATAGAATTACTATAGCATCCAGGAATTTTACTTCTAGATATATGTCCCAAATAATTGAAAGTAGGGAACTTAAACAGATAGTTTTACACCAATAATCACAGTGATTTTTTAACATCTTTATTGGAGTATAATTGCTTTACAATGTTATGTTACTTTCTGCTGTATAACAAAGTGAATCAGTTATATGTATACATATGTCCCCATATCCCCTCCCTCTTGTGCCTCCCTCCCACCCTCCCTATCCCACACCTCTAGGTGGTCACAAAGCACCGAACTGATCTCCCTCTCAGTTATTTTTGAAATGACAACATTTTATAAATGCAGAATAGATTAGTAGTTTCAGGATTTGGGGGGCAGGGTATGAGGTACAGAAAGAAGTGGGTGTGGTTATGAAAGGGCAACAAGAGGAATTCTTCTGGTCATGAAATTGTCTGTATCTTGGCTGTGGTGGTGAATGCATGAACCTCTACAGATGATTTAATGGTATAGAACTAAACACACACACATGCACACACAGAGAAATAAGTACAAGTAAAACCGAGGATATCTGAATAAGATCAGTGAAGAATATCTGAATAAGATCATATTCAGTGATATCTGAATAAGATCAATGTCAATATACTGGTTGTGTTATTGTATTATAATTTTACAAGATGTTGGGGAAAACTGGATAAAGGGTAGACTCATCCTTCTGTATTATTCTTACAATTACATGTGACTCTACAAGTGTCTCAACAAAAATTTCATTTAAAAAATAATTCATATATTCTTAACTCACCAGCATTTACTGAGCTCTTCCTACATCAGTGACGTCCAACAGAACTGTCTGTGTTGATGGAAATGCTCTTTATCTACATTGTCCAGTACAGTAGCCACTAGCCATATATGGCTACTAAACACTTGAAATGAGGCTAGTGTGACTAAGAAACTGAATTTTTAATTTTAAGTCATTTAAGTCTAAATTGCCACATGTAACCAACAGCTCCCATGGTGGGCAGCACAGTCCTATATGTCAAGCACTAAGCGAGTCACTGAAGACCCTAAAATGGATCCTTACCTTCCAGAAGCTCAAAGTCTATTTGAATGAGGCTAATAAAAATATCAATATTAGAAACTATATGCCAGAGTTGGGTTGCTCATAAGCATTTCGATAGCAAAGATGTAGGATGCCTCACCTAGCTATGGCTAGAGAGGTCATGAGGAAATGCTGGCAAAATGAAATAACCCTTAAAATGAGTCCTGAGGGCAATTAAAGTGGGCCAGGTGAGTTAAGGCAGGATCTGGGGAGGAGAAATAGAAAGGGAGCAAGATTCATAAGGCACACAGGCATAAGAAGGCATTCACGAAAGGCAAGTGTTTGAAAAGCTTGGGCAGGGTCAATGTGTCTGGAGAGAGAGGGAAGGGCTGGATGGTGAAGGGCCTCAAATACCATGCCTTGGCACTTGAATTTCATCGTGAAGATCATGCAGACACACTGAGGTACTTCAAGGATGACCTAATTAGGTCTGCATCTTTAACACACCATTCTCCCAGCAATGTATTGGAATAGGGCGAGACTCCAGGTAAGTTGGTGCAGCCTCTGAGACGAAAAATCAAAGGCTCAAATATGACAGTGGAAGTAGGGGAGGAAAGAAGGAAATAGATTCAAAAGACATTTAAAAAGTAGAATCAAGGACTTCCCTGGTGGTCCAGTGGTTACGACTGCGCTTCCAATACAGGGATGCAGGGGATGCTGGCTCAATTCCTGGTCAGGGAACTAAGATCCCACATGCTGTGTGGTGTGGCAAAAAAATAAAAAAATAAAAACCCATAGAATCGGGAGGATGTTGTGTCCAAATGGATGTAAGTGATAAAGGTAACTAATAATTGAGGTGGTTTCCAGGCAATTGACCGGAATAACTTCATGGGTGATAGTGCTATTGGCAGAGATAGTTAATGAAAGAGAAAGAATGGGTTGGAGTAGAAAATGTATGGCTCAACTTTGTTAATGTGTTGAGATAGAGGGCCTGAGAAACCCCCCAGGACTCAAAGATGTAAGAGTCCCTTAGAAGAATAAATCTGAGGCTCAACAAGGAAGTGTGAAAGGCATACCAGTTTGGGTGTCAGCTGAAAACATAGATATATAGTTGAGAACACTACATGGAGCGAAAATGGTCAAAGCATGGAACTCAGGCAAACACCAATATAAAAGAAGTGAATGGAGGAAAAAGTGGCTACAAAGGAAAAGGAGTGGCTGGAGAGATGATGTGAGGAAAACAAGGAGTGTGCAAGAGAAAGCAAACGGAGTGACGGCTTCCATGAGGATGAAGGAGTCTACCTTGAGAGATACTCATAGAAGCCTTTTTTTCTTCCTGGTCTGAAGAAAATTGAAATTAAAACATTTTTGTATTGACTCATGAAATAGACATCAATAGAGCAGAAGAGTATAGAAATAAGTCCAAATCTATATGGGAATTTCATTTATAATAATGGTGGCCCTTTAAGTCAGTGGAGAAAAGATGGATTTCTATTGATGAAAGAGTATAGCTGAAGTTCTGTAGAATTGAGCTCTAAGTGCCAGTGGCCTCAAGCTACAGTAAATTACTTTATCCAATTTAGTGAGCTCTATCCTCTTTCTGAAAGGGAAATCCATGTACCTTTAAGGTCATGGATTTCAGTGAAATTTGTATGAAATCTTCTTGAATGATTTATGTTGAATTTCACTCCAGAACAAGCTTAAGAACTCAGAATGAGATGCTAGATTTTGGAAAATTTAAATATTGGCTGCTTATATGTGATAGGTACTCAGAACGTACAAGGCATGCCAGCTAAGCAATTAAGGCCTAAGTCACTCATACACAAGTGCGTATAATTGCTTCCATCCTGCTGAAATCCCAGCATGCTGATGAATATCAATGCCGGATTTTTTCTGGAAGAAGAAAAACATTATCATCAACACCACTATGTAAAGACTATCGCTCGATGCATTTCCAAGGCATTATTTAATATTGAGGTTGAAGGATGGAAAATAAAGTACAACCCCATGTAACAGCAGCATCTACAGCGACTTAGTCATGGTCCCTGGGCCATGCCCCCTGGGACATGCTCAGGTGATGAAAGATTGTGACCCACTTGTCACTTAGTAAAGCTGTCAGCGTGGAAAGTAGTATGGATTATTTTGGAAGGATTTTTGGTCACTTCTCTTTGCTTTGCACAGATCTACTGGTTTAGAAGGGATCAGAGAGTTGATCAGGAATCTGAAGAAAGCACCACATGCTCACACCAAAAAAACAAAAACCAAAAAAACCCCAAACCACCCCCCCAAAAATCAGGTTCTTTGCCCATTAAACCCACCCCATCCTCATTTTAACTTGCTTTTTCATTTAAAACACATCCTTACTGATGCCATGTAAAGCCTCAGTTGCCTCTTGGAAGGGAATTTAATAGGCTTCCCTTTTTCTGGAAAACCCAACTCTGTCTTATAAAGATCTAGGAGGGATTTATTTAATGAAAACATATGAGAGGGAGTTGCATTTTCTTTTCTATGTATCTGGTATTTTGAGTTAAAGCAAAGCTATTGCCAGGATCAAAGACAGCACCGTGTGACCGTCTATGCCAGATAGAATATAGTAGGAAATCTATTATTATCATGACAGGGTCAAATTTTATTTTTATAAGAAGGGCCACTAATATAACATTTAAGAAATTTCTAAGGATGATATGGGATTTACTTTACTTTAAGAACAATGACTTTTACAGTAGTAAATTTTAAATGCATAAGGGGGAGAGGGAAAGAAGGAGATTGAGAGGGAGAGATAGAGAGGGAGAGAGAGAGAGAGGCTTGGAGCAGGGCTAGGCAAGTTTGAGCCTGAGTAATACTTAGCAGCTGTATGACCTTGGGCATGTAACTTATGCTTTCTAAGCTTGTTTTCTTATCTGCAAAATACAGATGGCAGTTCTGCTTTTTTCATGGAGTTGTTGTGAGTATCAAAGGAAGGAACTTTGACGCCATAGGAATGTCCTACAAGCAAAGGACATAGGCTTGGCCAAGAATCTTTACTCAAGAGTTTGAATGAATATCTAAAAGAGTAATTATCAAACTTCTGTGCCTCAAAATCATCTGGGAAGTTTATTTATAATAAAAGCATCTGGCTTTATTCTATGTCTACCAATTCAGAGTGAAATCTGGGTCTCCGAAGGTCCCTGAGTGATTCTAAAGCATACATTTGATGTGACAGATGCTTTCATGTGCACCCAGCTCCACCTTCAAGGAAGAACTTGTCCAGCCCCTGGGAGTGTAGTTGGTGGATGAGCTTCAGCTCTCAGCAACTCCAGGGACTGCTTCAACCAGAGAGAGCTGCCCTGAATCAGGTCACAGCCCTTCCCGGAGCTGACCATGTGCAGTGACTGATCAATGTGGGGTTGTCAAGCCCTAGACACCTCAGTCCAACTTGATGCAACTCTGAAGGGCCACTGGATCCAGAGCTCCCTGTGAGGTTTGCCAAGACTGTAGTTGGGTCTGCATTACTCTTACCTTCTCCCACTGCCCATCCTGCTTCCCTCCCCTCTGTCCATAGGATCTTTGTCCCAGGGCACTCCTTAATACACATCCCAAACACCAACCTCTGTCTCAGAGTCTGCTTCTGGGTAACCCAACCTGTGACATTTGGAACCCATGAATCTGAAACCGGCGCTAACTGTGTTCTCCTTCATCTTAAAAGCCTTCTTGGGTCCTCATTGCCTATAAATTCCATTTCATGGAAGTTAAGGCCCTTTATGATTGAGTACCAATCTTTCTTTCCTGCCTCATGTCTCCGTATTCATTTCTTAATCCTCAGGCCAGCAAGAGCGTACTGTTTTCTGTGGAGATGAGCATTTTTGTGATGGAAGTCTTTGCTTAAGTGCTCCCCTGACATTAACTTACTCTTCCTTTTCCTATTTAAATCCTATTGGTTCATAAAGGTCCCTTTTCAGGTGCTACCTTGATTCCCCAGTCTCACTCTGATCTCATTCCCTTGTTACGAGTTGTGTTATTTGTGTCCCTGCTCATCAAACTGAGCTCCTTGAAGACAGAATACTGTGTTTTCCACCATTTCATTTGCCCACATCACTTAGCCTGGTGCCTTGTTCATAGTAGATACACAAAGCTTTTGTTGGATTAATCGATGGTACTGAAATGGTAATTTACTAAAACATAAACTCGTAATGCTAGAAGGATCCCATTTCCTATATTGTTGAAGCTATTGACTTCTTGCGTTGCATAAATAAGAAAGCTTAAGGTTAAAGGGCTTGCCCGAAGTCATATAAATTAATAAATAGTAAATGGAACTCAGACCTGTTGACTTTTTATTGCACATATATTTTAATCTTCAATTTTAAAGTTAAAAACATAAGAGATAAACATTTGAAAACCTGTTTTTGGTAACTTTTAACAGATTGTGCAATCAATTAAATTCCCATAAAAATTGTATCTGAATTACAAATTTGTTCATAATTTGGTTATTTGATCACTTCAGACATTAAAGATTAGCCAAAACATTCAAATACAAATTTTTTTACAAAATTACTGCTACCTGCCTACTTAACATAATCTGAAACTCATCATCATGAATTTAACTCATTTCCTCATTCTCTTGACATCTACTTAGATTTAGTTACCCCAGCTTTTTATATTCCCTAATGGTTTCCTAATGTTATTTTGATAACTTCCCAGGGTTTCAGTAATCTTACAAGAATGTGGGGGTCTAATTGATGGATCTGGACTATTACCTGACTATTTTTTTAAATGTTTGAAATATAATATGCATACATAAGCACAAACAAAACCTACCCATCTCATCAGTCCCCAGAGCAAGAATGAGAACATTACTAGTGAGCAGAGGGAGCTGATGAAGCAGGTCTGTTTTACTCAGTTCTTGTTTAAATCTATAGCCATCATAATGATCCTTGGTCAACTCTGAGAACTAAACTACTGGAATGTTCACATAGTGCCTGGGTAGAGATACTAGTCTATACGCCCAAAGTAGTGAGTCAAGATGAGCCAGTATGTTAAAGTAAACATCAAGTTTCATGATGCATACCCAGGGCCTGGTTTGGGGTTTACACCCACAGCTAGGATGTGACCAATTCCACTTAGGAAACTTGGACTCCAAGACTCAAGCCAACTTTCCTAAGCATGGTCATGTCACACATATTCCTGTACTTCCCAGCTAGAGAAAAACATGCATCCACGCATGCCCTGCATAGGGAGGACAAGAAAGCCTGCTTTTGCTCCCTCTAGCCTTTGCCTATACATATATTTTTTCTGTTATTCCTGCCCTGTATCCTTTGCAGTAATAAATCTTAGCCATGACTGAAACTATGTTGGGTCATGTTAGTCCTTCCAGTGAATCCCCAAGCTAGCGGGTCATCATGGGATAGCTGAGACAACTAGCACCTGAGAAGATCCCTTCTTCCTCCCTTAAAATCAGAATGTCTCCCAAGAATAATTACTGTCTTGACTTTTAACAGCATAGAGTAGTTCTGCCTGTTTTTGAACAATACGTATTTGGAATCATACAACGTATTCTCTTTTTACCTGGCTTCTTTCACTCAAGTATTTTTGTGGGAGTCATATATGTTATGTGTGTAGTTGTATTTCATTCATTTTCATTGCTGAATTGAGTATTTTCATTGACTATACTATGATTTATGTTTTCATGCTTCTGTAGATGAACATCTGGGTTGTTCTAAGTTTTGGATGATTATCAGTGTAGCTGCTGTGTATATTTTGATTCATGTCTTTTGGTGAACATGTATACACACTTCACATATATACCAGGAGTGGAGTTATTGCTGAATTGTGTATTTTCATTGACTATACTATGATTTATGTTTTCATGCTTCTGTAGATGAACATCTGGGTTGTTCTAAGTTTTGGATGATTATCAGTGTAGCTGCTGTGTATATTTTGATTCATGTCTTTTGGTGAACATGTATACACATTTCACATATATACCAGGAGTGGAGTTATTGCCTCATAGGGAATGTATATGTTGAGCTTTAGTAAGTGATGCCAGAGAATTTTTCCAAAATGTTTGTACCAATTTATCCATCCAACTGCAGCATATGAGAGTCCCAACTGCTCCATGTCTTTGCCAATAGTTGTCATCATCTCTTTTTATTTTAAACCAATCTAGTTAGAAGATATGGTATTGCATTGTGGTTTTAATTTGCTTTGCTCTGATGACAATGAAGTTGAGCACATTGTCTCATGTTTATTGGCCATTTATATATAATCATGTAGAGTAGTTTTGACCATTTTTTCCTATGGGCTTGTGCTTTTGTAATTTATTTGTAATTCTTTACATACTCCAGATTGGAGTCCATTATTGGCTATGTATTGCTAATATCGTCTCCAACTCTATGGTTTGCCTTTCCATCCCTAATAGTGTGTTTGATCAGCAGATCTAGTAACTTTGCTACAGTTCTCTTTCTGTCACACTTTCACTCGACAAATATTTTTTCATTAACTGCTCTATATCTGGGCACTGTGTAGATACTGGGAAAAAATAATAAGCACAATGATTTCTGTTTATACTCTTCCTGAAGAAATTAACGTAGCTTGCTTTCACCTGGAACCAATTCATCTTAATTACTGAAAGGATGTGGGAACATACTCTTCCTAGTGTTTAGGATTATATTTTCCAAGCACACTATTTACTAACCAGCTTTTTTAAGGGATATTTTTAAGCCTCACTCTGTTCTACCATTGAGAACTGAAAGCGAAAGAGAGAGAAAAGATACTCTTGAATTATTTTGCATTCGTGCCATGTCATTGTTATCATCATTCCCCTGACCATAAATGTTTTTGCTGCCATTCCCACAATATGTAAATATTTTGTCTTGGTTCCAGTGCCCCAGAAGCAAACCTTGAGATAAAGATTCATGTGCAATTGTTTATTGAGGATGCAAACCCAGAAAATATTGGGTAGGAGTGGAAAAGTGAGGTAAGGAAAAGCAGGCAGCCAATAAAGGGGAGGTTATCAAGCCGGTTACTACTCTGGATAACTGGATCTTAATCTGGGTGAGGAACTCTGGGAATCAGTGTGAAATAAATGCCTTTGAGTTAATCCACCTGATAGGGCAAAGCAGTTGGGATACTTATAAATGGTCTCCTTTCTGTCTTTGGTTCACAGCTGTTCCTAAGTTGGAGGATGTGTGTTAATTCCCCGACACATCCAGCCTGCCTTATCCTCAGGAAGAGGAGGTTCTGTTGATGGATCAAGTGCACAGCAAAAAAAAAAAAAAAAAAAATCACAGGTGCTGGCAGTTAGAAGTCAGATTTTCTCATGCTGAGTTACATAAGTTCAGTTTCATTAGATGGAATACTAGAGAAGAACTTGAAAAAATATACATCTTAAAAGATTAAAATAACTTGCACAAAACTTCATTTTCCTTTGGTCTTTCTTCATGTAAAAAGATCTTGACTGCCTAATGATTTTCCTTAAAAATTTCCATCACAATTATACATATTGATACTTGGATCTTAGATGGAAATGGCATCTGCTAGAATCTTTTATTAGTAGGATACTATCCAATTAAAAAATATATATAGGCTATGAGTAATAGAAAGCCCCCATATAATAAGGCTATAAAATAAAAATTTATTTTGCTCTTACATTCAATAAGTCTGATTCAAGAAGCCTACCAATCCAGGGTTAAAAATGATTCTCTATGGTATAAGAGACCCAAGCTATTGCTATCTCTCTGCTCTGTTGGGCGTGGCTTCTATTCACAAAGTTTTCTTATTGTCTGTGATGGCCGCTGAGGCTCCAGGCCTAAAGAAAGGAGGAAGGTTTGAAGAAGAGATGCAGTGTACTTCTCATTGCACACCCTACCTTTGCTTATATCCCATTGCCAAGAACTTGGTCACATGACCATAACTAGTTGCAAGAGAGGCTGGAAAAAGAATCTTTATTATAAGTGGCCACATGCCCAACTAACGTGGAAGCTTCACTACTGAAGAAATGGGTAAAGAGATATTTGAGAAAGCCATCATTCTCTGCCTCAAATTCAAAAATATGAAACGTGAAGTTTTAAAAATTTAAATGGTAAGTAACCTCCAGCAGACAGCTTTAGCTTTAACTGGTGATTATATGGACATAAGAGAAAACTAGTGCAGTGTTTTCCTTAGAATCCTCCTGAATTCATACTTAGGTCAGAATCTTTCAACTTATTAAAAAAAATGTTAAATCAAAATGCAGTAGGCAAACAGCATGGACCTATTCTAAGGAGTGTGTGTGTGTGTGTGTGTGTGTGTGAATCTGAATGTGTATACATTAGGATCTTACAGGGGATCTTTTCTGAGACCAGCAGTGTTACAGAGATAGTCATACAACTTTAACCTGTGTGAAAAAGAAATGACATCAGAACTATGAGGACTTAGGGGAAAATTCTCAAATGTGAATTTTTTTATAGGTCTTATTCCGGATCAGAGTGGTATTTCCATTCACCCATTTATTTGACTTCTAAATCTAAGGTACTCTTCAAGCCATAATAATATGATAGGTATTTTAAAGTCCCACAATTCTGGAAGAATAAATTGTTCCTCAGAAAACAGTGAAAGATATTGAAAAAGAATAAGAAAGACATTTTCAAGCTAGACTTTTGTATCACCATGAGAAACAAACCCAAGGAAAAACAGACCACTGGCATTGTTATTGTTCATAAATTCAGAAGCAGATTTCATGGTTGAAAATAAAACTATGAGTCTCTTGACAAGCACAATGAGTAGAACCCAGAAAGTTGTGATTCTTCTTGGGTGATTGGGATGGATAATCAAAGACAGCTTTTTCATATTGACTGGCCTCATCTTTTGGGAGCCCAGAAATGGAATCCATCTGGACATTTGTTAAAGGACAGCAGATGGAGTTATACCACGTGACAATGAGCTGTTCTCTCTATCCCAGTCCACCAATGGTGTTTTTTTGTAAGAATAACAATACTGGAGACCTGGAAGATCATTTTTTTTCTTATGGTTTATTTCCAGAATTGTTATGGCTGTGAATTCTCCATGCTAGGAGAGAAAGTTCCTTAAATACTCTCAGTATTTTCCTTTTTTTTTTTTTTTTTAATTTGGAGAATAAAGAGAGACAAGCTAGCAAGACTTTGTATCTGGAAAGGTTCTGGAAAATTCATTAAAGGCTCATTAGTAGGCACCTTGAAAATGGGCAGCAACAATAAGTTTTCCTAAGTAAATTGTGCCAAATAAAGCAAATGAACTTCCTTTGTATAATATATCAGTTATCATATTTTAAACGTAAAGGTACTTGGCTTTGCCTATTTGCAATTATCTTCTTTCCCAAATCTTCATTATAGACCCCAGATCTATACATACAGCAGCCTTCATAACTTAGTTAATATTTTTCCTTCAGTTTATCTCATTATCATCTGTTTTTGTCTTCCTTATCTTTAATATTAGTTGCATTGATCCTATTTCCTTGACTTCTACATTACATTATACTATATACTGTATATATTGTATACTACATTACATTATATTATATACATTATATTGTATACTACCTTACATTATATACTAAGAAATAGTTCACCTACTATCATTTTTCCTAGGTCTCCAAATCAGCTCCCTCTAAGTCTTACAAAAGAACTCCTTTATCTGCTACCTCTCCCATTCCCTCAAGAAACTTATTTCAAGTTCAGGCCCCCACTTAGTTCGCTAAAACTCTTAGCCTTTCTTTTGAAACTTCCTTTCCATGTTGACTAAAAGGGCCACATTTAGTTTTCTCTTTCATCCAGCAAGATTATAAAGATTCACACAACCCTTTGGTAGTGTCCCTAAATTTCAGAGACAAAAAGGCATGGGATAATGCCACTAAAAATAAAGCCACAACAGATGATCACAAATACAGAGTCTGGAGCTTAGTGAAAAACAGAGCTGTCCTTTTTTCATCAAGTTGCTCATCAGTCCCTCCAGGGTAAGTGGTCAACCTCATTCCTGCTTCTTCCCCTGGTCCCCTCTATAGTTTTATCCCTCTGGACCACTTACCAGCAGGGTCTCGCTACTCCATCAATAGATTCTCTCTGGTCCTCCATCCACACTATAGAAATGAAGAATCTTTACTGGGTCATTCAGATACTGTGAAGCCTCTGACAATGGCTTCAATTCCTCTACATCCTCTCAGAAAAATGTTCCAAGTTCAACAAAGTGTTCTTCTGTTAATAGAGACCAACTCTTAAAACATAGATTAGGGACAGTTTTATGGTAAGGAAAGATCTCTTCCCAGGAATGGGCAAAGAGAAAACAAGACACCTTGAGGATGCTTTAGTAATCCATTACAAGAATAATCACCTCTTAACATCCTATATACCCTAAGGCTTCTAATTTGCTATATTCACCATCCTCAGCACTAGATAATCTGCTTTATTTTTACCCTGTTATCACATTGCTGGAAAAAGTCAGAGAGGCAAGCAGATTTGACTCACTACAAGTTTCGCTTCTGTAATATTACTAACATTAGTGCAGAAAGACAATACTTTCCTACATGGAAGCTCATATACAATTCCTTCTTTTAAATTTTTTTCCAGTTTTATTGAGAAATAATTGACATACATCACTGTATAACTTTAAGTTAAATCTATATATATAGATTTAACTTTAAATCACCCATCATGCTATATACTAAAATGATGAGTGATTTACATATATTGTGAAATGATTATCACAATAAGTTTAGTTAGCATCTGTCATCTCATATAGATACAATAATAAGAAAAGAAAAACATTTTCTTCTTGTGATGAGAACTCTTAAGATCTACTCTCTTAACAGCTTTCCTGTATACCATTACAACAGTGTTTAACTATATTCATCATGTACATTACATCCTTATAACTGGAAGCTTGTATTTTTGACCACCTTTCTCTAGTTCCTTCTTCCTTGCAAACCCCCTCTCTCTTAACCACACATCTGACCTCTTTTTCTATGGTTTGGTGAGGTTTTTTGCTTTGCTTTTTTAGATACTACATATAAGTGAGATCATATAGTATTAGTCTTTCTCTGTCTGACGGTTCTTTCTTATGTACCCTTTTCTGCTTCCACAAAAGCCATGTTCCTTTTTCTCACAAAAACATACTTACTTCTAGAGGGCTAAATGCAGAGTTATCACATATACATTCATTGGCTTATCTCAGCTTTCATTCACTCAGCAAATTGAGCAGTTACTGGGTACAAATTACTGTGCTAGGAACTAGAAAGTAAAAAGTGATAAAAAAAAGACAAAGTCTTTGGTATTATAGGAGATACAGTGTAGATGAAACCAACTTTAATAAAATAACCAGTGATATAAATGTAAAAATTATAATAGTGAAAAGTGAACATAGAGTTACATATTTCTATAACAGCCCATAATAGAGAGATTTAACCTAATAAGTCATGTTTGGGAACTTTTCAAAAAAAGTGATGCTGGACCTGAGATCTGAAGAAGAGCAGGCATTAACTAGGCAAAGTGTTAGGTGAGGGGAAGATTGCAGAGAAGGACTTTTTCTAAGAAAGCAAAACAGTTTTTACAAACATAACCATGGTGCAAGGGAACAAGAAATTTGGAGGAACTGAACGTAAGAAGGGCTGGATGGCTGGAAAGTTGAAAGCAAGGGGAATATTGTTGAAGTTGAGATCAGAGATGCAGGGGGTGGGAGAGAGTCCAGATCATGCAAAATCTTGCAGGCTGTGTTGAGAAGTGTTGGCTGTAATACAAGAGAGCTGGAAAGCCATTGCCTTAGTCAGCTCAGGCTACTATAATAAAATGCCATAAACTGGGAGGCTTAAAAACACAGAAATTTATTTCTCACAGCTCTGGAGACAAGAAAGTCCAAAATCAAGGCACTGGCAGATTTGGAGTCTGGTGAGATCCCACTTCCTGGTAGAAAGAGATAGCTGTCTTCTCACAGTGTCCTAACATGGTGGAAGGGGTGAGGGAGCTCTCTGGGGTCTCTTTCATAAGGGTACTAATCCCATTCATGAGAGTTCCACCCTCATGACCTAATCACCTCCAAATACCATCACATTAGGCATTAGGATTGGACATAAGAATTTGGGTGGGGTCACAAACATTCAGTCTATGGTAACCATTAAAGAGTTTTAAGCAATGTGTGAGATGTAAAAAATCAGACTTGGCTTTGAAAAGTTCACCTAGGGATGCTGAGTGGAGAATGGGTTGGAGGAGAACCAGAATGAATTCAGAAAACCAGTTAGGAAGCTGGTGCAAGAGTCTAAGGGGGAGATGAGGCAGCCTAGTGTTATGCAAACAGAGATGGAGAGAAGTAATTTGAGAGATATTTAGGAGGTAAACCCTAAAGAACTTTTTGATCTCAATATAAAATGTGAGAAAGAGGAAATTGTCAAAGATAATTTTTACATTTCTATTTTGGGGAATTGGATAGATGGTGGTTTAACTGGATGTGGACTAAGTTTACAAAGAAGATGTAGTCTATAGTGATGGATTCTATTTTTTCTCTTTTTTTTTAAAGGATATTAGAATTTTATTTTATTTTATTTTTAAAGATTTTTTTGATGTGGACCATTTTTAAAAATTTATTTATGTATTTGTTTGTTTGTTTGTTTGTTTGTTTTGGGCTGCTTTAGGTCTTCGTCGCTGCCCACGGGCTTTCTTTAGTTGAGGCGAGCAGGGGCTACGCTTTGTTGCCGTGCACGAGCTTCTCATTGCGATGGCTTCTCTTGTTGTGGAGCAAGAGATCTAGGCGCACAGGCTTCAGTAGTTGTGCCTCGTGAGCTCTAGAGTGCAGGCTCAATAGTTGTGGTGCATGGGCTTAGTTACTCCACGACATATGGGATCTTCCCGGACCAGGGATTGAAACTGTGTCCCCTGCACTGGCAGGCAGATTCTTCACCACTGCACCACCAGGGAAGTCCCTATTTTTTTTCTCTTCTGCAGAAGAATTTGGTTTCACTCTCTGTGTTAGGTTCAATTCCCTGTGAGCAAAGATTTGAATGCAAGTCATTGTTTTGGGGAAGCAAATGTGGAAAATGAGTAAGGAAGAGGGAAATAAGGAAGGGAAGGAAAGCAATCCATTACCTGTCGATGAACAGGTTACCACTGTAGGCAACTGAGGCTCATCCTGCTGGGGTCCTCTGGGAGATGGATAGAAAGTGCCTCTGTATTGTCCCATCTGGGGGATGAGGAATCTGGACTATTTATGTGTCAAATTCTATATATTATTGGTTGAAGGACCCGCCCAGGGGCATTAATTCGTAGCACTTCTGTCCTGTCCTGTGCTTTAGCCAGTAATGTTGTGGAAGCCAGAGAAAGTCTCAGGCTTTCTTAGTAAGACATCAGAGTGCATTTGAAAGGGGAATGTCAAAAGGATGTTAGTGGAGCATGGACAGTGTCTGTTGTCCTTGAGTTCCCTCCTTCAATATTACAAATTTCACCATCTCTTTAAGTGTATTTACTCTATCTTGATGTTTTTGTCTTTTTCAATAACTAGCCCATTTCTCAAATTTCTTTCATTGCCGCATTTTGAGTGAATCACTGATCCACAAATTCTTTGAACTTCAAGTTAAAATGGTACTTTCTTTAACATTCCACACCCATAACTTCATATCTTTTTTATGAAATAGTAATTTATTAGGTATAAAGCCATGAACGATTCTGTGAAAGTTATGATGAAAACTACGAAGATGGACTCATAGCCAGGCATACAAAATAGAGGTTACAATGAAATAGTGTTATAAAGAATGTTGACTTAAATTGCCCAAATGTAGCTGTCAGTGCTTTGGTTTTACACTGAAAAGAGAAAGCAAGTTGGTTGCCTTAAGGACCTAAATCCAAAATCACTCCTTATTTTTATTAGTGACTTCTGTGATGGAGTGGAAAGCACATTTTACAACATTTGCTGCTATCACCTAGTTGGCAGTAACCACCAGCACTTTGGAAAGTGAAAGTATATCTAATAGATCATGTGACATATACTGGATGTTCTATAAATGCTTTGTGATTGATGGATTAAAATCTAGTACAATCTTTGTAGACGTTCCTCACAGATCTTATGCCAAAACTTTTCACTCTCTTGGGCTCCCATCCTCACCCACTTCTCCTTTGAAGATGATGTGATGTCCAACTTTATTAAGTTCAAAGTCATCTGATTTTGGTTCCCCCAATTTTCACTTTATCCACCAAAAGAATTTCTGTATTAACCCACCATCTTTTCTAAGTTTCACTCTCTTACTACCATCCCTTCTTCTCCCTCCATCAGTTGTTTTCTCCTACCCACTCCCTCCTTCATGTTAAACTTTTTCTTCATTTCTTCATTCAATAATTTCTTCATTCTCCTGGCTGGAAAACTGCTCAGTTGTCCCCTAGATTAAAAACTCATCTGCTCCCCATCATTTTACTCTTCTGAGCCTCTAAGTGTGTCTCTGGAGAGTAATAACCTCCATCTACACCTCCAGTTTCTCCTCCTCACTTGTCTGTTAACCCTTCTTGCCTTCTCTGGCTTATAATCTTTTATAGCCAGCTTGTGGCACAGCTCCGGTCACTTCACTGGGGATGATTGATCACTTATTCAGGGAGTGCTGGTCAGCACTTGGAAATTTATCTTCTTCCCACCCCAGTACTTCTTTCTTTTTTTTTTTTTTTTTTTTTGCGGTACGAGGGCCTCTCACTGCTGTGGCCTCCCCCACCGAGGAGCACAGGCTCCGGACGTGCAGGCTCAGCGGCCATGGCTCACGGGCCCAGCTGCTCCGTGGCATGTGGGATCCTCCCAGACCGGGGCACGAACCCGCGTCCCCCGCATCGGCAGGTGGACCCCCAACCACTGTGCCACCAGGGAAGCCCCCCCAGTACTTCTTGATTATCTCCATTGCTTTCTTCATTCCACTGGTTCAGAGCCTTTCATCTTTAGGTCTTTTTTCTAATACATTTGGAGTTCCTTCCCAAGTTTCCTTCTTTCTTTGGTCCTTTTCCTTCTTTTCCTAAATTCTCTCACTTGAGGAGTTCTGCTCTGATAGCCTCAACCATCACTCTGGATTCCCTCCAAGTCTCAGTCACCTGTGAACTCCTCCTCTCACTCCCCTATCTCTCACTTTTATCTCTTAGTGCTACCCCTGTGCAACTTTCACTCTTAAAAATTTAACAATTTGCTGTTTCTCTAGGACATCTTGAACTTTCTTACCTCCATACCTTTGCTGATGCAGGTTCCACTGCCTCTGGTGCCTTTTCTTGCTTTTTTTCCCAATATCCACATTCGCAATCCTGTGCATTCAGGAAAGCTCAACATCACAGTTACCTCTTCCATAAAATCTTTCCAGTTGTCATTCAGTCAGCAGCACTTATCCTTCGTACTACATT
The DNA here is from genome assembly GCF_025265405.1 of Mesoplodon densirostris. Taxonomy (NCBI): domain Eukaryota; kingdom Metazoa; phylum Chordata; class Mammalia; order Artiodactyla; family Ziphiidae; genus Mesoplodon; species Mesoplodon densirostris. The sequence continues at coordinate 76,537,512 of NC_082676.1, forward strand.
ATATGAACTCCCCCAGAGTTTATTACCTTTCCCTGTATACAAGTGACATCTTTCCATACTTCAGCTTGTTCTAGCCCCTTCAAGTGATCCCAGATCCACTGTACAGATATACACAACGAGGTGGGAAAAATGTACAGCACGCTTAGGAGTTCATTTCTGAAATCACAACAGAGCCACCTACCTCTTCCCCCACTTTCCTGTTCTCCCACCTCCTACTTTCTAATCCCCACTTGTTTCAGCATATGTGCTCCTGGCACTCTACTCACTGCTGACCCTCTGCTTTTGAAGTCCAGTTGGACACAATTCTCTACTATCTTTAGATATGATCTATATCACTCATCAAAATAATGGGCCAAAGATACTCCAAACACCACCCCAGGAGTTTCGAACATTCTGGATTCCAGTTCAGGGTAGTCACCAGATGATGAAGACACTGAAATCTCCTTGAAATCAAGTATCAGGTCCTGCACATTTTTACTATGACCATTACAGTTAATACTAATCTTTTAGCATAATGAGTGCTCAGTAAAAAAATTTTAATTAATATGTTAGTTTCTTTGTATAATAAATATCTGAAGAAGTGGAATTTAGGATAGGGTGCTATGAAGGGCATAAGAGGAGGAAAAATTATGTACTTGGTGAGTCATCTGAGATAACAACTTCTGTAGAAGGTACTGCATAGCTAAGGAAACTGGATACCTAGAATGCATTGGGAAGTCGTATAGCTTAGTTATTAGACATGAATGTTCTGAGTTCAAATCTTGATTCCATTGTCTACTAGGGATCTGTAATTTAACCTCTCTATGCTTCATTTCCTCCATTGCAAAATGAGATTAATAACAGATCATACTGCATATAGTTCATAGAGAGGTTAAAAAAGATAATATCTGTAATTAGTATAGAAATTAGTATAATGTGTGTTATATATTAAGTACTGAATAAATGTTAATTATTATCATCAAAGCAGGAGGGTGTTGAAAAGAAACAAAGAATCAGACAAAAAAAATTGCTGCCTTCTTGATTTTATCTAGAAGTGGATTTGTGTAGGATCTCCTTTGTGGACATAATAAAGTGGTGGCATTATTTAAAATAGACCAGACACCTAGTTAGTTACTGAGGGGATCTAGGCTCTTTCCATGTTTGTCTCCCATCTAGGTTTTTGAAGTCTGCTCGTTCTGTTGGAGAATAGGAAAAGTGGGATGAATATCAGGAGTCTCACTTTTTTAATGGGTCAAGACTAGACGTGGCACTCATTGCCCCTAGTCACATGCCATTGGCTAGAACTCATCACATGACTGCAGCTAGCTGAAAGAAAGGCTGGGAGATGTAACATGAGCTTAGGGAAAGAAAGGAGAGAACATAGACACAAGTGAGCACTTGTGGTTTTGGCCATCAGTGCATTTTATACACACCTGTCCTCAGGAATTAGGGTAGCATTTCTGGAGCATGATCATCACAGAAAGTATCAAGCTCATGTGTGTGTTTGTTACTGTGGCAGCATCCTCCCTCACCATCCCTCCCTCTCTGGCCTATTCATGCCGGGTTACCTTGGGTTCAAGGGTACTGGGGATCAAGGAGCATAGAAAAATACATGGCAGCAGAAGGGTTTTTTGGGTTTTTTTCCACTTCAGATAGTCAACAGATTACAGGATGCCTTCATATGTATGTACTGGATTAAGGAAAACAAGGAAAAATAGTCAGATCCCCCTAAAACAAAGACTTCTGACCACAAAGCTGAGCATTTACTTGAGTAGCAAGTGTTCAGAAGAATGAAATAAAACAATGAAAGTGGGCTTTCTTTTTCTCATTTAACATTCTTGTACAGAGCTCCCTGGCCAATAGTCTTGAACTATTTTCAACTTTCCCTGCCTAACATTTTTAGAGCTATCATTTTATCCTAAAGTGATGAAAAAATATTTGACAACAATGTAAACTATAATTATATTTGAATGTCAGTATTTTTTTTAAAAAGGAGAAAATCAAACAAAAGTTTAATAATGTGTATACGGGGGAGAGACCCAGGAAAACTGAGTAACTCCTAAATATCAGTATATATAAAGCTAAATTTCAAATTCAAATCTATGATCAACTTGGCTTGTTTTTTAAATCATAACATTAAAAAAAACACTCATTTCAAACGGTATTATTTCCGTATACAGAATCCCAAACATAAATAACACTTATTATGGTTCAGACCCCTTTATAAATTTTCTACATATATTGTCTCACTTCATTTTCACCACTACCCTGTTAGGTAGATATTATTTCCTCCATTTTAAAGATGGTGAAATCATCCCTTGGAGATGTTAAGTAATTTGCCTGAGATCACAAAGCTAGTAACAGGCAGAGTAGTTACTCAATCCTGGTCTTGTTCCAAAGTCACTTCTCTTAAATTCAAATATTAGCTCTCTCTTCCACTCCTACCAGTATTTGAAATTAATTAAGCACAATAGAGGTTTGGTTAAATGGAGATACTTTACACATTTACTTTTACTTAAAAAATAATCCTATAAAGTTATAATATTTGAGCTAACATAATGTATTAGGTAAAATATTCAGATAAAACAAAAACTGTTTGACTGGTTAAATGTTTAATGGTTAACTGGTTAAATGTTAAATGTCCATATGGGACACTGTATGGAAAATATACTTAGATTTTTACTTTATTCTTGATAAACAAATTAACATCTGTTATCCCAATTAGGCAAGTTTAGCCAGCCATGACACTTCTCAACAAATATGTTCTGGAAAGTTTAAAAAATATATTTGTTTTGGCAGCTTCAGGGAACTAGAGTTAGCAGCTGGCAGCCCCTAGCACGGTGCTCCTATTTTCCCCTAATCACTCCCATCAAAAAATTCTCTTTCAAAGAATCATACAGTTGAATCCAAACAGAAAATATTAAAATATGGAAAAGTCAGGAGAGACAAGGTTTTCGGGGAGGGGGAAATTTCCCCTCTACCCCTCTTGAGTTCTTGTGGCTGGACTAATAATAAAATTGACACAAGACAGATGAACAGGGGAAAAAGAAACAGGTTTAACTCATGGGAGTTCCCATAGAAATGGGACCTAAGAAGTGGCAAAAGCAAGCAACTTTTTATACTTTTTGGACAATAAATAAATAAATTTAAGAGGAATTGACAAGACAAAGAAACTTAGGCTTTGACTGCTTAGCTGGTGAAGAATCTAAACAGAATATGAGCTCCGGATAGTAAATTTAAAAAATAACTAGGTTTGTTTATACATAAACATTTTGGCCCCAAATTCCATATCTCTGGTGTTAAGGATTTTTTTTTTATCTTCTGGTACAGGGAGGGCACCTTTCATGTGAAATATTTATTTCCTGCTTTCAGGGAGACAAGAGGAGGGTCAAAGTGTCCCTCCTGCATCAGCCGTTTCTTTAGTAACATTAATTCGAAGTAATATTCCACTGAGGCACATTTTGGGGTCACCTGTCCTGGGTCCCAACAGGTGGCAGTTCTGTAAGTAGTAAGATCATATACATGAGATTTGGTTTTTGAGAACTGACTTGAACAATTCCATTATTTATTTTACTCAGTACTATGTGAGGTCATTGGGAACTATATCCTGAATCTTTAAGAAGAGTTATTGGACTAAGAGGATAAAAAAATTAGAGCATAACATACTGAAGGGCCTGATAGATCTCTGATTTTTCTTCAGTTGGGCCTGCTTAGATCTATGTGGTATCATGGTCAATAAACATTAGAACTGCTGCATGAGGGCAGAGGTTATGGTTTGGGTAAGGAACACAAGAGGCACCAGAAAACTTGGGGGCAATGAATATGTTAAGTATCTTAACTGTGGTGATTGTCTCCTGCTGTATATAACAAAATACCAAATTATATACTTTAAATGTTAGCCACTTGTCACTTATACCTCAAAAAGATGTTAATTTTTTTTTAAATGAGGTTGATCTTGGTGAGTCCTAAAAGTTTCCAGTGGGAATGATATATGATTTTGGCAAACCCTTGGGCTTTCTCACTGAGTCCTGGGGTGGACCCTCCCCACACAGGCCTCAGGAGAGGAAACAATCTTTCTTCCACAGATATCTAATGAATGTTAGGTATGGTCCTAGGCACTGACAATAAAAAGGAAATTTTAAAAATAAAAGATCAGATGTTAGGATCAAGAAACAAAATCTAACTATCTGCAGAATACACAAGACAGATGTGAAAAGAGAATAACAAAAAAATTGGGCAAAAGAATAAGATCTAATGCTAATCTAAATTGGAAAACAGAGGTCACAGTCTTAACATCAGACAAAGATGAATGTATAGACACAAGTATTAGATGAAAGGGAAGTCATTTTGCAGTATGCAACATGAGGAGCTGAGGGTCTTTGTGGATCTGTTCCCCAGGGATGTTGGTAAAAATTATATATGTCTCTAGAAATGGTAAGCAAATGAAGAAACATCTGTTTAAGAAAATCTGCCAAAATTCAGTAAGAACAGTGAGATTCTGTAGTGTTTTAACCAAGACCACTCGCTCTCTTTCCTTTCTAGGTCAGTGAGACAAAACTGCACTCCAGACTAGTACAGCCCCAAACAGATAGCTCCTAATCTCTTCACCAAGGAACTGGCTTTATTTGCCATAGAGTGCAGAGAAGTTCAAGCCTTCAGGTGCTCTCAAAAACAATGAAGGTTGGGCTTCCCTGGTGGCGCAGTGGTTGAGAGTCCGCCTGCTGATGCAGGGGACACGGGTTCATGCCCCGGTCCAGGAAGATCCCAGATGCCGCAGAGCGGCTGGGCCTGTGAGTCATGGCTGCTGAGCCTGCGAGTCCAGAACCTGTGCTCCACAGCAGGAGAGGCCACAACAGTGAGAGGCCCCTGTATCACAAAAACAAAACAAAACAAAACAATGGAGGTTGTGGTGAGAGGTAACTGGGAGGAGACTGGTAGAGTCACTGGAGACCGATATTAAACTGTGGGAGCAGTAGTTTGTCAGAGTAACTGGGGAAGCAGAGAGGATCCCTCTGGGGTCAGAACAAATCTAACACTGACTTTAGAAACTAACCTTTCAAAGGAGCCTGAATTTGATGGTATTAGTTTGTAGAGTCATTTATGCCAGAGGCCATTGTTGAAAAAAAAAGAGCAGTCAGCCAGAAATCTGTGGCTCTTAACTTCTGGGTGTGGTCAGGAAAAGAGACAAAGAGAGCTCTGCTAAAATCCCTGTCCTCTCTGGGTGACTATAGTCTTATCCAAAATTGCACTCCCCCACCACCAGGAGCATCATAAGAGGCTTCACACTGTGTGGAGGAAATAGACTCCACTCAAATAATCCATCCAGGCACTAAACAAATAAATAAGCAAATAACAATAACAAGACCTGGAAGTAGGGATGGTGAGGAGGGGAGAGAAGTACCCAGAGTGACTACAATATATTATCTAAGATATCCATTTTCCAACAAAATATCAAAAGACACACAAAGAAACAGGAATGCATGTCCCATAAGCTGGAAAAAGAGCAAGTAACTGAAAGAACTTTTGAGAGCAACCAGATGTTGGATTCAACAAAGACTTTAAAATAGGCATCATAAATATGTTCAAAGAACGAATGGAAACTGTGATTAAAGAGTAAAAGAAGGTACAAAGATAATATTGCATCAGATAGAAGATATCAACAAAGAGATAGAAATTATCAAAAACAACCAAACGGGAACTCTGGAGTTGAATAATACAAAAACTGAATCCTGGATGGGAGATGGTGTGCCCATCCTGTCTTTGGTAACTATGTGAAGAACTTTTCCAGCATTTTCTTAAACAAGCAACTTAAATACTTTTTCAGTCACTAGTTCCACTTATGTGTTTTGCTTATCTAAATAATCATTTAAAAAATATTGTCAGGTAATGTATTAAATTGATTTGACAGGGTAAAAAAGCACTGGGCTTCATGAATCTGACAGAACAACCCTGATGAAAAGTGTTCTTAAACATAACAGAGGAGACCTTCAAGATGGAGGAAGAGTAAGACGCGGAGATCACCTTCCTCCCCACAGATACATCAGAAATTCATCTACACGTGGAACAACTCCTACAGAACACCTACTGAACGCTGACAGAAGACCTCAGACTTCCAAAAGGCAAGAAACTCCCCACGTACCTGGGTAGGGCAAAAGAAAAAAGAAAAAACAGAGACAAAAGGATAGAGACGGGACCTGCACCAGTGGGAGGGAGCCGTGAAGGAGGAAAGGTTTCCACACACTAGGAGGCCCCTTCATGGGCAGAGACTGCGGGTGGCGGAGGGGGAAAGCTTTGGAGTCGCGGAGGAGAGCACAGCAACAGGGGTGCGGAGGGCAAAGTGGAGAGATTCCCGCACAGAGGATCGGTGCCGACCGGCACTCACCAGCCCGAGAGGCTTGTCTGCTCGGCTGCCGGGGTGGGCGGGGCTGGGAGCTGAAGCTCGGGCTTTGGTCGCAGAGCAGGGAGAGGACTGGGGTTGGCGGTGTGAACACAGCCTGAAGGGGTTAGTGCACCACGGCTGGCCGGGAGGGAGTCAGGGAAAGAGTCTGGAGCTGCCGAAGAAGCAAGAGACTTTTTCTTCCCTCTTTGTTTCCTGGTGCACGAGGAGAGGGGATTAAGAGCGCCGCTAAAGGAGCTCCAGAGACAGGCGTGGGATGCTGGGGCTGCTGCAGCCACCAAGAAGCCTGTGTGCGAACGCAGGTCACTGTCCACACCACCCTTCTGGGGAGCCTGTGCAGCCCGTCACTGCCGGGGTCCTGGGATCTAGGGACGGCTACCCCGGGAGAGCGCACGGCGCACCTCAGGCTGGTACAACATCATGCCAGCCTCTGCCACCGCACGCTCACCCCGCACTACGTGCCCCTCCCTCCCCCCGGGCCTGAGTGAGCCAGAGTCCCCATAGTGGCTGCTCCTCTAACCCTGTCCTGTCTGAGCCGAGAACAGATGCCCTCCAGCGACCTACATGCAGAGGCGGGGCCAAATCCAAAGCTGAGAACCGAGAGCTGTGAGAACAAAGAAGAGAAAGGGAAATTTCTCCCAGCAGCCTCAGGAGCAGCGGATTAAAGCTCCACAATCAACTGGATATACCCTGCATCTGTGGACTACATGAATGGACAACAAATCATCCCAAACTGAGGAGCCGTGTGGATGAAAGGTTCTTGGTACTGTAGCCAGGAGTCAGTGCTGTGCCTCAGAGGTTGGAGAGCCAAATTCAGGACACTGGTCCACAAGACACCTACCAGCTCCACATAATATCAAATGGCAAAAATCTTCCAGAGATCTCCATCTCAACACCAGCACCCAGCTTCATTCAACGACCAGCAAGCTACAGTGCTGGACACCATATGCCAAACAACTAGCAAGACAGGAACACAACCCCACCCATTAGCAGAGAGGCCGCCTAAAATCATAAAAATTCCACAGACACCCCAAAACACACCACCAGACGTGGACCTGCCCAACAGAAAGATAAGATCCAGCCTCATCCACCAGAACACAGGCTTAGTCCCCTCCACCAGGAAGCCTACACAACCCACTGAACCAACCTTAGCCACTGGGTGCATACACCAAAAACAACAGGAACTACGAACCTGTATCATGTGAAAATGAGACCCCAAACACAATAAGTGAACCAAAATGAGAAGACAGAGAAACACACAACAGATGAAGGAGCAAGGCAAAAACTCACCAGACCTAACAAATGAAGAGGAAATAGATAGTCTACCTGAAAAAGAATTCAGAATAATGATAGTAAAGATGATCCAAAATCTTGGGAATAGAATAGACAAAATGCAAGAAACAGTTAACAAGGACCTAGAAGAACTAAAGATGAATCAAGCAACGATTAGAAACACAATAAATGAAATTAAAAAATACTCTAGATGGGATCAATAGCAGAATAACTGAGGCAGAAGAACGGATAAGTGACGTGGAAGATAAAATAGTGGAAATAACTACTGCAGAGCAGAAGAAAGAAAAAAGAATGAAAAGAACTGAGGACAGTCTCAGAGACCTCTGGGACAACATTAAATGCACCAACGTTCGAATTTTAGGGGTTCCAGAAGAAGAAGAGAAAAAGAAAGGGACTGAGAAAATATTTGAAGAGATTATAGTTGAAAACTTCCCTAATATGGGAAAGGAAATAGTTAATCAAGTCCAGGAGGCACAGAGAGTCCCATGCAGGATAAATCCAAGGAGAAATACGCCAAGACACATATAAATCAACCTGTCAAAAATTAAACACAAAGAAAACATATTAAAAGCAGCAAGGGAAAAAGAACAAATAACACACAAGGGAATCCCCATAAGGTTGACAGCTGATCTTTCAGCAGAAACTCTGCAAGGCAGAAGGGAGTGGCAGGACATATTTAAAGTGATGAAGGAAAAAACCTGCAACCAAGATTACTCTAACCAGCAAGGATCTCATTCAGATTTGATGGAGAAATTTAAACATTTACAGACAAGCAAAAGCTGAGAGAGTTCAGCACCACCAAACCAGCTTTACAACAAATGCTGAAGGAACTTCTCTAGGCAAGAAACACAACAGAAGGAAAAGACCTACAATAAAGAACCCAAAACAATTAAGAAAATGGGAATAGGAACATACATATGGATAATTACCTTAAATGTAAATGGACTAATGCTCCCACCAAAAGACACAGATTGGCTGAATGGATACAAAAACAAGGCCAATATATATGCTGTCTACAAGAGACCCACTTCAGACCTAGAGACACATACAGACTGAAAGTAAGGTGATGGAAAAAGATATTCCATGCAAATGGAAACCAAAAGAAAGCTGGAGTAGCAATTCTCGTATCAAACAAAATAAACTTTAAAATAAAGACTACTAGAAGAGACAAAGAAGGACACTACATAATGATCAAGGGATCGATCCAAGAAGAAGATATAACAATTGTAAATATTTATGCACCCAACATAGGAGCACCTCAATACATAAGGCAAATACTAACAGCCATAAAAGGGGAAATCAACAGTAACACACTCATAGTAGGGGACTTTAACACCCCACTTTCACCAATGGACAGATCATCAAAATGAAAATAAATAAGGAAACACAAGACAACATTGCTCACTCTCGCCACTATTATTCAACATTATTTTGGAAGTTTTCGCCACAGCAATCAGAGAAGAAAAGGAAATAAAAGGAATCCAAATTGGAAAAGAAGAAGTAAAGCTGTCACTGTTTGCAGATGACATGATACTATACATAGAGAATCCTAAAGATGCTACCAGAAAACTACTAGAGCTAATCAATGAATTTGGTAAAGTTTCAGGATACAAAATTAATGCACAGAAATCTCTGGCATTCCTATACACTAATGATGAAAAATCTGAAAGTGAAATCAAGAAAACACTCTCAGTTACCATTGCAACAAAAAGAATAAAATATCTAGGAATAAACCTACCTAAGGAGACAAAAGACCTGTATGCACAAAATTATAAGACACTGATGAAAGAAATGAAAGATGATACAAATAGATGGAGAGATATACCATGTTCTTGGATTGGAAGAATCAACATCGTGAAAATGACTCTACTACTCAAAGCAATCTACAGATTCAATGCAATCCCTATCAAACTACCACTGGCATTTTTCACAGAACTAGAACAAAAAATCTCACAATTTGTATGGAAACACAAAAGACCCCGAAGAGCCAAAGCAATCTTGAGAACGAAAAATAGAGCTGGAGGAATCAGGCTCCCTGACTTCAGACTATACTACAAAGCTACAGTAATCAAGACAGTATGGTACTGGCACAAAAACAGAAAGATAGATCAATGGATCAGGATAGAAAGCCCAGAGATAAACCCACGCACCTATGGTCACCTTATCTTTGATAAAGGAGGCAGGAATGTACAGTGGAGAAAGGACAGCCTCTTCAATAAGTGGTGCTGGGAAAACTGGACAGGGACACGTAAAGGTATGAGATTAGATCACTCCCTAACACCATACACAAAAATAAGCTCAAAATGGATTAAAGACCTAAATGTAAGGCCAGAACTATCAAACTCTTAGAGGAAAACATAGGCAGAACACTCTATGACATAAATCACAGCAAGTTCCTTTTTGACACACCTCCTAGAGAAATGGAAATAAAGACAAAAATAAACACATGGGACCTAATGAAACTTCAAAGCTTTTGCCCAGCTAAGAAACCATAAACAAGACCAAAAGATAACTCTCAGAGTGGGAGAAACTATTTTCAAATGAAGCAACTGACAAGGGATTAATCTACAAAATTTATAAGCAGCTCATGCAGCTCAATAACAAAAAAACAAACAACCCAATCCAGAAATGGGCAGAAGACCTAAATAGACATTTCTCCACAGAAGATATACAGACTGCCAACAAACACATGAAAGAATGCTCAACATCTTTAATCATTAGAGAAATGCAAATCAAAACTACAATGGGATATCATCTCACACCAGTCAGAATGGCCATCATCAAAAAATCTAGAAACAATAAATGCTGGAGAGGGTGTGGAAAAAAGGGAACACTCTTGCATGCTGGTTGGAATGTGAATTGGTGCCGCCTCTATGGAGAACAGTATGGAGGTTCCTTAAAAAACTACAAATAGAACTACCATATGACCCAGCAATCCCACTACTGGGCATATAACCTGAGAAAACCGTAATTCAAAAAGAGTCATGCACCAAAATGTTCATTGCAGCCTTATTTACAATAGCCCGGAGATGGAAACAACCTAAGTGTCCATCATCGGATGAATGGATAAAGAAGATGTGGCACATATATACAATGGAATATTACTCAGCCATAAAAAGAAACGAAATTGAGCTGATTGTAATGAAGTGGATAGACCTAGAGTCTGTCATACAGAGTGAAGTAAGTCAGAAAGAGAAAGACAAATACCATATGCTAATACATATATATGGAATTTAAGAAGAAAAAATAATGTCATGAAGAACCTAGGGGTAAGACAGGAATAAAGACACAGACCTACTAGAGAATGGACTTGAGGATATGGGGAGGGGGAAGGGTAAGCTGTGACAAAGCGAAAGAGAGGCATGGACATATATACACTACCAAAGGTAAGGTAGATAGCTAGTGGCAAGCAGCCGCATAGCACAGGGAGATCAGCTGGGTGCTTTGTGACCGCCTGGAGGGGTGGGATAGGGAGGGTGGGAGGGAGACACAAGAGGGAGGGGATATGGGAACATATGTATATGCATAACTGATTCACTTTGTTATAAAGCAGAAACTAACACACGATTGTTAAGCAATTATACTCCAATAAAGATGTAAAAAAAAAATTAAAAAATAAGTACTAGGAAAAAAAAAGAAAAAAGAAACAGCCAGTGCAAGAAGGAAACGTTGACCCTCCTTTGTTCCCCTGAGACCAGAAAACTATGTGAAAGGTACTCTGCCTGTACCAGGGGACAAAGAGACATTCTTATCAGCAGGGATAGGGAATTCAGGGCAGAGAAGGCTTTATCAACAAAACTTGTTGCTTCCTCACTAATTAACTACTTGAAGGTTAAACTCCTTTGTCTTGCCAATTCTTCACATATTTATTGTTTCTTTGTCTAAAAAGCATAAAAGCTATGTGCTTTGGTCTTCTTTGGGTCCTATATCTTTGAGGCCCCCCCGTACATACAAAATTAAATTAAAATTGTTTTTCTCTCATTAATCTCTCTTTTATTATAGGGGATGTCTCAGCCAAGAACTTAGAAGGGTAGAGAAAACATTATTTTTTTACCTCCACTTGCTAATAACCACATAAAAATAATAGTTATAATGGTAGATTGATTGCATCAAATGCTTAAGGCCCTCCGTTCTGGTGCTGAACACTAGGGAGACTCTCTGTACTGTCTCTTATGTCTTCTTTCTATTCCTATGGTATGATCTGTCCCTTCATTATTTCTGCTCTAGGAAGTGGCAATGACCTATTATTGGTTACTTGCTCCTCCCTCTACCAAATCATGATCCTACCCCTCTAATTTACCCTCTCGTAGCTGTCAGAGTAAACTTCTTGAATATAAACAATGGCCATATAATTTCTTCCACCAAAAAAAGTCACTATTATCCTTTGTTATGGAGTAAAGTCAAACTTTCTTAGGGTGGAATTAGAATATCTTTGTGACATGTGCCAATTTATCTTGCCCATGTTTTCACATCCTCTAGTCCACACAGACACCTTAGATGCCAGTCATAAAAGACACTCAAGATTAGTGGAGCACACTCATAGCTTCAGACATTCCTTCCAAATATTTACTCTGTGCCTAGGTACTGGTGAGGTAACCATGAATAGGAACTGGTTCTTTGTGCCTCAGATGTGATATTCGAACTATTTAAACCTGGAATGGATGTCAAACAAATAGAATAACCAAGCAATTAGGGCTGAATCTGTTGTAAACAAGCTACTGGTTTGCATCAAAATACCTGCCCTGTTCTAATTGCACCCCAGCAATCTCCACCCATTTTTTAAGGCCTAGACCCAACATCACCCAATCTTTAAAAGAATTTATGATCATCTTCCTTTGGAGTAAGGCTATCTCCTTTCCCTCTTCTTAGAGCTTCTGTCAATACACAGCTCTGACACATAGTATATCCTGTCTATAATTTATCATACAAGTCAAGCCTTTTTTTTCCTCACTAGATTTGAAGCTCCTTGAGAAGAGGAATCCCATCTTGTCTACCTTGTGTTCCTCAATATGTACCCCAAGACCTTTCACATGGTAGATACCTGTGAAATTGGTTGTAAGTAGAAGACAGAAAATTGAAATATTTCAAGACAAACCTGTCACTAGTACGTGAGCATGTAACATATGGACAATATGTAATTATTTTGGTCTATGTTACAGAGTTGCTGCAGAATGTCACAAATTGTAGAAAACCACAATTTGCTAACATTTAATTTAGCAATTAATTTAATGTAAGATACTCTTCAAGACCTTTAAAAATTCAATGGAAATGTCAACATACATAGACCAAAACCTATTAATGGTAGAAACATAATTTTTCTTTTGCTTGGTGAAAAGCAGAATTAAAATATTAAGTTTACTACATGGTAGTTGTAGTATAAGCCCTGATAGTTTTAATTTTTTTTTTCATAATGCAAGTGCCTGACTTCAGCTTTGATTGCTGAGGCATCAATTTCAGAGAGGTGCTCAGTTCAAAGATGGCAATCTTGGGGCCTCCCTGGTGGCGCAGTGGTTGAGAGTCCGCCTGCCGATGCAGGGGATACGGGTTCGTGCCCCGGTCTGGGAGGATCCCATGTGCCGTGGAGCGGCTGGGCCCGTGAGCCATGGCCGCTGAGCCTGCGCATCCGGAGCCTGTGCTCCGCAATGGGAGAGGCCACAGCAGTGAGAGGCCCGCATACCGCAAAAAAAAAAAAAAAAAAAAAAAAAAAAAAAAGATGGCAATCTTGAATACACACATTGCTAACAACAAGACTAGATGAAGAGCCAAGCCATTTCCCCCCACTGAGTCTCCCTTGCTTCAGAGATCTTGGATGATTTTGGTAACTCACCATTTGGGCCACTGATTTTTTTGTTTGTTTTTGTTTTTCTCTTCTCATGTTTTAAATTCCTCCTTTTATGTTTTAACTTTACCAAAAGTTGTGAGCCCACAAAACCCTAGGCCCCCACCCTCAATTCGAATAAAAGCAGAACCCCAGGTCAGCTCTCTTTCTCTCTACCTGAAACCTCACTGTGTGGCCCCAGGTGTGCTGTGTAATTTCCAGGTCTTGTAAGTAATAAACCTTTATTTTTTCAAAGTTTCCTGATGATTATTACTGAAGGGTGTCTTGCAATCATAACAAGAACCCCAAGGGCTGGTCCAACTATGACACTGGTTATTGATAGGCTGAAAGCAGAGCAAAACAGTAATTATGGCCAATAATAGCAATTTATTATGCATATAACATTTACCAGCTCTCGTCTAAGTGCTTTACCTATTAATTCTCATTAATTAAACTCATTAATTCTCCTCACACTGCTATGAGATTGCAGGTATTACTATAATCTTTTTATGGATGAGGAAATAAAAACTCAGAGAAGTTAAGTGATTTGCCCAAGGCCAGTTTAGCTAGTAACTGGCTGAGCTAGAATTACATGCCGGATCTGCCCAGTTCTCTCATATAGACACTTCCTCCCAGTGTGTGTATAAGGGAAAAACTCTAATTTGATTGAATTGAAAGGCAACACAGTTAATACTGACTTAGATGGGATTTTTCTTCCTTTTTTCTTCTTTATTTTTTCCATTTAGGGCAAGTCATAACAAAACTTCTAATACTTTGAGTGGTGTCTGTAGTTGTCCCAATTTGAACAGGGCAGGATTTGATATTGGTATAAATGAGCAGTAACAAGTTAAAAGGAGAGCAAGTCTTAGGCATCTCTGAGAGAGTAGGGTTGGAGGTGGATTGATGCTCATGCAATTAGCTGCCATCCTGCTATCCTTCAAAACACAATGTGACTTATGGCTTGAAAGTAGCCTTTGGAGTTACAGTCAGAATTTGGGCTCAAAAAAACAGAGTCACAGATATAGAGAACAAACTACTGGTTACCAGTGAGGAGAGGGAAAGGGGGAGGGAAGAGGGGAGGGGAAATAAAGGGGTAGGGGATCAAGTGATACCAACTATTATGTATTTTATATTTTTATATATCATATTTTATACATAATAGTTGATACCATTTGATCCCCTACTCCCATATTGCCCCTGCCCCTTCCTTCTCCCCACTGGTAACTACTAGCTTAAATTTTTACTCTACTACTTACTGTTTGGATACCCTTGGACAGTTTACTTCACTTTTTATATGTTTTTACTTTTATTTCTATAAAGGGAATAATGTTCAGTGTGATTATGAGGGTTTTAAATGGCAAATGTAAAGTGCTCAGATCATAATTCATAAGATGTACTTTTGTTGGAGACGATATGCAAAGCTAATTGGCTTTTTACCAGGAGCATACTATGTTATCATTTTCCTTGATTATATTGATTTTTTCCTCCTTAACATGAACTCACAAGCAGGTCTCGCTGCTCGATAGTAACAGTGTTGGAAGATGAACTTTTTCATGTCTTGCCCCCCCACCCCCCTCCACCCCCAGGATCCAAACTTTCCTCTTGGAGTGGAATGTGATGCCCACAGAAGAGCCTGGGCTTGGCTCAGTGCTCATGCCTCACCCCTTCTACAATGTATGCTGTCTAAATGGCCGTCATACCACAAACTTTACTTTAGGCTTGCTCCTGACTTTTTTGCATAACTTGAAAAAAATCTAAATATTAAAAAGAAACACTCATTTACTGAAATAAAATTTCCTGAATGAAATTTTCTATGGGGACAACTTGGACAAGAAGCTAATTTAAATGATCAAGTGTGGGATGTGAGTAATTAAAATGTCAGATGTGGCAGAGGTGTCAGCTAGAAAGCTATGGAATTCAGTGTTATGTTTTTGAAGAACTAGATGTTAGCTACTTTTTAAAAAAAATATTGAAGTGTAGTTGATTTACAGTGTTGTGTTAGTTTCAGGTGGACAGCAAAGTGATTCATATACATATATATATATATATATATATATATATATATATATATATATATATATATACACACACACATTCTTTTTCAGATTCTTTTCCATTATAGGTTATTATAAGATTTGAATATAGAGTCCTCTGTGTTACATAGTAGGTCCTTGTTGGTTATCTATTTTACATATAGTAGTGTGTATATGTTAATCCCAAACTCCTGATTTATCCCTCCCCACCCTTTCCTCTTTGGTAACCATGTTTGTTTTCTATGTCTGTAAGTCTATTTCTGTTACATATATAAGTTCATTTGTATCATTTTTTTAGATTCTACATATAAGTGATAACATTTGATATTTGTCTTTCTCTGTCTGACTTACTTCATTTAGTATGATAATCTCTAGGCCCATCCATGTTGCTCCAAATGGCACGATTTCATTATTTATGGCTGAGTAATATTCCACTGTATGGACGTTAGCTTTTTGGAGGTCCAGAAACGATTTCAGAGGTTACACCAAGAGTTGATTAGTGTCTGACTCAAAACCAACAATAATTTGAAAGTGGCAGATGATTTAGATTGGCAATATCATAATAATAATGACCTGGATCTTAGCCTATGTGATTAGAGTCATATTTTCCTTAACATCAAGCTGAATGATTTCTCTACATGTCTCGAGGGTTCTTACATTTGGAGAGCAAATTTCTAACACTCCATGTACTCAATAAATAAATCTTATCTTTGGACCCTTAGAACCATAGTCGATGTTTTCTGCTTGAAAGTTTCAGGAAAGGAACTTAAAGAGTATCATACTTCTCGTCACTGACGGAAGTGAGAAAACTGATAGACCTGGTCAGAGAAGAACTCCAGAGAGGATGGAATGGAGGGAGTATTGAAGGGGGGTGAAACCTCCAAGTCACAGCCCTCGAGTACCCCCACCTCCAATTCCACCAGCACCCATTCTATGGTGTCCCAGCCACAGGACTAGTGTTGCTACTGAATGAGTTGCATCACGCTGCTCATGGTTTCCTGCAAAGAGCTGCTTACAGTTTCTTCTCGCTAATTTCCCCAGACCTCAGCCTAGTTTATTTTTATCCTGCATCCCCCTCCTTCAGTCCCAGCCTGAAGGCCTTGTCAGGGTCCTGGCTCTTTGATTAGCATCTGGCTCTGGAAGGTCTGATTCCTAGAACCAAAGGCTCTTGCTACTCCGCAGACTATGCACAATGCTCTTTGCTGAATGTCTCACAATGTGATGTCCCACCTGCCTGCTTGAAGTTCTCCAGGTGGAACACACTTGAACTTGATGATGCCTATAATTCGAATTCCCACTTCTCCTAACCCTCTCTTGTCATTGTGCTGCCAAAATGCCAAGGTTCCTCAACATGTGCTATGACTATGACTTTTAATTTCATAATTAAAGTAATGAAAATGTATACAAATGGGTGTAAAATATACTATAAATCTGATATTTATATAATTAACAATGATTTATATTAATTAATTAATAATTCATAAATTATTAATAATTTTATATAATATAATATAAATCTGTGATGCACAGATATATACGATTACACCTTATGTGGAATTTTATTAGCCCCAGGGTAAGCGTGGTCACACACTTCTTGTCCTTCCTTGTGGCGATAAGCCTCATTGTCTCAATGTCTCTTCTAACATTGGTTTTTCCAATGTTAAAATCCACCACTTCTGATTTTAACATGACCACATGCATTTCTCTCCTCTACTTCCTGAAACTTCACTAAGATAAAGTACAGGTATTTTTCAGAAGCCCTAAACCCACAAGGATGGGGAGACCAAGAGAGGGGACATTCTCAGGTGAGTAATCTCAACAGCTGTTTGGAAGCCAGAGGGTCAGTGGAGGAGTGGCCGCTGACTCAGCTCTGCAGGAGAACAGAGAAAAAGAAGAAAACTGATTCACTCTGGAACCCTGGAAGGTTTAGGATTTGGAGGCAGCAGTTATGTCAGAAGGAAAGGTGAAAAGCTGGGCTTGAAAAACAGAGCAACTTATTTAGACTTGCATATAGGGCATTTCATAAGCCCCACTCACACCCTACTTCTTTAATAAGAAGAAAAAATCAAATAAAAATTAAATAAAAGACAATAAAAATAAAAGACATTCAAAGGAACACTCTACTATGAATGAAAGAGGAGAAAAAAAACAGTTGGACAGGTGGAAAAAGGAAACTGGAGAAGGGAGAGAGAGAGTAACAGTGAGGAAATAGAAAAAAAAATTAAAACAATGATAATATCCTCAGACAAAGAAGGAAGTGTGCAGGTGTGAAGAGAAAAAGCCGACAGAAGAGGGAGAACCCTGTTCTGCATAGTCACCTGTACGTTTTAGGGGGAGGAGAGTCCACAGGATTTTCTTGTTGCTTCATTTAAGAGTGATATTTAAATACAATCAACTCTTTATGAACTAAGAATGCAGAAACCATTCTACAAATTCAGTGGTCATTCAGTGTGTCTAAATAAACTGTTCTGCTTCCTTTGAGCACATATCCTTCAACACGTGGAGAACCAGACTTGGTCAATGATAGCACATGTTTTTTTTTGGTAAGCTGATTAAATAGCTATGCTTTCTTTAATAAATTGGAAGTCTAACTCAGCTTTTAACTAATTAACTTGCTACTTGTTCTTGGCGATTGCTAACAAATGGTCTACCTCCACAATAGTATAGATTGTGTGAGCTAGCTTTGCCTCACTGCCAAGCCGCCCACCCACCTCCTTGACTACCTCTAGAATTAGCCCCAAGGCTAGGACCAGCCAGGTAAGTGAGGCCCCAAAGGTGTACAGTTTAAGGAGATATTACCTGTTAGGGTCTTACACTTTTATTTTTATGACTGAAATTCCTGAACCACTATATCTTGTAAGTTTTCAAAGAAAAAAGATCTAAAAATGCACGTGGTTTCTGAGAGCTCTGTTTCTCTAACGATTTTCAAACCTCCAAAGAGTTCTCAAGCAAGTAGCTTACCTGACAGACCCTGCTTTTCAACCCATAGTACATACTGTTTCCTGTGTCTGAGGTTTGCTGGTGGCTTAACTTACTCAAAATGATTACAACCATGCAAACATGAAATGGATGAAAAGGTTCAAGGCCACACATTGGTTTTCCCTTTTGTTTTCAGAAAACTGTAACTGCTCTAGAGCCCTTCTTTTACTTAACTCAATGCTTATGGTTAGTCTATCAGGAATGATTAATAAATGGTGAGGAGAGACACATGTGCTGATAAATTTCAGTAAATAAGTGCAGTGAGTGTTATTAAAGATAATCTTAGGGATGTTTCCCTTCTCTGTGTACTCTGGCTTTTTATTTTAATTTGACCTCAATTGCTCAGGATGGGATTTAGCATAATCCCTGGTTCATGATGTACTATCACCCATCCATGCACAGCCGTCTTTCATTCATTCATCTATTCATTATTCACTTACTTTCAGATGATGTGATGAACAGTCTTGGATCCTTCACTAAACTCAACTAGAAATTAACAAGCACTTGCATCTACCAATGTGTTTCTTCCTTCTCTCATCTTCCCTTCTCCCTTAAAGGGACCCCCGTCCTCAACTCTGTGTTGATAACTTATATAAATTTTAAATGTTTATTTAGAGTTCTAAAAAATGGATATATGCTTAAACAACATATTGTTTAGTTTAATTGTTCTTAGACTTTTTTCAGAAGGCCCCCATGTTCTATGTGGTCTTCTGAGACTTTTACACTCAATATTGGGTCTCTAAGATTCATGCATGAGATTGCTGTATGATATTCTTTTGGATAAATTTCTCTATTGATGCCTTCTTTGTCTTTGGGCATTGGGAGTTTCCCCCAACCCACCCCCCCCCATACTTCTGTATTACCAACAGTGTTGCTGTGAGCCTTTGGATACAAGATGTGTCAGTTCAAATTGTTCTCTACTAAAAGTTACTGTTTTCCCCTCTTTAATTAATAACCATCTTGGAGGAGATTCTTTGAGACCATGCAAAAGCCCTGTTTCTCCTCAAACGTTTACCCATTAATTTAAGCATCCTCTTGTAGATGGTGCCTGTAACAATTATTACTGTGTTTTTTGCCTAATGGTGAATTGCATTTCCTTCATTTCTTCTACATTTATTAATTATATGTTAAATATATTTAATAATATATAGTGTTGTGTATTGATATTATATTAACATTAATAGCATTAATAATAGCACATTTTAATCATGATTATATGGAAGAACTATTTCTGCTCCTCTGTTATAGTATATTTAATTATTTATTTATGTTACCATGGCTTCATGGATATTTATTTTATTTTTTGAGTTATCATGTAATATTATCGTATTAGCTAGTTCTGGCTTTGGTCATTGGTTGCTCATTCAGGTGGCTACTGTGCCCTTTTAACATGACCCATCCTTTTTCAAGCACTTCTTTATTTTATTGCATTATAAGATATTCCAAGGACTGGGACTTGCTCCTTAGAATCTTGTATTTTTCCTGACTTGGCCCTGGAATAAACCACTTTTATAAGGAAACTGATTGCTTTTTTTGGAGAATGGTGTTTAGAAACCAAGATCTGGGCACTATGTGTGCTCATTGCTACTATCTTGTCACCGCTTCTAGGTCTTTTCTTTGGACAGAATTATGAGATGCATATACACATGGATTCACACACATACATATGTTCCCTTAAATTTGAATGCATGAAGTGTTTGCTTCATGTCCAAATCTAACCTGTTAAGTCTCAATTTAATTTTCCTTTGTCCCATAGAATCAACCTTGACATCCCAAACTAGAAGGAATATTTTACATTTCTGAAATTGCATAGACTTTCATCTGTATCATATATTCTTTATTCCCAAGATTATGTTAATTTCTATCTCTTCATTATAGTTGATGCTAGACTATAAGTGCTCTAAAAGAAGGATCCTATTTTAATTCTTTTTACATAGGACTTTTTATAGTTCTTTACATAGAGAATCAACAGTAGAGCCACCTCTTATGGGAAGTTACACATTTTAAAACAGGCAATTATTTTCTTTGTGAAAATGAATTAATTAATTTCAAAAATAATTTTAGATCTTCTCATTACAAAAAGGCAATTTAAGAGGAAAGAAAATTAATAAAGCATGCAGAAGAGTGTTTACAACATTGTAAGTGTAAAATATGTGTGAATTCCTTCCCTGTTCCTTACAAAACTGCTTTCTCACAGGAAGGATTGAATGGTTTTATAATCTAAGGTAATTAATCCATTCTAAAGAAGCAGCCAGCTTCTTATTCCCTTATTATGTCCTAGAAAGTAAAAAGGCCATTAGAAGTGTATTAACAAACGAACTCAGGACAGAACAGGTTAAATATTATAACCTATTCATTTTATAAATAAGGTTGTAATATTTGTTTTGTTCTTTTAATTATGAGAAATGATCAGCCCTGGCATTTTCTTCTCTCCTATTGAGACTCCATTTTTATATTTTTAGAATAATGATTAAGTTGGACTCTTTAAAGCATGGCTAATAAGCTCTTTGATTTCTTTTTTCTTTTTGCATGTGCTAGCCAGGAAGCCTAGCTGGCCATATTAACTTATGTCATCTCATCAGAATACTTTTTTTTTTTATTAGGCATGCTTTTTTTTTTTTCAGCAGTTCTAAGTTGTTTTTTTTTTACATCTTTATTGGAGTATAATTGTTTTACAATGTTGTGTTAGTTTCTGCTTTATAACAAAGTGAATCAGCTATACATATACATATATTCCTATATCTCCACCCTCTTGCATCTCACTCCCTCCCACCCTCCCTATCCCACCCTGCTAGGTGGTCACAAAGCACCGAGGTGATCTCCCTGTGCTATGCAGCTGCTTCCCACTAGCTATCTATTTAACAGTTGGTAGTATATATAAGTCCATACCACTATCTCACTTTGTCCAGCTTACCCTTCCCCTACCCATGTCCTCAAGTCCATTCTCTAGTCAGTCTGCGTCTTTATTGCCATCCTGCCCCTAGTTTCTTCATGACCGTTCAAAATACTTTTAAGATGTATGAGTTTGTGAGTGTTCATGTTGGGGGTGGGGGTTGTGTAGAAAACAGTCTTTTACTGTAGGTTCTATTTTTCTCCTTTCTCTGTCACTGAATTGGCAAACTATGTCATATAGATCATATTTCACCCCGAGGCCAACCAGAGATTCACCCAGCATTCAGTCAAACATATTACTTTGTGATTCTGATCTCATTTCCTGGTATTAGACCGTGTTATTGTTAATGATAAGGTTAATAAATATTCTGGCTTTAAGAAATGCCAGAAAATGATTGGTTTGTCTTCTCCACTTGCCTCCTCTTCTCAGAGATGGGGTCATTTGACTCCACCATCGTTCTTTAAGAATCAATTTTGACCTCAGGAGAGAGAGATTTAAAGCGTTCACCACTCTCTGGTGCTTAGAATCAAATCCTTCCTGTTCCAGCTTCTAATATGCTGGGCCTCTGCAATTTTTTCCTGGGAACAGATTCCCAATTTCCACCCCAGTTGCTGCTACTGAACCTCATGATTTTCCTTGTCATAGCAAATAGGCTGATCTCCAAATCTCTCTGAAACCTGGGAACCTGCCCCTCTTAAAAGTTAACCTCCCAGGACAGGGGATTACTCCTCAAGAATCTCCTCATCCACTCCCCACATACCTCATTGAATTTCTCAGAAGTACTAGAAACACTGTGTACAACACAAACTGGGTTCAGACTCTAGGAGATATATTTTCAATTCTGCTCAATTCAACTTAAGAAGATTTATTAAGCAACTTCAGGGTTCAGGTCCTGTACTAGAGTCTGGGTATATAAAGATGAATGAGACATAAGAATGCTCTCAATAAGTTCCTTGTCTTGTTGAGGAGACTGAGGTGCAAATATTCTATAACAGTTTGTATTAAGAGCTAGGCATATGTACCTAGTCAGAGTAGTCAACCATCTGGAAGGAAAAGTTTGAGATGACGAAGCTTCTGTGTGTAGTGGCTACATAAGCATCTTGTCTGGATTTTGTCCTTCGGCCATTAGAAGATATGGTAGATTGCATTATTGGCCCCATTTTTTCACCTTTCCCTGTATATATATTTTTGACATGACCTCATGGGGGCAGTCACCTGTCACATCCCTTAACTCTGAGAAATTAGTGGACATCATACAGGCAGGGGTGTAGGATGAATTTTCACATTGGAGCTTGTGCTTTTGTGCTGCTATCATTGCTGTAAAGAGATGCTCAGGTCAGTCTGCTGGTCCCAGGAGGGGATTGAGAGACACGTGGAATAAAGTTGCTCCAGCTAAACTACCTCAGCCAAACTAGCCTAGAGCAGCAAGCCCAACTGACACACAGATGCATGAGAAAGCCCAGCTCATTCCTGGTTTCATGATCTATGAAAACTAATTATTGTTGCATTCAACCCCTTAGTTTTGGTGATTGATTATGCAGGAATAGTCGCACAGAAATCATTGAAGCTGTTGAAGAGTTTATTAGAGTTATATTTTAGAAAGATCACTCTGGAAACCATTTTGACAGTAATTTTGATGGGGAAGATATTAGAAATGGACAGACAAGACAAGATCACAATATTTGGCTAACAGGTTGTGAAAACTTCAACTATAGTGACAGTGAAAACAAGAATGGATTCAAGAGTGATATAAGGTGTAGGTGATAGTGATTTATTGGTTATAGATGGAGAAGGAGAGGATGGAATTGAGAATGGCTTGTAGATTTCTGGGTTAGATTACTGACAAAACTGATTGAGATAAATGGAAAATATAGGAGTTCAGCCAGGTCTATTAGTGGGCATGAAACAACAGCAGGTCAGTAACCCATTACCCTCTTAGCAGAGATATCTAGAAGTAATGAATTCAGTCAAATCTCCATGTAAATGTGGTAATGACCTGAGGACAAGACTTCCTGGTAAACATATTAATGGTGTTTATTGGTGAAAGATACCAGAGAGTCCTTACCTTTTTTTTTCATGGGACGTGCCTGGTGTCTCTTGATTACAGTATACAAAACTGGAATTTATGGATTTATAGGCCATGGGTGGCTGAAGAATGGAAAGTCATATCATAGATTGTAGTTAACAGTGTGTGACATGGGTGTTTCTAACATGGAAATGGGTCTCTGTGAGTAGTGTCTCCATATATATTGCTCAGAAAGAATTTTCTGTTAAATATGAAACCAAAATTCAGTTAAATGAGGGAGGAAAAAATGGTCTTTTGGGATCTGTGTCTCACTGTCTCAGATTCTTCCAAGGCATGAATGTTTCACCTGTGACTGGTAACTTCCTGCTTCCTTTGAATTATTAGTAAGTTTTAATTTGGGGTAGGACTTATAATTTTGTGAGTCTTCTTTGACAATTCAACATATTGTGTTTTCAAAATGTGGATGTCAGTGCTGGGGCAGTGACAGAGAGAGGTGCAAAACTTGGACTGAAGATGATGTTAATATAGCAAGCAGAAGCCACCAACAAGGACCTGGCATTTCACGTATTCATAGTTAATGAATATTCTCCCAAAGACAGCCTCCTCCCAGAGAGTGTAAACTACCTGCCTGTGTTAATGAACAGGGCTGGATATTGACTTAAAAGATAAAGGTTTTCTTTGATTACAACATGAGGACAATGTGGATGTAGTGAACACTGGAAGTTGCCAGAAGGAGATGGTGCAGTTCTCAGAAAAGAGATATTAGGCAAACAAACAATAGCTGTTCTTAATGAAATTCTCTCAGGTTGGCACACAGTTTTAATGTTCAGATAGGTTTCATGTCAAGTCTTTTGGTATTCCAGAATCACTTGAAATGTTGTGTGTTCCTTGTTTTGCTCTTTTTAATAGGTTTATGCTTTATTTCTCCCCAAATACTATTAACTTGAGAACAGGAGTCTATTATATACCAGTGAGTCTCTAACCGAGCTCATGCAAATCCCTAATAAATTGCAGATTCTGACTCAACAAGTCTGGGGTGGAGCCTGAGAATCTGCATTTCCAACAACCTCACAGGTGTTGCTGATTCTGCCAGTCTATGGACCACATGAGTAACAGCATATAGCTCTAGAAAGATCATCTATCAGAGTATGAGTATCTCACAGCTGTTTATTATGGGTTCTTAATTACAGGAATTAGTCCCCTGATTGCGTTTCATAAAGAAATTTCCCATTTGAGAAAAGCTCCTTCACTGCCTCTTCTTTCTTCCTTCTAGAGAGCAGAATAAACCAGAGAGAGAGAGAGACCCATGTAGCAAAACAATACTTTCCTCCCTACCCACAGCAAAGTGGCTGCTAGCTGGCTTGAAATGAAAATATGGCTTCCTTCAATGGCAATATGTTAATTAACTGTCCTCAGCAAACTAAATTACAAGCATAAAAAGTTTTGTGTTTTTTTTAAGTGCTTTTGAAGAAATTTGAGGGCACCTAATTTGTCTTCCTTTTACAACCCCCCCGTACTGCATAGGGCACAGCTAAAATCTCCCCAGCCTTGGGGTCCCTGCTCATATCTGTAATACTCATCTGCCCTATTGATTTAGAGATATTATCATCTACTGGATTTCACTACTATTTATTTATGTCCCATGCTTGACTTGTCTCCCCTAGAAACTGTTAAGCTCTTGGAAGTCACGGATGGTAATAGTAACAACTACATCAATTAACAATCACATACTTACTATGTGTCGGGCATTGTCCCGTGGATTTTCTGTGCATTTATTCACACAGTACTCTCGACACCTTTATTATCCCTATTTCACAGATGAGAAAACTAAGGCTTAAAGGGGATAAAGAATTTACTTGAGGCATGTCAGTTGCCACCCAATACCCATTCTCTAGCAATAGAATCACAATTATAATTAGGACAGCAATGCAGTTGGCTTACCTTAGTCAGATTACCTTTCCCAGCCTCTCTTGAAGGTAGGTTTGCATGTGACTAGGGCATCGCTAATGCAAGGCTAATGTGGTAGAGAACTTGAGGATGCATAAAGGAAGCTGAGGCTATGAGGAGAGAAACATTTTTTTGAGAGAAGTTCTTGTCACCCTTCTGATGTTTTTCCTTCTTTAGGTCTTGAATGATCCTTTTCAGGCTTTGAGCTCTGGAAGGTGACCTGGGGGATGAAGGCTATCCAATGGCATGGTGGAGCCAGAAAATAGGAAGAGCCTGGGTCCCTGATCATCTGGAAGCTACACTTCTAGTACAGAACTACTAGTTGTAGACTTCTGTTACATGATAGAGAAGTTAATATATACTATTTCAGTCATTTTGGACTTTCTCTCACTCATAGCCTGGCCTTATCCTAAGTGAAGCATGTCTCACAGCTCAGAGATATTGCCGAGATTCAGTTCTAGGCAATTTCGTATTTTCTTCCAACCTTCAGTGCATGACCGCGTGATACGCGCATTATATGTTCTGCTTAGTTAGGATGCAAAATGAACTCCTTATTGAGAAGAAAAAAAAAACAGTATATTTTCTGTACTAAAATATCCCTTCCCAGAATTTCCTTGCAGATCCAGCAGAGAGAAGGCAGGAATACATTGGTGCTCCCCCTAAATAATTAGAAAATGTAGTAAAGATATTTTCTTGAAGACTGGAAATACTTTTCAAGATTCTTATTTTATTTATTAGTGTTCCTGCACTCTACATTTTTATCACTTGCAATCATACATCTGAAGTTGCCATTATCATTTCTACATTCATTTGGTAAATATTCAATATTTATAAAGCACCTATTCTATGCCAAGAACCAGTTAGTTCCTGGGTGCAGAAGAGTGAACAAAATAGCCAATAGTCCTAATATTATGGTGTTTCTGTGGGAGGGTATGAGGAGAGTACAAATAATAAATGAATAAAAATCAGTTAGTGTATGTTTTATGGAGAAAATTGGAGTAAGGTGGGTAGGGTTGCCAGGATTGGGAAAATTACCTGAAACAGGTAAGAGAGCAAATCAAGGAATATTTGTTTTCCATATATGGCTGTCAACTTTTTTTTTTTTTTTGTGGTACGCGGTCCTCTCACCACTGTGGCCTCTCCCACTGTGGAGCACAGGCTCCGGACGTGCAGGCCCAGTGGCCATGGCCCATGCACCCAGCCGCTCCGTGGCACACGGGATCCTCCTGGACCAGGACACGAAGCAGTGTCCCCTGCATCAGCAGGCGAACTCCCAACCACTGCACCACCAGGGAAGCCCAACATATGTTTTTAGTTTGAGAATTAATATATATCCTGGTGACAGAGTTGATACATTTCTGAAAATGTTCTACATTATTCTTCATAACTTAAAAAATTTTCTGTAGACTTGTCTGAACATTTGTTGTCCACCAATCCCAATTGGACAATAACTGATTTGCGTTTTCTTTTCTTTTCTCTGTGCTGTGAATGTGAATGTCATTCCATCAGAAGCTTAAGTACTTCATTCCTCAAGTGAGATTTTACCTTGTTAAACCAACGGCATACCCCAGATGTGCACATATATCTGAAATGGAAACTGCAACCAACAAGACCATCCTGATATTTATTTGGTCCAAAGATGGATATTCCTAAATATTCAACCCTAATTCCTCTCAGTCCTCTTAAAATGCAGACTCGCTCATGGTAGTGTGTGTGGTCTGTCAAGTAAGTGGAGGTGGAAAGAGAAGCAGGAAGAAATTTGAAAGCAGTGGAAGGAAAGATAGTGAGGCATTGGCTAAATGTTTTGCACAAGGGCAGGAGGACTTCCCTTAATGTATAAAGACATGATCTTGCAGCCCTTTCCATTTTGAGTTCATTTTCCTCACCTAATGATTAAGTGAGAATCCAGATAATCTATAGGTCAAGCATTTCCTAGAAATAAGAAGTCCAGAGTTAATAGTCCTTGTCCTTGTCCTTGGACTGAAACCCATCTGCCTAGCACAAACCAACAGAAACCAGCTTTCCTGTCATTATCACAAACAGGAAGCCCCTTAGAAGCTTCCTCAACAAAATACTAGCAAACAGAATCCAACAGCACATTAAAAGGATCATACACCGTGTTCAAGTGGGGTTTATCCCAGGAATGCAAGGATTCTTCAATATACGCAAATCAATCAATGTGATACACCATATTAACAAATTGAAGAATAAAAACCATATGATCATCTCAATAGATGCAGAAGAAGCTTTTGACAAAATTCAACACCGATTTATGATAAAAACCCTCCAGAAAGTAGGAATAGAGGGAACTTACCTCAATATAATAAAGGCCATATATGACAAACCCACAGCCAACGTCATCCTCAATGGTGAAAAACTGAAACCATTTCCACTAAGATCAGGAACAAGACAACATTGCCCACTCTCACCACTATTATTTAAAATTGTTTTGGAAGTTTTAGCCACAGCAATCAGAGAAGAAAAGGAAATAAAAGGAATCCAAATTGGAAAAGAAGAAGTAAAGCTGTCACTGTTTGCAGATGACATGATACTATACATAGAGAATCCTAAAGATGCTACCAGAAAACTACTAGAGTTAATCAATGAATTTGGTAGAGTAGCAGGATACAAAATTAATGCACAGAAATCTCTTGCATTCCTATACACTAATGATGAAAAATTTGAAAGTGAAATTAAGGAACCACTCCCATTTACCATTGCAATGAAAAGAATAAAATACCTAGGAATAAACCTACCTAAGGAGACAAAAGACCTGTATGCAGAAAGCTATAAGGCACTGATGAAAGAAATTAAAGATGATACAAATAGATGGAGAGCTATACCATGTTCTTGGATTGGAAGAATCAACATTGTGAAAATGACTCTACTACCCAAAGCAATCTACAGATTCAATGCAATCCCTATCAAACTACCACTGGCATTTTTCACAGAACTAGAACAAAAAATTTCACAATTTGTATGGAAAAACAAAAGACCCCAAATAGCCAAAGCAATCTTGCGAAAGAAAAATGGACCTGGAGGAATGAGCCTCCCTGACTTCAGACTATACTACAAAGGTACAGTAATCAAGATAGTATGGTACTGGCACAAAAACAGAAAGATAGGTCAATGGAACAGGATAGAAAGCCCAGAGATAAACCTACCCACATATGGTCACCTAATCTTTGATAAAGGAGGCAAGAATATACAATGGAGAAAAGATAGCCTCTTCAATAAGTTGTGCTGGGAAAACTGGACAGCTACATGTAAAAGAATGAAATTAGAACACTCCCTAATACCATACACAAAAATAAACTCAAAATGGATTAAAGACCTAAATGTAAGGCCAGACACCATCAAACTTACTTATACGGCTACACTGGGTCTTAGTTGCAGCACACGTGCTCTTTTAGTTGTGGAATGTGATATCTAGTTCCCCAACAAGCAATAGAACCCAGGTACCCTGCATTAGGAGCATGGGGTCCTAGCCACTGGACTACCAGGGAAGTCACTTTACTTTTAAATATTAACAACTAACTTAGGGAAAACCAAAAAAATTCACACTGGTCAGAGTGACCATCATCAAAATGTCTAAAAATGAAAAATGCTGGAGAGGGTGTAGAGAAAAGGGGACCCTCCTACACTGTTGGTGGGAATATAAATTGGTGCAGCCATTAATGGAAAACAGTATGGAAGTTCCTTAAAAACCTAAAAATAGAATTAACATATGATCCAACAATCCCGCTCCTGGGCATATATTGGGAAAAGATGA
The DNA here is from genome assembly GCF_025265405.1 of Mesoplodon densirostris. Taxonomy (NCBI): domain Eukaryota; kingdom Metazoa; phylum Chordata; class Mammalia; order Artiodactyla; family Ziphiidae; genus Mesoplodon; species Mesoplodon densirostris. The sequence continues at coordinate 76,566,649 of NC_082676.1, forward strand.
AAATTCTAATTTAAAAAAATACATGCACTCCAATATTCATGACAGCATTATTTACAATAGCCAAGACATGGAAGCAACATAAATGTCAATCAATGGATGAATGGATAAAGAAGATGTCATACATATGCCATGGAACGTTTCTCAGCCCTAAAAGAGAATGAAATAATACCATTTGCAGCAACATGGATGGACCTAGAGATTATCATACTAAGTGAAGTAAGTCAGACAGAGAAAGATAAGTACCATATGATATCACATATGTGTAATCTAAAAAAAGATGCAAAATAACTTATTTACAAAACAAAAGCAGACTCAGACCTAGAAAACAAACTTATGGTTACCAAAGGGGAAAGGTTAGGGGAGGGATAAATTAGGAGTTTGAGATTAACATATATACCCTACTCTATATAAAATAGAGAAACAACAAGGACTTTGTGTATAGCACAGGGGACCATATTCAATATGTTATAATAACCTATAATGAAAATAATCTGTAAAAGATATTTATATATATCTAAGTCACTTTGCTGTACACCTGAAACTAACACAACATTGTAAATCTACTATATTTCAATAAGAAAAAAGAAAACCAAACAACTAACCTTGTTAGAACCAAACAATACATTTATTAACTGAACTTCACTTGAAAGCTTTCATTTTTGTCCTCTGCCATGGAATATTTCCTGATTGATGGTTACCATTTTTTTTTCCTGTTTGAGTGATTAATAACAAAAAATGGAGAATTAGACAGCAGTATTCTCTGTCATGGCCTACTAATCAAAAGTGGCTCAACCAAGAGCATCTTTTTGTTTTTCTCCCAGTAAAACTCTGCTTTGAGTCTTTTCCTGTCCCAGTGACATCTTCTTATTCTATTTTTTTTATGTCTGTGTGTACTTAAACTCTCCAGCCCTCTTCTCACTCAATGCTTGGAGCTCCGGACCACTCTTCTGGAAACCTTGAGGTCATTTATGGTTATACTTCAAAGGCAGTCAGTGAACACCTGGAAATTCCTTTGCCAAATTATGCATATGTGTTTATGTGCATTTTTATGTGGAAGAATTTGTCAGATTCTAAAAGTAGTACCCCTTGTTCTGGGTTATTTCATTCATTATTGAAGCCTCATCTACACTTCTCTGTGTCTTACAGCTACGTCCCTTCCCCTCCTTTTAAAAATATTTTAGTGGATCCTCACTGCCTTCAAAATAAAATGCAGATTTTTTGGATTAGCATTCAAGATCCCTTATCATCATTTCCAGACCTTGCATCCTCTGTTGCACCAATTGTAACTATTCACAGTCTCAAGTTCCCTCCTGCTTCCGTGTACGTGCACATGTCACTCACCTTCTCCCCATCTCTCATGCGTCTGTACATGTACAGCTCATATTTATCCTTGGGTTGAGTTTGCCCCAGAAGCAGACCCTAAGACTAGAACCTGAGTGTGAGAGTTTTATTTGGGAATTGATGCCAGGAAGCACAGCTAAGGGAAAGGAAAATGAACCAGAATGGAAGCAATCTAGTAAAAGGTGTGTTATCAAGCCCCTTACCACTGTGGGCAATTAGAGAAATTCTATCCCACTGAGGAACTCTAAGGGACAGTGTAGAACAACTTCAGAGTTATCTCATCTGTGAAGGAAAAAAGGTGAGGTATTTATCCACCAACTCCTGGAAGTCACTGCTCTTGGGAGGACTTCCAGCAGCAACTGGGTGTGTTCTAAAGCCAGAAAAAAAGCCCTCAAGTGTTGAGTCTTAGGTGTTCCCAGTAAGTTGTCTGTAGCATAGAAATGAGTGCTGAGGGCATATGGGCAGGATAATGTCAGTTTCACTATAAAATTGGAAATGTTTACAGAGGATTCCTCTGTAAACATACCCTGTCAAAGGAAACTAACTCAAGAGAAGTTCTCCAAAGAGCTTTCTCCCTCATTTGAGTTATGTAACTGTTCATTGTGTTCTCTTGATGACCTCTGATAACTTCTATAAGCATACTAGCTACAGAATTGAGAAAATATTAATTAAGTTGATGCCCTGGGTTGGGCACTGTGCTAGGCAATGAGGATATAACAGTGAAAATGGCAGGCGTCCACCCATCAATTACAGAAGTGATGAGTATCACACAACTCTAACAAGTTGACCACTTGTCTGCCTCCAAGACTAAAATATATCTTTTATGTCTTAATTCTCAGGCCTTACTCATTATCTGGCACAGAGTGGGCAGTCAATAAATGCTTACCAGTGATCAGTGAATAAATGAAGTATATTTTTCAGGCTTATCTGGAGCCCTTTATTTGGAAATTGTGAGCACGTGGGAAAATTCCAAGTGAATTGAGCATTGAAATTCTACCTATAAGCAGAGATCTGGGAAATCACTGCCTGATTTGGAACATGCCACCTTGACTGGGGGCTTAATGTGAAGCAGTAATCCCTACCTAGCTGTCACCCAGGAAGAACATGCTGTACAATTCCAAACAGCATGTTCTTTTTCAGTAAACTCAAAACAACCCAACTTTGCAGCCAGAATCATTGCAATTGATCATCTGTAATTAAATCCAGGCCTAAGAGGCAGCCTTTTAATCTTTAAAGTAATTCCCAATGTGAACCTATAAGGTTATCTACCCGGTGAACCCAAACCAGAGTGGAATGAATCACTTCCTGACCTTTTGGTGAAGTGAAGTTCAGGATAAGGTATGGAGTATTTTCTTGATTATTTTATCTCGACATAACTGAATTTTTCTTAAGAGGGAATGCAGTCTAACATAAAAAGTCTAAAGAAATATTTTCAGATTCAAGAATGGAAGTTCCTACATGTTTGTCTAGAAGACTTGTGAGGAATCACACATTCAAAGAAAATGAAGAAAGGGCATTTTGTGTAGTCTTTATGTTTACTTACTACTTATTTTTCTGGAGATGGCTTGATATGCTAATGAACTCGTTTTGCTAAACAGTGTCGTGATCGAGTGAGCCACCTGTTGGTCATAGCTGACAACTGCACCGTAATTGAGTTGCATTTTGTTTTCTTTCCATGTGGCCTCATGCTGGAATATGCTGCACAGCAGTGGTTATTGAACTTTGGTGTGTCTCAGCATCACCTGAAGAGCTAATAAAGAACACACATGCTCAAGTTTCTTGAAGCAGGGAAGGGCCTCGGTCTTTGTATTTTTACCAAGTTCTCACACCCATTGAAGTTTGAGAATCACTGCTATAGATTATGAGCACTAGTTTTTCTTAAATATTTTGGGCAATTGTTTTACGCAGAACACCCATGAAAAAAGTTTTTAAATTTATATTACTCCAAAATTTAATAAACAACATAATAATAAATGCAATTAAAAGTGTATTTTGCAGAAACAAATGGAAACAATTTAAGTATTAGTCTAATGAAAGAGTAACATTTCATTTTGTTTTAATGTGGAAGAAGCTATAGTTGAATTGTGTACTAAATGCTCTTGGAAAACCTGCATGTTATTCTCAGAATAGTGGTTTTACTAAATACTGATCTACTATATCATAACCTTCCTTTTTTTAGACTTCCTTTGGTTTTCTACCTTGATTCTAACCTTAAATCAGTGCTATTTACACTCTGTATTCCAAATTTCTCTTCTAGCCCATGTTTCTTTTTCTGGTGATTTAAATTATTTTTATTTGAAAGGAATTTATTTTCATTAATTTTATTTCATTAAAAATGAAATAGATCATATTATAGAAGGAGACTGGAGCTCAAAAATTAATTTCCATCTGTAGAAAACTTAAAAAAAAATGAACCATAGCATTAAATACTTCGGCTCAAATATGGACAATTTCAGGTCAGCATACACTGAAAAAAATTGTTCAAAAATAGTAAATGTTACCACTTCAAACCCACCAGAATGGTTAAAAATAAAAAAGACTGGTCACACCAAATACCAGTGAGAATGTAGAGCTACTGGAACTGTTTGGAGTGTAAAATGGTATGATCAACTTTGGAAAAAAGTCTTTATAAAGTTAAACATTTATGGTTATGATATAGTAAGTGCCCTCCTGGGAGAAAGTGCATGCAAGAGAAATGAAAATGTATGTCCACAAAAAGACTTAAACCCATGACCTATCATCAGAGTGGCTCCTTGGATTTTTCAATGAAACTTCAACAAGCCCAAACAGAGGCAGGACTCCCTAAGACTCAGTGGAAACCCATGCATTGGACTTGTTTAGTTCTGGGCAAATCTCTTCTGTTAAGAGAAAAGAAAGACATCAAAAATGAATATGTCATAGGTAGGGATGAGAGGCAATATGTTGCCAATTTCAGTGAACTGGTCAGAAGAACCAGTGTGGCTAAGTGCAGTGGTTCTCAACCCTGGTTGTGTTGTAATCATCTGAGATGCTTCAAAAAATACCGATACCTGAGCCCCACACACAAAGATGCCGATTGAATAGGTCTACAAGGGACCCAGGCAATTCTAAAAAGCAACTGTGATTGGTTTAGAGCAGTGGTTCTCACAGTGTGGTCCTCAGACCAGAAGTATCATCATAACCAGAGAACTTGTTAAAATACAGATTTACAGGCCTTATCCTAGATCTACTGAATCAGAAATTCAGGGATGGGGCCTAGCCATCTTTATTTCAACAAGCCCTCTAAATGATTATTATGCACCATGTAGTTTGCCCACTGATTAGAAAATTTCTTTTGGGCTGTTTCAGAATCAAGTCTTCCTGGTTTTGGTTTTAGAGTCTCTGGTTTTTGAAGCATTCCTATTTTTATATCATGGTATTAATTTCTATCTTAAGCAACTTTCTTATGAATTGTGTATGGATTTTTGTATAATTCCCCCCTCCCCATTTCTTCAATTCTTCACCGGTTAAGTTTTCATCTCCTCTGCAGCCAACTGTTTTTGCTCTTTCTTTTCCTACTTCTTCTCTTCCTGAATCAGCTTCTTTCACAAAGCCACATCTTTATCTGCTTTCAAGGTCCCTACATTGTGCAAGGTTTTGCATACATTTTCCAGTACAACTTTGTTGAATGTAGAGAACAAATATCATGTTGGCTTTGTTTGTTCTTCCAGCTCATGCCTGGTTGACACCTCATCGCTCAGCTTGGATGGGAAATGGCCTCAATCTTTTCCAGCTATTGTTAGCAAAGATTATATCCAGGAGATATATATCATCTGTCATCTCTGATTTATTTTATCTCCTCACTCTGGTGATTTACCAGTTATTTCAGCTGCCCAATGCAATTATTCAAAACTTCAAATTCGTTTTCTTTGTAAACAAGGGTTTCCTAGAGGTCTTTCTGAATTTGATAATGAACTGTAATTTTACTGGTTTTCTCAGCTCAGTGTTCCCTTCAGTCTGGTTGGCCTTTTCCTATAGGAACTTCTCCATGCTCTCCTTAGGTCTTGATTTTTTTTCTCTTGAACCTGTCAGAAGTTAAACTTCTTCTCTTTGCCAAGTTTAGCTGCATTAGAACTTTTTTTCACTTTCAGAGTTTTATAGAATTCCTTGAATATATCTGTGATATTTCCATAGACTTGTCACCTTCCAATACCTTGTTCTATTTGTTTAATTTTGTTTCCTTTATTTGTTTGCTTTTGTGTTTTATACTTCCTGTTCCCCAAACAAGTATGCTTTCTACCAGCTTTTCGTTTATTATTTGATTCATTTTTAAAGATGTTGATTGGAATCTTTATGGAGACTCTTCCTCAGAGAGATGTTTATTTATTTATTTTTTGTACGTGGGCCTCTCACTGTTGTGGCCTCTCCCATTGTGGAGCACAGGCTCCAGACGCACAGGCTCAGTGGCCATGGCTCACGGGCCCAGCCGCTCCACAGCATGTGGGATCTTCCTGGACCGGGGCACGAACCCGTGTCCCCTGCATCAGCAGGTGGACTCTCAACCACTGCGCCACCAGGGAAGCCCGAGAGATGTTTATATTGTATCCTGATTTACACTCCCCCAACACACACACAATCTTTGCTGCTTTAATTTTCTGTTCCTATTTGACAATCTTTGTTTATTTTAAGGTATTTTTAAAGTTTTGTAAATCAGTTGTATTGTCATTTATTGCCATCTCTTCATGGAAAGGAATACTCTCCTAAAGACAATGACCTCCAACACCTCATCTTCAGGAACTTAACAGTTTTGTTCCTTTCTTTCCTAGTTTTAGCCGTGGGCTTTTCCCAAAGGAAGTTCATTGAGAAATGTTTTTTTGTTTGTTTGTTTGTTTTGTTTTGTTTTGTTTTTTGCAGTACGTGGGCCTCTCACTGTTGTGGCCTCTCCTGTTGCAGAGCACAGGCTCCGGATGCACAGGCCCAGTGGCCATGGCTCATGGGCCCAGCCACTCCGCGGCATGTGGGATCCTCCCAGACCGGGGCATGAACCCATGTCCCCTGCAACGGCAGGCGGAGTCTCAACCACTGCGCCACCAGGGAAGCCCGAGAAATGGTTCATTTTCACTCCTCACCTAAATCCTATTTTTCTCCCTCCAAAGTATCAAACTTCATTTCCTCTGTGAAAACACAGTCTTTGCCTGTTGACCATGCTGGCAGTAAATCTCTCTTCCTCTCCTTCTGGCTGTCTTTCTCTCTCTTGTACTTCATATTTGTTTGGATTAAATCATTTAGGGATTACCCACCACCAAACAACCCAAAGCTCCCACTAGCTTGTAACACACATGCAGTTCCTTCATTTTGTTATCATTTTTTGGTATTGCAACTCCAGTTTTTTTGTTTCTGGGTTTTTTTTTCTTCCAGATTTATTGAGATTTAATTGACATACAGCTCTGAATAAGTTTAAGATGTGCAGCATAATGATTTCACTTACATACATCATGAAACAAGTATCACAATGTTTGGTGAACACCCATAATCTCATATAGATACAAAGATAAAGAAAAAATTGTTTTCCTTGTGATGAGAACTCTTAAGATTTGCTCTCTTAACAAGTTTCATATATAACATACAGAAATCTTAATTATATTTATCTTGTTGTACATTACACCCCTTGTACGTATTTATCTTGTAACTAGAAATCTGTACCTTTTGACTTCCTTCCTTCAGTTCTCCCTCCCCCCACACCCTGCCTTCTCTGGTAAACACAAATTTGATCTCTTTTTCTGTGAGTGTGTGTGTGTGTGTTTGTTTGTTTTTGAAGTGTAATTGACTTACAACACTATGTCAGTTCCTGCTACACAACATATTGATTTGGTATTTCTATACATTTCAAAATGATCACAGAGAGTCTAGTTACGATATGTCACTATACAAAGGTATGACATAATAATTGATGATATTCCCCACACTGTACAATTCGCACCCGTGACTCTTTACTTTGCATCTGGAAGTTTGTACTTCTTAATCTCCCTCACCTATTCTTCTCCTCCCCACACTTCCTCTCCTCTGGCAACCACCTGTTTGTTCTCTGCTTCCATGACTCTGCTTCTGCTTATTATGTTTGTTCATTTTGTTTGTTTGTTTTATAGATTACACATATGACTGAAATCATACAATATTTGTCTTTACTTGTCTTACGTATTTCACTTTGTATATCACCCTCTAGGTCCATCCATTTTGTCAGGGCAAGATCTCATTCTTTTTTATGGCTGAGTAGTATTCCACTGTATATGTATAACACATCTTCTTTGTCTATTCATCTATTGATGAGCACTTAGGTTGCTTTCATACCTGGCTATTGTAAATAATGCTGCAGTGAACATTGGGGTGCATATCTTTTCTAGTTAATGTTTTTATTTTCTTTGGATAAATATCTGGGAGTAGAATGGAATTGATGGATTGTATGGTAATTCTATTTTTAATTTTTTGAGGAACCTCCGTACTGTTTTCCATAGTGGCTGCATCAATTTACATTCCCACTGACAGTGCATGAGTGCTCCATTTTCTCCACATACTCGTCAACATTTGTTATTTTTAAACAATTTTTTTTGGTAATAGCCATTCTGACAGGTGTGAGGTGATATCTCATTATGGTTTTGATTTGCCTTTGCCTGATGATTAGTGATGTTGAGCATCTTTTCATGTGCCTGTTGGCCACTTGTATGTCTTCTTTGGAAAAATGTCTATTCAGGTCCTTTGCCCATTTTTAAATCAGGTTTTTTGGCTTATTGTTGTTGAGTTGTATGACTTCTTTGCATATTTTGGATATTAACCCCTTGTCAGATATATTATTTGCAAATATCTTCTCCCATTCAGTAGGAGGCCTTTTCATTATGTTGAGTTTCCTTTGCTATGCAAAAGCTTTTTAGTTTGATGTAGTCCCATTTGTTCATTTTTTGTTGTTTTTGTTTTCCTTGCTTTAGGAAACATATCCAAGTAAATATTACTAAGACTGATGTCAATGAGTGCACTGTCTCTGTTTTCTTCTAGACATTTTATGGTTTCAGATCTTATGTTCAAGTCTTTAATCCATGTTGAATTGTGAGAAAGTAAACCAGTTTGATTCTTTTGCATGTAGCTGTCCAGTGCCCCCAACACCATTTATTGAAGAGGTCATCCTCTCCCGCATTGTATATTCTTGACCATTTTGTCATAGATTAATTGCCCTTATAAGTGTAGTTCATTTCTAGGCTCTCTCTTCTGTTCCATTGATCTATGTGTCTGTTTTTGTGTCAGTACCATAATGTTTTGATTACTGTAGCTGCATAGTATAATTTGAAATCAGAGTGTCTGATACCTCCAGCTTTATTTTTTCTTTCTCAAGATGATCTTGGCTATTTGGTGTCTTTTCTGTTTCCAAACAAATTTTAGAATTATTTGTCCTCATTCTGTGAAAAATGCCATTGGTATTTTGGTAAGGATTGCATCAAATCTGTAGGTTGCCTTGGGTAGTGTGGTCATTTTAACAATATTAATTCTTCCAATCCTTGAGCACAGTATATCTTTCCATATATTTGTGTCATCTTCAGTTTCTTTCAACAGTGTTTTATAGTTTTCCAAGTACATGTCTTATACCTCCTTTGTTAGACTCATTCCTAGATATTTAATTCTTTTTGATGCTGTGATAAATGGGATTTTTTCTTTCTCTTTTTTTATTGTTTGCATGGCATTGTTTTCTTAATTTCCTTTTTGATTGTTCAGTGTTAGTGTATAGAAACACAATAATTTTCTATATATTAATTTTGTATCCTAAAACTTTACCAAATTCATTGATGATTTCTAGTAGGTTTTTGGTGGCATCTAAAGGATTTTCTATGTCATGTCATGTCTATAGATCATGATATCTATAAACTGTGACAGTTTTATGTCTTTCGTTCCAATTTGAATTCCTCTTATTCATTTTTTTCTGGTCTGATTTGTGTGGTTTGGACTTCCAATACTCTATTGAATAAAACCCACTCTGACTTTAAAATCCATATTCTTTTCCTGTACCAAATACAAACAGGAACTGGGTCCCAAACAACTAATTAATTAGAGGTTGCTTATGGATTATATCCAGGAGCAAAATCTTAGGACTAGATGGACTCAGTAAATAGTAAATGAAGTCAGATGGCAAAAAACTTGAGTATAATTTTCAAAACCTTCAAAAACACTACTTTTTCTCAAATATATATGGGACATGTGTTAATTAATAGCAGAAACTCATTAATGGCATAATCAACAGGATGGTAAAGTTCGGTCGAAGGAGAGTTCAAAAGACTGAAGCACGTATTGTCAATGAAAGAAAAAAATGTTGAAATAAGGGGCTTCCCTGGTGGTGCAGTGGTTGAGAGTCAGCCTGCTGATGCAGGGGACACAGGTTCATGCCCCGGTCCGGGAGGATACCACATGCTGTGGAGCAGCTGGGCCCCTGAGCCATGGCCGCTGGGCCTGCACATCTGGAGCCTGTGCTCTGCAACAGGAGAGACCACAACAGTGAGAGGCCCGCGTACTGCAAAAAAAAAAAAAAAAAAAAAAAAATGTTGAAATAAGATTGTTAATTAAATACAAAACTGGTTAATGTACTACAGGGCAATAAAATTGTTTTATTGCCCTGTAGTACAGTACAGAAATCATTTACAAATTATCAGTCTTCTAGAAGTTAACATTTAACTTTGAAGAGTCTGGGCTGTAATCAATAGTAAATAGTCAATCAAACAAAGATACATTATGCTAGAGCCGTTCTGTCCAATATGAGAGCCATATCATATGTGCCTATTTCAATTTTAAATTAAATTAATTAAACTTATATAAAGTTAAAAATTGTGTCCCTTTTTTGTACTAGCCATATTTCAAGTGCTCAATAGACACATGTGGCTAGTGGCTACCATATTGAATAGCTCAGACATAGAACACTTTCATCATCACAGAACATTCTATTGGACCCACTTCCTTGGCCTATCAGATGAACCTCAGGCAGGCTTGCTAAAGAATACTCTAGATTTACACAAAAAAGGCAAAGTTTTGCATAAATTTTCTTAATAGCAGGAGCCATGAATTGCAGGGACTTGAAATTTCATTGGAAGAGACATGAAAATTGAGATGAGAGTTTAGCTGTGTTGCTAGCTTGTATGGCAAAAGTTTTTCCTGAGCTCTTTGTCTGGAATCCTATCATGGCTCATCCCAGTTTCAATGCTTCCTTACTACAATATGGCTGGGATGCTGTGTGGCCCTGATGCTGCCCATACATAAGCCTGTTTTCCTGGAAGTGGCATCCCAAGACAATGGTCTTGAAATGATTTGTTGCTATATCCTAAAATTAAGGGATTTTGAAAAACTATAGACCTCCTCAAATATTTTAAGTTGAATCTAATAATGTAATAACTATTACATTATATTTTAAGTGTATCCAAAGGAATTTAAATATAAATGGTATTTTGAAATTTAGCATCATCCTTTTTTTTTTTTTCTTCAGTACGCAGGCCTCTTACTGTTGTGGCCTCTTCTGTTGTGGAGCACAGGCTCCGGATGCGCAGGCTCAGTGGCCATGGCTCACGGGCCTAGCTGCTCCACGGCATGTGAGATCTTCCCAGACCGGGGCACGAACCCGCATCCCCTGCATCAGCAGGCTGACTCTCAACCACTGCACCACCAGGGAAGCCCTAAAACATAATTTTTAAATGACTACTATAATCAAGCATCATCAAAAGGTTTAAAGAGGGGAGTGATGTGACCAGATTTACAATTGAAGATCCCTCTTCCTGCTGCATAAGTCATGGACTGGATTAAGTTTAAATTGAAGGAGGAGAGGTCAAATTTGGAGAATTTTGCAATAGTTAAGGTGAGAGGGTAAGAACATGAACTAAGAAAACAACAGTGGTGGTGGAAGAGATGGATTAGAGAGCTTTGAAAGAATTAGAATTGACAGGTCCTAATAACTGATTAGCTCTGGGAAATGACAAAGAGGGAGGTCTCCAAGGTGACAGCCAAGTTTCTGCCCCATGAGACCTAGGGAGTCTGTTCCAGTAGCCAAGTTATGGGTGAAGGTGGTCACCAGAGAGAGAGGGTATGTCATTTGCCACAAATAGGACTAGAGGAGGAGGAATATTTTGATGATTTTTAGGTGCCATAAGCTCTAGTAAGCAGATGAGTATAAGGATCTAGATTGCAGGAGGAAACTCTGGGCCAAAGATTTGGAAGTTTTCAGCATATAGAAGATAATGAAAGGCTGGGATGTAGATGAGATGCATCAGCCGAGACAATGTGTAGAATGAGATGGGCAAGGAAAGAAAGAGGATATTAGCAGACATCTTCAGTGTCTCTCATATCTCCTCTGCTAACATTGTACCCTCTAGCTGTGGCGTTCTGTCTGTGGAACATGGTTGCCCAGGCAGGGGGTGGCTGCAAACACCATGGAGTTAACTCCCTAGGAAGAACCCTCAGCCAGGAGGATGGGGAGCTGTCAGTAGATGGATGCCCAGTTCCCTCCCATTTGGTTGGAGCAGCTCTGAGCTGTGTCCTACACTGTCTCTCAGAGCCACCAGTGGGACAGATCTCCAGTTGCCCAAAATGGTGATGCATTTCTATTGATAAGGTACATTTTACCAGCTCTTGTCTTCCCTGTCTCGCTTCCCCACTCCATACCATGGTTTCCTAGGATCACCTCTGGAGTAAACTACCTGCATACAAATTCTTGTCTCAGGAAACCCAAACTATCACAGGAAGGGAAATACCAGGGAGAGAAGGAGAACGTTGGAGACAGGGTGTAGAAGAAATTGTGAGAGACCAGTCTGATATTGTAAAAGGCAAAGGAGGAAATAATTTCTAAAAGAAAGGAATACAAATACTGTAAGATTCCACTTATAACGGGTATCTAAAGTAGTCAAATTTATAGAAACAGAAAGTAGAACAGTGGTTGCCAAGGGCTGCAGGGAGGGGAGATGGGAAGTTTCTGAATGGATATTGAGTTTCAGTTTTGCAGGATGAAAAGGTTCTGGAGATTGGTTGCACAACAATGTGAATATATTTAACGTTACTGAATGGTACACTTAAAAATGATTAAGGACTGAGTGAACTGATGAGGATGATTATAATTTCTGAGACTTTCTGTTTGAATAAATTCCACAAGGACTCAGAGGCAAAAAATATACAAATCTATTTTCACTGCAAAGTAAAGGAACTGTTACAGTGGAGGATTACTGGAATGAATGTCAATATTATGACATAGTATGAGTGTGTTTCATGTTTGTTAACTGCAATCATTGTTGCTTTTGTTGTGGTCATCCATTTACAATGCTTGGTGTCAGTCTATTTATCTCTTGTAAAAATAAAATACAATGTGTGTGTGTGTGTGAAAAAAATTAAAAATAAGTACAATAAAAAATTTATTATGGTTAAGTTTTCTAGTGAAGGAAATGGCATTTTATTGTGGTTTTAATTGCTTTGTTTGATAATTAATGATGTTGAACATGTTCTCATAAGCTTGTCATTTGTATATCAACTTATTCAATTCTTTGACCCTTTGTAAAAAATTAGCTGTTCATACTCTTATAAAGAAATGATTAAGATGGTAAATTTTATTTTATGTGTATTTTACCACAATTAATTTTTTAAGTGATAAAAAGGGAGAAGATAGCAAATGGTGTCAAATGCTGTAAGAGGGAGTAAAAGATAAGAAATGAAAAAGATGTACGGACTTGGCAAAATTGGGGTTCTGAAGAACCTAGAAGAGAGATTTCATTGTAACAAGGGTGGTACAACCTGGAAAGCAGTGGATTGAGCTGTGCTTGGGTGAGATTAGCATATACTGAGTATTTATACCAAAGGCTAGAAACCAGTGGAACAGAAGGAAATCAGAGTAATCTGCTTCTTGCATAGTCTTGTTGTCCCGTGAGAAAACATAAAATGAAATATTTCTCCACTTACAGACCACTTATAATTGAGAACCTAGTTATATTGATCTCTGTGGCATTTTGTCATTTATTCACCTATTCTATAATACAGTTGGAGAGAGACAGAACAAAAGAGAAATGGAGAGCAACCAAATACTCATACAAATTAATAAGGTAGACCCTACTACAAACAGCACCCATCATTAATGCTTTAGAAACTGAGAAACATGGTGCTATAAGAACATTAGAGTTACTACTGGACCCAACCAGGAAGGCAAAGTCAATCATGATGATGCAGGATGAGGAGTAGGGGTTAATGGAAGCAGGGGAGAAGTAGAGGAAGGGGATGAGAGATGGAGAGAATAGCATGTACAAAGGACCTGGAAAGAGAGGGGGAATGGCAAGATATGAGCCTAAAAGAAGGCTCCAGGGACTGGAACAAAAAGAGACCAGTTCAAGAGCAAGAGAGAACGGTAGGGGTCAAAGGATGAAAGCTTTGCTGGCCCTCTTAGAGAGCGATGACTTCCTTCTGAGGCAAAGAGGAAGTCTGAGAAACCTTTTAAGTGAGGTGGAGGTGGGTGGAAGTTGGGGTAATAGGAGTGTAACATGATCTCTCTGGCCCCAAAGTGGTGAATGGATGGAAGAGGGCAATAGTGGATGGGGTGAGATCAATCAGGAGGGCAATGTAGCAGTCCTGGTGAGAGAGAACAGTCGTGGCGACTGGGTGGTGGCAGTGGAGATGGAAAGCATGGAAGAATGCAAGACATACTCAGGAAATAACAGATCATCCGGTTGTGAGTCTCCTGTGGAAATGTGAACATAAAAATTCTCCATAGAACAAGAAGGAAATTAGGCAGAATCTGGAATTTACCCAGGCTATAGTGACCAGGTGAGCAGAAAATATATCATAACACATCATGGTATGAGGATGGCTGGGGGGAGAGCAGTTGCAGGTAATTGAGTCATACCAGTTATGGTACCCAGGTGTGCAAGGTCAAGTTCTGGGCCAAAGGAAGTTAAAATAATTACAGACATGGAGGACTGTACTGAGGCAAGTCAAGGCCCACTTTAGTGTAGTAGTAGGAGTGCAATAGGTTGAGATCCTCAACAGCACAACATTACTAGAGCCCTCAGAAAAGCAGGACACAGAATGCCTGCAATTTAGACCCACTTTCTACCTATCAGCCATGTGACATTTATTCATTCATTCATTCGCTTACTTGTCTATTAATGTATGAATTCATTCACTTATTCAACAAATATTTATTGAGTGCTAACATGCAAAGGCTATGTGCTAGATGCTCAGGAAATGAGGAAAAAGACAGATAAGCTACTGCTTTCAAAGAAAGCATGACAAGTATATGCTGGTAAGTGTTTAGCATTTCCTTCTCCCTGTACTCCTTTCTCCAAATCAAAGACCTGTTTTGTACTTTATGCCACTTTCTAGAAGTAAATATTCTTGCTATCATTGATTTCAAATTACCAACATGATATCAACTGACTCACAAAATTCCTGGAAATGTAACAGTAGGTTCTTATGAGCTGGTATGAGCCAGCCCAGCATCATTGGAATGGATAGTCTAGTGGGGAAGAAGAAGAAGCAGAAGCAGTCAATAGTCAAGAAGGAAAGTAAGGACTTCCCTCGTGGCTCAGTGATAAAGAATCCGCCTGCCAATGAAGGGGACATGGGTTTGATCCCTGGTCTGGAAGATCCCATATGCCATGGAACAACAAAGCCTGCGAACCACAACTGCTGAGCCTGCATGCCGCAACTACTGAGCCCATGTGCTGCAACTACTGAAGCCCTCGCGCCTAGAGCCCGTGCTCCGCAACAAAAGAAGCCACCGCAATGAGAAGCCTGCACACCACAATGAAGTGTAGCCCCCTCTTGCCACAGCTAGAGAAAGCTTGCGATCAGCAATGAAGACCCAACACAGCCAAAAAATAAATTAAAAAAGAAGGAAAATAAATAATATTATTATATATTCTTATTTCATTATTGGTAGTTAGTGCTAAGTAAAAAGTCATAAGGGAGAAAGAGTGTCTTTAATTAGGGTAATGAGGCAAGACCTCTTCAAGAAAGGTCATTTAAACTTAGCTGGAATGAATGAGAGGGATCAAACGAGAGCATTCTAGGCTAAGGGAACCACTAAGCAAAGCTCCTAGAGTTTGGAGCATTTATTTCTCTATTTTGCTCTCTGAGAATTCTTTCAGGCTGCCAGAGTTTCTCCACTGAGGTTCTCAGGTCCCTTTCTTACTCTCTCCTGTATCTACCCACTTTGGTAATGCCTCCCCAAGTCTTGGTCATGTGACTTGCTTTGGCCAATGGGACATTAGCAAACATGGGGCATGCAAAGGCTTGAAAAATCATTTGTGCATTTCCACTTTTACTCTTGGTCCTCTGTGTGACAACGTGCCCATGCCAGCTTGCTGGAGGATGAGAGACACATGGAGCTGGTCTGGCTCAGTATGACCAAGGTTCAGACATGTGAGAGGGTCCAACAAAGATCATCAGAACCATCTAGATGACACGTGTCAGATCGCAGACACACAGGTGAGCTCTGCTGAGCCTAGGTCTTATCAGCAAAACCACCCATCCACCTGTAAACTCCTGACAAATAATATAGTATTGTTATTTCAAGCCACTATGTTCTAAGATGGTTAGGTAGCAATAGCTAATATAATTGGTTTTGTCTATATCTATTGATAGCTATAGATAGATGATAGATAGATAGATACATAGATAGATGATAGACAGATATACATAGAAAGGTAGACTATGAGATTAAGAATTTGTGGGGATGAGAGTATTTTTCTGCTAAGATGACAATTATACGGAAGGCTTCAAATGTTTAGAATCTAGTGAAATAATATCTTCTTAATTTATAATTAAGAATTCAATGAATTAAATATATGTTCTCAGGGCAAGACAAAAATGGGACTTAAACTATGCAAACAAAGATTTGTCTTTCAGCCTCAGTTAGCTTTAGAAAATGTTCCTGATGTTATTGTTTTCTGGGTATTGAAATTAGACATATGTACCTTTACCGATTCCTCCATTTTATAAGAGGGAGAGAAATCTTATTTTGTAAGAGGGAGAGAAAGCTTTAAAAGATAATTTACTCTAGTTTCATCTAACTTGCAAAATGTGTGCTGTCTCTAGCAATATTTGGTTTTCTTCTCTTCTCCAGTAATCTCTCTTCGTTCTTTGTTACACTCAGAGAAAGACTGTGCTTTCTTTGTATACACAAACTGTGTTTAACTTACCCAAATTCCTTGGAAAACTAAGCAAGCAGGGATTTTTAAAGTCGGGAGCATATACTAAATTACTCTTGGATCTCTGCTTTCTGTTTAATTTATTACCCTGAGTAGTTGGGCAGAGAAAAAACTGAAACTAAAAAGTAACATGTAATAAATTTATAGATATATGTCATTAACCATGACTCATTGATCTTTAAGGACTTGTAGTAGCTTTGGGCCTGGAAGATAGCATTTAACCAGAAATTTTTTTGGCCAACTGACTGAAAATGAATGTACCCAGAGACCAATTTAAATAAGTGGACATTGTCAACATTAATATTTGGATTAGTATCCCCCAAATAACACTCAGATTGTTCCTATAAACCTATGTGGTTTCAATCACATTTTATCACTAAGAAATTTATAGCAGTTCCAAGCGATATGTTAAAATAATTTTCACCCCCAAAATTCAAAGAGGTAGAATTTTTCTCATCAGGTACATCTATTGATTAAACTCACATCATTCTTGTCATACAAAAGAGAAATGCTTTTGAAGACTGACTACTGTGAATTTGGCTCTTTTCTTTGATGTGGATTATTTTTACACAGCTAATTGCCTTAAAAGCTGACGATCGTGTTAGCAGTGGTAAATTGCTAAGCACAGGTGCTGTGTCTGTATTTTTGAAAATCATGATTTTGAAATGCTTTTGGAAAACAAAAGCAACTTAACAAGCAAAGACCCTCTCTCTGTTCTAGATTAACTTCAAATGAGTGTTTATCATATGAAGACTATATCTGAATGAAAATTGCTCAAAAAGCCCACTTTGGTAAAGATCTTACATTTTTAAAATGTGTCTTGTATACACACGAATCAGTGCATGAAGAGAATCTTTTAAGGATGTATGAAGCCTTTCAATACTATTGATACTTAGTAATAAAAAGGAACCAATTACCAATACACGAAACAACATGAGTAAGTTTTACAGATGTTACAACAACGGGAAAAAACAGACCCCGAAAAATATGTGTTGTATGACTCCACTTATATGAAGTCTAGAGAAATCAAAACTAATTTTTGGTGAGTGAATTCAGAAAGTGGTTGCTTCTGGGGAAGAATTTGACTAGAAAGGGGCACAGGGGAACTTTCTGGGGTGATGACTATGTTCTATATCTTATTTTGGGTGGTGGTTACATGGCTACACAGCCCTAGTCAATTGTCAAAACTTGTCAAACTAAACACTTAAAACCATGTTTCATTCTATGTAAATTCTACCTTAATAAAGTAAAAATCGGGCGCTCAATAATAATTTTAGCTTTGCTATTTTTATTATAAAGAACAGAGTTTGATTTTATAACCAGAAAGAATGGTGTCAACTAGGGATCAGATATTATCTGAATACACATAGCACTAAGTAGATGGTGGTTGACTGATTATGTGTGCTCCACTGGCAACACTGCTCGAATATTGTGATGTGTAATGAAATAGGAAAATTCACAAAAAAAATAATTGCAAAACTTTATAGAAAATCAAATAAACATGTAGAGAGTATGGGTGTGCAACTCTAGCAGAGCAGACTGGCCCATTCCATATGTAACACCTTATAATGATTGTAGCCATCATATGGATATATAAGTGTACATATGGATCATTCATGTCTGTATTTCTGTAGTGATTTAATCTTCCAACCTTGCACTTAGTGTAAGTGCCTGGCCAAGCCCTTGGGCCCAGAACTTTCTGCTTCACTCTGTAAAACTTCTCTTTTATCTGTTTTGTATATTAAGATCCTGTATAAAATGTCATTTGGAAAAGAGGCTTGTGGCTCACATAAGTCTGAATTTCACTGTAGAAACTAGTATTTTAATTCTGAGTCAAGACAAGAGAATGTGTTTTAATTTTTTTAACATATTTTTTGGAGTATAATTGCTTTACAATGTTGTGTTAGTTTCTGCTGTATAACAAAGTGAATCAGCTATACGTATACATATATCCCCATATCTGCTCCCTCTTGCATCTCCCTCTCACCCTCCCTATCCCACCCATCTAGGTGGTCACAAAGGACCGAGCTGATTTCTCTGTGCTATGCAGTTACTTCCCACTAGCTAGCTATTTTACATTTGATAGTGTATATATGTCAATGCCACTCTCTCACTTCGTTATTTTTTTTTTCTGGTAATATGTAGTAGGTGGCAGTGGTAATGGGTTTGCTAAACCTCTATACTCTCTTGATCAGCCTATTTTGTGACCAGTGGCATCCCTTTTCAGGATAGGAATCACAACTCAAATTCTTAAGAAGTGGCTATATTTATTCTTAGAGATACTGACTATAAATGATGTTGCTGTCACGGTTATTACATGGCCAAAGGTTTTCTCAGAAGGTGGATAACCAATAGTGTTAGAATATAATAGGTTTTTGCAAACTTTTTGGATACCTCTTTTAGAAAAGTGATTTTTAGTTACCAGTATCTGAATCTTTGTACTAACATAGATTTAGAAGGATTAAAAAAAAACTTTTGATTTAGCATCAGTTTATTTTCAGACAGATTGTCCAATAAAACTTGACTTAGTACGTGAACAAACAAAGCTAGAGCATCTCTGGTTGAAGTAAAACTGGGGAAACTGGGGCTTTACTTATTTGGTTTCCCCATCATTTTCTGCAGCAGCCCTCAAAGAACCACAACATAACCCTAGGGACCACATAAAGATATTGATTTGGAGCAGTGATTCTGAATAGGGGTACTTTTGTGTCACAGGGGACATCTGACAATGTCTGGAGACATTTCTGGTTGTCACAATTGTACAGAGGGGCTACTGGCATCTAGCTGGTACTGACCAGGGATTCTGCGCACCATCCCACAGTGCACAGGACAGCCTCTACGCGAAGAATTACTTGGCCCCAAATGTCAATAATGCCAAGACTAAGACACCCTGATGTGAAGCAAGATTGAGATGTAAACAATTCATTGTAATTTGTACCAGCTTTGTGGCTGAGTTAATAAAAATCCACTTACATATTTTGCTATGCTATGAAGTGAAAAATACAGAGCTTGACTCTGATACTTACATTTCTGAGCAGCTGTTTATAGCACTGCTCTTCTGTCTTTAAGCACTTATCTAGAACTAATTAGGGAGAACACTTTAAGGTGTCTCCTTTTTGCCTTTAATTGGGTCTTGACATAATTGGTCTTCATCTTTCTCACCCAGCCAGAGGTCAGAAGTACAAACCACATCACGTAGTTCTAAAGCAAAAGGAAAACTTTCAACTGTATCCTGAAAATACTGGAGCAATTCTGATTCAAATTCCTAATAATGCTTTCATTACACCTGTGTTATAGCTGTAAGTAAGTCATAGTTCTTCATATGAGTATTTATCCTAGAGATGGAGAGCAATTCCTCTCTGCCTATAAGACTGGTAACATATGTCCATTGTTTGGGATGACAGATCTAAGTAAATATTTCCATCAGGTTTCATTGTTATAAAAAAACAATCCACCCACTGCATAGGAAATTAAGCAATAATGAATGAAAAGCAAGGGAACAGGTTATTAACACTTCCAGTACAAAAAGCAATCGAGGCTTCTTGCCAGTATCATGTATTACTTTTAAAAGAAAGATTTTTGGAAAACTCATTATGTTGGAAGTTTACTAATTAGAAAACTAATTTACAGCAACACTTTTCAGTTCGAAGATACAATGCATAGGCAAGGCTTCACATTTGGAGTGCCCTGGATTTTTAAAAATATGAACCTTTTCAGGTTTTCTTAAGTGTGATCTAGTCACTTGCAAGATCACTCTATCAGTTGTTGCTGCATAAAATATTTATTGCTGCATAAAAGCTGCTCTAAGGTTTAGTGGCTTAAAACAACAGTTATGTACTTAGCCCTTGATTCAGTGGGTTAGCAATTTTGGCTGGGCTGAATTGAATAGCTATGGTTATTCTAGTCTTGTCTGGGCACACTTATGCATATACAGTCAGCAGTAGATCAAGGAAGTGAGGCTGCTTCTTGCAGTTGGTTGGTTGTTGGCTGGTACAGAATCAGGACAACTGGGTCATCAGACACCAAGCTAGCCCTGGTCTGTTTACATAGAGAGGCAAGGCTCTGGAGAGAGAGGGAGAGAGAGAGAGACAGAGACAGAGACAGAGAGAGCACGCAGAAGCATGCAAGGCCTCTTGCAGTCTAAATTGATACAAAATTGTTTTTGTCACATTCTATAGGCTAATGAAAGTTAAAAAGGCCAGCCCAGGTTGAAGGTCTGGAGAAACACGTTCTAGCATCTAAGTTTTGCCTCGGGCTTTATTTTCTATGAAACTCAGACTATGAGATTGTCTATCACTCTACAGTTTTTTTTTTTGTTTTTTTTTGTTTAGCCAATGTCCTTGAATGTGCTTATTTTTTTTTTTTGGTATAAGTACTATTAAGCTAGGATTAATAAAAATAAAACAACACAACATTGTAAATCAACTATATTCCAATAAATTTTTTTTAATTACATATAGTCCCATTACCTCCACAATAAAACAGTGCATTATTTTCCAATTTTCTTTTCTAATGCTTTTCCACATACATACAACATTTTGCAGTAATTCCTCCTTGACTACTTATCATAATATATTCTGCATTTTCTTCTTTTTTAACCTAACCCCATCATGATAGTCATTACCATTACTGAATTATCTTCAAAAATTTTGCTAATGGCACAATACTCCAAATTTTGAGGGATCTGACAGATTATTTTCATTTTCCTTGACAGATGCTTAGTCTTTTTTGTTCTCTTATTGACTCTTTATGGTTTTGCCATTAATGATACTCATAAAAATTTATATATAAAGATTTTCTAACCTCTGCTTTTCTAACATGTAGCATGATTGAATAAAATATCACAAGAACTTGATATGATTTGAACAATCACTTAGTATAAAATGTGCTGCAAAATATAGTCACTAACAATAATCAGATTGTTAATTTTATAATTTTGTGTGATTTATATAAAAGAGATGAATTGTTTGATTTGTTCACTCAAAAAATATTTGTCATATGCGGGCATCATTGTAGTCTTCTTAAATACAAATACGAATAAAGTATGGAATTGACCTCAAGGAGTTTTCAGACACTGAAGTTCTGCTTCTTGCTACTCTAGTTACTTGACTATTTACTTAAATATATAGTTATTATTATTTACTATAACTATTATTAAATTAAAGTCAAAATTATATTTTAAGGTTATAAAATGGTGTGGTGTTTGAGCAGAAATAGAAAAAAATAACTAATGGAACAGAATTCAGAAACAGACTCATGATAAATGAGAAAATATTATTCTGTAGAGGTGACATTTCAATTCAATGGGGGAAAGTTAGACTATTAAATAAATTATTGTTGGACAAATAATCCATTCACTTTGGGCAATAAAATAAAATTATTACCTACACATACCATAAAATATAAAATCCAGGTTAAATAAATTTCTAGAAGTACAAGGAAATATAGCAGAAGTTAGGAAGTTCTTCCTATGCAAAACTCAAAATTCATAAAGGTAAAGATAGCCAGATTTGGCTTTATAAAAATGTTTTTAATCTTCTGTAAATATAAACTTATAAGATGAATGACAGACCTGAAGAAAATATACAACATTCAGAAAAGTTAAAAGCAGATACTATTTCTGTAATATTCAGGTTTCAGTTGCAGGCAGCAAATCCATACAAGATGCTTTAGGCTGAAAACAATCTAATATGGGGAACAGGATATAAACAAAATCAACATAGGAGCTAGAAGAGTAGAAATTATTTCCTGGGGACATCAGCATCATGGTGGAGTGAGATGTTCACTTTATCCCTCCCCCTCAATCTACAACCAGTAAAACATTCACAATTCAGAAACATGACTCTGCCTTACATACCAGGATGCTGAAAATCCAGCAAATCTGTGCATCTAAATGTGGGTGGACTGGAACACATAGAGGAGGTGGAAGCAGGGGAACAGTGGAGGCAGTGTCTCCAGTCCTGGATGCCCCAGCTGCAGCTGAGCCTGCAGCCCCAGAGAACCTGGTAGCAGCAGGGGAAGTGGTACAAATGACTTCAGTCTCCTTGCTACAACAATGCACATGGCCACAAGTAACTGGGCAGCACTGGCAGTGGACCTGAGACCCCATCCCTCCAGTAACACAGACACTCATTACTCAGACCCCTTGAGCCTCACCCACAGCGGCAGAGCCCATGTACCTGACAACACCAGACATGGCAGAAGTGCCCACATGTCCCTGGTTGCTCCTGCCTCCTCCACCTCTCCTCACAGTGGTGGAGGCTGTGACTCAGGAGATCCCGGACCTGGCAGAAAAGTCCACCATCCTGATACCCCAGGCAGCAACACTAGTGACACTGGAGAGTCAGCAGCAAAGCACCAATAACCCCGGAGGCACAAGCAGTGATAATGAGGGCACTGACAGAGGTGGTGGAGGGTGGAAAATGTGGACTCTCAAATATAACCAGAGGTCTCTCAGGTAAGAAAAACTAAAAACTTGTGCTATTGTGCCACCTACTGAAAAACAAAGAAACTCCTCTAATTTCTAACCTGTTAAATCTTTAGAAACAAGTAAAAAAAAAAAAATTAAAAAGCTTTACCTAAAGAAGAAAGATGTTTGCTACTTCAAATGCACCAACAGAAGAAAAACTCATGAAGCACCATGAAGAATCACAGTAATACTGTATCACAAAAGAAAATGACAATTCTCCAGAAGCCAAATTTAAAAGCATGGAATATTGCAATCTGATAGAGAATTCAAAATAGGTGTCATGGAGTAACTCAACGAGAGAAATTTATAGTTATACAGGCCTACCTCAAGAAAAAGAAAAATCTCAAATAAACAATCTAACATTTTACCTAAAAGAACTAGAAAAAGAAGGACAAAGCTCAAAGAGTGTAGAAGGAAGGAAATAATAAAAATCATAGTGAAAATAAATGAAATAGAAAAGATCAATCAAACTAAGAGCTGGTTCCTTGAAAAGATACATGAAGTTGACAAGCCTTTAGCTAGACTCACTAAGAAAAAAAGAGAAGGCTCTTACAGATGAAATCAGAAATGAAAGAGGAGAAATAACAATGGATAACACAGAAATACAAAGGATTATAAAATAATACTCTGGACTGCTAAACAACAACAAATAGAAAAAACTAGAAGAAATGGACAAATTCTTAGTATCATACAACATCCCAAGACAGAAGGAAAGATGAAGAAATAGAAAATCTTAGTAGACTGATCACTAATAAAGAGATTGAAAGAGTAATCAAAAATCTCCCCAAATACAAAAGTCCAGGACCAGATGGCTTCACTGGTGAATTCTACCAAACATTCAAAGGAGATTTAATAACTATCCTTCTCAAACTCTTCCAACATTTGAAGAGGAGGGAATGTTTCCTAATTCATTTTATGAGGCCAACATTACCTTGACATCCAAACCAGACAAAGACAACACAGAAAAGGAAAAGCATAGGCTAATGGACATAGATGCAAAAATCTCCCAAAAAAACATTAGCAAACGGAATACAAGAATACATTAAAAGGATCATACACCACAATCAAGTGGGATTTATTCCAGGGATGCAAGGATGGTTCAACAACCACAAATCAATCAACATTATGCACTACATTAACAAAATGAAGAATAAAAATGATATGATCATTTCAGAAATAACATTTGACAAGATTCAACACCAATTTAAAAAAATTGTTGATAAAATGGGTATAAAAATAACATGCTTCAACATAATGCATCATTCTCAATGATAAAGAACTGAAAGCTTTCCCTCCAAAATCAGGAACAAGACAAGGATGCCCACTCTTATTCAACATAGTACTGGAAGTTTTAGTCAGGGCAATTGGGCAAGAAAAAGAAATAAAAGGCATCCAAATTAGAAAGAAAAAAGTAAAACTTTTACTATTTGGATAACATGGTATAGAAAACTTTAAAGACTCCACCAAAAAACTATTAGAAATAATAAACAAAATGGTAAAGATACATAATACAAAATCAATGTACAAAAATCTGTTCCATTTATGTATGCTAACAGTGAGCTAGCAGAAAGAGAAATTAAGAAAATAATCCCATTTACAATTTTAAAGAAAAGAAAAAATACTTAGGAATAAATTTATCCAAGAGGGTGAAAGACCTATATACTGAAAACTATAATACATTGTTGAAAGAAATTGAAGATGACACCAATAAATGGAATGATATTCCATGATCATTGATTGGAAGACATAGCATTGTTAAAATGTTCATATTACCTAAAACAGTCTACAGATTCAATACAATCCATACTAAAATCCCAAGGACATTTTTTCACAGAAATAGAACAAAAACTCTAAAATTTATATGGAAATACAGAAGAGCTCAAATTGCCAAAGCAATCCTGAGAATAAAAAGAACAAAGCTGGAGGTATCACACTTCCTGATTTCAAACTATATTACAAAGCTAGAGTAATCAAAACAATATAAAATTGGCAGAAAAATAGATTCATAGATCAATGGAACAAAATTGAGAGCCCAGAAATAAACCTACACATATATGGCAATAAATTAATAACAAAGATGCAAAAAACATACAATGGAGAAAGAATAGTATTTTCAAATAAATGGTGTTGGGGAAACTGAACAGTCACATGCAAAAAAAATGAAACAAGACCACTATCTCACACCACACACAAAAATCAACTCAAAATAGATTAAAGACTTGAACCATAAAACTCTTAGAAGAAAATATGGGGAATGAGTTCTTTGACATCAGTCTTAGCAATATCTTTCTAGATGTGTCTCCTCAGTCAAGGGAAACAAAAGCAACAATAAACAAACGGAGCTGCATCAAACTAAAATGCTTCTGCACCGTAAAGGAAACCATCAGCAAAATTAATTTCTCAAGTAATTTAGAATAGAACTACCATATGATCCAGCAATCCCACTTCTGGGTATTTATCCAAAAAATATGAAAATACTAATTTGAAAAGATACATGCACCCCTGCATTCACTGCAACATTATTTACAACAGCCAAGATATGGAAACAATCTAAGTGCCTGTCAACGAATGGATAGATATTCATTCCATACATAGTGTGTATATATATATATGTGTGTGTGTGTGTGTGTGTGTGTGTGTGTGTGTGTATACACACACACACACACACACAATGGAATACTACTCAGCCATAAAAAAGATGAAATCTTGTCATTTGCGACAACATGGATGGACTTTGAGGGTACTACGCTAGGTAAAATAAGTCAGATGGAGAAAGACAAATACCGTATGATTTCACTTACATGTGGAATATAAAAAGCAAACAAACAACAACTAACCCAAATAAATGAACAAATCAAGCCAAACAAAACCAAACACGTAGATACAGAGAAAAGAGTAGTGGTTACCAGAGGAGAAAGGTCGGGGGGAGGGGAAATGGGTAAAAGGGAATTAACTGTATGGTGATGGGTGGAAACTAAATTTTTGGTGGTGAACACACTGTGGTGTATACAGAAGTAGAAATATAATGTGGACATGAAATGAAATATTATAAAGCAATGTTACTTCAATAAAACATAAATTTAAGAAAAGAAATAAATTATGTCCAGCCTCAAAACTACTCTGCCCCAGGTATAATCTGGGAAGCTGCCTCTGTGGCTGTTGCAGGGAGCTAACAAACCCTGACTCTGTTGTTACTACTGCTGATAGAAGTCCATGTTCCATTTGTCTAAATGAGGAGAATTGCCTTCATTAATAAAGTTAGCAGATGAACCAAGTAGACACATACAGATTAGAAAGTTGAACTACAGCCATTGATTCCAAAGCCATACCACCTCCACAAGTGACATCTGTGAAATAAGTGTCCTGGAACCTGCCTCTTCCATCTCTTCTGAGCAACATACTCTGCAAGTGAATCTGATTGGTGGCTCCTAAGTGATGTTCAGTACCCAAGTTTCAGAAATATCTGGGAAATCTGGTGTTTACCTGCTCACTTTTGCATGCAAAAAGTGGGTGGGGATTAAAGTTAAGTGAGTCAACTGACCACAACCCTAATATGCAAAGGGTTCCTATGAATCAATAAGAAAAGGATGACGAATTGATAACCAAAAATAATTCACAGAAAATGAAATTTTAAAAACGTATAAAAGAATGTTTCTCCTCATTAGCAATCAGGGAAGAACTTTACATAGTTAAAAAAATCAGATTTACTGAAATAATAAATAGTATCTAATGTTGGCAGGAAGAAGGAACTTTCATTGACCTATTAACCTGTGGTGAGGGAGAAAGTTTATTCAGGTTTCCCCTGCCCTTTTTGGAGGGCAACTTGTTATTATCAACCAATATTTAAAATCCTTTGACCCAACAGTACTTCATCCAGTAATCTGTCCTTCAGCAATACCTAAACTTGCACAAAGAGACATGTATAAAATATTTATTGTATCATGGTTTGATGTCAAATAATTAGAAATAATTTAAATGTTCATCAGAAAGGCAATATTTAAATTGTACAATCATGTTATAGAATTTTATACAGATTTTTTTAAGAACTATATTTATGAAGATGGACATGGAAAATGTCCATGAATATTAGTAAATGTAAAAGCAAGTTGCAGAACTATAGGGAAAGATCCTTTTTTTGAAAAATAAAACATTCATGTAACCTATCTATCCCCATTTCTCTACAAAAAAATCTCAGTAATATCTACATTGGTTATTTGGTGTGTGTGTGTGGATGTGTGTGAAAGATTCTAGAAGAATATGCATAACATTGTTACCAATTATTACTTTGGTACAATGAGGTTGGAGAGGAGACTTTGATTTTTCCCCTGCATGTATTTATATTGTTTGAATATTTTGCAAGTTGCAATGCTCTTGTAAGTGAAAAAGTGCATGATGTACCAAGGAAAATGCTGTCAACAGTTATTCAAACTGTTAGATTTTGCCCTAAAACCCTCATTCCAAATGCTGTCAAAGATAATTTCCAGGATTATCATCATAGAATATCATTGAGGGCTAAAATCTTGCCTATGAAATCTTTTGAGATTTGTCTGTCTGATAATCATCAAAACTTCCAAGTTAAACTAATTAACCTTGATACCATTCCTAGGGCCTGCCCACTCCGCACATCTTTGCCTATTACAGCACTCTGTCTCCAGCTGGCAATAGATGTTATATGCTACTGAATGATGCTACTGCTAAATTCCAATCTATCAAACATCGCTCAGAATTTACCAAAAAATGCTAAAATACAAATCCCAGGGTACTGTGCAATTATTTTGATTACTCCTTGGCCTAAGAGAAACTGCTAGACATTTAAAATTAATAATAAAAATAGCTAATGAGGCAGTACTTATTTTTGCTTTATATAAATTGCCTGATTTCCCTGCATCTCACTCTGCTTGATTTTTGGCCCTGAGTATTTAATGAGAATGAAAATCATATGATGCAACTGTGGGGTCATTTGCTCCTTTAAATTACCAAACCCAGACATTCCTGGAAATGGCATTGTCTATTATCATTACAGGAAAACATCCTGTTCTCACCAAAGCTCATGGGGGCATACCCAAACTGAGAATGTATTTTCAAAGAGCAACAGCCAGCTTTGCTTAGCACAAATCTTTACTCTGAAGCTGATTAGAAGAGCTGTCCAAACCCTTTAGAGTTTGAGATATACTGGATAATTTCCAGCTCATGTGTATAAGCCCAGGGTAAGAACACTCAATAAATTAATCTCTAAACTAGGTGGAAATACAAAATTATGCTGAATAGAGACAGATAATTATCAAAACAAATAAAAGAGAGTTTAAAAATGACAACATACTATCTTCCCAAGTAGGATTTTATTGTCACCTGGAATTCTTCAATATAAATGAACATATTCTCTAGAATAAGTGTTAACTGAAATATGTATATTTCCTCCTTTGCCACTGATAATTGTCTCAGACTAAGAAAACTCGATCCATCTGGATTTCTTAATTCTCTTCCCCTCATTTTTATTCTTTTATCATCTGGAGGGAAATCTCAATGTAAAACAAGTCTTTGCTCTCAAAGTCTCAAGTTTTGTCTCTTTGGATCCTGATTTTGAAGCAAGTTTCCCATCTAACCCTTGCAAATTGAGGTCTCCAAATAAAGTCAATTTTGAGTTACATAGATATGGAAAGAAGCAGTTACCTGGGTGTCCTCAGTGTCACGGAGACCATTCTGGAGAATTGCTTCAGACAAAGGGGCTTGGCAAGGGAGAATGCCAAGATTCCTGCAGCATTAGTTTCTATTAACAGTAATAGGGCTTCCCTGGTGGCGCAGTGGTTGAGAGTCCGCCTGCCGATGCAGGGGACACGGGTTTGTGCCCCGATCCCGGAAGATCCCACATGCCGCGGAGCGGCTGGGCCCGCGAGCCATGGCCGCGGAGCCTGTGTGTCCGGAGCCTGTGCTCCGCAACGGGAGAGGCCACAGCAGTGAGAGGCCCGCGTACAGCAAAAAAAAAAAAAAAAAAAAAAAAAAAAAAAAAAAAAAAAAAAAAAAAAAAAACAGTAATAACCCCACAACCGTATGTGTCTCATTTCAGACCCACTGGCTTCCTTCTTGTTGCAAGAATAAAATACTGACTTTCTGGTTACTTTTCTCTTTTCCCATTTACAAATTCCTACCCTTCATTGAAAGCCAGTTTAAATTCAACCAATACTTTTATGATTCCTTAATCTTTTCTGGTCCCGAAATCTCTTTTTGCCTTGTCAATTCATATCCATAAACTTCAAGAAATTTTTAGTGAAATTATCCTTGTATCACTGATAATTTTATAACAATAGTGTCTGCTCTCCAGAAGTAGATTGAGAATTGTTTCAGGCTAAGGTCTCAACTTGAATACATTTTTATCCATTTAAAAAAATTAAGGTATAATTCTCCCTTTTTTGTGTACAGTTCTGCAAGTTTTGACAGATGTATGTAGTCATGCAGCCATCTTCAAGGTCAATAAGGAGGGAACATCATTTACTTCAAAAAATTCTCCTACACCACTTTCTGGTCAGTCTCTACACACATCCCCAGCTCCTGGCAACCACGGATCTATTTTCTGTCCATAGTTTTGTCTTTGCAAAAGTGTTATGTAAATGGAGTCATACAGTAGCCTTCTGAGTCTGGCTTCTTTCACTTAGTGTATTTGAGTTTCATCTATGTTGCTGCATGTTTCAGCAGTTCATTCCATTTTATTGCTGAGTAGTATTCCATTTTATGGATATACTGCAGTTTGTTTACCAACACTCCAGCTGAAGGATATTTGAGTTGTTTCCAGTCTGGGGTGACTATCAGTTTGATACATTATCATTATCTTAGTAATTGTCCATCCACTGAGCCCCACCCTGCTCCCTGGCTATAAATTCTCACTGTTCCTGTTGTACAGGTTTTTGAATACAGGTGAATACAGGTTTTCATTTCATTTGGGTAAATACCTAGTAGTGGGATTGTTGGGTCCTATAGTACAGGTATGTTTAACTTCTACTATATTTTCTCTTATACCCTACATTTTTTTGGCTGTACCATGCAGCATGTGGGATGTTAATTCCCTGACCAGGAATTGAACCTGCACCCCCTGCAGTGGAAGCACAGAGTCTTAACCTCTGGACCACCAGGGAAGTCCCATATACCCCACATCCTTGTATGCTGCCTTATGTAACTGAGACATTAGTTGGGCTCTCTTCCTTTAATGGTCTGGGAAAAATTGGTTCACAGTCTCAAAAAGTTCAAAGTTCTCTCCTAATGTCAGCTGCCTTATGTAACTGAGACATTAGTTGGGCTCTCTTCCTTTAATGGTCTGGGTAAAATTGGTTCACAGTCTCAAAAAGTTCAAAGTTCTCTCCTAATGTCATTTTATTTGAGGGAATTTCACTTTGATGGGTACCGCTGAATCTGATTTCTGGGTCCTTTAAAAGATGTCCTCCCACCACTAATAACCTTGATAGGAAATTTGTAACACCTTGCAATTAATTATATAGTGTCTGGTCACATAAAGGCATGAGTAAGTATTATAGATTTTACTGAAAGTTCATAGGGACCATAAGTTGTGAGGATGAACGTGTTACATTTTACATCCCACAGAAAACAACTAAAAATTACATCTTAAACATCTCAGTCCTTTTATGGAATCCCAACTTGGACACTCACCATTCTGACTTCTTTCCTCTCTTGCCCTTTTAGGAGCTAGTCTTGTTAACCTCTCTCTAAGCCTAAAGCAATTTTCCTCCTATATACATGGCAACTCATCTCTCCCTGTTTGCTCTTCCCAATAGTGCATATATATACTTAGGAAAGCAGAAGAAATGCTTTCATTTTAAGATTATTTTCCCTACTTAGAATATGTAGTTTCTTCTTAAAGATGCTATTTTTAAATTAAGTTCTAATTCTTTGAAAGCTGACTACTTATATACAGTTCAAGTTGATAATTCTTAGCTTATCAGTTAGTATTGTGTAAAAAACCACCCCCAAATTTAGTGGCTTAAAGACCAACAATTTTTTTTTGATGTTACTCTGAGGTCTCAGGTGAGCTAGGAAGTTCTGGTTGCATCTGGTTTCACTCCTGTCTCTACAGTCAACAGTTGGTTGGGTTGACAGTTCTGCTGACCTAAGCCAGGCTGCCTCACATGCTTTGCTGTAGGATGTTTTAACATGGCCTTGGCTAAGGCTAGTGAGTTCTCCTCCATGTTGTCTTCCAATGTCCCACCAAAGAGCCTGGCTTGTTCTCATGGAAGTAGTAGGGTCCAAGAGAAAGTGTGGAAGCATCCATGGATCCCTCAGGACCTGCACACCATCACTTCTACTCTGTTGGCCGAGCAAATCACAAGGCCAGACCAGATTCCAAGGTGGAGAAAGAGACTCTATCTGTCAATGGGGGTTGTTACAAAGACACATTACATAGAGGATGCATGTAGGAGAGGTGAAGAAGTAGGGACATTTGTGCAATCAATCTAGCATGCTTACAGGCAGAATATTCTATTGATTAGAAGATCAATTTTTCCTATAATTCTTTTTGTAAATTAAATTTTACTTATTTATTTTTTATACAGCAGGTTCTTATTAGTCATCTATTTTATACATATTAGTGTCAATATGTCAATCCCAATCTCCAAATTCATCCCACCACCACCACCACCCCCGCTTTCCCCCCTTGGTGTCCATACGTTTGTTCTCTACACCTGTGTCTCTATTTCTGATTTGAAAACTGGTTCATCTGTACCATTTTTCTACATTTCACATAGATGCGTTAATATACAGTATTTGTTTTCTCTTTCTGACTTACTTCACTCTGTATGATAGTCTCTAAGTCCACCACGTCTCTGCAAATGAACCAATTTCATTCCTTTTTCTGGTTGAGTGATATTCCATTGTATATATGTACCACATCTTCTTAATCTGTTCATCTGTCGATGGGCATTTAGGTTGCTTCCATGACCTGGCTGTTGAAAATAGTGTTGCAATGAACATTGGGGTGCATGTGTCTTTTTGAATTATGGTATTCTCTGGGTATATGCTCAGTAGTGGGATTGCTGGGTCATATGGTAATTCTATATTTAGTTTTTTAAGGAAAAAAACTCTTGTAACATTTGTCTCTTGTAACATTATTTTAAAGTGTATTTTATCTGACATGTGTATTGCTACTCCAGCTGTCTTTTGATTTCCATTTGCCTGGAATATTTTTCCATCCCCTCACTCAGTCTGAATGTGTCCCTAGGTCTGAAGTGGGTCTCTTGTAGACAGCATATACATGGGTCTTGTTTTTGTATCCATTCAGTGAGCCTGTGTCTTTTGGTTGGAGCATTTAATCCATTCACATTTAAGGTAATTATTGATATGTCTGTTCCTATTACCATTTTCTTAATTGTTTTTGGTTTGTTTTTGTAGGTTCTTTTCTTCTCTTGTATTTCCCACTCAGAGAAGTTCCTTTAGTGCTTGTTGTAGAGCTGGTTTGGTGGTGCTGAATTTTCTTAGCTTTTGCTTGTCTGTAAAGCTTTTGAATTCTCCATCAAATCTGAATGAGATCCTTGCTGGGTAGAGTAATCTTTGCTGTAGTTTCTTACCTTTCATCACTTTAAATATATCATGCCACTCCCTTCTGGCTTGTAGAGTTTCTGCTGAGAAATCAGCTGTTAACCTTATGGGAGTTCCCTTGTATGTCATTTGTCGTTTCTCCCTTGCTGCTTTTAATAATTTTTCTTTGTCTTTAATTTTTGTCAGTTTGATTACCATGTATCTTGGTATGTTTCTCCTTGGGCTTATCCTGCCTGGGACTCTCTGCACTTCCTGGACTTGGGTGGCTATTTCCTTTCCCATATTAGGGAAGTTTTCAACTATAATCACCTCAAATATTTTCTCAGGTACTTTCTCTCTCTCTTCTCCTTCTGGGACCTCTATAATGTGAATGTTGGTGCATTTAATGTTGTCCCAGAAGTCTCTTAGGCTGCCTTCATTTCTTTTCATTCTTTTTTCTTTACTGTGTTCTGCAGCAGTGAATTCCACCATTCTGTCTTCCAGGTCACTTATCTGTTCTTCTGTCTCAGGTATTCTGCTATTGATTCCTTCTAGTGTAGTTATCATTTCAGTTATTGTATTGTTCATCCCTGTTTGTTCTTTAATTCTTCT
The DNA here is from genome assembly GCF_025265405.1 of Mesoplodon densirostris. Classification (NCBI taxonomy): domain Eukaryota; kingdom Metazoa; phylum Chordata; class Mammalia; order Artiodactyla; family Ziphiidae; genus Mesoplodon; species Mesoplodon densirostris. The sequence continues at coordinate 76,599,748 of NC_082676.1, forward strand.
AGGTGTTTGTTCTTTAATTCTTCTAGGTCTTTGTTAAACATTTCTTGCATCTTCTTGATCTTTGCCTCCATTCTTTTTCCGAGGTCCTGGGTCATCTTCACTATCATTATTCTGAATTCTTTTTCTGGAAGGTTGCCTATCTCCACTTCATTTAGTTGTTTTTCTGGGGGTTTATCTTGTTGCTTCATCTCCTACATAGCTCTCTGCCTTTTCATCTTGTCTCTTTCTGCAAATTGGTTTTCATTCCACAGGCTGCAGTACTGTAGTTCTTCTTGCTTCTGCTGTCTGCCCTCTTGTGGATGAGGCTATCTAAGAGGCTTGTGACTTTTCTATAATTACAAATATGCAAAATGTTAACTTTATTCAACTCAAGAACTCAAAGATAATTAAACTAAATGTCACACGTCATTTAAAAAATGTCATAATTTCCCTAATGAAAAGCTAAAGCCACATTATTGGACTCCTTTCAATTTAATAAACTACACATAACCTAAAGCTAAAATAGTACCACTATGGTTTTCTGTCAGCTATTTTAGTCAATACCATTGAATCCGTTTAAATAAAACATATTAAATTGGTTGTATAAAAAGTCTTTAAATAGAAAGAAAATATGGAATAAAAGGGAAACTAGTTTACAACTTAGAAATTCCCTAATTTGTTCTTTTTTGGAGGGGATAATTTCATGAAGTTATACATGTACATATTTTAAAGAGTAAAATATGAGATAGTTTTCCAATGTTTGAAACAGCAATTCCCTACATCCCTGCAGTCACTGTCCTCTTCCAACAGGCAAATATTTGCATTCTTTTACATCTATTATTTTTGTTTAGACATCCACATTGCTCAAAATTCCACGCTAATATTGCCTTCTCTTAATTTTCAGTCTTGGGTGTTGTCTTTTGCTTTCCTATTAGGGAAAGCAATGGATCATGCATGATCTCTCCTGCATCTTCCTGCTCCCTTATCGCCCAACAAAGGCACTTTCCCCCTCTTCCCATCCTCTTAGGATGTTTATATCCCTGTTTGGGTTAGTACAATATGCAATTATTATTATAGGGATGCTCTCTGCAGATCCTCCCTGTCACATACTTTAATTACTTTCCATGTCTTGTGAACCTATTGTTTTGTTTGTAATTAATAATCATCTGTTTTATTTGTTTCTTTAATTCTCTCTGTATTTTTCTAGTAATACAACCTCAAATTCTCCAATTTATTTATCTCTCCTTTTAATTATTCAGATATGTCATTATCCAATAATTTCATTTTTTCAAAAAGTTTCCCCCAAAACCCTGCATCATGCTTTCATCAGGACAGTTGCCTTGTGCCTGGCAAATCAACATCCTTCTGATGAAGGATGCAAGGACTTCTACATATGGTTGCTACTATGGTTTCCCAAGCAGCAAGGTGAGGAATCTTTGGATATAGCTTTTCTTCACCAGGGCACAGATGCCCTGGGCAACATGGTCTAGGTAGCAGAGGGTGTCTGGCAGGTGCGCCTTTTTTAGTGAGGTGCAATTGGCTTCCCTTCCACGTGGGATCCCACTCACTTTCAGATTTCAGATCTTCTGATCTATGGATGATGGACACACCGTTTAGTGTATTGACATCTCCTGGTTCTTGGCATTCTACACTTTTTTGGGTTATTGTTCTAATTGTGGAATGGGTGTATTTGTTTCATATTAAGGACGTCAGCCAATTGAGATCGTATAGGGACATATAGCAAGAGATGGAAATCTTTCTTGGGTTTAGGGTTTATTTTTAGTCATTCTGAACTACTTTTAATCCAATTCTTCCTCCCCACCCCCCCCAAAAAAAACCCTCACTTGGTTAGGTTTTCTCAGACAAAGCTCATAGAAGTTATCTTAAGTTCTGGAAGACTTAATAACATATTGAGATAAAATGCCCGTTGTCATACTGTCATCTCAGCTGTTCACATAGACAGTGAGAAGCGTATAAGAGCACAGCTCAGGGACTGCTGGATGAGGCAGTTCTTCAGAGGGGAGGATGACTGTGAGCTGTTTGCAGGTGACACTGGCAAGGGAGGGTGATGGGTCCAAAGGGGACCAGGGCATGGACCCCAGCAGTATCCCCCACAGCCCCCCGTGGTGCACAGTCAGCAGCTTGACTCAGTGGCTCGCTCAGTCTCTGCTTCTCTCTGATGGTCTTTCTCAACGGCTCTCACCTCCAAGTAATTGACTTCATTTTTATATTTGATTTTTTAATTTTAGAAATGAAATTTATCAAATAGGACTTTAAAAATAGGAAAACTCCCATATGATCATCATCCAGAATTAGCAATCGTTAATAACTTGCTTGTATTTGTTTTCAGAAACAAATAAAACATTAGAAACATAATCCTTTTCAATTAGAAATCCTCTGAGTCCCATTCCCTCAGCCCCTCCCCAAAGGTAGCAACAGTCAGTGGTGGGTTTCTTTCCACTCCATGTTTTATACCCTGAACAATAACTAATATAGAATATATGTGTGTTTTATTTACATAAATGATGTCAAGGTGCATATTTCCTTTTTGACTTTAAATTATATATTGGTGATATAGCCATTTGATTTGTATATATTTATACATTTACGCACATACATGAAATGGTCATCCCTTTTTGGCTCCTGTGTAGTATTTTGTCATATAAATATATGCCTGCCACATTTTATTTATTCCCTCATTAGTAGACATTTAGGTTGCTTTACTTTTTCTGTTAATACAAAAATATTGTAATAAACACTCTCATAACATCTGCTTATGCAAATATGCAAGCTGGTGTGAATTTTGGAAAGTGGGCTTCTTGAGTCAAATGTCAAGCACCTTTTCAATATATGCTGCCAAATTGGTCTCTGAAATGCATGTACCATTTGACATTCTCAGGGTAATGCTTGAAAGTTCTGTTTCTTTCAGTACTTTGCCAAGACTTGGTTTTGGCAGACATTTTTTTCTCTCCCATCTGATGGATGAAAATGGCATTTATTTGCTTTTTTTTTATCTCCCTGAAAATAATTAGATTTTCTTTCCAAGTGTTGATTGGCCATTTGAGTTTCCTTTTTGCTTTTTTCTTAATTTATAGGATGTTTGCTCATTTACTCACTCACGGATCATTTATTACAACTGGGCTGTCTTCCAAGCATTGCCGGTGAATAAGTGGTAAATAAGACAGACAAAGACTTCAGTTCCCTTGGAGTTTGTACTCCAGGGTAACTGGGGGAGGCAAGAAAAAAATAATAAAGGAACGAAGAAATTTCAGATAACCTCCATGAAAATTCCGAACAGTAAAGAAAATAAACACATGATGAGATAGTAACAGAAAAAGAGCAGTAATTTATAGTGGGTGATCTAGGACAGACTCCCTGGGAAGGGGGCATTTCAGTGGAGATTTGGATGAAAAGAAGGAGCAAGCCATGTACAAATTGTGGGTGAAGATTTGGATAGAGGAAACAGCAAGTGCAAATGCCCTGAGAATACAAGTGTGGTGTGTTCTAAGGCTGAAATGAAAGCCTGGGTGGTTGCATCCCAGTAAGAAAAAGGCAAGGGGCTAACAGATGTTATCTGAGAGGCAGATGATACAAGGGCTTTTAGTTCATGCTGAGACTTTGACATCAAGGGTAATGTAAGTATCTAGAGGGTGCAGGGGAGTGATGTAATCTGATTTACTTGCTAGAAATGTCACTCTAGCTGTTGAGTAGAAAATGAATTGGAAGGAAGAAGTAGGGAGAACAGTTAAGAGGCCATTGAACCATCCAAGTTAGAGACGATGGAGGCTTGGACTAAGGCATTAGCGGTGGAGATAAGGAGAGATGAGCAGATTCAGGATATAGTTTGCAGAAGGAGGTGACAGGACTTTGATAGATCAGATAGTAAGTGGAAGTTGAGAGAGCTAGAATAATCAAAAACGGTTCCTTGAGCTTCCCTGGTGGCGCAGTGGTTAAGAATCCACCTGCCAATGCAGGGGACACGGGTTTGAGCCCTGGTCCGGGAAGATCCCACATGCCATGCAGAACAACTAAGCCCGTGCGCCACAACTACTGAGCCTGTGTGCTACAACTACTGAAGCCCGCGTGCCTAGAGCCCGTGCTCCGCAACAAGAGAAGCCACCGCAGTGAGAAGCCCATGCACTGCAACGAAGAGTAGCCCCCGCTCACCGCCACTAGAGAAAGCCTGTGCACAGCAACAAAGGCCCATTGCAGCCAAAAATAAGTAAATAAAATAAATAAATTTATTTTTAAAAATGTTAAAAAAAAAAACAAATGGTTCCTTTGGGTTTGAACAACTGTGTAAGTTGTAAATCCATTTATTGAGATGCCAAGACCAGAAGAAGTGGGAGTGAGTGGGAATAATTTGTGCTAAATGAAAACCTCTGACAGCTGAATGTCTTGACAGTAATGCCAGTGGCAGGATATAGAGGGCCTTGGAGACCTTCTCAAATTTCATTCATCAGGGTGATGTTTCAGAGGAAGTTATGGATCAGGGGTTAGCAACTGTATCAGTCAAGATCCTGCTAGGAAACAGAACACAATACAGATTGTTCAAGGATCTTGAATGAAAATACTATTTACAGAGGCGTGGGAGGGGTTACAGGAACCCACAGGGAGGTTACAGCATCCAGGGGACTAGCATTGTCAGGAAGCTATTTCCACCTCGGGCCTGAAGGGGCAAAGAAAGGAAGTAGTGTTAATGGAGCCTAACGAGAGTGGAATCTTTTGGCAACCACTGCCACAAACGTGGAAGAGCCAGGAGAGAGCCAGAGAAACGAATAACCTGACCTCTCTTTCTCCTCCTACCATCCTATGTCCTGCTGCTCTCTCCCAGATCCAACCAGAAAACAGACAACACTGGAGTCTGGGCCAGGAAGTCCATAAGAATTAGTGCTCCTCTCCCCCAGGGAATAGAGAAGGACAAAGAAAGGCAGAAAATGGATCCGGTTGGGGAAAAGAAGGGGCAAATGGTGAGTAATCTGCAAAGCAACGTACAGAATTTTTCCTGTGACACATGGGTAAGTCACTCCAACGTCCCTTTCCATGCTGGCTTTGAGGGCACAATATTTGGCAAAATAATCTTTCCTCTCCTCACCCCCCATCCTCTTCCTCCCACTCATATTTATGAAACTCTGGGATGTCACTTACTACTTCCCCCATTTCAGTAAGTCAATGAAGAATGATTTTGTTCAAAATGTAGACTCCATATGATGCCTCTTCATGTCCAGCTTTCTACCTAGAGTCGACATGGTGATACCCTTGACCTTCTTAAGAGCCTTCCATGACTCCACACCATTTAATGGAGAAAATCCTACATTTTTTTTTTTTTGGCCTTGCATTCAAAGTCACCACCCACAATTTGGCTTTAGCCATCATCCCTAGATCGTTCTCCTACTATTTCTCAAAAAGGACCCAGATGGTGGTCAGTCTGAACACGGTCTTGTACATTCCCCACCTTTTTGCCTATGCTTTTGCCCATGTCCAGTTGTAAAAAGTATTTCTTGCTTTTTAAGGACCAAATGAAATGTCAGTTAGTCTGATGGACCTACTATCCTCAGTGTCACTAGGCTGGAGCCTTGCCTCCCACTGCTCTGTTCTGTGTGCCATAGGATCTGTCACTAGTAGGTCAAAATCATGAGGGTTGGGTGAAGAGCAGTTCACATGTATTCTCTCATTTACTCCAAGCTAAAAATCCAATGGACTCAGAATGATCCTGATGAGAAAACTGAGGCTTGGAAGAGCATGGTGTTTATTACATGTGGATTCCATGTCCTCTCACACTGGGGTGCTATAATATCCTCCCATTTTTCAGAGGAGGAGCAGAAACTCTGCGAGATCAAGTAACTTTCTCAAGAGCTCACAGCTAATAAGACAGAGGCTGGAATGAAACTCAGCTCTCTATCCCCAGGCTCCACACCTTGGTTCCTCACAACAGAAGAAAAAATAAAACTACCAGTAGACCTCTCTGGCCCAAGAACATTGTTGGGGGCTTTCATGTAAGATTGGCTCACTTCATCCTAACCAGAACCCTGGGTGCAAAGGAATGTTCAGTGAGGAGGGAAAGCAGAGCACACAGGAAGGACCCAGACTGTATCAGAGTGGTTGCTGGCTTCAGGCTAAGACCCTCCTCTTCTCTCTCCCTCCATTAATTTGACCTGTTGATTGAATCACATTATGAAAGATACAGTTGGAGAGTTATAAAGAAAAAACTATCTACTTTATAGAGTTTCGAAGTGATGGTCTTGATAGGCTTGGTAGTGGCAGCTCCCAGGAGAGAGGGAAAAGCAGATACATTCTGGCTGGTGAAAAAAACAAAACAAAACAAAACACAAGCTCCTCCTTTGTGGCCACCATCTTGCCCGTTAATTCTCAATGAATATTTACCACTTAATCCCTTGTCACAGGTTACAAAAGTTGAAAAGTGGTTCATATGGTTTCTTATCCTGACATGTACCTTAAAATACAGTGGCTTACTCAAGCATATTTCATGAGAAAACAAATATCCAGATTTCCTTGCCCCTTCGTGTAATCTGATTCACACACACACACTCATACACACACACACTCACACACTCAGGTTGGTGCTGACTTGCATCTTTAGTCCCACTAATATTTACTTTGCAATACCTGAATCTTGACCCACTCATATTTCACCTCTCTAGTGGCCAAGTAAGTAATCCGAGATTCACCGTCATTTTCTAAATAGATAACCAGATTACATAATCTTAAAATAATACCTAACCTCATTGCTATTTCCTTGTACTTACAAATAATCTATTGCAAATTCCTATTCAATTATAATATAACATCCCCTACTCTTTTAGTCAGAGTCCTAGCAGGAATCAGCACGTTATTCAGATGATTCAAGGAAGAGACTATTTACAGAGGTATGGGCAGTATTAAAAAATACAGTGAGGGGCCTCCCTGGTGGCGCAGTGGTTGAGAGTCCGCCTGCCGATGCAGGGGACACGGGTTCGTGCCCCGATCCCAGAGGATCCCACATGCCGCGGAGCGGCTGGGCCCGCGAGCCATGGCCGCGGAGCCTGTGTGTCCGGAGCCTGTGCTCCGCAACGGGAGAGGCCACAGCAGTGAGAGGCCCGCGTACAGCAAAAAAAAAAAAAAAAAAAAAAAAAAAAATACAGTGAGGAAGGATGAGGCATGCAGAGACTGGCAATGGTAAGAAGCTGCTATCACTCACAGGTTTGAAAGGATACAGGGCAGTGGTGATGCTACTGATGCAGCCGTGGTTGATGGGCTGCCAGGTGGATGCTATACTTATTGATGGATTCAGCCATTTCCAGAACTGAAAAACCAAAGCCATCAGGGAGTAGGAAAGAAGTGCTCTGAGCTCTTTTCTCACTGTGATCTCTGGCAGAGTGTTCCATCGGCCAAATCCAAAGGGCACCAAATGACAAGAGAAGCAGCTAATGCAACCAGAATGATCGGGTTCCTGGGGCACAGAGCAGAGGAGAGAGGCTGAGAATGGATGGGGAGAAAGAAAATAAATAGCACATCCACCTTCTTAATACCATAGATCTCTACCACCAACAGTGGCCCCATTTTAGCATAATCCTATCTCCCGAGGTCTTCACTGACAGATTCATTCACTCAGTATGGATTCATTGACTGCATTATTGAATTATGGGAAACATAAAGCAATTTGGATATAAGAATAAATTTTACTCATAAGGAACACATGATCTAGATACGTGAGAAGACATACCTGGTGAAACATTCCTTGGAGCCATTTCCTTAACTCTCTTGTATTCTGCAGTGACCCCTCTAACATAAAGTTCATTTTTATAAAAATATGTCAATATTATCATCTCCTAGTAATTTGTATCTGAACTTTATTGTGGATCACATTTTAGTCAGTGATGAAACCCTATATTTCTGGCACATTTGGGGTAGTTCAGTGTTGAATCTGTTGATCTTGGAAACCTTCAACTAACAAGTAAGTTTGCAGACATTTGACAGCAAAATTTCCAGGACCTTGACAAGTCCTTGTTAGCCTATATACTTAAAACTCTATCATTATGTTGAGTTGGTATACTCCAGAGACAAGCCTTCCTAGACTGCTCCAGCTTGGCTCTCCACAGAAAAGCCTTCATTAAGCTTTGCTTTAATAATTTGGGTTTAATTAAAGGTCAGTATGAAAAAAGGCCATGTGAAACATGTTGCTGCTTATTCCACAAAACTACGTTTATAGATGACACCTATTACATTCTGTGATGTTCTTTATATAAGAAATCATGCAAACTCCTCCTAAAAGAGGTTTTCTGAAAACGTGACCTCCAGTTTTGTTTCTGTATTCACCATAATTGCTAAAACACCTGTAATAAATCAGGTTTCTAGAACATTTTAACATAAAATGATTCCTCTATTCTTTTCAATATTTACTCATAATGACCTACTTTGATCTTTGAAAAATATGTCACCTCATATTCTTTTTAGAAAAAGTGGAATATAAATTAAGAATTCGAGTTAAAAAAAGAATATTATTTATTACTAGGTAGCTAATGAAGCCAAACAGCAATAGAATAATAAAATAACCATATAAAATATATGCATATACATATATGTGCACACACACACAAAGATATATGTGTGCTGGGGTGTGTGTATATATATATACACACACACACACATAGTGCCCAATGTACTGCAAAGGGAGAAGTGTGAAGTGAGTGATAAAGATAATTCGGAAAATGAATCATGGGAGAAAAACCACAATGTGCTAAAGAAGGCAATTAGGGATTCATTTATTAGTTTATTAATTCCACAAACATTTATTAGGCTGCTTCTATGTGCCAGACCTTGGGCTAGATGATACAAAGTTGCATTAAGCAATAGCTCTGTCCTCAAGGAGCTTTCAGTCCAGTGGGGCAGGAGGGTATGGTGGGTAGCTGAGTACATTTATTATAGGACTGTGTTATAAGAGGACACTCTGGATGCTAATGAGAGTCCAAATTTGGTGGTCAAAGCATGGGAGGAATTTGAAAAGGCAGAAATTCCATATCATAGAACAGTCACCATCAAAACAATGATGGAGACCAGGAGAATGCAGGATAGGTGTGAAGTCATCATGCATGCTAATCTGTCTAGAATCAAGTGTTCATAGAAAAGCCTGAATATGTATTTTACTCCAGTAAGAACTCTATACCCTATGCTTGATACTCTGTTTTCCCTGTCAACTTTCATATGATTATTACAAGATACTTCTTAGCACAAGCACTGTGGTAGATTAATTGCAAAATGGCCCCAATTTTTCACTCTGCCTATATCCACACCCTTTTCAATGTGAGCTTGTAGCCCTTCCCATTGGAGGTGGAATCTATTTCTTCCCCGCCTTGAATCTGAGCCTGACCTTATACTTGTTTGGACCAATATAATGTAGAGGAAGTGATGGCCTGCCAGGTCTGAGCCTCAGGAGAACTTGTGAATTTTTCCTCTCTTTTGGAACCCTGCCTTTGTCATAAGAACAAATCCAAGCTAGCCTGCTGGAGGATGAGAGGCCATGAGAAGCAGCGATAAATCATCCCAGCCAAGATCTCAGGTGTATCAGGGCACAGCAACCATCAGTACCCTACCCAGCAGACCAGCAGTGGACTGAGATGAATGCGGGAGCCCCCCCAAGCCCAGCTCAGATCAGCAAAACCACCCAGAAGACTCATGAGGAATGAGAAATGGCTGATGTTTTGTATCACTAGGCATTGAGGTATTTTATTAGGAAACAATAGCTAACTGAAGGATTTAAGAGAAAAAAATGAATCAAAAAATAGATAATCAAGGGGCTTCCCTGGTGGCGCAGTGGTTGAGAGTCCGCCTGCCGATGCAGGGGACACGGGTTCGTGCCCCGGTCCAGGAAGATCCCACATGCCACTGAGAGGCTGGGCCAGTGAGCCATGGCTGCTGAGCCTGCGTGTCTGGAGCCTGTGCTCCGCAACGGGAGAGGCCACAGTGGTGAGAGGCCCGCGTACTGCAAAAAAAAAAAAAAAAAAAAAAAAAAATCAGTAAGGACCTACTGTATAGCACAGGGAACTCTACTCAACATTCTGTAACATTCTGTAATAACCTATATGGGAAAAGAATCTGAAAAAGAATGGATATATGAATATGTATAATTGAACCACTTTGCTGTACACCTGAAATTAACACAACATTGTAAATCAACTATACCCCAATATAAACTAAAAATTAAATTAAAAATGAATCAAGATATTAGAGAAACATAAGGGAAAATGGGAATAAAGTGCTCTGGTAAAGTCAGAGACTTCTGCTCTCAGCTCTATTGCTAACTGGCTGGTGCGATTTAAGTAAACTCTTTGGACTTTGGTTTTCATATCTGTGGTTTAGATAAGATAAGGGTATTTCTGATTAGGAAAGGAATAGTAAAAGCATTTTTTTTCCTCTCTCTTGAAACACACCAGAAAAGGAAGAGTGATAAACAGAAGGGACCATATTCCATCTATAAAGAGAAAAGAGTACCCAAAAGAATTGAAAACATGTGCACACCAGTTTGCACATGAATGTTCATAGCATCATTATCCATAATAGCTAAAAAATGGAAACAATTCAAATATTGATCGGAAGATGAGTGGATGAATAAAATGTATCCACACAATGAAGTATCATTTGGCAATAAAAATAAAGTGCTCATATGTGCTACAACATGGATGATCCTTGAAAACATCATGCTAAGTGACATAAACCAGATATAAAATACAGCATATTGTATGATTCCATTTTTATGAAATACCCAGAATAAACAAATCCATAAAGACAGTAGACTAGCAGTTTTCAGGGACTATGGGAGGAGGAAATGGGGGATGACTGTTAACAGGTATAAAGTTTCTTTTTGAAATCGTAAAATGTTTTGGAATTAGTGGTGATGGTTATAAAACATCACGTACATACAAAAAAAATTACTGAATTGTACACTTTTAAAGGGTGAATTTTATGATATGAATTGCATCTCTATTTTTAAAAATAAAACAAAGAAGAAAGGAGCTACGATCTCAAACCTTAGACTATGATATATAGTTGCCCCAAACTGTGAATTCTGCACTAAAATGACCATGCATTATCACAGCTGCAAAACAAGTTACAGGAAGTCTGGTGGCAATACTAAAGGAGGGCAGTCACAAGATTGTCGATTCCAAATGAGAACTTAGATTTTAGGAATTTAGTTGTGAACCATACCAACTTCTTAAAGCCCAGAAATGCAGACATACATGTGAGGCACAAAGAAAAACATGTTAAGAGGAAGAGGTAGATTTGATTAGAACCACAGCCTGTCCCAGAACATTCTTTCCCTATTCCCCTACAATATCATCTATCACATAGCTGTCCCTATTCAAAATAAGTATTAATTAGGTACCAGCTTGAGCCCTGTTGTCAGAAAGGAAGTCATTTCTATAGGTCTCTCTCCTGTGTTCTGTTGACCACGCACTTCTTTCGTTGTTTCGGCTGTAACCAACTCTATTCCCTATCATGGTTCCCTACCGCCACAGTTTTGTAGACATCCTCTTTGTTAGTAGAATCTCTGGACATACCCTTTTTTGAATATTCTATTTGGTTGCTGTTGAGACATTGATTAATACAGTGAGGTAGTTTGGATACATTTTCTTATATCTATTTTAAAACTGTCATAAGTTATATGATTCTAGGCCTAAGGATCATTTTTCTATGTTGCCTTGCCTCCTAATCTAGGGTTAAATTTGATTCGGGACTTACAGTTTACAGAAGAAACAGTTGAAGCCCCTGCTCGTGACTTTTGGTAGAAAATAAAAACCCTCTAATTAATCCCCCAGGTTGAAGGGATTCTTTTTCTAACTAGTCTGGTTAAATTTAGAAATCAGCTTGCTATGGATGAAACAATTGGCTTGATATTATTCTTTAACTCTAACTGACTGGTAATATATTAGATTATATCTAGATATGCAAGAAAGGGTATGAACCGGGACCCTTTGAGTGAAAGGGAAGCTGAAAGAGGAGGAAGGCCTGGGGTCTGAGGGCAGACTTGAGACAACCCTGCAGTGGAAAGCAGAAGGCTGCTACTCAGGGACCATATGAAGGCAAAGCACACAGGGGAGCACGGACAGGAGAGGCGGGTATAGGATGAAGACAGATGAGGGTGTGAGCATCAACGACTAACAACATGTTACACAGCATTTGCCAAGAGATCACCTTATCATGAAGGTAGAGCTAATGACAAATAACACACTGTGGAAACATACTTCAGAGCCCCACCCAGATGCCCCAGATGAGCCAGTGTGCCCATCTTAGTTGCTATGAATATTAGATGTTAATGGCTACTAGCTGCTCCTGTAGACAATTGCCCAGCATGTAGAAGGGATGCCTTGCCAAGGAAGTTTATAGCTTTCCCCTAAGCAACCAGAGACAAACTTAGAACCACTGATTGACTGATAGAGGAATTCAAATCTGTTTTGCAGCTTATACTCCAGAGCTCACCTGTGGATTTGGGCAGAGGCTAGCTCTTACCTAAGACTGCATCCTTGCTATCCTGCTTTATCTCCTTCGTTGCAGGCTTTTTCCTGAAGAGTGTGCCCTCGGTACTTCATATACACATGGATCTCTCTCTCAGGCTCTGCTTTGAGCCTGATCTACATGCACTATGGTGACATAGTCCTTGTCTGCGTTCCTTCTTCCCTTCCCTTGTTTTTCAAATATTCATCAATCCCTTATTGTTTGTGAGTCATTACCTTTTAGTAATCAAACATCAGGAAGCTGTGGTGAGGTTGTTAGCGTTCACTTTAATTATTTCTTTAGAAGTCTGTCTTGGTCCAGAGATCTTTACACTGAACTTCAAAAGAATCTTTGACTTATATTTCATCTGGTCAATCAATGTCACAATTCAGCAAAAATAGTAAGAAAGCAGAATTTCCATGCTTTCTCCTAGTGGGATCTTTTTTTTTTTCCCTTGATGCATCCATTTTCTTTTCTTTTATTTTATTTTGGGGGGGATCTTTAAATGAATAATATATTTATAAAGTTCTTCCAAGATTCTATTGCGTATATGTACAAAGTGAACTCTCTAGTTCCATTTAAACAAGAAGTTAATATGAACTGATAAATCTAAGATTACTGTGTCTATTCCTGCAAGCAGAAACACTTGAGGATAAGGGAATAAAACTGAATTGGGTTAGTTGATTAGCTAGTGTTATTAAACAGTGAACTTTATGTGCCGCCAAGATGGCTTATTTATTCACACTATACTGTAACAGAAAAACTAATAAGAATTTGTTATTTAGGGTACTTATACAACTTAGTTTTGAAGAAGAGAGAGTTTAGGAGCTAAGAAATAGGCTTATCTTAACATTTATTTTTAATAACGGTGAGCTACTGAACTAACTGTAAAACTGCACAATGAAGCTGCTCAGTAGAAAACAAGAGTAGGGTGTTCAAAGTGAAACCATGAGCTTTGCTCTTCTACACCTGTCAGTTCAGTAGTTGCCAAAAATCTTCAGGACAGCAAATCAACAGGTAGAACAGACCAATAGATGGCGCTATTGCTATGTATAATGCCCCGGAAAATCTGAGGAGGAAGACAACACAAGACAAAAACATACCCCTAGCTTCTGAATTCTTCAAGAAACGGCAGTGCTGTTTTGGTTTTTTTTTTTTTTTTTTTTTCATCTCTCTTGTCTGAACTGGAGCCATCACTCTCATTCTGTCATTGAGTTGAGTTTAAGTGCTCAAATTTTGTGCCCTAAAGACCAACATGTCATTTTCACATGGACGTTGCAAGGAAGGATATCTATTCAATAGATACCTGATATTTCTCAACTGGCTTGAAATGATGTCTTAATCCACAAGCAGAAGAGGTAAATACCTGATGGGATAAAGGTCTTTAAAAACAGAGAATGGTGGAAAGCTCCTCAGAGGGCATCTGATTTCTACAACTTTTGGTGGAATTATTCCACAGTTATCTTTTGTGGAAAAAAATTAGAATGAAATAATTCTTTAACATCCTAAAGTAAAATGAAGGCAATTTTCAATAAAATCTTATGAAATTCAGAATGTCTTTGAAAAGGTGCATTAGCCATGCTAAAGGAAAGGGGAGCAATATGGATAGATAATAAATAGCAAAGAATCTTGGAAGCATTGTTCTGTGCATGGAGAATGGATTTGTTTCTTTTCTCTGTGATGGGATTCATCATTTTAGTGTCAGTTTTGTGAAATCTTTCTTCATGGTTTGAAGAGATCCAGGTGTGGAAAGAAGGTCACCTTGGGATTAAAAATTTAACACAAATAATCAACCAGATTGTGAAGATTTTACCACATTTGACATGCATTTTAAGACTGATTTGTGGAGACAAATTGTTTCTGACTCCAATCGTCTCAAAAGAAGATTTGGTCTTCTTGAATGAATCCAGGAAGCATCCTAAATTATCGCTACCCCTCAAAGAGTCCTAATCAGAGAAAAATAAGTTGTGTTGTACAGCCAAGTGGAAATAAGAGACAAGAAAAATAATGCTTCATCAGGTTTATAAAGTTATTTCTAGGCACCTGATTGTCTCGGCAACCTTTTGAGATAGGCAAGATAGCCAATTATGATTACGTACATTGAGTACTTAAGGCACTTTTCCAACATTTTACCTCTATTACTTCATTTAATCTTTGCAATAACCGTATGAGGTAGGTACTATTATTGTCCTCCCTTCCCAACAGAGGACATTGAAGTACAAAAGAGTTAAGTAGCTTCCCAAGGGTACACAACCAGAAAGTGGCCTAGCTGGAATGAAAACCCAGGCAAGCTGAAAGACTCATGAAGTCATTTTTAGAGATAAAAATAGGCATTAAAGTTTATGTCATAAGCTATGAAACATGGAGTTAAATTTAGACCTAAGGTCTTAATGATTTGTGGCCTGATGGTCTTCCCTGAATGACATTCCATTTTGATTTAGACAATCCCAGATTGTCAGAATTACATTCCCCTTGACCCTTAAGTGCCATGTAGACTGTACCAGTCTAGCTGGTCTCCCACAGGTAATTCTCTTCACTTGACTAGTATGCTGTTTGGATTTGCATGCCCATGCTTATCTCTGCAGGCTCCACTATAAATTGAGTGAGCCTACTCTTCCAAGAATCTCCCCAGTTGTAAGTTCTTGCCTGAGAAATCTTTTGTGGCTGGCTTAGTGCTGGCATCAGTGATGAAACAGGAAGAGAAAGATCTCCAGACTTTGGGACTCCAGACCTGTCTCCAATCTGATAAGAAAAGGGGAGATTACCAGAGCCCTTCGAATACAGACATTTAGCATTCCTGAATGCAGTATTCCCAGTCTCCAATATTTTCCAAAGGACAAACGAGGAGGATAGGCCAGGAATGCAGAGATTTTGAGAAAGAAGATTATCACTCTCATTGGCCAAAAAGAGTGACTTTGCTGACCTTTTTTGGTTTATTCATGCTCAAACAGTACTTACAGTTTCTATAAAGGATGCTGATTGTGTCAGTCAGCTTAGGCTAAGTTTCACTACAGTGACAAGAGACATGCTCTACCCCTAAATCTTAGTAGCTTACAACAACAGAGGTTTCTTTCTTGCTCATTTTACACATCAATCATAGAGCTTTGGCTCCTCTATCTGGAACCCACTCAGGCTGAAGGAGCAGCTGAAGGACCTAACAGCTCAGTGGCTGTGGGGAAAGCATGATGGTGAAACCACACAATTGTTCTTAGAGCTTCTGCTCAGAATTGGCATCTAGCATTTCTGATCACATTTCATTGGCCAAAGCAAGCCACGTGGTCAAGCCTGATATCAGTGGGATCAGATGGTTTAATCCCTTTTGAGAGAGGAAGGTCACCTAATATTGGGAACAATTCTCAGACTTATTGAATTATATTATATTAGGCTTAGGGAGGCTCCTATCTGAATAAATTAATAAGATAAAAATGCAAGCATGCTCTATCAGCCTCAACTTAACCTCATAAAAGAAATAGTAAAGAAGTCCAAGCATCTAAGTTCCTCTCAACCTTTCCCAGCAGTGGCATGTTGGAAAAAAGTCATTTCAGGCTGTGGCAGTTAACTAGAGAGGGCAAGCAGCAGAGCTCCCGGGGGTCTGCTGAGCCCAGAGTACAATCACTCCTCCATCACCAGCTACACCGCATGGGCCAGGTCACACAGCTTCTTATCTTGTAACATTGGCAAAAACCCAGGCCTCATTTTTAACTCACTGCATTGCAGTTCTTTTCAAGTATGTTACCAGGACTTTATGGAGATTGATAGAGTGCTGGGAAGCCATTGGGTTGAAAGTCCAGATGTACATAAATCAAGTCATAGCATCATTTAATTCAGAATGTTTCTGCCCAGGTCGTATGGAGTGGAAGTGCAGAGATTTATAGTAAGTCTTATAGGATTTGATGATCTGAAAGTTAAGAGATACTAAATGTATGACTTAGCTCCAGGAGACACTGCAGTAGTTTAAAATCGACTGAAGTCTTGACTGCAGCTGGTTTAAAATGTGTTTTAAATAATCAGAAATGTATCTTGGAAGTACCTAAGGATGAAAAGTTGAATGTGATTTTTGACTGTCAAAATAAAATCTGAGTTTCATAAAGAAGAAACCTATCCATCAATAAAAATGCATGTCAGCAAGCATCTTTATACGTTAAAGCACTATTCTCGTCTCTGACTGGTTCTAGACCTAACGATTTCTACATAAATGTTCTCTAGGATAAGAACCCAAGATCCTTGTGTCTGATGACAAGAACTTCTCTGATTCTTTTAGTCTTGAGCCACATATCAATCTACATATAAAGTCATTTCACTTTTTTACACTGAGAGACACAAAAAGCCATAATTCCAATTTATGCCCTCATGATCTCACACTAGCCAGGCACACTGAGCTTTAAGCCTGCAGAGCTGGTGAGATTTGCTATATTCTTCTCTTAGCCCAACACTTTCCATATTTCTTTCTTTATTTGAATCTCTTGATGTCCTCTAATGCCTTAATCTCCCATTTCCCTTTTCCTAACAAAATGTATTCTTAAAATAAATTATTTTTGTAAAAATTTACCAACAGATCTCAATATGTCAAAGACTGAGGAAATTTAATCTGTTAGTATAGGCCATGGTATACAAATACAGTAGCCAAAGAAATGATGTTCTAATGAGAAATTAGACAAATAAAAATGAAAGTGGAATGTATTTCTCTCTTTTGTAAAATCACACTATGGAGAAAATTTAAAAACAGTGATTCAAAAGGACAATTTTTTTATATCAATGCTATATTTCTGCCCACCCTTCTGAAAATTTTAGACATTTTGATGGAACAAATCCTTAAAAGAATGGAGAAGTTTCCTCCCCAAAGTGACCTCTGAAAACATACTCTCTGTCATGAAGAAAAGACTGAACTCACAATACTTTTTCCAATTAGTACTAAAATTAATTTTACATAGTTAATGTGTCTGAGAAATTTTGAATATACACTTTATTTTATTAAATGCTGTTTGTAAATTTAATATTATTAATTTTTAAAAATTGCAATTATAATAGAAAACCCACATTCTTCCCCGATGTTGTTACTTCTCTAGAAGCTTTGTAAAATCAAGGCTTTGAATTTACAAGATAATATTTAAAGATGTACAGTTCTGAAGTTCTTTGCTGGTTCTTTTAGTTAAGGACAAGCTTCTTTAGTAAAGTGACCCATTACAACCAAGTCTCTCTCTTTGTTAAATTGGAGCATGTATGTATTACTTAAGCATAAAGCTAGATACACCTGTATTAAACATCACAATGCCATCATCTACTAATTATTTTACATAATCTAATCTGTAGGAAACTACCCAATGATTCGTAAAATTGAGTTGTAAACTGAAAAGTGCACTACTGATCAATAATGATACATTTTAACCTCCCTTCCCAATTATAATTACCCACCATCCCTTTCCTTCTTTTCCTACATATTCAAAGCTGTGTTTTTTTCATATCTTAATCTACTTTACTCATCTCACTTTGTTCTTTTCATTTCTATCTCTCATTCCTCCACCTGATCCACTCTTTTAAAATGTATCATAATCTTTATTTACTGCATATTATCCTTTATTTGTATTTAAGTAAATGTTTATTTAAATACTGAATGGACTTGGTAATAAAAATTCAGACTAATCAAAGGGCACAAAATGAAAATATAAAATCTTTCCCTCCACCCCGTCCTACTCTCCAGAGAGAACTATTCTTAACATTTTTTAGTTTGGGCTCTCCTGGTTTTTAGCTCTAAAATTTTAGATGAGTGCTATCCAATAGAAATGTAATGTGAACCACGTTTAACAAGTCTAGCCACATTTTAAAAAGTGAAAAGAAATAGATGATAATAATTTTAATGATGTATTTTATTTAATCCCATAATTCAAAATGTTATTATTTCATATATAGTCGATATAAAAATATAAATGAGATATTTTACATTCTTTTTTATGTTAAGTCTATTTTATACTTAGAGCATGCATCAATTCAGACTGGCAACATTTCAGAAGTTCAATAGCCACATATGACTAGGGGCCACCAGATTGGACAGCACAGGTCTAGATAATAAACCTTTAGTCTAGTTTGTTATTTACCAATTTTAAACAGTATCTGTTGATTTCCTACCATGAAAATCAAGAATTGAATACCTTTGAGAATTCCCTGGCAGTCCAGTGATTAGGACTCTGTACTTCTACTGCAGCGGGGCACATGGTCAATCCCTGGTTGGGGTACTAAGACAAGCTGTGGGTCAAGGCCAAAAAACAAAAAAAAAAAGAATTTAACACCTCCTATAACCCATTCTATCTTACAAATCTTGTTAACTTTGTATTTTTAACTCTCCCACTGACCATCTTTATTATCATTATTATTTCTTATCATGAAGTGATTTATTTCTATCTTAGGTGAAAAAGAGCATATACAGTTGTGAAGATACATATTATTATGTCTTATTATTTTTAAAAGTATACCTAATCTTTATTTCTTACACCAATTATTGGACAGTATCCCTTGAATTCCACATGCAAGATACGGAAATCAATACTACTTCTTCACTTCTTGTCATCTCTCTCAGTATGCCTCCCAACTTTATTTGGCTATATCATTACTTTTAAATTCTCAAGGTTTATAACCTAAACATTCTGTTCTGTCACTATCATAATTTAAACATTCTTGTTGTGTTTTAGGTTTCTATAAATGTAAAACTAGTTGATAGTGTTTAGAATATTATGTGTTTGAAAATATTCATTGTAAAATCAAGCAGTGTGGTTAAACCCTTTGGAAATGCAATCCCACACTCAATGCTACTTGAAGCAGAAGTTTCTGAATATTAAGGACAAATAGATTCTTGTTTCTTATATCCCATCACTTATTCAGAATCAAGCTTCAGTTTAGTTTGCTTTATTTTAGTACCATGGCTTCATTACTCAACTTTATGTTCTTCTTGGATTCTCTTATTACCTTTCGTTTACCTTGTTAAGTAAGAAATATACTGGCATTTTGTTTTTAGATTATCACACTTTCTAATCATACCATTTAATACAGGAAAGTGACTGTCTTCTTAATGACTATCTCTGGCAGCCCACTAACTTCCTTTTCTAATTTGAATTGATTATCTTGTATATCTGCTGCTGAGCTGTGATTCTGGGATTTAATCTCATTGCTCTATTAGTTAAATTCACAATTTTTTGCATACCAAGTTTTCCACTTTCAGTAAAGATGTTTTATTGGACTATATCCTCTAGTAATTTTTTTTCCAAACACACGCAAGAGAGGTAGACTTTTTGAGTTTTTGCATGTTTGAAAATGGCTTTATTTTCCTTTCACACTGGACTGGTACATTTCAATTTTCCAAGAAAAACATCAGATTTCTATAGTAGCCTTGTCTGTTATAAATGCATAACATTAGTGTGTTCCTACCCTTGGAAATTACAATCCAAGTGAATCAGTCACACAGTTAGGGGGTGAAATAAAATTCTTGGACATCTCTCCATTAGCGTATTCATGGTGAAGCAATATCTCATACTTTACCTTTAGCCACTGTTTTGTATCAGTTGGGAAATCAAAAGTTTCATTATGCAGCGCTCCTGGTAGATCCTCAGGGAATTACAACACACTTTAACATGTTTAGAAATGTCTTTTTTCCTGCCCACATCTTTTAAAGACATAGTGCATGGTGCATGCCTTTGGGAATTTTTAAATATCTTCTGTCAACTAGGAGAAATGCAGACATGTTGACAAAGCTGATCATTTTCATTATGGATCTCTCACTTGCTTTGGCCATTTTTGCTATCCTGTATGCTGTTTATGTAATAGCAGCCACAGGTATTTTCATCTCTTTCCTTTTCTATATTTTCAAATGGTAGATGGGAATAAACTATGACTTCAGCAAGGGCAGTCTGGATACTGGATTTCATCAATGCTCCTAGGAAGCCATTTGCAGGCAGCATAGAGAGAATCAGCTCCAGGACGCCTCCTGCCCATTTTCCAGCCCCAAGAGAAGGGTCCTTCTTGCCTGAGGAGAGTGGTTATTTCTTCTAAAGAGCGAGGAGCCCTCTGCCGTGGACGAGACACACGGGAAGCCTTGCCAGACGCCTCACCCACCCAACTAAAAAGTATGTTTTAAGGTTAGCATGTGAAATGTTCAGCTTATTTCTCCCTTTTGCAAATGAGGTGATACATGCATGTTTGAGGTAAGAGGAGAAAAACAAGCAAATGCCTTTTATCACTGCCTTCCATGTTTCAAAAATGAGGTTGGCAGCCTCTGTAGGGACTACAAGCAATTTTTGTTTTCCACTAAAAGTCCCATTTACCCAGTGAGTTAGGGAGTCCTACCTGTGATATTTTCTCTCCCAAACATTGGTTAGACACAGGTCATAAACAGTTGAAACTTCTGTTTCAATCTTCTCTGGCAGTTGGGCTAAAAGGCTTGGTAGAAGAGAAAGTGTGAAAAAATGGACTTCTTTCCATCTATGAATTGTTTTTTGCCTTGACTTTCACATAATTATTAGTTGTTCTTGAGAGGACAGTGTATTTTCAAGTTGGTCCTTGGATGGACCTAGAGATGATCATACTAAGTGAAGTAAGTCAGAAAAAGACAAATACCATATGATATCACTTATATGTGGAATCTAAACTGCAACCCAAATGAACCTATCTATGAAACAAAAACAGAATCATGGGCATAGGGAACAACAGACTGGTTGCCAAGGGGGAGAGAGAGTTGGGGAAGGATAGATTGGGAGTTTGGGGTTAGCAGATGCAAACTGGTGTACATAGAATAGGGAAACAACAAGATCCTACTGTATAGCACAGAGAACTATATTCAATATCCTGTAATAAACCATAATGGAAAAGAATATTTTAAAAAATGTGTATATATATATATATATACATATATATACATATATATATATATATATATAATTGAATCACTTTGCTGTAAAGCAGTAGTCAACACAACATTGTAAATCAACTATACTTCAATAAACAAATAATAAAAGATTAAAAACAAACAAACAAACAAAAAAAAACCAAAAGGTCCTTGGAGTGAAAACAATGTGTGAGCATATGAAATGGCAGAATGTAGATTTACTCTCTTTTTGGTTTGGTGTCCTGTGAACACTAGAGATTGTAAGGTGAAACAGTTCAGAGTGTTCTCCTAATAACACTTCAAACCCTGAAACTGGACTCATTTGGATTTACTTGGTTCCTTGTTTATTCTACTGCTTTGGTCCAGTGGAAGCAGATGGATAAGTTTTGTCCTGGTTTTTGTCAGATAACTGGCCACCGTAGGGCCCCTGTGTTTGGGTTTTTATGGTATAAATCCAAATATTTTATAGTAGACTGATACATTTTTCTCAAGAGCAATATCTGGTTAGTTTGCAGAAGACTCTGGTAAATTAATTTTAGCAGTTGTGATTACAACTTCTTAAAATCAAGTTCTTGTCTACATACTTCATCTCCACTGCCTTACAGACTTTTGACATCTTAACTTTTTAAAGTATTTCTCCTCAAAAATCTAAAAAAATTATTTTAGTCTGTATGTAAGGTAACACTTAAATGCACTCTTTACCAAAAAGGTAACAAAGCTGTACTCAATAAGGACGAATAATAAGCCTAGCCCCAAGGACAATAAATATTTAAACTTCTAGATCTTGAGTGTTCTCACAACAGCAAAAAAAAAGAGAAAAAAAAGAGAAAGAAAATGGTAACTAGGTGAGGTGATGGATATGTTAACTAGCTTCACTTTGGTGATTACTTCACTATATATATTGTACATATTTAATGTATACATATATATTCACTATATATATGGTATATATATTTAAGGTGTACAACTTGATGTTCTCTCTCTACATATAAAATCATCTATATCTATATATATAGAACAAATTGTACACCTTAAATATATATACAATTTCCAATCAGTAAGCTGAAAAAAAAGAAATAGGGAAAATGTGTCAAAAATTAATAAAAGCCCAAAGAAAGAAAAATATTTAAACTTTTAGAAAACAGTGAGTTAGCTTTAGTATAACATTATCCCTGTTTCAATCATGGCATTTGTTCAAGAGAAGAGTAGCTGCTCCACAGAAGAAATAGATACATTTGTTGAACCAGTAAGATTGTAGTAAGAGATTCTTAAATAATTCTCCATTACATAGTTTCAACTTTATACTCAGATGTAGAGGGGGTGACTTATCTGATGGGTGTGGGCTGCACAACCAGACCATACCTTCAACTGTCAGACTCTCGCCCCTAACTGCAGACCACCTGCATGGGATTTACAATTACAGAAGCATGATTTTGTGATAATGGTGTTGAATTCTAAGAAAACTCAATTATCTTGCAAACATCATGGAAGAGGTACACAGCATGTTTCTTTTTGTCTTTAAATCTTAATTCACTCAGTGCCATATATAAAAGGCCCAGAGGGAAGAGGATATGGCTTAGGTCACTTTTGATTCAGAGAAAGCAGAAGACCAGGTCCTATACGTGAGGCACTGTCCAGAGTCAGGAATCCTAGAGAGGAGCATAAGCAAAAGGGGAGAAGTGGCATGACATATGAGCCTTGGGTGGGATTAAACTGAAGCGTACCAAGGCAAACATGATTTTGCCTTGCACAAGCTTTGGGATACCGGGGAAACTCCTACATTGAACTGTGCTAATGTTCAGGGGGAATGGGCCACAGTTGTACCCCAACGAAGATTGCTTCTGTGGTCTTTGCCATTTGTCTCAGAGTTCTCTTATCTTTATGTGTTCCGAATGTAAAGGATTAGGGTAAGGATCTGATAAGACAGAAAACCAGAAGTGTTTTACATTTTGAATATGTATCTTTTGAGGCTTGCCTCCACCACATGCCTATCTTACAGCTGCCTTCAGAGAACTTGCTGGCCCTGCGGGACATTGGATTTGCAAACCCTGCCAGGCTCCTGCAGCTTCCTTTTTGCATCCAACTCTGTGACATCCTTTAGCCTCTATGTGGGTTCCAGAAACTTAAATTTAGTTCTGCTAAATTCTAAATGCCGTTAGTGAGAATTCATTTCTAAGGCACATTATTTACCAGCCATTCAACTAGGGCTTCTTTTGGCTTTGTCTTATAGAAGGTAGCAGCACAATCTTAAAATTCAAAAGGACCTTGAAAGGCATCGAGTGCCCTTCTCCTCCAATTAAGAAATACCTTCTACAATATCCTTGAAGGATGGTTTTCTAACTTCTGCTTACCCAGTTTTCATGAGATGCGCAAGGCAGCCTCTTGGTAAGTAGTTCTTTATACTATCTAATAGAAATCTGAATATTTGCACCTCCCATAGCTTTATCCTATTTTTGCTGTAATAAGCAATCTTGAAAATAGTTGAGGAAGTACAATGACTTCACTGGAATCATAAATTCTAAGAAGAAAGAGGAGCTTCTCTCCTTATGAATTTTCTCCTTGCTACTTGCACCATTGAACAATGTTGCCTTTTTCAGTGCAAATAGACCCCATTTAAGATCATAACACAGTGCTCACTGCAACTAGAGAAAGCCCCGTGCAGCAACGAAAACCCAGAGCAGCTAAAAATAAATAAATAATTTTTTAAAAAAAATCATAACTCATAAATCTAGGGTTTATTGTGTACTTTAATAGAAGGTTCTTAATATGTCTTTTTTGACTTCTTGTACATATTTGTTAGGCAGGAATTTTGAAATTCTTTCCTTCAAAGTTTCCCAAAGTCTGGGAGTGTTGCCAATTTGCACTGAAAAACAGCAGTGTATTAGCACATCCATAACTATTAAAATATAATTCTAATGCACTGACCTGATTTCACAGTACATCAGAATTTTAATTCAACCCCAGATTGACTCTCACAGATGTCCACTAATTTTCCAGTGAAGGTTTCCAGTCCACTATTTGGAAAGTCAGATGAATTTGAACATTTTGTAAAATTGTCAACCTTGTCTACACAATTTTTTGGGGACTCCAGAAACAGCAATGCTTGGAGGAGCAAGCTATGCTAATCTTTAGAGAATGAAGCCACTTTTATCAAAGACAGCTGAGAGTGGAGGATCTTGGGAAAGGGGTCCAGCTCACCTGTTTCTGGTGACAGTGGAAACAGCCAAAGGACAGGTAGGGCTGATGAGGGGAAGTTACCATGACTAGGATCCCCATGGCTTTGCGACTAGGTTTGGGAGCGTTTGAATGTTGGAAACCAAAGATTCTCTGGCTTTGTGGATGGCTAAGGGAGAGAAACTCTCAGAAGCTACAAGACAAGGAGGAAACTCAAGTCCTGGATTATGAAACTGTTATCACTTTTCTGTTTCTGCTGACATTCTAACAAATATAAGCTTTTGGATCTGGGAATCTAATTAGGATCTTTACCACACCCATTACTGGCAGTTTATTGGTGTCAAGGCACTGCTTTCCTAGGCCTCTGTTCTCCCATTTGAAAGAAAGAGGATGTGAACCCAATGACAGAAGCCTCCTTCAGTCAAAAATAGTGTAAACTTTACAGAATAAAATTAGAAATGTAAAATGTGGTCATCCAAGATGGCAATTTACACAGACGATCTCTTAGCGTGCAATGTGGGAGTCCCCAAGGGATAAGGTGACAGTTTTCAGACCATTTATAGAATTGAGGGAAAACTCTTGTAATAAATTTTCTTAGACACCCAAAGATTATCTCCATGTCTCCATTGCACCACCTGCTTACAATTAAAGGGTGACATCATATGCACACCTGCATCCCACAGGCATCAATTACCCCTAATTATCAATTAATTCAGACAGGCTGTCCAAACTTCTAAACCTGTGCATTTTTATTGTATCTGTAAGTAAGTCACTTCTTTTATACTCAATATTGAACACTTAGATTATTTTTCCTGCAGGATCTCAATTTGTTCATTCATAAAATGAAAACATGGTGTAAATAATATCAATAGCCACTCCTGGGCTATTTTACTATTGTAAGGGTTTATTGAATAGATGCTGTTTGCTACTCACTGTAGGAGATGGTTTCCCAAAACAAAGAAGCGTAATACATAGACTCTGACTTCAAAGGGTTTCCATTATGTTTCAGTTTGAAAGGATCCATGAGCTAGACATGAATTCAAAGCCTCAAAGTAATCTACTATTAAACAAATAAAATTTACTACTTTTCAAAAGCTAAAGTTTCAATAAAACCTCAGCTCGCCAATTTTATTTTGTTCATTTTTAATAGCCTGTGTTTCTAATAAGCAAACTAATCCAGGTTATCCAATTGATTTGCATTGTAAATCATCTTTGTGCCTTAGAAGACAGACTTGGCTAAAAATAAATGGATTGTTAGGCAATAATTCTTGAATATGGCACCAAAAGCATGGGCAAAAAAGAAAATAAAAAGAGATAAACCAAACTATGTCAAAATAAAAAAAAACTTCTGTGCATCAAAGAACACAATGAACACAAAAAAGAAAATAAAAATAGATAAACCAAACTACGTCAAAATAAAACAAAACTTCTGTGCATCAAAGAACACAATGAACAGATTGAAAAAGCAATTCATGGGATGCAAGAATATATTTATAAATCATGTATCTGACATAGGCAAAGGACTTGAATAGGCATTTCTCCAAAGAAGATATACAAATAGTCAATAAGCACACGAAAAGAGGCTCAACAGCACTAATTAGGGAAATGTGAATCAAAATCGCAATGAGATACACCTCACTCCGGGATGGCTACTATTAAAAACCAGAAAATAACAAGTGTTAGTGAGGATATGGAAAAACTGGACCCCTTGGGCACTGCTGGTGGACATGTAAAATGGTGCAGGCTCTATAGCAAACAGTATAGTCGTTCCTCAAAGAATTAAAAATTGAATTACCTTAAGGTCTAGCAATTCCACTTTTGGGTATATACCTAAAAGAATTGGAAACAGGGTCTCAAAGAGAATTTTTTTTGGCTGAGCTGCACGGCATGTGGAATCTTAGTTCGCTGACCAGGGATCAAATCTGTACCCGCTACAGTGGAAGCATGGAGATTTAACCACTGGACCTGCAGGGAAGTCCCTCAAAGAGGTATTTATACACCCATGTCCATAGCAGCATTACTTACAATAGCCGAAGGGTAAAAGCAACCCATGTGTCTTTTGACAGATGAATGGATAAACAAAATGTGGTATATGCATACAATAGAATATTATTCCACCTTAAAAAGGATGGAAATTCTGACACATGCTACAACGTGGATGAATCTTTAGGACATTATCTTATATGAAACAAGCCAGTCACAAAAGCATACATACTGTATGATTCTACTTATATGAGGTACCTGGAATTGTCAAATTCATAGAGACAGAAAGTAGAATGGTGGCTGCCAGGGACTGGGGAGAGGGAGAAATGGAGAGTTATTGTTTAATGGGTATAGCATTTCAGTTTTGCATAATGAAAAGAGTTCTGTGGATGGATAGTGGTGATGGTAGCACAAAAATGTGAATGTACTTAATGACACTGAACTATACATATAAAAATGATTAGGGTGGTAAATTTTATGTTATGTATATTCTACCACAATTAAAAACAATAATAAAAAATAAAGGAATTGTAACCTTGGCAAAATTTGATATTTGTATTTAGTTTCAATATATAGAATAGTGTACAAATTACAGTAGGTTTTTCTGTTGTTGTTTCTTTGTTTTTGTTTTTTGGTCTGGCTATAAAAACTAGGCTGTAAGGAATTATACTCTTCATGGGGCATTTTGTAGAGGTAAACGATCCAGATTATTTGGCATTTAAAAAATTACTTAAAGCATATAAGTTCTCGATCATAGCTGTCTTCCACTGTGTTTATTTACTCAGTTAAATTTGACTTTAGTTAGTATCCAGGTGTCACTGAGAACAAGAGCAAAAGTTTTCATTTGTTGATAAATAGCCAATAGCATTCTTGTGTTAATTGTTCTTAGAGACCACTGACAGAAATAGTTTATAATAAAAGTTATCAACTAGCTAACTATTTAAAACAATTTTTATTTTGGCCATGCCGTGTGGCTTGCAGGATCTTAGTTCTCTGACCAGGGATTGAACCCAGGCCACGCCAGTGAAAGGGCTGAGCCCTAACCACTGGACCACCAGGGAATTCCCCAAAATTTGTCTTTAATAATACAGTATACTATACTTGTTTCAAAATTCCCATTTCATATCATACTGACCAAAAAGGATATAACATACTGAAGCAAGTAATTTTTTCTCATTTTTATTACATGTGATAATTATCCCAATATATAACTCGAGGCTTAAAATTCAATCAAGTAGCACTCTTAATAGTATTTAAGAATTGCCAGAGTTCCCCATTTCACTTTATATATGAAGGGTTTGCTGAATAAGAAAAAAATGCATACATTCTGGATTTTTGTTTCAATCTCAAGTTTTGATCTCTAGCAGTTTTACTAAATAACATCTCTATGAAACACTATGATTTCAAGTCATCGTTAGCCTTGAGAAGTTCACAAAAGCAAATCACAGATTTTTTTAAAAAACAAGATTCCTGTTCTGAAATAAGCCTACCAAATTTAGAAAACTATATTTGGAAAGGCTTTTTATTCCTAAGGGTTATGCTCTTTACAGCTAGTTTTATTTAACTGGAGAGGGCCTATCATATGGTTGAGAGAAATAATATAAACATAAGTTTCATGGAGTCATGAGACTGTGTTTATATGCTCACTAATCTCAGATATATAAATGAATCATTCAAAGAACGATTCTTGAACATGGACATGATTATAATAAAACCTATCAGTAGCTATATAAAATCCATCTTTCTTAAGTTATACTAAGGTTTTATAAACACCAATATGTGAGCAAATATTAATTTTTTTCCATTATTTTTGTCTGAAAAGTATAGACTCTTGCAAAGTTCATAAGTTGCTATGTAAACATATTCAATATTCCCAGAGTTAAGACAACTTCTAAACTTCAAAGTGGAAATGCAGACATCAGGGCATAGACAACACATTATAAAATACCCCCAATGAATTGCTGCACAATAGACTGCGTTCCATTTTTTAAATGATGAAATAGCCTTCCATTTAATGAAGAATGTTCAAGACTCTGAAAAAGCCTGGGGTGCATGAAGTAGAGGATCTGAATGCAAAAGGAGTTTAATTCCAAGTACTGACATATCAATTACTAAAGTATTTTAGTTGTTCAATCTTTCATGTTTTTTGAACTGACTTTACAACTCCTCCCACCAGAAGGTGGCTGAGTCTGTTTCCCAGCCTTGCATCTGGGCTGGCCTTGCACTTGGTTAGGTCAAGAAAACATATCAGAAGTGAGAGTGGGCTAGTTCCCAGCCCACGTGTGAATGGAGCTTGCACTTTTGCTCTTCTGGAGTCCTGCCAGCACCTTGGGAATAAGCTCCAGCCAGACTTCTGGAGGATGACAGCACATGTACAGCTGAGGCCACATTAGACCAGCCTACAGCCAGCTGACCCCCCAAACATGGGAGAGTGCCACTGCAAGGTCAGCAGAGCTACCTACTTGACCCACAACAGCTACAGATGCATGAGGAAGCCCACTGAGACCATAAGACCTACCCAGCTGACTCATAAAATTTCAGGCAGTAATAGCTACTTATTATTATTCTTAGCCACTACTTTTGGGCTGCTCTAACTCATGTTGAGAATGCAGCTTTTTAGAAGATCTAAGTTTAGAAGATCTTGCTTTTGTTTTTATTTTTTCCACAGTAATTTTTTCATGGTAGATTTGCTGAGACTCACATTGGTTCTCTAGTTTTGAGGAGAATTCTTTGGCTGGAGTACTTTTTCACAGAAAGTCTTGTGTAATGTCATTTTGTCCTATACCTTAGGACTAGAAACCTGATTCTGCCATTGGCAAAGAAGTAGCTAAATAATTTCAAAAAGTGAAGAGTCCAAATATTTTTTTTTTTTTGCGGTATGAGGGCCTCTCACTGTTGTGGCCTCTCCCATTGTGGAGCACAGGCTCTGGATGGGCAGGCTCAGCGGCTGTGGCTCATGGGCCCAGCCGCTCCACGGTATGTGGGATCTTCCCAGGCTGGGGCACGAACCCGTGTCCCCTGCATCGGCAGGCAGACTCTCAACCACTGCGCCACCAGGGAAGCCCCTAAGAAAAATTTTAATAAGATGAATATTAGTTTGCAGAGTTAAAGGTTGGTTCAATTGAACTCGCAGTATTGAAAGCGGAAAAGATGTCAAGAGGACAGAATTAAGTCTAAATATAACTTCATTTTATCTAGCACATGGATATTATATATGACTGTATTTGATTTCCAAACAAGTAATGAGAAAAATAGAAACATTTATGTTGGAAAAGAATGAATTACACCACCCCAAATTGATCTGTCAAATAGCGAATGCAGCTTTCCTTGATGTCCAGTAGGAATAAGAAATACCCTACAAGTACACTGTATTTAAAATAATGTTTTACCTAAATATCCATCGACAGAGGAATGAATAAAGAAGATGTGGGGCTTCCCTGGTGGCGCAGTGGTTGAGAGTCCGCCTGCCGATGCAGGGGACACGGGTTCGTGCCCCGATCCCGGAAGATCCCACATGCCGCGGAGCGGCTGGGCCCGCGAGCCATGGCCGCAGAGCCTGTGTGTCCGGAGCCTGTGCTCCGCAACGGGAGAGGCCACAGCAGTGAGAGGCCCGCGTACAGCAAAAAAAAAAAAAAAAAAAAAAAAGAAGATGTGGTACATATATACAATGGAATATTTCTCAGCCATAAAAGAAGAATGAAATAATGCAATTTGCAGCAACATGGCTGGACCTAGAGATTATCATACAAAGTGAACTAAATCAGACAAAGACAAATATCATATGATATTACTTATATATGGAATCTAAAAAGGTGATACAAACGAATTTATTTACAGAACAGAAACACACTCACAGACTTCGAAAACAAACTTATGGTTACCAAAGGGGAAATGTGGGGGAGAGGGATAAATAAGGAGTTTGGGATTAACATATACACACTACTACATATAAAATAGATAATCAGGCTTCCCTGGTGGCTCAGTGGTTAAGAATCTTCCTGCCAATGCAAGGGACACGGGTTCGAGCCCTGGCCTGGGAAGATCCCACATTCTGCAGAGCAACTAAGCTTGTGCGCCTCAACTACTGAGCCTGAGCTCTAGAGCCCACAAGCCACAACTACTGAGCCCACATGCCACAACTACTGAAGCCTGTGCACCTAGATCCCATGCTCTGCAACAAGAGAAGCCACCACAGTGAGAAGCCTGGGCACCACAACAAAGAGCAGTTCCCGCTCACCACAACTAAAGAAAGCCTGCGCACAGCACCAAAGACCTGAGACAGCCAAAAATAAATAAATAAAAATTAATTAATTAATTAATTAATTAAAATAGATAACAAGGACCTACTGTATGGCACAGGAAACTCTACTCAGTATTCTGTAATACCTATATGGGAAAAGAATCTGAAAAAGAATGTATATATGTATATCTATAACTGAGTCACTTTTTTGTACCCTTGAAACTAACAAAACATTGTATATCAACTATACCCCAATATAAAAAAGAATTAAATTTTTAAAATTAAAATAAAAATAATTTTTAAAATTTTTTAAAAGATAATGGTTTAACAACCTACTCCAACATGGATTTTTATTCCCTTTGATAGCTAATCCATTGTCTCCCCACACCTCCACCAGTTGTTTCATATACGTGTTCAAAAGTCTGTTCTTGTATCCCCTGTCCTTGAGGTAACCATTAAGAGCATGATATTGTTCTTTCCAACTTTTTCTTATGCTTATTCTGAAATCTGTGTATATTATAAATATATATATATATATAATTTATATTAATAAAATGGTATCAGGCTACACATATTGGACTAAAACTTGATTGTTCCATTTAAAAATGTACATCTTCCCAGGTTGTTATTTGTGTACTTACTTATGATTGCTGAATATTAGCAACCTTTTTAATACTGGCAAACTTTTTTCAACTTGGTAAGTAGAAAATGATATCTCATTTCACTTTGCATTTTGAAAATTACCTGTGAGTTTAAATGTTGTTCATAGAGCAAAATATTTTAACCTAGTAATAGAAAACATATTCAGAATTCAGCTGTTTCTCAGAAACCCTACAGCTGAGAATTGCTAAGAAATCTTTCCTTGAGTGACTCTTGAATTTTTCTCTATTTGTAATTTCTTTAGATTGCCCACATATTCTGAAATTTATGAGCCAATCTAAGTGTAGGAGGAAGACATTCAAAAGAAAATAACATAATTGTTTTTAAAGTATACTAGAAATTAATATTTCAAAAAATATATATTCTAAAACCTAAGTACCATTGGTCACCAGATGGTTTGAGAACATCTCATGTGTCAGACATTATTGCAATTAAGGCCAATGTCAGCTCTTCAAACTTGCAGAATTATAGCTCTAGAAAAAAGTAGTTCAAGGCTTCTCAAACCTTAAAGTATTTATGAATCACTGGGCATCTTGATAAAATGCAGCTTTTGAATCAGTAGTTCCAGGGTGGGGCCCAGGATTCTGCACTTCCAAAAACTCATAGGTGATGTTGATGCCGCTGGTGCGAAGACCACACTCTGAGCTAAGAAGGCATTAAAGACCTCAACTAGTTTAGCTCCTCATTTTATAGACACACACAAAAAAACGAATAATATACCCTGCTATCTGTTTTTTAATTTAAAGAAGAACACAGAATTTGCTTAAATATTTCAAGCCAACAAACATCCTATTTGTGTGACATAAATAATATTTGAACAGACTGTAATGAGTAATATAACATCTGTAGCTCTTAGAAAATAAAACACAGTTAATTAGGGATGACATGAAATATGTAATCATTACTTTTAATGTCTTGTTCTTTCTAGGTCATTCAAGCTGCCATCTACACATGCATAACAATGAAATTTTCATAAACAAGCCGAAACACCCAGAGGTATGGAGGGTTATAATGCTTCAATAATGCATGTATTATGACATTATAACCTCAGAAAAGATAGATTTCATAACTCAAAGCTCAACCTTGAAGAGGATAAACATGTTATTCAATGCTATAACATTCCAACACTTGTTCAAATGTCTTTGGAGCTTGAAATCTAGAGCCACCAAAATGTTTAAGAATTAAATTGAAAAATGTTCCTTCAAAATACCTTAGCCAACCAAGCACGAGCGTTTTTGCCATTGTGGCAAAACTGACCATTGCCTTTGTTGGTCTCATCATGGTCCATCAAGGAGCATCTTTTACTCCCTGAATGAAGAACTTTGTGAAGTCAGCTTCTTTCTAGCTTTGACCAGATGTGATTTATCTCTCCACAATAACATCCTGTCAATAATTTACTTGTCACACTTACAGAATTCTGTATTTTGCTTGCTCTGATTATGTGTGAAGTTTTTCCTATTTCATCTTTAGATTATCCCTAAACTTTAGCAACTGCATCTCAGCTACTCTGTATTCTCAACAGTGCCCATCCAAGGGCTGTGAATATCCATAAACATTTGTCTGAATCCACAAATCCCTACAAAATCTAGAGCCACTGACATAAATACTGTACATACCAAGGAAATGTGGAAGTTAACGGAGGAGAATCATCAGCTGAGGAATGAGCTTATCAGAGTTCTCAAAAATTCAACAAGAATATCCAGAAGAGTCCTAAACTTTTCTTCATTTCTTTATGAATGGTTAATTCCTTACAAGTAGTGAGTCAGCAGCAATGATCTAGTTTTCAGATGTTCACACCTTTGTTTGGAAGCCAAGATGAGATCAGGATGGTTTCAGAAGAGCAATCAGGCTGGGAAGGTGTGTGAGGAACCATTGGAAAAGGAGAAATGGGGAAGCTCGTCATTCTGAAATGTGGACCTAAGAAGTACTGGGTTTCCCAGAAAGCTGAGCTGGACAGAGTGTGTATGCAGAAAGTTTACTTTGTGTGGTTCTATCCCAAGGAACTGGAGTGGGAGACGAA
Organism: Mesoplodon densirostris; assembly: GCF_025265405.1. Classification (NCBI taxonomy): domain Eukaryota; kingdom Metazoa; phylum Chordata; class Mammalia; order Artiodactyla; family Ziphiidae; genus Mesoplodon; species Mesoplodon densirostris. The sequence continues at coordinate 76,633,162 of NC_082676.1, forward strand.
AGGGTAAAACAAAGAAGGTGGGTTATGAAGCCAAGCATCACCTTGGGCAATTGCGGCTCAATCCTCCAGGGGGCGCTCTAAGAAGCTGCGGAGAATACCTCAAAATCGTCCTCCAGAAGGACAAGCGAGAAATTATCCATCAGCTTTCTAGTCCCACAGATCAAGAGTTGCCGCAGGGGGTGTGCATGACCTTGCACTACCAGGATTGCACATGTTTCAGAACAACTGAGTGACTTCCAGAAGACATCTTAAGAGATGGCAAAGAGAAGCTGCAGGGCAGAAAGCACAAGATAGTTGCTGTTGTTGATGCAAGGTGCTGTCAGGTGATGGCTTCACCAAGCTGGTTGCTGTAAAATTTTGGGTCAAGAGGATGTGACCTGGTGCACGAGAAGCGGCTGACACCAGCTCTTAGAAGCACATGAATCTAATGCAAATCTGTCTGCTCTGGAAATAATGAGCACAGGCTCATACCCATCCTTTCTGGACAATAGTCAGAGAAAGAGGCACTCAGACCAAGGGGCAGCCAGAAACAGAAACCAGTTGGGAGCAGAAGAAGCCAGGGCATCAGGGGCATTGCCCTTGCCTAGGACCAACACCTTCTCTGTGCTTCAAACACAGACCAACCCCTGGATGGGAGTTTTTCTTTCTCTCTATTCACATTTCTGGTATTTGGTTGCTACTTATTTTAACTTTCCATCTCTGGCAGAGCAATGCCATCTGCCAGCCATTTTTTTATCTTCACATAAATTACTTTATTGTTTTACGTGCTCTGAGTTTTGTGCATTTCAGGAAACGCCCTCAGCTTTTTCTGCTCATGACCTGTCTTAGTTTGGGTTGCTCCAAAAGCCAACCCTGAGGCAGGGATATGGCTACAAGTGGTTTATTTGGGAGGTGACTCCAGAAGTGCCACAAGGGAGGGGGGACTGAGGGAGAGAAGGGAAGGCAGTAAGGGTGTGCGCATGAGCAGATTATTGGTGTCTCAGTCTTGCTAGAAATGTGCCCCACTGAGTGACAGGGAAGCGGGGGTGTCTCTGCACATGCTCCAGTTCACTGGGTGAAGGTGGCTACAGAGAGCGTTAATGCTTCCCTGCATGCACCATGCAGGCTGAGAAAACTCCCTTAGTGCTAAGAAAGTCTCCAGGCAGAGAGGCCAGCAGAGAGGTGTGGATGGTCCAGGGTGTGGGCGGAGTGAACTACAGCTGCTGTGAATCCAGGAGTTGGCTGAGAGGACATGATTGGGGCACCAGGAGGTTTTACTATACACTCTGAGATTATTTTGCAAAGGGCAAAATGTCCAAACACAGAGAAAAACAATAGCAACAACCTCCTCTGGTATCTATGTGGAAAGAATAGTTACTTATTAAAGGGTTAGAGGTGATTAAACTTAACTCTGAAACTGAGATTACTTATTAAACTTTACAAAAACTTCAAGATGGCATTAGATCCCCTTAATGGAAATCTCCTTTGCTATGACTAAAGAACAAATTGGGAAAGCAGCCAACATCATGCTTATTGCTCTGGCCTATAAATGAAAAACCTCACCGAACTATATTCAATAACCACCACTTGGCTCTCTTCCTACATGAACACAGGAAACCACTGGGGGTTGTGTGATTCTCTTGTACTGGTCATCGCTCTGGACCATCACCAAGGTGGAGCCACTCTACAATTAGAAGTGTTTCACCCCTCTTTTTCTCCACCCTATGCTTTCTGATGGAAAAACCAGATGACAATGTATGAAAACTTGACTGGACTTGAATGCAGTGTGTTTCACTGAGGTTAGAAGCCTGGACAGAGCCCAAAGGATTGGCTAGGAAGGAATTACTCTCAGTGGCTTCAGAGATTAAAAATTCACCCCAATTCTTTATTTCCTTTTACTAAAATTATAAATGCACACCTCGGCCATGGACTTAGAGCGGTCTTTATTGTTGGTTCATTGCATCTTATTCTAACCCAAATCCTTATGTATGCAATGCTGAAAAATCCATTCCCCCTCTGCCTGTGCTTGCCCTAACACACTTCCGGTCCTGTTAGCCAGAAGAGCTTTAGAGGTTTTAGATGTTGCGCCCTTGGAGCCATCAGTACCGGGCCCAGGGCTTTGCGTCCCTCGGCAGCAGATTGATGTCAAGTGCAGCACTCCGTCCTTTCTAATGGCTGCCTTTCAGGGTCTTCTTGGTCACGGAGACGAAGCAGCTCCACAGGGCCTTGAACTCCTGCGTGCAGAGGTCCTTCCTCAGGCAGCCGCCAGGGGTCACGGACACCTGCATGCACCTGCCCTTGGCCATGGTCCCGGCCCCACAGACCACCAGGTGCTCATGGAAGGTGCAAAGTACACTTCGCACATGTCCCCATACCACTCGGTTCCCTGACATGAGTAAAAAACCAATATTACTGAAAAAATTGAAGATAGTCAAAGATCTAACCCGTTGTACCCCCATATACTCTAATTTGACAGCAAGCTTTGCTTGTTTTGGAGGGAGATTTTTATCAAAATTTTAATTAGTAAGTAATCTCTTTGGCATTTACAATCTATTCAAGCACATTAAAAAGAAAACCTGAAAATAAAAACCACTGATATTATGTCTAACAAGCAGCAATAAAAGGGTAGACATTAAGCTCAGTGCAAATATAATGAATAAAATATTTTCAAATTCACTGTAGCAACATCTCGCAATATTAACCATGTGTAGTGATGGAGGAAGGTTTATTTTAGGAATGCAAGAACAGTGTAAGAATAGGAAGTGTATCATCCCTCCCCTGTTCAAAACCCTCCCAGGGCCCCCATCTCACCTCCTCGCTTCCTTTCTCCCACACCCTCAGGCTGCTGGCAGTCATTCAGGTCTCCTTTCTCTTCCTCAAACACAATAGGTAGGCTCCTACCTCGGGACCCACCTTTCTCTCTACCTAGAAAGCTCTTCTCCAAGGTATCTGCTTCACCTTTGTCAAGTCTCAAATGCCACCTTCTCACCAAAGCCTACTCTGATCACCTCCTTAAAATGACAGCCCTTTCTCACACCAATTAGGATGGCTATCATCAAAAACAAATTTAAAAAACACAACACCCACAAAAGAATAGGAAGTGTTTTTATGCTAGACCACTGTAGAATAAATGAGCAAAACATCTTAATTGTTGTTGGAAAAGTATTTGACAGAATGTATTAGTAACCCCTGATTTTAAAATTTAAAAATTAGGAAGTTGAGCAAAGGAGATTTCCTAAATTTGACACAGTGTTTTCAGGAAAACTATGGCAAACATCAATGATAAAAATGTTAGGAGTATTCCCATAAAATAAGGCAAGAAATAAGGCAAGAATACCACAAATCCCCATTACTCAAAATAGCCTTAAGAGCCCTAGAAAAGAAGACCAAAATATTAGCAAATACTGGGGAAAATTTAACAATTTTACATTAAAATTCAACATAATGAAATAAAAATATATAACAGAAATATGACAGATTTTCAAGGTGTCTAAAAGTAAGATAAACACACACAAAGTACAGACATTTCAATGTGCCAGCAATGACCAATATAAAGATAACATTCAAAACAGCAACAAAATTATATTGTCCTCCCCCAAACTTTAAAACATATTAAAACATAATATTTAAGGGCAGAGAAATAGACCTAAATGCATAAAAGTAAGTAATATGGATTGTAGTGGGGAGCCTCAAGTTTTTAAAGGTTTACATATTTTTCCTAAATTAATCTATTGATTACCTAAAGAAAATTTCATACAAAGTCATTCAAGTTGATTCTAAATGTTATTTGTAAAAGTGAGTGGCTAAGAATAGCAGGAAAATTTTAATAAAGATAGCATTTAAATCACTAGGGAAATAATAAATAAATGATATTTAGATGTGTAGTAGATGTCATTATTATTCCACTTATACTGTTGAGGAAACTGAGATATAAAGAAGTTGAATAATGTCACGTAGCTGCCATGTGGTGAAACCCATGATGCCAACCGAGAGCCAGTGCTCCTCACCAGCATGCTATACTGTCCCTGGCAAAAATGTGTGTGTGTACATATATTAGACATAGAGTCAATATCCAACATATACAAAGAGTCCCCATCAATCAATATGAAAAACATAAGCAACTTAATAGAGATAGATATGAGAAAAGTATATAGAAGCGATTTTCAAAAGAATAAACAACAAAAGGTGAATAAATATATGGGGAAAAAATGTTCAAGACCCCAAGTGGGAAATGCAATTAAAAATAACTACTAAAGTCCATAAGGTTCATGAAGACTTTAAGAGTTCTGATCTCCAGTGTTTAATAAGGAAGTGGAGAAATAGCCTCCCACCCAACATTCACAGAAGTCAGTTTGTCATTATTTGCCAAGATTAAAATGTACTTTAACTTAGCTATTAGCTAAATTAAATACTCACATATGTACAAAAATATATGTAAAAATGCTTGCTATTTCTAAAAATGACCAATGGAAATAATCCCAATCAATAGAATGGAATAGCCACAAAATTAAATGAATACTGACATGGAAAGATGTCGATTTGGGGTTGATAATTTTTTTAAAAAGCAAGCAGGAGAAAATTCCATACAATATGATTCTCTCATATTTTATATGTGTGGAATTTTCACGTATGTGTGTGTATCTAAATGCATTTAAAAGTTCTCAATAAATACCGAAGTACACATTATACTATTCTTGTTTATTTTTATTTATACATACAAGAGTTTATTATACCAAAGTATTATCCACAGAGGAGAGAGGTTGATGGAGGAGAAGGGTGGAGAATGAATATGGATTTTTCACTTTTACTCCATCCATTTCTAAAATTATTGAATGTTTTATAGCCACATATTACTTGTGTAATTTATAAGAAGACAATAAGTATGACAAAAATTGTTTCCAAAAATGAAAAAAAATGCACAGAGCAAAAATATTATATTTAGTCAGCATATTGTTTGTTTGAGAATTTTTAAAACATCTTTATTAGAGTATAATTGCTTTACAATGTTGTGTTAATTTCTGATGTATAACAAAGTGAATCAGCTATATGTATACATATATCCCCATATCCCTGCCCTCTTGTGTCTCCCTCCCACCCTTCCTATCCCACCCCTCTAGGTGGTCACAAAGCCCCGAGCTGATCTCCCTGTGCTACGTGGCTTCTTCCCACTAGCTATCTATTTCACATTTGGTAGAGTATATATGTCAGTGCTACTCCCTCACTTCATCCCAGCTTACCCTTACCCCTCCCCTTGACCTCAAGTCCATTCTCTACATCTATGTCTTTATTCCTGTCCTGCCCTAGGTTTATCAGAACCTTTTTTTTTTTTTTTTTTGGTCAGCATGTAACTACCAAATTACCATTTCTGTTTCCTGGTATCTACCATAATGAATAAAATTCTTGCTACTCAAACTAGCAAGAGGTCCTTGACAAGTAGCAGTGGCATTACCTGGGAGCTGGTTAGAAATGCAGAATCTCAAGCCTCACCTCAGACCAGCAAAATCTGTATCAAATCCCCAGGTGATGGTTGTGCACAGGAAAGTTTGAGTAACCTTGCTCTAAAGCATTTAGCATTTTGATTTCTGCTTTAACCACTGAAAAAGCAACTGTTTAAAAGTAAAATAATTTAATATTTTTCCTAATATATGAAAGATATTTGAAAGTATCTTCAAATATCAGAGATAATTTGTAAAGATAGTTCTTTCACAATAATAAAAATATTTTTAATGTTAAAGTGTTAAACACAAAACAAATTTTTCAGTAACTAGGGAAGCAAGACTACTGAGTAAAAACAAAACAAAACCAGTATTAGAATATTTCAAGCAGAGCAGGTTGAACTTTGTAAATTACGATTTTTTCTCCATCAAAATTCAGTGTTTGCACTTCCTGAGAGGAGAGCCAGCTGCCGAGCCCCAGCTGTCTGGATTCTCCATTCCCAGGTGAACTGCAAGGTGTGTCAAGAGACAACACGGAGACATAGCAACCGACTTAGTTCCTCATTATCAAGCATGTAGAGCCTCGACTTCCTGCTTTCACACATAAATCCATCCCCTTCACAACTTCTCACATTAATCCCACCCCAATTCCTACCTAGCCTTCCCTAAAGGAAGCTCCCTGGACCAGGTGTGACTCCACCTCTAATTATTCTGGCTTCATTTGCCTGTGTTTTTCCTCATTATACTATCATTAGCATGAGGAGCAGGCTCCTGTTGCCTGGGCAACAAGAAGCAGCACTGTGCACTGTGCCTGGTGACCGGATCCTACTTCTGGTTTTTCTTTTACACTCTTGAATACTCTCACTTTTATGATCAAAAGAATGCAATCCTTTCTGCAGTTCTGCCTCTTTTCTTTTATTGTGGTTCTCTCTGTAGTGTCCAGCTAATTTGTCGAATTTCTCTTGGATTTATTACTTTAACTTCTCTTATTTCCTTTAGCTAATGCTGATGCTTTCTTTCCCCTTAATCAGATTCTCCCTTTGAATTGCCCACTCTGATCAAGACAGCCAGCTCAATATTTTTTCTCCTTTTAGATGTCTGTCTAAAATATTATATGCACAATTAAAATGACCCTATTTATGAAATTTCCTTGTCTGTCCTACTTCCTTCCTTTCTTCACTTGCTCCAGTTATTTGCTACTGTAATAATACAAGGCTAATAGAAAAATAATGCCCTCTGAGAAGCCTCTTAGATAGCCTCATCCACCAGAGGGCAAACAGCAGAAGCAAGAAGAACTACAATCCTGCAGCCTGTGGAACAAAAACTACATTCACAGAAAGATAGACAAGAAGAAAAGGCAGAGAGCTATGTACGAGATGAAGGAACAAGATAAAACCCCAGAAAAACAACTAAATGAAGTGGAGATAGGTAAACTTCCAGAAATAGAATTCAGAATAATGAGACTGAAGATGATCCAGGACCTCAGAAAAAGAATACAGGCAAAGATTAAGAAGACGCAAGAAATGTTTAACAAAGACCTAGAAAAATTAAAGAACAGACAAACAGAGATGAACAATAGAGCAACTGAAATGTAAAATACACTAGAAGGAATCAATAGCAGAATAACTGAGGCAGAAGAACGGATAAGTTACCTGGGAGACAGTGTGAAATTCACTACTGTGGAACAGAATAAAGAAAAGAGAATGAAAAGAAATGAAGACAGCCTAATAGACCTCTGGGACAACATTAAATGCAACAAGGTTCACATTATAGGGGTCCCAGAAGGAGAAGAGAGAAAGAAAGGACCTGAGAAAATATTTGAAAAGATTATAGTCAAAAACTTTCCTAACATGGGAAAGGAAATAGCCACCCAAGTCCAGGAAGCACTGAGAGTCCCAGGCAGGATAAACCCAAGGAGAAATATGCTGATACACATAGTAATCAAATTGACAAAAACTAAAGACAAAGAAAAATTACTGAAAGCAACAAGGGAAAAATGACAAACAACATACAAGGGAACTCCCATAAGGTTAACAGATGATTTCTCAGCAGAAACTCTACAAGCCAGAGGGGAGTGGCATGATATACTTAAAGTGATGAAAGGGAAGAACCTACAACCAAGATGACTCTACCTGGCAAGGATCTCATTCAGATTCGACAGAGAAATCAAAAGCTTTACAGACAAGCAAAAGCTAAGAGAATTCAGTACCAACAAACCAGCTCTACAACAAATGCAAAAAGAAATTCTCTACGTGGGAAACACAAGAGAAGAAAAGGACCTACAAAAATAAGCCTGAAACCATTAAGAAAATGGTAATAGGAACATACATTTTGATAATTACCTTAAATGGGAATAGATTAAATGCCCTAACCAAAAGACACGGGCTTTCTGAATGGATACAAAAACAAGGCCCCTATATATGCTGTCTACAAGAGACCCACTTCATACCTAGGGACAAAAACAGACTGAAAGTGAGGGGATGGAAAAAGATATTCCATGCAAAGGGAAATCAAAGGAGAGCTGGAGTAGCAACACTCATATCAGATAAAATAGACTTTAAAATAAAGAATGGAGAGGGAGCTTCAAGATGGTGGAAGAGTAAGACACGGAGATCACCTTCCTCCGCACAGATACACCAGAGATTCATCTACACGTGGAGTAACTCCTACAGAACACCTACTGAATGCTGGCAGAAGACCTCAGACCTCAGATACACCAGAGATTCATCTACACGTGGAGTAACTCCTACAGAACACCTACTGAATGCTGGCAGAAGACCTCAGACCTCCCAAAAGGCAAGAAACTCCCCACGTACCTAGGTAGGGCAAAAGAAAAAAGAATAAACAGAGACAAAAGGATAGGGACGGGACCTGCACCAGTGGGAGGGAGCCATGAAGGAGGAAAGGTTTCCACACACTAGGAGCCCCTTCATGGGCAGAAACTGCGGGTGGCAGAGGGGGAAAGCTTCGGAGCCACGGAGGAAAGCACAGAAACAGGGGAGCGGAGGGCAAAGCGGAGAGATTCCCGCACAGAGGATCGGTGCCGACTAGCACTCACCAGCCTGAGAGGCTTGTCTGCTCACCCGCCAGGTCGGGCGGGGCTGGGAGCTGAGTCTCAGGCTTCGGTCGGATCGCAGGGAGAGGACTGGGGCTGGCAGCGTGAACACAGCCTGAAGGGGTTAGTGCACCACGGCTGGCCGGGAAGGAGTCCGGGGAAAAGTCTGGAGCTGCCAAAGAGGCAAGACACTTTTTCTTCCCTCTTTGTTTCCTGGTGCACGAGGAGAGGGGATTCAGAGCACCGCTTAAAGGAGCTCCAGAGATGGGCACGAGCCGCGGTTATCAGCGCGGACCCCAGAGATGGGCATGAGATGCTAAGCCTGCTGCTGCTGCCACCAAGAAACCTGTGTGTAAGCACGGGTCACCATCCACACCTACCTTCCGGGGAGTCTGTGCAGCCCGCCACTGCCAGGGTCCCATGATCCAGGGACAACTTCCCCGGGAGAACACACAGCACGCCTCAGGCTGGTGCAACGTCACGCTGGCCTCTGCCGCCGCAGGCTTGCCCCGCATCCGTAACCCTCCCTCCCCCTGCCCTGAGTGAGCTACAGCCCCCTAATCAGCTGCTTCTTTAACCCCTTCCTGTCTGAGTGAAGAACAGACATCCTCCGACGAACTACACGCAGAGGCGGGTCCAAATCCAAAGCTGAACCCTGGGAGCTGTGTAAACAAAGAAGAGAAAGGGAAATTTTCCCCAGCAGTCTCAGGAACAGCGGATTAAATCTCCACAATCAACTTGAAGTACCCTACATCGGTGGAATACCTGAAGAGAAAATGAATCATCCCAAATTGAGGAGGTGCACTTTGGGAGCAATGATATATGTGTTTTTTCCCCTTTTTCTCTTTTTGTGAGTGTGTATGTGTATGCTTCTGTGTGTGATTTTCTCTGTATAGCTTTGCTTTTACCATTTGTCCTAGGGTTCTGTCTGTCCGTTTTTTTTTTTTTTTTTTACTTAAATTTTTTTCTTCTAATTATTTTTTTAATTTTTATTTTATTAACTTTATTTTATTATATATTATTTTATTTTACCTTCTTCTTTCTCTCTTTTTTTTCCTCCCTTTTATTCTGAGCGGTGTGGAAGACAGGCTCTTGGTGCTCCAGTCAGGTGTCAGGGTTGTGCCAATGAAGCAGGAGAGCAAAGTTCAGGACACTGGTCCACAAGAGACATCCCTGCTCCACGTAATATCACACAGCAAAGATCTCCCAGAGATCTCCATCTCAAAACCAAGACCGAGCTCCACTCAGCAACCAGCAAGCTACAGTGATGGACATCCTATGCCAAACAATTAGCAAGACAGGAACAAAACCCCATCCATTAGCAGAGAGGCTGCCTAAAATCATAATAAAGCGACAGACACACCAAAACACACCACCAGACGTAGACCTGCCCACCAGAAAGACAAGATCCAGCTGCATCAACCAGAACACTGGAACTAGTCCCCTCCACCAGGAAGCCTACACAACCCACTGAAACAACCTTAGCCACTGGGGACAGACAACAAAACCAACAGAAACTGCGAGCCTGCAGCCTGCGATAAAGAGACCCCAAACACAGTAACTTAAGCAAAATGAGAAGACAGAGAAAGACACAGCAGATAAAGGAGCAAGGCAAAAACCCACCAGACCTAAGAAATAAAGAGGAAATAAGTAGTCAACCTGAAAAAGAATTCAAAATAATGATAGTAAAGATGATCCAAAATCTTGGAAATAGAACGGAGAAAATTCAAGAAATGTTTAACAAAGACCTAGAAGAACTAAAGAGCAAACAAACAGAGATGAACACAATAAACAAAATTAAAAATTCTCTAGAAGGGATCAATAGCAGAATAACTGACACAGAAGAACGGATAAGTGACCTGGAAGATAAAAGAGGGGAAATAACTACTGCAGAGCAGAATAAAGAAAAAAGAATGAAAAGAATTGAGGACACTCTCAGAGACCTCTGGGACAACATTTAATGCAGCAACATTCAGATTATAGGGGTCCCAGAAGAAGAAGAGAAAAAGAAAGGGACTGAGAAAATATTTGAAGAGATTATAGTTGAAAACTTCCCTAATATGGGAAAGGAAATAGTTAATCAAATCCAGGAAGCACAGAGAGTCCCATACAGGATAAATCCAAGGAGAAATACGCCAAGACACATATTAATCAAACTATGAAAAATTAAATACAAAGAGCAAATATTAAAAGCAGCAAGGGAAAAACACCAAGTTACACATAAGGGTATCCCCATATGTTAACAGCTGATCTTTCAGCAGAAACTCTGCAAGCCAGAAGGGAGTGGCAGGACATATTTAAAATGATGAAGGAGAAAGAATTACAACCAAGGTGACTCTACCCAGCAAGGGTCTCATTCAGATCTGATGGAGAAATTAAAAGCTTTACAGACAAGCAAAAGGTAAGAGAATTCAGCACCACCAAACCAGCTTTACAACAAATGCTAAAGGAACTTCTCTAGTCAGGAAATACAAGAGAATGGAAAGACCTAAAATAATAAGCCCAAAACAGTGAAGAAAATGGTAATAGGAACATACATATTGATAATTACCTTAAATGTAAATGGATTAAATGCTCCAACCAAAAGACATAGAATGGCTGAATGGACGCAAAAATAAGACCCATATATATGCTGTCTACAAGAGACCCACTTCATACCTAGGGACACAAACAGATGGAAAGTGAGGGGATGCAAAAAGATATTCCATGCAAATGGAAATCAAAACAAAGCTGGAGTAGCAATTCTCATATCAGACAAACAGACTTTAAGACAAAGACTATTACAAGAGACAAAGAAGCACACTATGTAATGATCAAGGGATCAATCCAAGAAGAAGATATAACAATTGTAAATATTTATGCACCCAACATAGGAGCACCTCAATACATAAGGCAAATACTAACAGCTATAAAAGGAGAAATCGACAGTAACACAATCATAGTAGGGGACTTTAACACCCCACTTTCACCAATGGACAGATTATCCAAAATGAAAATAAATAAGGAAACACAAGCTTTAAATGATATATTAAACAAGATGGACTTAATTGATATTTATAGGACATTCCATCCAAAAGCAACAGAATACACATTTTTCTCAAGTGCTCATGGAACATTCTCCAGGATAGAACATATTTTGGGTCACAAGTCAAGCCTTGGTAAATTTAAGAAAACTGAAATGATATCAAGTATCTTTTCAGACCACAATGCTACAAGATTAGATATCAATTAGAGAAAAAATTCTGTAAGAAATATAAACACATGGAGGCTAAACAACACAATACTAATAACCAAAAGATCACTGAAGAAATCAAAGAGGAAATCAAAAAATACCTAGAAACAAATGACAATGAAAACACAATGACCCAAAACCTATGGAATGCAACAAAAGCAGTTCTATGAGAGAAGATTATAGCTATACAAGCCTACCATAAGAAACAAGCCTACCAAATAAACAACGTAACCTTACACCTAAAGCAATTAGAGAAAGAAGGACAAAAAAATCCCAGAGTTAGCAGAAGGAAAGAAATCATAAAGATCAGATCAGAAATAAATGTAGAAGAAATGAAGGAAATGATCGCAAAGATCAATAAAACTAAAAGCTGGTTCTTTGAGAAAATAAACAAAGTTGATAAATGATTACCTAAACTTATCAAGAAAAAAGGGAGAGGACTCAAATCTATAGAATTAGAAATGTAAAAGGAGAAGAAACAACTGTCTCTGCAAAAATACAAACGATCATGAGAGATTACTACAAGCAACACTATGCCAATAAAATGGACAACCTGGAAGAAATGGACAAATTCTTAGAAATGCACAACTTTCTGAGACCAAGCCAGGAAGAAATACATAATATGAACAGACCAATCACAAGCACTGAAATTGAAACTGTGATTAAAAATCTTCTAACAAACAAAAGCCCAGGACCAGATGGCTTCACAGGCGAATTCTACCAAATATTTAGAGAAGAGTTAACACCTATCCTTCTCAAACTCTTCCAAAATATAGCAGAGGGAGGAACACTCCCAAACTCATTCTATGAGGCCACCATCACTCTGATACAAAAACCAGACAAAGATGTCACAAAGAAAGAAAACTACAGGCTAATATCACTGATGAACATAGATGCAAAAATCCTCAACAAAATACTAGCAAACAGAATCCAGCAGCACATTAAAAGGATCATACACTATGATCAAGTGGGATTTTTCCAAGGGATGCAAGGATTCTTCAATATACGCAAATCAATCAATGTGATTAATAATATTGACAGGGCCTCCCTGGTGGCACAGTGGTTAAGAGTCCGCCTGCCGATGCAGGGGATACGGGTTCATGCCCCGGTCTGGGAGGATCCCATATGCCACGGAGCGGCTGGGCCCGTGAGCCATGGCCGCTGGGCCTGCGCATCCGGAGCCTGTGCTCCGCAACAGGAGAGGCCACAACAGTGAGAGGCCCGCATACCGCAAAAAGAAAAATAAATAAATAAATAAATAAATAAAATAATAATATTGACAAATTGAAGAAGAAAAACCATATGATCATCTCAATAGATGCAGAAAAAGCTTTTGACAAAATTCAACACCCATTTATGATAAAAACTATCCAGAAAGTGGGCCTAGAGGGAATCTACCTCAACATAATAAAGGCCTTATACAAAAAGCCCACAGCAAACATCATTTTCAATGGTGAAAAACTGAAAGCATTTCCTCTAAGTTCAGGAACAAGACAAGGATGTCCACTCTCACCACTCTTATTCAACATAGTTTTGGAAGTCCTAGCCATGGCAATCAGAGAAGAAAAAGAAATAAAAGGAATGAAACTGGAAAATAAGAAGTAAAATTGTCACTGTTTGCAGATGACATGATACTATATAGAGAGAAGCCTAAAGATGCCACCAGAAAACTACTAGAGCTAATCAATGAATTTGGTAAAGTAGCAGGATACAAAATTAATGCACAGAAATCTCTGGCATTCCTATGCACTAATGATGAAAAATTTGAAAGAGAAATTAAGGAAACACTCCCATTTACCACTGCAACAAAAAGAATAAAGAACCTAGGAATAAACCTACCTAGAGAGAAAAATGACCTGTATGTAGAAAACTATAAGACACTGATGAAAGAAATAATAAATGATGCAAACAGATGGAGAGATATACCATGTTCTTGGATTGGAAGAATCAATACTGTGAAAATGACTGTAGCACCCAAAGCAATCTACAGATTCAATGCAATCACTATTAAATTACCAATGGCATTTTTCACAGAACAAGAACAAAAAAATCTTAAAATTTGTACAGAGACACAGAAGACCCTGAATACCCAAAGCAGTCTTGAGGGAAAAAAACAGAGCTGGAGGAATCAGACTCACTGACTTCAGACTATACTACAAAGCTACATTAATAAAGACATTATGGTACTGGCACAGAAACAGAAATATTGTTCAGTGGAACAGGATAGAGAGTCCAGAAATAAACCCATACACCTATGGTCAACTAATCTATGACAAAGGACACAAGGATATGCATTGGAGAAAAGACAGTCTCTTCAATAAGTGGTGCTGGGAAAACTGGACAGCTACATGCAAAAGAATGAAAATAGAACACTCCCTAACACCATTCACAAAAATAAACTCAAAATGGACTAGAGAGCTAAATGTAAAACCAGACACTATAAAACTCTTAGAGGAAAACATAGGAAGAACACTCTTTGACATAAATCACAGCAAGATCTTTTTTGATCCACCTCCCAGGGTAATGGAAATAAAAAGAAAAATAAACAAATGGGACCTAATGAAACTTCAAAGCTTTTGCACAGCAAAGAAACTATGAACAAGACGAAAAGACAACCCTAAGAATGGCAGAAAATATTTGCAAATGAATCAGCAGATAAATGATTAATCTCCAAAATATATAAACAACTCATGCAGCTCAATATTACAAAAACAAACAACCCAATCCAAAAATGGGCAGAAGACCTAAATAGACATTTCTCCAAAGAAGACATACAGTTGGCCAAGAAGCACATGAAAAGCTGCTCAACATCACTAATTATTAGAGAGATGCAAATCAAAACTGCAATGAGGTATCACCTCACACTAGTTAGAATGGGCATCATCAGAAAATCTACAAAAAACAAATGCTGGAAATGGTGTGGAGAAAAGGGAATCCTCTTGCACTGTTGGTGGGAATGTAAATTGATACAGCCACTATGGAGAAGAGTATGGAGCTTCCTTAAAAAACTAAAAATAGAATTACCATATGACCCAGCAATTCCACTACTGGGCATATACCCAGAGAAAACCATAATTCAAAAAGACTCATGCACCCCAATATTCATTGCAGCACTATTTACAATAGCCAGGTCATGGAAGCAACCTAAATGCCCATCAGCAGATGAAAGGATAAAGAAGATGTGGTACATATATACAGTGGAATATTACTCAGCCATAAAACGGAATGGAATTTTGTCATTTGTAGAGACGTGGATGGATCTAGAGACTGTCATACAGAGTGAAGTAAGTCAGAAAGAGAAAAACAAATATTGTATATTAATGCATATATGTGGAACCTAGAAAAATGCTACAGATGAACTGGTTTGCAGGGCAGAAATAGAGACACAGATGTAGAGAACAAACATATGGACACAAAGGGGGGTAAGTGGTGGTGGGGGGGTGAGATGAATTGGGAGTTTGGGATTGACATGTATACACTAATATGTATAAAATAGATAACTAATAAGAACATGCTGTACAAAAAAATAAATATATAAAATTCCAAAATTCTAAAAATAAAAGAGCCAACACAGCCAAAATTAAATAAAATAAATATTTTTTTAAAAAGAAGAAAAGCAAAGCTCTCTACTATCATAATTCCTAACAGTAAGCTACATAAAACATTACCTGTCCAATCTCTTTTTCTAATGTAGTAGTTTTTAACCTTGGATGTATGTTGAAATCTCCTGGGTAGTTTAAAAAATCACTGACGCTTCAGTCTCACCCTTAGAGTTTCTGATGTAATTAGTCCGAGGTGCAGCCTGGTAGAGGATTTTAGAAAACCCCTTGGTGATTCTAATGTTCAGCCAAAGTTGGGAAGCAAAAAGGGTAATAGCTTTTCAACCAGCCTTTCCTGGTTTTGTTATTTTTGTTATTCCTTGGCACGTATGATGACAAATTACAAATTTACACTTCCCTTAAGGTCTCATGTCAGTCTTGGGTCTATTTTCCCACAACTCTGTTTCTCTCCTTCCCCTGTTCTAAGCTGCGCATTTCAGAGGGCTGATACTCATAGACTCTTTCCTGGGCTCCTGTGACAGCTAAAACTTTAGCTAAAAGTTTTGTAGTTTTACCTCTTATATTTAGGACTTTGATCCATTTTGAATTAACTTGATGTGTAAGATGTGAGGTAGAAGACATTATTTTGTATATAGATATCCAGCTGTCCCAGTATCATTTATTGAAAAGACTATTCTGTCCACCCTTGAATTGTCTTGGCAACCTTATTAAAAAATCATTGGACCATAAATGTATTGGTTTATTTCTGAACTTTCAGTTTTATTCTATTTATCTATTTGTCTATCCTTATGTCAGTACCATACTCTTTTGTTTACTGTAGATTTGTAGTAAGTTTTGAAACAGTTCTCCAACTCTGTTCTTTTTCAGTATTATTCTGGCTAATCCATGTCCCTTGCACTACCATATGCATTTATGGATAACTTGTCAATTGCTGGGAAAAACATGGCTTGGATTTTGATAAGGATCGGGTTCAACCTGTAAATCAGTTTGGGGAGCACTACCATCTTAGCAATGTTAAATCTTCCAATCCATGAACATGGGCTTTTGCATCATTTATTTATGTTTTTAATTTCTTTTTTTTTTTACTCTTTTTTTTTAGTTTCTGCTTTATAAAAAAAGTGAATCAGTTATACATATGCATCTGTTCCCATATCCCTTCCCCATTGCGTCTCCCTCCCTCGCACCCTCCCTATCCCACCCCTCCAGGCAGTCACAAAGCACCGAGCTGATCTCCCTGTGCTATGCGGCTGCTTCCCACTAGCTATCTACCTTACGTTTGGTAGTGTATATCTGTCCATGCCTCTCTCTCGCTTTGTCACAGCTTACCTTTCCCTCTCCCCATATCCTCAAGTCCATTCTCAAGTAGGTCTGGGTCTTTATTCCTGTTTTACCCCAGGTTCTTCATGACCTTTTTTTTTTCTTAAAATCCATATATATGTGTTAGCGTACAGTATTTGTCTTTCTCTTTCTGACTTACTTCACTCTGTATGAAAGACTCTAGGTCTATCCACCTCATTACAAATAGCTCAATTTCGTTTCTTTTTATGGCTGAGTAATATTCCATTGTATATATGTGCCACATCTTCTTTATCCATTCATCCGATGATGGACACTTAGGTTGTTTCCATCTCTGGGCTATTGTAAATAGTGCTTCAATGAACATTTTGGTACATGTCTCTTTTTGAATTATGGTTTTCTCAGGGTATATGCCCAGTAGTGGGATTGCTGGGTCATATGGTAGTTCTATTTGTAGTTTTTTAAGGAACCTCCATACTGTTATCCATAGTGGCTGTATCAAGTTACATTCCTGCCAACAGTGCAAGAGGGTTCCCTTTTCTCCACACCCTCTCCAGCATTTATTGTTTCTAGATTTTCTGATGATGGCCATTCTGACTGGTGTGAGATGATAACTCACTGCAGTTTTGATTTGCATTTCTCTAATGATTAATGATGTTGAGCATTCTTTCATGTCTTTGTTGGCAGTCGGTATATCTTCTTTGGAGAAATGTCTATTTAGGTCTTCTGCCCATTTTTGGATTGGGTTGTTTGTTTTTTTGCTATTGAGCTGCATGAGCTGCTTATAAATTTTGGAGATTAATCCTTTGTCAGTTGCTTCATTTGCAAATATTTTCTCCCATTCTGAGGGTTCTCTTTTGGTCTTCTTTATGGTTTCCTTTGCTGTGCAAAAGCTTTGAAGTTTCATTAGGTCCCATTTGTTTATTTTTGTTTTTATTTCCATTTCTCTAGGAGGAGGGTCAAAAAGGATGTTGCTGTGATTTATGTCATAGAGTGTTCTGCCTATGTTTTCCTCTAAGAGTTTGATAGTTTCTTGCCTTACATTTCGGCCCTTAATCTATTTTGAGCTAATTTTTGTGTATGGTGTTAGGGAGTGATCTAATCTCATACTTTTACATGTCCCTGTCCAGTTTTCCCAGCACCACTTATTGAAGATGCTGTCCTTTCTCCACAGTACATTCCTGCCTCCTTTATCAAAGATACAGTGACCATATGTGTGTGGGTTTATCTCTGGGCTTTCTATCCTGATCCATTGATCTATCTTTCTGTTTTTGTGCCAGTACCATACTGTCTTGATTATTGTAGCTTTGTAGTATAGTGTGAAGTCAGGGAGCCTGATTCCTTCAGCTCCGTTTTTCATTCTCAAGATTGAGTTGGCTATTCGGGGTCTTTTGTTTTTCCAAACAAATTTTGAAATTTTTTGTGCTAGTTCTGTGAAAAATGCCAGTGGTAGTTTGATAGGGATTGCATTGAATCTGTAGATTGCTTTGGGTAGTAGAGTCATTTTCACAATATTGATTCTTCCAATCCAGGAACATGGTACATCTCTACATCTATTTGTATCATCTTTAATTTCTTTCATCAGTGTCTTATAATTTTCTGCATACAGGTCTTTTGTCTCCTCAGGAAGGTTTATTCCTAGATATTTTATTCTTTTTGTTGCAGTGGTAAATGGGAGTCTTGATTTCACTTTCAGATTTTTCATCATTAGTGTACAGGAATGTAAGAGATTTCTGTGCATTAATTTTGTATCCTGCTACTTTACCAAATTCATTGATTAGCTCTAGTAGTTTTCTGGTAACATCTTTAGGATTCTCTATGTATAGTATCATGTCATCTGCAAACAGTGGCAGCTTTACTTCTTTTCCGATTTGGATTCCTTTTATTTCCTTTTCTTCTCTGATTGCTGTAGCTAAAACTTCCAAAACTATGTTGAATAAGAGTGGTGAGAGTGGGCAGCCTTGTCTTGTTCCTGATCTTAGTGGAAATGGTTTCAGTTTTTCACCATTGAGGACGATGGTGACTGTGAGTTTGTCATATATGGCTTTTATTATGTTGAGGAAAGTTCCCTCTATGCCTACTTTCTGCAGGGTTTTTATCATAAATCGGTGTTGAATTTTGTCAAAAGCTTTCTCTGCATCTATTGAGATGATCGTATGGTTTTTCTCCTTCAATTTGATAATATGATTAATCACATTGATTGATTTGCATATATTGAAGAATCTTTGCATTCCTGGAATAAACCCCACTTGATCATGGTGTATGTTCCTTTTAATGTGCTGCTGGATTCTGTTTGCTAGTATTTTGTTGAGGATTTTTGCATCTATGTTCATCAGTGATATTGGCCTGTAGTTTTCTTTCTTTGTGACATCCTTGTCTGGTTTTGGTATCAAGGTGATGGTGGCCTCATAGAATGAGTTTGGGAGTGTTCCTCCCTCTGCTATATTTTGCAAGAGTTTGAGAAGGATATGTGTTAGGTCTTCTCTAAATGTTTGATAGAATTCGCCTGTGAAGCCATCTGGTCCTGGGCTTTTGTTTGTTGGAAGATGTTTAATCACAGTTTCAATTTCAGTGCTTGTGATTGGTCTGTTCATATTTTCTATTTCTTCCTGATTCAGTCTTGGCAGGTTGTGCATTTCTAAGAATTTGTCCATTTCTTCTAGGTTGTCCATTTTATTGGCATAGAGTTGCTTGTAGTAATTTCTCATGATCTTTTGTATTTCTGCAGTGTCAGTTGCTACTTCTCTTTTTTCATTTCTAATTCTATTGATTTGAGTCTTCTCCCTTGTTTTCTTGATGAGTCTGGCTAATGGTTTATCAATTTTGTTTATCTTCTCATAGAACCAGCTTTCAGTTTTACTGATCTTTGCTATCATTTCCTTCATTTCTTTTTCATTTATTTCTGATCTGATCTTTATGATTTCTTTCTTTCTGCTAACTTTGGGGTGTTTTTGTTCTTCTTTCTCTAAATGCTTTAGGTGCAAGGTCAGGTTGTTTACTCGAGATGTTTCCTGTTTCTTAAGGTGGGATTGTATTGCTATAAAATTCCCTCTTAGAACTGCTTTTGCTGCATCCCATAGGATTTGGGTCATCGTGTCTCCATTGTCATTTGTTTCTAGGTATTTTTTAATTTCCTCTTTGATTTCTTCAGTGATCACTTCGTTATTAAGTAGTGTATTGTTTAGCCTCCATGTGTTTGTAATTTTTACAGTTTTTTCCCTGTAATTGATATCTAGTCTCATAGCACTGTGGTCGGAAAAGATACTTGATACAATTTCAATTTTCTTAAATTTACTAGGGCTTGATTTGTGACCCAAGATATGATCTATGCTGGAGAATGTTCCATGAGCACTTGAGAAAAAAGTGTATTCTGTTGTTTTTGGATGGAATGTACTGTAAAAATCAATTAAGTCCATCTTGTTTAATGTATAATTTAAAGCTTGTGTTTCCTTATTTATTTTCATTTTGGATGATCTGTCCATTGGTTAAAGTAGTGTGTTGACGTCCCCTATTATAAGTGTGTTACTGTCAATTTCCCCTTTTATGGCTGTTAGTATTTGCCTTATGTATTGAGGTGCTCCTATATTGGGTGCATAAATATTTACAATTGTTATGTCTTTTTCTTGGATTGATCCCTTGATCATTATGTAGTGTCCTTCTTTGTCTCTTCTAGTAGTCTTTATTTTAAAGTCTATTTTGTCTGATATGAGAATTGCTAGTACAGCTTTCTTTTGATTTCCATTTGCATGGAATACCCTTTCCATCTCCTTACTTTCAGTCTGTATGTGTCTCTAGGTCTGAAGTGGGTCTCTTGTAGACAGCATACATATGGGTCTTGTTTTTGTATCCATTCAGCCAATCTGTGTCTTTTGGTGGGAGCATTTAGTCCATTTACATTTAAGGTAATTATTGATATGTGTGTTCCTATTCCCATTTTCTTAATTGTTTTGGGTTCGTTATTGTAGGTATTTTCCTTCTGTTGTGTTTCTTGCCTAGAGAAGTCCTTTAGCATTTGTTGTAAAGCTGGTTTGGTGGTGCTGAACTCTCTCAGCTTTTGCTTGCCTGTAAAGGTTTAAATTTCTCCATCAGTTCTGAATGAGATCCTTGCTGATTAGAGTAATCTTGTTTGCAGGTTTTTCTCCTTCATCACTTTAAATATGTCCTGCCACTCCCTTCTGCCTTGCAGAGTTTCTGCTGAAAGATCAGCTGTTAACCTGATGGGGATTCCCTTGTGTGTTATTTGTTGTTTTTCCCTTGCTGCTTTTAATATGTTTTCTTTGTGTTTAATTTTTGACAGTTTGACTAATATGTGTCTTGGCATATTTCTCCTTGGATTTATTCTGTATGGGACTCTCTGTGCCTCCTGGACTTGATTAACTATTTCCTTTCCCATATTAGGGAAGTTTTCAACTATAATCTCTTCAAATACTTTCTCAGTCACTTTCTTTTTCTCCTTCTTCTGGCACCCCTATAATTCGAATGTTGTTGTGTTTAATGTTGTCCCAGAGGTCTCTGAGACTGTCCTCAGTTCTTTTCATTCTTTTTCATTTATTCTGCTCTGCAGCAGTTATTTCCACTATTTTATCTTCCACGTCACTTATCCGTTCTTCTGCCTCAGTTATTCTGCTATTGATCCCATCTAGAGTATTTTTAATTTCATTTATTGTGTTTCTAATCATTGTTTGATTCATCTTTAGTTCTTCTAGGTCCTTGTTAACTGATTTCTTGCATTTTGTCTACTCTATTTCCAAGATTTTGGATCATCTTTACTATCATTATTCTGAATTCTTTTTCAGGTAGACTGCCTATTTCCTCTTTATTTGTTAGGTCTGGTGGGTTTTTATCTTGCTCGTTCACCTGCTGTGTGTTTTTCTGTCTTCTCCTTTTGCTTATCTTACTGTGTTTGGTGTCTCCTTTTTCCAGGCTGCAGGTTCGTAGTTCCCGTTGTTTTTGGTGTCTGTCCCCAGTGGCTAAGATTGTTTCAGTGGGTTGTGTAGGCTTCCTGTTGGAGGGGACTGGGGCCTGTGTTCTGATGAATGAGGATCAATCTTGTCTTTCTGGTGGACAGGTCCACGTCTGGTGGTGTGTTTTGGGGTGTGTGTGTCTTTATTATGATTTTAGGCATCCTCTCTGTTAATGGGTGGGGTTGTGTTCCTGTCTTGCTAGTTGTTTGGCATAGGGTGTCCAGCACTGTAGCTTGCTGGTCGTTGAGTGAAGCTGGGTGCTGGTGTTCAGATGGAGATCTCTGGGAGATTTTCGCCATTTGATATTATGTGGAGCTGGGAGGTCTCTTGTGGACCAGTGTCCTGAAGTTGGCTCTCCCACCTCAGAGGCACAGCACTGACTCCTGGCTGTAGCACCAAGAGCGTTTCATCCACCCAGCTCAGAATAAAAGGGAGAAAAAGTAGAAAGAAAGAATTAGTAGAAGTAGAAAGAAAGAAAGATGGAAAGAAAGAAAGAAAGAAAAAAGAAAGAAAAGAGGGAGGGAGGAAGGAGGGAAGGTAGGAGAAAAAGAAATAGGGAAGATAAAGTAAAATAGAATAAAGTATGATAAAATATAATAGAGTTGTTAAAATAAAAAATAATTATTTAAAAAATTTAAAAAAAAACCGACGGATAGAACCCTGGGACAAATGGTGGAAGCAAAGCTATACAGAGAAAATCTCACACAGAAGCATACACATACACATTCACAAAAAGAGGAAAGGGGGAAAAAATCATAAATCTTGCTCTCAAAGTGCACCTCCTCAATTTGGGATGATTTGTTGTAAAAAGAGGAAAAGGGGAAAAAATCATAAATCTTGTTCTCAAAGTCCACCTCCTCAATCTGGGATGATTTGTTGTCTATTCAAGTATTCCACAGATGCAGGGTACATCAAGTTGATTGTGGAGCTTTAATCCGCTGCTTCTGAGACTGCTGGGAGAGATTTCCCTTTCTCTTCTTTATTCTCACAGGTCCTGGGTCTCAGCTTTGGGTTTGGCCCCGCCTCTGCATGTAGGTCGCCGGAGGGCGTCTTTTCTTTGCTCAGACAGGACGGGGTTAAAGGAGCAGCTGCTTCGGAAACCCTGGCTCACTCAGGCCGCGGGGGAGGGAGGGGCACAGAGTGCGGGGCGAGCCTGCGGCGGCAGAGGCCGGCGTGACGTTGCACCAGCCCGAGGCGCGCCGTGCGTTCTCTAGGGGAAGCTGTCCCTAGATCCCAGGACCCCGGCAGTGGCGGGCTACACAGGCTCCCTGGAAAAGGGGCGTGGACAGTGACCTGTGCTCGCACACATGCCTCTTGGCGGCGGCAGCAGCAGCCGCAGTGTCCCACGCCCGCCTCCGGGGTCCGCTCCTTCAGCCGTGGCTCACACCCGTCTCTGGAGCTTCTTTAAGCAGCGCTCTGAATCCCCTCTCCTCGCGCACCAGGAAACAAAGAGGGAAGAAAAGGTCTCCTGCCTCTTCGGCAGCTCCAGACTATTTCCCGGACTCCCTCCCGGCCAGCCGTGGTGCACTAACCCCTTCAGGCTGTGTTCATGCCGCCAATCCCAGTCCTCTCCCTGCTCTCCGACCAAAGCCCGAGCCTCAGCTCCCAGCCCCGCCCACCCCGGCGGCTGAGCAGACAAGCCTCTCGGGCTGGTGAGTGCTGGTCGGCACCGATCCACTGTGCGGGAATCTCTCTGCTTTGCCCTCCGCACCCCGGTGGCTGTGCTCTCCTCCGTGGCTCCGAAGCTTTCCCCCTCCGCCACCCACAGTCTCTGCCCACGAAGGGGCTTCTAGTGTGTGGAAACCTTTCCTCTTTCACGGCTCCCTCCCACTGGTGCAGGTCCCGTCCCTATCCTTTTGTCTCTGTTTATTCTTTTTTCTTTTGCCCTACCCAGGTACGTGGGGAGTTTCTTGCCTTTTGGGGGGTCTGAGGTCTTCTGCCAGTGTTCAGTAGGTGTTCTGTAGGGGTTGTTCCACGTGTAGAGGAATTTCTGGTGTATCTGTGGGGAGGAAGGTGATCTCCACGTCTTACTCTTCCGCCATCTTCCCCTCTCTAGGTTTTTAATTTCTGTTGACAATGTTTTGTACTTTTCAGTTACAAACCTTGCACTTCTTTTGTTAAAATTTTCCCAAGTGTATTATCCTTTATGATGATATTGTAGATTGAATTGTTAATTTCATTTTGTGGCCTTGCATTGTAAATCTGCCTTTTTCACAAGGTCTCCAGATGATTCTTATGTACTCTGACAGTTTGATAAGTGCTGCTCTATTCAATAAACTCAACCCAAATAATATTCCATACAACACTGCCAAATTCTGTCCCCCAAAGCTGCCAGCTCTCCATTTAGAAATGACTTGAAGCAGCATTGTTTACAGGAAACAGAGGTAGGTCCAAAGATACTACTTAACTGTGTGAATTAAATGTTTTAAATAAGAGGAAGCAACTAGTTAATATAAATAGAGTTTTGTTTTCATTTCTATGCAGTGAAAAACTCATATTAAATATCCATTTAATTTAGGCAGAAACTACAGTGTTGACTTTTCCCTGAATTATGTGGATAAGTGAAACGTTTGAAAGAATTATATTGATAATTATTAATTCTTCATTTCATTTCTATTGTATTTTTCATTTTTTTCCCAATAATAGCAACAATTACAACAGTTATACCTTATAATGAATATGTTTACTACACCCTGTTCTGCCATCTGGTGTTAGATATGAACACCAATTACCTCCATGACTTTCGATAACTCACTTTATCTTTCTAACTTGCAATTTCCTCAACTGAATAATGTAGAAAATGGACTAGATTTCTCTAGCATCTCACTCTTTTCGCTCTACATTAGATAATTCTGAATTTCTCTCATGTCCAAATATACCACTTAATTTTATGAACAATGTATTACAGAATTAGTCACTTATGAATAGTATAAAGCATGATTCAGAATGAAGGTGCTGAGGTCTGACATTTTTATACATAAATACAGCTACAGATCAAATTCAACACAACACTTATAGTCATAATATATTCTCTCGGCTTGCAATGTCCTTTTAGCAAACAATAGTTAATGAAACAAATTAAACAAAATGCAGTTTAAAAAACTTATACTGAGAGTCATTTGAAGTTAGTTAAAAGGGTACTTATTTACATATGTCTTCCCCAAATTAACACTTTTCTGTATATTTAATAGTCATTTTCTTTTCCCCCAATTTCACACTAATAATTTTGTAAAAATCAATGTGTAAATTACTGTATTAGCATGTAAAACTAACATGATGCTTTTCAAAGATGAAGTGAATATTTTGGTAAAAAGCCTTCAAACTGGAGGCATTTAATAATACTTATATTTCCTTCCTATTAATTCAGGTTAGCTTTCTCCCTCAGTCCAACAATTACTAACAATTTACCATACAGCAAACATTTCAAGATTTTTGCTAACAATTCTTGCCTTTGAGAAATTAAATCTATTTTCAGAAAACTGTAAAGATGATTTCTTTCTCTGATATCATTCTATCATGGAAGAGATTCTATTGCTTGCTTTTCTCAATGTACCTATGGGATTGATGGTATACCCATGACACATTAGTTATATGATAAATGAAGTCAGTTAACTGAATATATAAATAATAATAACAATAATAATAATACTTGTCTTCCTATGGTATCATTGACCTAAGAGTACTTAGCAATTTGACTGATGCCTTATGTCTTATTTCAGGTTTCCTAGAAACAGAGCATTAGCCAGGGATTCTCGTTTAAGTAATTTATTGAGGGAGTGCTCTCAGAGGACACTTGTAAGAGACTGAGGAAAGGAGAAGAGTGCCAGGGAAGGACATGAAGCATGAGAATGCAGCTGAAATCTAGTCTCAGCCTGATCACAGGAGCAGCTCTGGAGTGTGAAGAGCACCACAGAGTTGTTCACGTCTAAGCCCATTTTATGGGTGAGTGGTGGATTATAACCTCCCAGGAATCTCCTGGTATATGGGGTCCACTGGCTCAGGGCAGTCTCAGGAGACGGGGGAGCTGTGAACTATTAGCAGGAGCAATCACAGCATCTAGAACAGTGGTATATAACAAGTATGTGCTTAATAATGATTTGTTAAATGAGTCAATAAAATAGCCTTTTGAGTAGAAAATTATGTTTAAAATTGTTCAGTTATTCAAAACTCCCTGGAAAAAAATGAATGAAGAACGAATTGCTGTGATGCCAATGAAAGTTAAATGAATTTGGATTCAATATCCACCTCCATTATCCATATTCATTCTTCTAATTGCCCAGGGCAAAATGAAGACCAAGATCTAAATATTATTGTCTATCATCACCCTTATCTGCTGTTTTGGTTTTGCATCATGGCTGGATCTCTTCTAAATGTGATTCAAACAAAGATACAATTGACAGGAACTAGAACACAAATTCATATGGCCCCATTATATTACTCTACTGGATTCTTTCTGTATCATAGATGCACAAGGACAATTTCGAAGGGAATTCGAGAAAAAAAATGTTCACAGTTTAACACAATATGAATTTATTATTTGTGTTTTATTTCCTAAATAATCTTCCTAAATTGTTTCAAGGGCACTCTAAAATAATTAAAATATTGAGAATAGCAAGATAAAAAGCAGTAAGTTTTCTTTCCAAACTGTTTTATAAAAAGTCTTCCTTCACTGTTTTGAACATGAGTTATTTTAAGAACTTAGCACAGGAAAACAAAATTCTCAATGCAGTAATCATTTTACTGCTTGGTCATATGAAAGGAAAACAACATCATGGATCTTTCTTGCAAAGCTGGACAGGTAGAAAATATGAAAGTATGTAAAACCAATCAGACTGTGTCTCTAGAGAATTTCTCATCTCAAGTGTAGTTAACAAACTCCCAGTCCATTGTCATATCTAGATACAGCCTGTAGCCCATGTATATGAGCCTGTGAACAGTGTAAAATAAACTCAAAATAAAATCTTCTTATAGTACAAGATATGGCAGTCATTAAACTAAGATACAGCAAGTGTTATGAAGCATGAAAATATGGTACTTGAATTCTGTTTATTCAAAAGTCTTCACTGAGCTGAGGGTGTAACTAATTCAATTACTGATTTGAATATGTATTATATTTTAATTGTTGAAGCTGTGAAAAGAAGCATTGCCTAAGGATGAAATTAATAAAAATATCTAATCAGCTTGAAGTTAATCATTTAACTTTTTTTATTTAATGAAGATCTAATTTCTAGAACAATTGTGCCTATATTTTTTGGAGGTACATACCTATACTCTGGTCTATCTAGTGCACAAATCACTTTAGAATCATACTAGTTTACTTCAACTGCTTATCTAGGGAATGTTAAATAGGAGAGAAAGGTTTGGGTTTTTTCCATAATTGAAATAAAGGTACAATGAACAGTAACTTCCTGATGTTTTGTCTAATCAACATAACAGTGTAGATTTACTCTGCCTATATATGGAACTGTAGAAGAAAGTTGAGAAAGAATAACTATTAATAAATATAGGTTATACAATAATTATATGTTGCAGACCAGCTATAATTTCTGGATGGATATTCAGACTATATTTATATTGCATAGAAGGATAGACATCAAGATTTATTTGATAAATGTGTCAAATATTGATGGAGTTGAGTATCAAAATGGTGCTGTCAGGGGCCTCCCTGGTGGCGCAGTGGTTAAGAGTCCGCCTGCCGATGCAGGGGATACGGGTTCGTGCCCCGGTCTGGGAGGATCCCATATGCCGCAGAGCGGCTGGGCCCGTGAGCCATGGCCGCTGGGCCTGCGCATCCGGAGCCTGTGCTCCGCAACGGGAGAGGCTGCAACAGTGAGAGGCCCGCATACCGCAAAAAGAAAAAAAAAAAAAAAAAGGGTGCTGTCAGAATGCTGTGTCAGCATGTTTTTGTCATCTCAAAATGGCTTAAAAATACAGGAAATTATTTTCTCACTTAGTTTGAAGTCAGAAGTAGGGCAAGTCCAAGTTAGTTCAAGTTTATTAAAGCTCCAAGTTCTTGGAATTTGCTGGTTGGCTTTTGTCCTGAAGCTTGCGCCCTTGTGACCAGAATATGGTTGCAGCATCTCCTAACAATGAAGCCTGAACACAAGGTGTAAACCAAACCACTATATATGGTAACCTTTCCATAACCAATCATATTCTTGGCAAAGCCCTCATTCTTGCTTGGCGATGGATAAATTAAATGTTTTCTTATTCAATAATCTAGTCTAATCTGGGATTTTCTACCTAATCCTGTTATGATAGCAGTCACAAGTAGTCAGAAATCCAAGTATTATCAGTATTAGCACATTGTCCATCACTGGGGTGTGCTGGTGGGAAGAAGAGAGGAAAGGGAGGAAAGAAAAGCTGCTTGGATAAGTGATGGTGACTGATGGTTCCCTGGTGGAAAAAGCTGTTTTCCATTGGAATCATCAGCTGCTGGGCAGGTCGGGAGAATTTGACTTTTTAATAATTATTGATGTGATAGTTTCAACATAGCTGGTGGACATATTTTTCTAGACACACCCCTACCTTTTAGCCATATCTCAGTTGTGTTTCTCTTCAGAGCCCACAGTTTATTCACACTCCCTTTAGGAGGTGTGTCCCACTGTTCCATTGCTCTACTGCCAGGCTGGCTCACAATTGCCCTTCAGCTAACCTCAGAGATCTCTTTTGGAAATAGAGAAACTTGTGGGGTCTTACTTGCTGTCCTCTGAGAGCTTAGGGACTGAAGAGAGGGTGGGTGATTTTGCTTATCTTTTTATCCCACCATATCCTGTTGGCTCAGATCCGTCAAGGATCCTCTTGCCTTTAGAAATGTCCAGATGAGAAGCAGGTATCATTCCTATGGTTCGGCATACATGCAAACTTCAAAAGTTTTATGTTCAGGCCTCTGTCCACCCTGTCTGACCTGCTTGGATGTAGGAAATATTCACGCACCAAACTCTGATTTGCCCAAACTCTGCCAACTTTAGTATATTTTTCTCCCCACTACCTCTTGTTTATACCTCCTGTGGCATTGTTGGGGGTGGGATAGGAACACATCAAGCATGTTATGGCAAAGTCTCCATTAAGCCTGGCCATTGGTCACCTAGGCTGGGGGATGATCTTGACACAGGAAAAAGCCTGATATCTGCTGCCAGGGATTCAGGCATCTGAAGTTTTAACTGGAGCTGAAGGATCCACTTTCTAGATGACTTACTCACAAGGCTGTTGGCTGGAGGCCTCAGGTCTTTGCCACATGGACCTCGCCCCGGGACTGCCTGAGTATCCTTGTAACATAGCAGTTGACTTGCTCTAGAGTGAACATTCTGAAGGGGAGAGATTCAGAAATTACAATGTCTTTTATGACCTTATCTGAGATGTCACATGCTGTCACAGTCACTTTATCCTAGTCATTAGAAGTAAGCCCAAATACCTGGATCTGTGAAAGGGGAAGGGAAGTAAGCTCTACTATTTTGAAGGGAGGGTCAAAGAACATGTGGACACTTTAAACCACCACAATGTTATTATTCTTTTCACTGAGATACAAAAAAGAAATTTAACTTGACCAAGCTTACATGGTAAAGGTTCTGACTCCATTGTGTGTGTGTGTGGCGGGGCATTGATTTTCCCACACTACCAAGCAATTCTCAGAATCCAGCTGGGTGTCCTACAATTCAACTCAATCCTGACACTATCTACTCAAGTTAGCATCAGGGTAGAGGGCTCATTCCCACAAGATTGCCCTCCACTTCAGATGCCAATAGCAAGTCCAGTTTGTCATCTGGCCTTCTAACCAAACTGCTATACATTGGAGATTCCCATAATCCCTTCCTTGGGTTTGATTAATTTGCTAGAATGGCTCAAAAGACTCAGGAAAACTGTCTGCTCACTAGACTACTGGTTTATTACAAATGAACTTAAAGGATATTTATCAATAGCCAGATGAAGAAATACATAGGGTTAAGTCCTGAGGTCCTGACAAAGGAGTTTTTGTTTTTGTGGAGTTTGGGGCCCTGCACAATGGCACATGGAAATTTTCTGGTTCAACTTGGAAGCTCCCTAAATCCCATCTTTTGGGGGTTTTATGGAGGCTTTATTACATAGTCATAATTGATTAACTAATTGGCCATTGGTGATTGATTCACCCTCCAACCTCTCTTCCTTCCCTGGAGGTAGGGGGTTGGGACTAGAAGTTCCAACCTGCTAATCTCAAGGTTGGTTCTCCTGGAAACCAGCCCCCATCCTTAGGTGGGGTCCAAAAGTCACCTCATAAATATAACAAAAGACGTCTTTGTTGCTCTCATCCCTTAGGAATTCCAAGAGTTTCAGGAGCTCTGTGCCAGAAATGGGGATGAAGACCAAAGATATTTCATACTATAAATCACAATATCACACATGGTTAGCAGCCAGGGGAGCTGAGACACAAGCCCAGATAATCTGACTTCAGTGCCCAAACTCATAACCACAACATGAAACTGGCCTTTCCATGAAAAAAAAGATTGATTTCTTAGGATTGTGTTATATGCATTGACATGGAATATTCATACTTCCAGTATAGTATAATAATTGTCTGGAATTAGAAATTCTAAATTATCTTGGCCAAACAGAAGAGTTGCCATTGGGCTTGGAGGGATGTAAGATCCTTCCAAGAAGGTTGGATGGATATAAGATCATGCCCAAGATGTCATCTAGGGGTGGAAAAGTAGAATGGGGAAGTGAAAGTGTTCTTTTTAGATTGGGGGAAACATTGGGAGAACAGAGCATCTGGAGATAGGTGGAGAAAAGTTATTTTTATAAAATAAAAATATAGATTATTAGTGCCTGAAAATGGAAGGTGATTATTAATGGGATAGAAAAGTTCATCAGATTTCCAAAGTTAGCAAGGAGGAAGTTGAGCAAACCAGAAAAATAAAGAAAAAAGAGGTCATAGCAGAATAAACTAAATAAATTGATAATGAAAGTTAAAAATAAGAGATTGAGGTATAGCAAACAAAAAGAAATGATTATTGGACCAGGAGGAAAGAAAGGTTATGGACACTACCTAAGAAAATGAGAGACATTATTTAACAATAAAAGGCAAAAGTTAGGAAGCAGATGTCATAAATTTATATGCACAAATAGTATGGCAGCTAAGTACATAAAGCAAAAATTACTAGAAATATAAGACAAACGATAAAAATACACTTATGCAAGAAATTTAATATATTATAAAAATTAGACTGATATAGTGAATTTAAAAATAACCAAATTCATGGTGTAGGGGTTCAGAATGAACATCCCCTAAAGTGTGTCACTTTTGCATGAGGATTATTTTAAGCTAAAAGGAATCAAGATCCTGAGGGTTTAAGAGAAACTACTACTCCTCTTTTAACTACCTAGAAGAATTTAAGCAGGGGATTTTTCCTAGGAAAGAGTTATTACAGATACATTTTACCTAAGTGGCCCCATCTATATGGCAGGGCAAACGTCTAATTACCAAACATCTGATCTTCTTCTTATCATCCTGTGAAAGAACCTTCTGTCCTTAGAAGCCCCAGGCCCCTATCCCATTCCTTACCTTGGGATGGCATATAGACCATTTTATTCTTCTGTTTCTGACCCTCTGATATATGTGGGGTCTCTGATCCTCTCATGTATGTGTGATACCTGTATATATTAAATTAAATTTGATATTCTCCTGTTAATCTATATCATGTCAATTTAATTCTTAGACCAGCTAGAAAAACTTAGAAAGGTAGAGGAAAGTTTTCTTTCCCTCCAACAATAGGATCTAAATAATATAACAGTAGCCTACAAATAATGAAAATATGCTTGTGTCAAAGTAAAATGCACAACATAAGAGTTGTGAGTTTAAGTTTTACTCAGGGTCTTACTGAGGACTATAGCCTGGGAGACAGACACTCAGTTAGTCCTGAAGAAACTGCTCAGAAGAGGCAGGGGAAAAGCCAGTTTATATATGATTTGTGACTAGGGAATACATGCAGTCAAGCTTACATCTTGGTGAAAGATTACTGCTAATCACAAAGAAGAGATATCTTGAGATAATGATTTTTGTGCTTTTCTATGTATGGGAAGATGCAAGAATCTGAGTTCATCATAATTCTTTCTGAGATATGCATTGAACTATCTAAGAGGACTGCTTGTCCAAAGCACAGAATGACTCATCCTGTTTTTCATCCTGAATTCCTCCCAGAGTGCACTGTTGGTGGGCAACTGCAGTGGGTTACCACTTAACCCTTATAGAACTGAGGGGTAAGTAATACCCTTTGTTCTTCTTTTTTCACCCTGGATCAAGAGAATTGTTGAGGTGTTTATTTCAGATTCACTATCATTTCCTTATATGATCTTAGACTTTAAGCCAGAGAAAAGTGCAGACTCTGATGTATTTAAACACATTTATCCACAAACTGCTTGTGTTCTAAAGGAAGACTTGCTCAACATTCCTTCAATTCAGGGATTGTTTTCTAACTGCTATAATATAAATGAGTCAATCTAAGTTCTTAATGGAAGCATTACCAGGCCAAAGTTGAGTCCATTTGTCTGTCTCACAGCAAGGCCAATCTACTGACAACAGATTGTGGTGAAGGAAAGTACAGTGTTTATTTGCAGGGTACCAAGAAAGGAGAATGGGCAGTTCATGATCAAAAGATCCAAACTCCCCAGTGGCTTTCAGGGAAAGGTTTTTAAAGGCAACATTTGAGGTAAGGGTGGCAGTTCATGGACTTTCTTCTGATTGGTTGGTGGTGAGGTAACAGGGTGATGTTCAGGAACCTTAATGATCAACCTTCTGGTTCCAACCAGTCTGGGATCTACGTGCTTGTGGTCAGCATGAAGTCACCATCCTCCATCTGGGTGGGGGGTGGTCTTTTCATTATGAAAAGATCCACAATGGTTCAATGAATTTTATTTCCAATTAAATGTACCATCACCCTCTAGCATGCCATACAGGTTACTAAATTCATCCATATTTCAATTAATTTCACATTTAATTTAATTAATATAGTTGTTGCTATGGAACAACTACTCTATGGCCTGCTTTTCAGGCCAGTAAATAAGAATTTAAGCACTCTGGTAGCTAATGCAATACTATTGGATTTTAATGACAGTTTTAATAAAGATGTATGACGTAATTCAGTAGAATCACTTTTATTTACCAAGCATTTTGCAGAAAGCCTGAGACTGTGTAAAAAGTGCTAAATATATAATCCCTTTGCATAGTTGTAATTTAGAGATAAAATTTCATTTAATATGAGATATAGATGGAAGCACAAGTTAGATTATTGGTAAAGTATTTAGCCCATGCATCAGTCTGTCTCCTAGTTTGTATTGGGAATGTAGGTGTGTTACCAAACCAGGTCTCTTTGCTAGATGCACAGCAAGCCAAAGGCTGAGACATGGAGGTTTGTGACCGAGAAGGAGTTTATTCACAAGGCAACCAAACGAGGAGACAGGAGAGCTAGTCTCAGATCCGTCTCCTCAAAGCCCAGGGGTTTGGGATATTTATGGGATAAGTAGGGTGGTCTTAGGCATAGGGAAAGGTGCTTGGAAGTAGAGAAAAAGGTGAAGTAATCGGTCTGGGTTACCTGTTTCTGTATATTCAAAATGAAGGCACTTAGCATGGTCAAAGGGTGGAGATTTCCCACCATCTGATGTCAATAAGCCATCACCAGACACCTGCCCAGGGCCAGTTTTAGGGCTGGTGATCCTGACTAGCCCTGGCTCGCACTGGGCAAGATCCAAGCTCCAGTAAAGCAACTGGGTGGTGTGAAACTGGGAAAGTATGCAGTTAAAGAGAAAAGAAGAAAGAAAGTAACCACAGAGAGCTTAATTAAGCAAAGGGCTTTTAACAAGTTGTTCCCTTATCTGTTGTTCTGTAAGACAAGCTAAAGAATGTCTATTAGTTACCAGATTCTGTTAACTCTATGGGGCGTGGGGGAGCAAAATTTGCCCCCAAAAATGTCTTTCTGTCATGCAGAATATTTTGAGCTGAAAATAATCAAGCCCCAAAAGAGTCAGGACATCTTTCTTTTGACCTCTGGCTTCGCTACCTGAAGAATTTCAATGAAGGGCCTGTTCTTGGAATAGAGCTATCACCAGGGAATATGGGCTGGGTGTAGCGAGGGAAACTCAACAAGGCCTAAAGATCAGAGTCCACTATGTGCCCACTGTCTTTGCATGGCCCAATGTTTTGGTAAATATTTGTTTACCAAATGTTTGCTTTTTCATCTCCATGTGAACTGCCTTCCTCCCCTGTGAAGTCCCAAGCCACTACCCCCAACACCTCTTTTGTCTTCCGCTGAAGATGGCATTTAAGGTGAGGGCTCCTGCCTTGTTGACAAGTTATTAAGTTCTCCTGGGTCTCTCTCCTGTATAAATGTTATTAAATTTTGTTTGATTTTCTCCTGATAATTTGTCTCAGTCAATTTAATGCTTAGGCCAGCCAGAAGAACCCAGAAGGGTCGAGGAAAATCTCTTCCTCCCCGACAGTAAAAACTCTATAAACTTTTCTGTCATGTCTCCATTAGCTTTATTTTAAGCAGTAGGACTATTAATGCCCTTTCCTCCCATTTTTTTCTTTATGTTGCCCAAGTTTTGACAACTCTACTGCCAAATGCTAAGGGCAAAAAATAAAGTTCAAGTTAAGAACTTTTCTGTTTTTAAGACCTCTCATGAAAGAGGGGAAAGGTTGTGTCTATTTACTAATCTGTGGGATTTCTAAAATTTTACCCTTGTTACGCCTGCCCTCTCATTAGAGGAAGATGGTATTTATGTTGTTGCTCAGTGTAACTAGCCTCCCAAGGCTACAAAATGTTAAAATCACACATGATTTTCTATTGCCAACTACTTTTCAGCTACCTACTCATAAAATCAAAGAGAATTTTTATGAAACTCAGACATTACCCTTTCAGGGGAAAATTTTCCCTAAAACCATATTAGGAGTGTGAGTCAGACTGCTTTGTCTATCTCCAAGGTCTCAATCAACTAACAAATATTTACCAACTTCTACTCAAAGTATTTGTACCAATAGTTCTGATAAATCCAAGCATAGAGTTTATACATAATCAATCTATTCCCTTGGTCTTCTAGGTGTGTTTCTTCCCAAATCTACCAGATCCTCAAATAACTTTAGGGACCTTCTCCAGAGTTAAACAATGCTGCCATCAACATCAACTTTGTCTCCAGAATGAAGAAGACTATCACTGTAAAAATCCATTGATGACCTCTAATACAGAGTTTGAACTATTCATCTATAGAAGCATTCCCCAAGAATCAATCACATTTGTCCACCAGAGCCAAGATGAGATCATTCTTTTTTTTTTTTTTTTTTTAATGTTTGGCCATGCCTCACAGGTTGCGGGATCTTAGTTCCCTGGCCAGGGATTGAACCTGTGCCCTTGGCAGTGAAAGAGTCCTAACTAGTGAACTGCCGGGGAATTCCCAAGATTATTCATTGTTAAGCCTAGTTCCTATATGGCTTGTAAGCGTAGTTTATTTTATTCTAGTTTTACAAACTGAGACCCAAGTAACCCGAGTGACTTCCTCTTCTTTGCCAAACCCCACTAGGTCAACAAGCTAAACCCAAATGTGAGGCTTTCCCTACACTGAGAAGCAGTAATTCAAGAAGTGCTGCCCTGAATCTATTAAAATAATCTGAGTTGTGTGGTGAGTACTTGAGGGTAAACAGTGTAGCTTTCTGATAATGTTACATTCAAATATCTACATGCAATCAAGCTTTTAGACTAACAATTACTAATCAGAGCATACAAAATAAAATCAGGAAATAGATGGGCAAAAATTTTAAAGTGTGACAAAACCAAGTTTTGGCTAAGACACATACTGCTAACGGGAGTCTAAATTGCTATACATACTTGGAAAACAAGTTGACTTCACCTTGACATCATAA
This sequence comes from Mesoplodon densirostris, assembly GCF_025265405.1. Taxonomy (NCBI): domain Eukaryota; kingdom Metazoa; phylum Chordata; class Mammalia; order Artiodactyla; family Ziphiidae; genus Mesoplodon; species Mesoplodon densirostris. The sequence goes on from NC_082676.1 coordinate 76,668,568, forward strand.
ATAACCTATGACCCAGAAATTTCACTCCTAGGTTTATACCTTAGAGAAGCTCTTGAACTTGTGAATCTAAAGACATGTACAAACATGACAGTAGCATTTTTTTTAATTTTTTTTTATTTTTGGCTGTGTTGGGTCTTTGTTGCCGCCCGTTGCGGCGAGTGGGGGCTACTCTTCGTAGCAGTGTGTGTACTTCTCATTGCAGTGGCTTCTCTTGTTGTGGAGCACAGGCCCTAGGCACACGGGCTTCAGTACTTGTGTCTCGCGAGCTTAGTTGCTCTGCGGCATGTGGGATCTTCCTGGACCAGGGATCGAATCCGTGAGCCCTGCATTTGGCAGGCAGATTCTTAATCACTGCACCACCAAGGAAGTCCCAACAGCATAGTTTTTAATAACAAATATTGGAGACAGCCTAAATGCCCATCAAGAGTAGAATTGATTTAAAAGGGAAATAGAATGGTGGTACCATGGAATAGTTTACAGCTGTTAAGATAAAGGAGCTATAATTAAGTATATCAACAAATACACATTTCGAAAATAAGATGTTGAAATTAAAAAAGTCATCAAAACAATAACACACAGTTCTATACCATTTTTATATACTCTGAAAACATGCAATACTAAATAATACTATGTGGGGAAGATTTCATATAAAGCAACACATTTTTAAAAGGCAGGGGGATGATAAGTACAAAATTCACAATAGTGGTTATCTCTGAGGGCAGGAAAGGAAAGATGCAGTGTAAGGAAGAAAACCCAGGCTGTAGAGGCAGACTTCTTTTTCCTTAGCCATGGTGCGCTTTGTTTCTTCATACTTTCAAAGTGTTATATAGTTTACTCTTTTGTGTTCATGGAATAGTCCTTAATCATATTTTTAAATGAAGTGTAAAATATAGGACAGATGGGGTAAGGAACTACTGCTTTTAATTAGAAGCTATTACATATTATTTTTAAAAGCATACATATTTTATACTCACATAAACAGATAAAAGCTTTCAGAATTTGCCTCCAAAAAAGGGTGCATGTGTTTGGGGGTCGGGATGTTAGGGCATCTTTGTAGGCCCTGAAATAAAGCTATCTCCATGATATATTTGGTCCCATTTGTGTATAAATCTTTTTAAGTATATATACATCCTAGAGTATGCAAAGAAAATTTCTGGGGTCTATGAGAAAGAAAACTTACAAGACTCTACTGCAGTCGTCTCTGACAAGTAGATTTACTTTGCCTTTTATTGTATTTTCATTTAATCTTACTGCTTACTTGATTAATTAACACTATATGAGCTTTACCTTTCTGATCAAGTTATTTTTTGAATGAGGGCAGGAGGTAGGAGGAGAGGATGAAGGAAGGGAGAACTTCTGGAGACCCCAGCAATGGGCGCAGCGCCCCTGCCATCCGTTCTGGGAGCGCTGAGCCCTCCTCCAGCATCCTAGTCCGGCCGGGCGACCAGGCAGAGACCAGGCCACCCGGCGGGAGGGGCGGCGGGCGGCGGGCGGCGGGCGGCGGGAGGTGAGAGGAGACGGGCCTCGCCCCGCCCCGCCCCTCCAGCTGAGCACCTGGGCCGTTGCCCTGGCAGCGGGGCCTTGCTGGCGTGGCCAAAACTCACAATCGGTGGGTGTAGCCGGCTCCCACCCCGCCCCTGCGCTCACCTGGCCTCTCGCTCGCCCTCGGCGGATCCGCGGCCCATGGGCGCACACACCCCCTTCCCTGCTGCCCCGCGCGCCTGCTCGGCTGCTCTGCCCAAGCGGACACCATTCACGTCCGGGCGCCCAAGCCGGGCTCTGGGAGCCCGAGGTCGTGGCTGGGACCCGCGCCAGGCGGCAGAGAACCAGAACTGGCCCCCTCAAGGCCGAGGCGCGTCTCTGCCCAGACGGCTCTGATCATCCCGGCGACTAAGAGGTGAGCTCGGCACCGTGGTCGCGGCCACCTGGACTTTCCCTTGAAGTGACATCTTACCCACCTTCCCTTCCCGATTTTTCTGAGACTTAAAATTGAACGGAACAGTAAAGAATCCCCGACATCTAAACCTTGGCTTATGGATGAGCTGAAACCCATAGATGTTTGATTTATTCATGGCGAGCCTGTGTTGAGAGACTTGTCTAAATACTTTACAAAGCTGATCTCATTTCTGCTTCACACAGCCCCATGAAGGGTGCACTCCTCTTATCCCCACTTCACAGATAAAGAGACTGAGGCATGAGCTAGGTAGATGACCTGTCCAGGTTTATCTAACTCCTTTGTATAAATAATGATGCAGAGGAGGGAAAACAATGGGCGGCAACAGATCTCCCCACTTCCAATCCTGCACTCTTTCCGCTGTACCTTTCCTCTTTCTGACCAACTACCATTGCCTCACAGGCTCCTTTGAAAAGTTAATGAGCTCTATGGCTCTCTCCCTACAATGGAAAAATGCATCTGGACACACTTACCCTGTAGATTTTCATATAATTTCAGAGTATCCAGACTCCAAACGTGAACTTCAATTCAAAGAATCCTGTTCTATTCCACTATCTTTTGAGATTGTGCACATGGATGGTTACATGGGGTATGCCAAGGTGCCCCAGGGCTACGCATGCATACTGAGATGTGTGTATATGTGGTGACCCTCCTGAGGATCAGAGAGGCTGTACAGTTTACAAGGAACCCAGGACTAGAGGGCAGGACTTCTGTCATTTCCTCCAACAGGGTCAGTCTTGGCAGTTGGTCGTGAAGGACACTGCACAAGGCGTTGCTCTCTCCCCAGCAACTCGAAGCATTAACCAAGAGGAACGCAAGCTGTAAAACTGACCTATGGGCTACTGAATTTCCTTGTAGCTGAATGGGACAATGCCATATGCTGCTAGTTCTTTGTAGGGGTGGGTGCTCTCAGAGGCAACACTGAAGCCTCGATTAGGAGGTCTGTCCTCACAAATGAGTTTGCATCAACTCAGTATAAGCAATAAGCTCTTGGGGTGCATCTTATCCTATTCTGTATATGATGTATGTATGTGGTAAGACAACCCAGCATCTAACCAGAATAAGGCTAATAATAATAATACAACAAACCATAAACTCCAGCTAAAATAAATGTCACCAAGCCAAGCTGCAAAGGCCAAGTGGATAAGCTCTGAGGCAGCTCAGGACTTACTGGGAGCCTAGTTTACACACGTGGTTCTAACAAGCTGCCTTATCCAGTTCCCAGTCCATCACCCATTGTAAACAGATTAGAAGGGAAGAGAAGGGCTACAGCAAACAGAACGTTGAAGCCACAAGCCACGTGATGGCTGATGTTCTGCAGCAAAAGAGGAGGCACAAAGAATAAACAGAAGGCAGAAGAGGGGGAAGAAAGGAAGGACCCCATTTGATGGTGGTAACTCCTCACTTGGAAGGCTCTCCTCCTTGTCCTCACCCAGGCTGGGGCTTACTGAAACTGCCAAAAACCTCATAACTCCCCACCCACCAGGCTCAGATCTTTCCCTGAATAATGTACACCATTGCCTTGTGAATTCTAACTCTGCATGTTCAAAGCTTAGCTCACTCCCTGACCAATCTGGACTGCATCCTGGGCTCACCATCTCAGACACAGATTGCTCAAGACAGAAACTTAGGCGTTTTCTTTGATTTCTTCCATTCCTCAATCTTTTAACTTTCAGTCACCATTTATTGAGCAAATATTTATTGAATGCCACATAGGAGTCAGGTTCTGGGTGATGGAGAGATAATAGTAATTAAAATATAAAGCTTCTATTCCATGAAGACTATATACTAGTGAGGGAGACAGATAATACAAAAATTGAGTATATCTATATTTACAGATTTCTAGAAATGTTATATATAGAATGTTTCACTTCATCGTGAAAAAAATAAAACAAAGGGATGATGTAACATGGTGGCTGCAATTTGAGTGGTGAGAATGCCAACCAACAGAAATTCTGAGCAAAGAGCACTCCAGGCAGAGGGAACAAGAGGTTCCAGAGTCAGGAATGAACCATAACCAGAAAGAAGGCCAGTGTGTGTGGCTAGAGATCACTAAATCGAGGGAGCCTGGAGTGAAGTGAGGTCAGAGGGGCAGGGAAAGTGTCCTTAAGAGATCTCCCCGAGGGGGTTGGATTTTTTCTGATTACAATGGAAAGATATTGAAATACTTTTAAAAGGTAGTTTAGAGAGAACTTTCAGGTGTGAAGTTAATGCTCTGTATCTTGATAGGGGTTTAGGTTACAAAGTTCTATGCATTTATCAATGGTTATATATAGAAATAGTACACATAATTCTTGTACATTATATTATATATTCAGAAGACCAAGAAGAGAAAAGGAACTGTAAACAAATATTGAACTACAGTTAAGGATATGTATACTGGAATATGTCTGCAATTTACTTTGAAATGGGTCAATAAATAAGATAGATTAATGGATAGATAGAGGGATGGATAGATGTGTGATATTGCAAATAAAGCATGAATGGTAGGATCTCAGTGGTGGGGATATATGGGTGTTCAACTTTCTTTATGTTTAAAAATAGTAATACTAAAATGTTGGGGGTGGAAGCTGGTCTGATCTTATCTAATCTACATTTTACAAAGCTCTTTCTGGGGACTGAATAGAGAATGAGCTGTAGAGGGTTCTTGTGGAAACAGTGAGACAAATTACAAGGCAATGGCAATGATTTGGCCTAGGATAGCACCTCTGTACTCTCTGGAATGGATTCCCAATATGTTAATGAGGTTCTGTTCCCAGAAAACATGAAGAAACGCAAGCTGGGCGTACCTAACATGGTCTACTACTTGACTCAAAATATTGTTTTTTTGAACTGAATAAACAATAAGAGATAAAATTACATATTAGAATGCTCATTGCAACTTAGTAGGATTATTTATGAAAATTTACACTTATCTCTGAACCATTTACCTACATAGTTCCCACGTTAAGATGGCACAGGAATCATCCATCACATCTTTGGTATTTCCCAGGGCTCAATAGATTCCTGTTTATAATGAGCACTTCAAAATTCTACACATTCTTTATAACATTTTTAAGCTACTGAAATCTGTGTGGTCTGTACACTGTGAGGAACATGCTGGTACAGATCATTATAGTGGAGAGCTTGGCAATTTAATTAGCTTCACCTTCTTCATGGGTAAATGGTAAAGCTGTGTCAAGGAGGGAGGATTAAATGAAATAATAAGAAAACTGCATAGCAAGTCTAGTGTTAATTATGGTGGAAGATTTGTTTTGAAATATTTTAATGTTATGCTAGCTGAATATTTTTGTATTTATATGTAATTTCTGTTTTCATGAATCAGTTGCAATAGATTATGATAATAACGTTTCATAAGAAACAGCATCTCTTCTTATGGAAGGCTTAAAATATTATTAGTCAAAGTAAAGAAGACAAAATTAACTTTGAGTTATATGTTTTTGCTTTGATTTTTGTTGCTGTAGTTTTTGTTTTGGTCCACAAAGGCATTTTCAAGAAGCTGGTCAAATATGGCTTTAGCAGATAAGAGACTTGAGAACCTGCAGATCTACAAAGTTCTCCAGTGTGTTCGGAACAAAGACAAGAAGCAGATAGAGAAGCTGACCAGGCTCGGATACCCTGAACTCATCAATTTCACAGACCCCATCAATGGAAACAGTGCCCTGCACTTAGCCTCGGTTTCCAATGACATCGATATGGTCAGCTTTCTCCTGAGCCTCGGTGCTCACCCTGATGTGCAAGATAGAATGGGCTGTACTCCAGCTATGAGGGCTGCAGAAATGGGCCACGAATTGTCCATGGAAATATTAGCCAAGGCAAAGGCCGATATGACTATTGTCGATAATGAAGGAAAAGGTAAGAACTCCCAGCATTCTATCTAGCAATTCAGTTTGTAGCCAGAAATCAATAAAATGCATTTTTTGCTTTCCAACTTTAGAAGAGAGTTATTTATGGTACATGGTAGTGAAAGTCTAGATTCTCACTCTTATACCAAAGGACACTATCTCCCCATGATTTGAAAATGATGCAGGTATTTCTTAGGGAAGCCAGTTCTGAGAACTTTCTCATTGAAAAAGAATATTAGAATTAGTCAATCTGTTGTTTTTTTTTTTAACGTGGAGAACTTTCAACATGAAGCACGTTGATATTTCCATAATCACAATCACCCATTGTAAAATGTGAAGTCTCATTTCGAGCTAAAGATGAAGGAGAGCATCTCTTCTTTTTTACATTTTAGAACCTCAAGTAATACTAGATATAGGTTTTGCTCTCAAGAGCAGTCTAATGTAGAAAGTAGTTGCATTTAGGAAGTTGAGGGACAGAGGTGGATGCTGACATAAACTCCAACTTTCTAGTATCATTTAAAAATGTATTTGAAAACATGACTTAAAATTTGAGATATGGCATTTCCATGATTATTCAGCTGAGATAGCCCCACTTTGTCACTCTTCCCCTCCCAAATCCCATTTCAAGACCACGATCTGGGAGCTTCTTGTCCAAATAACTCAAGGTTCTGACAGGAGGTGACACAGCCTCATGAAAATCATTAAGAAAATTACCTCCAGGCTTAATATAAATTGGTAGATTTAATCAATTGTTCCAAAGAGTTGCTTCAAGTACAAAGCCATTAACATCAGTCCCACATTAGAGAAATGAATCCCATTTTATAATGTTAATTAATGTTTTCTGACAGGAGCAGAGTCTGCTTTTGTAACTCTCTGCAGACATGGTATTTGAAAAGTGACTTGCTTATAACAAGAGGAGAGGACAAAGTAAAGGAAGAATTATTTAATTACTTAATGGCACCACATAACAAAATACGCTTCAGATGCCCTCAGGAGTCAAATGTGTTTTAAAATGTTTTATTCTGAAAGAAAACCTCCCAACGCTCTATAGAATATCATTTCACAAAGTGTGTGTCAAGGGCCATTGAATCAGTGGGATGTTGATAAGTGCTACATGCAAAATTGGTTCATTCCGCTGCCAAATTTATGAGAGAAACATTGGATAAAACAAACTTAGACATGTTTATTTTACATTTGTCATATCGATCAAAACCAGTGACATTTTCCGTATTTATTTGACCATGAGATAGTTTTTTAAATGGCATCTTGTATACCTGGAGTTTCATGGAAACTTCAGTACATTCAGAAGAACGGTAACAAAGAAAAGTTTACCTTCTTGAGTTTGAAACAGAGATACAAATCACAAAGAAATCTGTCTGAGACATTTTATAGCATAAAAAACTAAAATTATAAAATGTAAACAATCAAGGTAAAATTGGAAACGAGGTCAAATGAGTATCTGTAGCAAATGCAACAGCCATGAGTTTATCTATACCCATTCAAATTAATATTAAACCTACCAAGGTTCTGGAAGACCAATGTATGATAAAAAAACAACCTGAAAAATCAAATAGGAAGAATTAAAAATATAAAATGAAACTTGAAACAAATACAAAATCTTGTTTCACACGTGACCTTGTTAGTACTTCTCCCACCAGCCTTGATTGTGGTTCATGGTATGCCTACTGCACAGAGGGCCTTGTATTCCCATCAGTAAACCTAGCTTACCTTGCACATCCCTCAGCTCAAGGGCTGCTACTGGCCAAACTCCTTGGTTTATTCCACTGTAGTCTCTCTACCCTTAACATCCTATTTTCCAGTGATTGACATTTGGCTCACTGCACATGGTTTCAAAAGGATGAGCAAACATTTAAATGGTTAAAATACTTACTGGAGCTTTAGAAGGATGAGGGACGTACTCTAGGTCTAACCTGTACTTTCTCTTTGAACAATTTTGCAGAATATGGAGAAGGTAACACTCTAAGCCAAAAAATTATTTGTTGTATTAAGAAATTAATTACAGTGTCTGGAATTATTTTCTTTAAGGGTAAAGCTGGAATAGTTCCTTGTAACACCCATTCCATTGGTTCTCCCATTTATAGGGATGCATCCCCAATCCTCAATGCAATACACTAGTTCTATTGGGTATACATTTTTTTCTCTTTTGTTTTTGCTTCAACCTTGGAATGTTGATTTGTGTCCTTTGTGGCTTAAACAGTCAGCATAGATCGACTTTCACTGTGCACTGCACATGCCATCATTATAAAATAGCCATTTCATAAGTTCCTTCAGGTCTTTGTAGTGAATTCAACCTCATCTGGTACTATTTTCTAGATTTTGCTGTTGTTATTGTTTATTGCTGTTTCGGTTCACTCTTGCCTAATATGACTTCTCTGTCTTTGATTTTATATTTTCAACCATGTCCTTGACCATCTTTCTATTTTTAACTGTTTGAGTAACTCTATTTTAGATGCATGTTTATATGAGATATATTTTGGTTTCGATTTTCACATAAATTTTATTTTTATTTTAATGGTAGAGTTTATCCAATTTACATATATCTAGATGCTCCATCGGTCTGGTGTCAGAACTATCACTTATTTTATATTATGAAAGCATAATATACTTAATTTATATAAATACACAAATATGTATAAAAATATTTTCCTCGATGGTCCATGTGTTCTGTGTTTTGTTTTGCTGTGTGTGTATATTTTCCTTCTCACATTTTCTAAAATTAATGGTATGTTTTTAGTTCTCTTAATGGCTAACTGGACAGCTTTACATATACTTAAAACTGTTTATTGAATTAGCACTTTAAACAGTATTCATTAATATTTCTCTGTGAAAGATGAGATTGGTACAAGAACCCTTCCTCTCACCTCCTTTACCTCCCTTCCAGTACCTAATTTTAGTACATTAAAATCATTTTAGTTCTTTCAGTGATTCTTTTCATACCTTTAAATAATAAACGTCTATCTCTTTATCTGTTTTTAATAATATCTCATACTCCAGCAGTAAAAGATAAAGAAAATCAAATGCTTACACTGTCTCTCCTTCCCTCTCTTCCCTCCAAGTTTTGTTAAATTACATTATTATTTCTATATTACTGTGAATTACAATATTCTTTTCTGTATCTACAGTTCCTAAGGTAATTGAGCTTTGGTTCAATGGTTGAAGGGATTCAGCATCTATCATGGGTCTTTTAGTCACATATTCTCTGTTGATCTCCTGTTAGACTCATTTTTGTCATCAAGTAGTTTAGCTCATTCCTTTGGGCTTATATCCTTTGATTTCTTGCATCTTTAAACTGATTGTCCATCACTTTTATATATGAACAATAGCTTGACTGAGTATTAAAAATTCCCTGTTTTCTTTTCCAGGTGACATTGTAGAGCTCCTTTGGTTATTTTCTAGCAATGAATGTTGCTGTACCAAAGTCTTGCAGCCAGCTTGACTTTTCCTCTTTAGAAATGACTTGAATTTTTAACTGGATGCTCACAGGACACTTTCGTACCTAGCTTTACCTAGGCACCATCTTATGGATTGTTCTTAATCAATTTTTCCTGAGACTCAGTATACTCTGTCAGATCTAGGTTTTTCCTTCAAGAGAGTTTTCTTCTATTATATCTCTCCATTTCTTTCTGTTCCATTTGTTCTTTTATTTCTGAATACCAATTACATACATGTTAAATATTCTTTGCCTCTCTAGAACATTTAAATTCTTGCATCATTTCAGTTACATTTTTCTTTCAAGTTCTTTCAAGTTTTTCCTCCATGTCCCTGACCATGGTTTTGGCGATGTCTGCTCTCCTTTTTCCTGCTTCCAATGTGAACCACTTTCATTTCTTTAGTGGCTTTACAATATTTTTCTCTACCATTTCTTTTTTCAAGCTCTGTTTGCTCAAATTCATCTTTTCCTTCTATTTATCTTTTATTGTCCTATAAGTACTTATTATAGAATCGGTCTAGCTTTGCACTTTTGTTTCAGAAAAAAAATATATTTAATTTCTTTGTTATCTTGGAAATGGGTCAGTCAATAATTTTCATCGTATAGTTTTTTGAGTATATAATTTTTGCCTAGTGTTTGTCATCAAGTTTCTTTCCTTACCTTTCTTTCAGTATATTTCTTCATAGGTCACATGCTGGTTTCTTGTTGATTATTGTTCCTCTTTGAATGAAGCCTCTTTTTAGAGTCAAGTCATTACAAAGTCAGTTTGGAGTTTGATTGCTGTTTACCTGACTTTCTTACCAGGAGAATATAAATAATACCCCAGGTCTGTAGTACATTTTTGACATGGGTTATGTTGAGGGTCTGTGTGTCACCGGTGCTGGGTATGAGGATTTAGCATTTTTCTCTCTTCAGTAAACAAAATGATTTGCCAAAATGTCAGAGCCCCTTGCCATCTAGTGTTTCTTCTCACTGCTACTGTACAGACAGCCTGCTTCCTATAAATATGGCTGGTCTGCACATTTCATCATTATGTATCATCTCCTTTGCCACTCTGCAGTTTCAGAGGGGATCCAGGGATCCACCAATAGTCTTCTGGCACACACACCTCTGCATATTCCAAGAAGAGACACTGGGGTATAGACTGCAGGATGCCAAATACCCAGGGTCAACCGGAGCTCACATCCCAGCACTCAAATTCTTCCCAAACAAAGTCTTATCACATTTTGCTTATGACTGTTTTCTGGCTCTTATAAGAGGTTGTGTTTCTTTTCTGGTATCTGTGTCTTGGTGTTTCAGTTGATTTCAGAGGGAAAACCAAGGCATAAATATCTTTGCTCTATCACCTTCAGCTAGCTAATTATGAATTTGTAAATTATTGTTTGTTCCTTCCTATCTGATCCAAATATAGAGAGACTACTAATTAAGTATTCTTTGGGGATTCTATTTTTCTACAGGTATTTTGTTTTACTGCATTTTACCTACTAAGAGACATTATCACTGTGCACGGATTGCCTTGGAACATGGTGCAGATGTCAACAATTGTACCTATGAAGGAAAGCCAGTATTCCTTAGAGCTTGTGAAGAAGCACATGATGTTAAAGATGTGTGCCTGACATTTTTGGAAAAAGGAGCCAATCCAAATGCTGTCAACCCAGTATGACTATTCTTCTGATTATAAATATTCCTTTTTTTCAATTATAGAAAAAAATTTCAATACACTAATAATCTCTATTAGTGTATTTTTTTCATTTGAATATGGTAAAATTATCCTGTTAGGTTAGACTGTTCATTTCTGTTCAGAATACTTTAAGATGATATACTTTCATCATCTCTATATGGCATGGCCATGATTCTACAATCTATTTCCTAATTACGTTTGGAAAATTGGTATTTATTATGTGTAATGTTAAAAGATCATTATAGGAAATAGAAAAGATATTAGTGATGCCTAATAAAAATTTATCTTCTTCAAAAGAAAATATGTAGTTCTGCTGTTTCCCTTAATCATTTTGCTCCCTCTCCTCATTTGGCTAATTTTACTGAGTTTTCTTATCTCTTAACTGTCATTTCCCAACAATAAAAATAGATTTTCTTCTCATTAGAAAACACCTATAGCCTAATTTTAGCATGTGTTTTACCCTCTTTTCTCCCTTATTGCTCTACTTTCTTTGCAAGAAACTGCATTTTTCAGCATGAAGTTCCTACAGGGACTTTTGGTGTGACCCTGACTCTGATTTTAGAATTTTACATTTTGGACACTGACCCATTTTACTGACTTCATTTTTCCTATTTGTTACATGAAACCAATAAAACTGTACAGAACTGAACGTGTCAGTGTGACTCTAAGGCCAAATGGATTTAGACCATATTTATACGGAATATGTTATTTAGTATGATAGGGATAAACAGCATCTGATCTGTTTCACGTCCAGTCCACAGGTCGCACGGCTTTAATGGAAGCATCAAGAGAAGGAGTGGTAGAACTAGTTCGAGGGATATTGGAAAGAGGAGGTGACGTGAATGCATTTGACAATGACAGACATCACGCCGCACACTTTGCTGCCAAAGGAGGCTTTTTTGATGTAATAATCTACTCTTTGCTTTAAAATTTGTTTCTAAAAATATTCTCTTCTTTTTCTCAACATCTTAAAATATCATGTAGGTTACACTGATATAATTTTTTCTGAGTTATCATCTTGATTTTCTGAAATAATTCTAAAACTATATTTTATACCAAATATTAACCTTCAAAACATATTTTAGCTCTTTATTCAGTTTTATCTGCTTGCTAATTTATTCTTTTAATATTGCTAATAATGTTTTTCTATATTTTTAATTATGACAGCTTCAAGGTTTTGCCAACCGGGATTACTCTATTTTATGACTCCCTTACACATTAGAATTTTCACAGTACAGTATGATCTAATTGTGGGGAGAACAATGCCAATATACTCATCTCCCTGATGTTTGAGGCATCTACTGACTCATCTAAATTTTTAACTCTAAGTATTCTTATTATCTGGATATATCAGCAAAGGATATCTCATAGGTATAGTGATATTGCAGAAACAAATTAGAAATCAATGCTATCCTATTTTTTTAAATTCTGAATTATATCTAAAATTTCTTTACTGAGTTTTTCTGAGTTTTAACATAATTATCTTTACTTTTGGCATAGGGTCTCTTCCCTGCAATAAAAGTATATATCATATTAGAAGTCACATCTGTTTGGTAAAGAATTTGCTCCCCTGATGATGCTTGCCATAGTCTGATGTTTTCTAAAATTGCCTAAATTTACTTCAAAACGGTAGCTCCCCAGCTGAGTATAGAGTTTTCTATACTCTAGATCAATGTTGTTTGATAGAACTTCTGGCAGTGATGGAAATATTCTCTGTGCTGTACAATGTGGTACACTACACTACACATGTGATTTTTGAGTACTTGAACTGCGGCTAGTGGAAGTAAGGAAATGCATTTTTAAAATTTCTGTTCTATTTAATTCATTTTAATTTAATTCAAATTGACACTCTGGATAGCACAGGTCTAGGTCCCAGTTTTCATTCAGTAAGCGTACATTCCTATTCCTCTACAATATCCACTCTTTATTTTGCAGATATTGAAGCTTCTCTTTGCCTATGACGGAGACATGGGGCTGATTGCAATGAATGGCAACACACCACTTCATTATGCTGCTATGGGTGGTTTTGCAGATTGCTGTAAATATATAGCTCAGAGAGGTAAAATGGTCTACCAATTTCATGCCTAAAGAATTTATAATTTTTCCACACTGTAGCTCATCTACAGAGAATTTCAGCCTGTCAAATGTCAGTTGCTTATCTCACACATATATGTAGAAAGAAAATTAAACTTTTTTCTTATTTACCTTCTGTTAAATCATGAATCTGGCCTTGAAGGTGATAAAAATTCATTTCTCAAGTATTTTTAAGTTATTATTAAAAATCTAAAGAGAATTGTTTATGAGTCAACCAATTATTAAGATGCTTATAGTTATTAAATTCTTGTTAAAAAATGTAAATAATCAATCTAAAAAACAAGCACTAAACACCATGTCTTTTAGTTTGCATTCTTAATTATTTTATTTTTTAAAATGTACTATCATGTCAAGTGCATAGATAACATTTCTGGGTAATTTTAAATTATGGGGGAAATATTTTGGGGAGAAACACATGAAATAAAATGAAAAATTTCATGGAACATTTGAAATATAAGTAATATTTATTATTTTAGATTTTTCTGTAGCTTTCAAATAATTATTAACTTAGGAATATAAACTATGTTATGTATAGCTTAATGTATTCCTTAAAATAGTAATATTAGCCAATTAAGTTTAAAGATTTGGATCTATTTGGTTTTAATTACATGCTAATTAAATGTACATTCAAAGTTATTAACTCTGTTAGAGAGGGAGCTGCATTCTGCTGAATGTTATGGTAGTGGTTTTTTTTTTTTTTCCAGTTTATGAGAAATGGGCAGAAACTTAAAGTTCAACAACTCTATAATGGAACAGAGAAAGTGCTTTTATTTTCCTGTCTTCTACAGAGGAACAGAAATTTTGAAGTCACTGGGACCCTAGAGAGCCTATACTGTAACCACTAACGTTTTAAATAGGACTAATGTGCCTGCATAACTAATGGTGTAATAACTGATCCACTTTGACTTTTTTCACATTATACAAAGCTCACATTCTTTCCCCGTTCCACTACAATAAAAAAAAAAAACAGATAAAGGAAAATATATCTACTGCAATTTTTGCCCTCATCAACTGTCTCATCAGTCTCATTTTCAAATCTGTCACCATCAGCAGATTATTCTGACACTTCATTTTTAACATTGTGTATTTCTAGAAACTAAAGATCTGCCCAGATTGAGACAAGCTTCTTCAACTTTAACATGCTGATTCCTTTCTTATTGGGACAAACATCCCCCAATATATACTCTACCATTTATGTACTCCTGGGATAAAGTCAGAGAAAGCAAATTGAGAAGTAAAGGGCCAGAGCCTGCCAAAGGCCTTGTCTGGTGATGCAGAAAAGATTAATCCTCCTGGCTGGCTCACAAGACTAGGCTGTGTTTCTGAAATAAATGTCTGAAAATGTTCTGAGTTCTGTAGCATGTTTGGAAGTACAACCACCAGATCCTATGTGGGTGACCTATTTCCATACCAGGCAATTGCTTATCTAAGGCAATCAGAGCAGCAAGAAACCATTGGTCATGAAATGCTCATTTCTGAGTAAACTCCCTGGGTGTAACCTCTTTTATTCTTAAATAGGAGGGCTGGATTCTTTTCCCACATTAAACTACCTTCCTCAGTATGCTCCTGTTTTGTGCCTGATCTTGTCCCTGGAGTAATTTACAACTCCCTGTAGGCAGTGTGAGGCCAGATCCAGGGGAGAGGATGGGAGTTTGGAATAGTTCTCCTGAAGCCCCTGTGCAGGGTTCTCCTTCTCTTGGGCCTTTTGACAGTACAGTCAGCTGAAAGTTGAGTATCTCAGCCACAGAGGCACATAAATCACAAAGGGAATGAATGGATCTTTATTTACTAATGATAAAAAAGGAGACAAAATCAAAGGGAGAGGAAAATGCCTTCATATCTTTAAGCTGGGATGTTGGAGTCTTTTATCCAGACAAAATTTCTAACAGGGAGGAAACTAGGAGCAAAAGAAGGCAAGATAAAGCTGCTTTAAAACCCTTTGATCCTTAGTGCTGGGCTGAATATAGGAGCGGATTGGGAGATGGTCGATAAACCCCCAGACACCCTAAATAAGCAAAAAAAGCTAAATAAAAACAGCATACTCAAGATGACTATGGAATTATACTATGGAATTATTATGCTGTGGAATTATACTGTTGAGACCAGTCTCAGGTCCCTTTCCCAATAAGCCACTGTTCTTCAGACTGTCCAATATAAAAATTTTAGAATCTTTATTGTTCCAATGCTCTTTTTGAGTTTTTCTATCACTAGTAAAATTATCAGCCTTCATATAAAATTTTAATTTTTGACAATGCCATAGGAAGTGCTAATGTTGAAAAACACTGGTGATTAATTTTCTTTTTGATAAGGAATAAAACTATAAAGTGTTGGAGGGACGTGTTTTATTTTTGCATTCGGTGACCTTTACATTTTGGATGCTAGAGATACTGAGGTTAGAGAATCTTTTTTGATTATGTGATGCTTGCAAAGCAACAGAAGAACCTTCTAGATTCAAAACACTAGAAAGACCATCTTCATAGTCTGAATTATAATGGGGTTTGTGTGTCTCCAGACACTTACTACAGACAACACAGCCTTCTTGATAGCATTAACTAGACTCCTTGATGCACTCAGAAAAGTTTATTTATTTGGAGAATGCTTACATATAATGTTGGTCCCATCATTTTAATTAAGGGTCCAAAAAGGGAAACGGATTTTAATGCCTAATTGTACAGTTCTTATGCTGGAATTCTTTCAGGTTTGATGAACAAATTACTTTCTCCTCCGTTAGGCTGTTCACATGACCTTACTGCAAAACAGCAGGTCAATATAAATTACACTAACTTCATGGAGAATACAGTTAAAGCATAGTTTAAGATTTTACACAGATTTAGTCATAATCGTTCAAAAGAAGCAGGTGTCAGTTAGCATCCTGAGTTCCTAAGGTCCTATTTAAGCTGTTTGAATCCAGCTTCCTTCCAAATTCAAATGTCACCCTTACTCTTTCCCACTAGTCAGGAAGCCTCCTTAGCAAGTATCCCAATATGATATTTGTTTCAAATATCTATAGGGATTAATGTCCTAATCCTTTGGGAAAAGATACTATCAATTGGAAACATATCTCCCTCAGAATTCACCAAAATAAAGCTCACAGGAAAAAAAAATCATACCTTAATTTTGTAGTTATAATAGCTAAATGTGCTTACCTCTATATACAAGTAATTGGGGAGCAACTTTTGATTAATCACTAGAAATTTAAAAAACCGTTGGATGCATGTCATTTGTGGAGTCATGGAGATGCCTTGGCACCATTCATAATCATGATGTTTCCTGTTTTAGGATGTGATCTGAAATGGAAGAATTTGGAGCATAAAACACCCAGGGCCTTGGCTAAGAAAGGTGGCTTTAAAGCAGCCAGCAAAGAAATACGGCGGGCGGAGCGAATCGCTAATAAACTGGCCCAGCCAGGAGCCAAAAATCCGAATCCACGATTGTACCTGAGACTTCACGATTGGTCCATAGAACATGAGACTTTCCTTCGGGAAGCCCTTTCGTTTGTGGACAGGGGCGATGGGACAGTCACCAAGGAAGACTTTGTGCTGGCGCTGGAGGAGAGGCAAGATTTTATGAGCTCAGAACAGATAGCTACCATAGCTCAACTTCATGAAAAAGTCCGGGGCGGAGGGGTCAACATTAACGATTTCTTTAAAGGAACCAAATACTTAAGCAAGTCTTATGTCCTGGGATCCTATGGGCCTAAGAAAAAGAAAAAAAGGATGGCCAAAAAAGCCAAAAAAGGCAAGTTTGTTTTACCCCTCCCAATCTGCATCATCCCTGACCACGTGTTTCCACGCCGGAGCGAAGGTGGGCCGCCTTATTACATGATTGAAACCTACGATCATGTAACTGATTGCAATCGCTTTAACCGAGATCATCCACCCGAACATCCCATTCAGGATGACTCTGCTTGGTACACTGATGATCCAGGGAAGGTCTTTTCAAACATTAATTTTATCACCAAGGC
Source organism: Mesoplodon densirostris (assembly GCF_025265405.1). NCBI lineage: Eukaryota > Metazoa > Chordata > Mammalia > Artiodactyla > Ziphiidae > Mesoplodon > Mesoplodon densirostris. The sequence continues at coordinate 76,685,557 of NC_082676.1, forward strand.
GGGAGACCTGGCATCTCTGAAAAAGGCGTTTGAATCAGGAATACCTGTGGATATGAAGGATAATTATTACAAGACACCCCTAATGACTGCATGTGCCAGTGGAAACATAGATGTGGTCAAGTTTCTTCTTGAAAAAGGGTATGCCTTTCGGTTGAGTGAAATTTAGATTTTTGGGAGTCTTCACATTTCAAGGAAGGCTAAGACACATTCAGCTCCAGAATTTAAGTAGTGCAAGAAAGGGCTTCATTCCTGAAGTCCAGATCACAAATAGATCTTATACCGGGAGCCAGGCTGATGGAACATAGGAGTGTGTGTATGCAAAGACCGTTTGCCAATAACAACTATGTACAAAGTGAAGGCGCAGAAGTTTTCCCTCTGAGGGTAAACAAAGCCTTCTGATAAGGTAACCCTGGCCTCCCAAGACAATTTAATTTGGTCTCAGAGCTTTACCTAGATGATGTGGAGTTGCTTTTTATTTTATTTTAAATTAAAAACAGAATTTTTTTTATTGTGGTAAGAACAGATAGCATGAGATCTACCCTCTTAAATTTTAAGTGTAGGGTACAATATTGCTAACTATAATCACTATAGTGATTATAATATTGTAGAGCAGATCTCTAGAACGTACTCACTTTACATGGAGTCATTTTTAAATCTGTCTCTTTTTTTTCTTTCTTTCTTTCTTTGTTTTTTTTTTTTTTTTTGGAGGGGATCTCAACAAATTCAAGCAATTTGATGGTAGCCATAACGACTAAGCACGTTTCATTCCCTTTTCCTTGGTTCATTTGTAAATATCTTTAAAATAACAAAGCATGACATTTAGTTTAACTTTTAAATCTAAAGCAATGTCTCAGGTTTAAGTCCTTCTTTTTACCATTGCTGAATAACCCGGGGTAACTTTCTTAACTTTTTGTGCCTCAGTTTTCTCATTTTTATAATGGGGTTATAATGGAACTCAGCTCACAGGATTTGTTGAAGATTAAATGAGTTAAAATATGTAAAGCCCTTAGTAGCCCAGTAATTGCAGACTTGATAAAAGGTATTATTGTTATTACTACTATAATGTTTAACTTCAAAGAAGGATTTAAATGTGTTTATTATAAAGAGGGAGTATAAAGCAACTAATGACAATATGAAGTGTTGGGCAGAGAATTTTTAAATAGGACTAAAATTTTATTTTATCTTTTCATAGTTTCTGAATGATATATTGCTTTCAATAAAATCAAAAGAATTAATTTTCTTTTTTCATTTAATTTTAATTTTATATTGGAGTATAGGTGATTTAAAATGTTGTTCTAGTTTCAGGTATATAATAAAGTGATTCAGTTATAAGTATTCATATCCATCCTTTTTCAGATTCTTTTCATGTATAGATTATTACAGAATATTGAGTAGTAGAGTTCCCTGTGCTATACAGTAGGTTCTTGTTCATTATTTATTTTAAATATAGTAGTGTGTATATGTTAATCACAAACTCCCAATTTGTCCCACCCCCTCACCTTTCCCGTTTGGCAACCACAAGTTTGTTTTGGAAGTCTATGAGTCTGTTTCTGTTTTGTAAATAAGTTCATTTGTATCATTTTTTGATACAAAATTTTGATACATTATAATGCTTAAATTTTTAATAATGAAGGTGTATTTAAAAATTCATAACATACAGAGAAAGTAGATACAAAATGAAATACTATAACTTTTCTGTTTCCTGTTAGCTTTGATCTTTCATTGGATCCAGTTTTTCCCTGATTTTAATGATGCAAAATTGTAACCCTTAGGTTACAATTGTAACCTAAGGATCTAAGGGTTAAAATTGTAACCTTTAGTGTCTAAGCACCTTTTAAACTAAACAAAATGTATATATACACAAAGTTAATACTGTTATATAATGAAGAACACAGGTCAAGAAAAATTATGGCACAGAATATAACTTGACCCAAACCTTCCTTGGTTTACAGTTGAACAATTTGATAAAACTATGAAATCTTCCTTAGCATTTTTAGCCTCCAGTGCTTGGAATAACCCATATTTTTAGCTCATGCATCTACCTCCTTTTACAGGGCTAACGTCAACGCAACAGATAATTTTCTGTGGACTCCGCTTCATTTTGCATGCCATGCCGGCCAACAGGATATTGTTGAGCTTCTTGTTAAATCTGGAGCCGTGGTAGATGCCCTTTCAATCAACAACTCAACTCCCTTAAGTAGAGCCATTGAGAGCTGTAGACTGGATACTGTAAAATACCTACTTGATATTGGTGCTAAATTCCAGCTGGAGAATAGAAAAGGCATGTGTTCTCATTATGGGTGATTAGGGTTAGAAAAGGGGAATTTATGATAGTTTCCAAACCCGTTTAAATCAATTCTTGTAGGACCACATTTTCCCTTGAGTCACTGCTGCGAAAACAAACCTGAGTAAATGTTATGGAACTTTATCGTATACACAGTGCTTCTCAAATCATTTGTGTAAAAGAACCAGTTCTTTATGTTGGTGATCCATTGTGGATGAAGACTTTTGCAAAATACAATGAAAAATGATTTACTAGAAAAATAAAGAGGAAAAAACCCATAAAGTCCAAACTTTTTTTTTTTAAAGGAGGAAAGCAAGACATTTTTTTTTTAAATAGGAGACAATCTATTTATTTATTTATTTATTTATGCTGTGTTGGGTCTTCGTTTCTGTGCGAGGGCTTTCTCTAGTTGCGGTAAGCGGGGGCCACTCTTCATCGCGGTACGCGAGCCTCTCACTATCGCGGCCTCTCTTGTTGTGGAGCACAGGCTCCAGACGCGCAGACTCAGTAGTTGTGGCTCACGGGCCTAGTTGCTCCGCGGCATGTGGGATCTTCCCAGACCAGGGCTCGAACCCGTGTCCCCTGCATGGGCAGGCAGATTCTCAACCACTGCACCACCACGGAAGCCCCAAACTTCTTTTTTATCATTGGATTCAAATGACATAAAATTGTTATAAAAATTTCTAAACATTTACTCTTAATCCCTGTATTTATTTCACTGTGGCTGCATAACCATTAGTTTGTAGACTGACACCAGTCTGCAGATCACATCATGAGTCATCACTTTGTCTTAACAGTCAATTCCTAATAATTGGCATAGTTTGAAGCCTCTGTAGACTTTGGATTCTTTCTAAAGTTGTACAAATCATTCCTGAATTGAGGCTCTTTCTAGGAAGTAAATTGGAAGCCTACCTTATCTCATAAATATCCCGTGTAAATATGTGGAGGTGTTGTTTTCTTAGAGTAAAACCCATTGCTTCCTTTTGATATGAAGGAGCTTTAGTATCTGTGGCTGCTTCAGGCTGCCTCTGAGTCACAGGTAATATTGTTAGGCCTGCCTGAGGATGTTACAGGTGTCATAATACCCAGCCATCTGCATAGAGCACTTGTGACCTCCAGTCTCCCAGGCCTTTTTGAATACACCTCCTTCCATCATGGGAAGGGGAGGACAATGTAAAATTGTCACACACAAAGGAATGTGTGCACTGTGGGAAGAGAACCAGCACTCAGATATTCAAAATGTAACCTACCACTATTTCCTATCAACTTTTTAAGAAACATGCTCAAAATAATTAACAAGAAGAAATGGTTTTGCTGGTAAATGGCCCTCTAAATGATGAGATTTTATAGCTGGGGCCACCTTAGAGAGTATCTGATCCAGCTCTGTGACTTTATACATACCATTTACTTCAGTAATCACCCTTGGTACTGCATGCTTAGAGCTGATGTGCTGAGATTTTGCTACATGGTTTATTATTAATCTGTTTAATGAAACTCTGAATTTATATTTTAAACAGGGCATAGTGCCATGGATGTTGCAAAGGCTTATGCTGACTATAGAATAATTGGTTTGATTGAGGAAAAGCTGGATAGCTTGCCAAAACCAGCAGAAAATCAAAAAACAAAAGGCAAGCCACCGCTTAAAGTGAAGACTGAAGGCCCTGAGATTAAGAAAGAAGAGGTATGAAAGGCAGTTGACCTCCCATTAGTAACTGGTGGGGCTGCGGCACCATTTACATATTGTTACAGGACGTGGGCAAATCATGTGCAGTCCATGTTTTCAGCACCATTATGCAATAGTTGTAAAGAAATATCTAGCAAGAAACTTCCTGTTACTGAAAAGCCTAACAAGTACTCATTGCAAACAGAATCCACACAAAAACCATTTGGTTCAACCAAATACCATTAGAATGTTGGAAAAAGAACTGGTATTGGATATGTATACACTCAGACCTGAATTATACAGATTTGATGGGATGGCCCAAAAAGGGAAGAAGAGTAACCCTTATGAGAAATGAAGTAAAGCATGATTTTCCTTCATTTTGGTTTCATAATATTTCACTACCCACCTTACCACCCCACTCCCAAAGAATTTTAATGATTACTATGAACCCAGGGATATGTAACTTGGATATCCTTCAAAATAACTCTAGAAGGTTTTAAAGGTGTCAAATTGTCCCTGGTAATCTGGAATGGTTTGGGTGCCTCTAAATTAGCAGCAGAAGATTGAGGTTGTTGTTTATGGGGATTTCTGAGACACCAAGAATTTTTCATTCATTAGCAGGAAGCTTTAAGTACATTTCTAGACTGGAAGTTTCTTTTAGGGAAGCAGATGGATCCCTAGAGATTCTTGGCTGACACAGGATAGGGGATGAAATTCAGGAAGAAAAAGCTTTAATGTTATCAAATTAGAAAGGGTTAGAGAAATGTAGGTGGTAGGAAGTAGATAGAGTTGAAGGGATGATAGGCAGACAATAGAGAGTAGTAAGCATGGAGGAAGAGAGTAAGGATGGCCAGAGGTGAAGGAGGATTAATCAGCTAAAGCTCCTAACACATGTACCATTATCATTTTGGTAGGAATACATCCTTCTGATTAATAATGGCCACAGGTCAAGGATGGATATCTGAAAGACTTTTGTGATCTGTCACTAATACTAATTAAATAAAGTTAAACGAGGCAAATGAATGATCTCTCCTCACCCAAAATGATAATAATATTCTATTTCATTTCAAATTATAATTTGTATAGTAACATTTTTAGTTTTTTTCTGGCTTCAGAGTAAGATGCAGAACAGCAAATAATGTTAGGAAGTGTATATAGGTTTTTGCAATTGACAGGTTTTTTTTGGTCTTGTTTCCAGGAGCCACTTTCATCAATGTATACTGTACCAACCATAGTGGAGAAAAAGAAGATGCATAAGGATAATGTGGTTTACCTCAATTCATTGATTACCAGTGGTTATACCAAGAAAGTGGATATCACATTTATTCCACAGAGGGTAAGTACTTTAGAAAGATCATAACATGGTATAAACTCCTGATGTCATTTTTCAAGTACTCTTTATGCAGCGCACCCAAACAAATGTCCTTATCTTTTGTAGTTATTATTTGGAGGTGTCCTTTTTCTAGGTCCTACTACTTCTGACTAAGTAAGTCCAACTTGTATAGCTTCCAATATCTGGTATTACTATTTTCTGTATTAACATTTTAATTTTCCTTGAACAATTGAAGTCTTCTTCAGTTAGTGCCATTCCTTATAGCCATGTAGTCACCGAGTTCTATAGATACTTTCTCTGGGTACTCCTTAGAGCCCAACCCTTCCTCTTTTTACACACTATCACCATCTCACTTGGGAGTTTCATACTAATCAAGACTGGATTTATTCAGTGGCTTCCTTAAACATCTACAATTAAAAAGGTGAAAATGTCTTTGGAGAATAAGAGTGGTCTTGACAATATGCATCAAGCCATGCCGAATAAGAGACCACCAGCTCCTTCTGGCCTCTACTGTGAAAATAATTTTGACTTCCCCATAAGACATAAAGGCAGCAAACCCAAACTATCTACTAACTCCATTGCTTCCTGGTTTTGACATCCTAAAAATGATCAGCAGCTGGCCTGAGGATCATCAGAGAGGTAACTGAAGAGCATTTCAGTTGTCCAAATAGTCCCCATCAGAAACAGCGATGCCCACATAACCAAAACTGTTGTGTAAGAGATAAAAGTTAAAATAGATTTAGAAATAAATGATAGTTTTAAATTAACCATCTTGAAGATTGTCTGGATATTGACATGTTTATTGGCCATGATACTCACACCTGCTCTGGATGTGGTTGTTTATTTAAGATCTGGATTCCCAAAGCCACGACAGCAGAGCTGATCAGGAAGAGGGAACTGCGCCGGGAGCGGTTCTCTTACGAGGTAGATTTTGATGACTTCATGATGCCCTTTCAGAAGCACATCACAGAGAAAGCGCAAGCATTGAAAGCTACCTTCAAGACCTAAATCACAGCAGTTGCTTCCTGGGATAAACATTTTGAGACCAGGGACCAAACGTTGGAGAAAGTAGGTATTTCCATTAAAGCCAAAACAATCCACAAGTAACCAAATATTTGTTTTTGCTTTAACAGCTATAAGTATTCTGAGCTGTCTAGAGAAGGTGTGTTTTATTTTGCAATGAATTGCATGTTATTCTGCATAAATCCCCCAATTTTCCTCAATAAGGCCAGGGAAGGGAAAAGAAGCCAAGCACAGGGGAGCTTTCTGATGAAACCCCAGCTTCCATCCAACCTGTGGGGAGCTGTGGAGCACCAGGAAAAGGCTCTGGGCTTCTGGATTCCCAAGTCAATCAGTTACAGACTACAGGCTAGAGAGGGTACCAGTAAGGCTATTCCAGTTCTCAAGGGCAATTCAGTGAATTGGGTCACGTTGGGAACTACTGGCTGGAAAGCATGCAGCAGCTTGCTGCATGGGTGGGTGTGCCACATGGGAAAAGGAACCCCAGGGCTCTGGGTGGGCACCAACAGTGTGTGTTATAAGAACGTATATACAGGAGCTGAACTTGAGAAGGAAATACTCTTCTCTATACTGAGCTTTAAATGAATGGGTGAGCGGGTTAAAAGTGTGGTTTTGTAGTCAGTAGATTTGAATCTTCACTCTGCCATTTACCAGCTGCACATCTATGGATCAAGTTACAAATTATCTCTGAGGCTCAATTTCATCATCTATAAAGTAGGGAAATCAAAATGGAATATCAAATGGAATTTGATATTGACTGAAAATCAATATCAAATGAAAATTTGCTATGAAAATCAAATGGAATAACATCTATAAGGTTTCTAGTTTTGTGCCTTTGCATAGTCCGTGCTCCATAAGTGATTTGTTTTTAAACTTCTTTCAGTCTCGGACTGCGAAATAAACCAAAAGGAGGCACAGGGATGAGGACCCAGACCTAGAGAATCAGAAGAGTATAAAGGATTCACTTTCAGACTGTCAGTTGAAGTGATTTAAACCTGTAGACATTTTATGTAGCTTTTGATCGTCAGAGAAAGATGAACAGTATGCATTTGCTATGGAAATAGTTACTAATCCTTAGTCATAGTCATTCTAGTGGATAGTGAAACAAATGTTCACTTTTTTTTTTTTTTTTTGGTCTGCAGAGCCTAACCAATTTCTTATAGAGTCTAAATAGTTAGATAATGAAAATAGTGTCTTGGGTTGAGCTCCCTAGAAATAGGGAGATGGAGACTCTTGTGTAAGTATTTTATTGAGGGAGTGTTCCCAGGAGAAACTTGTAAGGGATGATGGAAGAAGAATAAAACAGGGGGAGGACCTAAGAAAGAGAAAGTTAGCCCCAGCCTGATTGCATGGGGAATCAGCTCTGGAGGATGAATTGTAGCACAGAGGTTGCCCTGCTCAGACGGAAGGAGGTTGGCTGTTAGATACTTCAAGTTTTTCACCTTGTTCACTGACAAGGTGACTCCAATCAGCCAAGGGTAATCCTCCAGAGGAGAAGGTAACTCTGAGCCCAAAGCCACCACCAACCTCATCAGCTGAGCAGTGGCTACTCTAGCTGTTAATGGAAATGTGTAGCACTGTAGCATCTGGTACAAATGACATGTTTTGTGTTCAAAGTTTCAGGTGGTGATGCCTTGAGGTTCATTTTGTACAACATGCTTTCTTCTTAAAAAGAATGTAACTTTTACAAACTTCCAAACTTGTCTAAATTATTCTTAATTACAAAGAACAAGAAAGAACAGCAATGAGGACCAATTCAGCAGCTACTTAAAAGGAGAAAGCAATTCACAAATCCCACTGGCTGCATCTGTTTCTTCAAAGTTGAATTGAGCATTATCAATCACTGAAAATTTTAAGCAGGAGAGACATGTTCAACCTCATGCTCAGGATAAGGTCATGTCTAATTGGTACAAATGAATCAGCTCCAGGGCAGTTAGCTTAGCAATTTTTATTAAATTCACAACTTAGCAAATTCACTCTGTAGCATGAAAGTGCCCAAGAGAACCACTCAGCCTATAGTCTGTTTTTAAGGAAGATAGTATGAAAAGAGAGAAGGGAGAATTCAGATGGCTTCTACAAATAGGCATAAATTTGAAGTAAATTGTCATCTGTACTGCATTATTGTTTTCCAAATATTTGTATAGGGTATATTTTTTCCTGAAATTGTGTTTATTTAACAATGGACTCTGGGGGAAATTTACAAATGAAGGTAGATGGGGCATTTGTGCAGATCAAATAAACTCATGTCAACATTCTTGGATTTTTAGGTAATTGTTACTATATCATGAATTTTATCTGGGCAATAAGGAATAACTGAATATTCTGTTAACATTCTGGAAGTCACTGGAGACTTTTTTTATCCTAGATAAAGAGTTGAGTATTGTGTGGTGTATGTGTTTTATTCAGGATTTAGAATAATGGTCTTTCCTTTTTATCTTCATCAAATAGTAAGACTTTGAAGAAGAACTAATACACAAAAGATGATTTAATTTCCATAGGTTTAGTTTTTTACAAGATGATTTGAAATATCCATGTATTTCTTTACATTTGGGAGATTATTATGCTCTTTGTTATTGGGACATGCAGGCTCCAGTGTGGTCCCCTCCTAAGAGAGTTAGAAGCAAAATAAGTATTCCCTCACCTCATAAAAAGTAAATACGGAAATCAACACAGAACAAATGAAATGACCAATAGGCAAAGGATTACTGATAAATATTTATCAGTAATTCATCCCAAGCTAAAGCTATAATATATTGTGAGGTAGGAGATAGATGGGCCCCTGGGCCGGACAGATGGTGTTTGTCAAGTGGAGTGAAACTGAAGCTTTGTTCTCACCCAGACACTCCAAGGACAAAGCTAGTGGCAGAAGCTGAGCTCTGCTAAAGTAAAGAGATAAGGTGCCCGCTCCTGAGATCAAGGAAGACTTCCCTGTCAGCACATGCGCAGGAAGGCTCCTTGGGGGTCAAAAAGGAAGGGGACCCCACCTCATAATCAGTGTGGACATGCACCCACAGCCCTCTATGGTGGGATACATCTTAGCAAAAAGTTGCACATGCGTCTTGGGGAGGGCTCTAGGACCAGTCAGGTGCGAAAAAAGAAACGAGATAATTGACCAAATGTAAACAAAGACCCAAAAGGACTGTCCTATATAAGAGATTTAAATCACCTCTTAACTGCACTCCTCCTCATTAGGGAGGATGCCCACACCCTTTCTCTCTGGGTGTGTATTTCTGCCTTGCTTCTGTTTTAAATAAACAAAATGCTTCTCTGTGTGCTCTCCCATATGTTGTGCTGTATCTCATAATAAACTTTGTGCCTGTTTTTACAGTTTTTGCCTCCTTGACACATTCTTGCTTTCAAACGGGGGAAAGAGCCAGGGCCACTTTGCTCCTAGCCTCTAGCCCCTGGTGGTCTGGTGGCTAGAATTCCTGGTTTTCATCCAGGCTACCCAGGTTCAATTCCTGGGCAGGGAACTAAGATCTCTCTTCAGGACTGCTCACTGCTGTGTCTCCGAGATCAGTTGCACAGCTAAAGAAAGAGTCAGCCAAGAGGAGGATTGATCAGCAAGAGACTCATCACTAAGTGACAACAGCCAGGCTGACTGACTGTGTCTCTCCAGATTCTCCCCTGGGTAGGGACCTCTGGTCTATGTCACACATGCATTTTTGTTATAAATTTAGACCCTTCAAGGCTGGTAGCATTAGAATTTTGAATCAACCAGCAATGCTTGCTCTGCACACAGTTTGGTTTTATTCATTCATTCAGTGTATATTTATTGAGCACTGATACTGATAATCCTGGAGCTGTTCCTTTCTCTTCCCCTGTGGTGCAACCCCAGAGTGTGACCTAGCCAGATTGTTTCAGTGTCATCTGGCTTCCAGCTGGATTGGGACAATGGCAGACACTGGTAAGAGAAAGGAGTGGAAAGGAAGAAGAGAAGCCAGGCTAGTTCTCCTTTTCCCTCTTTGCCTCAGGCTGCATCCCAGGCAGTAGCTGTGTCTGTCTCCCCCATAGCTCCAGTTCCCACCTGAATATCCTGCCCTGCTTCCAACTTCCACTGTGTGACCCTGGCCTCTGAGCTCTGGTGGCACCACCTCCTCCCTCTGTCCCTTAGCCTAGGGATGGTACCAGCTTCCTTTTTTTTTGGTAAATATCTGGGTCACCTCACAGTGTCCTGGTTGACTCCTCAGCCTCTTCTATCACCTGTGCCACCAAATCTTTGCATTAACTTCCCTTCTGAGAGAACTCAGAATGGTTTCTGCTTCCCTGGTTGGATCTTAATTTACCATGTACCAAGCACTACGGCATGTAAGGAGAAGATGAAATGCAAAATGAGGCATGACCCCTGCCTTCCTGGAGCTTTCAGTTGGTAGGAGAGACATATTTTAATAGAATAATCACAAAATACATATGTGACAATTACACAAGGTTGGATAATTGGAGATTATCACAAGACTCACACGATTCCACAGGATATACTTAAGGAAGTTTCTCATACAAGCAAAGGATATGGCAGGACAGAGAGCATAGGCTATCATATTTTGGTCTAAGACTTCTAGGCATAACTCCGTAGGTCCCTTCTTAGTTGCTCAGGGCAGGGCACACTTCATCTTCAGATTATCCACTAACAAGATAACAGTGAGCCCAGGCACACATTTATTGAGGGCTTTTTTATACCACTGGCTATATAAAAACCCAGGCTGTGTAACCTGTTAAATCAGGTACAAACTATCAATCTACACATCCCTAAAAAGTGTAGACAAACTAATACATGTAGCCTCTAGGGGAATTTTGAACTTTAAACAGAACATTATGAAGTTGGAGTTAGTATATTTCAACCTTCCCTTGACCAGACTTCTAGACATCCCAGGAGGTAAGCACAGCGCTACCCAGTATAGCTGCAAGGTTAACCCTTTCCTTACATAACCCTTTCCTTACATTCCTTACATAACATGTAAACTTACAGTATGTGCTCTGGAATCAGAAAAATCACACTGATGAAATAGCATTTTACGTGAGAGTTGAAGGATGAGGAAGAAATTAAGTTGGCCCTTACGGAAAGGAAGAGTCTAGTAGAAAGAACAGCATTTTTCAGGAAAGACCCAATTCAGCAAAGACTGAAAAAAAGGCAGTGTGACTAGAACCTTAAATAGAAATTTTGGCAGGGGAAGAGGCCAAAGCCAGGTTAACTGAGAGCTCAAGTCGGGTTTTTACTGGACCAACTGGAGAAGAGGTTCACTTTTTACTTGGGATTCCAGCAGGATGTAAACCTGGAGCTGTCAGTGGACAGTTTCGCTACCTTGTGGGGACATTCAAGCTGCGGTTGTGTTACCAAGTCCAAGCTCGCTCTGCTCACCGCACGACAGGCCAATAAATTGGAGACGAGGTGTTGAGGCAAGGAATACGGCTTTATTTGGAAAGCTGGCAGACTGAGAAGATGGTGGACTAATGTCTCTAAATAACCATCGTATCAGGGTTTGGATGCCAGTTTCTTTTATAGCACAGAGAGAGGGAGGAGATGAGGAAGTAAAGTAAAAAGGCCATAAGTTTTACAAATATCCCCTGGAATGGCCAGCCTCAGGGAGGGGATGTGTTAAGTTCTTCTTTTTTGTAGCTATCCACAGGAGGACAGGGTCCAGATGTTTCCCTGAACAAAGGCACTCTGGTTTAACATTCAGACAGAGGGGCAGGGCTCCCCGAGGCAGGCCATTGTGTACAGACGGTATCTTTTAGTGAACAAAAGCAACCGGGAAGCAAAGGTTAAAGTAAAAGAAACAGATCCAACATGTAGTCAGAGTTGGCTCTTCCCTGTTGCAGTTGGAGTTCACACAAACGAAAGCAGAGCTGAGAGAGCAAAGAGCCAGAGGAGAGTGCCAGCAAGCACAGTAGAGGGAGAGAGAACAGTTCTCACGTCTCAGATCCAGGCTTGCTCAGTCTATCCCTTGAAACTCTAAGTTTTAGGACCTGTCACATTCTCTTTTGATTAAATTGGTTAGTGTTCATGTTACTGAATGCATGTTCCTGAGCCCGACACACAGTGAGGCCAAACAATACTCAAGATTGGAGTTTGGAGCAGAGGAAGGTTCACTGCAGGGCCATGAGAGGAGAACAGGTGGCTCATGCCCCAGAAAGCCCCAAACTTCCCAAAGGGTTTCAGCAAGGCATTTTTAAAGGCAAGGTGAGAGAGGAGCAGGATTGCCTTTTGCGAACTTCTTGGTGTAGGAATCCTTTATTCTTGCAGCTGTCCACATAGGTCAGGTCATGATGTCCCTGTAAACCTCCAACAAGACAAATGTTACTTTCTGTTCTGCAACTTTTTAATCTCTGTTTGGATGGAAAAGTGTTATCACCTTAAAGGTCAGAGCCTTGAGAATGGGCTCTCCTTTATATTTTAGGCTATAGGCAACGTTCTTAACTTGTAGCAAAAGCAGTGGAATACAAAGGTTAAAGTAAAAGAAACAGAACTAATATGGAGTCAGATTTATTCTTCCCTATTACATTAAGAGTCCTAATACTAAAAGGAAAGCCCTGCAAAGGATATTGAGAAGTACCAGGAACTGTAGTGTTACCAAAGTCAAGGAAATTCCTAGGAGGGTGGAGGAATCAGCAGAATCAAATAGAAGATCATCATTTCCCTAAATCCATATGATTGCTTTACCAACCCCTCCAGGGATTTTCCTGCTATGTTGAAAATATAACATCATCTAAACTTAAATTATTTAAAAATTAGTCATTATACAGACTAAAAATTATGCATGTGCTCTTTTAGTGCTTAGTCACGTGTAGAGAGATGTTTGCTCTTGTGCTAACCCATCCCTGACTGTTATAACCCTGAGTTGCTGCATCTGTTCTTTAGAGTGTTTCTTTGTTTCCTTTTACTGAACTATATTAGCTTTCCATTTTTCCACTCAAAACATAGCTAGTTCTGTGAAGCTTCTAATCAGTGACCACCCATAGACGGGCTTCCTTACCCCATTGCTCTCCTAGTTGAGTCTCAACTCCACTCCAGACCCTAAGATGTATAAAAATCGCAATACCTTCACTTCTTATGAATGATTGGCAAAAAAACAAGAAAGAAGTAGTCTCAAAAGCGCTTTGAAAATGACCTTACAAGACTTTTTCTTTTCAGAGGGTAAGATGGGATGTACAGCTGACAAAATAAAATAAACCTGAAATGGATCAAAGACCTAAATGTAAGGCCAGACACTATAAAACTCTTAGAGGAAAACATAGGAAGAACACTCTATGACATAAATCACAGCGAGATCCTTTTGACCCACCTCCTAGAGAAAGGGAAATAAAAACAAAAATAAACAAATGGGACCTAATGAAACTTCAAACATTTTGCACAGCAAAGGAAACCATAAACAAGATGAAAAGACAACCCTCAGAATGGGAGAAAATATTTGCAAATGAAGCAACTGACAAAGGATTAATCTCCAAAATATACAAACAGCTCATGCAGCTCAATATCAAAAAGCACAAAAAACCCAATCCAAAAATGGGCAGAAGACCTAAATAGATATTTCTCCAAAGAAGATATACAGATTACCAACAAACCCATGAAACGATGCTCAACATCACTAACCATTAGAGAAATGCAAATCAAAACTACAATGAGGTATCACCTCACACTGGTCAGAATGGCCATCATCAAAAAATCTACAAACAATAAATCCTAGAGAGGCTGTGGAGAAAAGGTAACCCTCTTGCACTGTTGGTAGGAATGTAAATTGATACAGCCACTATGGATAACAGTATGGAGGTTCCTTAAAAAACTAAAAATAGAACTACCATATGACCCAGCAATCCCACTACTGGACATATACCCTGAGAAAACCATAATTCAAAATGGGACATGTACACATTTTTCATTGCAGCACTATTTACAATAGCCAGGACATGGAAGTAACCTAAGTGTTCATCAACAGATGAATGGATAAAGACGATGTGGCACATATATACAATGGAATATTACTCAGCCATAAAAAAGAAACAGAACTGAATAATTTGTAGTGAAGTGGATGGACCTAGAGTTGGTCATACAGAATGAAGTAAGTCAGAAAGAGAAAAACAAATACTGTATGCTAACATATATATGGAATCCAAAAGAAAAAAATGGGTTCTGATGAACCTAGGGGCAGGACAGTAATAAAGGCACAGATGTAGGGAATGGACTTGAGGACACGGGCAGGGGGAAGGGTAAGCTGGGACAAAGTGAGAGAGTAGTATTGACATATATACACCACCAAATGTAAAATAGATAGCTAGTGTGAAGCAGCTGCATAGCACAGGGAGATCAGCTCGGTGCTTTGTGTCCACCTAGAGGGGTGGGATAGGGAGGGTGGGAGGGAAGAGAAAGAGGGCAGTGCTATGGGGATATATGTATACAATATAGCTGATTCACTTTGTTATACAGCAGAAACTAACACAACATTGTAAAGCAATTATACTCCAATAAAGATGTTAAAAAAAGAAAACTATATGAGATATTAAGTATTCATCATTGTTTTAAGGCACTAAGTTTAAGGACCATGTATTATGCAACAAGAAATGACTAATTTAGTTGTGTACACATAGAGAAGAAGGTGTATTTGAAGTATATTTGGAGGTACACTTGATGAGACGTGATAAAGGTCTGGATTTGTGGGTGGGGTTTGAGGAGAGCAGAATTGAGAACACCTCCCAGATTTCTGGCCTGTAAAAATGGGGAGATCACATTATATAGTGAGAGTAAGGAAGGTATTAAAGAGGAACACATCTGAGGTCAAGAGTCCAGGTTTGAAAATGTTTAATTAAAGATGCCTGTAAAACATCCAAGAGGATAAATAAGCTGCAGAATATTAATCTGGGCTACAGATATAAATTGGGGAGATTTTGGCTTAATGATGGTATTTAGAATCATAGGAATAAATTCTATCAACTAGACCAGGATGATGACTCTGCCTCAAGAGGTGAAGTTTGATGATTTTCATAATGTAGAAATCTAGAAGAGAAGCTGACACATGAGAATGAGGGGCGGGGGGAATGGTTAGAGAAGTTAGAAGAAAGAGGAAAATGGGAAAATGTGGAGTCACAGAAGCCAAGATAATAGTTTCCCAAGGAGGAGAAAGAAGTTGGTGTCAAAAGTTACTGAGAAGTTTAGTACACTATTGACTGAAAAGAAAGTAGTACAATCATTCTTAACCTTGGCTGCATTTTGGAATCAACAGGTGAATGTTTAAAAACCGGATTTTTGGTTTTATTGGATTTTTTGGTGTCCACCCAAAATGATTCTGATTTAATTGGGCTTGTGTATGGATAGCTGTCTATATTTTTAAAGATTTCCAGAGTA
Organism: Mesoplodon densirostris; assembly: GCF_025265405.1. NCBI lineage: Eukaryota > Metazoa > Chordata > Mammalia > Artiodactyla > Ziphiidae > Mesoplodon > Mesoplodon densirostris. Next base: position 76,701,191 of record NC_082676.1, read on the forward strand.
TTCCTGTGTACAGTATTGAGAACCAGTGATAGGATAGATTTGGCAATGTGGCAGTACTTGTAGACCTTGGCAAAATTGTGGGCCAGAAACCAAATTTGGTAGGTTGAGGAATCAAATCCTCTATCACAATTTATCTTTTTTTTTGTTTTTGATAGAGCAATGTTACAGTTTTCCCATTTTCCTAATCTAATAAATTGAACTTTTCGGTAATAACCTTGTCTTGGGACACTTTTTAACTATTTCCTAGGTCTGTGGTTCTAAACCTAGGCTACTGTTAGAACCATCTGTGGAGCTTTGTAAAATATTCTCAAACAATCCCTACCCCAGGTTAATTAAATCAGATCCTAACAGTGGAAAATGGACAAGGGGATTTTTTTTTTTTTTTAGAATTTTAATGTTACTTTATTTTTAGATTTTTTGGATATGGACCATTGTATTAATTCTTCATGGAATTTGTTAGAATACTGCTTCTGTTTTGTTTGTTTGTTTGTCTGTTTGTTTATATACACCAGGTTCTTATTAGTCATCAATTTTATACACATCAGTGTATACATGTCAATCACAATCGCCCAATTCATCACACCACCACCACCACTCCCCCGCTGCTTTCCCCCTTTGGTGTCCATATGTTTGTTCTCTACATCTGTGTCTCAATTTCTACCCTGCAAACTGGTTCATTTGTACCATTTTTCTAGGTTCCACATATATGCATTAATATACGATATTAGTTTTTCCCTTTCTGACTTACTTCACTCTGTATGACAGTCTATACATCCATCCACATCTCTACAAATGACCCAACTTCGTTCCTTTTTATGGCTGAGTAATATTCCATTGTATATATGTACCACATCTCCTTTATCTATTCGTCTGTCAGTGGGCATTTAGGTTGCTTCCATGACCTGGCTATTGTAAATAGTGCTGCAATAAACATTGGGGTGCATGTGTCTTTTTGAATTATGGTTTTCTCTGGGTATATGCCCAGTAGTGGGATTGCTGGGTCATATGGTAATTCTATTTTTAGTTTTTTAAGGAACCTCCATACTCTTCTCCATAGGGGCTATATCAATTTACATTCCCACCAAAAGTGCAAGAGGGTTCCCTTTTCTCTACACCATCTCCAGCATTTGTTGTTTTCAGATTTTCTGATGATGCCCATTCTAACAGGTGTGAGGTGATACCTCATTGTAGTTTTGATTTGCATTTCTCTAATAATTAGTGATGCTGAGCAGCTTTTCATGTGCTTCTTTCCATCTGCATGTCTTCTTTGGAGAAATGTCTATTTAGGTCTTCTGCCCATTTTTGGATTGGGTTGTTTGTTTCTTTAATATTGAGCTGCATGAGCTGTTTATATATTTTGCAGATTAATCATTTGTTGATTTGTTTGCAAATATTTTCTCCCATTCTGAGGGTTGTCTTTTCATCTTGTTTATGGTTTCCTTTGCTGTGCAAAAGCTTTTAAGTTTCATTAGGTCCCATTTGTTTATTTTTGTTTTTATTTCCATTACTATAGGAGGTGGATCAAAAAAGATCTTGCTGTGATTTATGTCAAAGTGTGTTCTTCCTATGTTTTCCTCTAAGAGTTTTACAGTTTCTGGTCTTACATTTAGGTCTCTAATACATTATGAGTTTATTATTGTGTATGGTGTTAGGGAGTGTTCTAATTTCATTGTTTTACATGGAGTTGTCCAGTTTTCCCAGCACCATTTATTGAAGAGACTGTCTTTTCTCCATTGTATATCCTTGCCTCCTTTGTCATAGATTAGTTGACCATAGGTGTGTGGTTTTATCTCTGGGCTTTCTATCTTGTTCCATTGATCTATATTTCCATTTTTGTGCCAGTACCATATTGTGTTGATTACTGTCACTTTGTAATATAGTCTGAAGCCAGGGAGCCTGATTCCTCCAGCTCCGTTTTTCTTTCTCAAGATTGTTTTGGCTATTCGGGGTCTTTTGTGTTTCCATACAAATTTTAACATTTTTTGTTCTAGTTCTGTAAAATATGCCATTGGTAATTTGATAGGGATTGCATTGAATCTGTAGATTGCTTTGGGTAGTATAGTCATTTTCACAAAATTGATTCCTTGATTCCAAGAACATGGTATATCTCTCCATCTGTTGGTATCATCTTTAATTTCTCTCATCAGTGTCTTATAGTTTTCTGCATATGGGTCTTTTGTCTCCCTAGGTAGGTTTATTCCTAGGTATTTTATTATTTTTGTTGCAGTGGTAAATGGGAGTGTATCCTTAATTTCTCTTTCAGATTTTTCATCATTAGTGTATAAGAATGCAGGAGATTTCTGTGCATTAATTTTGTATCCTGCAACTTTACCAAATTCATTGATTAGCTCTAGTAGTTTTCTGGTGGCATCTTTAAGATTCTCTATATATGGTATCATGTCATCTGCAAACAGTGACAGTTTTACTTCTTCTTTTCCAATTTGTATTTTTTTATTTCTTTTTCTTCTCTGTTTGCTGTGGCTAGGACTTCCAAAACTATGTTGAATAATAGTGGCGAGAGTGGACATCCTTGTCCTGTTCCTGATCTTAGAGGAAATGCTTTCAGTTTTTCACCATTGAGGATGATGTTGGCTGTGGGTTTGTCATATATGGCCTTTACTGTGTTGAGGTAGGTTCCCTCTATGCCCACTTTCTGGATAGTTTTTATCATAAATGGGTGTTGAATTTTGTCAGAAGCTTTTTCTGCATCTATTGAGATGATCATATGGTTTTTATTCTTCAGTTTGTTAATATGGTGTATCACATTGATTGATTTGCGTATATTGAAGAATCCTTGCATCACTGGGATAATTCCCACTTGATCATGGTGTATGATCCTTTTAATGTGTTGTTGGATTCTGTTTGCTACTGTTTTGTTGAGGATTTTTGCATTTATATTCATCAGTGATATTGGTCTGTAATTTTCTTTTTATGTAGTATCTTTTGTCTGGTTTTGGTATCAGGGGGATGATGGCCTCATAGAATGAGTTTGGGAGTGTTCCTTCCTCTGTAATTTTTTGGAAGAGTTTGAGAAGGATGGGTGTTAGCTCTTCTCTAAATGTTTGATAGAATTCACCTGTGAAGCCATCTGGTCCTGGACTTTTGTTTGTTGGAATATTTTTCATCACAGTTTCAATTTCATTACTTGTGATTGGTCTGTTCATATTTTCTATTTCTTCCTGGTTCAGACTTGGAAGCTTATACTTTTGTAAGATTTTTTCCATTTCTTCCAGGTTGTCCATTTTATTGGCATAGAGTTGCTTGTAGTAGTCTCTTAGGATGTTTTATATTTTGGTGGTGTCTCTTGTAACTTCTCCTTTTTCATTTCTAATTTTATTGATTTGAGTCCTCTCCCTCTTTTTCCTGATGAGTCTGGCTAATGGTTTATCAATGTTGTTTATCTTCTCAAAGAACCTGCTTTTAGTTTTATTGATCTTTGCTATTGTTTTCTTTGTCTGTATTTCATTTATTTCTACTCTGATCTTATGATTTCTTTCCTCCTGCTAACTTTGGGTTTTGTTTGTTCTTCTTTCTCTAGTTCCTTTAGGTGTAAGGTTAGATTGCTTATTTGAGATTTTTTTTGCTTCTTGAGATAGGCTTGTATAGTTATAAACTTCCCTCTTAGAATTGCTTTTGCTGCAACCCATAAGTTTTAGATCGTTGTGTTTTCATTGTCATTTGTCTCTGGTATATTTTGATTTCCTCTTTGATTTCTTCAGTGATCTCTTTCTTATTTAGTAATGTATTGTTTAGCCTCCATGTTTTTGTGTTTTTTACATTTTTTTCCCTGTAATTCATTTCTAATCTCATAGTGTTGTGGTCAGAAAAGATTCTTGATATTATCTCAGTTTTCTTAAATTTACTGAGGCTTGATTTGTGACCAAAGATGTTATGTATCCTGGAGAATGTTCTGTGTGCACTGGAGAAGAAAGTGTAATATGCTATTTTTGGATGGAATGTCCTTTAAATATCAATTAAATCTATCTGGTCTATTGTGTCATTTAAAGCTTCTGTTTCCATATTTCTTTTCATTTTGGATGATCTGTCCATTGGTTTAAGTGACGTGTTAAAGTCTCCCACTATTATTGTGTTACTGTTGATTTCCTCTTTTATAGCTGTTAGCAGTTGCCTTATGTATTGAAATGTTCTTATGTTGGGTGCATATATATTTATAATTGTTATATCTTCTTCTTGGATTGATCCCTTGATCATTATGTAGTATCCGTCTTTGTCTCTTTTAACATTATTTTAAAGGCTATTTTATCTGATATGAGTATTGCTACTCCAGCTTTCTTTTGATTTCCATTTGCATGGAATATCTTTTTCCATCCCCTTACTTTCAGTCTGTATGTGTCCCTAGGTCTTAAGTGGGTCTCCTGTAGACAGCATATATATGGGTCTTGCTTTTGTATCCATTCAGCAAGCCAGTGTCTTTTGGTTGGAGCATTTAATCCATTCACATTTAAGGTAATTATCAATATGTATTTTCCTATGAACATTTTCTTAATTGTTTTGGGTTTGTTTTTGTAATTCCTTTTCTTCTCTTGAGTTTCCCACATAGAGAAGTTCCTTTAGCATTTGTTGTAAAGCTGATTTGGTGGTGCTGAATTCTCTTAGCTTTTGCTTGTCTCTAAAGCTATTGATTTCTCCATGGAATCTGAATGAGATCCTTGCAGGGTAGAGTAATCTTGGTTGTAGGGTCTTTCCTTTTATCACTTTAAGTATATCTTGCCACTCCCTTCTGGCTTGTAGAATTTCTGCTGAGAAATCAGCTGTTAACCTTATGGGAGTTCCCCTGTATGTTACTTGTCCTTTCTCCCTTGATGTTTTCAATAATTTTTATTTGTCTTTTGTTTTTGCCAGTTTGATTCCTATGTGTCTTGGCGTGTTTGGGTTTATCTTGTATGAAACTCTCTGCACTTTCTGGACTTGGGTGGCTATTTCCTTTCCTATGTTAGGGAAGTTTCCAACTGTAATCTCTTCAAATATTTTCTTGAGTCCTTTCTCTCTCTCTTCTCACCCCTATAATGTGAATGTTATTGCATTTAATGTTGTCCCAGATGTCTCTTATGCTGTATTCATTTCTTTTTATTCTTTTTTCTTTATTCTCTTTTGCAGCAGTGAATTCCACCATTCTGTCTTCCAGGTCACTTATCCGTTCTTCTGCCTCAGGTATTCTACTATTGATTCCTTCTAGTGTAGTTTTCATTTCAGATATTGTATTGTTCATCTCTGTTTGTTTGTTCTTTAATTCTTCTAGGTCTTTATTAAACATTTCTTGAATCTTCTTGTTCTTTACCTCCATTCTTTTTCCAAGGTCCTGGATCATCTTCACTCTCATTATTCTGAATTCTTTTTCTGGAAGGCTGCCTATCTCCACTTCATTTAGTTGTTTTCCTGGGGTTTCATCTTGTTCCTTCATCTGGTATGTAGACCTCTGCCTTCTCATCTTGTCTATCTGTCTGTGAATGTTTCTTTTTTGTTGTTCCACAGGCTGCAGGTTATTAGTTCTTCTTGCTTCTGCTGTCTGCCCTCTGGTGGATCACTGCTTCTGTTTTATGTTTTGGTTTTTGCCCCCAAGGCTTGTGGGATCTTAGCTCTGTGATCAGTGATTGAACTTGCACCCCCTACCCCCTGGTGGTGCAGTGGTTGAGAGTTCGCCTGCCGATGCAGGGGACATGGGTTTGTTCCCCGGTCCGGGAGGAACCCACATGTTGCGGGATCTTTAAAAAAATGTTTTGTTTCTTTTTTTTAAATATACAGACATAGTTTAATGCCTTTTCACAAGAATATAACCCAAGCCTTGTTAAAGACTCATATTCTATGAAGGCATCTAAAATGCCAATCCACGGCACAGCGCTTTTGCTCTTCCCCTCCATTTATGTGGTAATTCTCATGGATTTCTGGCCGGATGTCACAGACAAAGGCCAAGAGGTTATCCAGGACTTCATCCCTGTTCTGCCGGAAATAGGTCTGAAGGATGGTCATCTTCTCCTGGGTGTCCTCCTCCACTTCAGTGCTGCAACTGCCGTGGGATCCCAGAGCCTCAGCTTCCTTGGCCTTGAACTCCTTCTCCCTCTGCAGGCGGTACTGTTCAATTTCAACCTGGGCTTCTTCTTTGGCCTGCTTCAGCCTCTGGTTCTTTCACTTGCGGGCCTTGCACACCTACTCGGCGGCCCGCTTCTCGGCCTGGAGCAGCTGCTGGATGCCCTGTGACTGACTGGCCATAGCTGCGGTGAAGGCAAAGGCAAAGTCTTAACCACTGGATTCCCAGGGAAGTCCCAAGGGGATTTTTTGAAAGCACCCCAGAGTATTAATGTACAGCAAGGCAGAGACCATTTCTGGGTGTTATGTAAAAGCAATATAAATTTGCTGTTTATTTGGTGCTGGAATATCTAGGGAAGTAGAGATTCTTTAGTACCTACAAGCAAGTGCTGTAGATCACAAGATGTCAAATGCTAAAAGGAAAATGATAGGAAAAGTTTCCATTGGCTGAACCCTCAATGGAAGCTCAAACTTTGTAGACTCCTCAAGACTTTACTGATAATGTATTCTCTCCCAACAGCTACTCATAAGTAGTGAAATACTACTGAATAGAGGAGCTGAAATGGAGGAAATGTATGACATTTGCCTCCTAGGAAGAAAGATTTTCTTTGACCAATGCATTTCATAAGTCCAGGAGGCAGCATCAACATAGAATACTATGTGAGCAGTGCCCCCTGCAGCTGTGCATGCACCAGCCCTGTCTATAATTCATCTTCATGAAGAATGCACACCACTGAGGCAAGTTGGATTGACAGTACTGCCTCTTCCTGAGGTTCATTTGGCTTCACATTGCTAACATCTTCCAAGGGATTTCAAGTCACATTTCTCTTTATCTTCAATAAATTATCCGAAGAACTCCAAGGGCCATAACATTTCATAAGGAACTCAGCTCTGGTAACAGGAAGGCAATACTTTTGATCTCTAGCTTTTGAGGTAGGCAGCTGGAAATATAGCCAAAGGATTTCAAGTTCACAAAAGTGAAAGCAAGGGAAATCTGTTAATCCCTGTTCACTCTCTAATATTCCTGTGTCTTTCTATGTGACATAGAATTGGTAGGCTCAGAATTTGCCATAAAAACACTGTTCACTTCATGCTTGGTTCTTTAATAACATCTTAACTCTTTCACTTACTAGCTATGTGACTTGACAAGTTATTTGACTTCCCTCTGTTTCTTTGTGTGTAAAATAGGGGCACACATTTACTATAGTAGTGATTAGTACTATTCACCAAATATTGCCTGTTCCTTCCACTTCTGGATATACACTGTGGGGTTGCACTCCCTGTTCTGCCCCCTTGTGGTTGGGTGGTGCCAGGTGATTAGCTGTGAACAATGAGTTGGGAGCAGAAGTGATGTTTGCCATTTCCAGACTCGAGCTTTGAGTTGCAGGTTTGAGACTTCCTAGGTCTCTTTCTCTCTCTGCTGCTGCTGGTTACGCTGTCAGCCAAGGAGAGATGAAACAGGACCCAGAGCTGCCTGTCAGTGGATATGGTGGTTTATAAACAGCTGAGATTACAGACTATTGACTACCCTGACTAATAGACTTATCTGTAGGTTTGTGGTGAGGACTCAATGGGATAATATATTGTAGGCAATTGCTCTGCTTACTATCTGTCACACTATAATGTGCTAAATACACATATGTTTCCATCTTTCATTTAAGTATTACTGGCCTTCTCTGTCTAAATATTTGCATTTGTGTAGCTTTCAGGATTTAATTTTCAGATCAGGATTGAATGATACAAGCTACCTTTAGAAGTATCAACTCTGACCTTTACTTATACATGAAAATTATTCATCAACAAGTTAGTAAATCATATTTTCATCTCGTGATAATTGGTGATATAAAAGAACCTCTAAGAACTTAACATTACTTTGCTCACAAAAGTGAAATAGTGATGACAAAAACTGTATCTAATCTTCTTTTTAATAAATAACCACATGTAACTGATTTACTCATCTCTTACCAAATCAAGTGAGGGAAAGCTAACCTGGTTTATAAATATTGGAGGAGTGTTGAGTTTTAACACATAATAAATGCAAAGCATAAGGAATTAAAGAAGAAACTCAAAGGAAATAATATTCTAAAATAACGTTGGTTCTTCCTTTCTCTCATTGCCATTTTTTCAAACATTTATGTTCTACCTATAAATATGCACCTGTATAAATTATGACTAAATCTATTTACACTGCTTCACAGTAAATATTTTGCTGAATGTGTGGGATTTTAATCTCCGGTGTATTGTGTACTAAAGGATAATTGATTTGGCAACAGAAATGGATAGTTATGTTCCATTAAAAGCCACCTCTATAATTCATAACTGGACTGAGGTTCTGCTCCCAAACCAATGATATGCTTAACTTCCAAAAGGTCTAAAACAAATTTTCCAGTTATGATTTCGAGAGTCATATTTTCCTCCATTTTAAAAGACTGCAATATTTATATTATTTTCCATGGGTTCTCTAAATAATAGCTAAATGCCTTGACAATAAGTTGATTTGTTAAATTCAGTGATCTCTTGATAAGCAGTAGTTTGATTATTTGCTCATATTTTCAATCATCATGTCATTTATTTAATTTTTATATTAATTTTTAATAATTTTTCTTATAAAAGGAATACATAATCATACAGAAAAAAAACCTTCAAATTAGGAGAAAAAGAAAAACAGTCACCCATTATTCCAGCCCTAGAGAAAACCAGTTACCCTCTTGAGGACTTTTTATTCCAGTTATCTTGCTCTGCATACATTTGCCATAAAGGTACAATACAAATACAAAGTAATATATACTGTTCTTTTTGGATAAACAACAAGGTCCTACTGTATAGCACAGGGAACTATATTCAATATCCTGTGATAAACCATAATGGAAAAGAATATGAAAAAGAATATATATGTATAACTGATTCACTTTGCTGTACAGCAGAAATTCACACAACATTGTAAATCAACTATACTTCAATAAAATTAAATAATAATAATAATAATATATACTGTTTTTTAACCTTCATTCTTGATTATAAATGTAACCTATATGGCTCCCTATAGAGAATTCTGAAAATATAAAAATTAAGGCAAAATCATAAACCAGGGAAAACCCATCAGAGATTACCATTATTCATATTTTAGTGCTTCCATTAAAAGCAATCATTAATCAACTACTTCAGAGTTCACTCAAAGAAATATTCCCTAAAATGGTCCTCAGAAGCACGATTACGTTTTCCAAATTTTTATTCACTTCTGAGTTGGATCACCATCATTCATCACGAATTTGCAATAGGAGACAACTACCTGTTACAACCTGATGTTATAGATACAAAAGACCCAGCCTCTTGTCACCAAGAGCTCCAGGTTTGGGGAGGATACAGACTAGAAAACAATGACAATACAGAGTGATTAGGTCTAGCATTTGAGATAAGCTCAGTCTGCAACAGAACTTGTTGGACAGAACACAAACCTATCCTGCTGGGGGAGAAAGAGTCAGGAAAAGAAGCTTCCTGGAGGCTATGCAGTAGGGCTTCACTCTGAGGGAGGGGTTCAGCCAAAGACAGGGAGGAGGAGAGTCAGCAGGGAGCATCCACTGTCCAGGATCAAAGATAATCCCACATTGTTGGAAGATAGAAAGATCGAGACAAGAGATGAGGTGGGAGAAGTTGGCACAGGTTTTGTATTCCATAATGAGTCTGAGTTTTATGGAGAAGGTAACAAGGCAATTAAGCAACAGAGTTGACATGATCAGTGTGCATTTAAGAGGAGCATTCTGGCTGCAGGTGGGAAGGGATGGGAGATATGGCAAGGCTGAGGGCACAATAAGCTACGGCAGTCATCCAGATTAGACATGGAGAGGACTGGAGTGAAGGCAGTGGTAGCAATCAATGTCAGGAATGTCAAGGAGGCTTAGAATATTCCTTACCCCTCCATGTGTCACTTGGGGATTAAACTTGGATATTGATCATGCCAGCCAAATTGTTGATAAGGCAATATCTCAAGACTTACCTTGATGATCTCCTTTGATATGACATTGAACAAGACAAATAAGGATATATTTTGGATCCTGCTCCAAAGGGATCATCATATAAGACCTGGGTAAGATTCCAACACTATAATTGAAGTCAGGTAATAGGGACATGTGCTATATCACTCATGGAGAGCGAATGGCTTGAAGAACCTTTTAGGGCAACATGACCACTGCAGAAGAACTAGAAAAATACTTTGGGTCATGGTGATTTATCTGAGCTGCAAGTTGAAAGTAGAATAAATATATTCTGAACAATGTACTTACTGAATCATAGTCATTCATAGTATATTAACAAGAGAGTTACCCAAATGGGTACACATTTGCTGAATAAACAAATGTTGGATAGGGGATGAGGACTTACAAATGCCAAGGTATGTAGAGGTTCAATATCAATTTTTTTATCGACTGGGATCACTAATGTGGTTTGCAGAGTTCTCTTAATCAAGGTGACTGACACTGAAAGTTATCCAAATTTTTTAACACAGTGCTTACACCTGTCTATCATTTGGCTGCTGAAGGCTTTTTTTTTTTTTTTCCTTTAATGATTAGAACTTTCTGAAACTGGTTTGGATTGCTTCTTGAGGGGATAATGAGTTTGCTGTTACTAGAAGTATTTTTTTAAAAGGCTGAAAAGCAAAACACTGGAGGACAAGTTTTAAGCAGGATTTATATGCAGATTAAAATACTGGTTTATAGCTTTAGACGGTTTTATTTTTCTGTTGTGGTCATGGGATGGTATGTTTATATATTACAGTAAGTCCCCTACATAGGACCCTTCAAGTTGCAAACTTCCAAAGATGTGAACGTGCGTTCACATATCCAAACACGTAAGTTAGTACACGTGTCTGGTGTACATTGTCACATATGTGCATCCTCTACAAGTGGTTGTGCTTTCGTGTACTTTACTGCACAGTACTCTATAAAATACAGTACTACAATATCTTTATTTTAAGCCTAGGATGTGCAGAAGCAAGCATAAAAACAGCAGTGATGTAGCTGGCACTGCTAAGAAGCACTAAGCGATAACGATGGAAACAAAAGTGAAAATAATTGAGAGAGTGGAGAGAGGTGAAAAGATGGTATGTGTCACTCCTTATAGTAACTGAAGAACTGAAGAGATTCATAATGAAGGAAATGCAATCCAGTGCTACCATGTCATCTATGACAAGGAAAAAAAGAGCTACTACCCAGACATCACTGGATCATTTCTTCAAAAGGGTAGATAGAATTGAATCCAGCAAGGAACCAGAACCTGTGTCATCCACATCAGGCATGAGTGAAATTGCAGCTTGCCCTCCATCTCCTATTGCTGACGATCCTTCAGCTCTACCATCTCCCACCTCCTCTCCCTCCTCCAGTCAGTAACTCTTCTTGACTATTCAGTTGATGCCAGCCCCTGTATGCCAGCTGTTGTACTATACTTTTCAAGGTACTGTATTGTAAGATTAAAAATGTTTTATTTCTTGTGTTTGCTTTTTATGTATATTTGTGTTAAAAGTATTGTAAACCTATTTTGTGTTTGTTTGTTTTTTATGCATTATTTGTGTGAAAAGTATTATAAATCTATTACAGTACAGTACTTTATAGCTGATTGTGTTACTTGGGTACCTAGGCTAACTTTGCTGAACTTACGAACAAATTGGACTTACAAAAGCACTCTCAGAATGGAACTCATTCATATGTAGGGGACTTACTGTACTTTTTCTTCCTTGCTACGCAGCACTACATAAACAAATGCAACTAAGTTGATAAAAGATTTAAGATACAAGGTCAGAAAACCAGATACCTAGAATTCTTTTAACACACATACTTAAAATTTGCATATGGATGATTAAGTTGGACCTTCTTACAAAGCAATGATTTAAATTTTTAATTCATTCAGCCTTAATTGAGAGCTAACTTTGTGTTGCCGGATATAAAAACAGATAGGTCATATATAAAGGGCTATTTAAAATTGTATCAAATTACAGACTGAGTACAGATGTCTACTTCCATCATACAGCCCATGCAATGAAAGAAAACTTGATGAAAATAATCCATCATAGTGCAGAAAAATATAAGGTTTTCCATCAGAGAGGAACAAAAATTGTGAGAAAGCTTTGGAAGATAGAATACAGTCATGTGCAAACAAGACAAAAACTCCAAATACATATGGGAGAAAACGATTCTTTCAAAAGTTGGAACTACCAGAGACACCCCAAAAGGACCGTGCCACCAATGGAGGAGTATGATTTAAGGGGACCCTGCCATTGCATGTTGATAAGTGATGCTGTTGCCATCGATAAGATTTCAGGAAATCTGTTAAGAAGTGAGATCTGAGATGGCTTCTTTTATATATATATATATATATATATATATATATATATATATATATATATATATATATATATATATATATATATATATATAGTTTTTAGTCTTCTTTCTAGCACTACTTACTGCATGTGCTCAAGATGAAGCCCCGTGTCCCTTGGGAGTTATTACATTGCAAAGAAGAGAAGTGTGACTCAGACAATTTTGACAGTGACTCCATAGCAAGAAAAAAATCATGAACTCATTTAAGTCCTTCTCAATGCCACACGATTACTTACAGAATACTGAGATCCTAAGACAAACTTCAGGACTAGTGTCTGAGAGATATGGAATTACCTTTCAGCTGAGAGGCAGGACAAAGTGGGGAAGTTGGTAAACTCAAAAATTTTGAGAAGTCCAGCCCCAGGTATCTGGATTGTCATCCCCACTGTCTTTAGAAGGGGCTGAAAATTTCTGTGTCTCCAATGAGAGGTCTCTTTTTCTAAGGAACTAGATTAGAAAAATCTCGGATTGAAGATGGGAACTCTCAAAGCAGCAGCCAGTGAAGATAGGATTAGGATTTTTCCCCAAATCAAGAGCTTTTATTGCAGCTTTAAAATGTCACAGATGAGTCCGAAGTATCATCTGGCATCCTGCTGCTTCTGTAGCTGGACAATGTAGATCTTATTCATCAGTCTGCTGAACTGTTCCTTTTTCAGAAACAGAGATAGCATCCGAAAGTTTTCTGATATCCTTGTTTTTAAGTATTGTGGCTTGACGAATCAAAGCAGCTGAATTTGATACAAGTTCAATGTCATTTCCTTCAAAAATGAACTCATCTTTCTAGGCTTGAGATACTAAACAAGCAATGCCTGACCTCATTTGAACCCTGTGGATGTATTTTTCACATCCCCCAAATTTCAGACTTCAACAAGAGAACCATTCTCCTAATTAATGATGTTGATGGGGAAGTGAGCATACACGGACCTCATCTTGTAAATGGAAGCCCAGTGTGACACCCTTGACCATGTTCTGTACACGACTACAGATAGTGTGCACCACTGCCAGTTCCTTTCTATCTCCCCACCCTTTGTCAACCCGGAGCCTCATTTTTTTTCTTTCCCAGGAGACTGAGTTCTACATTAATATGATTGAAGTCCCTCCACAGGGTGCCTCTGGGCCCTTCTCAATAATTGTGCATCCCTTCAGAGTGATGTCGACATTTTCTGGAATGTTGACAGTCTGATTTTGAGAATGGTCTTCATTCTTGCAGTAGATACGGCAAAAAGAGTGGGATTAGGACATTGGACTAATGGGTGGACAAAGAGAAATTGACTAGAAGAGAGAAACATGATGTTGAAATGGTAGCAAATAGAAAATCTGAAAGTTTATCCTGCAGGAGGGCTAAAAATAATTTTACTCTGAATGAGAATGTGATTGCTAAGAATCACTCTTCAAGCAATCAAGGATTTAAATTTCCTTGTTTCGACTCAGAATTTCAATGGGAAAACGGATGCAGAAGACTTCAGGACCACTCCCCTCTTCACATGGCTGGCTTCTTCCCAACCTCTGGGTTTCAACTTTAAGATTGCATTCTTAACATAAGGTTCTCTCTGACGACTTAGCAATTGGGTCTTATATAGTGCATTGAATGCAACACACGTGTGTTCTAAAGTCAAGTGGTTAGACACCGATGGGCCTCCAATACTGTTTATGGACATTTGCATCCCAGGTAGACGCTGTCAGAGGAACTGTGTCCTGCCCAGTTCCTGCTGGTCCTCTCTTCCAACTCTTCTCCTCACTGACAGCCTCTTATAAACCTCTTGCCACTCTCCTGGAGGGCTTTCTCTGGCTGCAGGTGCATGATCCAGCATGCAGGCTGGAGGTATCTGTGAATCAATGCCTCCAGAAACAGCCCTCAACAGTCATCCAATGGAAAATGTTGGATAAATACCCCAAAACTCACCTCTCAGGTGGGGCAACACTGAGGCATGTTATGCAAAGTCTCCTGAGAGTCTCCAGAGTCCTAAGGCCCAGCTGCCCACATCAGGAATTCTGCTCATTTGCACACCCTTTGATTGGTTTTCTTTCCTTCCTTGTCTCCTTCTCCACTTGTCTTCCAGTGGTTCCTGGGATTGTCCCCCAGATAAACTACTTGCATTCACATCCTTATCTCAGAGTCTACTGGGGAAACCCATACTAAAACAGCATTTTTCCACATAAGAAATTTAACCAACTATGGAGGAAAGTAGATGAAGACAAATTTGAACTAACAATGACTGATGATTAGAAAGCAAAGAATAACAGCAATTAAAAACCAGAGAGAACACCCCTAGGGATGCACTGATCAGTGTTTCCACCAAGCCTTGTGGGAGTGCATACTCCCCGCATGTGCACAGCAGCAGTGCACGTTTTCCAGTGCTGTGAAAAATTCAGCGGAAGCCAACTTCCATTGGAACCCTGACTTAACTGTTCTTATTAAACTCCAATATCGTGCTATTTAAAACATATGAGGGACTTCCCTGGCAGTCCAGTGGTTAAGACTCTGCAATCCCAATGCAGGGGGTACGGGTTCAATCCCTGTTCATGGAACTAAGATCCTGCATGCCACAAGGAACAGCCAAAAAAAAAAAAAGGTATGAATACTAAATTTTAGTAAAAGTTAATTCCTCATATACTCACTAGTATGTAGCACTTGCCTATATGTATAAAATATGAAATGAGGGCTTCCCTGGTGGCGCAGTGGTTGAGAGTCCACCTACCGATGCAGGGGACGCGGGTTCATGCCCCGGTTCGGGAGGATCCCACATGCCACAGAGCGGCTGGGCCCGTGAGCCATGGCCTCTGAGCCTGTGTGTCCGGAGCCTGTGCTCCGCAACGGGAGAGGCCACAACAGTGAGAGGGCCCGCGTACCGCAAATAAAAAAAATTAAAAAAAATATGAAATGATATCTTATGGTACATCATTTGCTCATAATAAAGAGAAAGCTTTGTGCTTTATCAGTTTAAGGTTCCTGAAAGTCTTGTGGATACTGGTCCATACTTTCACCAACCCTGCACTAAATAGAGACCATACTAGGAAAAAAAAAAAAAAACCCATTATCACAAGCAAATGCCCACTGTTTTCCTGGCAGCTCGACCCCAGGACCAAACATACTTTAAACAGTTATGTTTCTAGTCCCTGAATGAGTAAACATACCTTCATGGGGAAAAAAAAAAAACATACAACAGTCTTACCAAGTTGCTTCTTTTTTTTTTAACATCTTTATCGGAGTATAATTGCTTTACAATGTTGTGTTCATTTCTGCTGTATAACAAAGTGTATCAGCTATATGTATACATATATCCCCATATCCCCTCCCTCTTGCCTCTCCCTCCCACCCTCCCTATCCCACTCCTCTAGGAGGTCACAAAGCACCGAGCTGACTCCCCTGTGCTATGCAGCTGCTTCCCACTAGCTATCTATTTTATACTTGGTAGTGTATATATAAAAAACTAAAAATAGAACTACCATATGACCCAGCAATCCCACTACTGGGCATATACCCTGAGAAAACCATGATTCAAAAAGATACATATACCACAATGTTCATTGCAGGTCTATTTAAAACAGCCAGGACATGGAAGCAACCTAAGTGTCCATCGACAGGCGAATGGATAAAGGAGATGTATATGTACAATGGAATATTACCAAGCCATTGGGTTTGATATTTACTACTCTCTTTCTCGGGTCAAGGCTGCAGAGTATAAACTGGGCTCCAGCCAGGTTATAACCACTTTCCTTCAACAGTCATTTTCCAGGAACTTCTGTTTTCTGGAAGAGATTTTTAAAAATAGTACCTGGGAGGAAATCAACCATGTTTATGTTGCTGAGTGATTCTAATATGTTTGAGGGGGAGCATGGCTCATCCATGTTAAATCATTCACTGTTTGCAGAGAACTTCCTTTGGATGTAGATTTTCTTATTCTCCACCACCAGCAGCTATTTTTCTAGTCGCCTATATGTGTTTGCAAGTTTGTCTCCCTCAAGTGGACTGTACACGAGTGGACGGCCATGATTTGCCTAATCTACCTCTGCCTGCCCGCCACAGTGCAGGGCAGTAAAGGGAGAGGGGAAGCCGGTCTCGTTGCGGGAGGGAAGAGGAGAAGCCCTGAGGCGGGACTTCCGCTGCAGCGCCCTCTGTAGACCCCATCGATGGATGTGAATTCACCACCAGCTTGGCTTCCTTCCCTTCCCCATCAAGTTTCCCCCATTCCTTTAAGGTCTCCCTGAAGCCCTTCCTGAATAAACCATTTGAACATGATTCTTGTCTCAAGGCTTTCTTCTGGGGATCACCAACTGACTTCAACCCAGAGGACTGAGAATCAGAGCACTGGAAATATGCAAGTTAGTGGTTACCATCTTGTTTTAGTTAACGGTCCTCGATTTCCAAGGAGGAGAAACTCATTCAAATTAACTTAGATGGAAAGTTTACAAAAGACTTAAATTCCAGAGGTACACCATGGCCTTGGGAGAATTAGAAAGTCACCTTAAATGTGTTGGGGTCACATAGGCTCTCTTCTCTGATTCTCCTAGCACTTGTACTCATCTTTTTTGCTGCAGTTAATATTTTCTATGATGCCTTAATGTGCTGTGTTGGCACATGGCTGCAGCTTACTAAGGGAACAGAACCCTTGCCCTGTCTCTACTCTAATTCAGCCTCTTAGTGCCCTAGGTCCAAATGCCAGGGGGAAAATTCAAAACACCAGAATCTGATTATCCCACCTAGGGCAGGTGTCGGCTCCATGAAAATCAGATGTTGCCTCAGAAGTAGGGTCATCTGCCCCAACACAGCCACTTCTTCAACAGTACTGTGGACATGGGTGGGCTTTTTCAAGAGGGATTGTAGGCTCAAGGCAATGACTGACATCTTTAGGACAATTACAAACCAAGACTTTTTTGTTTTGCCATCAGACGTCTCAGTGTTGGCCCTGCCCTACCCTGTCAAGCATAGAGATTCCCACTCACTTGAATATGTTCCATCAACCTCGGTCTCATGGGCTTGTTCACCACATATCAACATGCTAGGCTAACTCCATCTCCATGCCATCTGTCTCATTGGTCCTCAGATGATACAGGCTTTGGCTTTGTTTCTACAAACACTATCTTTCCTTTATTTCCTACCTTCTCCATGAAGCCTTTCCCAAGAATTCCAATCCTCCCCTAATGCAAATGCACTATTTATATTTTGTCCATTTGTCCGTGTTGCATGGTAGAAGCAAGGTTATCTTCCCTATTCAGTAAGCCCCTCAAATCGGTGGGACATCATACTTCCTGTTTCTATTGCTTCCCCTACAGCACTTGGCATCATTCTAAGCATACAGTCAGCAACACACAGATGCTCTGCTTCATGTATTGGCTGAGGTAACTACGCTTTTCTACAGCACTTACTTCAGTGCCTTCCTCATAGCTGGAATAACAAGCCTTTGAATTACCGCCCCTCAGGTGGTACCACTGCAATGTGAGCTCGCTCTAATACCAACTGCCAGTATCCTCATCTCTCACCAGAGGGTGTTCTCCCAAACAGCAGAAAGCCACCCTGGCCTCAGACACAGTAGACTGGACAGTCTGGGCAGTTAACCACTGGCAGCCCTCAACCAGTGATGCTTAGAGGCAGGGGGATATATAACCCAAATCCCTTTCCCTCCGTAAGTCAACTCTGAGTCTTGTACATCAGCTCCCAGAGCTTCCCACTGGACTTGAGCTCTGGTCGCCCATGGTGGTAACTTGCTCCATAAGGCTGCCTACCCTTCCTGTGTCACCTCCACACCTCCGTGCTAGTGTTTCCTGGGACCACCTCCCACGTAAACTACTTACACTTGAATTCTTGTCTCAGGGTCTGCTACAAGAGAGGGGACCTACACTAAGACAAGATTCAATAAATACTCATGATTGAAGGAAAAGGTGATTTTGCCTTCCCCCTCACAGGCCGAGAAGCCAGGCCAGGGGCAGGGCTGGATTTCTCAAGCCCAAGGAGGATAGAAGTCTCAATTTCCATGCTGTACCTCAAAAGTGGAAATACCCAGAAAGGAGAGGCTTCATGGGAATCAGTTTAAAACACAAAGCACTGTATCCTTGGGGGCAGGCTGTAAAGTTCACGGTACCCAGCTAGGTCTAGAGAAGGCAGTTGCTGACAACACAGCTGCTCACACTTTACTGGCCCAATTTGGGATGGGCGATATATATCTTGGCAGCCCAGAAGCCAGACCCCCATTTTCCCCAGTTTCCACTAATACATAACAGAGATGAACCGAGGAAAAATAACTACTCTTAGACTTTTTGCTAACCTTGATGGACTACATTTGACTTGAGTTATAAAATCAGAAAAATGTCCCCTCTCTTGCATCTTAAATTTTGGAAAAATTTCTACCTGCTAAAATAGTTTTCCAGAAATGAAGCGGACAAAAGCCATACAAATGCTTCAAGGATGATGGGAAAAAGCAGTTACCCCGGATCAACTGGAAAGGCAGCTTGAACATTTCTGATGGTTGATTGCATAACCATCAAGTTCTTGAACATTTAACATGTTAGTCCTTTGTTTGCTGGAGGAATGCAATTGCTCAATGAAATGCAAAAGAACTTGACAGGACTGTTTTCATGATTACCTACCAAGTTCTTGCTTTAACTTGTTTGCTTAATCAAATGTCTACTTATGATCTCTTTGGGAGGTTCTAAATTTCATTAGCTCTTTCTTTAAAGAGAAGTTAATCTACTCAGGAAGGAAGGCTTATTCATCATAGGTCAGAGAACATTGGCATTTCCTAATAATTAGTTCCAAGCCTCAGTTTCTAGACGACTAACCAGTTCAGCAAAATCCTGGTTCAGCAGAACCAGAACCTGTTTTCAGCAGAACCACTGCAACCAGTGCAAAATGTAATATCTCATTGAACTGTTTTGTCATTACAGTCCCAACGTTTGGCTATAGCTAAGCAACAATTAGATCAAATGATGCTTATCTTTTCATTGAGGAGGATCTACAGAACAGCTCTCTGTCATAACTTTAATTTGAGATCTGCCCACTATCCTGATGAAAACCATCTTAATGAACTTGTGAATTTCTCATTGTCTTCTATTGAAAAAATGTACAGCAAGTTTCCTGCTCAGCTATGCATAATCAGAAGGTGAACACCCTCACTGCTGTGGACTTGAACTTGAATAAAAACTTTGTCTTCTCAGACAGATGGCATGCTAGATGGAGGAGGGGCTTATAAAAGCCTTTAGTTTACAAATGAAGGATGTCTTCCCTCTGCATATTATCATGGTAGTCAGAATAATGGACCCTTACCCCAAAATGTCCACATCCTCATCCTTGGAACCTGTGAATATGTTTCCTTACATGGCAAAATGGTCTTTGCAGATGTGATGAAGTGAAGGATCTTGAGATGTAGAGTTATTCTGGATTATCTGGGTAGGCTAAACCTAATTACAAGGGTCCTTAAAGTCACAGAATCTTTCCCGGTTGTAGTCGGAAGGAAATATGACTACAGAAGAATGGCCAAAGGCATGTAATCTTGCTAGCTTTGAAAATGGAGGAAGAGGACACAAGCCAAGGAATGTGGCTGGTCCTAGAAGCTGGAAAAGACAAGAAATAGATTCTCTCTTAGAGCCTCCAGGAATGATCACTGCCCTGCTGACACCTTGATTTCGGCCCAGGGAGGCCTGTATCAGACTTCTGATGTCCAAAACTATAAGATGATAAATGTGTGTTGTTATAAGCCACTAAGTTTGTGGTAATTTGTTGCAGCAGCAATAAAAATCTAATACAGTTATACTTAAATAATTCCTGGAAAAACTTATGAAAAGAAAATATATATTATGTTAAAGTTATTTCTTCTCCCCCAAAATATCTAGAAGTGTGAATTTTCTCTTTTCTTTTCTTTTCCACCATCCAGGATTAATAGCTATTAACTCTTTGTGTTTGTGGCCTTTCATTCTGTTTTGTAAAAAAGTACAATATTCATTACAGTTGAACCTCAGGTCCCCTTTAGCCATAACGCCAACTGCATTCCCTGACCCACTCCACCAATCCTAATCATATTTTAACATATAATTTTATAATCTATTAAAAATATTATATATAAATGTATAATCATTCGTGTGCACTTTAAATTTTTCCATATAATGTCATAGAATTAAGGGCTATTTGACAAAAGCTGGAAAACAGGACACAAAGTCACTACCAAAGATGATGCATCTTAAGAAAGAAAGAGAGGTCTAGCTGATAACTCCCTGGCTTCTCCCTGTTTTCCCTTTGCTTTCTATCTCCTGTCTCCTGGCCACATTTCTCACAGGCCAAATCTGGCCAGAAGCCAATTGGCTGGGAAGTCCTAGAAATGTAGTTTGCAGGATGAGCCCTCTGCAATGCAGAAGAGGACAGGGGAGTGTGGAGAATGGAGCTGAAAGCAAGCTGGCTTTGCAGGGTGTATGCTAGATTTGCAATTAAGTCCTTTAAAAACCCTACAATTTTCAGCTTTCCAGAATGAGGGTCATATATTTTTGTTTTGTTACCTGTTTGTGCCAGAGGACCTTTGAATGCTTAAAAGGAAATTCTGAAGAAGTCCCTACCATGGGGATGGGGGCCCAGAGGGACTGGAGCCCCCCAGTTGGCAGGCCCCTTGAGACTCGAGCCCTCATTTACCTTCTGCTGTAACTGTATCTTCCAGCTTCTGAGCAGGACGAAGGACTCTAGAATCATGATCTCTGAAAAGTAGGAGAAATGAAGCAAAAGTTAAGCTTCCCAGGGTGGGCAGATTATTTCAATAAAAATATCAGACATATATAAATGAAAACATTGACATGACAGCAACAAAAATATGCAATATGAAAAGATTTCTGGAAACAATCTACAATATCTCCTGTTTTTCATTAAATAGGATATTTCCCTTTTTATTTTATTGATTGATTTATTATTATCATTTTTGATTATTATTATTTTGCCCTTGCCACACAGCATGTGAGATTTTAGTTCCCCGACTAGGGATAGAACCCACGCCCCCTACAGTGGAAGCGCGGAGTTCCACTGGACTGCCGGGGAAATCCCTTTTCCTTTTCAAAATAAAATTTTCAGGAATTCATGTTTTTTACCCTTCAACTAGAAGAGCGTCACATAGACCAAGAGAACAAACCAAAGGGTTGTTCACTAATCAAATAATAACATGAAAAATAATCAAAACTGTTTAATTAGATTGTTCCAGACTTTTATAAGGAAAACTAACATCAGAGGGGTTGTTGACACATTTCTTCAATGTTTTCTCAGCGTAAAAGCTCACATCCTGAACGCTCTCAGGTTCAGAGGTTTGATAAGCTCCACCCTATAGAGTACAAGTAGGGTCTTCAAATCATTATTTAGACAGAAACTATAGACCAGCACCATCCAATAGAAATATAACATGAGCCATGTTCAAAAAAATAAAAGGTGGTGGGCGAAGTAAGTGAAGGGGGTCAGAAAAGGTACAAATTTATAATTATGAAATAAGTCATGGGGATATAATGTACAGCATGGTGACTATAGTCAATAATGCTGTATTGCATATCTGAAAGTAGCTAGAAGAGTGGATCTTGAAGAAAAACAAAAACAGAAACAGAAACAGGTGAAATTAATTTTAAGAATATCTTAAACTCAGTATATCAAAAATATTATCATTTCAACATGTAATCAATATAAAAATAAAATCATTTTGCTCTTTTTCAAACCTAATCTTTGAAATCTTACATGTATTTTCATGTACTTTCACCATGTCTCAATTCAGATACTAAATTTTTATTGGAAATACTTGATTTGTATTCAGATTTTATAAAACTTACAGTTGCTAAGAAAAATTCATGTACTCTGGTTATTCCAAGCATACATTTAAAAAAAGTTCTTTAGGGGCTTCCCTGGTGGTGCAGTGGTTGAGAGTCCGCCTGCCGATGCAGGGGACACGGGTTCGTGCCCCGATCCCGGAAGATCCCGCATGCCGCAGAGCGGCTGGGCCCGCGAGCCATGGCCGCGGAGCCTGTGTGTCCAGAGCCTGTGCTCCACAACGGGAGAGGCCACAGCAGTGAGAGGCCCGCGTACAGCAAAAAAAAAAAAAAAATAAAATAAAATAAATAAAAAAAGTTCTTTAGTGACTGAATCAAGTATAAGTTTTTAAATTTAATTTTAGATTAAAATTAAATAAAATTAAAAATTCAGTTTCTCACTCATAACGGCCACAGTTTCTGTGCTCAGCAGATACATGCGGCTCACAGCTACTATACTGAACAGCAAAACACTCCATCAGAGACAAGGACTTGTAAAAACCTGAGGTTTTTTTCACCTTTATAACTTTTTCATGCTACTTTTCGAGGTGACCTGTTTTTTCTTCATAAGGATTAATCTGAAGCCTTTAAGTAAAAAGTACCTGTGTTCTTGTTACTGGTGTCCATAAGGAAGCAATGGCTAGAGAAGGAGGGAAGCTTCATGTAAGAGTGAGAGGATGTTTGTTGGCCATCAAAGAAAGAAAAGCAGCCTAACTCTCCAAGGTCTTCTGGACAGAAAGAATGGAGGCCCCCAGAGCAGAAGAATGGGCTTGGAAAGTGACCTTGTTCACTTTCAGACAGGGCTCTTTGTCACAGATGACAGATGCTTGATTCCAACTGGCTTTGACAATGAAGGTTCTCTGTGGGCTTGAGGAACTAAAAAGTCTGCAGGCTCTGTAATGAGAAGCTTAGACATGGCTGAATCCAGGGGCTCAAATAATATCCTTAGGAATTGATTTATCTCAGTCTCTCAACATCAGGGCCCACTGTATTGCTTTCAATCTCAGAGTTTCTCCAACAGTGGCAAGATGGCTGCCAGCTATCCCAACCTCATGTCCTGTTCTTCACGTCCCTACCAGAGAGGATGCTTCTTTCCTAAAAGACCCAGCATAAGTCTTAGGGCTGATGGTCATTGTCCTCTGCTTGGGACACTTGATAACTTCTTAAATAATCCAGGCCTGATTGACTTTCCAACCTTGGAGATGGAGCGTCAGATCTGCCCACTCAAACCACATGGATTCAATGAGGGAGCGTGGTTCCCAGGGAGAATCAGGTTGCTGTCACTAGGGAGAGAGAGAAGCGTGCTGGGCAGGAAAAATCTTTTGTATGTCAGATCAAGACACTTGGCAATGAGGAGGCTAGTTGGTTCCCCTAAAAATGATGATGGTTATTCAGATTTTATGTGGCTTCATTAGAAATACTGTATCATCTGTCAGGTGTTCCATCTCCTTTTTCCATTAGTCTTTTGGGAATCCACACCTTTTTCAAGTTACTTAACCTTGAGGAAGTTGTTTAACCTCACTGTGCTTCAGAGTTTCCATCTGTAAAATGGGGACAATAATAGGACCTACTTATCACATTTATAATAAAAATTAAATAAGCTAATATGTGTGAAATATAAGATAGACAATTTATGAATAGAGTCTGGCAGAAGACAAGTTCTAAAAAATTCCACTAAATAAACATGCAAAAATGTGATATATACTTTTCTTAGAAGATTCATTGCCTTCTCAAATGAGCTCATATATGACTCTTTCTGTCAAAGTAGGTTTCAGAGACAGGAGAGACTACTGAAAATGTTTATTGGATCAATGAATGAATCCCATTGTCAGAGTTAAGGATGTGTATACTTTTTTTTTTTCAAAGGCATACCTATGTCCTTAAATAGAGTTTGCTTGTATTGTGATTTCTCTCTTAGGAACATATGTCAGAATTTAATTAAATTTAAACCAGTGCATTCCTCCTGTCAAAGACACTCTGACTCTGGTTAATGTAATGGCACCAAGGAACAATCTGGGTATTGTGATCATCATGAGGAATTGTCTCCATCTCTATTCCATTCTTATTGTCCCAATACTTGGCTTAATTTAGTTATAGGAATTATAGTAAATGGGGTTTATCTGGGAAAATACTCCTTGAGAAATCAAGGGACCATCTCCAGTTGCCTCTGCTGGGGAAAGCAGGACTCAGTTCCTACTTGGGGGAGGGATGAAAACACCCAGACACGGAGGGAGACTGAGGTTGCGAATTGCCTGAGACCGAGGCTCCTGAAAATGCCGAGTTGATATCTGATGAGAAGGTGAGCCTCAAAATCCTTTTTTGCTAGACATGTTCAATCAATAAAAGCCACCCGTGAAAGGTGATTCAAGGTACAACATACTTTGCCTTCCCTAAAGGACTAGTCCCCTGTATCCATCCTTTCCCTCACACCTGGTCTAAAATGACCACCCTGAGGCCACTTCACTGCCTAGGCACTGCCGTCAGTAGACCCTTGCCTGTTCCAAGCACATTTGCCACCTGCCAGGACACACGTTCACATCCTGGCCCCCCACCACTGTCACACAGATAATGTATTAGATCACCTCATTCCTAACCCTTCACTGTACCCATACCTTTCCGTAAATAGCTTTGCAGTTCCTTCCACTAGAAATCTTGCTTTGGTCCCACGTGGGCTTACTTTGGCCAGTGGAATACGGACAGAAATGGCAGTGAATCAGTTCTGAGCTTACACACAAAGAAGCAGCACACTTTCTGCTTGCTTCTCTTGTGCAGAGTTCTGCCACATCATTCCTCTGGTTCCAGAAGAATGAAACATGTATGGAACAGAGCCACCCTGGCAAATCAACGAACCTGTGAGCATGACAATGCATGTTTATTATTAGCCATTGAGATTTGGGCTGCTTTGTTACATAGTATGGCTCAGTTATAGTTGACTGGTAAACGAGCTATCAGCCAAGAGGGAGCAAGGAAGGCTCTGAGAGTCTTGGCCACAGCAGGTGAAGTTTTCCGCAGGGGTGGCAGAATTTGTAGCATCGTCATTGCAGCCATTCCTTATCCCTCCTTCCTTGCTTTCTGTAATTATAGGATCTAAAAAGTGAAATGTCCAAGTTTCCAGAATGTTTTAGAGCTGGGCCATCTGATCCAGTTCTAGCCAACAACATAGAAGTAGAGATTTGCAGGGGACTCCTGAGAAAACTTTTGCTGTTTGAACACAAGAGAGACTTCCGGTACCGCCCTCCTCCCTTCTTCCTGCCTCGGAGGCAGTCGCGATGCCTGAATCCATAGCAGCCAACTTGCAACCAGGAGGTGAGCAGCTTGAGGTTGAAAAACCAACAGCTTAAGGAAGACAGGAAGAAGATGGAAAAAGTTGGAAAAATCCTGGGTGCTTGATGAGATTGCTGAATAGCTGAACCAGCAGCAACCAATGCCTATCTCTGGTTTTCTTTTAACGTGAGATACAATCAGTGTCCCTTTTGTTTAAACCCCTGTTAGATGGGGTTCTGACATCTAAAGTGAAATGCATTCCCAGATGATATGCCTATTTTCTGGTTGCACTTGGGTCTGGCCCAGTCTGTTTACATCAGAAAGATGACGCTGCTTCCTCACTGGGTATTGGAGGAGCTGAGATAGAAGGAAACTCCAAAGGTTTCGTAACTATTGTGGGGAGGGAGAGGGAAGCAGCAGTCTTACCTTTTAACAGCAGATAGGAGTCCCCTAGGAACTGAGACAGGGGAAGCTTTGATTACTTCTCTCTCTGTCCTGACCCATTCGATCCATTAAAATCCAACCCACCCATCATTCTTAGCCTGTTCCATGAAGCTTTCTCAAATTCCAGCCAGAATGACTCACTACTTTCTCTGAATTCCTCGAGTTGTTTGTTTGCTTGTTTATTTCAGCCTATGTGTGCCCCTCAATTGACACATCACACTTGGCTCTGCATTCATCCAGCTGTGTATGTGTCTTATCTTCCCTACAAGGAGAGTGTCTTAGTAGCCCCTGCAGAATCTCTTGTAGAACCTAGTAGACACTGGTCGGCATGCATCAGGCCTTTTGAACTAGTGGTAACTATTAATCAAATAAAATGCATATGAACTTGCTTTATAGCAAGCCTAGCATCACATCCAGGTTTGTGGGTGTATCTGGAAACCTAATTAGGGACTGGCAGCAAAAACAGTTCGGTTTAAGATACCCTCTACTATAGAGGAAGCAGATTAAGAAAGAAATGAGGGGACAAAAGAGAGGGGAAATAAAGAACAATCCAAAGTCACCTCCAAAGAGACCAGAGTCTGTATAATTTATTCCCTCTTGGGAATGTCCCTATCAGAAGTTCTGATGACAAAGAGTCAGCAACCTGGCATGGTTTTGCATTTCTATCCTGTGCCTTAAAATATATGTTGGCTCGTTTAGACTTTTTAGCTTCCACTTTAGTTAAAAAGAAGAGGGAAACTTTAATCTGGGCAGTGCCTGAACTCATAGTTAAGAAGTGGGGTGGTGCGGTCTTGGATTATGTCCCCCAGAAGCAGGGCAAATGGCTTATTTGGGAAGTGATTCCAGGAAACACAGGGGAGACTGTGGAAATGGCAGTGATGGGAAGGAAGCGAACATGGGTGGGTTAATGAGCAAGTTACACCTGTGTGTACCTGGATCTTGGTCCTGGCAGGGAGCCCTGTGTAGACCCCACCTCCAAATTGTTCCACTATGTAAAAAAAGTCACTAAACCAATGTTGGAAGAAACTATTATTTTTATAAAAGGCTTTGATTGGTAGGCTTGGAGTTCCTTTTTTGGTTCCTTATAATTGTCTAAACTTTACATATTTTCCATGATGAACATGTATCACTTTTATAAGTTCCT
The DNA here is from genome assembly GCF_025265405.1 of Mesoplodon densirostris. Lineage (NCBI taxonomy): Eukaryota > Metazoa > Chordata > Mammalia > Artiodactyla > Ziphiidae > Mesoplodon > Mesoplodon densirostris. The sequence goes on from NC_082676.1 coordinate 76,728,215, forward strand.
CACAAAATCTTTGAGAAAACATCATGTCACTCATTACCAATAATGATTCCAAAATGATTTTTCTGACTTGGCCCATCCGAGCCTCTGCTGTTAACTTCTGTTTAGCTCAAGGGTACCAGCTCCCGGGAGGTTAGCATCCTCAGCTCTCTCTTCCTCATTCCCCAAGATGTCCATGTCACACTCCCTCCCACCAGTATGCAGTCATTCTCTTAAGAAAATATAGAGTCCCCGCTGTGTGCTGGGCACTGCCCTAGGCACTAAACAAAACCAGACATTGTCCCAGCCCTCATGGAAGGAACTGAGTAATAAAATAAAGCAAATTTTAAAGATTCTGTCTTTCAGAAGCACTGTGCAGGAGTGTTTTTTTGTGGGAATTCTATGAGGTCCCAGTTCTCTGGGAAACTATAGTAAGGAGATTGAGATCCAACGGGGGAAGCTGTCCTTAGGAAGTGAGGTTGAACCTAAGATCTGAAGGATGCAGAGGAGTTAACCGGGCAAATGTTAATTGCATTTCTAATGTGTGCATGGGGTCATCATGCTGGGGTCTTGAGACACTATGTTCAAACCTCTGTCCTCAAAGACATAGCCATCTAATTGTCAGCCCACAATCAAGTTTTCTAAAGTAACAGAGAGAAAAAAAACCAAAACAAAACATTGTTGGATCAAGTCCCCCAGTGTCTATAGGAAGATGTGAGAGCTCAAATGAAGAGGCAATCAATAAGGCTAAGTAGACAGGAAAGCCTTTTTGGAGGCAATGTAGCTTGGGTTCAGGTTTTACACCAGCAACAGGAAAGGTTCCCACGGAAGGGGAACAGCACACACAAATGCTCAGAGAGCTCAATGTCAGGGATCCTTCTATTGAACGGTGAGATGACCAGCAAGATGAGAGTAGCAGATAGGTATTAAGTGGAAGAGATGGCCTGTCCTTGGAAGCCAGGTAAAGATTCTTGGACATGTGATGGGAACTAAGGAGCAAAGACTGCCAAAAGGCAGGCATTACCTACAGGAGGATTGATGCAGCTGACTTTACCCCTGGGAAGGAGGGAAGCCAGAGGGGCTGGCCACAGTGATCCAGACAGCAAGAGAGAGTCTGACAAGGAGGACCTGCTTCCTTGTATCCGTGGTAAACTAGGATTTAAGAGGTTCACTGAATTTTTAGCTTCTGAAAAAGAAATTTCTATTAGAAAGGGAAACATCATTATATTGCTTGATAGAATTGGTCTCATCTCATTTATTTTATCCATCTTTCTCTTACAACGGAGGAAATATACTGAAACGCAACCAATTTCTTTCCTTTCCCAGAAGCTCTCCACAGGAAGGAGACCATATTTGCAAGTCATCTGGGACTCAGCCCTCCTGGAGCACACCCATGGAGTGGGAGACCCCACTCCTGCTCTAGGGAACACGTCTTCCTGATCTGTAACCTTCCCGACTCACAAAAGTTGCTGCCAGGGGCTTCCCTGGTGGCGCAGTGGTTGAGAGTCCGCCTGCCGATGCAGGGGACATGGGTTCGTGCCCCAGTCCGGGAAGACCCACATGCCGCGGAGTGGCTGGGCCCATGAGCCATGGCCGCTGAGCCTGCCCGTCCGGAGCCTGTGCTCCGCAACGGGAGAGGTCACAACAGTGAGAGGCCTGTGTACCGCAAAAAAAAAAAAAAAAAAAAAAAAAGTTGCTGCCAGGGGCTTCCCTGGTGGCGCAGTGGTTGAGAGTCCGCCTGCCGATGCAGGGGACACGGGTTCGTGCCCTGGTCCAGGAAGATCCCACATGCCGTGGAGCGGCTGGACCAGTGAGCCACAGCCGCTGAGCCTGTGCATCCGGAGCCCAATGCTCCGCAACGGGAGAGGCCACAACAGCGAGAGGCCCGCGTACGGCAAAAAAAAAAAAAAAAAAAAAAAGTTGCTGCCAGCCGTGGTGGGGTGGGAGCGAGGGCAGGAAGTATAGGTCATGCTGACAAAGGGTCTTCATTGCTGGAGGGGGCTGCAGAGGCATAAGGGCGGTGCTGAGGGATCTCTTCCCTAGCAGAGGCTGGTGGACCAAGCGGTGCCCATTCTGCCCCATTGCTTCCCATGACCAGCAATTCCTCTGGCTAGACCGTACCTTTCTAGGCCATTTTCTACCATGTCCCCCTACTGAGATAGCCCCTCCTGTGTTCTAGATCTCTCCAGGAAAGGTGAGTTTCTAAGCTCTACGGTGTTCTGTCTTAGTGAACACTTTAAGGGCCTTTTGAGCAATAGTAGAGGAGTCAGCTTTACCCCTACTTCAGCGCACACTGTAAATCTCCAATCAGGACAGTGCTAGAATTTTCTATACGGGACACATTAACAGGCGGCAATCTGGAACTTCGCTCAAAACTCTATTCGCCTACAAGCATGCTGTTTTTATTTTGATTTTATGTTTACTGGGGCAACACATGGAAGTAATGGGGTACAACGGTCCACAGCTTCCAAGCTTGTCTCTGATACCACCCCTGAGCCCTACAACTAGGCTTCTTTTCAGTTACAGAGTCATAAAAAGTCCTACACCCTCATCTGTACTTTCACTCCAAGGACAGACAGAGGCTTGCATGCAGAAATCATTTACAGTGAATAAATTGGTCAATTAATTATCTAACTTCCCTACAGAGCTGGCTACTTCCTTCTCGTGGGAAGGTGAACCCCTGCTGAGAAGGTTCTTAGGAATCAGCTTCCGCCCCAACACCCCACCCAGAACAGACCTTTCAGCTCCCTCCCTGGGGCTTCTCTCAGAAACAGGAGTTTTTCTGGATCTCTGACGCCTTCTAGTGGCTGTCTCAGTCTGAAATCCTGCCTAAAGTCAGCAGCCGTTCCACCCCCTCCTAAAAATACGACCAGCCCTGAGTTTAAAAAGAAAGGAAGAAAAAATACATATCCTTTCTTCTGCTTCTGCTAAGTGCAAAAAAGAAAATTTAAGGGTGTCTAGTTTCTGACACCATCAAGGTTCATCTGGCCTCTTAACATTGCCCTGGTTGGTTTGTGTTTTAAAGCTTTGATAGCATCTTGCTGCCTGCTCTGTACCCCAAATGGCTTTCCCCTTGCTCCCAATATATACTTTATTTGGTCTTTATGTTTGTTTCAGAGCATCACTGAGTGTCTTTTTCTCAAAAAAAAGAAGAAAGAAAGAAAGAAAGAAACACAGGAATGGCTTAACTGTATCCTTTAAGTTGAGGAGGGCAGATTTCCCTGCCCGACCCACCAAGGTGCCCTCGCAAAGCCTCTGCGTGATTCCAGGCGCCAGGGGCATCACAGAGAGCCTTGGAAGGACCAGGGATGCTGCTGTCTTTTTTGACTTTGGTTGGTAGGTGTGGTTGGAATTGGCTACATTGGTCATTTTTATGAATTGATTTTTACAAACCCATGGGAAGTGTTCCTAATATAAATAGCCTGAGTTATTCTTGTATCACCTTCATCTGACCCCTAGGAGTGCTAAAGAAAAGCCCATCACACTTACCTGGCCTTCAGCCAGAAGCAGACAAATAAGCCACTGGCCAGGATGAGACTGGAGGAGAAGGAGACAGCACATCTGATGACACTTCTATTCCCTTGGCTGAAAGGAAAAGACGAATATTTGCTGGGCTTGTTCTGTGTACTGACCATTAAGTATCTCGTCTAGTGGGGTAGGTATGACCATCTCCATTTTACAGACGAGGACATTGAGACACAGAGTTAAATGATTTTCCCAAGATCACACAACCATGTAAGACGCAAGGTTAAGATTGAAACCCAGTTCTGACTCTCTCTAAAGCCCACTCTTTAACCAACTCTTGCCTCTTATCTTACATAGCTTTGGGTTTCAGGTCCTTGCCTCAGAGTCTACGTGAATGGTGCCTTCTGGAGTTGAGCAGTGTGCAGCCTGCAGGTCTGTCCAGAGTGGCTCAAACTTGGATTGGCTTGAAACCCTCCCATGACCCAGATTCTAAGCCTGGCCTGAAAACTAGAGTCTTGCTGCTCAAAGTGTGGTCCCCAAAACTGCAGCATCAGCGATACCTGGGAGCTTCTTAGAAATGCAAATTAGTGGGGCCCACCCTAGACCCAGTGAATCACAAACTTCAAGGTTTGAGATTAGAAATGTATACCCAGCTCTTCTCAGCTTTGATGTGCACTCAGATCACCTGGGGGTCTTGTTAAATGCAGATTCTGATTCAGGAAGGCTGAGGAGATGGTGCTGAGCTTCTGCTTCTCTAACCAGCTCCCAGGCAATGCCAACACCGTGAACTACATTTGGAATAGCACGCCCCTAGATAATAATTCTCAGACTTGAGTCTGCATTCAAATCACCTGGAGGGTTGATAAAACAGATTACTGGGGCCCCATCCCAAGAAATTCTGATTCAGAGGGTCTGGGACGGGGCCCAAGAATTTTCTTTTCTAACAAGTTCCCAGGTGATGCTGGTATAGGGACCCTATAGAGAACCACCGTTCTAGCCTATAAGAACTTCCTTCAGTTAGACAACTAATCCCTTGCCTTTTGGCTTTGCATTTTCATGAAGCCCTTCTTAGTCCTCAAATCCAGGCATCCTGGCATCTTAGAGCTGAAAATAACTTCATAGACCAAAGGCAAAGCCAGGATGAAGCAGCCAGACTTACTCTATTCAATGTTGTTACTGTGCATCCTGCTGGCTCTGAAGCTCCATAAATTTTCCAGCATCTAGCAATTGCAGTGTTTATGGTGAGCTCTGCATATCAGGCCAGTTTTGTAAGCACTTGAATCCCTATCAGACACATATGTCACTGGCAAAATCCATAAAAACTCAGGGCCCTCCTACCTCACGGCTCTGTGAAAAGAGGGCCTTGGAAAAAACCAGCAGCTGGGCTGGCAGCCTTGGTGGAGAGAAAACACAGCAGCTAGCAGGCAAACCCAGACAAGGTGATTCAGCACAGAGGCCCTGGAACAAAGTAATAAACCAGGATACTGACGGCTACTGGCACTCACATTCTGCTGGGCAACCTGAGAAGGTCATTTACTCTCTGTGCTAGAGAAGATACTTTTCCTTAAGGTAAACAATACTCTCATTCAAGGAAATACATGCAAGAGATGGTCTCATATATGGACTTAGATCAGTTAGCTTCTGTTACCTGACAAATCACCCAATACTTAGTGGCTTAAAGAACAACCATTTATTAATGCTCATGAATATTTGAGAAAAAGTAGTACTGTATATTTTCTTGAAGCCTAGGCTTGGAACTGGCATGCCATCACTTCCACCACATTCTATTGGCCAAAGCAAGACCTAAGACCAGCCCACTGCTGGATGGAAGAAGCTGTAACATCACATAAAGATGTAGAGGAAGGGGGAGTTTATGGCCATTTTGCAATCTACCACAGAAGAGTTTTCTGAGTTTGGGAGACCCTGAGACAAAGATTCCAAAGCCAGTGGTTTCAATGGTTACTTGGAAAGTGAAGGAAATACTGGTAGGGGCGTAGGGTTTGAGACCCAGAGGAAATCGTCTGGTAAAGTTTGCATAACCCAGCCAGCCAGCACTCTCGCAGATGGAGCTTAATTCCACTGGAAAACTCTGGGAGTGTTGGACACATGCCTTTTTGTTATCCTACCTGAGAGAAGGAGCTAAGATATTTATACATAAATTCCTAGCAGCCATTTGTTGAGGACTGTTCCTAGGGAACACAAGTTCCCCGTTACTTCAGCCTCCCAGACTGGGCAGAGTGGTCCCAGAGGTATGCAGGTCCCGATAGCTGTGCACCGAAGATGTAAGTGTAGGGAGATATAGGGACACCAACAGTAACTCCTGCAGTGCAATGGTGATAAAAAAAAAAAAAAAAGAAGAAAAAAAAAAAAAAACCCTCAAGCTTTGGTTTTAAGTTCTTCTGGTAATAACATCTTTTCTTCCCTGTTTTAAAGTCTATTTGCTTTATTTGAGGTGATGCCTCATTTCTTTTTCTGGCAAAGGTTGGAACACTGATAGCGTCATATCAAGTTGTCCTGCAGCTCCAGAAACAAAATGGAAGTGAACAATTCACAACATGAGTTGAGAACAAAGAGTAGTGTCTGCTGTAGCAGTGGTGGACCACTTCAGCTCTACCAAGAACATCACTCTGTCTGAACTTGCCCCATGCAGCAATGTCACAAACTATGGGGGGCCAAAGCACAAAGGGCAGGCAGAGGTCACTGACATTTTCTAAAGTATAGGATTCCCAAAATCCCTGTAAGGAAGCAGTAGGGAGAATGAAACTTTCTACCCCCAGAAAGGGCTTTGAACTGTATGAAAAATGGGCTGAAAGGAAAAACACTAAACTTATAGTAGAGATTTATTTTGGGGAGTGGGAGTGGAGAAGGGATAGTAAATGATGTTGAAAGTGAGGGTTCAAGTTATTTAACATTTTGTTTTAAATATTTAACACAAATGAGACAAAACGTCAACATTGACCAATTCTTTGTAATAGATACTAGGTAGTTGCCATATTATCATCTCCTTTACTTTTTCTTAAATTTCAAAAAAGCATGTTGGGGGCAAGACGGGGTGGGGGCAGAGGATGTTCTCCTGTAATTAGCAAGGTCTGGTAGGCTTGTGGAAGTAACACTGATCTGTTTCTTGAGTAACATTTGATATACTTCCCCTTACTGAACCTTCATTTCCTTGTTCATAAAATGAAGATAATAATAGTAGCAACATCAGGGGCTTTGTTGTAAGCCTCAGATGATATACCCTACTGCCCAGCATGGTACTCCAAGGGAAACGGTCCCTCAGAAAATGCTCACTGCTCCCTTTTTCCCTCCCCTGATGCGCAGCATGGATTAGGATCCCCTCACATGGAGTCAAACAAGACAATTGGCTAGTTATCTAGATAAGGCTAAAAACAAAAATCTTAAATAAAGCCTTATCCTGACTCCTCTGAGTCCAGGGACAGCGTTGGCCTAAGAAAAAAGAAAAAGAAAACCCTTTGGGGAATATGGCTAGAGAGAGACAACCCCCCCCCCCCCCGCCGCCTTGTGGAAAGAGGGATTCTGGAAGTTAGCAAGAAGTATTTTCTAAATTTTCTCAAGGCTTTAAAATCTTCTACCTTGAAGGGGCACTAACCTAGTTCTAGAACAGACCTAGGTGCCTTGGTAGGACTTGTAAAGAGATACTCCTTTCCCCTTTGAGTGTAATGAGAATTCTTGATTTTTTAATACAAATTAGAGAAAGCCCATAGCCAGCCTTAACAACACAAAATACCATGAAGAAAAGAGAGAGAGAGGGATGTAATGGGCCGGTAAGAGTGGAAGGTATGGAATGTGATCTATTAAATGAGGAGCTAGAGCCTGACCTCTAGGAGGGAAGGCTTCTCTGGCCTCTCTACATCTTGCCTGAGAAGCTGAGGGAAGTCTTAGAAGGGAATGCAGCATTCCTCAGAGTCTTGTTTTATCTGGGATTCTCTGAATCTGGAAAAGATTATCCTTAAGCAGACTGAGAAGCCATTCGTCTGGGCTTGCTCCGTGCAAGGGTTACAAATAATCTCAGTCTTCTCTACACTTCAGGGTCTGCAGGAGGGGTGTGTGTGTGTGTGTGTGTGTGTGTGTGTGTGTGTGTGTGTGTGTTGTGTACAGGGCTTTCCATCCATTCTGCATCAGTTACCTATTACCACAACAGTGCTGCATAATAAACCATCCCAAAATTAGTGACTTGAAACAATAACTGTTTCTTTAGCTCATGAATCTGAGGCTTGCAATTGGGACTGAGTTGAGCTGGGATGTTCTGGTTTCAGTTGGGCAGACATTCTCTAAAAAGGAAGAAAATGCTCAAAGAAGAAACCCTAGAACATCAAAAACAAGGAAATACAGTAACCAAAATTATGCGTAAAGACAATAGAATTGCCTTTTATTCTTGAGACTTCCAAATTATATTTGATGGTTGAAGAAAAAATTATAACATTGTCTGATGTGGTTATCAAAGTAAGTAGAGGAAATGTTTAAGAAAACTATATTATGAACAGAGGAGGATAAATGGACATGAAGAGAGGTAAGATCGTCTATACTTCATTCAAATGGGTAAAATGATGACAACAGTAGACTGTGATAAGTTATACATATACCTAGAGCAACCATTAGAAAAAAACTACACAAAGAGATACACTGTTGATGAACACTACAGATAATTCAAATGCAATTCTTAAAAAAAAATGTTTAAGTAACTCATATGAAGGCAAAAAAAATCATAAATGAAAAACAGAGAATAAACAAAAGAAAAATAAAATGGCAAACTTAGTCCCTAATATATCAATAAGTACATTAAATTTAAATGGTCTAAATATACCAGTTAAAAGACCTTGGCAGAGTGAATTAAAAAACATAATCCAAATGTATGTCATCTACAAGAAACTCACTTCAAATATAATAGTACACACAAGTTGAAAGTAAAATGATGGAAAAAGATATATCATGTATATCATGCAAACAATAATCAAAGGAAAGCAGGAGTGGCTAATTAATGACAGACAAAGTAGACTTCAGAGCAAATAAAATTACCAGAGTCAGAGAGAGAGATTATATACTGATGAGAGGGTCAATCCACAAAGACATAGCAATGCTCACTGTGTATCCACAAGGCAACAGATATGCAAAACATGTGAAGCAAACCTGATAAAAGTGAAAGAAGTATAATTCACAATTATAATTTCAGACTTCAACACCCCTCTTTTAATATTTGATAGAACAACTAGACACAAAAATTGGCAAAGATACATGAGAGCTCGACCACACCATCAACCAACAGGGTCTAATCAACATCTATAGAAGCATCCCCCCAACAACAGCAGAATACATGTTCTTTTCAAGTGCCCACAGAACATAGATAGACCATTTCCTGGGTCATAAAACAAACCTCAACAAATTTAAAAGAATTGAAATCATCCACAGTGTGTTCTATCACAGTGGAATCAACCTAGAAATCAAGTCACTCTCCTTGTTCAAATTTATTTGTAAAATGAAATTGACAAAACCTGCCACAGTTACCTCCCAGAGTTGATAGTAGAGGCAAATTAACATTAACTGAAGAAGAAACTTAACAAATATAAGAACCAAGTCTATATATAAATATTAGGCATTTGAAATATTTCATTATATAAATAGATGCCTCAAAGTCCATCTCTCCTGGTAGTTCAGGAACATAATTACCTCACTAAGACTAACAGCTAATTTCATTTTCATCATCAGTCTTTAATCCCTGCAATATAATCAAAGAACGATCTTGGAAAAGAGAAGAGGAAAAACCTATCTCTTTTCCAGTCCTATAACTCACTCAAGAGGCCAGGAATATGCCAACAGTTTCCCCTCCTGCTGCAAAGGATATTGTCAAATAACCTCTCCTAGTCTGTGTCATAGAGCACAGACCACTTTAAGATATTTTAATACCTTTTACTATTTTAGTTTGAAGAGATTGCACAGAGTTTATTCCCTGGCGTTCATGTGAGAGGAAAACCATCGGGCTATTTATAGCCTAAGGAGACAGAAAGGATAAAGCACATTTTGGTTATCATTGCTTTGGGGACAGAGGGTAGGGATTATTTAATCTATTGGAAGCATTTGGAACTACTGGGAGGCTTTATGCAGCAATTAACTTTCAGTTATTCAAATAACTGGATGAGTTTCAATTATTTCTAAACTAGCTTTTACAACGAAAGGATGTGTAAGCTCATTTAACAGGAAATTTAATAGAAGTTGGTTGATCCAGAATCTCAATATTGTTATCTGGAGCTTAGGTTCTCTACAGTCCTTGGCTTTGCTATTCACATGGTTGGTTTCATTTTTTTAGGTTGTCCAGGGGACAGGGGTGGAGTCATCTGCCTTCATTCAATTATGGAAAGAGAGAATAGCTTGCTCTTAAAAGCAAGGCAGAACTTCCCCAGATTATACCAGCAACCCTCTCGTCACATGTCATTGGCCAGAACTAGGTCACATGACGTTTCACAACCAATCACAGACAAGGGGGGGGTGAGATAACTCTTAGTCCAATCAGATTCACTCCTGAAGCTGATGGGATTCCTCTAAGTCATATGGGCTACACGAGGATGGGGCATCTGAAAAAGAGAGTTTCTGTTAGGAAGGAAAAAGGAGATAATGGGTGCTGTGTGGGCAGCTGGCGCTCAGTAACTCTGAGTATGTTTCTCAGAGCAGAAAACTCAAACAGGCTATAACAATGAAGTGACCTGATTGTCTCACTGAACTGAAGGAGGCCACAAGTAGAGTTGTCAAGGCTTGATCCAGCAGATCAAATAATGCCATCAGGACCTGGCTTCCCCCTCTCTCTGCCCTCTGCAGTACTGGCCCCTTCCTCCACATAGTGGTCTCCTGCTGACGAAAAGCTACTGCAGATTTGAAGCTTGAAATGCTCAACATGGTGGGTTGGGGGAGGGGTGGAAGAAAGAAACCAATTCTAATAGTTCCAGTAAAAGACTCTTCCTTTTGCCAGAATACTCAGAAAACAGCTCTTCATAACTCATTGGCTTTGATGGGGGCATGCACCCAACCTAAACCAATTACTGTGGCCCCCGCAGTGGAATAGTTTGTCTCGTTTAATTCCAATCATAATCTCTGTGTGTAAGGGTAGGCCAACAGCAGTAAACAACAACAACAACAACAGCAATAACAAAAAACACGCACTAGGGCTTCCCTGCTGGTGCAGTGGTTGAGAGTCTGCCTGCCGATGCAGGGGACACGGGTTCGTGCCCCGGTCTGGGAAGATGCCACATGCCGCGGAGCGGCTGGACCCGTGAGCCATGGCTGCTGAGCCTGTGCGTCCGGAACCTGTGCTCCGCAACGGGAGAGGCCACAACAGTGAGAGGCCCTCGTACCGCAAAACAAAAAACAAAAAAAAAAACACGCACTAAATCCATTGGTTTAACCCGGTAAGATTTATTTCTTGCATTCATTCCGTGTGGGTGGACAGAGTGACTCTTCTCCACACAGTTATTCAGGAACCCATGCTCCTTTTATACGCAGCTTTGCCCTGGACATCAGAGTGGTGGTGAAAAATAAATGAAGAGGTAGAGAGAGAGACGTGCTCTTGCCCCTCATGTGGCATCCACAGCCATGACAGAAATGTGACTTCATTCACTCCTGTGCTGTGACCACTTTGTCTTAACTCAGCCAAAGGGACTAAGTGACATATTTCTGAGAACTCTGATGCTAAATGGTGAAAATACAGGGTAGGTTTTGACTTTTCTAATTTTGAATCTTTCTTCAAACTAACTGTGAAGCTTTATGTAAGTCAAATTCTTGGGCCCTTGTTTCCTTATTTCTGAAAGGAAATAAAGTTGTGTAACCTTGGGCAAATTACCTTATTTCTGGGTCAGCTTCCTCATCTGTAAACCCCTCATCTGAAGTCAATACGACTTTACTCATAAGGTTGTGTATGAGTCTGCTAGGGCTGCCATAACAAAGTATCACAGACTGGGTGGCTTAAGCAACACAAATGTATTTCTCAAGTTATGGAGCCTAGACATCTGAGATCAAGGTGTCTGCAGGGTTGTTCCTCCTTGGTTTGAAGATGACCATCTTCTCTCTGTGTCTTTACATGGTCTTTACTCTGTGCATGTCTGTGTCCTGATTGCCTCTTCTTATGAAGATACCAGTCATATTGGATTAGAGTTTATCCTAATGACCTAATTTTACCTCTATAAAGACCCTATCTCCAACTACAGACATTCTGAAATACTGGAGGATAGGATTTCAACATGTAAATTTGGGGGAAGGAGACACAATTCAACCTCTCCTAAGATGATATGAGGCTTAAATAATTTAGTACATGTTAGGGCTTAAATCTATATAGTAGGTATATGCACTCAACATAACCTATAAAAATTATCTTTTTTTACAGTAGTAGCAATAGATGTAGTAGCAGTGGTATTTGAAGTAGTATTAGCATCCATAGAAGCAATAAAGAAAAGGGAAAATGGCTCATTACAAAGGGAAGGGAAAGATACACTTTATTTATTTATTTGTTTGTTTGTTTATTTTAACATCTTTTTGGAGTATAATTGCTTTAAAATGGTGTGTTAGTTCCTGCTTTATAACAAAGTGAATCAGTTATACATATACATAGGTCACCATGTCTCTTCCCTCTTGCATCTCCCTCCCTCCCACCCTCCCTTTTTCACCCCTCTAGGTGGTCACAAAGCACCAAACTAATCTCTCTGTGCTATGTGTCTCTTTCTCATTAGCTATCTATTTTATGTTTGGTAGTGTATATATGTCCATGCCACTCTGTCACTTTGTCCCAGCTTAACCTTACCCCTCCCTGTATCCTCAAGTCCATTCTCTAGTAGATCTGCATCTTTATTCCCATCTTGCCCCTAGGTTCTTCATGACCTTTTTTTTATATATATTCTATATATATGTGTTAGCATATGGTATTTGTTTTTCTCTTTCTGACTTACTTCATTCTGTATGACAGTCTCTAGGTCCAACCACCTCACTACAAATAACTCAGTTTCATTCCTTTTTATGGCTCAGTAATATTCCATTGTATATATGTGGCACATCTTCTTTACCCATTCATCTGTTGATGGACACTTCAGTTGCTTCCATGTCCTGGCTATTGTAAATAGAGCTGCAACGAACATTTTGGTACATGACTCCTTTTGAATTATGGTTTACACAGGGTATATGCCCAGAAGAGGGACTGTTGGGTCGTATGATAGTTCTATTTTTCGTTTTTTAAGGAACCTCCATACTGTCATCCATAGTGGCTGTATCAATTTGCATTCCTACCAACAGTGCAAGAGGGTTCCCCTTTCTCCACAACCTCCCTAGCATTTATTGTTTGTAGATTTTTTGATGATGGCCATTCTGACCGGTGTGAGATGATATCTCATTGTAGTTTTGATTTGCATTTCTCTAATTATTAATGATGTTGAGCATTCTTACATGTGTCTGTTGGCAATCTGTATAACTTCTTTGGAGAAATGTCTATTTAGGTCTTCTGCACATTTTTGGATTGGGTTGTTTGTTTTTTTAATGTTGAGCTGCATGAGCTGCTTGTAAATTTTGGAGATTAATCCTTTGTCAGTTGCGTCATTTGCAAATATTTTCTCCCAGTCTGAGGGTTGTCTTTTCATCTTGTTTCTGGTTTCCTTTGCTGTGCAAAAGCTTTGAAGTTTCATGAGGTCCCATTTGTTTATTTTTGTTTTTATTTCCATTTCTCTAGGACGTGGGTCAAAAAGGACCTTGCTGTGATTTATGTCATAGAGTGTTCTGCCTTTGTTTTTTCTCTAAGAGTTTGATGGTCCCTGGCATTACATTTAGTTCTTTAATCCATTTTGAGTTTATTTTTGTGTATGGTGTTAGGGAGTGTTCTAATTTCATTCTTTTACATGTGGCTGTCCAGTTTTCCCAGTGCCACTTATTGAAGAGGCTGTCTTTTCTCCACTGTATGTTCTTGCCTCCTTTATCAAAGATAAGTTGACCATATGTGCATGGGTTTATCTCTGGGCTTTCAATCCTGTTCCATTGATCTATATTTCTGTTTTTGTGCCAGTACCATACTGTCTTGATGACTGTAGCTTTGTAGTATAGTCTGAAGTCAGGGAGCCTGATTCCTCCAGCTCCATTTTTCTTTCTCAAGATTGCTTTGGCTATTCAGGGTCTTCTGTGTTTCCTTACAAATTGTGAATTTTTTTGTTCTAGTTCTGTGAAAAATGCCAATGGTAATTTGATAGGGATTGCATTGAATCTGTAGATTGCTTTGGGTAGTATAGTCATTTTCACAATGTTGATTCTTCCAATCCAAGAACATGGTACATCTCTCCATCTATTTGTATAATCTTTAATTTCTTTCATCAGTGTCTTATAATTTTCTGCATACAGGTCTTTTGTCTCCTTAGGTAGGTTTATTCCTAGATATATTATTTTTTTTGTCGCAATGGTAAATGGGAGTGTTTTCTTAATTTCTCTTTCAGATTTTTCATCATTACTATATAGGAATGCAAGAGATTCTTTGCATTAATTTTGTATCTTGCTACTTTACCAAATTCATTAATTAGCTCTAGTAGTTTTTTGGTAGCATCTTTAGGATTCTCTATGTATGGCATCATGTCATCCACAAACAGTGACAGTTTTACTTCTTCTTTTGCAATTTGGATTCCTTTTTTTTTTTTTTTTCTTTTCTGATTGCTGTGGATAAAACTTCCAAAACTATGTTGAATAATAGTGTTCAGAGTGGGCAACCTTGTCTTTTTCCTCATCTTAGTGGAAATGGTTTCAGTTTTTCACCATTGAGGACAATGTTGGCTGTGGGTTTGTCATATATGGCCTTTATTATGTTGAGGAAAGTTCGCTCTATGCCTACTTTCTGGACGGTTTTTATCATAAATGGGTGTTGAATTTTGTTAAAGGCATTCTCTGCATCTATTGAGATGATTATATGGTTTTTATTCTTCAATTTGTTAATATGGTGTATCACCTTGATTGATTTGCATATATTGAAGAATCCTTGCATTCCTGGGATAAACCCCAATTGATCGTGGTGTATGATCCTTTTAATGTGCTGTTGGATTCTGTTTGCTAGTATTTTGTTGAGGATTTTTGCATCTATGTTCATCAGTGATATTGGCCTGTAGTTTTCTGTCTTTGTGACATCTTTGTCTGGTTTTGGTATCAGAATGAGGTGGCCTCGTAGAATGAGTTTGGGAGTGTTCCTCCCTCTGCTATATTTTGGAAGTGTTTGAGAAGGATAGGTGTTAACTCTTCTCTAAATGTTTGATAGAATTCGCCTGTGAAGCCACCTGGTCCTGGGCTTTTGTTTGTTGGAAGATTTTTAATCACAGTTTCAATTTCAGTGCTTGTGATTGGTCTGTTCATATTTTCTATTTCTTCCTGGTTCTGTCTCAGAATGTTGTGCATTTCTAAGAATTTGTCCATTTCTTCCAGGTTGTTCATTTTTTTGGCATACAGTTGCTTGTAGTAATCTCTCATGATCCTTTGTATTTCTGCAGTGTCAGTTGTTTCTTCTCCTTTTTCATTTCTAATTCTATTGATTTGAGTCTTCTCCCTTTTTTTCTTGATAAGTTTCACTAATGGTTTATCAATTTTGTTTATCTTCTCAAAGTACCAGCTTTTAGTTTTATTGATCTTTGCTATCATTTCCTTCATTTTTTTTTCATTTATTTCTGATCTGATCTTTATGATATCTTTCCTTCCGCTAACTTTAGGGGTTTTTTGTTCTTCTTTCTCTGATTGCTTTAGGTGTAATGTTAGGTTGCTTATTTGAGATGTTTCTTGTTTCTTAAGGTAGGATTGTATTGCTATAAACTTCCCTCATAGAACTGCGTTTGCTGAATCCTATAGGTTTTGCATAGTCCTGTTTTCATTGTCATTTGTTTCTAGGTATTTTTTGATTTCCTCCTTGATTTCTTTAGTGATTTCTTGGTTTTTTTTTTTTTTTTTTTTTTTTTTTTTTTGCGGTATGCGGGCCTCTCACTGTTGTGGCCTTCCCCGTTGCGGAGCACAGGCTCCGGACGTGCAGGCTCAGCGGCCATGGCTCACGGGCCCAGCCGCTCCGCGGCATATGGGATCCTCCCAGACCGGGGCACGAACCCGTATCCCCTGCATCGGCAGGCGGACTCTCAACCACTTGCGCCACCAGGGAGGCCCTAGTGATTTCTTGGTTATTAAGTACTGTGTTGTTTAGCCTCCATGTTTTTGTATTTCTTGCAGACTTTTTCCTGCAGTTGATATGTAGTCTCATAGTGTTGTTGTCTGAAAAGATACTTGATATGATTTCCATTTTCTTAAATTTACCAAAGCTTGACTTGTGACCCAAGATATGATCTATCCTGGAGAATGTTCCATGAGCACTTGAGAAGAATGTGTATTCTGTTGTTTTTGGATGGAATGTCCTATAAATATCAATTAAGTCCATCTTGTTTAATGTATCATTTAAAGCTTGTGTTTCCTTATTTATTTTCATTTTGGATGATCTGTCCATTGGTGAAAGTAGGGTGTTAAATTCCCCTACTGTGATCGTGTTACTGTTGATTTCTCCTTTTATGCCTGTTAGTATTTGCCTAATGTATTGAGGTGCTCCTATGCTGGGTGCATAAATATTTACAATTGTTATATCTTCTTCTTGGATTGATCCCTTGATCATTATGTAGTGTCCTTCTTTGTCTCTTGTAATAGACTTTGTTTTAAAGTCTATTTTGTCTGATATGAGAATTGCTACTCCAGCTTTCTTTTGATTTCCATTTTCATCGAATATCTTTTTCAATTCCCTCACTTTCAGTCTATATGTATCTTTAGGTCTGAGGTGGTTGTCTTGTAGACAGCATATATTCGGGTCTTGTGTTTGTATCCATTCAGCCAGGCTATTTCTTTTGGTTGGAGCATTTAATCCATTTACATTTAAGGTAGTTATCAATATGTATGTTCCTATTACCATTTTCTTAACTGTTTTGGGTTTATTATTGTAGGTCTTTTCCTTCTCTTGTGGTTCCTGCCAGGGAGAAGTTCCTTTAGCATTTTTTGTAAAGCTCGTTTGGTGGTGCTGAATTCTCTTAACTTTTGCTTGTCTGTAAAGATTTTAATTTCTTTGTCAAATATGAAAGAGATCCTTGATGGGTAGAGTAATCTTGGTTGTAGGTTTTTTCTCCTTTATCACTTTAAATATCTCCTGCCCCTCCCTTCTGGCTTGCAGAGTTTCTGCTGAAAGGTCACCTGTTAACCTCATGAGGATTCCCTTATGTGTTATTTGTTGTTTTTCCCTTGCTGCTTTTAATATTTTTTCTTTGTGTTTAATTTTTGATAGTTTGATTAATATGTGTCTTGGTATGTTTCTCCTTGGATTTATCCTGTATGGGACTCTCTGTGCTTCCTGGACTTGATTAGCTATTTCCTTTCCCATATCAGGGAAGTTTTCAACTATAATCTCTTCAAATACTTTCTCAGTCCCTTTCTTTTTCTCTTCTTCTTCTGGGACCCCAATAATTCGAATGTTGGTGCATTTAATATTGTCCCAGAGGTCAGAGACTGTCCTCAAGTCTTTTCATTCTTTTTTCTTTATTCTGCTCTGCAGTAGTTATTTCCACTATTTTATCTTCCAGGTCACTTATCCATTCTTCTGCCTCAATTATTCTGCCATTGATCCTTTCTAGAGAATTTTTAATTTCATTTATTGCATTGTTCATCACTGTTTGTTTGCTCTTTAGTTCTTCTAGGTCCTTGTTAAAAGTTTCTTGTATTTTCTCCATTCTATTTCCAAGATTTTGGATCATCTTTATTATCATTATTCTGAATTCTTTTTCAGGTAGACTGCCTATTTCCTTTTCATTTGTTAGCTCTGGTGGGGTTTTGCCTTGTTCCTTCATCTGCTGTGTGTTTTTCTGTCTTCTCATTTTGTTTCACTTACTGTGTTTGTGGTCTCCTTTTCACAGGCTGCAGGTTCATAGTTCCATTGTTTTTGTTGTCTGTCCCCAGTGGCTAAGTTTGTTTCAGTGGGCTGTGTAGGCTTACTGGTGGAGGGGACTCGTGCCTGTGGTCTGGTGGATGAAGCTGGATCTTGCCTTTCTGGTGGGCAGGTCCATGTCTGTTGGTGTGTTTTGGTGGTCTGTGGCCTTATTATGATTTTAGGCTGCCTCTGTGCTAATGGATGGGGTTTTATTCCTGTCTTCCTAGTTGTTTGGCATAGGGTGTCCCACACTGCAGCTTTCTGGTCGTTGAGAGGATCTGGGTCCTGTTGTTGAGATGGAGATCTCTGGGAGATTTTTGCCGTTTGATATTATGTGGAGCTGGGAAGTCCCTTGTGGACCAGTGTCCTGAACTTGGCTCTCCCACCTCAGTGGCACAGCCCTGACACCTGGCTGGAACACCAAAAGCCTTTCATCCACACGGCTCAGAATAAAAGAGAGGAAAAAAAGAAAGAAAGAAAGAATAAGATAAAATAAAATAAAATAAATAAGGTAAAATAAAATAGTTATTAAAATAAAAAATAAGATTAATTATTAAGAAAAAATATTTTTAAGTTAAAAAAACCACAAAAAATGGACAGACAGAATCCTAGGACAAATGGTAAAAGCAAAGCTATACAGACAAAATCACACACAGAAGCATACGCATACACACTCACAAAAAGAGAAAAAAGGGAAAAAATATATATATATATATGTATCATTGCTCTGAAAGTCTACCTCCTCAATTTGGGATGATTCGTGGTCCATTCAGGTATTCCACAGATGCAGGGTACATCAAGTTGATGGTGGAAATTTAATCCGCTGCTCCTGAAGCTGCTGGGAGAGATTTCCCTTTCTCTTCTTTGTTCTGCACAGCTCCTGGGGTTCAGCTTTGGATTTGGCCCCGCCTCTGCATATAGGTCACCTGAGGGCGTCTGTTCTTCACTCAGACAGGGCGGGGTTAAAGGAGCAGCTGATTCGGGGGCTCTGGCTCACTCAGGCCTGGGGGGAGGGGGGGCATGGTGTGCGGGGTGAGCCTGCGGCAGCAGAGGCCAGCAGGACATTGCACCAGCCTGAGGCACGCAGTGCGTTCCCCTGGGGAAGTTGTCCCTGGATCACGGGACCCTGGCAGTGGCGGGCTGCACAGGCTCCCAGGAGGGGAGGTGTTGGGAGTGACCTGTGCTCACACACAGGCCTCTTGGTGGCGGCAGCAGCAGCTTTAGTGTCTCATGCCAGTCTCTGGAGCTCCGTTAAGCAGTGCTCTTAATCCCCTCTCCTCATGCACCAGGAAACAAAGAGGCAAGAAAAAGTCTCTTTTCTCTTAGGCAGCTTTAGACTTTTCCCGGACTCCCTCCCGGCTAGCTGTGGCACTAGCCCCCTTCAGGCTGTGTTCACGCCACCAACCCCAGTCCTCTCCCTGGGATCCTACCCGAAGCCCAAGCCTCAGCTCCCAGCCCCCGCCCGTCCTGGAAGGTGAGCAGACAAGCCTCTCAGGATGGTGAGTGCTGGTTGGCACCGATCCTCTATACGGCAATCTCTCTGCTTTGCCCTCCACACCTTTGTTGCTGCGCTCTCATCTGTGGCTCTGAAGCTTCCCCCCCTCCTCCACCCACAGTCTCCACCTGTGAAGGTGCTTCCTAGTGTGTGGAAACCTTTCCTCCTTCACAGCTCCCTCCCATGGGTGCAGGTCCCTTCCCTATTCTTTTGTCTCTATTTTTTCTTTCTTTCTTTTTTTTTTTTTTTTTTTTTTTTGCCCTACCAAGGTACATGGGGAGTTTCTTGCCTTTTGGGAGGTCTGAGGACTTCTGCCAGCATTCAGTAGATGTTCTGTAGGAGTTGTTCCACGTGTAGATATATTTCTGATGTATTTGTGCGGAGGGAGGTGATCTCCGCGTCTTACTCTTCTGCCATCTTGAAGCTCTCCGAAAGATACACTTTAAATAGAAGTGAGATGCACGAGGATAGTATTTGTATCAAAAAATTCCAGTTTCCCAAAAAATTTCACAATTTGTATGGAAACACAAAAGACCCCGAATGGCCAAAGCAATCTTGAGAACAAAAAACGAAGCTGGAGGAATCAGGCTCCTTGACTTCAGACTATATTACAAAGCTACTGTAATCAAGACAGTATGGTACTGGCACAAAAACAGGAATATAGATCAATGGAACAGGATAGAAAGCCCAGAGATAAACCCACACACATATGGTCACCTTATCTTTGATAAAGGAGGCAGGAATGTACAGTGGAGAAAGGACAGCCTCTTCAATAAGTGGTTCTGGGAAAACTGGACAGGTACATGTAAAAGTATGAGATTAGAACACTCCCTAACACCATACACAAAAATAAGCTCAAAATGGATTAAAGACCTGGGCTTCCCTGATGGGGCAATGGTTGAGAGTCCGCCTGCCAATGCAGGGGATGCGGGTTCATGCCCCAGTCCAAGAAGACTCCACATGCCACAGAGCGGCTAGGCCTGTGAGCCATGGCCACTGAGCCTGCGTGTCTGGAGCCTGTTCTCTGCAACGGGAGAGGCCACAACAGTGAGAGGCCCGCATACTGCAAAAAAAAAAAAAAAGATTAAAGACCTAAATGTAAGGCCAGAAACTATCAAACTCTTAGAGGAAAACATAGGCAGAACACTCTATGACATAAATCACTGCAAGATCCTTTTTGACCCACGTCCTAGAGAAATGGAAATAAAAACAAAAGTAAACAAATGGGACCTCATGAAACTTCAAAGCTTTTGCACAGCAAAGGAAACCAGAAACAAGACGAAAAGACAACCCTGAGATTGGGAGAAAATATTTGCAAATGAAGCAACTGACAAAGGATTAATCTCCAAAATTTACAAGCAGCTCATGCAGCTCAATAACATAAAACAAACAACCCAATCCAAAAATGTGCAGAAGACCTAAATAGACATTTCTCCAAAGAAGATATACAGATTGCCAACAAACACATGAAAGAATACTCAACATCATTAATCATTAGAGAAATGCAAATCAAAACTACAATGAGATACCATCTCACACCAGTCAGAATGGCCATCATCAAAAAATCTACAAATAATAAATGCTGGAGAGGGTGTGGAGAAAAGGGAACACTCTTGCACTGCTCGTGGGAATGTGAATTGGTACAGCCACTCTGGAGAACAGTATGGAGTTTCCTTAAAAAACTACAAATAGAACTACCATATGACCCAGCAATCCCACTACTGGGCATATACCCTGAGAAAACCATAATTCAAAAAGAATCATGTACCAAAATATTCATTGCAGCTCTATTTACAATAGCCAGGAGATGGTAACAACCTAAGTGTCCATAATCGGATGAATGGATGAAGAAGATGTGGCACATATATACAATGGAATATTACTCAGCCATAAAAAGAAATGAAATTGAGTTATTTGTAGTGAGGTGGATGGACCTAGAGTCTGTCATACAGAGTGAAGTAAGTCAGAAAGAGAAAAACAATTACCATATGCTAACACATGTATATGGAATCTAAGGAAAAAAAGGTCATGAAGAACCTAGGTGTAAGACGGGAATAAAGACACAGACCTACTAGAGAATGGACTTGAGGATATGGGGAGGGGGAAGGGTAAGCTGTGACAAAGTGAGAGAGTGGCATAGACATATATACAGTACCAAACGTAAAATAGATAGCTAGTGGGAAGCAGCCGCATGGCACAGGGAGATCAGCTCGGTGCTTTGTGACCACCTAGAGGGGTGGAATAGGGAGGGTGGGAGGGAGGGAGCCGCAAGAGGGAAGAGATATGGGAACATATGTATATGTATAACTGATTCACTTTGTTATAAAGCAGAAGCTAACACACCATTGTAAAGCAATTATACTCCAATAAAGATGTAAAAAAAAAGAAAAGAAAAGAAAAAAAAATCCAGTTTCCTTGGCTGTGTAATATACTGTGTCAAAATGTAGTGGCTTAAACCAATAATATTTATTTTCTTCAAGAATCTGCAGTTTCAACAGGACCCAACAGAAACAGCTCATTCAATTGCACTTGTCATTAGCTGGAGCAGCTCAAAGTCACTTTCTTGTCAATGCCAGCTGTTAGCTGGGACCTCAGTTGAACACCTATATAGAGTCCCTCCACCTAGCCTGAGCTTCCTCACAACATGATAGCTGTGTTCCAAGCACCCTGAAAGGAAGTGGAAACATAATGCCTTTTAGGACCTAGCCTCAAAAGTCACTCAGAATGGTTTTGGTTGCATTCTACTCATCAAGGCATTCATAGACTGTCCATGTTCAAGAGAAGGGAACATGAACTGATGGAGGATGGAAAGTTCTGGAAGAGTATGTAGTCCTGGAAATATTGTTGTGGTCATTTTTGAAAAATATAATCCTCCACTCATCCCTACCTTCCCACACAGAGAACCTCCTTCTGGGTTGATTCCTTATACAATGTTGCTCAATTCCCAGGAAACTGAAGATAAAATGATACTCTTGGTAGAAAACTTTTAAGAGCTTTGTAAAAGAGAACTCCCCAAATACAGGTTTGGCGTATAGCACAATCCTCTTCCTACTACGCACACATAGAATGCAGGTTGATTTTCTGATTTCCCAGATGATTTTTTTTAATGACTCTAGACACAATCATGTCCCAACCCTGCACAGGGAATTCAGACTTTCATTTGTAAAATGAAGACTAGAGATAAGAAGATCCACAATGCCCTTATCAGCTCTAATATTCTATGGAAACAGGAGAAAAATAGAATGAATTAAGAAAATTTAAAAGCACTATGCTGAGTCCATCAAAGGGAGAAGCCGAGCTGTTGCTTGCTTTATATTTGAAGGCTGTCCATGGTTTTCATGATGGCAATAATAATTTATTGACAAAATGCTTTTATTGAATTGCCTTTACTGAAGAGGCCTTGCATGGTTTTTCACCAACTTGCTACAATTAAAAACAGCAGTAAACAGAGCCTTTCTATTTAGATTGAAAAGCAACAATTAAGCTTGCTCAGCTATAAATAGGAGGCAGCTTCACATCTACCACCCCAACTGCACACATTAAAGACTCCAGTCCCAGATGCCCCCAATTTATTTTCACAGGACAAACCAATAAATTATCAAACTCTGACCTGAAAGCTGACAATTTCTTAGAAAATGGAAGTAGGTAAATTATGCATAACTCTAGATAATTACTGGGATGTTCATGAGGCCAGGAAATCAGTACCCGTGCTGGAGATCTAAATTTACAGGCACCTAGTTTTTTCATTTTATCTTTATCAAACCATGTTTTGCCTTGGGTGGCTGTCAGGGCTGGCTCTCCTTTGCCTGGGAGGCAGAGATGAAAATAATGGATTTAAGAGTTAGGGAAAGGAAGATAGAAGATAAAAAGTTCTTTCACAAGATTCCCATTAGTTCGAGTAATTCAGTAAAGAGACCAGAACATGGGCAGAGTTGAATACTTTTTAATAAAAAGAAAACAAAACTGCAAGTGCCACTCATCCCATCAATAAACTATAGATACTGAGTTTTCAGAGATGTGAAGGCATTTGATTCAACCACCTCATTTTCCGCAGGAGGAAACCAGAGGCTCAGGAAGCCACATGTACTGTCCAAGGTCACAGAACTTGACAGTGGCAGAGCTGGAACACAATAGCTTTCCTGACTGCCACTTCAATGTCCATTGAATGGAAAAATTTGCCCTCCTTTCATTCTTTTCAGTACAAAAGGCTAGATTAATGAGACCTAAGTGATAAAAAGTCCAAAGGGTATCATATTTCTTTGAGTGCAAGACAGTTTTCAAAGGCAACAGGATTTCCCCACTTGGAGATACTGAGACTCCTCTGCCTCTGTATCCCCCAGTCTAAGCCAAGAGTTGCCAATTTCCAGAAGCGCCAAAAAAGTGATTTTCCAAAAATCTCTCTTGGGGGAATCACACCTTTTTGAGACTCATGGTTCTTGGTTTTCTGTTTGCACATACCCTGTGTCTCCCAGTGAGTTACAAACTTCCTATGACTTCCCTACGATATGTACTCGGTATTCTTTGTTGCCCCCCTCACCTTCTCTAACCAGCTCTGTGCCCTAGGGGACTGACATTTATGGACTCATCAATGGTATCCTAGTTCTTTGGCTACCACTGAACTTGGCTATATGGCAGGGTGTGGGGGGAAGGGACACAAACAGGAGACTGGATAGCAAGAGGATAAAGAAGCCAAAATTTTTATTCTCCCATCTCACTTCCTGCAGAATGAAGCAGAGTTGCCCAGCCAAGCCCATCCCAGATTAGCCAAACCCCAGGCAAAGCCCAGACACGTGAATGAGAGTAAACAACTATTGTAGTAAACCACTCACTTTTCAGGGGTAACTGTATTATGCAGCAATAGCTGACTAATGCAAAACATGACATCTAAAAAGAAGACTTTTAGACAATATGACCACTCTAAAAACTGAGATAAACATCTGTGAAAGCCAGAAATGGAATTGAATAGAGGAGTAATTGGAATTGAGTTTACAGACTCACTGAACTCCAGATCCAGAAGCCAATGGAGAAATCTGAGTTCCTATGGGTAACAAGACTAAAAATTTCACAAAGGAAGTAAGAGGCTCACTCTTCAAACTCACTGTTTGAAATCAGAAGCAAGTTTGAGGTTTCCTCATACATTAAAGGATGCTGAAATAAGCTCTTAAAACCACTATCTGAGCTACCATTTATATAAAGCTGTGTAGCAGGGAAGCTGTAAGAAATGAAATCTTTCATCTGGGACTTAGGCTTAGCAGTCTGCTGACTTGGTTGCTGAATATGTAATGACTCCAATATCAGTGTAGGTTGCTAGCCCTGAACTACCAATATAAGACCTGGTTTTGGAATTACTGTTATTGGGAGGTGGTGGAAGAAATCAAATATAAATATGCAGGACTGTGAAACAAGGGGTGGAAGAGAGAGAGAAAAAGCGTGCAACCTCTCTGTCTCCATTCAGTAACAAAATTCCAAAACATATGAGAAAATAATGTTAAGAAAGACAGCAACAAAATCAACAACTGGTGGGCTTCCCTGGTGGCACAGTGGTTGAGAGTCCGCCTGCCGATGCAGGGGACACGGGTTTGTGCCCCGGTCCAGGAGGATCCCACATGCTGTGGAGCGGCTGGGCCGTGAGCCATGGCCACTGAGCCTGCGTGTCCAGAGCCTGTGCTCCACAGCAGGGGAGGCCACAACAGTGAGAGGCCCATGTACCGCAAAAAAAAAAAAAAAATCAACAGCTGGAAATAAATTCACTGTAGATGAAATGGAAATAATTGGAGGGATTATTACACACAGATCCTCACTAAAATAACTACTAAAGAATTTTAGGCAGAAGGAGAAAACATCTTGAGAGATGGGTTGGAGTGAAATACAGAAACAATACGTAGTGTAGAATTTGGTGAAATATGTTGATAAATTTAATTTACTATTGACTCTTTAAAAAAGAATGGTATTTTTCCACATAACTAGATACAATTCAAATAATGTCAAGGAAAATATAGAAGGGGGAGGTGTTCATTGTGTAATTAAAGCATATTAAGTTCTTGGGTTATTTGGGAGGAGGGTAGAGATACTGAATAACTTAAACTTTGTCATAAAATTTTATACTTAAGTAAATATGTGAAAATTTTGAAACTATCAAACAGAAAGAAGAAAAGTGGAAAAAGAGGCAAATAAAGAGCATGATAAATCTAAAACATAAAATAAGATCATATAACTAAGTATGAATATAGCAGTAATCAAAATAAATGTAAAGGAATTCAAGTGGCCTATAGGAACAAGATTATCAGGCCAGATTTTTAAAAATCCAACCATCTGTGGTTTACAATAGACACATATAAAACACAATTGTCCAGAAATGTTGAAAATAGAAAAAACACAAAAGACAATTACTAACTAAAAGAAAGCTGATATAACAATTGTGTTGAATTCAAGCTAAAAAGCATAAAGAGAGACATAACATAGTAACAAAAAGAACAGTAATGAAAGGAACTAACACATAACAGTGTTAGTTTGAATGGCTAACACTATGCCTTGAATTATAAAGAAAGAATACTATCAAAATCACAAGCCAAAATGAAAAACCTACCATCCTACTTAAGGTTTTAAAATACATATATCAAAAACCTGTGAAGCCAACAGAAAATATCATTGTATATTGAAAAGTTCAAAAGTAATAAACCCATTTACAGATGTAGAAACTAAGTCTCTGGGAAGTTAAGTGACCCACCCAAGGTCACAAAGTTTATATGAGTCAGAGCAACAACTATAACTCACATCTTTTAAGGCTAAATCCTACGCCCTTCCAATTTTATAACACTAAAGCCAATAGAATAAACTGCATATTTGCAGAAACTAGATTTTTCCATCCCCTTAAAATAAGTGTAAGTGCTTTAAGACTGGTTCTGAAGATGCAAAAATGGCACCGCAGAGCTCTAGGCCTTAAGATGCAGGACCACGGGTAGCCATACAAGAAACATCATGGCCTTTTGAGTTGATGTGGCCATTATAGTTTTATTTTCCTTTACTTTCCAAGTCTGGATCTACAGATAGGCCCTATGTAGAAATCCAGGTCTGCCCCGTAGCAGGCAAAAATTCCATTACTCACTGTGGCTTAGAATAATATGTATATAATAAAATATTTACCATTTTAGTGCATGCTGTATGCCATTTTACAAATGAAGAAATTGAGGTTTAGAAAAGAAAATTAACTTGCCCCAATTCACAAGGCTACTAAGTAGCTGGGTCTTGCTACCAACAGATGAAGGATTTGATGAGCCACATATGAGTCCTGAACCTCCATGGATCCTACAAGTCATAGCATTTTCTACCCTGGCTTTGCTGACCCAGGCTCTAGCACTGGGATAGTCTTTGGTTTTCTTGCTATGTGCGCCAGTTTTACTTTCCAGGTTAGGGCCCTGACATCCATCCTCTGCTGACTCGTTTCTCCCGGGACCTGACACTTGTTTCTCAAAATGTGTCTTCAATTTCTACCTGCCATTCCCTACATATATACCTAGCAGGAGGATGTGCCCTAAATGCACATCTCTGGGGACTTCCTGTTTCAAAGCCCTGCCCACTTCCTGCCAGGCTTAGCTGTGGCAACTGGAGGCCTAAAACCCTCACTGTGTCTTAGGTCGGATTCCCCAGAAGCAGAGCCCAGGACAGGAAAAATCAGGTGCCCAGGGTATATTGAGGAAGGATGCTTAGGAGAAGCCTCTAAGGGAGGAAAGAAGACAGGACAGGGGAAGAAGGCAAGCAAAGATGTGTGCTCTGGCAAAATCTAAACTTGGCCTGATCCATGACAGGCTCTGGAGACACAATCGTCCCCTCCTTAAGGCAAGGGGGCTGGACTTTTGTACCCCCGCGTCAGTCAGTCATTGCTATAGGCTTCTCCTGGTGGGGAGAATTTTTGGGGAAGGAGGCCTCTGTGAGCCCTTAGCAGCCAACACTGAAAGCAGCCGGGGGCTGGGGGCCCTGCCCATGCAACAGCATCTACTCCAAGTGCCTGAGTCCAAGTCGGGCTCTGAACTGACAGGCTGCAGCAATCAGATCCCTTTCTCTCACCCCACCTCCCTGCTCCTGGACTCCTACTCCCCACCAGCCCTTGTGGCTGGGATCCCCCAAGCCAGCTGCTCATCCACAGCTTACTTGATTTTACTACAGAGTAAACTGCATTGGCGCCTGACACTTTATTAGTGTTCTAAATCTTTGTTTACAGTTACCAAGACTCCCCAGGTGGCAGCAAAAAAGTCAACAAGGAAATAATACTCCACCAGCTGGCGTATTAGTTGGGAATCAAACCACCATATAGGTAACAGCTGGGTGTGCGCCCACAGTCCTCAGGGCATTGCTGGCCCTGAAGGCTCATCTGGAGTTACGCGTTTTAACCCCCTTTCTGAGCCTGCCTCTTTATCCTCCACGTCTTCCACTTCTTTTGCACCATGTGGAAGCTGAGGTAGTAATGAGCTTTGAAGATGTTCCACTGCCTTTGACAGCCCGTAGTTGTTCATTTGATCCAGTTGCTTGCTGCTATGTACATCAATCTCTTGGCAAAATCTGTGCCATTATGTCCCATTGTTTCCTTAGTCTATAACTCACATCTTCCAATGCTAAATCCTATGTGTTTCTTGTTGTATGAAATGAACACTTTAATGGAGCCCTGAAGAAAAAACTCTCCAGCTCTTCTTATCCGGGACTGAAGAAATTAGGGTGAGTCCAAAGGAATTCATTCAGAGGGGCCAAGAGAAATATACTAAACACTGCTGCTATTGCTTCATGCTTCCTGGTTTGATTCCCTGGACCACATGCATGTGACCCATGGGCGGGCTAGAGACACCATGAGGGTAGCAACAGGCTTGGGCTTTAGAGCCTGTGCCTGAATTCTGGTTCTAGAAAATCAGAGCTGCATGACTTGGGGCCAGTGACTTAAAATCTTCATGCATCAGATTTCTTCTCCATAAAATAATAGTACCTATTATTTAATGGCTGTGAGGATGACATTTGAAAATATATGTTAGACACTCAGCCTCGAGGCTATGTCTAGATTTGGTGGGGCCTGAAGTTTATTTAAATATACCCTCCCACAAATTTAAAAAAAAATTAAAACATTTTGCTTTTGCAGATTTTATGAAAACACTTAAATATGTGAACATGCTAAGGCCACTTTCAAGGCCTTGGGAAAGCTCCATGTATGTGAGAGGCCTCAAGCTTAAACTTTATTAGCTTCATATTAAATCTGCTTTTCTTAACAGTCAGTGCTCACTAAATATTAGCCATCAGGGATCTGGTGTGGGAAAGAGGGGCCTCAGCTTCTTATACATGTGTTCTTAATTAGACTCCATGCCTCTTGGGAGTGAGCCAAAGACCCAATAATACAGTCTGGTGATCCGGGAGGAGTTTAGGAGAATGCATTGTGTCTGGGTGGGACAGTACCTTGTGAAAAGGATGTGACCAACTGTATTACCTAGGATAAGTAATGTTAGCTGCTATAAAAAACAACCCCTATAATTTCAGTAGCCCCAAAATACAGAAATATATTTCTAATTCATATAAAGTCCACTGGATTCTCCTGGTTGTTGAGACCCAGACTCCTTCATCTCATGAGTCCCCATCTTAGTTCTTAGAATCCTCTCCATCTAGCTGATAGATAGGGAAAAAATAAAGTGGAAGATAGCTCATGGGAAATCTTCGTGGGCCACATTCTACTGCATAGAACTCAGACACATGGTGACAAGTAACTGTAGAGGAATCTGGGAAATGTGATCTAGATGTGTAACCAGGAAGAAAGGGAAACAGATTTGGTGAGCCAGTTTAATATCTGCCAAACCAACTTTCCTTTAAGTTTGACTAAGGACCACAAGGCGGGGCTGAAGTAAGTTTTACTTGAGTCCAATAACAGGCAGAGTTTTGTCTCTAGACTGAGTAGACAAGAGCTATGAGAAACACAGGAGATAAAAGGGAATCAATCATAAGAGGCAGGTCTATGGCTTCAAAGGTTAGTATGTCTTTTGTTGACCTTGTACTGATGCTACTGGAAGCCTTACTCCATGGGGAGGTCAAGAGAGAACCTCTCCACTTCCAGGATGTCCAAGAAGAAAAGGGGTCTGTGGAAGTACAGGAAGAAGACCCTGGGCCAGATCATGTACCAGCCAGAGATAGGAGCAAAGAGTGGGAAGTAGTCCTCATTCCTGAGAGGTAGAAAGCAATTCATGCTCAAAGAAAAGTTCACAGTTTTGGAGAATAGACTAGAATATCAGAGAGGAAGCATAAGACATTATATTTCTGAAAGGGAAGATGGCAAAAAACACATTGGAAAAAGAGAGTCAACCCTACCCTTTAGCCATAGCGTCCAAAAGAGAAGAGAAATCTGAAAGCATTCCACATAACACGGAGAGCAGCAAGCAAGCCTTACTATGGATTCATAGTCTCCATCATCCGAGTCTACTCAGCAGTTTCCTCCGGCAGAATCTCAAAGCCCTGCAGTGACCTCAGGAGCCAAGAGTGAGAACTGTCATCATCAGGGTGCAGGTAGGGGTATTAATTAAATGATGTTGAGATTTCTGCTTATCATGGGACCCTAAGTGACCATGAACACTTGAGGACTTTGGGTTATTCTCATCTGCCTACTGCAGAACAAAAAGCATTGGATTGGTAATTTTCCTTTTCTTCTTTATAAAAATTTAACTCTATTCTGACATGCCATGGCTAAAGCTTATAAAGAGTCCAGTCTTCTAGTACATTTCCAGTATGGCAGCTTAAGCAAAGAAGGAAGCAATCACTTTCTACCTTCACCCCATAGAATAAGGTCACCTGACCCTCAATTCTGAAAGCCAGTGGACTCCAAAGTTCAACTTGTCAGAGCCTTTCTGCTTCAAGGTCTTCACATTTCTTCTCAGCAGCTGCTGGACTTCATTAATCAGCTCAGTTTTACCCACATCTCAAGGGTTGATTTTTACCTATGTAGGAAGAATTTACCCAGCTTTCATGGTATCAATTTTTCCTCAATGCTCTTCCTCTGAGCTGTACATAATCCTGTTTAAGTAGCTAGATCATTTCCTTCAAAATAGAAATTCTTTCCAAATTTCTTTCCCCTATCAGGTGGCTCAACACAAACTAGGTAAGTACTATGACCAGTCACCCTGCTCCTTGTACCACTCTGTTTTGGCCTGTCCCACTGGATCTCTTGCTTAGTCCCATGTTGTCTTCTCTGCCTGGAACGACCTTCCCATAGAGCCTTGCATGCCTCATTACTGCTCATTGGTCAGGGCCAGCTTAAATCTCAACTCCTTAAAAAAAAACCCTGTGATTAATTTATCTAAAACATGACTTACATCTGTCATCCTCTTCCACCTTACTCTGAAACTGTATAATTTATTTTTATTTATTTTAATCAAAAAATTTTTATTAGTCATCCATTTTATACACATCAGTGTATACATGTCAATCCCAATCTCCCAATTCATCACACCACCATCCCCACCACCCTGCCGCTTTCCCCTCTTGGTGTCCATTATAGAACGTTTCTTCTCTACATCTGTGTCTCAATTTCTACCCTGCAAACCAGTTCATCTATATCATTTTTCTAAGTTCCACATATATGCGTTAATATATGATATTTGTTTTTCTCTTTCTGACTTACTTCACTCTGTATGACAGTCTCTAGATCCATCCACGTCTCTACAAATGACCCAATTTTGCTCCTTTTTATAGCTGAGTAATATTCCATTGTATATATGTACCACATCTTCTTTATCCATTCATCTGTCGATGGGCATTTAGGTTGCTTCCATGACCTGGCTATTGTAAATAGTGCTGCAATGCACAATGGGGTGCATGTGTCTTTTTGAATTATGGTTTTCTCTGGGTATACGCACAGTAGTGGGATTGCTGGATAATATGGTAATTCTATTTTCAGTTTTTTAAGGAACCTCCATACTGTTCTCCATAGTGGCTATATCAACTTACATTCCCACCAAGAGTGCAAGAGAGTTCCCTTTTCTCCACACCCACTCCAGCATTTGTTGTTTGTAGATTTTCTGATGATGCCCATTCTAACTGGTGTGAGGTGATATCTCATTGTAGTTTTGATTTGCATTTCTCTAATAATTAGTGATGTTGAGCAGCTTTTCATCTGCTTCTTGGCCATCTGTATGTCTTCTTTGGATAAATGTCTATTTAGGTCTTCAGCCCATTTTTGGATTGGGTTGTTTATTTTTGTAACATTGAGCTGCATGAGCTGTTTATATATTTTAGAGATTAATTCTTTGTCCATTGATTCATTTATAAATATTTTCTCCCATTCTGAGGGGTGCCCTTTCATCTTGTTTATGGTTTCCTTTGCTGTGCAAAAGCTTTTAAGTTTCATTAGGTCCCATTTGTTTATTTTTGTTTTTATTTCCATTACTCTAGGGGGTGGATCAAAAAAGATCTTGCTGTGATTTATGTCAAAGTGTGTTCTTCCTATGTTTTCCTCTAAGAGTTTTATAGTGTCTGGTATTACATTTCGGTCTCTAATCCATTTTCAGTTTATTTTTCTGTATGGTGTTAGAGAGTGTTCTAATTTCATTCTTTTACATGTAGCTGTCCAGTTTTCCCAACACCGCTTATTGAAGAGAACATCTTTTCTCCATTGTATATCCTGCCTCCTTTGTCATAGATTAGTTGACCATAGGTACGTGGGTTTATCTCTGGGCTTTCTATTTGTTCCATTGATCTATATTTCTGTTTTTGTGCCAGTACCATATTGTCTTGATTACTGTAGCTTTGTAGTATAGTCTGAAGTCAGGGAGTCTGTTTCCTCCAAATCCACTTTTTTCCCTCAAGACTGCTTTGGCTATTCCGGGTCTTTTGTGTCTCCATACAAGATTTAAGATTTTTTGTTCTAGTTCTGTAAAAAATGCCATTGGTAATTTGATAGGGATTGC
This sequence comes from Mesoplodon densirostris, assembly GCF_025265405.1. Lineage (NCBI taxonomy): Eukaryota > Metazoa > Chordata > Mammalia > Artiodactyla > Ziphiidae > Mesoplodon > Mesoplodon densirostris. The sequence goes on from NC_082676.1 coordinate 76,760,025, forward strand.
ACTGAATCTGTAGATTGCTTTGGGTAGTATAGTCATTTTCACAAAATTGATTCTTTGATTCCAAGAACATGGTATATCTCTCCATCTGTTGGTATCATCTTTAATTTCCCTCATCAGTGTCTTATAGTTTTCTACATATTGGTCTTTTGTCTCCCTAGGTAGGTTTATTCCTAGGTATTTTATTCTTTTTGTTGCAGTGGTAAATGGGAGTGTATCCTTAATTTCTCTTTCAGATTTTTCATCATTAGTGTATAAGAATGCAGGAGATTTCTGTGTATTAATTTTCTATCCTGCAACTTTACCAAATTCATTGATTAGCTCTAGTAGTTTTCTGGTGGCATCTTTAGGATTCTCTATGTATCGTATCATGTCATCTGCAAACAGTGACAGTTTTACTTCTTCTTTTCCAATTTGTGTTACTTTTATTTCTTTTTCTTCTCTGTTTGCTGTGGCTAGGACTTCCAAAACTATGTTGAATAATAGTGGCGAGAGTGGACACCCTTGTGCTGTTCCTGATCTTAGAGGAAATGCTTTCAGTTTTTCACCATTGAGAATGATGTTTGCTATGGGTTTGTCATATATAGCCTTTACTGTGTTGAGGTAGGTTCCCTCTATGCCCGCTTTCTGGATAGTTTTTATCATAAATGGGTGTTGAATTTTGTCAAAAGCTTTTTCTGCATCTATTGAGATGATCATATGGTTTTTATTCTTCAATTTGTTAATATGGTGTATCACCTTGATTGATTTGCATATATTGAAGAATCCTTGGATCCCTGGGGTAAATCCCACTTGATCATGGTATATGATCCTTTTAATGTGTTGTTGGATTCTGTTTGCTAGCATTTTGTGGAGGGTTTTTGCATCTGTATTCATCAGTGATATTAGTCTGTAATTTTCTTTTTTTGTAGTATCTTTGTCTGGTTTGGGTATCAGGGTGATGGTGGCCTCATAGAATGAGTTTGGGAGTGTTCCTTCCTCTGTAATTTTTTGGAAGAGTTTGAAAAGGATGGGTGTTAGCTCTTCTCTAAATGTTTGATAGAATTCACCTGTGAAGCCATCTGGTCCTGGACTTCTGTTTGTTGGAAGATTTTTCATCCACTTTCAGTTTCATTACTTGTGATTGGTCTGTTCATATTTTCTATTTCTTCCTGGTTCAGTCTTGGAAGCTTATACCTTTCTAAGAATTTGTCCATTTCTTCCATGTTGTCCATTTTATTGGTATAGAGTTTCTTGTAGTAGTCTCTTAGGATGCTTTTTATTTCTGTGGTGTCTGTCATAAGTTCTCCTTTTTCATTTCTAATTTCATTGATTTGAGTCCTCTCCCTCTTTTTCTTGATGAGTCTGGCTAATGGTTTATAAATGTTGTTGATCTTCTCAAGGAACCCGCTTTCAGTTTTATTGATCTTTGTTATTGTTCTGTTTTTTTGTATTTAATTTATTTCTGCTCTGATCTTTATGATTTCTTTCCTTCTACTAAGTTTGGGTTTTGTTTGTCCTTCTTTCTCTAGTTCCCTTAGGTGCAAGGTTAGATTGTTTATTTGAGATTTTTCTTGTTTCTTGAGGTAGGCTTGTATAGCTATAAACTTCCCTCTTAGAACTGCTTTTGCTGTATCCCATAGGTTTTTGATCGTCGTGTTTTCATTGTCATTTGTCTCTAGGTTTTCTTTGATTTCCTCTTTGATGTCTTCAGTGATCTCTTGGTTATTTAGTAACGTATTGTTTAGATTCCATGTGTTTGTGTTTTTTATGGTTTTTTGCCCTGTATTCATTTCTAATCTCATAGCGTTGTGGTCAGAAAAGATGTTTGATATGATTTCAATTTTCTTAAATTTACTGAGGCTTGATTTGTGACCTGAGATGTGATCTATCCTGGAGAATGTTCCGTGAGCACTTGAGAAGAAACTGTAATCTGCTGTTTGTGGATGGAATGTCCTGTAAATATCAATTAAATCTATCTGATCTATTGTGTCATTTAAAGCTTGTGCTTCCTTATTAATTTTCTGTTTGGTGTATGTGTCCATTGGTGTAAGTGAGGTATTAAAATTCCCCACTATTATTGTGTTGCTGTCAATTTTCTCTTTTATAACTGTTAGCAGTTGTCTTATGTATTGCAGTGCTGCTATGTTGGGTGCATATACATTTATAATTGTTAAATCTTCTTTTTGGATTGATCCCTTGATCATTATGTAGTGTTCTTCCTTGTCTCTTGTAACATTCTATATTTTAAAGTCTATTTTATCTGATATGAATATTGCTACTCCAGCTTTCTTTTGATTTCCATTTGCATGAATATCTTTTTCCATCCCCTTACTTTCAGTCTGTATGTGTCCCTAGGTCTGAAGTGAGTCTCTTCGAGACAGCATATATATGGGTCTTGTTTATGTATCCATTCAGCAAGCCTCTGTCTTTTGGTTAGAGCACTTAATCCATTTACGTTTATGGTAATTATTGATATGTATGTTCCTCTGAACATTTGCTTAATTGTTTTGGGTTTGTTTTTGTAGGTCTTTTTCTTCTCTTGTGTTTCCCACTTAGAGATGTTTCTTTATCATTTGTTGTAGAGCTGGTTTGGTGGTACTGAATTCTCTTAGCTTTTGCTTGTCTGTAAAGCTTTTGATTTCTCTGTCAAATCTGAATGATATCCTTGCCCGATAAAGTAATCTTGGTGTAGTTTCTTCCCTTTCATCACTTTAAGTATGTCATGCCACTCCCTTCTGGCTTGTAGAGTTTCTGCTGAGAAATCAGCTGTTAACCATATGGGAGTTCCCTTGTATGTTATTTGTCTTTTTCCCCTTGCTGCTTTCAATAATTTTTCTTTGTCTTTAATTTTTGCCAATTTGATTACTATGTGTCTTGGCATGTTTCTTCTTGGGTTTATCCTGTATGGACTCTCTGCACTTCCTGGACTTGGGTTGTTATTTCCTTTCCCATGTTAGTAAAATTTTCGACTATAATCTCTTCAAATATTTTCTTGGGCCCTTTCTCTCTGTCTTCTCACCCCTATAATGCAAATGTTGTTGTGTTTAATGTTTTCCCAGAGGTCTCTTAGACTGTCTTCATTTCCTTGTATTCTTTTTTCTTTATTCTGTTCTGCATCAGTGAATTCAACCCTTCTGTCTTCCAGGTCACCTATCTGTTCTTCTTCCTCAGTTATTCTGCTATTGATTCCTTCTAGTGTAGTTTTCATTTCAGTTATTGTATTTTTCATCTCTGTTTTTTCTCTTTATTCTTCTGAGTTTTTTTTAAACATTTTTTACATCTTCTTGATCTTTGCCTCCATTCTTTTTCCGAGGTCCTGGATCATCTTCACTATCATTATAGAATTTTTTTTTTGCACTCATTGCTATTGGTCTCCCCAACCAGAACACAAAATTCACAACAGGAGTCACTCTGTCTTGTTTGCCATGATAACCCTAGGACCTCTGGGAACTTAATAAATATTTGTTGATTTAATGGGTTCCATATTCCACCTGCCTGTTGATTTTTTTTCACCGGCAACAGCATCATGGTCTTTTCCCTTCAGCATTAGCCACAAGTTAATAAATCCAGCTCTCTTCCCCAAAACAAAATTTTGCATTGATAGGCAATGACATGCATGCACTTTGAACCAATATTTGTGATTTTCTATCTTGAAGAAATTTAACTAATAGCTCAGCCTTACAGAAAACATTTTCTATTATACCACCTACATCTGGGGTTCTCCATACTTTTCCTAGAAAATATGTATAGGACTGGGGAAAGAAGAGGAGCATCATTCAACTACAAAGCTTAGAAAACTCTCTTTTCATCTCCCTCTTGGCTCTACAGTAGATATGATTAATGTATAGAATTCCCGCCTCCCACAGCTGCTCTTCTAGAAAGACATGGTACCAAACTGTAAGTTTCATACATCAAAATTATGACTGGCTTATTCACTTCTGTAAAACAAGTACCTAGAACAGTCCCTGGCATGTGGTTGGTGCTCAGTAAATGCAAATTGAATGCCTATTGAATGACCAGATTTATAAGCATTTGCCATTAACTGGACAGAGTCTTGGCCCTTGAGAAGAAAGGAGTTGGCCATAGCATCCCAAAGTTAGCACTGCCAGAGTCACCAGGAAGACAATGGATTTTGCAGACCCAAATGTTAGCACATTAAGGAGCAGAAGGCTGTAGATCATCTTTCCTTTGGTTTAATAATTTTATCTAGACCTCTATTCAGTAGAACTTAACTCCCAGTAAGAGGTCAATTCTATAATGGGAAGTTTTGTTCTTCCATTATTTTTGAGACATTTAAGGGGTCCAATAAAAGGGTTTAGGGGGCTTCCCTGGTGGCGCAGTGGTTGAGAGTCTGCCTGCTGATGCAGGAGACATGGGTTCATGCCCCAGTCTGGGAAGATCCCACATGCCATGGAGCGGCTGGGCCCGTGAGCCATGGCCGCTGAGCCTGCATGTCTGGAGCCTGTGCTCCACAATGGGAGAGGCCACAACAGTGAGAGGCTCACGTACCGCAAAAAAAAAAAAAAAAAAAAAAAAGGTGGGGGGGTTAGGACTGACTTGGTGTCGGAAATTAAAAGAAAGACAAAAAATTTGCATGTTTTGACAATAGCTTCACACTTTCACCTGTGCAATCTTTTCTTAAACACTCTTGCAATTATCTGAGAATTAGGATTCCATAATCCAGTCTGAAATGGTTTCCTCTGGAGGCTCATGTATATGTGTTCCTTTCTTGCTTTCTCCCTGACTTCTAATTTTGCTTACATGCTTGGTAATCACCCCAAGGACGAGGAGGACACAGAGAGAAGAGTGTTGAGCATTGATTCTGTCAGCAGTTTGTGTATTTTCCTTCTTATCCTGGATGTGAAGCCCCATTCTAAAATTTGCAATTAAAACCAGAGCCTACCTTAAAGATAACATTATGTTTTCCCCCCAATGGTCAAACTCTGCATAATAACATCAAATTGTATTCACTGTCTCTCCAGAGTGGCTCACTGCTTTTAATAAGTAAGTGGAAAAGAGAATGCTTTTCTTGGTTCTAGCTGTATTCCATTGCAAAAGCTCAAACTGCACTAGGGTGAAGATTGCAGTATTTCTGCAAGGGTTAGAAGGGATCCCTTCTATCCAAAATAGGTCAATATGCCCAGATGGAGACCGCTGCATTTACATATCGTGTCTAAGCCTCTTTTCTGGCACACAGTTGTTTAAGAAGCCATTTTTCTTGGTATGTCCTGATAATCCCACCTCATTTCTGCCAAGGGCAGGACTGAATTAGAACAGCATGACCAAGGATAACCTCTAAAACATGAATTTATGTTGACCCCCTGCCATCCCCAGGAGATATGATGGTTTAAGAGGGTTATGCATCCTTTGACACTCTCCCACTAAGGGGTAGGGTCTGTGTTCCCACCACCTTGAAATCGGGTGGGATTTGTCATTGCCTCAACCTAAGGAGTGCAACAGAAGTAACCCTGAGGCTGCCATGTGCTGAAGGTACCAGGTGAAGAGACCATTGAGAGAGAAGAGAGATGGTCAATGAGCCCCAGCTGTTCCAGCCCCAGCCATTCCATCTTCCCAGGTCACGGAATGCCATGCATGTGAATGTAGAAAACTTCAAGATGACTCTAGCTCTAGTTGCTTTCTGACTGTAACCACCGAGAGCTGGGAGCCAGATGTGCCCAGAGGAGGCTGGCTGACCCCAGAACCATGAGAGACACTAATACATTATTATTGTCTTAAGATCCTATGTTTTGAGGTTGTTGGTTACATTGCAGTAAATAACTAGAAGAGGAGGCATCACTCATAATGTGATGTAGAACTCAACCCAGATGATTCTCCTGCCCCCCAGTAGATACAAGGCTGTGAGGCAGCACTGATGTGGGCACACAGAGACAAAGCAATGCCACACGGGACATTGGAGCTGGTAGCTCTCTGCAGGCTATGATTTGATAGAGAATCAATGGAACCTCCCCAAGGGCACTACTCTGGCCCCTGACCGTAGTAAACTCTTCGATAGGATTTGCATCCTAGCAAACGTGCAGAATGCTAGAGATCCCCATGTACAAGGAGTTTCAAACTAGGAGCACTTGGGGTTTTGAGAAGGGACTGTCAAGGAGGTAGGGTGCAGAGCAAGCCTAGTGGGAAGAACCTTTTCATTTCCTCTGTTCTCAGGGTCAGGGTTTCTTTCCAGCCTCAGGGGTGGGACATGTGACTCCAGTGACCAATCAGTGCAACACATTCCTCTGGCCATTATGATTGCTGTAGGCTTGGACATGAGGTCCAGGCCAGCCAATCAAAGTGAATGTCAGGACCTTCACAGGGAATTCTGGGGGAAAGATGTTCACTCTTCTTCACTAGATTGGACATTAAAAGGATGTTGCTCTGAGAGCTTCCAGCGGTCATCCTGTGTTGAGGAGGCAAGGATCCTGGGAATGGAGTAGAAAGAGGGAAAGCAGAGGAGAAAGGAGGCAGACAAACTGATCATGATATCTTTGTTTGTACCTCTGTATCCAGCTATGCTTGAAACTGGACCTTCCTGGGTTATTTTGTAATATGAGCCCATAAATTTATTTTGCTTGTTGACTAAAGCAACTAGAATCAAAAGAATATCAATGAATACATATATGCTTAGCTTCTTTAGAAGTTTATGTCTGGGAAAATTTATTTCTGCTGCTAAAAATGTGTTTAGAAATAGCTGATATTAGTCCATTTGATTTAGTCTGTTTTGCAAAAGGAAATGAATAAGGTCAAATTAGTACTCTGGTCACCTGACATAACCCCATGTAATAATAATGATGACAAAGATGATGATGATGATACTAACATTCACTGAGCCCTAATCCTGGGCAAGACAATGTTCTAAATGCTATGGATATATTAGGTCATTTAATCATCTCAATAATATTATAGGATACTCCATGATTATGCCCATATACAAATAACGGAATTGAAACACAGAGAAGATAAGTAACATTCCTCAGATCACACAGCAGTAGTGGTGAAGCTCGGATCGAACCCAGCTCATTCTCTTAGCTGTACCCTGGTGCTGTCTCTGACAAGGTAAAGTGATTTTTGAACAACCCTTGGGTTCTGGGCCCTTTGTCTTTTCACAGTGTCTCCATTCTTAAATCATGCAACCCAGAAGACCCATGTTAAATATAAGTGGGAGAGTTTCCATCACTGTGGATTTGCCTCCATCATCTGTTCTTATTCCAGCAACGAAGTACCTGCCTTACCCATGTCGGCTTGGGTCTGACATCTTTCCCAAAGGTGAGAAAATGCAGAGATCAAAGAGAAAAATTTTAACGTAAGTTGTCAGCTTGTTTCTGCTGCCAAAAATTCTCATGCTTAAAAATATGGCACAATACTTTATTCTTCAATTTAAAAAAATTAAATTGTAGCTGACTCTCAGTCCTCTTTTCACTTGGGTTGAGGAAGATTCAGTCTTAGTGAGTATGAAGAGTCTTCCCTCCCACCCCCCACCCCAGTTCCCAGAAGGGTCCAGGAAGTAGTGTGCAGCACAGAATTTGGGGGGTTCCCCTCCCAGTGGTCGGACCCTGTATGCTCCTTGTTCAGATGTTCATAGTTCTTGGAGGGAAGGTGGCTCTGACAGACACCTCATTGTCTGTTACTCTTGGGTGCAGGGCACTTTGTGAGACTGGTTTCCCAGAGGCTGGGGCCAAGCTTCCCTCATTGGTCTCACATCCATTTAATTCTAAGGAGATGCTAGGGTGCCAGATCGGAAGCCACCATCCCTTTCTTTGTCTCCGCTAATCTTCACCTCTCTGTTTTTACTATTTCTACCTTCCTTTGGATGAAGAACACAAGCACCCTCACTGCCCCCATCCCTTTCTTTGTCTCCGCTAATCTTCACCTCTCTGTTTTTACTATTTCTACCTTCCTTTGGATGAAGAACACAAGCACCCTCACTGCCCCCACTCCGTTCTTTGTAGCACTTTTCACATTACATGGGTTTCAGCCTAAATTAAAATGGGCTTTTTAAAGAATTGTAGGGCTTTTAACCATTCAAGCATCATTTATTTTACTATTCCCTTAAATACATTTTGAAAAATCTCTTAGAAGTCCAGTCAGTTTAGGGGTTAGTTAGTGTATATTTTAATTGACCTTTCAACTTCAAATAAATATGGAGGAAATTATAACCCTCTTCAACAGCTCAAGGACAATTTAAGGAGAACAAGAGCCTGAATGAAACCATCAGGAACTTAGAAACCAGACACGGATGTGGTCAGATGTGGTCAAAGAAAACAACCCCAGGAATTTTTAAATCCTGTCTTATTTGCTTTTAAGAAAAATGTTAAAACCACAAAATTAAAAGAGATATTGCCCTAAATTTGAAATGATTCAATAAACAGATTGGATGCAATTATTATAGTTGGCATTGAGAAATATTGATAACTAAAATTTTATCTTTTGAAAAATAAAAATGATCATTCTCACCTAGCCTGTAGGCTAGAATCTGGGAAAGAAAACATTTCAATATCCTGTCCTCTGTTACATATGTTGATCAACCCATGTAATCAAATTCTTGATCAGATGGGCCATCTGCAGACACCCCAAGAAGGAGAGTTTTCTCTCAGCCCCATTTTATTTACTCCCTTTTTGAATTTGTGGACTTTACTGAATTTCGTGGTAGGTGAATAATAGCCTAATAAAACTATCCCAAAAACTATTCCAAAAATTAATATATATATTTATATATATACATATATATATACACTATATATGTATATATATAAATAATGTTATAAAATATATATAAAAACTATATATAATTTTAAATGTATAACACATTATAATCAATTTAGTGTGTATTATATATCTCATATGTATAATGTGTTGTTAGTTGTATCTTACATTATATATTGTATAAATGCATCTATGATTACATCATATAAAATTATAGGCCTTCTCTTCCCTCATCTTTCCTCTCCCCCTCCCATCCCGCCCCCACTGTGCTCCCATAAGCACAGTGACTTATGCTCAATAAATGATAGTAGTAGTAGTAATATTATAGTTATCCTCCTATTGTATGGATTCTCAAAAATATCTTAAATTTTAAACTACTTGGGCCTTATAATTGGAGCAGAATCAGCCTCATCCCTATTTGGGGAAACAAGGGAACGTGACCAGCAAAGGCTTCATGATCACAACCCGGGAACAGGGCCAGAAAACCCATATTTGGGGCATCCCTTTTTGCTGACCTGTAAATGGCCTTTATTTGCTTTTCCTATCTAGTCTCTAGATTAATTGCGAATTTAGGTGGAGGAACTTGAAGTTTGCCCATAAATTTTCTGTGTTTAAACAGGAGATGTTTATCACTGAATATTCTGCAGTGAGCATGAGTCAAGGAGAGTGACTCAGGCTATCTTCTCAGAGGTGGCCAGCCATAAATCAGCTTGTACAGAAAATTAATCTCTCCTGGCTTCTTTGGGAAGTTAGCAATTATTAGTAGACAGTGAGAGAGAGTCTTCAAAAGAGGCATATGTGACAATGTCACCTAAGTATCTTCCAAACTTATTGATATTGGAGAAAAGCTTTTCCCTCAAGTAAGCTTTGGAGGGATGGGGTGGGGAGCTCTTAGCAAGCAGAGGCAGCCAAAGGAAGTCCTTGGGGCCTGAAATTCTATACAAATGTGAGTTGACTCCCAAGAAATACCCTGGTATCTTCAGGGGGAGATAAGATTTCAAACACCTATTTGACCCAACATGGGTTTGTTTCTACCCACTCTTGAATACCTAGGCGATCTTGAAAATGTTTACCCAACCATTTTGAGAGTCTGACTCTCTGGCACCCCACAGCTGAATACAAATAAAATCCAGGTTTTGGGGCCAGTGTGAATAGCCACAGAACTAGGGAATTCAAGAAAGGACATGGAAGAGTCACCCACATCAGGCCCTCACTTGAGGCAGCCTTACATCAAAACCATCACAGACAGGTTTTCCTCCTTCTTTCTGTCTGTCTCTATCAGTGGGTTCTTAAAATGTGGTTCCCAGACCAGCAGCACTGGCATCACCTGGGTACTTGTTAAAAAGGCAAATTTTTAGGCCTTTCCCAGATTTACTGAATCAGAATCTCTGAGGTTTGGACTCAGAAATCTATATTTCAACAAGCCCACCACATAACTCTGATACATGTTAAAGTCTGAGGATTACTGCTCTAACTAAAAATTACTGAGATGTCTCCCACCCCCAGAAATTCTGATTTTATTGGTCTGGAGAGAAGCCGGACAATAAGGTTTTTAAAAGGTCTCCAAGTGATTTTATTGTGCAGCCAGACTAGAGGCATGAGAAAATTCCACTGGTCTGTGTGCCAAGCCGAACACCCAAATATGTGAGGGTCTACCTCCAATAAGACTCAAAGGCAGGACTGGGTAATGTTGTTTTGGGTGACCGTTCTTCTTGGGGTCTACCTTGACATTTCTTTAAGCGTCCACCTTTCTCTTCTCCTTTTTAGCTGATGTTGCATGTTCACCAGGGCTCACTCTGACTGCATGAAGTTCCCTTCAATCTACCTCTCAGCTGGCATGTGGCCCAGCCAGGCAGAGCTGGGGGTGATAAACAAGGGACTGAGGTCAAAGCTCTGTATTAATGGAAGAAGTGTATTTGCCCTGAATGAATGTCCACTTTATACTCTTCCCTCTTGAATCTCTGGCCAGAACATCAAGAACTCAAGGATGTGGGATTTTAGTCATCATCCCTCACTTTCTTTCTTTGAGAACCTAACTAATATCCTATACTATCTTCCCACCGAATGTTGCCCAATCTCTTTTTCAAACATTCATCACTCCCAGGGCCTTCCTTTTCATTTTCAGAATTCTCAAATTACGCAATGTTCTCCCCTTCTGTTAAGCCCAAATCTGCCTCTATTGAGAGTCCAATTATGGATCCTAGATCTGCCTACAGAATGTACAGATTGGGTTCCTCTATGTGTCATTATAACTCATCAAAATTGGGACACAGTTATCAGGTCTCTGCTAAATTTTCCCTAGATCTTCTTTGAGTTCAGAATTCAGTTTCTAAATAGTGCCTCTGTTAGCAAATGCTCTTGGGGTCCAGCCCAGAACCCCCTTTCCTGGACCACATTCCCATTCCCCAGCTGCTCTGAGTGTTGCCATTAAAAGCTCATGACTACATCTTCTAGAAAATTGCCCGAGGCTGATGGAAGCCACAGCAATGGAGATGTGTGTCTCCCCTCACCCAGGGGCAGCCATAGCCAATGAGTGACAGATATGGGGCAAAGAAGCCCACTTTCCTTGTCTCAGAGTGAGAGAACACACTCACACCTTAGTCCCCTCCCCTTTCCTGAGATTCTTTCCACAACAAATCACTTGATGAAAATCCCCATTCCGGCCTCTTCTGGGAAACTTGACCTAAAACATTTCCTTTTATGTGCTCACTCAGGATTCCACACATTTATTTGACCAGCAGGATTAAAAGTCTGCTGAGCCCCAAAGGAATAATGCATAGAAGAAGGCTGGAGAACAGGTTTGACTGGTTTTGTGGGGTCAGAGTCAAGGCTGCAGGAGGCCTGGAGAGCAGCTGCTACCCTACAGATGCTTTGCAGAAGGGAAAAGACCTGATTCCCAATGCCTCTGTTTTCATACCCCAGCCACATGTAGTAGATTGAATACCAAAAAAAAAAAAAAACAAAAAATGGCCCTGATTTTCCACCCCTTGCACACTTACTGCAATGTGATTTTGCAGTTTCTCTAACCTACATGCAGATTGTGTTTCCCACCCCTGGAACCTGGGCTGGTCTGTGATTTGTTTTGATGGGTAAAATAGAGCAGAAGGAATGTTTTTCCAGCTCCAAGCCTCACCTCCAGTGACCTTGAGCATCCTTCTCTCTCAGACCCTTAGCTATCACCATGTGACAATATCCAGACTAGTCTGCTGGAGGATGAGGGACATGTGACTCAGCCATGCCATCCCCTCAGCCAGCAGCCAGCTGATGAGCAAGCATGCGGGTGAGGCCATTCTTGAGCAGTCATCCTCCAGCTGACCACCGACTCACAAGCAAGCGCAGCAGAGGTCAGTAGAGCCCCGAGCAGAAGGACTGCCCAGCTGAACCATAACCTTGAGAACTAATGGTGATTGTTGTTTGAAGATGCTGAGTTTTGGAGTGGCTTGTTAGGCAGCATTATTGTGGCAACAGATACTTTCACAACAGATGCCCCACAATTTTCAGACCCTTCTTGGATAAACCCAAATGTGGGAGGGAAGAATTAAACTTCAAAGTACAAACAGCTCTGTATGCCTGATTTTGGACCTGGGGAGGCAGGTTTGCAGCTCAGAGAGAGCAAGGGTTCTGGTGACCAGAGGACACAGCACCGGAGGCAGGGGCAGGCTTCAAGCTCAGAGGAGAACCTGTGAGCAGCAAACAACACAACCTGAAGCCTTCTGTGCAGTCACAGGGGAAGTGATGAGAAGGTAAGTTCTACTTCTGTTCCATGGTCCAGCAGAGGTACCTGGGAAGCCAACAGAGAGCAAATCAGGGAAGTTGACTAGTATGGCCAATAGGGGCTTCCATTTAATAAAAGATGTGTCATAAAGGAGAGAATGAGAGCAGGACCCAGAAATGTGAAATGTGAGGGTAAAATTAGAACTAACCTTTCCCTTTTGTAGCTTTAAATTTTCTTTATTATGATATAATAAGCATCCAGTAATTTGTACAAATCTTAAGAGTTCAGCTCAGACCATAATGAAGGCATTTTCTAGCCCCCAGAAGCTCCCTTATGTCCATTCCCTGTCAACACTGTTACCTCATACAGAAGTAACCCTGTTACTTAGTTTTGCTTGTTTTTGAACTTCATATAAATGGAATCATACAGCATGTCTTATGTCTGCTCATCATTTTTTATGAATTTTTTTTTTTTTTTTTTTGCAGTACACAGGCCTCTCACTGCTGTGGCCTCTCCTGTTGTGGAGCACAGGCTCCAGATGCGCAGGCTCAGCAGCCATGGCTCACAGGCCTAGCCGCTCCGCGGCATGTGGGATCTTCCTGGACCGTGGCACGAACCCGTGTCCCCTGCATTGGCAGGTGGACTTCCAACAACTGCGCCACCAGGGAAGCCCTGCTCATCATTTTGAAACTAAGCAGGACTGTGCAGGGGCCCTCCCAGCTGACCAGAGACTTATGGCTCAGCTAATGTTCCAACTGCAAGCAAGACCTGATGGCTACTTAGAATTGCAAGATTGAGACAATTATCTCTGAAATTAGAATATTTCCCCCTCCTCAGCATGTAGCCCCCTTCCCCCTTTCCCTATATAATCTCCAAGCAAAACCTGGGGAGTTGGGAGTTGGTTCTTTGGGACATGAGTCTACCTTCTCCCCAGGATGGCCAGCTTCCTCAATAAAGCTACCTTTCCCTTTGCCCAACTCTTGTCTCTCAGTATTGGATTCTTGGGCAGCCAAATTTGAGTTTGGTAACAAATTTCACCTATAGGATCTATATATGAGGGTACATGTTATAGTAGTTGATTCATTTTTTATTGTTCTGTAGTATTCCATTGTATGAATACAGCCCAATTTATTTATTCTATTCTATTACTATTAGACATTTGGGTTCTTTCCAGCTTTGACTTTATAAATAGTGGTGCTATAAACATTCTTATACAGTCCTCCCTCAGTATCTGCAGGGGATTGGTTCCAGGACCCACTCTGGATACCAAAATCCACAGTTGCTCAAGTCCCTTATATAAAATGGCACACAGTGTTTGCATATAACCGACGCACATCCTCCCTCTCATATACTTTAAATCATCCTTAGATTACTTATAATATCTACTACAATGTAAATGCTATGTAAATAACATTTCCCATGCACAGCAAATTCAAGTTCTGCTTTTTGGAACTTTCTGTATTTTTATTTATTTATTTTTCTGAGTATTACCAATCCACAGTTGGTGGAGTCTGAGCACGTGGAACCCTTGGATATGGAGGGCCAACTCTGCATGCCTTTTGATGCATGCATCAAATGGCTTTCAATCAACCCCTCTTTTGTACCTCATCTGGCCTGGGGAATAACCCAACACCCTTGTTCACCTGCTGACAATCGGTTGCTTAGGTAAGAAATTGCATTTGAATCCATATTCAATCCCAGCTCTGAGAGGAGGAAAGGGGAGAAAAAAGGAAGAGGCAGCTTCAGTGACAACAGAAATGATAATCAGTCCCTCTTAGCTTTACATTTTCTCTCTAGTAGCTCTCTAAGATGCCAAAAATAATGACATTCATCTGAATTAAAGATGTGAAGAGTCTTTTAAAGATGCAAATGTGCTTTTTAGAAGGACAAGCACATAGAATAATTAAAATGTTACAGTTTCCTGGCGCTTCAGGATGTTCAAATTGTCCTCTTATTTACTAGCCCCTCACTACTCAGAGTGTTACACAGACCAGCAGCATCCATTAGCCCAGGAGTCTGTTAGAAATGCAGAATCTCAGGCCTCACCCCAGACTTATGGAATCAGGATCTGCATTTTAACAAGCTCCCCAGGAAACTTCCTGCACACTAAAGGTTATGAAACCTTCTAATATTCCCCATGATACTCACAAGACCTGGTAAAACAGAGAAGGGAGGAGTAACTGTTCTCATTTTGCAGATGGGGAAATCAAGATACAGAAAGGTGAACTTGAATAGCAAGGGAACCCTGCTGGTTCCATGCAGGAAAGGCCTCTGGATGGAAACTGCTAATTTTCATTACTTCACGCTGAAACCCATTGACATGCCTCACGCGTAATAAGGTCAGCCAGCCTGTTTCTCCCTAGAAAGCGCTGTCCTGATGGGATGCACTATGGTCTGAGTCATTTTATTTGGAGGTTGACATGAAAAGCCGTCAGAAGGACACAAATGTGTCAGCATGATAAGGGCGGGGGCGGGGGAGGGGGAGGGGGCAGGGTGGAGGAAAGGAAAAGGAATGAGGAGCCACGTGAAACAGCAGAGGGGTGTGGAAAGGGGGGTGAAGCAGCGCCAGAGACATTTCAAGTCCCAAGCTTTCCGTACTCCTCCCTTGCCTGCAAGCAAGAGATCTGTGCTGTGATGCAGTCTGCAAGAGGCTGCTGGCAGCCAGCCCAGAGCTGGCCCGAGCCCTCACTGCGGTGCTCTCAGCTACGCAGGGACACTGGAGGCTGCCCGGTGCACCTCTGCTGGGCCCTGCAGAGCGTCCGCACCACCGGTGCCAGAGGGGACACAGCACTGCAGCAAACAAAGCCAACCAGACTGCAGAGCCGGCTGGAAAGCTGGGTGCAGTAATACGAGACAGGTACAGCTCAGGGCATGCCTGGCTACACCTGCAGGGGCTGAGGACCCTAAGGCTTCACCATCTCTTTCTGCCCCTCCAGAAAGCAGCTCCAGGCTGCAGACTTGCTCACGTGGCTTGGAGACATCTGGATACTCTCACCTGACCCTGAGCCTTGGGGCAGTCCAACAGCCAGGATGATTCCGGCTCAGCAAAGCTCAGGGTTCAAGTCAGTGAAACTTATCTAGTCTCTATGCACCCCCAAATCCAGCTGGAGGTGGCTGGAAAATACCCAGGGCTCTGCCTGCCAGGGTGCTGACATAGGAAGACTCCAAGGAAGCCTGCAGCTCCCCCGTCATCACCCCCCCCCCGATGCCAGATGTTAAAGGTACAGTTAACAGTGGCCTTCCAAAGCTATTGTCTGATTTATTTCCAAACCCAAAAGGTTGGCTCTAATGGCAGATGTTCTGGAACAGGCAAAGGGAAAGGGGTACCACAGGCTGGTCAGAGAGCTACTTAGGGCAGGTGATGAAGTTTGTGGGCTATAAAACCACAGTGTATACTTAGTCATCTCCCTAAGTCTGAAGAGTAGAACTCCTGCTGCGGCCTTGACCTGTGGCCTCCCTGTTTCTTCTGGCTGCCCAGTTTGCTTTCACCTTGCTGCCATCAATGGTTCTCCTTCCCCAATGTTGGGAGATGGCTACCCCCCTTCTATGAACAGCTGTGACCTCTTTACGCAGTCAGGGTCCAGTTGTATGGCCAGGACGCTGATACAACTTCTCAGCTGATAAAACTAGGCAAGGATGAGGGTCAGGTTTCCAGGCCAAGGTCAAAAACTGGTCTGTGTGTTGGAGTGAGTGTTGGTGGGTGGTCAGAAGTAAGGAGAGAAGGAGGTGAAGGTCACTGAAAAGAATCAGTTCAAAAATCACTGCTTGAGGGTTCACTGTTTCTCAGGCAGCCCAAGACTTACTTCCTACCGAGCTTTGCCAGAGTAAATGGTACCCTTTCCTACTCCCTGCTGTGTACCTCTCCACAGTACCCCAAACAGGGCAGATCAGCAGATTCACTGAAAAGCCTACTGTGACAGTGGAAATGCGTTTAAAAATCTTCACAACAGAAATGGTCTAGCAACGTACGTGTTAGATGCCATGTGGCTAGGGTGTTAATTCCAGATGCCATGTTTCCTGAATTTGCTACCATGCTTTTCCCACCTGCTTGATTCAAGCAAGCAGAGCTTAAAAATCTCTTAGATTTAGTCTTCTCATTTTTGTTATTCTCTCACCAGCCTCCTAGATACCGGCAGATCATTCATTCATTCATTGATTCATTCAATGAATAACTATTGAGCACCTTTCCTGCATGAGTCATTATGCTGATGAGGCATAGATGTTTCTCCCATACAGGAGTTTGTTTTTTTTTTTTTTCTACAAATATTTGTTAGCACTATCTGTTCACACAGCATTGGGTGAGGTGCTAGGGAGGCTAAATAGGCAGAGAGCATACAAGCCCTGGGGAAGCTTTGGATATATCAGGAGAAATGTGCAAGGTCACAGACAGCCCATTTCTGTTGTCAAGGAAATGGACCCTTGCTACAGAAGTGTGGATCCTCTGAAAGCTTGTGAGAGGTGCAAGGCCCCACCCCAGACCTGCTTAATAAGAACCTGCATTTTAACTGAATGCCCAGGAAGTTCCAAGCACAGCGATCTTTGAGACCCACCGATCTAGACAGTTGAAGTTCTAGGAGTTTAGGGGAGACAGATTATCGCGCACTTCATGATAATAGTCAAGAAAACATCCACGCAGGAGTTTGCCTCTGACGAATCACTGGGCTTTTGATGGATACAGAGGGCTGGAGGGACAGTAATTTCCCACTTCCACGGAGTTAAAAACAAAAACCAAAAACCGAAAACATGTCTGCAAACGGCAGAAGGCAGTCAAATTCTGCAATCACATTTTCCACAACAGCAAAAGCTTTGAGTCAGGTAGGATGAGTCTGCAAATTCTTGTGGCTGACGGTGTCAGGATCCCCAAGTGGGAGATTGCCCAGTTTGGACAGCTTCAAGCTCCGATCGCCTGGTGCCCTGGAATGGACCGACCCCCATCCAATTCCTGGCCCTGCCCACCCTGCCTGGCAGTCAAACAGATCAACCAATGAGAAACTGGCTCATTATTTTCCAGCAGTTACTCAGCCAATTGGCAGCTTCCAGCAGACTGAGTCCTGGTGTGGCATCATCCGAACGTCCGTGGTGTGGCTGCTTTATCAAGCCGGCCCAAGAGAGCAGATAAATCACTGTGAAGTTGCGATTAAAGGCTGTTTGCGCCGTGACTATCGCTTAATATTGGATCAGCCTGAGGGGGTGCCTCAATTTTACTTGCACTATCCCTTCCTACATTCAATTTAAGAATTAAGATTTTTGTTTTAAGTATAAAAACTTAAACAAAGGAATAAAACAGATCAAAACATGACTGTGTTTACTGTTATCTCCTGTTTCTGCCTACCGTCCCAAATGTCTATGTTTGTCCAATAATTTAACCAGAAAAAGATGATACAGAACTTCACAACACCATTGAATGCTTTGCTTAACATTCAGGCCTGGGCTCCACAGTGATGAAACCTGCCCATCCTTTCAGAAGTCATGCCAAGGAGAATCTGCTCCAAAGCAGGTAAGCTCTAAAGACCACATGTCCCCGGTCATCTATCAGCAGGCAGATTTCTCCTCGGAATTATTTTCTAGCAACTGGGATGGGCTCGTGCTGAGTCATTTACACCCTCTCACCCTTGCAGCCATGGCTTGTTTTAGGAGGCAGCTGGCAGAGGCGAGAGCTGAGCTGAGGCTGGGGAGCAGGACCCAGCTGACTGGCTCACAGGAAATGGAAGTTAGGATTTCTGACTCACCAGCTCTATTCTAATCCCCTTCATCTGAGGCTTAATTAATAACATGGCGATTCCATCTGTCCTGAAGCCACCACCACTCACCGTGTCCCCCAACACCTCCTGCCCTCCCTTCTCTCTTCCCCAGGAAACTGGAAGCACTAGTCAGTCAACTAATTCTCTTAAGCATCACCCTAGGTGTGATTTCAGATTGGTGCAGGCTGGGGTTATGCCAGGCAGGAGCAGGCACCCACGGAGAAGAGGAGACATATTCTTCTTTATCTCGAGACTCTGCTTATAGGAAGGAGCTTTTGAGTGGGAAGTTTCCAGCCTCCAGCACTGATCTCCCCATTTGCTGCACACACACACCCCCTCCCCCATCTATCAGAGTCTGAGCGTATTGTGTAGTGCGTTTGAAATGATCAAATGGAACAGTGAGGAATCCGGAAGCCACACAGATAAGGAATGGTTGAAGGAACTGATGGAACTGAGATGAAAGTACTGCAAACGTTGGAGGCGGCGGCATGTGACAGAGGCAGCAGGTGGGTTGCTGTGATTCCTGTGCGTCGGATGTAGGATGTAAGCTCAGGGGACGAGGTGCTTCCTCACAAAGAAAAGCCCCCAACCACGGAGGCCAGACCCTCCCTGCCGGGGTAGGAGCCCCCCATCTTGACAGGCACTTAAACGGAAGCTTCGTAACTATTGTAGGAGACACGCGCATTATAAGGGAAAGGGTGGAACCGAACTTGATGATTCTTTCATCTCTGAGATCCTGTGATGCCTGCAGGGCTCGCCTTCACAGGGTAGATTCTATGGCCTCATTTTACACGTATTATCCCCTGTCACTCCTGCAGCACTCCAGTTAAGTGGGTACAGTTGCTGTATTTTGTTTACTATTCCCGCTCCCTCTGCTTAGAATACTCTTGCCTTAGGTACTGTGTGGCTTTCTCCCTTCACAATATTCTGGCCTTCTCAGTGTTTTATCTCCTCCAAGAGACTTCTCTCTTCTGCCCTTTGTAATATGGCCATTTCTTCCTCCTCTCTCCATCCCTTACCCTGCTTTATTTGTCTTTATAGCATTTAGCACTCTCTAAAATTGTGTTACAAATAGACCTGTTTATCATCTGTCTCCTCTAGGAGAACAGAAGGACATTGGTTGGTTTTGCTCACTGCTCCATCCACAGCACATGGAATCAAGGTTGCGGCCCATGGCAGGACATGTGCGTGCAATGAATAGATGAGTCTGTTTTACAGATGAGGCTGAGGCATTGAAGAGAGGAAGTAACATCCCAAGGGTTACACAACGAGTAATTAGAAGAGCTGGGATTCGAGCAACTTGGTTCTGGCGTCAACACACGTAACTGACATACACCATTTGACCCTTTGAAGAAAACGTGTTTTCTTTTTTGGTGGTGAGGGGAGCAAAATTTAAGATTTTATTTTCAATCTTAGGTCAATTATCGTTATCAGAAAGAAATTTTAATCTATATTCTTATTAAGCCTTTTGATTTTTTTAATTTTTATTTTAGATTGGAGCATATATGATTAACAACGTTGTGTTAGTTTCAGATGTACAGCAAAGTGATTCAGTTATACAACCACGTTTCCTTGAAGGAAAGCTGAAACCCTTGAAAATCCAATGGCTGGCTCTGGCCAGAGTTACCTCTTGTTTTATTACTTCAAATGACTTGTGCCTGTGAGCTGGTGGCCACTGGTTGCCACCAACATGGTTTCAAAATGCCCCAAGAGAGAGAGGCAAAAGGCAAAAGTCAGAGGGCACGAGGTTACCTTTTGCCTCACCTATCTTCAGGCTGCACAGTGATTTGGTGAGTGCAGCAGGTGGCTCAGAAGGAGACAGTGAACAGCTCGGCAGTCACCTGGTCCTAATCTACCCCTGGGCAGATATAGTGACTCTGACACAGCTCCCATGCCTGGAGTCCTCAAAGGCAAATTAGCAAACGCAGGGACGTTCCCTTGCCTCTCCGAGCGATTTGAAACCATATGCTATGTCACTCTTCCATCAAAGGGGCTGAATACAGGTTCCCTGCTTCCTCCATCCAGGTTTTTTCCATGATAAAATCATTTTTCTTTGAATATTAACAGGTCATAAAAGGAAGTTGACATTGGTTTTTGTAGTTGAAAAGTAATACAAACTTGAAAGTCAGATGAACTGGAATTAGAATTTGAGTTAGTGACCCTCTGTGAACCTCAGTTTTCCTAACTGAAAAATAGGAACTAAGTCGTCTCACATGGTTTTTGTAAGGATTAGATAAGAAAGCATATAGGCAGACATCTGCCACTGATTTTCTTCTTAAGTGTCAGATCATTTTGCTGCTAGCTGCCTTCTACTCTTTCTGTGGCTGTGTACAGAAAAAAGCATTATCTGAAGGAGATATTGTGTCAGGGTCCACAAGTCAGCTGGAGCCACTCGGAATCTGTACGTCCACTGGGGCGATTTTGCTTCATAAGTCTCATTTTGAGACTTAGGTTGAAAATGGAGCAGCTACTAGGGAGAAACCCTTCTTGTGATGGAGAAGAATCTTCCAGAAGCACTAGTGGAAACATGCACTGTCTCCTTCTGTCTAAGATGTCATTTCAAAGAGGGAGAAGCCAACAGTGTCTGATGTCAGAAAGACATCAAGCAGCAGTGACCCTGTCACTTCCACCCATATGCCATTGGCCTAAGCAGGACACATGGTCAAGGTCAATATCAGTTATGCAAGAAAGTCCACACTTTCCTTGGAGGTTGGGGGTGGCGGGGGGGAAGGAGTAGAGACACGCTGAACAATAGTCTACTAAAGTTACACACATGAACTTCAAAGACCACATTTTCAACACCACCATGGTTCTTCCGTTCTCACTGGCTCCATTGCTTTAAGAGACAAAGGGGGAGAAGTTCACTGGCATTTGAGTCATGCTGGCGAAACACTGGGAAAACACACGACATAAATAACAACATTTTCTCAGCTACCTTTAAGAAATCTATTAAATTAATAGACTGGTGGTTTTATCATTGTGTTTTGTTTTCAGGACCCTTGGTGAATATTGTCTTAATTTGGATTAATTACATTTAAAGGAAACCATAAGAAGAATGTGAATGACTTAGCTCTGCTTCTTTGCAACCAGAATACTAAATGAATCACTAGCAGCTTGACAACAGCCAGCAGCCTGTGACAGAGGTATAGTGTGTATATTTTGTTCCATCTTCTTATATACTCTGCTGCTTGAGTCATGACCATGCTACAAACCTCTGTGTACTGTTTAGGCTTCTAGGTGCCTAATACATAGAGGAACTGAAATGAGTCCAAAAACAAAATTATTATTGGAATGGAATAGAAATTCAATACCTGTAGAATCTTTAATAAATATCTACGGTGGATTTCATGAATTCATAAATGTTAAAGCTAAAAGATCACTCAACTACTGATACATGTTCCCAGGGACGTGATTTAGGCCAACCCCATAATTTTACAGATGAGGAAAACTGACTTGAAAGAAAACTCCATGTGTTGTTCAAGGTCACCCTTTAGCCATAACAGATCTTAAGCTAGATCAGCCCAGGTTTCCTGGCTCCCAATTCCAGAACTTTTCAACACACCACGTTTGTTAATAAAGTAAAGGAATTGTGGTTATTTAGCCTGAAGGAGATCTTAATAGTTTTGGATTTTAAATAAATGGGAGACTTTTCCATCATCCATGGTGCAGAATTCTGGGGTCTGCACCAAATGGAACAGGCAAAAAGTTTATTTTTGAGCCTAAGGCGTGCTCCTCAGTCTATGGAGAAATAGTATGAGAAGGGAAGTAAGGATCTTCAGTCTTCCTGTCAGAATGTCCATTTTGTCACCTGGCCCTCCATGTGCCAAATCCAGTGGAAACTTTCATTCTCTGTGCTGCTTGATACCTTTCTGACATCTGATGCTGTTGGCTTCTCCCTCTTTGAAAAATCTCCCCTCATTTCCTCCTACTCTGCTGATTACTCTCAGTTCTCTTTGCAGCTCTTCTTTTTCTCCATTTATCCCAAATGATGGTATTCCCCTTGGCCCTTCCCCCTCCTCACTCTGTATGCTATCCTTAGGGCCTAGAACTATGGCTCTCAAATCTTTACCTCCAGCCTAAATTCCTCTTCTCAACCCAGAGCCCTGGTTCACCTCCTGGTGAACATCTGTTGGCCCATAGGTACCTGACAACAAATTCTCTCCCCATGCTTGTCCTTCAAACAACCACTTTCTAGGACTTCCCTGACAGTCCAGTGGTTAAGACTCCGTGCTTCCACTGAAGGGGGCACAGGTTCGATCCCTGCTCGGGGAATTAAGATCCCACATGCCACACAGAGTGGCCAAAACAAAACAAAAGCCAGAAAACCCCCAACCACTTCTTCTCCAATGTGGAGTAGCCAACACAAACAAACAAACAAAAAAAACCCGACCGCTTCCTTCTCCAATATCCCCATCTCAGTGCAACTCATCATCATTCACCAGGTTGCCCAATCCAGAAACGAGGGATTCAACGTTGATTTCACTTTTCCCACCACATCTCACATCTAAGCACCCACCAAACCCTGCAATTCTTTACCCTCAATACTTTCTAATTGTCCCTTTCCCTTTACTCACAGATGCTGTCTGAGCTCAGTCACTTTCTCATCTCTTGCCTGGATTATGTACTGACCCCCTAATTGTTCCTTCAGCCCAACTCCAGCCCTTCTGTACAAGCCATCTGTACATAACACACATTCTTCAGTGAGTTTTCTCTAATAAGGGATAAATTTTAGTTTTATATGGTAGCCTGGTTTATATCAGCACTTGTACTCTGAGCATGGGACATTTGTTTATTCAGTCGACATTATTTATTAAATGCCCACAATGGGGCAGTTCTGGAAAAACAATAGCAAAAACACCAAAAAAAATATCCCTCTCATGGAGCTTAAAACCTAGAAACCTAGAAGGGGGAGACATAAAATAAAAATTAAATAGATACCTATGATAAATAATATAAATCAATAATATATACATATTAAGTTAGAGAATAAAAAGCACTTGTCACAAAAACAGAGCAGAGAAGGAGGATTAGGAATGCTGAGGGGAGAGGGCTGAAATATTACAGAAGGTGTTTATACAGGGCCATGCTGAGAAGATGCCATTTAAAGGTCTTGCCCATGGTAGGCACTCATAAAACTACTTCTTAAATGATGAAATACATGGATAAATGCATCATTTTGTATGACCTCTGCAACAAGTGATGAATCACACACCAAAAAAAATCCTCCCCATTTTCCAGGTGAGGAAACTGGGGCTCAGAGAATGAAAAGAGGTAGTTCTTTGTTGTCCTCTAAGGCAAAAGAGGAAACCACCAACATTATCTCAATATTGAATTTACAACAACATGAAGACCTATGTGTGATTCAGGTGGTCTGGAGTTTGAAGTGCATTTCATCGTAAAAGGTTTTGATCAATCTGACATTCTATGACACATAGAATGGCCGAAGTGAGGCTGAACTGGGTCAGGGCTTCTTTCTGGGTTGGCCTGGCTTGAGCCTAGCAGGCTGGCCACTCAATGACCTGCTTGCTATTCCTTCAACCAATGTGAATTGAGTGTTTGTAACAGTGTTTTAGATGCTGTGGATTCTGCTGTGAACAAAACAGTCATGGAGCTCTTTGAAAGGCAGACAGTAAGATGAAGCTGGTAGCGGTGACTGCTCTGAAGACAAATGAAGCATAGTTGGGGATGGGAGGTTAAGGGGTTGCTGATCAAGGTGAAGTGGGGGAAAGAAAGGAGAAAGTGATGGTTCTCATGACAGAGATGGGTTTGGTTACCCACTAACAGGGAAGACAGACTCAAAGCACCAGGAAAGGAGTTGGGTTAAATGGAAAACTCTTGTCCAGGGCTTGTGGCTATACCTGCAAGAGTGACCTCAGGTTCCCTCCCTCCTCCCCACCAGACAAAGGCAACTGCTTTAAATTCACTGTTGGTCTTTGTTTCACTCCCTGAAATTCCCTGAAGTTCTCTTTCCTGATTTTCTTCATTCCTAGATTTGTAACTCTAGGTTGGATTTTTTTTTTTAATGTGGGGCTGTATCCTAGAACTTAAGACAAAGGAGATCAAAGCAACTTCAAGGTGCTTATAACCCAATAAAGCATTTCCCAAAGTGCACTGTTGTGTGCTGCTGAGGCTAAGAGGTTCTGAGTGGTCCTCTCCACCCCCCACAGGAAAAAAAAAAAAGCTTAAATATGACTCATGCAGACATCTGCTTTATTGAGACATGAGCTGTAATTTAATTGCAAATATTCACTTTTGGCTCACACAAAATGGGTGGATGGGAGTAGCGTGGGTGAATAGTGCAGTTCGGGGAGAGCCTGAGAGAAGAGCCTTTTATAATTATTCTGATTCCTCAGGGAGAAAAAAATATCTTTGGGAAACTTAAGGCAAAAAAATGTCTTGCATTTACTTTGACAAATACCTTATTTTAATGGCAAATGAGCCAGGATTTTCATTTACAGTATAAATATAAGGTCTCTTTTTAAAATAACTTTAATTTGTAAAGTGAGTGCAAGTGGCATATTCTTGGATTAGTTCTCTCAACCTCGTCTTTTCCTTCCAAGAGGTTGGAAGTCTTAAAATTACGCTTTGAAGACACCCTTGTTGTCAGGGTTCTGGATATGAATTACATTGTGCCAATTAGTTGCCTGAGTTTTGTAAGGCAGAAATAAAGTAGACGTAGTCTTGCTGCAGTGGAGGCAGTGGGTTAGTAAGCTTTGAGAGATTTGAGTGCATGCAAGCATCAGACTCAGGGTTCCACTTTCTAGTCAACAGCCTCCTGGGAGTGAGGTGGTTATGGAGGCATCAAGAATGGAAATGTGATAAGCACAGTTTTTTTTTCTTTGACAGTGAAACCAAAATTCCACTGGTGCCTCTGACTTCCACTCCTTCCACCATTTTGTAAACACTTATCTCCCTGAATTAAATCCCCTTCTGCTTGAAATACCTAGAGTGTTTTTTCTTGCCTTCACTGACCCTTGATGATGTGGCACATATGACAAAAGTTGTGAAGATGGTTAATACTGCTCTTATGCAGCCACGACTAGAAACACACAGCCTCAGAATTCATACACAAAGGAAAAATAAGTGGATTTCGGAAATGTTGTAATTGGGGAGGCAAAGTAAAGCTGCAAATGCTGAGGCAAACATTCATTAGTGGATGCTCTGTGACCTCAAACAATCTATTCAATTTCTTTTATAAAGTATGTTTTCAATTAATTTAATTGTTTTAAAGTCCCTTAGCTGACTTATATTTCAGCTGGCTGGGAGGATGTTTGGTGGACATTTTTAGTGGAGTATAGGAAAGCAGTTTGTTTCTTTGGTTGTCTTCATCACAGAGTAAAAGCTACACACTTGCCTGAAGTCACCATCCCATTTGGTCTGCTATTCCATTGCCCTAGCACTTGAACTTCTGAGGAAAGCAGACATTGGGATCATTGTCCCTTTTATAAACATGAAGAATGTCTTTAAAGAGATACAGAGAAACCATGGGCATTTGGGTCTTCATACCAATGACTGGGGCATCTGTGAGGAGGAGAGAGACATGACAGTGGCTGTTGGTCCTGTGAACACACGTATCCACCCAAGAAGAAGGCTGTTCAATTTCCCAGAGGGCCTTGGGAAAATTTAGCTGCCTCAGGAAACCTGAAAGAGAATATGTAGAAATTTTGAAAATATCTATAAATATCTGCACTGTTAGTACTGTAAGCAGAGGAGACTTTTGAATACTGAGCTGGCAACTTTTGCTCTAGAGTTGAGGCGCCTTAGGTTTTATTATTTTTTATTTATTTATTTTTTGGTCATGCCACATGGCTTGTGGGATCTTAGTTCTCGAACCAGGGATTGAACTGGGGCCCTTGGCAGTGAAAGCATGAGTCCTAACCACTGAACAACCAGGGAATTCCCAAGGTGCCTTAGGTTTTAGAAGGATTTCATAAGCAGAAATTGCCTCTTTGGCTGCAAGATTCCCTTTTTCTTCTTTCGCTTTGGTAGTAGGTCTTTGTTGTTTTACCTGCCACTATCCATTCTACCAACTTCTGCTAGTCATTCGTCACTCTTCCTTTGGGCTGACTGGCCTGGCCCCTGAAGACTTTTGATAGAACCATTTGGGAAAAGAAAAGTCTTTCTGTTGCTGTTAATAAACTGGAAGACATAAGCTTATAGCTGTAGGAGGACTTCCATGTAAAGAAAGTCAGACTGAAAATGAAGCCAACATGAAGGAAAGATGAACAAATAAATGGAAAGAAAGAGAAACAAAGACAGAATTATTTGAATGCCATATGAGCCCTGGATCCAGTCATACCTGAACCCAGTCTATACCCCTAGACTTAATTACATGGGTCAAAGACTGTTCTTTAATGCTTAAATCAGTTTGAACTGAGTTTCTGTCACTTACAATCTAAAACATGCTGACTAATACTTTAATTGTTCTTTCTCAATGTTAACACAGTGCTAAGTACAGAGCCAGTGCTTTTTCTTTTTCTACCACCTTTCAGAATTCTTCTGATTCCCAGGTTCATCAAGTAATCATTCATCAATTATTTATTGAGCACCCATCATATGGCTAGCATATGGAATTTGCTGTTAAAAAGTTGAGTCAATATTGCCTTCCTAAAGTCATCTCAAGATAGTAAGCTGACTATTTTGTTTTACAAAAAAGAGAGAGAGAGAGAGAGAGAGAGAGAGAGAGATTGAACTCTCAAGTTAAAAATATTTGTAACTTTTACCAATAATTTCACTTTGTTTCATGAATCATTTCACTTAGTGGTAGAAATTACCTTTCTCCATATTTCTTCATTTTTTCAATGTGGCTATCACATCTTCTCCTTAGGAAAGTTACTTAGGCTCTCTGAGCCTTAATTTTTCTCATCTATAAAATAAAGGGGTAAAAGGGGTTCATCTGATATCTTCTCAAACTGAAATTCTGGCAATTAGCTCACTTATATAGACCCCCTTTTTCCTTGGGAACAATTTCCTACTCTTCCCTGTAGTAGCCTTCACCGCATGTATATCTCCCACTACCCAAACCCAGGGAATCAAATGAGTTACTCAGAGGAGACTGCCTTGCTTCCATTCCTAATACCTATAATCCATTCCCTATGCAACGGCCAAATCGATCTTTCCAAACTGTATGTCAGATCAAACCACACACTCCCCACTCCAACTTATGATTCAGTGGAATGCTATCCACCTTGGAATAAAACTCAGATTCCTTACATGGCCCCTGTCTTCCTTTTCCTCTCTCCTCTGACCTCCTCTTCTTCTCTCCCTTACTCACTATACTTCAACCACAGTGTCCTTTTGGCTCCTCCTTCAATATGCCAATCTTGGTTCCATCTCAGGGCCTTTGGTCTTGCAAATCTCTCTTCCTAGAATATTTTTCCTCCAGATCAAGGAAATGTTTGTTCCCTCACTTCACTCAGGTCTTTGCATGTGTCACTCATTCAAAGTGATTTCCTGACTCCCCCTTCCCTCCCCTATCTAAAATGATATCCTGCCCCCACTCTTCTACTTATGTGGATTTATTTTCTCTCCAGCTCTTATCACTCTCTGGAATTATAGTAGATCATGTTATGACAGTACTATGTTATATAATTAACATTTAATTTCATATAATTTAATGTAAATTATATTAGCATAGAGAGTAGCAAATAATAGAGTCTCAATTGGTTTTTGTGGAATGAATGAGTAATTCTACTCTAATTCCCATATTAGCCATCTGTTTAGCTTCGAGGCATATATGACAATAACTCACATTGGCTATAGTATCCTCTTTTAAGCATCTTTTGTTCTAATGTATGGACAGTTTTTCTATCCAAGCAGATTTTAAGCAATTTGGAGATTCCATGAACAGACATCGTTTCTTCTGTGAATTCTCACAGAATCTCATTAGCTAATAGAATTTTAATAATATTCTCATAAGGGACTGTATTTTATTTTTAAAAGACAGGTTTTTCTCACATTCTTAAAAGATTCAGTTGGACATGGCAGAATTAACTTCTAAGACAATCTATAATGGGTAGTAGATATAATTTGGATCACCAAATGGAAACACGAAACAATGTTCAGAAGTCAGGGTACAGACCCAGGATTTAAACCAAACTGAGGTGCTCTAACAATGAGGTCTTTCCACCATTTTATCAAATTCATCCAATTTAACCATTGGATTATGGTGATATGGTTCAGCCAAAAGATCACAGTCAGCAGGACAATGTGCTCCCAACTTACCCAGAGAGCAGTTCATGGTAATCATCTCAGAATCTTCATCTATATTTGGTGCAAATTAGGAGGTCAAGGACAGGATAAAACTTAGAAGATGAAACATCAAGAATCTTCTTGATAGCTGTGTTTACTAAAAGATAATAAGAATGTACAAGAATTTTTGTCACAGCACTCTTTGTAAAATGGTGGAATCCCCATGTCCATCAACAGCAGAATGGAAAAATAAATCATGGTATATTAATGCAATGGATGACTATAACAAAAAAGAAGAATGAGTGATTTACAGTCACATGCAATAATATTAATGCATCCTACACACATAATATTGAAAGAATAAAAACACCAAACAGTCACAACAGTATGTACTAAATGTGTAAAGTTCAAAAACAAGCAGACCTAATCCATAATGTGAGATCAGGATAGTGATTACCCTTGAGGAGTTAGTGACCAGCAAGGGACATGAAAGAGGCATCTGGGGTGCTGCTAATGACCTAGGTCTGATTTTGGGTCCTGGTTGCATGGATGTGCTAATTTTACCAAAATCCATTAAGCTGTACACTTATCTGTGCATGTTCCTGTATTTATTTTACATTTCAGTAAAAGTTTACTTTAAAAACCATTCTTCATGTGTTTAAGGACTTTTAAGCCAAGAAAATTATGAAAGCCTCTTTTGCAAGTACTCACAAATTGATATGCCAACTTTTAAAACCATCTGAAACATGTGTTGAAAAGACGTTGAATCTTTAGCTGAACCTCACCAAAAAAAAAAAAGAACACATTTGATTCTGAAGATATCACATATCCCTGAATTTTTCAAGAGAAAATGACTTTGTTTTCAGGATCCCAAGTTATATATTTTCCAAAAGCTCACTCATTCCCTCCTGGCCATTCACCAAAGTATATTCATCAATCAATCAATCAGTAACTGAAGGGGAAGGATGATGATGGATAGACATCCTTTTTATCTTCTAGCTCAGGTTATAAAATGCTAAGGGACTTCTGCATCATGAGTATGGCTCAGTAGGGAGTTGGGAGGAGGAGTGCAGGAAGTAGCTGTCAGAGGGAAATGAGGTTATCACCAAAGAGGTGGTAATAGGGCAATATCTGAGAAAGGTGGCACCTCAGTATTGTTCTCCTAGTCATTGTATAACCAGCCCCTGAAGTTTATACGTAGGTGACTAGTTTATAAATCACACTAGCTCAAGAATTCTGCCTCTAGTAATGGAAGACTATGTAATTTGGATTAGCCTTATCATGAGGACAACTAGAAAAACCTGGAAATGTATATTTTAAAAACTAATAATAAAAGTTAGCTTGAAAGCATGAAAGAGTAAATAAGATAGTGAAGAATTACCAAGTCAACATCCAGGGGAATGTGGAAATCTAGAGAGTGAACCATTATTTGGTGCCACATTTTGCCAATAGGGAAGATGCTTCTGAGAGACTGTGTAAAGGGTTTTTTGTCAGTCTCACTGTATCAGGAAGACAAAAACTTGGAACAAAAGTCACCCAGCTCTCATATATAGTTTAGCTTTGAGTCATCTGGGTTGCCCAGATAATCTTAAGTTCCTAAATTGGATTAAGGTGGCCTCAAATTGCTAGTGTCCCAGGCATGTGACAGAAAGAAATGAAATTCCTTTCTAGAGGGAGATAACATCATCATAGGTTGAAAAACCTGCACAAATATTCTTTTCAAATATAATGTCTTACATAAAATAAAATCAGGTAAAAAAAAGATCATTAAAAAGATACATCAAAAACTTCAGACAACATAAAGAAAACCACAGGGTCTCCTTGTATATGAATATAAGAACCAGAGTTTACAACAACTTTTTGCTATATTGAAACAGATAAAAATTAAGATTGAAAAATTTGACAAAGAATTTTGAAGATTTTTAAAATAACAAAATGAAATTCTAGAACCTAAAGATACAATAGCCAAAGAAAAAATTAAAGGATGATTGTAACAGCAGAATAAACAGAGCTGAAGGAAGAATTTGTGAACTGGAAGACAGCTTGGGAAAAAACCCCAAATGAAGAGTGGAGAGATAAAATGGTAAATCAAACTAGTTCACCAAGAGAAAGTCTGCTTTGTAACAGTCTTCCACATTGCCCCATTCTATCCACCACCTCCTTTTCCACCATCATTACAACCAGAACCCTGAACTGATATGCTATCACTGTAACTTTTTCCCTCACTAACACTATATTTTGTGGAAATTTTAATTTAATTTGGCTATTGTGAAAAGATTCAAAGATGAAAAACTTGGAAGGAAGTGGTTATAGGATTCTTTCCTCCTACAGATGATTTTTTGTCTTCACAGGGCATTTTTTTAATGTTTGAATGTAAATGTCTTTAGATTCATAAAGAAAAAAAATTAAAAAACAAAGGTAGTTTCTTCTACTTTTCACTTCTGTCACCAAATGTGTGTGTGTATGTTTTCTTCCACAACAAGCAATTTTCCAATTCTTAGTGGACATCAACTAAGTGTCCTACAATTTAACTCAATTATGATACTAACTATCTGGAATTAGCATAGACCCCGCAGGTTAAGGCCTCAGTCCCACAAGACTGCTCTCCACTTCAGAGGCTAGTTGAAAGTCTCAGGTTGTCACTGTCCTTCTGACACCAATCAGAGGTTCCCACGACCCCTCTTCAGGTTTGACAATTTGCAAGAATGGCTCACAGAATTCAAGAAAGTACTTTACTTACTATTATCCATTTATTATAAAGAATACAACAAAGAAACAGCAAAATGGAAGAGATGCATAGGGCAAGTTATGGGGGGTGATGAGGGGGCTTGAAGCATCCATGCCCTTTCTAGGCATGTTACTCCCCTCCTCTTCCTTGCCCCACACCTCAAGATGTTCAGCAAACAAGAATCTCTTCAAGCCCCTTCAGTTAAAATTTTTATGGAAATTCCATTATGTAGGCACAGTTGATTAAATCACTGGCCATTAGTGATTAACCTAAAAGCCAGCCCCTCTCCCCTCCCTGGAGTTTGGAGGGTGGGGCCAAAAGTTCCAACACTCTAATACATGGTGTGTTCCTCTGGCAACCAGCCCCATCCTCCAAGTGTCACCTCATTAGCATAAACTCAAGTATGATTAAAGGGACTTATTACAAATAACAAAGGCTCCTCTTACCCGGTTACTCAGAAATGTCAAGGGTTTTAGGAGCTCTGTGCCAGGAACCTGGGATGAAGACAAAATATACATTTCTTATGATATTACAGTATCACAAATAGGCAAACGATCTCCAATTAATCATGGCCACCTCTACTCTTTGCACACTACAGTCATGTTTTCTACCTGGAATAAAGTCTTTTTTCTACCTTTGAATTAATTCTTAGGAATCCAAAAATGTTGCTCCTCTCTTTTTGCCTATGAAGTACAAGAAAGTCTCTGGTGGGGAGCAAAAAGTTACATAGAGGAATACAGATGTTTATGTGATTATTGTCCCCAACTTTTGGTGTTTCCAAGGTACTAGTGTTAATTGGTTATTTGACATGAATGAGAGAGAGAAACAATGCTAATGACACAGAATCACCCAGCCCCAGATCTCAACACTACTAGAGAAATGATCAGATATGATTATAACACCCCACTCCTCCAACCAAAACTGTCTTTGGAATAAAAAGCTACTGAGGTAAAACTCCAAATCAATTCTGATTCCACTACTCACTAAAAATCTTATGTTAGTTAGAAAATATTGACTGTAAACATGAACCAAATTAGTAATGAAAAAGAAAAAAGGGAAAGAACTCCATGCTAAAAATCCAACCACATATGAAATTAGCAAAGCACCCTGAGAATAGACCATAAGTGTTACCTTCATCAAAAGCTTCCAGAAAGGGGAATAATTGTCCCTCCATGATACAGTCACCTCCTCCCCCCTCAGCTCTAACTGAACTGTTCACCTGGAGCCCAGACAGCCTGGTCTGAGAAACTGAGCCCCTGATCTCTGTGGTGCCTGTTAGTTTACGGTTGATGGTTCTCCATTAACACCATCAGTAACTGCTGTATGGCCTGCATAAAACCACTTACCAATTCTAAGCCTTAGACTTTTCATCTGTAACATGGGTGCAAACCAGGTGATTTCAATTCTAAAGGTTGCTTTCGGTCCTAAAATCTCACTTTCTAAAATGTAACATTCCATTTCTTAACCTAGGTGGTGATTACACAAATATTTGCTTTACAATTATTATTTGAACATATATGTTTTATACAACCTTCTAAATAAGTAATGTTTGAAAATGTGTTGAAATGGAAAAAAATCCTATGAGAGGAAGCCAGTCTAGTACCATTCTTGAATTCATAAAAGTAGGTGTGAACATTGAATGCTAGAGGCAAAAAACCAAGAGCAGATTGAAGCTTGTAAAATTCCTGAGACTTCAAACCATTTCAGTGATAAGATAGAATCTAAGAAAGTGGAATGAATGGGAACTTGCAGGGCAAGTTGGACTCTTGCGAGCTCATAAAAGTTCCCATAATGGTCCTTGGAGAAAATTGGAATCCAAGGGTTGTTATTTAAGAGCTAAATTTTCTCTTAGCCAAATGTGATTGTGGATATACATAGCATAGCCTAGGAAACAACTTTCTCCTAGTAGTTTACAATAAGGAGCATCTTAACATTCTCAAAATGACTTTGTTATAAAAAGTTTTTCATTACAGCATTATTTGTTTTGCCAAACATTGTGCTGGGCCACATAAGTCTGCTCTCAAGGAGCTTGCAGAAGGCTCTATGTCACTTAGAATAAATTCCAAACTCCTTATTCCTCTCTGACCTCAACTAAGGACACCCCCCACTGGCCTTTCGTCTTTGTTTTATCAAACTCCCTCCTCAGGGCCTTTGCACTTGCTGTACCTTCTACCAGACATTCTACTCCCCCCATCTTTACCTCGCCAGCTCTTTCTTACCATTCAGGTTTCAACTCAAATGTCGGAGATACTTCTCTAGACCTCCAAATTAAACAAATTAATGTTCTAGTCGCTTTCTACCTCATTTCTCAAAGTAATGAACTTCCAATACTCAATATTTGTAAGTACTTGTTTTTTAAAACTTATTTCTAGCCTTCCTTCTCTCAGTATAGAGAAAGTTCCATGCTATGCCCCAGTGGCTTGATCAGTGCCCAACACATAAAAGTTGCACATTAAATATTTTAAAATTTTATTATTATTGATAAATGATATGAGGCAAACAAAAAAATGTTTTTTAAGGTTCTGTTTAATCTTAAGATTTAAATGCTCTTGAATACTATCAAAGAGTTTAAAGCTTCATGGAGTTGAAAGGTAAAGAAAGGAAAGATGAATCCTGATTCTGTTTGTGTCCTCTATGTTGGTTGGTGTGATAGAGGGATTCGCAGAAGGTGCTATTCGTGGGATTGGGGGAAATGCATATGATTCTTCAAGGTAGAGAATAAGAGGAAATTATTCCAGGTCAAGTGAACAGCCTGAAAGGCATGAAGAGATAAGAATGCACAAAATGTTGCTAGTGGGCTTCCCTGGTGGCGCAGTGGTTGAGAGTCCGCCTGCCGATGCAGGGGACACGGGTTCGTGCCCCGGTCCGGGAAGATCCCACATGCCGCGGAGCGGCTGGGCCCATGAGCCATGGCCGCTGAGCCTGCGCGTCTGGAGCCTGTGCTCCGCAACGGGGAGAGGCCACAACAGTGAGAGGCCCGCGTACCACAAAAAAACAAACAAACAAACAAACAAAATGTTGCTAGAACAGAGGATAAATGGAAAGGAAGGGTACTTGGAGCATAGTCATGGAAGATTTTGGGCTTCATTCTGTTATCTGGTGGTGACAGGGATCAGGAAAGTAAAATGACCTCACTCATCTTATGGAAATCTTAGTCTGACAGCAGTGGGAAGAATGGATTTCTGTGGGTGTGAGCAGCAATGAATACTTTGAGATTCTGGCCAAAATGTGTGTGTGTGTGTGTGTGTGTGTGTGAGAGAGAGAGAGAGAGAGAGTGTGAGAGAGAGAGAGAGAGAGAGTTGGACATTTTACTGGAGAGAGAAAACTCATAGCATTCATCAGGCTCAACATAAAAGAAAAAAATAATAATAAATTAAAATATAAACACAGATGTAAAGGGAAAGTAAGAAGTACTCACACTGAAGATAAAGAAAAGATCCAGCAGAAGAAATATTTGCCCTTTTTTTAAAGGTTATCTCCATGAGTAGTATAAGTCCCCCATTAATTGAGTCTTTGTACTTTTGGGAAATGCTCAATTATACATATCATAAACATTCAGGCAGATTACATATTTCTAGAAGACAGGAGGAAGGCAATTTTTTTACTGACAATGTAGGAAAAGCTTAAACTACATCATATAAGACAGTAATTGCTTGAAGGTAGAAATAGGGGCAAATTCAGGTCTAATAAGCTAAGACAGAAAAAAAGAAAAAGAGAAAAGTACAAACCTTACTCACATATGTTCTATATGATTCTTGCCTCTGCCTCAGTTATCCATTCTTTTGTGGCAAGTGAGTTTCTCCTCCATACAGAGCAGCTCCTCCCATACCTTATACATCAATGGTCAATTATTTGGTCATCCGTGAACCAGCTCTCTGGTGATGTAATTGGCAAAACTGCTTGAAGTTTAAAGCATCAGAGTTAATCCATCTTCCCTAAGTTATAATAACGCTATTACAGTGGGGGTAGAAACAGCCCCAACATAGAGAAGAGTGAGATCTTAACGGTGAAGTTGAGGAAAGAAGAATTAAAATGAGATGGTGACCAACAGGAAAACTTGATACAAGTCAAACCAATGGTCATCTCTCCATGGGGATCAACTGGGGAAAAACCGAGGTCAGATAAGGACACTGACAAGAGAAGCCAACAGGCAATGGAGTCAGATGGCCTTGTCCTTGTAGAAGCTATGCACACCACTTTGAAGAGGAGAAAGCTAGATTTCAGGAATTGGCTCCAATTCAGTAGGAAGAAGTTGCAGGAGCCAGGAGGCCGAAAGATGTCTGCCATCTGGAGAAACTGGAGGAAGGAGGATGGGAAGTCATGCTGATCAGGGGTGGTGACTCAAGAAGAAAGAAAGACTATTTGGCAGGGATGCCTTGGGTGGGGTCTGATGCACCCACAGTACTAGGAGAGTCAGCAATAAAAAAAAATCACTTCCTTTCCAAATCCTGATACATCTATATTTTGAACTGACATTTAGGAAACCTGTCTTTAAATATGTAAATGTAGTGTTTCACATGTGATCATCTTTTTTAAAAATTCATCAAAATCATTAACAGCAATTCTACAAAGTGCAATAAATTTATACTTTTTTCTTAGGGGGTAAAAGGAAAAGATACCAGATCTCTCCAGATAGAGAATTTCTTCCTGGAGAAGCAAAAAAAAAAAAAAAAAAAATTGCAGTGGGAGTCACTGAAATACCGGCAGGAAAAGTTAAGGTTAATAGTGGTTACAGGTACAGGCTCGTAAATGAGACCAGGTAGATCAGATCCTGGCTCCACCATTTACCAGTTATGGGTTCTTGGGCAAGTTCATAAACGCTGTAAACCTCAATTTCCTTCACCATACAGTGGGAATAGCACCCACATCAAAGAGTTATTATGAGGATTAAAATTCAAACTAGTAATGCATGTAAATTATTTAGCACAGTGCCTGGTATATTTTGAGAGCTAAATAATTGTTATCTATCATCCCCATCATCACTATTATTAGTGAATTAGAGAGAGCTTCCAGAATTATTCATGGACAGTGCTGATTAGTATTGGAGTCGTCCACACGGACATAGCGTACAGACTTCTGGTTACCAAGGGGGAGGGGGTGGCCAAGGGTTGGACTGGGAGTTTGGGATTAGCAGATGCAAACTATTATATATAGAATGGGTAAACAACAAGGTCCTACTGTATAGCACAGGAAACTATACTCAATATCCTGTAATAAACCAGAATAAAAAAGAATATGAAAAAGAATGTATATATATGCATAACTGAATCACTTTGCTGTATAGTAGAAATAACACAGCATTGTAAATCAACACTTCAATAAAATAAAATTTTTTTAAAGTATTGAAGTCGTCCATCTTCTACTGATTTGCTGTATGAATTTCACTGAATGATTCAGCTGTAAAAGGGGAACAAGATCTGTGTCTAGGTTAAATCTCAAGAATTTAGATCATAGACATTGTTATTATTAACACTGCAGTGGCACAGACAGGGGTGTTGAGTCCTTGTGTCAACTCTACCGTGAACTCACAAGCCACACATCTGTATAAAGTTTATTGCAGTCTCCAAGGTTCATTTGAATTCTAACATTCTTTGATTCTGCAGCTACTGTTTCAGCTGCAGCACTTGTGAGCTAAAAATAATATAACTCCCCTTTGCCTGTATGGGTATGCTTATGGGTACTGAAAATGCAAAGCATGTGAGTATGTAACCTTCCACAGGTAAGAGATGGGTTGCCCTGCTCAGCCCAGCCTGCCTTTTCACAACAGCCATTTTGTTCTGCCCTTGGCTGGCTGCCTCTTCAGTAATTTTCTGCAGAAAGCTCCATCCTCATCCCAGCCAGCAAGAAGAAAATGAATTTGCTCAGCAGTCCCAGGCATCCCTTTGGATGTTGCAGGAGAGAGCACGCCAGGCATTTCACTGTTAATTATCAGCAGCCTGGCTGCTGTGGCCCCTTGCTGTGCCAATTTGAGAGATGAGACTCTTTACACTGCTTATTAGGCTCAGCTAAATAAATATTACCCGGCATTAGTGTTGTCAGAGATACAGTCTGAATTCAGCTCCCTGGAGTGGCTGTTGGTACCCAAGCTTTACACCATCACTTTTCCTTCCTGGCTTCCCTCTTTTACCACACCACGGTTGATCTCTTTCACTCCTCCCTGGATTCTGACATCAGGGGGCTGAAATATAATATCATTGATTTAGCTCCTTTGTTTAAGGTTATCAAACACCTGTACTATTAGACTTAAGAGCCTCAGTATTAATTACCTCCTATTCTTGACCCAACAGACTAAATTTCTCAGCCATGTGTTTTGAGTTAGATTTCCCCACCCTCCAAAAACTCAGGGGTGAGTTTTGATAGGCTTAAGTCCCCTGGCTGCAATGATTACTTTATAGGTGGGAATATGACCCTAATCAGGGCAATCATAGCCTGAAAGACTGAATTACAGAACGTATTTAAACTATTTGTAAAACAGACTTTCTCTTCTTGGCTGGATATTGAAGCTAGAAAATATAGCTACTGTTAGCTGTTTTGTAACCATGAGGGTAGAAACTACTGAGAATGGAGCCAACACATAGAAAGTGACACAAAGAAATAGAGAGGGAGAAAAACCCCATGCCTGGTCAAGCATTGAAGAGCTGGATCAAGCTTTACCTGAAGTCATTCTAATTGTTGAACATTTCAGTTTTGCATCATTATGCCTTTTTTATCACTTAAGCTTGAGCGGGGGAATTCTAATACTTTTATCCACATATATCTACTTGTTGTATGTGGTCTCCCTGATGTGCCTATTTGTAGCAAGTGCAGGTGGAGCCCTGCCATATCCCTTCAGCTCTTACCATAATAATTCTCTCCTACCTGAATTCCTACTCCTAAGAGCGTACTCTAGTGTTTCTGCCTTAGAACAAGACAGACCAAAGTGCTGGGTAATTAATATCCCTTTGAGGCAGCCCTCAGCCAATAACTGGCAGAAGTTCATGGATAAATACCCCCGCCTCCTTGCTCCCTTAGGATAACTCTGAGATATATTCTCTATATGGGCTCTCAAAGTTCCCCAGTGAGAGTGAGCCTGATTTGATAATGCGCCCAAATTGTCTGCCTTCCTTTCCCCATCCCACCTCCTCACTTCTTTACGGGCTTTTTGGCATCACCCTCTAACTAAACTACTTGCACTTGGGTCCCTGTGAGCTGAGACATCACTTAACAGAGCAGCAAACTAGAGCTACGCTGGCCCACAGGAATTTATAAAAAGTAACATCTACTTAGAACTTTAAAATGCACCCCACAAATTGTTTAACTTACCACAATTTTCATCTTTCCACCCCCAAACAGACTGGTGTATACACAGACCATTTGACATTGACTCAGCCTAGAAAGCAGCTATGAATTCAAAGCCCAGTAAGCCAGTGTGTTCTTTCTTGTCATTGCTGGCCAAACAGAGGGTGATGTACTAGATGGAAGGTTTTAGGAGAGAGACAGAAGTAAAAGCAAAAGCTAGCCAAGGTGTAGAGGATGTTCATTAATCCCCAGGCACCTACAATGGCAGTGAGCTGTCTAGATGCATCCATGGAAGAATCATTCACTGAGGTTACTAATTTGGTGGTCCTGAAAGATGAGCAACACAGACATGTTTAGTCTCTGGACACACTCCCTCCCCTGCACAGTATCTCTCCCAGTTTCTAAGCCCTCTTTGCTAAGGAAAACATCACCAGGCATGGGGGCTTTGCCAGAAACATGCATTTGCACTCCAAATGGTACCTGTCAGATGAAAACCACACTTTGAAATAATGCACTGACGAGTCTCACTAATGGGATGTTGTCTATTATTTACATGAAAAATGTTGCAATGCAGACTCCTTTGTTTTATTTTTATTTTGGGCATTTAAAAGAAAACATTCAATCTCATGCCAGTGGGAAAAGGTTCATTTCCCTTTCTGTGTTCCTTTCCATCTAATCCTAGATGCTTGCCAAAGAACACATATGGCCAACAGGGTTTGCAATGAACCCTGTGCAATTCCATATCCCTCCTATTAGAAAGTACAATCATGGGATGGAAGAGTTAACACCTTCAAGGTAAAATCGTTCAACTTCCTCATTTTACCAACAAGGACAGGGAAGGCATGAAAGTCTCAGATGACAAAGCTGGATGGGACTTGAAGGGCATCTGGTCCAATTCACCCCTGCCACAGATGAGGAAACTGAGGTACAGATCAGTGAAAGACTTCGTTCAAGACGTCACAGGTGGTTAGGGACAAAGTTGAGGCTGGAGCTGAGGAATCTTGATTCCATCCACTGCCCCTCCTCCTCATACCATGCTCATTAATTTTGGTTTAACTTTGAATTTTTGTTTCACTTGCATGTTTGTTTTATCTTAAGCTCACATTTCAACCCTATAACTTATCTTGAATGTGATGTGGGATGTTTTTCTTAGAAAACCTGAGATTATACCATTGCATTTAGGAGTCTTGCCTAAATAATTGCACTGGGGAGAAACCCTCTCAGTAATGAATTTTGTCACTGGGAAATCACTAGAAATACCCCATGGCCTTTCCTTCTCTCTTCAGATACAGCCTGAAAAGTCAGATTATACTGATCCAACCTTAGTCCATTTGGTACGATGCTCATTCCTAAGCTCAAACCAGTTCCTGGGCCTGAGCCCAGGTACTGGTGTGGCCAGAAAAACGCCAGAAGCCATATGGCCTCCCCAGGCCACCTCCCGGATGAAGTTGGATGGCACACCTAGGAACCAACTCACTCCAAGAGATAGAACAGATGGCACCCCAGATATTAATATGTAGAATGTAGACTGCTAAGGTTGTTAAATAAGTTTATATTTTTAGATGGATTCATGAAAATCAAGAATTTTAAAGCCAAAGTGAAAGCCAAGCAACAAGACACTGTTCAAAGCTGTGCATTATTCTGTATTTGCTGGCACTGCCTTCCATAGCATCCTCCAACCTCCAAAAAAAAAAAAACCACTGGAAAATAACCAGGAAGAAATTAAGTTACAACAAGAAAGGACTTTGGCTTCAGAATCCCATGCTGTGAGACCCTAGAAATGATACTGATGGCTACATTGTCATTTGGCAGAACGAGAAGCAAGCTGAATTTTTCCCTGTCTTCACCACCTTGTTCCATGTTCCTTTCCTGATAATCCCACCCTGACTACCCCACCCCACCTCAAACTACTTATGCTTCATTTTGGCTGCACCAGGAACAAGGCCTAAGGAGTATAACAGCAATGCAAATCACTGAATCAGTGGAATTGGATAAGAAGTTAGACTTGTAAGAATCTCCAATACAAACAGGACCCATCAGAAGGCTTCAAGTGCTTTGCCCATTGTTAGTACCACCTTGCATATGAAGTTATTTCCAGTCTACAGAACACTCTCATACTCATGATCTCATTTGATTTTGATCTTTGTAACAACCCTATGAGATAAATAGAGAATGAATTATTACCCTCATTTTATAGATGAGGAAATGGAGGCTCAGAGAGGTTAAATAGATCACTCAGAGATGCACAGATGATAAGTGGTACCACTGGGACTTGAACCCAAGACTCTTTGATTCCATGTCTAGCATTGCATCTGATTTGGCACTTGCCAATGAATTAACAGCCAAAAGGGCCTTCACGGGGGAATAATTCCAACTGCTGCTAGAACAGCCTAATCCATGGATTAACTGATTTTAATGAGTTAGAACATCAGGGGGTGGAATAAAATAATATTCCCATATTCTGCAAACATTCCATGTACAGAAACTAGATTCTAATTTATGCATTATTGATACTTAGTGTTTCACCTCTCACTGTATCCATGACATTTTACACTTCCTCCCATTGGAGTCAGAATCCATTTCCCTTCTTCACTGATGATGGGTTTGGCAATGTGATTTGCTTCACCCAATGAAACGTTAGCAAATGTGATGCAACAAAGACTCAAAATGAACTTGCTTAGTTGAGTTTGCCATCTTGTTCTCTTATTATCTACCCAAAGTAGCTCACTGAACCAAGCCTATCTGAACCCATCCTAGATCATCCAACCTCCATCCAACCAGTGACACATAATAAGAAAAAAAAAAGATTAGGGCCTCCCTGGTGGCGCAAGTGGTTGAGAGTCCGCCTGCCGATGCAGGGGATACGGGTTCGTGCCCCGGTCTGGGAGGATCCCATATGCCGCGGAGCGGCTGGGCCCGTGAGCCATGGCCGCTGAGCCTGCGCGTCCGGAGCCTGCGCGTCCGGAGCCTGTGCTCCGCAACGGGGGAGGCCACAACAGTGAGAGGCCCGCATACCGCAAAAAAAAAAAAAAAAAAAAAAAAAAGATTATTTGAAATAATTGAGTTTGGGGTTGATTTGTTATATAGCAATAGCTGACTACCTTCCTTTCATCTTTTCAATTGAATGCAGATAGGGTTTGCCATTTGTTATCGTTACGCTGTTTCTTTCCAGGCAGTGAATCACCACCTCTTCTTAAGTCCTAGATTAGCAGGGGTTTCAATATCAGGATCTGTATCATCATAGGATTATGAAAAGCTACCATTAAGGACACAGTAAAACAGTAAAAATAAGGTGGATGAAGATATACACACAAAGGAGAACCTCATAGGTACCAGATAAATATTCAATGAATGATCAAAAACTTTGGTCATTTAAAGGCTATTTTATAGTTAGCATGTTAGAGAAAACACATTGTCATTACACAATATTTCCTATGTGCTTTTTTACATGGTGACTTGGTGCTTGGTGTGCTAGGAAGACAGACTGCCCATCCTCTAGTGGCTTATTGACTAAAACAGACAATACAGAGGCAGGCAACTGGTAGAAAACGTAGAATAGGTGTTGGATAAATTGATACTAAAAGGGTAAGTTTAGATATTTTCTTTGGTTTGATTCTACCATTTTGGCTTTGTTGGATGCATCATCAAAGCCCCCAAAAACCCAGTTCTGCTGGCTCCCTAGAAACCTGCATCAGGCTTCCAGCTCTAGAAAATTACATGCTTTTCTTGGTATTCAGGAGGTTCAAGTCCCCTAGTTCTCTAATCAACTGCTCCAAGCTGGAGTGGGATGAGGAGTGGGGGAGGGTGTACCAATAGGGTGTACCACTTACAGCA
The DNA here is from genome assembly GCF_025265405.1 of Mesoplodon densirostris. NCBI lineage: Eukaryota > Metazoa > Chordata > Mammalia > Artiodactyla > Ziphiidae > Mesoplodon > Mesoplodon densirostris. Next base: position 76,802,194 of record NC_082676.1, read on the forward strand.
AGGATGTAGCTATTCATCAGTTACCTGCAGTTTCCTGGAGATAATGGAAAGACTATGTCTAACACCTGGTCAGCACTCAAGAACATTTGCTAAATGGAAGAAGGAGGAAAACAGGAACTAGTCCCCGCCCTCCCCATCCATCCTTCTTCCACTCTGTTTCATGTCAGTTTGATCAAGTAGTATCCATTGTCTGGTTCTCTCCAACTCTCATTGGTTCCAGCCCTATGATTCAGCCATTACACCCCTCCAAATTTCTTCAATGATCACATCCTCCCCCCAATCCCTGGCACGGTGACCTTGATACCTGCAGATTTTACATTTTAGCTCTCAACCCCTTTCTTAATGTGCCCCAGTGCAAGGTATTTTGTACATAGTTTCCACCCTGACTGTAACTCCAGAAAGATGGACTTTGATTCTCAGTTTTTTAAAATATTCTTTATAACAGCATCATGCTGGGCACTGAAGTACCCAGTGCTGTGCCACCTACAAAGAACTTTATTCTACAATAACTCATCTGACCTTCACCACAGGTGGATAGTACAACCCTACCTGTTCAAATGAGGACTTGGAATACAAAGAGGGTCACAGAGTTGGAATACAGAGCAACCAAGATGCAAACCCAGTTTTCCTGTCTCCAACGCTGGGAATTATTTCTTTGCATCATGCTATTTTTAAAAAGTACTAGCACTGATGAAATTCTTGGATATCCTTTATAATATTCCAATTTAAAAGAGAAAATTAAAAATTGCTAAGAAAAGAACTAGTTGGTATGGCACACAAAAATGGCCACAAGAAGACTGAATGACTTAGAATGCCCATCTTTGCCAAAAATGACCATTAGCCGTATTCCAATGCATTAATATAGATCTTAAGATTCTGGGTTCAGTTGGCAGGACTCTCTCTTCCAAAAATAACTTCAGATTTAATGGGTAGAATGAGATTCAGTACAAAGGCCCTGCATTCTTTAAAACTCGGCTTCCAGCCAAGACTTCAAAGGTGACTAAAGAAGAAATGTCAGGAAAGACCAAAGGCTGGCACCGCATCATGAATCACTCAACATCTATTGGAACTTCCTACTTTTTTAAAATATTTACTTTCCAGAGTAATGGGGCCCTTGGGCTTTTGGAGGACACTAAAAACTGCTTCTTGAGAAGATGTCCAGCTTATTCAGTAGCCATTGCCCAGTCTGATTTCATTTTGGGATCATTTCCAATTAACCAACTTGAGCATGAAATACTAGAAAAGTTCTAGGTTCAGGAGGAGGTGACAAGGGCATAGCTCCTGGCTGTTCCATGAACTGACTGTGTGAAGTTGAGCAAATTCCTTGGCCAATTCTGACCTAATTCTTTCCACAAATATTTATTTGAGCACCTACAGTGTGCCAGGCACTGGACGTAGAAGAGCCCACCAGACAAAGATCTTGCCCTCAGGGAATTCACATTCTAGGGGAGATGCATGATATGCAGATAAGTAAACATATAATAAGGACATGAAAACAGCAAGGAGGCCTATGGAGACAGCACAGAGAGCTATTTTGGATAGTGTTCTATTTTGGGGAGGGTAGTCTTTTGGGCAGAGTAAAATGAAAGAAATGTCTGGGGGAAGAGAGTTCTAGGTGGAGGGGACAGCATGCCGGAAGGGCCATTGGTAGGGGTGCACCTGGTGTGTTCATGGAACAGGGAGAAGGCCAGGTCCCTTGCTCTGGCTGGAGTAGAGTGATAGAGGGGAAAGAGGGGACGGGGAGGAGGTGAGCGCTAACTGGGGCCCGATCTCGGAGGGTCTTTAGGCTTGGTAATGACTTGGGATGGGAAGTCACTGGAGAGATCTGAGCAGGTGACAGTATAATCTGACTTAGGTTCCAGGAGCATGACTTTGGCAGCGATACAGAGGAAGGACAGCCGTCTGCTCATCTGGAAGCAAACTGGTACAGATAAGAGAAACAAAGAGGGCTTCCCACTGACCCTCTATGAGCTGAGATCCCAAGTCATAGGCTTTGCTGAACAAGTCACTGCCTATCTTGGTGGAAGCACATCCAGGCTGGGCCAGCTCTTTCATCCCAGAGGCCCGGGGCAGTGCCATTCCTCTGCCATTAGCCTATGGAGGAAGGACAGATTCTAGACAGCAGGAGCTCCTGGGGGACCTGGTGACCACCCTGCAGCCCCTGGAGCTCAGGTGGCTTTTCAGAGATGGCCGCTTTGGGTAATTCCAGATAGAAATGACCCAATTTGCTGCTTTTCATTTCCATCCATCCTCCAGCCTTTCTTCCCAAAAGGTAATCTGGAAAGGTCAGTGGGATTGAAGCACTTGGCCTTGGCCCAGCAGAGTGATTATTCTGTGGATGCTCAAGGCTTCAGGAGCTTATTTCTTTTTCTGGGTCACCTGCTTGGTGCGAATTCACCCAAATACTGCAGTTTGGTATTTTTAGAGCTATACATTTTAAGTGCATTTCTACTCTCCTACAAAAATTCAAGCTAGGGTTGGGGCAGGGTCTGTCCCTCTGTTTTAAACTTAGAGACCCACCAGGCCTCTTAGCTCCCACCCCTGCTGCTGGAATCAGTCCCCTGCACCGCTGCGTCGTAGCCACTCCAAGAATCCTGAGTCATTTCACTGGTTCTGTTTTCCCCCCTTTTCCCGGGCAACGTTTCCTGAGCCCAAGGAACACTGCAGCTGGGCAATCGCCCCCCTTCAGCAGGGCAGGCACCCACACCCCTTGGCCTCCCACCGGCGGCCGCAGCTCAGGGCTGCGGCGGAAGGTCGGGGAGCCGGACCGCCCCGCGAGCAGCAGGCGTTGGCGCGGGGCGCGCGGCACGGAGGGTGGGCGGAGGCGCGGCGCGGGCGGCGCTGAGCTGGGCGGCGGGGATTCGCCTGCGCGCGGGCTGAGAGGCGGGCTCTTGACTCAACGACGGTACCCGCGGGGCTGCAGCCCGGCCTCCCCCGCCCCCTGCCATCTGCGGCGGAGGCGAGGGGCTCCGGGCCGGCTTCCCCTGGCTCGGGGGTCCTCTCGAGGGCTTTCCGGACAGCCCGCGCTCATTTCCGCGGGAGCCCTAGGGGCGCTCTACTGTCATTGTTTATTTCCACTTCTGCCCCAGGAGACTCCGACGGGGCAGATCTTTCATCCCGTCGCACTTGGCACCGTCCCTGGCACGTCACCAAGACTTGGGGGAGCAGTAAACAGCAGTGGAAGGAAGAGGGAGGGAGGGGGAGGAGAGAGACAGGGCGGGAGAGAGGAGAGAAAACGGAAGCGGCCTCGAGCCTCCATGTCTACAGAAGCGCTGCCCGTCTCCCTTTGAAACACACGGATTAGAGCCGTGTTTAACCCCTTGGCCTGGCCGCCCCTCACACACCTCTGGCATCGTCCTCAATATTTATGCTTCTAGAGTGACAGTGATGTGATCAGGGGGGAAGGAAAGGACAAGGAGAAAAGGGGGTGTCTCTTGCTCTTAAACATGAGGGGGTCATAAACACTTCATTGTCCTCCAACCACCAGTTGCCCCCAAAGCAAAGCAGGCTGGCGGCCCTTCCCTTCCTGATCATAACCGCAGAATGTGCAGAGCCTGGAGGATTCTCAGACACGTCTAGGACCCCATGTTACAGATGAGGAAACTGAGGCTCAGGGAGGCTCTGTCATGTGCCCAAGTCGAGGAAGACAGGACAGGAATCAATGAGTTGGAGCTTGGAATTCCAATCCCTTATCCTGCCTACTGTATCCCACGGCTTCTCTCTGAGCTTTCTCCTCTCCCTAATTTCCCAAAATGAAAGTTCTGGAAGAAGCCCCATATTGTGATTTGCTCAGGGCCTGGACTCTGAACATGTGGAATTCTGGATGCAGAGACCCAGGCAACCAGCAGCCTCTGAAACCTCCACCCACCAGCGGGGAGCAGCTGCCAGAGGCTGCCTGACAGCAAGCTTTCTGGGGCAGCTCTGCGCATGGAGAGGTGTGTCGCATGCAGCTCCAAAAACAGATTTTGCCATCTCATCCCCACATTTGCAGTCTCCAGTTGGCTTCTTGTGATTGGCCAGAACTTTTCCTCACTAGAAAGATGAGAAGAATTTGCCTCCTCCAACCGGCTGGGAGAAAACATTCTGCAGCAGGAAAGATGGGAATGACTGTTCCACCCCCTCTAATGGGGACCAGGGGGATAGGCGTGGGCTCCACAGGATGAATGATGCCAGGGCCCCCAAGGGTCCCTACACCTGACCCTGGGGGAGATGGCCTCTGATGGGGTAACTGACCTTGAACCTTTCAGTCTGTAATTGGGGGTGTCGGAGTGGATTCTCTGGCTTTCTGGACCAAAACGTTTCTCAATATTTAATTTCAAAAGTTGTCATCAGGGGCTTCCCTGGTGGTGCAGTGGTTAAGAATCCGCCTGCCAATGCAGGGGACAGGGGTTCGAGCCCTGGTCCAGGAAGATCCCACATGCCACGGAGCAACTAAGCCTGTGTGCCACAACTACTGAGCCTGCGCTCTAGAGCCCACAAGCCACAATTACTGAACCCACGTGCCACAACTACTTAAGTCTGTGCGCCTAGAGCCTGTGCTCTGCAACAAGAGAAGCCACCACAATGAGAAGCCTGTGTACCTGAACAAAGAGTAGCCCCCGCTCGCCGCAACTAGAGAAAGCCCACGCGCAGCAACGAAGACCCAATACAGCCAAAAATAAATTAATTAAAAAAAAAAGTTGTCATCAGGGCTGGCAACTTGTGTACACAGCAGGTGGTTGCTAATAAACTTCAGTTTGGGGGCAATTACAGCTACCTGTCTGCCGACCGCAGTCCACTCCCATGCCAACTGCACCACACTGATTCTTAGCTTTCTCCGGTGTCGGGAACTCTGCCCTGAGAGATGCCCTCTTTTAGCCTGACCCGCAGGCTTCAAGGCATTTCCCAGGGTCTGGCTTAATTAGCTATTAATATCCCTAATGCAGCAGTTCTGGCCTTGGCTACTCATTAGAATCATCTGGAGAAATTTTTTTTTTTTTTGCTGTACGCGGGCTTCTCACTGTTGTGGCCTCTCCCGTTGCAGAACACAGGCTCCAGACGCGCAGGCTCAGCGGCCATGGCTTACGGGCCTAGCTGCTCTGCGGCATGTGGGATCTTCCCGGACCAGGGCACGAACCCGTGTCCCCTGCATCGCCAGGCGGACTCTCAACCGCTGCACCACCAGGGAAGCCACACCTGGAGAATTTAAACGAATACTGAAGCCCAGGCCACACCTCAGAATGAATAAAGCAGTATTTCTGGAAGTGTTTTCTAGAAGTCCCCCTCGGGTGACTATAATATACAGTGAGATTGAAAGCCATTGGTCAGATGGTAACTGCTGGTTTTACCTGCCCACACCTGTCCCCCTTCTAGTAACAGCACCTGATGTTCCGGGGAAAATCCCACTCTCTCTTAATCCAAGTGACTTAATCCAAGTGAGTGGTGCTCGCCCCACCCTCACCTCCCACTCTACCCTCCTCTGGGGGGCTAGCAGGTTACCAGTTTGGCTAATTAGCATTTGCCATTCCCCTGGAGAAAGCAATCTGTTCAGGCACACTATGTGACCCGAGGAGTCCAGTGAGAATCAGCCAGAAGACTTCTGCTGAAACTACTGGGAAGGGAAAGTTCTCTTTGTGCTGCAGTTATTCAGCAGAAAACATGGGAGTCCCAGGTTTCCAGCGGCCATTTTTGTCACCATGTGGAGAAAGCCTGCCTGTAAATTAAGGCAACACAGAGGAAAAGAGAGATGACTGATGGAGTGAAAAAGATGGAAACCTAATTAAAACCATGCCTGAAGCCAGATACCCTTCAGTAACAAAAACAAATAAATTCCCCCTCTTCACTCAAGCCAATTTGAGCTGAAATTTCTGTGATGAGCCAGCATCAGAATTAATCTGTTACATAACTAGGTGTTACCTTGAAATGCAATGAAAAGTTCTCATCTAAAGGGTCACCACACAAGTGAGCTTAGATGTTCATGGGGAATAGTCCCAGGTATCTAAAGACAGCAAGAGCATGATGCCCACCTTCAAGGATAGTGGCTGTCAGAGGAGAATGGTGCAGAAACTGGAGACAGACATGTCCTACTGCATTGTTTTCTTCAGTGAACATCAAGAGCCATGAGTAGCTAGGCCTTAGCTAAATGAGAAAAAGCTTGAGGCAGAAATAAGTAGGTCCCAGGGATAATGTGTGGACTAAATTTTAACCATGTCTGTTAGAGCTCTTTAAATAGCCAATAGAACAATGATACAGCAAGTTATACACCAAACAAAAGCAGACAACAGACCATCAAGACAATGCATTGGATGCTTTCTTGGTCAGGGGAAGTTTCCTGGAAAATGTACCCTCTGTCTGAAGGTACAAGGGAGGGAAGGGTAATTGACCCACTGAATTTTCAATTTGAAAATTATATCAGTTAGCTATTGCTGCATAACAAACACCCCTAAACTTGGTGGCTTAAAATAAAATGATTTAGTTGGCCCAGCAATCTGAGTTAGGGTCAGCTGGATCCTTCTTCTGGTCTCAGTTGGGCTCACTCCTATATCTGCAGTAAGATTCTGATCAGTTTCTGGAGTTGGTTGGCGGTTGGCTGTCATGATGGGAGTGACTGGGCCGTGTCTCTCACCCTTTAGCAGCCTAGCCTGGGCTTATGTACATGGTGGAGGCAGGCTTCCAAGAGTGAGAGGAAAATCACACAAGGAATCTTGGGATCGAGGCTTAAAACTTGCACATTTTCATTCCACCCCACTATTGGTCAAAGCAAGCCACAGCTCCACTTTTTAAGGGGAGGAGTTGCAAAGTCACATTACAGTGAGGCAATAAAAACTGAACTCAGAGGTGATTTGACCCAACCTTTCCTATCTGACAGGTGAGAAACTGCAACGAGTGAGCTTACCCAGGTCCCCCTCTGATTATGGAGGAGTATTCTGGCCTCCACACTTGATGATTTGTCTACTACACTTCCCTTTTCTTAGTTATTTCTCTTACAATGTAGATCACTTGGCGTCTAGTAATTCTCCATAAAGTGACTAAGGATGACATTGTTTAAATTTGCTACTTTATAATTAAAGAAACTGACACTCTTCTTCTCAAGGTCACCCACCAAATATATTGGGGTTCTTTCTCTGGATTGGGCACTGAGACACAACAGAAAACAGTGCAGACATGGATTCTATCTGTACAAAGCACAGAGTTTACCATCTAAATGGGGTATCTGGACCTGAACCAAGACCATCCAAATCTTCCTCCGGACATACTTTTCATCCCCAGTTGCTGTTATGATTCTGATCTGTATGCTGATCTGTATGTCAAAGCCAGCTGTTTGCATTTGTGATGGGAACAATCTATATTAATTTACGGAGTTCTCAGCCTCCGCTTATTCCCTTTTCTACCCCTGCTAAGGAGAATTTTCTCTTTGACTACTCAGCTTTGTCTCTTCTCCCCTGGAGAGTTCTGTCTTTGCTGGGTAAGGTCCCAGGCTTTTGTGACAGCTGAATATAGAAAATGGATAGAGACAGTTTGGAAGGAGCAGGAGGAAAGAACTGAGAAAATGATGACACAAAAGAGCCATGTGTAGTGGGACTTCAGATAGAACAGAAGTGAGAATAAAATGGAAGGAATCTGGAGAATGAGAAGGTCCAGAAAACTATAGGTTATATGAAACCCAGAGAAAAAAGAATTTTAAAAAATACTGTGCTGAATTATGAATTGGATTTCTTTTTCTTCCAGATATGCAAAAAAGGGGAGCTGTTTAATACTGCCCCCAAAGTTATGTGTCAATTTTATTATCTCAAGACATTTAGCGTTTGCCTGATTTTTTTCCATAGCAAACCATGCTCTAATATTTGCCTGCAGGTTCCAAAGCACTATAGATTTCTTTTTTTTTCTTTCACTTCTTTATCTATTAGATATGATAGTAAACTTGAATTTTGGCACTCAAAGAGGACTTAGAGAAAACAGCCTTCACTCCGCTTTCAGGAACTGTACTTTGAGATATTTTCTAAAAGTACAGAAAATTGGACAGAATGATGAAACAAACATTACTTAATTACTGTTAACCCTTGAATGCCAGGGGTGAAGGACACCGACCCCAGTGTGGTAGAAAATCCGATTATAATTTTACAGTTGTCCCTCCATATCCTTGGTTCTGCATCGGTAGATTCAGCCAATGGCAGACCTTGTAGTATTGTGGCATTTACTGAAAAAAAAATCTGTGTATAAGTAGGCCAGTGCAGTTCAAATCCATGTTGTTCAAGGGTCAACTGTATATCTCCTTCAGAATGTTTAATTAAAATAGCTAGAATATTATACATGAGCTAAAGTCTTATTTATTCTATTTCTCTAGCCCATCTTTTCCCCTCTCAAACTGACTGACATAAATTTATTGTGTTATCACCCAGTCCAGATTTTTCTATTTTGCCACATACATGTGGGAGATATATAGTTGTTTTTTTATATGCATAAATGTTATCAGGCTGAATGTAATGTTTTTCCATTTCTTTTTCCATTCAACATTTTTTGAAATCTGTGTTGATTTATATGGCTCTAGTTCATTCATTGTAACTGTTACATAGCATTCCATCACGTGAATATATAACCTTCCATTTTTATAGCTCTTTATGTTGTTTCCAAATTTTCTCTAGTACAAACAGTACTACAGTCTACACAGGACTTTGATGTGTCTTCTGTGGCCGTGTGGGACACCAGCCTTCTTTTAGTACTTTTCTGATATATCAAATGCCTTTTCCATCTCTTATTTCCAACCCTTCTGAGTTGTGTTACTTAAGTGCATCTCTGGAAAGTGACAAATAGATGGATATTTTAAAACAATTTGATTGTCTCTAGTTTTTGTATAATCTATTTCCATCATTATAATTACTGACATATTTGGAATTATCTCTGCCATCTTATTTTGTGCATTCCATTTGGGAGATTTTTCTTCACTTCTTTTTCTTCCTCTCCATGAATTTTGTTGGATCCATTTCCTTCTGGCTTCCTTTATCGGTCCCATTTTATTTCTACTATTTTAGTGGTTACCCTTAAATGTTTAACATGTATACTTTAGAAATCACAAGTTAATCTTCATCCTTCTCCTTCTTCCAAACAATACAAAAGTTTAGAATGAACTAACTCTGACCTTTGCTCACTCATGTTATTATTTTCTAGTATGTTTGTTCTGGCATTTCTATGTATAATATTTGAGATAGAAGGTGAGCTCTCCTGGGTCAGGTCAACCTTCCATTGAAAGTCCCATAATAGAATTTCTAAAGATTGAATATTTGAAAATTCTGGCTGTGCACAAAAATGCTGATAGTAATTACTGTAGAATGATGTGATGAAAAGTGATTTTTTATTCTTTTCTATATTTTTGTTTTTCTACATTTTCTCCTTTTTTTCCATAATAAAAAACTGGAAAGAAGAAAGAAAGAAAGAAAGAAAGAAAGAAAGAAAGAAAGAAAAAAAGAAAGAGGAAAGGAACTTTTTTTTACTACTTTATTCTCATTTTGCACTGTAGTTTTCATTTTAACTAATGGTGGGATATAATTTCAAACTTTCCAATTAAGAGTAGTTTGATCTCTATCATGTGTCAGTTATAAGTTGGCACAACAATGCCACATAACAAACGATCTCAAAACCTCAGCGGCGTGCAACATTGAGCATTTATTTCTCACACATCTGTATCTGCTGATCTTGGTCTGGGCTTTCTCATATATCTGTTATGGTAGACAGAATAATGGTATGCAAAGATGTCCATGTCCTAATCCCCAGAATCTGTGAATATATTACCTGCCATGTAAAAGGAACTTTGCAGCTGTGATTAAGGATCTTGATATGGAGAGATTAATTTTGATTATCTGAGTGGGCTTGATATAATCACAAGGGTTTATAAAAGAGATTGGCAGGAGTTCACACAGGAGAGATGCTATGCTGCTGGCTTTGAAGATGGTAGAAGGGTCCATGAGTCAAAGAATATAGACAGCTTCTAAAAGCTAGAAAAGACAAGGAATCAGATTTTCCCCTATAACTTACAGAAGGAATGCAGCTCCGTGGACCCATTTGAGACTTCTGACCTCCAGATCTGTAAAAATAAATTTGTGTTCTTTTAAGACACTAAAACTGTGCTTATTTGTTACAGTGTCAAGAGAAACCTTATACATCTGGGGCTATCTGGAAGTTAGCTGATCTAAAATGACTTCAGCTGGGATAACTAGGATGACTCAGCCCGCCTCCACATAACCCTTAGTACTGGGCATGTTTTCATGATGATGGCAGACACAAAAGTGCAAGAAAATGGAAACACATGGGCCTTCTGAGACTTAGGCTTTGAACTGGAACAAATCCCTTCAGCTTCATTCTGTTCACTAAAGCAAGTGACATAGCAAATTTCAGATCCAAGAGTGTGGAAATAGACTCCACCCTAGACTCTACCTCATTAAAAAGAGGAGTTATGAGGTCCCATGATAAAAGGCATGGATACAGGGTGGGCAAAGAATTAGGGCAAATGATGCAATCTACCAGAATGAGGTTAACACAGTCTCTTTCAGATTAACCTGGTCTCATTTAGTAGGTACATGATTAATCACTTTTAATTCCAGATGCTCTATCAAGATAATATCTCTTCTTTCTCAGTTGGTTTCACAATCTGATCATCCCTTCTAATCTGGTGTTTGGATATAGGTAGAAGCTTACATTCTTACCTACATGTGGTTCTCTGTTGATTCCCAATGACCTCAAGTTCAGATATACCTCACTTACCTGGTAAAACTCTAATCTTGCTGCATTCAGTGCTTCAAATCTCTGACAACCTAAGCTCTGTTCCTGTTGCTTAACATCCAGTCCAAATGGCTTTCCTTATTCTCTAGTTTACCATTATATTAGCTTCCTTCCTAGAAATTATTATAAGTTGTAATTATCTATTTATTTGCAATTATGCCTATTTTTTGCTAGTTTATTGTCTGTTCTTGAATGTAAGATCTATGAGGGTGGAGACCTCAACTATATTATTCACTACTTTGTTTCCAGCATTCAGCAGAGGACCTGGCACATCTATAGGCTTTCAATAGTTATTAGTTGGATGAATGAATGAATATATTTTCTCTTTCTAAACTGAATAACCCTTACACAGTTTAGCATATTCAGATCCATTATCTTAGCTGATTCTCAGAATGAAGTTACTCTGTCCACCAATAATAATAATGATACTAATATTAAGGTACAGAGATGTTAAGTGACTTGCTCAAAGACACACAAGAAGTGTTAAAGATGAATCTCAAACTCAGGTCTTTTGTCTCAAGTCCTGTGCTCCCTCCATTCTGACCCATGATTTAAAGTTCTCAAAATTTGGCATCCAAATTGGAAAGGAAGAAGTAAAACTGTCCCTATTTACAGATGACATGATACTATATAGAGAAAACCTGAAAGACTCTGCCAAAAAAAATATTAGAACAAGTAAATGAATTCAGTGAAATTGCAGGATAAAAAATTAGTGTACAGAAATCTGTTGTATTTTTATACACTAACAATAACTCTCAGAAAGAAATGATGAAAGCAATCTCATTTACAATTGCATCAAAAAAATAATAAAATATCTAGAAATAAATTTAACAAAGGAGGTAAAAGACCTGTACTCTGAAAACTATGAGACATTGATGAAAGAAATTGAAGACTACACAAATAAGTGGAAAGATATATCATACTCGTGGAATGTTAAAATGTCCATACTCTCAAAAACATTATACAGATTCATTGTAACCCCTATCAAAATAATAATGGCATTTTTCACAGAACTAGAACAAATTATCCTAAAATTTATATGGAACCACAAAAGACCCAGAATAACCAGTGCAGTTTGAGAAAGAAGAATAAAACAGGAAATATCACTCTCCCTGATTGCAAACTATACTACAAAGCTGTAGTAATCAAAAAATATGGTACAGGCACAAAAACAGACACATTGAACAATAGAACAGAACAGAACCCAGAAATAAAGCCATGCTTATATGGTCAATTAATCTATTACAAAAGAGTCAAGAATATACAATGGCACAAAGACAGCCTCTTCAAAAATGGTGTTGGGAAAACTGCACAACTACATGCAAAAGAATTAAACAGCTGCTTATTCACACCACATACAAAAATAAACTCAAAATCAATTAAATACTTAAATGAAAGACCTGAAATGATAGAACTCCTAGAGGAAACATAGGCAGTATACTCTTCAATATCAGGCTTAGCCATATTTCTTTAGATATGTCCCCTAAAGCAAGGGAAACAAAAGCAAAAATAAACAAATGAGAATATATCAAAACTAAAAATCTTTTATATAGTGAAGGAAACTTTCGACAAAATGAAAATGCAACCTACTAAATGGGATAAAATATTTGCAAAAAATATACCTGATAAGGGATTAATACACAAAATATATAAAGAATTCATACAACTCAAAAAAAAAAACCTGATGAAAAATAGGCAAAGGGCCTGAATAAACATTTTTCCAAAGAAGACATACAGATTACCAACAGACACATGAAAAGATGTTCTACATCACTAATCATCAAGGAAATATAAATGAAAACCACAGTGAGATATCACTTCACACTTGTCAGAATGGCTATTACCAAAAAGACAAGAAATAGCAAGTATTAGCAAGGATGTGGAGAAAAGGAAACCCTTGTGAACTGTTGGTGGGAATGTAAATTGGTGTAACCACCATGGAAAACAGTATCAAGCTTCCTCAAAAAATTAAAAATAGAACTACCATACAATCCATCAATTCCACTTCCAGCTATTTCTCCAAATAAAATAAAAATATTAATTTGAAAATATATGTGTACTCTTATGTTCACTGCAGCATTATTTACCATAGCCAAGAAATGGAAACAACTTAAGTGTCCATCAATTGATGAACGGTTAAAGAAATTGTGGTGTGTAGGTATATACATTAAATGGAATTCTACTCAGCCATAAGAAAGAATGAAATCTTGCCACTTGCAACAACATGGATGGACCTAGAGGATATTATGCTAAGCGAAATAAGTAAGACAGAAAAAGACAAGTACTGTATCATTTCACTTATAGGTAGAATCTAAAAAACAACAAATAAACAAAACAGAAACAGACTCATAGACACAGAGAAAAAACTGGTCGTTGCCAGAGGAGAGGGGAGTGGGGGGATGGGAAAAATAGGTGAAGGAGATTAAGAGGTACAAACTTTAGTTATAAAATAAATTTCATGGGGATATAATGTATAGCATAGGAAATATAGTCAAAATTATTGTAATAATTTTGTATGGTGACAGATGGTAACCAGACTTATTATTGCAATCATTTTGTAACATATAAAAATATCAAATTATTATGCAATACATCTGAAACTAATATAATACTACAAGTCAATTATAATTCAATAAAAAGACAATATAATGCAAAATGTGGGGGAAAAAAAGACTTAGCTGTATTAAAGTTGTAAAAACATAAAGTTCTCAGTGTTCGAGAACCACTTCAACAAGTAGAGGTGGTAGAAAGCCCTGTCTAGTCAAGGAGAACAGAATGAGCAATGTTAGGGGGTGGGAGGCACCATGAAGTATTCTGGGAGAAATCTGGTGGTGCATTCTAGGAGCACTTTCGTGTGCCTAGCCTGTTAAAATATCTAAGGAGATGTGAGACTTTCCACAGGAGAAAGGCGACTTTCCTGCCTGTTTGGCTACAAAAACCACCACTACTGCTTCTAGAGTGCCCAGAACTAAGTTCCTTACATAATAAAAGAGTCTGGATGGAGGACACATTATAGAAATCTCAAGGTTAGGGGAGATTAAATTTAGCCTCTGTCTTCCTGGAACGTTCCTGGAGCTAGAGTTACATGGGAGGAAGGCCAGCAGTCAGACCTCAGGGTTTCTTCTTCAGCAAAGGGAAACATCCCCGGCCCTGCAGGCAGGCCTCTCAAGGACTGGTGGGGGCAGGTGTTGGGGAGCTGACGGCAAACCAGGAGGGAGGCTGACAGGAAGACAAGTGAAGCTGGCCTTTTCCTCCCTTGGAAACATCAAGGATTCTAAAAGCAGAGATCTGCAGTAGCTCTGATGCTGCGGTAGCTCTGATGCTTCAGCAGCTGTGCACCCTCATCCTTGCTTGAAGAGTTTCTTCCCAATATGAAATAGGATTGGCATTATCTCAGAATAACTATTTGTAGGGCCAGAGTCCATCCATCAGCAGTCACTAACTAGTCTCACTGATACTTAGATAAAAGCTCTGCCAGAGGAGTAAGGCTCTCTATTAGATTCCTAGGGCTGCCATAACAAAGTACTGCAAACTGAGTGGCTTAAAACAACTAAAATGTAATGTGTCTCACCGTTCTAGAAGCCAGAAGTCCAAGATCAAGGGGTTGTCAGGACCATGTTTCTTCTGAGGTTATGGGTAAATCTCTTCCTTACCCCTTCCTAGCTCCTGAGTGGTGGCTGTCAATCCCTGTAATTTATGGGCTTGCTGCTCTATTATGCTAATATCTGCCTATGCCTGTGTGTCTCTGTCTTCATATGGTGTTTTCCTCTTCTTATAAAGACACCAGTCGTATAGGATTAGAGTCCACCCTAATGACCTCATCTTAACTTGATTATATCTGCAAAGATTCTATTTCCAAGTAAGGTCCATTCACAGGAACTGGGGGTTAGGACTTCTACATATCTACATACAATTCAACTATAACAGCTTAGTATTATTATCTCCATTTTTTGAAGGAGGAAACTGAGGCTCAGAGAAACCAAGGGATTTGTGTGATGACACTACGGTGGATCAATTGCACTAGTGGCCCCACTTTTTTCATGCCACTCTACAACTTTTTCCACACTCATTCTAGGCTTGACCATGTGTCTTGCCTCAGCCAATGAAGTAGAGCAAACATGATGTAAGCAGATGTTTGAAAAGTGCTTTCACATTAGGATTCATCACTCTTGTGTACTCCCGGAGCTCTGTGACCATTATGTGAATAAACTCAGGACAACCTGCTGAATGATGAGTGACCATGTGGAGAGAGATCCCAGTCATCCCAGTGTCGCCATAATAAACCAGCCTAACCTCCAGCTGAGCACAGATGCGTGAGCAAGTCCCACCAAGATCAGGCAAGCACAACCCAAGTCAGCAGAACCAATAGCCGACCCATAGGCTCATGAATAATCATGAATATTTTTTGCTGTTTTAAGCCACAAAAATTGGGGGGTGGTTAGTTACACTGAGATGATTAACTGATATAATCACATAGATGGTAAATGGCAGAGATGGTTGTGGTAAGTGGCGGGGGGGGCAGGTGGGGAGAGAAGAGTGCTATGGTTATGCAACAAGCCACCCCAAAACTTAGTGTCATAAAACAACAACCATTTGTTATTTCTCATCAGCCTATGGTTCCACTAGGAAGTTCTGCAACCCTGGACCAGTCTTGACTGATTTTGGCAGGGCTTGCTCAGGCATCCACTACCACCTGCCACAGGCTGGCTGTCAGCTGGCTGGTCTACGGTGGCCTCAGCTGGGGTGACTTGGCTCTGTTCCATGTATCTCTCCCATCCCTCCAGCAGGCTAGCTCAGGCATGTACTCTTGGTGGTGCAAGGATCCAAGAGAGAAAGCAAAAATGTGCACACACTTTTCAAAAAGATAGCTGCTGTCTCATTAATGAAACATATCTCATGCCCAGGCCCAGAATAAGTGTGGAAGGTCACTAGTGAAAGTTATGGATAAAGGGAGGCATGGAAATCTGTGTATATTAATGCAATCAATCTCCAGTAGCAAGCCAATAACCAGAAAGCTAGACAGAGAAATGAGTTCTTAGAAGGGAGAAGAGAAGGGTGAAACTCCTGGAGGAAGAGGAACTGGGAAACTCAGAAAACAGTGTGATAACAAAATGAAAGTGAGTTCACACATAAGTACCTGGAATAAGTATTTGGGCAGAAGTACTGTCTGGAGTTGGCCCCAACTTGGCCCAGAATTCCTCCTACTGTTTACCCAGTAACAATCCCTTGTGACTGAGCAAAAAAGAAGTTCTCAGAAAGCACAAGGGCTCCCACCTCATGTCATATGGCCTCCACCTCATGATCCAACATGGATACTGAAATTCCAGCCAGCAACTCTGCATTCCAGCCTGAACAATAGAGGAAGGAAGTGGAGAAAGGTAGAGATTAGCCTCACACACTTCCTCCTACACTGCATTGGCCAAAATGTAGTCACATGACCACAGGTAGCTACAAAGAAGGCTAAGAAATATATTCTTTGTTCTCAGGGGAAGAGCATGTGTATAGTTAAAAATAAGGTGTTCTATCACTAAGGAAGAAAAGAAAAGGGATATTGAGGGGCAACTAGTAATTTCAAACATGTAAATTTATCAAAATTCTTTGTTTCCCCCTGAACTCTTTAGAGAAAGTGAATACATAAACAAAGATGATGGCTGGGCATGTCAAACTTGTTTTAAATATACAATTTGTTTTTTTCCAAAGGAGATAAGGAATATTGTCCAAGTTAAATAATGCAGAAGAGTTTAAATGTTAGCAGTTGAATTGGTCTCTACAACCCCAGAGGCCATTCCAACCCAAAGAGCTTTCCCATAGAACAATGCAGAAAGATCTCAGTTCTTCTCCAGAGAGTCTTTGGCTCTGAGGTAGGCAGTGCTCTCCTTACCTTCAAGTGGGAATACTACTTTCAAGCACCCTCCAAGGGGGCAAGGGGAGTTAGTTCAATTCCTTAGGCAAAAGGGTCTCACCTGGGACTGATTTCGGAGAGACAGCAGCGAGCATTCTTGAAAAGAGATTTTAGTTCCCTGCCCAGGAATTGAACCTGGGTAGCCTGGATGAAAACCAGGAATCCTAGCTGCCAGTTCACCAGTGGCTAGAGGCTAGAAGCAAAATTCCCCTGGCTTTTTCCCCATTTGAAAAATTAGTTTCTCAAAGAGGCAAAAACAGCAAAACAAGTACAAAGTTTATTACTAGAGACACAGCATAACACGTGAGAGAGCACACAGAGAAGCAGTTTATTTATGTAAGACAGAAGCAAGGCAGAAATACGCACCCAGAGAGAAAGGCTGTGGGCGTCCTCTCTAATGAGGAGGAGCACAGTAAAGAGGTGGTTACATCATGTATATAGGGCAGTTCTTCTGGGTCTTTGTTTACCTTTGGCCAATTATCTTGCTTCTTTTCCCGCATCTGATCTGTTCTAGGACCCTTCCCAACATGTATGCACATCTTTTTGCCAAGATGAATTACAGCACGGAGGACTGTGGGAGGTTTTAAAACACTTACTATGGGGTGGGGCCCCCTCCTTTTTGACCCCCAAGGTGTCTTTCTGTGCATGTGCAGTCAGGGAGGTCTCCTTGACCTCAGGAGTGGTCATCTTATCTCTTTAGTCCAGCAGAGAACAGCTCCTGCCACTAACTTTGTCCTTGCCATGTCTAGGGAAAACAAAGCTCCAATTTACTCCACTTGACAAACTCCAGCTGCTCAGCCCAGGGCCCCATCTACCTCCTGCCACAGGACAAATCTTCCCCAGGCTTTGCAAGGACTGGGAAGCAGAAAGCCTGCACTGTGCAGCTCACACCTGAGCAGGAGCTGAGCGTGCTCTCAGATGGTCAGGGTAGTGCCTAGAAAGATGGAGAAGGACACAGTACAAAGCTGAGGGCAAGTGCCCATTTGCTTACTCTTCTCACTTGAAAACCACTGGAGAGAGAGAAAGATGCCACGTGCTTGCAACAAGTTCTCTCTCTCTCTCTGCTTTCAGTTTCCCAATGGATAAAATGGGGACATTGAAACAAGCCTCATAGGCTTGTTTGAATGGTTATTTGGAAAATACCTGCCAAACACCTCCACTTAATATGTACAAGTTCTTTTCTCTTCTTCCTTTTGGAATAATGTAATCTGATTGTAAGGACACATTTCCATAAGAAAACATGACGAGAAAAGTTTGACAAGATGTCTAGAGCTGCAACATGGTAGCCACTAGCCCCTGTTAAGTACTTGAAATGTGTTTATTGTAATTAGGAACTGAATTTTTCATTTTCTTTCATTTTAATTTACTTAAATTTACATTTAAAATCTGATACTTGATTCATTATCAGAAAATGCTTAAGCATGTTTTGAACCATTTGGGTATGTGAATCTTCTTTTTCAACCATAAATTTTATAAAATCTAAATACAAATCAAGGAGTTCCTATAAAAACCTAACATTCAAATTAAGATTTGCTGTAAGTATCAAATACTTATCAGATTTCAAAGACTTACTACAAAAAAAGATAATGTAAACTAGTTTATTAATAATTTTTACATTAATAATTTTTATATTAATTACATGTTAAAATGATACATTGATACACTGGGTAAAATATAATACATTATAAAATTAATTTCATTATTTTTTACTTCTTTAATGCAGTGACTAGAATATTTAAAATTACATAAATGACTTGAATTGTATTTCCATTGGATAGTACCTAGCAGAGGACACCAAATAATCAGTTGGATTGAGTTCTCTTACCAGACTAGCTGGTGATTTTGGCCTTGTTCAGACATTTCATTAATTAATAGAGCACCTATTCTGAACGAAGGATAAAGTAGCACTTGAATACCAAATAAGCATATAAACAAACACTGAAACAAGAAACTTACAAATAATTATCATGAGTAAAAGGAAGGGAATAAATACAGTAATGAATAGGGAATAATTGGCCAGAGATGGGGGTGGTTTCCTTAGATGAAAGAGTAGTCAGAAAAGGCCTTTGAGAAAAGGGGCATTTGAGTTAAGGCTTGAAGGATAAAGATGAGCTAGAAGTGTGACAATCTAAATAATCGTGACCTTAACCATTTCTTTTCCCTCTTTTAATGATATTGTTCTTGTCTTCTAAAGAGACAAAATTGTTGCCACTGACTAAGTGCTCTCCTTCTGCCCTATCATATAAAACTTATTATGTTATTGATGGGGCATTTCCCAGTTTGATTCTGAAGGTCAGGAATCCAGAACAGTAGCCAATACATATGGGTATGTGGCATATCTTACAGGAAAGCATTCGGTTTTACTCTTGTTACCATTTTGATTTTCCATGACAAGGACCAATTACAAAGATTACAGAAATGATGGAAATGATTTTTGAGGAAATGATTAAACTATGACTTAATGGGGTCAAGCTAACAAGCTTGAGGGAATAGATATGACCTAATGGGAAAATAATGGTGATTCTGAGAGCAGGACAGTGTGGATTTGGGAGCAGGGGACCAACCAGCACTACAGTCCCATGGGGAGTTATTAGATCTGGAGAAGCAACCATCCCTTGAGGCTTTTATAAACTGAAAAATGGATGTAAGCTGTCATACTGGGTTATAGAATTTTACAGGCAAAACTGATGAGGGGCACCATCTTTTTTGCAGACTTTGAACCTCCAATATTTCTCTTAAACTCCTAGGGACTGCTGTGAAACTACAAATGTGCAGTGGAGCCATTTAAGCTCAAGACCTTGTTTTGGGGTTTTTTTTTCTTTGTTTGTTTGTTTTCTGATGCTCTGGTTAAGAGCTCAGAAATATGGTTAGCCCTTGCTTTACTTCACAGAATAAGAGGGCTGAAGAAAATCTTCATAGGTATAAAAACAGAGATGGAGGAAGATGACCCTGGTGCTGTATTGCCTGGAACTGAAGTGATTGGGAAGCCCAAGAGGATATTGAAATTACAGGTTTGGAGAAAGGCCAACAAAGTTATGTCAAAAGAATAATTCAAGTTTAAAAAACTAATTTTTGTATGATAAGAGAAATTCTATACCTAGCTCAGATATCTCCCTAGCTCCAGTTTTATAGATCCAATTGCCCACTTGACATCCAACAACCAGTAGAAAGTAGGATATCTCATGGTCATCCCAAATGGCTAAAATAAAATGTTGGGGCTCTAGGCCTAGTTTTTCCCATCTAGAGAAATTAGCACTGTTTAATTATTCAAGCCATACCCTCCCATATCCATTCTGTCATCAAGTCCATTTAATTCCACCTCTTAAATGTACTTAGAGCTTCTTCTTTCTGTCTCCAGAATCATCCCCCTAGTCCAAGCTGACATCATTCTGTACAGCAGCAGCAGCCTTTGAACAGATGTCTTGGCTTCTATACTTGCTTTTCAACCCCAATCTATTCTTCAGGTGGCAGTCACGGGCCCACCCAGATCCAGGGAAGGTGACATGGACCCTCAAAGCCTCAATGAAAGGAGTATCAAAGAATTTGTGGCCATTTTTAAAAACTGCTACAATCACTCTTACAGAAATATTGGTACCCACTGTAAATCACTTGCTTTGGCATTCGTACCACTTCTGGTCACAGGCTTTGCCCAATATTTAAAAAAAAATCCACACTAACTGAATCTTCTACAAAGTCCATTTCTGCATGGTCTACCTCCAAAAACACAGCACACTCCTCTCTTTAGACTTTGAGGTGATTAACTCAGACTAGCCCTATACCACTTTATTCTTGGCTCTTCAAATGGCCTTCAGCAAACTACTTAATCTCTCTGGGCCTCAGTTTCCTCATCCAATATGACAGTCCTGTATCTCAGCACTCAGACAACTCTGTGAGGGTTCAGTCACTGCCCATGTTCACATGCCATGAATATACAGTTAATAATCATTTTTTGTTTGCATTGGTTATGAGAATGGCTTCTGGTTCAACTTTGCACAGAACATGATGCAAATCTCCTGAGACTCGAGCTGCCTTGTAGCCCCTCCTCCCCAGGATTCCTAAATCATCTGAACCAACTTTAGATTCTATGATTATGTCTATAGCCAATTTTCTAAAAGCTGTTTTCCTTCTTTTGACCCAGCCAATCTATCCCCAATCCAGTTTTCCAAGCAAGCCCCCATCTGATTTGGCCTTTTTTTTTTTTTTAATTCCTGCAAGGTCTTCTTTTCTTTCTGTTTCAATTTTTTTTCTTCAGTTGTCTTATTCAAAAGAGTCTTCTTACCTTTGGTCAGCATAAATTTATAACAATAAGCAATTTCTCCTCTGTTTGAATTTACTTTTGCTCTTGTGTTAAAAGTATAATGCATGCTGAAGCAGAGAACTAGATTCCTTTTACATATTGGGAGTTCATTTAAGCTGAGGTCAAAGACAAAGCTAATATATAATTTTTTCAAAACTATTTTAAAAAGTTTTAAAAATTCGTCATGATTAAATTGTTTATAAGGAAAAAGAACTTACTTTTTTTATTCTCAAGCCTCTTTTTCTAAATTTTGGTCCTGAAATATATAAGAATATATCACATATATGAAAACTAGTATAATAAAAGTAAGTTCTTATGAAAAGACAGTGTTTTTAATCAAACTAAATCACTATCAGGTATCAATAACCCAGAGGGTTGAACTGTTTTTTCTTAAACTTTTTATTGCCATATGATGCACACATGGAAGACTACACAAATAATAGTGTATGATTTGATGAATTTTTCACAAAGTAAAATTATCCACATAACCAGCCAAAGGGTTGACTTTTATCTTGCTGAAGGATTCTCAGTGATAGGCTATTGAGAAAGACCTGTATAGTTGTCTTACATTGTTATTAACTTTATGTGAGCGTGAGGCTGTCCCTCCAACTAAATTATACATTCTACATGGTTTTTACAGGAAGACTATAGTCTATAGCTCTGCCACAGAGCTAACTAAGTGACCTGAACTGAGGACACATCAATAAATGAATATAAACTATATTGAGACTCAGTTTATTAAACATTAGTGCATGCTCTACATATTTTTATTTCCTTTTTCACCTTCTAGTCTTTTTGCTGGCCCCAACCTCATTGGCCAAATGCTGGAGCTTCTTAAGACTCTTCTCTCTTTCACCTACACTTTCTCTGTAGTTGAGCTTAGTTGTTCCTATGGCTTTAAATAATACCTATATGCTGAAGACTCTCAAATTATAACCTGTACTATAGTCAGTTAATTGCATTGATGGCCCCAGGTAACGGCCTCTCTGTGACTATACCCTTTTGCAATGTGACTTTACAATAGCTTAGATCATGAGGTGTAATCTATTTCTTTACTCATTGAATCTGTGCTGGCCTTATATTTTCTTTGGTCAATAGAATTCTGGGAAGGTGATGGTTTACCAGTTATAAGCTTAAGACTCTACTAACTCTTGGAACCCTCCTTCTATCATATAAACAAGCCCAAGGCAGCCCACTAAAGAATGAATAGATCATTACACCATCTGACAATCAACCAACCCCCAGAAACAAAGCCACCTAGCCAAATAACAGCTGACTACTGATGAGCTAGAGAACCCAGGTAAGACCAAATAAGACCCTCAGTTAACCCAGGGTAACTCATCAACCTGAAAAAAATACAAGGTAACAAAATAGTTATTGTTGAAGTTGTTGACTTTTGGTGTGGTTTGTTACACAGCAATAGATAACTGATACACTAGCTTAGACTTATAAATAGACACATATTCAACTACCCATCTGACATCTCCATATAAATGGCTCACAGTCATCTTTTAAAAATCTACATCAGACTGTTGACTTTCACCCGAAGTCCAGATCCTCCCCTCTCTAGTCTTTTCCTCTCAGAAAGTAGCCCCACCATCCATGCAGTTCTTTGAATCAAAAATCTGGAAGATACCACTTAATTTTTTCCTTTCCGTTACCTCCCACACCTGATCCATCAGCAAATTTTGTTGGTTTAACTTTCTAAATTTGTCTTGAATCTATTCACTTCTTCCCAGTCCCGCTTCCGTCTCTTCTCCCAGGCTAAGCCTCTGCCACTGCTTACCTATAGCACTAGAGTAGCCTCCTATCTGGTTTTCTCCCTCTGAACATCTCTAGACCATTTTTACACAAAAGCTAGAGTTTTAATTTTTAAATCCCACAAAATCATGACTCCCCTCTGCTTAAAACCCTTCAAAGACTTCTCACTGCAATTAAAATCAAATAAAAATTCCTTAATATGACCTATAAAGCCCTACATGACCTCATCCCTGACATTCTCTCTATAATTCACTACACTGCAGCCACATTTACCTTCTCACTTCTTTTAGAATAACAAAGCTTCACCCATCTCAAGACTTTTATTCTTATTATTCATCTGCTACAAAAACTTTCCCCATGTTCCCTGTTCTTTACCTGTTGGGCTCCATTCCATCCTTCTCAGATTAAATCTCACTACCTCTTGGAGGTCTTCTCTGGACACTTTATTGAAAGTGGTATTCCTGCCCCACTCATTTTCCTCCATCATCCTATCCTGTTTAGCTTATTGAAATTCTTACAATTTCTGATTCTTGGTATGCTTGCTTAACAATTTACTTTTTTTGCCTGTCTTTTCTACCAGATCAGAAATTCCATGAGGGCCAAAAATTGTGTCTCCTTTGTTCATTCAGTATCATCAGTGTTAACCATAATTTCTAGCTCACTTTAAGCATTTGGTAAATATGAATTGAATAAATGAATTTAATACAGTCCTTCCAAAAACAATAGCAAGTAGATTTTTATCACTACAATTGTACAAATAAGAAACTTGAAAACAAATATTATCTGTATCACCCTTTTTTCAGATCAGATAGAAGGGATGGAAACATAGTGACTAGGCTAATTTGTCAGAGAATGGATCAGGGACTGGAAACCAATAAACCTTTTGGGAACTTATAAAGGGCTTAATCCTTAATTCCTCAATTCCAGTGAGTTGAGAGAAAAGCAATTGTGCACTTGTCAGGAGGGGTGAGGGTAGTGTTTTAAAGGGATATGAAAAAAGAGATGCCCCAACTCACATTAGAGTTTCCCACCCTGCACTGTTGCTGTAGCTCCCAGAGTCACATCCTCACATGACTAAATCCAGATGGAGGAAGGCAGAGGCAGACAATAAAGGCCTTTTTTATGTACCTCCCTCTTAGCAGAGAGGAAAATATTTCCCAGAAACCTCCAGCAGATTTTTAGTTACATTTCATTGGCCAGAATTCAGTCCCATTCCCATTTCTAGATAAATCATTTATAAAGGTGACCAAGATTGGCACATCTGGTTTACATTCATCACCTTTCATCACCTGGGCTAGGCTGGTTGCCACACAATTGCATCAAGATTTGGTATCCATAACGAAAGGGGAGAGGGGCTATTGATCATGCAAGCTACAGTATCTGCCACAGCAATTAAATTACCCCCTGTTTTTTGTCCCA
Organism: Mesoplodon densirostris; assembly: GCF_025265405.1. Lineage (NCBI taxonomy): Eukaryota > Metazoa > Chordata > Mammalia > Artiodactyla > Ziphiidae > Mesoplodon > Mesoplodon densirostris. The sequence goes on from NC_082676.1 coordinate 76,826,325, forward strand.
CTTTATCCTAGAAAGTATAAGTACCATGGATTTAGTCCATGCACTAAGAAACTTAGAGTTCAATCTGATGACACCGAAGGTTACAGCAAGGTTACAGCCTACTTTTCTCAGAAATTGATGAACCCATATATTGCACCCAAAGAATGTCAACCTCTCACATCCTGGATATAGATAAATTTAAATACCAGGCACAGTGTAACAAAAGCAAACAACATAATAAGACATTGTCCTGAGGACAAACCTAAACTTGTCCTGATAAATAAATCAAAGCATGTTTTAAATTCAGTACTTTGTAAACAACCTACATACGTTAATATAAAAATATTAGGCTAAATTTTAATGTCCTTCTCCTTATAAAGACAATTTTTATTTTCCACAAAATTCAACCTGTGTGTTTCTGTTTCACTGGCAGTCATACAAGAGTGCTGAAAAGTATGTATAGACTAATAGAGACAGTTTGGCTTGGTGGAGCCAGCCTTAGACTGAGACTTGGGAGACTGGATTCTAGTCCTGGGATTTCCATAAACTGTCTGTGTGAACTTCAGCAAGTCACTTCATTTCTTCTTCTGTGAGATAAAGAGATGAAATAGACTGAGGACTTTCTAAGTTCTATAAATCTGTGATTATATCTGATATCCAAGTTGAAACCAATTGGACATATAAAGATAATTGACATTAATAGTTATAACAAATAGCCCTCAAATTATAGTGGCTTTACACAGTAAAAGTTTATTTCTCACATAACAGTCCAGTTGGATTTGTGAGGCCTTCCTGTTGTCTCCTCCAAGCAATGTTCTCAAGGATCCAGCTCCATTCATCTTATGGTGCTACCATCCTCTGCATTTGGCTTCCATGGTTCCTGTAAAAGAAGAAAGAGTTTGAAGAATAAAACAAGAGGTTTTATAGGAGGCATGTCATTGTGGCAAGATACCTTGGTCAGAACCTTGTCATATGGCCTTGGACTAAATAAACGTAAGGCTGGGTAGTGTAGCCGGGGAGACTGGAAAGAAGCAACAGACTTAGTGAGTACTGAGCCAGTCTCTGCCACAAACATTTTTGGAAATACTTCTTTCTCCGAATTCCATGTAAATAGAGGGAATATTAATCTCACTTTCAATATTTCCACTGTGTCACTCCTTATTCTATGTCCCCATGCACCATATATATATATATATATATATATATATATCACTGTTGGCTGGGAGCTCCCTGAAGGAAGGACCCGGTGTAGTTTGTACCCTTAGGTCTTAGCATAGTGGATGGCACATATTAAGGACTGGAGATCCTGGACAAATCAAAGAAGAGGAGATATTCTCAAGAGGGTCTTGCCAGGAAGGGTATTAGGGCTACCACACTGACTGACACAATGTTTCTGCTCTAGGGCAGTTGCCAGCTTTCCCTCTACCCTACCCTATGGTCCAGCACCACCACCCAGCATGGCCTAACCCAGTGTCCACCCACAAAGTAGTGATTCTGCAGGTTGCTAGAATTCCAAGATGCCCATACCCCAGACTGAGAAAGCATTCCCATGGGAATCTCGTGTTTTCAGTAGACAGACCAGGAATGTACTCGTGAGCTTCCTTTATTTCAAGTTAAGGATGCATTTTAGGGTTTTTTTTTTTAACTCAACAATAATAAACTTTGTTGAAAGCCCAACTTCTAGAACTCTGCTATGCAATACAGCAGTCATTAGCCACATGTGGCTATTTAGATTTAAATTTATACTAATTAAAATTAAACAAAACTTAAAAATGCAGTTCCTCAGTCACACTAACCATATATCAAGTGTTAAATGTAGCTAGTGCCTCCTTATTGGACAATGCAGCTATAGAGCATTTTCTGGCATCCCCAAAAGTTCTATGGACAGACCTGCTCTAAAAGCAGCTTTTATATTAGTGTGTCCAGCTTTCTAGATCAAGTTGTCTCAGCCTTATTTAATAGAAAATATGATAAACTATTTTTAGGAAATTAAGAGGACCTGTGTTTTGCTAAAATTCAGACATATGCATGCAGTCTCAAAATAAGTTTTACATATTTGAAGAGTGAGTCCACCCCTGAAAGCCAAATTTCATATCTCTAACATGAACAAAGTTTTCACTACCTGGAGCTCAGTGATCATTATACATTAATGGTTAAAAAAAGAAAGAAAGAAAGAAAGAAATTCAGTATCTCTTGACATCTGGGAGAGAATATAAGCCAAACAATGTAAACCCCCTTCTAGTAACAGTAAAAGCAAGAAAGAACTGAAAAAGAAACTTACCTATTTTTAACTGTATTATCTCCAGGCACATATCATTTTAAAGAATAAAATTCTATATTACCTTATTCAAATCACTGAAATGTGTTTATTCCTTATACTTGTTAGCCTCTAAGCTGTATAAGATATGGCATTATTGTTTTTTATGTTTGTTTTTTTTAATTTATTTATTTTAGGCTGCATTGGATCTTCATTGCTGTGCACAGGAGCTTTTCATTGCGGTAGATTCTCTTGCTGCAGAGCATGGGCTTTGGTAGTTGTAGCTCGAGGGCTCTAGAGCACAGGCTCAGTAGTTGTGGCTCGTGGGCTTAGTTGCTCCGCGGCATGTGGGATCTTCCTGGACCAGGGGTCAAACCCGTGTCCCCTGCACTGGCAGGCGGATTCTTAACCACTGAGCCACCAGGGAAGCCCTGGCATTATTGTTTTTTAAGGTTAAAAGTTAGTCCACCCAAGAAGAAAGTGAATTGGCCAGAATCCTATTTCTTCCCTGGTCCAGGAGCGGCAAGAACCCTACCTGACCATCTGGGCTAGTTATTGGAGTCATAAAACCTCTGGCTTTATTTCTCTAGGCATATGGAGGGACTGCACTTCCCCACCCCCTTAAGTAAGAGTGGCCACATGACTTGGTTAACACAGTTAAATATGAACAGGAGTGACGTATGTGTAGGAGCATATAAGTTCCTGTGCTTGGCTGATTCCCCCTTTCTGCCTTTGCTGGCAATCACAGAAGCCCACAGAAGTGGACATTCATTAGTGAGAATGATGAAGAAAGGCCCTGTTAATCTGCATTGGACAAGTAGAGGGTAGAAGAATAAACTGTTTTTATGTTGAAGCTATTATGAACATGAGGGTGTTTATTACTGCAATATAATCTAGCTTGTTCTGACCAATACATCATCCAAATCCAGGTAATATAGCTTAAAATGAAAACAATAAGTTCGGAGTCTTTTGTTTCTATGAATAAAAATAGAAAGCTATATGTGTGCAGATCAAGAATTAGATAGAGGCAAGGGATCAAATTTGACAAAGTCAATCCTAGACCTGATTTCCTATAGGCACTAAATATAGAAAGAAAAAATAGCTTGTGCATGTGAGCATAAGTGGTATGTAGATGTCTATCTAAACTCTGATGTGAGCTTGGACCTCTTTTCCTGCCATGCAGAAGAAAAAAAAATACCATATAGGCTGTGTATAGCTAAGATGCTTTTCCTACAAGAGCCTTAAAATGTTCATTCCCCCTTTTCTAGGCATGCTACTAAGAGAATATTTTTCCTTTAGGAATGAATAAACCACTGAGATTCACATCCAACTTGCTGAGTCACTTGACTTCTGCTAGACTTTTAACTACAGGGATCTGAAGGCAGCAGGGAGAGGGAAAGACACACACACACACACACACACACACACACTCACTCACTCACACACTGATTTAGAGAGAGAGGGAGAAAGAGACTAATTCTATTACAGACAGAAAGAAGAAAATTTTATTAAGTCAAATGGAAAACCCAAAAATATTTGAAAGATCTGGCTAAGACATCTATTTTCTTACTCTGTAATGGGATCCCAGAATACAATATTTTAATAAAAATTGCAATGTAAGTAAAGTTTGAATTGGATTTTAATAGTGGAAAAAGCAAGGTCATTAGAGTGAAAAGACCTACATTTTAAAACCTTTTTTTATTCCAGGACCTGCACTACAAGCTGTTTGACTTTGACAAAGTCAGCTCACTTTTCTGAGTCATAGTTTCCTCATCTATAAAAAGGGAATAATACAGCTTACCACATAAGTTGCTAGGGAAGACAGAAGGTCATAAAATATGTTAATGGTCTAGGAAATTATCTGACACCAAGCAGAGATCACTAAATGTTTATTTCTTTTGTCTGTTTCATACCATCTCTTCTTAATTCTAATAGAAAGTTTCTCCATTAGGCTTCTTGAAGATAGCTGTAGGAGGGCAAACTGTAGTTGTTATTCTGCCATTTAATGGAATACTGTGGGGATTTTTTTACCTCCCTTATTATTTACTATTCAAAATAATTCTAAATAAGTTTATCCCCATTTTACAGAGGAAACAGAGGCTTACAGAGAATAAAAAATTTGTCCCAGTTCACGAGATAGTCTTTTAGTAATCTATTGCCACAATAATATGACACACATCCCCAAAACTCAGTGGCTCATAATAACGGCATTTGGCATGGCTCATCAAGCTGTGGGTCAACCGAGTAGTCCTGCTGACTTAAGGTGGCCTCAGCAGGGCCCAGCCATGCAGCTACAGTCATCTGGAGTTTGGCAAATCTCTGGTCTATAGCCAAAGAACAATAAATAAGCAGCAGGAAGTAGAGTGATCTCTGGCTCCTTTATTGAATAAAATGGTGACCATGGATGCACTGACTAACCTCCCCAGAACCCTAAGCCAGGGATCTCCTTTGGTCCAATGCCTTAAACCCAAGCAGGCCTGGAGTAGGCAAATGAGGAAGCCTGTGGTTCTAATAGAAAGGCTGCCTCCATCTTCATGTTATCCTGAGAGAGATGACTGATAGCAGGACAGAAGCTACTAAGGACATATAGACAGCAAGTACAGATGCTTCCAACCCCCACCATTTCAAGGGAAGGACAATCAAGCCGGAGAATTCACCACAGTTGGAGATGATTACCGTTGATGCTTCAGCCCAGCTCCACGCCAATATATGGTCCATGAATCAGCAGCATCAGCATCACTTGGGAGTTTGTTAGAAATGTGGACTCTTGGACTCCACCCCAGACCTCCTGAAACCAAACCTGAGAAGCACTGCTTCAGCAAGAATCACAACAAGGTCACACTATTGAAATAGCATCTGTAGCCGGATTTGCTCTAGTAGGTAAATTTACTCTTCAAGCCCCAGCACCTTGTTGAGTCTCTGACCTCCCACCCAAGCTCTTAACACCTTCAGTTGCCCAACGGGCCCCATTCTCTGGAATGAGCATATTGTTTATGCTTGTTCTGCATGCATTCCCCATCTTCTTCTTCTTTCTTTTTTTTTTTTTTTATCTCATTCTGATTTTTCTTTGAGACAATTCACCTCCATGTGTTCTGGATGGGACTTATCCTGGTTCTAGGAGTAGGTATGTGATCCAGGCTAGGCAATTAGAGTACAAAACCCTTCCACAGTGATTGGTTCTGGAAGGAACACATGACCCAGGCCTGGCCAAAGAAAAGAATAGTCATGGATTTTTCTGGACCTATTGGGAAAGTGGCATGCTCTTTTCTGCTGTTGACTATAGATGGTGGAGTCTATCTGAGAACAAAGTCAGCACTTAGATGACAGGAGATAAATTTTTGATGACATTGTTTGAGCACCTGAATTCAGCCTTCTTTGAAGTCAGACCTGACCCCAGACTTTAAAATTATGTGAGCCAATATGTTCTTTTTTTTTTGCCTAAATTGTTATGATTTGGATTTCTATAACTTGAAAGCAAAATAGTCCTGATGTACAAAAGCCACCACATGTTTCAAGCTTGCTGATCCACACAAGTCCTTAGCTCAACTGCCAGTCTCCTATTTCCCATCACCTGTAACATGGTCATTTTCCAATATCTAAATTCCAAAATGTTCATAATTGTATGCGCTGCCATGGTCATAAGAAGAATGGGGTTTCAAGATATAATTCTGGGCATGACCCTAGTGATTTGAGGGAGATGTAATTCTTCCCAAGTGTGACATGACCTGAGTGCTAGGTTCTATCTAGAACCTCACTACTCAGAGTGTGGACCAGCAGCATCAACAGCACCTAGGTACTTGTTAGAGATGCAGAATCTCAGTTACCACCTCAGATATTCTGAATCAGAATTTGCATTTTAACAAATCCCCAGGTAATTCATGGACACAAGTTGAGAAGTGCTGCTCTAAAACACATATCACATAGTAGAAAAACGTTACTGCCTTGGAGTTAGAAGACTGGTCCTCCAAAGTTCTCCCTTTTTCTCAGTTTCCTCACCTGTGAAATGAACAGGGCAGAATGTTTCAGAGATTTACTCCAGCCTGGACTTTCTAAGACTCTTATGTTTTAGGGACCCTTACTCAAACAGATTGTGACAGTCTTGCACGCCGATTAACAGGAAAAGAGGGGGCAGAAAAACAAAAGTGTGTCTCTATCAGTCAGAAAACAATTGGTTGAAACTGTGTGTGGCAAGACATCCACTTCCATTTAGAAACAATTTTTTATTTTAAAGATGAGAAAACAAGCCAAGAGACGTTAAGAGGTTTTCAAAAAGTCACACAGTACAGACACAGCAGAGCAGGGATGAGAAGATAGAGCTGAGAAGGAACAAAAGAACAAAGGATAGTGTTTGAGCACTTGTGCTCTGGATCTGGGCTACCTAGGTCCTGGTACTTATTACTGGGTGTCCTTGGGCAAAATGCTTAAATGTTCTGTATCTCAGTTTACTCATCTGTTTAATGGGCTTTGTGATAGTTCATGAAACTTCATGAAGTTGTAGGAAGTTAAATCTGTAGTGTTTAAAATGATGCCAGAAACATATAACATTTTATACGTTTGTTAAGTAAATAAAAATAAATCTTGACTCCCTGTCTTGAGTGATTTATGTGGTACATCTCAGCACTCCTGAGCCAGAATTGTCCCTCCTTTCCTTCAAGATTTCTTTGGCCACCATGCAATGTCTCTGAACTAGGCCTTACTAAATTCTTTTTTAAATTGCTTAGATTTTTTTAGCATGGTGAATATGAGTTAATTTAATATGAATTAATTACAGAATAATCTATTCTTGGTAGAAATTACTTGAGGCAGCAGGTTAGCTCAAAGGAGAAGGGAGTTGAATAAAAAAGGATTGAGTGGGGCTTCCCTGGTGGCGCAGTGGTTGAGAGACCACCTGCCGATGCAGGGGACACGGGTTCGTGCCCCGGTCTGAGCCTGTGCATCCGGAGCCTGTGCTCCGCAATGGGAGAGGCCACAACAGTGAGAGGCCCACATATCGCAAAAAAAAATAAAAAGGATTGAGTGGATGGAAAGGACCAAAAGAAAATAAACAGAGTAATTCTTGTTCATCAGTTTATCTGTGGCTTACCCACAGCAGTAGTTTGAAACACTGGATACACTTGGGAAGCTTTAAAATCATTTTCAGTGTCCAGGGCCCACTTGAACACAATTAAATCAGGATTTTTGGAAATGGTACCAAAGTGCCAATGTTTTCTAAAGCTCCCTGTAGTAGGCTGAATAATGTCCCCCAAAGATATCATGTTCTAATTCCTGGAACCTATAAACATTACTTTATTTGGAAAAAGGGTCTTGCAGATATGATTAAGTTAAAGACCTTGAGATGAGATGATTACCCTAGATTATCTGGGGTGAAACCTAAATGAAATCAGGCTGCATGTATCCTTATAAAGAGGGCAGGGAGAGATTTGGACATAGGTGCACAGAGAAGGTGATGTGAACCCAAGAGGAATGTGTATTCTGTGGCTGTTGGATGGAATGTTCTACAGAAGTCTGTTAGGTCTAGAGTGTTTTAGTGTTGTTCAAGTCTTTGATCCTTATTGATTTCCTGTGTAGGCCTTCTATCCATGTTGAAAGTGGGGTGTTGATGTCTCCAACTATTATTGTTGAATTGTCTATTTCTCCCTTCAATCTGTCAAATTCAGGCTTTGCTCTTACACTTTTATGATTAAAATATCCTTCTTTGTCTCTAGTAGCAATTTTTATCTGAAAAATCTATCATGTCTGTTATTAGTATGGTCACTGCATACTTCTTTTGGTTGCTTGCATAGTTTATCTTTTTCCATCTTTTAAAATTTCAACCTGTTTATGTCTTTGACTGTAAACTGGGTCTGGCAGTTTATATGGCAGCATATAGTTCAATTATGTTTTTTAAAATCCATTTCACCAACTTCTGCCTTTTGATTAGAGTATTTTGTCCATTTATATTTAATATAACTGATAAGGTAGGATTTATATCTGGCTTTTTGCTATTTGTTTTCTTTATATCTTTTGTTTTTTCTCTTTATTTCTCCATAACTGCCTTCTTTTGTGTTAAAGTGATATTTTCCAGTATACAATTTTAATTTCCTTGTCATTTTCTTCTTTAACTATACTTTTCTAGGTATTTTCTTATAGTTGCCCTGAGATTTACAATTATCATATTAACTTTAAAAATATAGTTGAGATTAATATTAATTAATGTTACCAGTTAATATTAATATTAATTAATATTGAAATTATTTCAATGGCACACAAAAACTTTTCTGATATACCTCCAATTCCCTCTCTCCACGTTTATGCTATTATGGTCATACAAATTTCATCTTTATACATTATAAACCCATCAACACAGTCTCATAATTATTGATTTATGCAGATGTCTTCTCATAGTAGGAGAAGAAAAGAGTTACAAACAAACCAAAAAATACTGGCTTCATATATATATATATATATATATATATATATATATATATATATATATATATATATATTTGGCTGCACTGGGTCTTAGTTGTGGCATGTGGGATCTTTTAGTTGTGGCATGCAGGATCTTGTTCCCTGACCAGGGTGGAAGCCGGGCCCCCTGCATTGAGAGCTCAGAATCTTAACCACTGGACAGCCAGGGAAGTCCCAAAATACTGGCTTTTATATTTAACCATGTATCTGCCTTTACTGATAATCTTTGCTTTTTTCTTCATGTGGATTTAAGTCACTGTCTAATGTCTCTCCATTTCAGCCAAAGCACTCCCTGTAGTATTTCTTGTAAGGCCACTCTACTGGCAGCAAATTCTCTCAGCTGCTGTTTTTGTTTTAATCTAAGAATGTTTTAATCTCTCCTTCTTTTCTGAAGGATAGTTTTGCTGAATATAGAATTCCTGGATAAAAGTTTTTTTTTTTTCATCACTCTGAATATGTCTTCCCATTGCCTCCCTGGTTTCTGATGAGAAATCAGCTATTAATCTTATTGAGGATCCCCTGTCACTCCTCTCTTATTGCTTTCAAGATTCTCTCTTTGTCTGTTGCTTTTGATAGTTCATGGTGCATGTAGGTGTGGAACTCTGCAGAGTTTTCCTACTTGGAGTTCATTGATTTTCTTGGATGTTTAATGTTATTCCTCAAACTGGGAAGTTTGGGCCATTATTTCTTCAAATATTCTTTCTTTTTCTTTTCTCCCTTTCTTAGACTCCCTATATGCATAGTTGGTATGCTTGATAGTGCCCCACAGGTCTCTGAGTCTCTTTTAATTTTTCTTCATTCTTTTTCTGTTTCTCAGACTGAATAATATTAATAATAATAATAGTAGGGACATCCCTGGTGACACAGTGGTTAAGAATTCTCCTGCCAATGCAGGGGACACGGGTTTGAGCCCTGGTCCAGGAAGATCCCACTTGCTGCAGAGCAAATAAGTCCGTGAGCCACAGCTACTGAGCCTGCACTTTGGAGCCCATGAGCCACAACTACTGAGCCCATGTGCCACAACTACTGAAGCCCATGCACCTAGAGCTCATGCTCTGCAACAAGAGAAGCCACCACAATGAGAAGCCCGTACACTACAGCAAAGAGTAGTCTCCAATGGCTGCAATTAGAGAAAGCCCACGTGCAGCAATGAAGACCCAACACAGCCATAAATAAGTAAATAAATAAATAATAATCTTAATAATAATAATCAATAATCTTAATCTAAATTTAATATATCCTTATATTTGCTGGTTATTTCTTCTACCAGCTCAAATCTACTAGTGTGATCCTCTAGTGAATTTTTCATTTTGGTTATTATACATTTAAATCCCAATATTTCTATTTGGTTATTTTTAAAATAATAACTATCTCTTTATTGATATTCTCTATTTGGTGAGTCACCTAATACTTTACTTTAGTTCTTTAGAATTTGTTTAGTTCTTCAGCATATTTCTAATCACTGATTTAAAATTTTATCCAGTTAGTCTAATGGCTGAGTGTCCTCAGGAATAGTTTCTGCTGATGATTTTTCTACTGTTTATGGGTCATATTTCCTTACGTTTCAATATTTAGTTAAAAACTAAACATTTAAAACAGTATAATGTAGCAACTCTGGAAATCAGATTCTACCCCACACATCCCCATAATTTGTTGTTGCCACTGTTTGTTTGTTTGTTTAGTGGTTTTTCCAAACTACTTCTATAAAGTCTATATTCTTTGTTGTGTGTGTCCTAAAGTCTCTGCTCAGTTAACTTAGTGATCAGCTAATAAATGGACAGATTTCCTTAAAGGCCTTGCACCACTAAGTCTCACAGTACTTGCAGAGAAGCTCTGTCTGTGTGTTAGGGTAGTGCTTCAACATTCTGGCAGGCAGTTTACAAGGCTGCCTTAGCCTTTGCTTCCTGTTTTTGCAGAGTCTCAAGAACATTCAGAGAATAGGGCCTTCTCAGATCTTTTGTGGGCATGCTCACAGCCCCATGCATGTGAATGATCTTCTAGATTCCCAGGAATATATTGGAACTTTTCAAAGGCCCTATGGACATCTCATTTCTCAACATTTCTTTTTAAGTTTTTTGGTCAGTGCCTTATTTGCCCCAACAGTTATCACTGCCTCAGGCAGCTGCTATGTTAAACATTTGCTGCTGACTGTTTTTGACAAATGCCCTGGGGAAAAGTCTGCTCACATTGATTGTGTTCTGATACATGTCAAATATAGACAAGCCCCGAAAGTAGTAATTTCCAGGGAACTTTCAAACAGGTCACGTAGTGACAGTTCTCTCTGGGTGGGGCTTCTAGGGAGCTCCAAACCAATTATGCCTCCCTTGATTGGCTTCTAGGCTCATGGTTTTCAAGGGTACTACAGAGCTGTGGAAAGGGGGATGGGAGTAGGAAAAGTTAAACGCTACAAAGTTTGCTGTTCTTACCTAGATTCAATCGTCTTTCTTGAATAAATTGTTTAAATCAGATTATTATAAACCTTTGGTTAATTTCCAGAGGTTAAAAAAAAAAGCTTTTGAAAAATTTTGCCAATTCTCTCATTGCTTTATCGAAGAGCAGATTTTGGAGGTCCCTACTCCATGATTCCGAAAGTGACTCTCTATGATCACTATTTTATTATTAAAATGTGGGCCCCAACAGGACTCCTGCCCAGACATCAGCTCCCACATCTCACATTTAATCCAGACTCTCTATTTAGCATTACCCAGAAGAACAAAGAGATTAAAAATACACTTCAGAGAGTTCTTTTTTTCTTTTCCACTCTAAAAATGGATGTCATTTTGACAGACTGAACAAGCAAGTTTTTAGAATTACCAAGGCATTATGAGACAGATATTTCAGGTAGAGCATTGCAGCCCACCTAAATCAGGAGTGCCTGCTTAAAAGCATTTAAAATTTTTTTGATATCTCCATTCTTTTTAAGAAGAGTAATACAGTCACATTAAAAATTTTTTTTTAATTAAAAAGTCGGGACGTCCCTGACGGTCCAGCAGTTAATACTCCATGCTCCCAAGGCAAGGGGCCTGGGTTCGATTCCTGGACAGGGAACTAGATCCTCCATGCTGTAACTAAGAGCCTGCATATCGCGACTAAATATTTCACATGCCACAATGAAGACGAGATGCAGCCAAATTAATAAATAAATATTATTTTTTAAATATAAATAAATAAATAAATAAAAATTTAAAGAGTCTTCAGGAGTGGAATTGCTGAATCACATGGTAGTTCTATTTTTAATTTTTTGAGGAACCTCCATACTGTTTTCCATAGTGGCTGCACCAATTTACATTCCCATCAACAGTGCAGTAGGGTTCCCTTTTCTCCACATCCTCGCCAACACTTTTTATTTCTTGACTTTTTGATAATAGCCACACTGACAGGTGTGAGATGATATCTCACTGTGGCTTTGCTTTGCATTGCCCTGATGATTAGTGATGTTGAGTACCTTTTCATGTGTCTGTTGGCCATCTGTATGTCTTTGGAAAATTGTCTATTTAGGTCCTTTGCCTAGTTTTTAATCAGATTATTTGTTTTCTTTATGTTGAGTTGTATGAGCTCTTCGTATATTTTGGATATTAACCCCTTATCGGACATACCTTTGACAAAAATTTTCTCCCATCTAGTAGGTTGCCTTTTCATTTTGTTGATGGTTTCCTTTGCTGTGCAAATGCTTTTTAGTTTGATGTAGTCTCATTTGTTTACATGTGCTTTTGTTGTCCTTGCCTGAGGGGACAGATCCAGCAATTCCAGTTCTGTGTATTTATCCAAAGAAAACAAAAACACTAATTCAAAATATATATATACACTCCAATGTTCATTGCAACTTTATAATAGACAAGATATGGAAGAAACCTAAGTGTCCACTGATAGATGAATTGATAAACTCAGACATAAAAAAGAATGAAATATTGTCATCTGTGGCAATATGTATGACTTAGAGGGTATTATGCTAAATGAAATAAGTCATACAGAAAAAGACAAATATTTTATGCGGAATCTAAAAAACAAAGAAAGCAAACAAATATAAAACAAAAGCAGACTCAAAAATACAGAGAGCAAACTGGTGATTGCCAGAGGAGAGAAGAGTGGGGAGACACACAAAATAGTGGAAGGAGGGTTAAGAGGTACAAACTTCTAGTTATAAAATAAATATCGTGGGGATGTAATGTACAACATAGAGAATATAGTCAATAATATTGTAATAACTTTGTATGGTAACAGATGGTAACTAGACGTATTGTGGTGATCATTTAGTAAGGTATAGAAATATTGAATCACTATGTCATATACCTGAAACTAATAAAATACTCTAAGTCAATTATGCTTCAATAAATTTTTAAATAAAATAAAATCATGCATTTTAGTGTTTATCCTTCTCCAAAGTAACCATCTTTAAATATTTCAGTTGTAAGTTCTTCTTAGTGTTTATAAACTTGATTTTAAATGATATAATCCTAGTTCTTGATTTATCAACTTTAAATAATATTTATTAACTCTCTCTTATTAAAGATTAGAACATGATTTAATTGGCCCTTTCTCCCTATTCCAACACCTCAACTTTGTTACTTCTAATAATTTTTGGTTTTCTTTTGGTTAATTTTGTATATAAATGTATGTTTAATCATATAATATGATTAAACTTTATTTTTTCTTCTATCAACTTTACACCCATTCCCTTAACCCTTTACCATATAAAAATGGATAAATTGGGGCTTGTACATTAAATAAAACCTCTCCACCTTGTCCCTTCCCAAGCCACTCCTTTAACGATCACATTCTGAAAGTTCTATCATCACTTTTCTATAACATTTAGATTCTGTTAGATAAACTTAATTAAAACTTCTGTGCTTGATCTACAACTTGATTATAAACTTTGAAAATTAATAAATAGCATTTACAGCATTATGATTATATAAATATTATTCACTGCAGAACCAGGTAGAATAGTATGTTTTTAAACATTCCTATGGCACTAAGTCTTCACTATAATAACAAGAAAACAATCAAAGAGAAAGAACAGATGGAAAATCTTTCCTTAAGCTCCATCAAAAATTTCTCAAAATTGTGTCATATTTGAAACAAAAATTTATAGCATAGCTTTGTTTTTCCTGGCATTTTTAAATAGGTGCTTTTTATTTTTATTGCCATTAGAAGAGATCTATGCCATTGTCAGACCAATACTAAGATCATCCACCTGTTAAATCACACTATTTGTTAGATTATCTAATTTGCACTGATTTATTTCTATACTTGCTTCCTAGTTTCGATACTAGGAAAGAAATTCTATATTAGTTCTAATATTTCCTAAATTTTTAGTCTTCTTGCCTTTGGTGGATTCCTTTGTGAGTTTTTGTTTTGCTAGTGTACAATGCTCAGAAATTGTTTTGATTTGCAGACAAAGCACAAGTGAACTTCCTGATTCTGTGTATATTTGGAAATGTCTTTATTTTGCCCTTCATTCTTTATTAACATTTGGCTTAGTATAGACTTATAGACTAAAATTTATTTTTCTTGCAACATATGAAGACTTATTCCATTGACCCTACCATCTGGATTCACTGATGAGGAGTCTGATGTTGATGTGATTCATGTTTCTTTATAAGCAACCATCCTTTTCTCCTCTACAGAAACTCTTAAAATCTTCCCCAAGGAAAGTGGAAAATTATTCAAAAGAAGCATATTAATTGTGTGGTGCTAACTTGTCAGTGAGCAATACTTACATACTCGTGTTAATGGCTGAGTGATTATGTAAAGAAAACTCATGATATTGAAAGGATAGGGAGAGGAGAGGGGGTGATCTAAGAGAGCTTGTTTATCATTGATCATAAGAGGAAGTCAAGTGATAGTCTATTTTATAAATCAAGAATTAACAATGTCTGGGCTTCCTTGGTGGTGCAATGGTTAAGAACCCACCTGCCAATGCAGGGAGACGGGTTCGAGTCCTGGTCTGGGAAGATCCCACATGCCGCAGCGCAACTAAACTCATGCTCCACAACTACTGAGCCTGCACTCTAGAGCACTCTAGAGCCCGTGAGCCACAACTACTGAGCCCACGCGCCACAACTACTGAAGCCCATGTGCCTAGAGCCCGTGCTCTGCAACAAGAGAAGCCACTGCAATGAGAAGTCCGCACACCACAACAAAGAGTAGCCCCCGGCGCCAAGCCTGCGCACAGCAATGAAGACCCAGTGCAGCCAAAAATAAAATAAATAAATTTTTTTAAAAAGCATTAACAATGTCTTCATATTATTTAGAAACAAAAAAGAATTTACCCAAAGGAAAAGATAATGTCATTGACAATTTTTACCTCTTCAAAATAGGATATAGATAAATACATAAACAGATAACGTCAAGAGGAGAAAAGTGCTATAAAGAAAAATAATTCAGAGTAAAAGGATACAGAATGGTAGTGAATTGGATATTAGCCAAGTTTAGCTAGTTTGGATTGTCAGAGAAGGTTCCTTTGAAAAAGTAGCATTTGAGGAAATGAGACATGAGAAGACCTGGGGAAGAGTGTTTTGGGTAAAGTTAACAGCAAATGCAAAGGTCTTGAGGTGGGAGTGAGTTTGATTGTACAGTGAACAACAAGAAGGCCCATGCGATTGTAATGAAGATAAATGGAGAGAGAGCACTGGGAAATAAATTTGAAGAGGTGGCCAGGAGCCTGATCTTACAGGTTAAGGGAAGAATTTCTAAGTGTGATAGGAGTCATTAAACATTTTTGAGAAAGATTTGTCTTTTAAAAGTATCATTGCGGCAGCTATGTGGAGAAATAGGGACTAGGAGACAAATTAGGATACTACTGTTAATAGTTTGGTGAGAGATGAGGATGATTTAAACTAATATAGGATCTATGGACGGTTGAGAAATGGTTACATTTTAAAAATGTATTGAAAGGGCTTCCCTGGTGGCGCAGTGATTGAGAATCTGCCTGCCAATGCAGGGGACACGGGTTCGAGCCCTGGTCTGGGAAGATCCCACATGCCGTGGAGCAACTGGGCCCGTGAGCCACAATTACTGAGCACGTCTGGAGCCTGTGCTCCACAACAAGAGAGGCCGCGATAGTGAGAGGCCCACGCACCGCGATGAAGAGTGGCCCCCGCTTGCCACAACTAGAAACGCACAGAAACAAAGACCCAACACAGCCATAAATTAATTAACCAGCTCCTTGTATGGTCCAGCCCTGCCTCCCAGGCTCCCAGCTCCCAGGTCTGTGAGGGTGAGTGGGGAGATAACTGGCCAGACATCATGAAAAAAAAATGTATTGAAAGTAGAACAACATTTGCTCATGGGTTAGACGTACATGTGACAGAGATGAGTGAAATAAGATTTTTATCCTGAGAAAGTAGGTGAATGTAGTTTCCATTCATAACATAGGGAACACTGGGAGGGAAGCCATTTTGGAGTTAAAAATCACAAATTCTACTTCATCCATGCTAGGTTATATATCCATATTTGCTTTATATTTAACTGCAAGTATTGTGTAGGAAGTTAAATATACAAGCTGAGGTTCAAGAGATAAATAGGACTAAACCTGTAAATACAAGAGCATTAATAGATATATGCTCCTTGATGTTCTAGAATTGGATAAAATCACCAAGAAATGAGTGTACAGAGAGGAGAAAAGGTCCTTGACCTGAGTCCATAGAGTAGGGAAGATGAAGAAAATCCAGAAAAGGAGAATGCTAAGATGCTTCTGAGTGTTAGGTTAGTAAACAGGACATCTTGTGATATTGTTAATTAAGAATGTAAGAATGCTCTTTGACATTGGTTTCAGCAATATTTTTGAAGGTATGTCTCCTCATTTAAGGGTTACAAAAGCAATAATAAACAAATGGGACTACATCAAACTAAAAAGCTTTTGCACAGCAAAGGAAACTATCACTAAAATGAACAGGCAGTCTCCTGAGTGGGAGAAGATATTTGTAAATGGTATATCTGTTAAGCGGTTAATATTCAAAATACATAAAAAATGTTCACACAACTCAGCATCAAAAAAACAAACAATGCAACTACAAACTGGGCAGAATAAACATTTTTTTCATAGAAGACATGCCGATGGCCAACAGACACATGAAAAAATGCTCAACATCACTAATCATCAGGGAAAACACATCAAAACCACAATGAGATATCATCTCACACCTGTTAGAGTGGCTATTATCAGAAAGTCAAGAAATAACAAGTGCTGGAAAGGATGTGGAGAAAAGGGAACCCTACTGAACTGTGGATGGGAGTATAAATTGGTGCAGCCACTATGGAAAACAGTATGGAGGTTCCTCAAAAAATTAAAAATAGAACTACCATATGATCCAGCAATCCCACTCCTGGAGTTCAAAAAGTTATATGCACCCCTATGTTCAGAGCAGCATTATTTACAATAACCTAGATATGGAAGCAACCAAAGTGTGTCCATTGATGGATTAATAAATAAAGAAGATGTGGTGTGTGTGTATGTGTGTGTGTATACACGTGCATATATATATATATTACATATTTTATACATATATAATGGAATATTACTCAGCCATTAAAAAAATAAAATCTTGTCATTTGTGCCAACATAGCTGGATCTAGAGGGCATTATGCTAAGTGAAATAAGTCAGACAAAGACAAATACTGTATGATTTCACTTATATGTGGAATCTA
This sequence comes from Mesoplodon densirostris, assembly GCF_025265405.1. Classification (NCBI taxonomy): domain Eukaryota; kingdom Metazoa; phylum Chordata; class Mammalia; order Artiodactyla; family Ziphiidae; genus Mesoplodon; species Mesoplodon densirostris. Next base: position 76,843,660 of record NC_082676.1, read on the forward strand.
AAAACAAAACAAATGAACAAACATAACAAAACAGAAACAGACTCATAGATAGACAACAAACAGGAGGTTGTCAGAGGGGAGGGGGTAAAGGAGATTAAAAGGTACAAAGTTCCAATTTCAAAATAAATTAGTCACGGGGATGAAATGTACAGCCTGGGGAATATAGTCAATAATATTGTAATAACTGTGTATGGTGGCAGATGATAACTAGACTTGTCATGATGATCATTTTATAATGTATAGAAATATTGAAGCACCATGTTGTATGCCTGGAACTAGCATAGTGGTGTAGGTCAATTATACTTCAAGTTAAAAATGAGGAAACTGAGAAAACAGAGTTGAATAACGTGCCCAAAGTCACACAGTTAAGAGTAGAACCAGGATATAAACACAGGCGGTTTGGTTCTTGAGTCTGTGCTGTGCTGTCTCAAGAGAGCCAGATTTTGGCCGCTCTGAGAAATATAATGCAAAAAAGGGAAATTTTATAGTGAGGAGAGCCATCTGTGTATGAAAAGACTTGCCTTTCTGAGGTGGTAGCGAGTCCCACATAACTGCAGGTGTTCAAGTACAAGTTGTACTACCACTTGGCCAAATTAATCAGTCTTAATATTCAAAGTGTTACCCATGGATCAGCAGCAGTGACACCACCTGGGAGCTTGATAGACCTTCAAGCTCCTCCTCAAAACACTGACTATCAAAGTTTAGGAGTCACTGTAGCACAGGGTCTTTGGGAACCAGAGTAATAATAAAAGGGTAAAGAACATGGCTGTATTGCCAGACAGGCCTCAGGGTGAATCTCAGCTAGGCCAATTCCTAGCCATGTCATTTATTCACCTAAGCTTCAGTTTCTACATCCGAAGTGGACTGCTAATTGTATTCCCATGGGGTTGCTGTGAGGACTTAATGAGTTTATACATGTAGAGCACACATCACAATGCCTAATATCTTATAAGTACTCAATAATTGTAAACCACTAATAGGAATATGCATCAGATGTAAGGCTGGACCAGATAGATAACCTCTGAAGATCCCCTTCAAAGAAAAGATTAAAAAAATAAAGACTATAAGAGGAGGAGAGTGGAAGAAACCAACTGATGCATAAATATGTTGAGTTTAAGACACCTTGATTCCTCAGGTAAGAGTATTCAGTAAGAAGCTAGGAAGATGCTTCTGAAGCTCATGAGAGAAGGTGGGACTGGGAATATAAAATGAAGAGTCATATATAAATAACGGCTAAACTAAGGGCATGGATCAGATTTTTTTTTTTTTTTTTTTTTTTTTTTTTTTTGCAGTACGTGGGCCTCTCACTGTTGTGGCCTCTCCCGTTGCAGAGCACAGGCTCCGGATGTGCAGGCTCAGCAGCCATGGCTCACAGGCCCAGCCACTCCGCGGCATGTGGGATCCTCCCGGACCGGGGCATGAACCCATGTCCCCTACCTCGACAGGCAGACTCTCAACCACTGCACCACCAGGGAAGCCCATGGATCAGATATTTTTAAGACAACATGTGAAGGAAGGAATAAGACATTGGGTTCTCTTGATGTACTGTGGTCAGCTCAGGAGTCCGGGAAATCAATCAGAATTCTCATGTATTAACTGGGATTAAAATAATAATTACTTTTACACATACCTCAGAGAATGGTGAGAATATAATGAGATCACGTGTGTGACAGTGCTTTACAATTTGTACAAACGTAAGCTGTTCGATATTCTTCTCTTTGACTTAGAGTACAAAAGTTTTCATGGTAGAGAGTCAGGACATGATCCATGGACATATGGAGCTCCCAGAGGGTTTGTGTGGGGCCCAGGGAAATGTCCAGCTTAACCTGCTAGGCACAGCAATTTTATTGCTTCAACCCATCTGCTATGGAAAACGAGAAGCCAACAAAAAAGGGAGAAACAGGTGAGAGCGCCCGATAGAGCACTTTAAGAAATGAATGAGTGGTACAGATTGTCAAGTGAAGTCAGAGGTTAAAAAGATGGGAAGTCCATTGGTTATGACCAAGAGATCATTGATGCTATCTGCTGAGATTAGAGTGCCTTGCCCAGCCTGGTACCTGTTGGCTGGCAGAACTGCACTGCTCTTCACGGTCAACACTAATAGAATTGTGCCAGATAGTCTTGCTCCATCCCAGCCATATCCTGAATTATTCACATCAACCCATCTCAACCTGATTTTCACTGCCAGAGTTCCTGGCTCTTGGGATCAATTCTGATTTAAGACCTCATATCATCCCCTCAGAACGAGTCATTGACATTGATGTTCTGTTCTGACTTCTGGCTGACTCTCTCAGGTATATTTTGAGTGCATCTTCTGACCCAATTCTTATTTATGCTCCTTATTAAGTATAGATCTCTAAATTCCTTTCTTGACTGTACTTGGCACTCTTTTATTTGGAATATGTTTCTTCTGTTTACTCCAGGTTATCATCTTGCCAGCCTAGATCCTCCCTTGAAATTCACCGCAACCACACTTTGTGGTCAGTGATCCATAGACCCATCCCATTAACAAGTGGAACCCTAAAGCTGCTAACGAAAATAACCATTCACAAGCCATAATGTGTTGAGGTTAGCTGTAAAGGGAGAGTGTGATGGTTAATTTTATCTGTCAACTTGACTGAGCCTCAGGGTGCCCAGATATTTGGTCAAACATTTCTATGAGAGTGTCTTTGGATGAGATTAACACTTAAATCAATAGGCAGATGAAGCAGATTGCCTTCCCTAATGTGGTGGGCCTCATCCAATCAGCTAAAGCCCTGAGTAAAACAGAAAGGCTGATTCTCCCCTGAGTAAGAGAGAATTCCTCTTGCCTGGCTTCCTTTAAACTGGGACACTGGCTTTTTCCTGACTTCAGATTCGAACAGAAACAATGGGTCTTGAGTCTGCTGGCCTTTGGTCTAGAACTATACCACCATTGGCTTGGTGTCTTGGGTCTCCAGCTTGACTCACCCTGCAGGTCTTGAGACTTGTCAGCCTCCATAATCTCATAAGGCAATTCCTTATAAGAAATCCCTCTGCATATATATGTATAGGGAGAGGGGTAGGGTAGTACGGGGGAGAGAGAATGTGTGTGTCTAGATATATATACATATTCTATTGGTTCTGTTTCTCTGGAGAGATACAGATGGGCTAAGTCCAATGAGCCTGGCAGAGTCTGTACTAAAGCACAATGTTTATGAGCTTGGGCCCTGGGGTTCAAATTCCAGCTGTACCATTTATTAGCTGTGCCCTTGGTCAGGTTATTTAACCTCTCTAATCCTTAGCTCCCTCCTCTGTTTGACTTAAATCCCAATATATTCCAGTGCCAAGTATACGGCAGGTAAATGTTGAGTAAATGAATGAACTAATACAGATGAAGAAACCAAGGCCCATAGCCATTCATTGATACATATTTCATTAGTAGCTAATGAAAAAAATCAACCCTTCATATTAAAGCAGAGTTACATTTCATTACTTAGAGGAAAAGTTAAAAGTCTCATCAAATTGAGAGATTTATTTAACCAAGACTTCACAATTTCTTTGTGGGTTGGTTATAATTACTGTCCCCATTTTACCTATGAGACGACTGAGGTACAGAGAGCTTAGAGAGCTAATAAGATTCTTGAAAGACTTACTAAAGGAATACTGTGATCCCTTTCAAATAGCCTTTTAGAAGTTTGCTTATTTCAACTACTATTTTCTCCTTCCCTCTGTCCCTGACACAGGGCTCCTCCTCCCTACTTGACCACCTGCATATCTTGGTATTGGAGAGGGTCCTGGGATGCATTCACTACAAAAGAGACCTTGTAATTTTGATGCATTAAGGAACAGGAGTTTGAAAGCACTCAGCATCTGGCTGCTGAGCCCCCTTTCCTTCCATCCTGCAATGCTGTTCTTAGTAAGGAACGAGGTGTTATTTAAAATTCTGGTGTGCAGTCTTATTTTTTCTCAACATGGCAAGCCAGAAACAGCAACCAATATCCCTAGTTCTGCTTTTACCTCTTACAGGATATGTCTCTGCCTCAGAGGCTTCAGGAGAAAAGTAGTTTAGATCTACAGCATTTAAGTTTTCCCCAGGTACTCTTAGGTCACTATTTATAAATGGGTTGGGAGATGGGGTAAGGGCTAGAAGAACATATAAAGAGAAAGTGGCAAGCAAACCATGTGGGAAAAAAACCCAAGGAATTAAAACAGTTGATCTGTCAAATTATGTATTCTTGTGCCCTCACAATGTTTCGAAATATCGTCACAGGGTGCCTGGCATGACCCAAAAGAGGACCTTGGAGAAGGGGGTTCTGAGCTGGGCTAGTTCTAAACTACTTGCAAACTGACTTTGGAAAGATCTTACAACATTTTATAAAAACGTTTATAATTATTCTTCATGAAGTTGTAATTATTGAGTCAACTATCTTAGATCTGGAGTTGCTGCAAACCAGAGTACTTTGGGGCATGGTGTACCAGAAAAAGCTTTCAGAGACTACATTAGCATAGTGTAAATATCCTTCCAGCAGAGCAGGTAATTTTCTCATTACTCATCAAATGAGTTCCTAAGCATTCGTTACTCTACACGTTGGATCTTTGTAGAAATAACTCACAAGAGCTGAATCATTTCAGAGTGAATTTTCCATCACCTTTCTTCTCTGTATGGCTTAGGCCTTTATAGAACCTGAATAACATAAATCTGCTGGTTCCCTACTGGCAAAGATGACTATGGATTTTTTTTTAAATCAAGCAATGAGAAAACACTAGGGGGAAAAAATCTCGTTATCAGGGATTTCCCTGGTGGTGCAGTGGTTGGGAGTCCACCTGCTGGTGCAGGGGACACAGGTTCGATCCCTGGTCTGGGAAGATCCCACATGACACGGAGCAACTGGGCCCGTGTGCCACAACTACTGAAGCCCGCATGCTCTAGGGCTCACATGCTGCAACTACTGAGCCAGCGTGCTGCAACTACTGAAGCCTGTACACCTAGATCCCATGCTCTGCAGTGGGAGAGTCCCACACACAGCAACCAAGAGTGGCCCCTGTTCTCTGCAACTAGAGAAAGCCTGCACACAGAAATGAAGACCCAACACAGCCAAAAGAAAAAAAAAAAAGAAAAAGGAAAAAAATCTCATTATCCTATTAAAATACATTTAAGGATGTCTGGTTTTCCTGAGTAGACTTACATTTATCCAATGTTTATGTTTTCTAAATTAGACTCTGCTACCTTTCCCAGAGCAAGATGAAGAACCTCTCAAACAGCATCTTTTTAACATAAGCACAGGAGAATGAGAAATGCTACCGCCACCACAGCATAATCCTGTAGAGCCTGTGGTATTTTCTGTAATGCTTTGAATCAGTCTGACTCTCTCCTCTACTATGTAATTTTTAAAGATGTCAATGTGGGGCATCAGCAGCTGAAAATTCAGAATACCAAGCCAGTCCTCCCCTGTGACTGCCACAGAGCTGTTGCCTACAGTTGAGCCTACATCACTGACGTAGTTACTTTTTTAGTTTTATTATTATTTTTAATCTGGAAAATCCCCCACCTCCTCTATTCCTGCACAAAACTTTCTGCCTGAATGACTTTCAGACTGAGGGCCAAACACATATTTCGTTTCTCTCTACTTCAGGCTTCCCCCCCAAGACTTCTACATGCTGAAAAATGGTCACATTTTGGGGGAAAAAATCCTGACTATAAAGGATTTTGTAGTGACATCACCGCATTCACTGTCACTTCTCCCAGCCCATTCCAGCTTGCTCTATAATGAAAGTGAGAACCATAACTAAGTTTTATTGTCAAGTATCGGAGGATCAGGCAGATTTTCTTCTTCTTTATTGTATATGAATCTTAAATGTTTAATGAAGTAAACAAATTTCAGCAACATGCCATGTTTTAAGAATCCATCTTTAATAAAAATCCAAACACTATTCATTAATTATTATTGAAAACATTAATATTTCAAAATACCCTTTGGGTCAAGAAGGAATCTTTAAAGAAACAGTGACTTCTACTTATTTCAATTAAAGGCATTGTTTATTAAATTCTTACAGCTCTGCTTGCTATAAATGCCCCCATTAAAACTCTGTTTTCCTCCTTTCTTTCCTGGGATTCATTCTCCATTCCCTTCTCTCTCTCTCTCTCTCTCTCTCTCTCTCTCTCTCTCTCTCTCTCTCTCATCGCGTGCAGTTAAAAACCTAAGCTTGCTCTCAGCCCACAGAGCAGGGGTGTGTGTTGGGGTCGGGGAGGTGATGTTCGTTTCCCCCGCCCCAGGCAAGGATTTTCCATTGCCTAAAAGAAGCCATCAAGTTTTAACATTGAGAGGCACGACTTGAGAGGCATCCTTCCCGGAAAAGTACAAACAGCTCCTCAGCCGAGGTCCCCCACGTCCCACGCGCTCCCAGCCCGCCCTCCCCGCGGAGTGCCCCGCGACAGCCTCCCCAACACCTGTGAATCATCCGAGAGGCTGCTACCATTTGCATATGACCCCCCTTCCTTGGCGCCTAACGCACACAGCAAAGGAGGACAGGATTATTGCTTTATGATTATTCTTTTTAATCTCTCCTATGACCAGCACTAGTAGCTTCTCGCCCACGTCCTGTTTTGAGCATCAGAGGGCCCCCAAGCCAGCCTCGACTGGTACCCAGGGTGTGTGCACTGAATGAAGCACCAGAATTTTGTAGCGTCCCAGCAATCCTTGAAGCCGCAGCCCCCCACATTATCCCACCCCCACCCCCACCCCCGAAGTCTGGTCAGTCCTAGGAGGCGTGTACGTGCCTCTGTGAACTACTCCTAAGAAACCCAACATAAAAGCCCAGGCTCCGATTGCAGATTCAACCCAAACAGCGTCAGCTATTTCGCCCTCCGCAAACAACTCTCAACCCCAAGCTCTGAACTCCAGCAAACCCACGCTGGTTGGGTTAACTACCCTTCCCTCCCCTTTCCCCCAATTCCTTTGAAATCGCTCAGCGATAATTGCTCTGACGTACTTTAAAATAACGTGTACTAATCTCTCTCCCCAACTGACCGCATTAAGGCGAACGCCAAGCCTCGATGCTACTTTGATAAAATGAAGAAATCACTCATAAAAATAGCAGCCCACGTAGCTTGGCCATATATGGAGCTGGTGAGAGTTGACAGGGATGCCCCTTTGGACTATCTTTTTTAGAAAAAGCAAATCGTAGCTGAAATCTCCCCCCCCCCACCCCCTTACCGTCTACTCCTCCTCTGCCTTCCCTTCCCCTTCTATGACTCAACCAAAGACGAACTCAGCAGAGGAAAATTTTTGTATATATAATCGCAAATATATTGCATATATATCACTACACACACACACACACACATATACACATACATACACACGTACACACAAAAAAACAGAATATCAGATGACCAGTCGCGAGATAAATGAGTTTGCCCGTGACCGGGTATTAAAATGGAGTCATAAGAATCGTCCCGTTCTGGTGTTTATAAAAGACTAAAATACAAAGGTTTGCAGTACAGCGAACTGGGAGCTGAGTCAAGCGCTCGGCCCCTCGCGGCTCCTCCCCTCCCACCGCCCGCCCCCATCCTCCCTCCGCCCTCCCCTCAACACACTTCCTCCCCGCCTCTCCAGGAGAGGGCTATTAAAAGCTGCTGACGTCAAAAGGGACGGCCATCTTTGATGAGGGCAGAGCTCACGTTGCATTGAAGACGAAACCTCGAGGAGGTCAGGCGCTGTCTTTCCTTCCCTCCCTGCTCGGCGGCTCCTCCACACTTGGAACCTGCACGGACCGGGCGAACACCACCTTCTGGAGAAGCCAAGGTAAGGAGCCCCCCTCCCCAGGTCGTGGTTCTGGCTCTAGATGGCTACATACCCAGAGGGGACCACAGCTGGGCAGACCAAGTGAGCTTGGGCAAATACAAGAATTTGTGCACCTAGGGTGCGGTATTCCGTGTGTGCGCGTCTGGCTAGACTCCCGCCCGGGGCTTTATAAAGTATTTTCGAGGTGAGCTGCTTGGGGAAGGGATGAATGGAAACAGTGCAGGTGGAGCGATGGGGAGGAAGCGCAAGAATACGTGCGGAATAATAACTTACTCTCTTGAAACAGTAGTGGGACCGTCTGTCTCTTCCATTTTGCGATGCAGTTTTAAGAGGTGTTTAGGCTGCTGGGTTTTTTGTTTTGTTTTTTTGTTTTGTTTTGTTTTGTTTCTGTAGATCAAGACAAACAAACCCTGTGGTTCTGACCCGATTATGACTTGTCGTTAGGGCGCTATTATCTAGGGAAGAATTAGGGAGAAGGCAGGGTGTGGGCGCTGGGGAGGCGAAAGAAGGGGGAGTTCCCGCCCCGGGCAAGCTGAGCTGCAGCCGCCACAGCAGCCTCCATGCCCCACGGACTTGATTTATGCCGCCTGCTCCACGTCAACTGCAGGCTGGCGGGAGGCGGGCGGGTAGTGCTGGGTGGGAGGGCTCTGCGGAAAGCTGGGGGTGGGGGGCGGGGGCTCGGGCTCGCCTCCGTACTGCGGCGGCCAGCGCTCAGCACCCTGGACAGCAATGCCAAGGGACTGCGCTGGCGCCCGCGACCTTTCAGCACCGCGGATAGCGGTCCGGCCGCGCCGGCGCACCTACCTGCTGCAGAGATGCCTGGCCGGGGCTAGATGTTCCAGGGCTGCAGGCCAAATTGCTTCTCTGAGACTTAGGTCTCACGGAGACCCCTAATGGAGCAGGTGTAGTAGGTTAAAAGAAAAAAAGAAAGAAAACAAAATCCTGCCTACAGGACTCCTTTGGAAGCAATTACCAGTTCCCATCCTTAGCTCCTGCATAGCCTAAAAAAAAAAAAAAAGTCTACTTGTGGAAATTTTCTGTGTTGCCCTCTCCCCTCCCCGCCCCCCCCTTTTAGGTAAAAAACAAACACATTTTTAAAAATCTGCATTTATCCTCCAGTCAGAAATCAAGGGTTTTGTTTATTTATTTTTATTTATTTATTTATTTTAACACAGAACAGATCTGTCTACAGATCCAGGGTGGTCATGAATGAGGTATATATGAAGATGCCAACACAATCTGTTTATAGGAGTGATATACCTTTCTACATGTTTCTGTTTGATAAAAAATGTAGGGGTAGTTGAACTAAGCAGAACCAACTTTAACAATGAATCCTTCTTCCTCTCTCCCATCCTTGTAATTAGGCATTGACACAAGCACATACCCATAAAAATACATCTCTAAGAAATATTACAGATCTTACAGGGTATAGATTTAACCTCTTTGGCCATAGTTTCACAGTGAGGGGAAATATTTCCTATGGACATTTGTTATCTCAGGATAGTTTCTGATTTTGACAACATTAAGACTGGCTTTCCTCAGGGGAATCTAACTGTGTCCTTCAGGGTGATGCAGATGAAAGGACCATGGTGTTAGACTGAAACTGGACTCTGACCTAAAGATCTACTGCAATTTCCATTACAGCATTGCGGGATTTTGCTGAGGCAGTAATAAGTACTTTAACCATTTTCTACTCTGACGTTTGGAGCCTCTGAGTGAACAAAAATTATCACAAGGATATTTCCAGCTGTTTGATATAGATAAAATCAACATAAAATGACCAGGAACAAAACTGTGCTATTTGAGTAGTTGTTAAATAAGAGTAATAGCATCATATGTAAGAATGTTTATATAGCACATTAAAGAAATGCTGTCATGATCCCCTGAAAAGCCTTAAAGTAAGATCTTGGATTGGGTTTAGTTAGTCATTAACTCCAATCATTTATATATTAGAGGTGCTCCAATGCCCTGTCCACATAGAGAAGGTACTTTCATTCCCAGCTATTTATTTCCTAGTGTTTTTTTACGGATAACCATGTGGTTCCATATAAGTATATACAGATCTGTTGCTGGATATGGAGGTAAAATTATTATTCAAGAGTATGTAACTGCATGGAAGAATTTTACAACTGTGCAATCTGCAGATGAAATAAATAACTGTGTTTCAGTGATAGGAGGAGGGGAGACAAGATGGGTAGGAGTCTTGAAAAATGCTTTGACTTCATGCTGCATGTCCAGACAGCTCTCTGTGTAGTTGCGACAAATGAAAAAGCCTAACACTGCCGGAATTATGTGCTTGGACATTAGTAATTACTGCTGGGTTTGTTTGCTAGTGGAAGACTGGGGTAGTGGGGGCAGAGGTAGAGGACTGCAGTGAAGCTGGCAAAGGGTACAAATCTGGGAGGAAGTGGTGATGTGCACAATTATGGAGCTAATAGCTTACTGAAAAGTTTTTTTAAAAATGTAATTGAAACATGAATTTAACATTTACATTATTGATAAGCTTCAGGAAAAAAATCAAGAGATTTCCTATTTTAAGTTTCAAATTTTAACAATCCAGGGCAATATGGTGAGCAGAGGCAGGAGCAGATGGACATAGAGATGTGCCAGGAAACACTCACACAGACCCTCCAATGGTACCTGCTTGTTTGCTCATTGACATTTTCTGCTTTACCACCTTGGCATTCAGAATATGAAACAATTTGTAATCTTATTAACCTCTCCATGGTAAATCTCCCAAGGATTCACAATTTTATTTTTACTTCGTTAAACATGCACGGCCACACATGCACAAACACAATACAAACTGCCTCTGAATTAGCTTATATAAAGACATTTCTAAACTCTAGGTGTTGAGTCCAGAGTGATGGTTATCAACCAGAAGATTGATGTGTCTTCCAGTAGCACCTCTTCTCATAGCAGCCAGCCTTCAGCAGAGCGTGTGGGTTTTGACGATTAGGAGAAATGAGAGATAATTTGAGAAAGAGGTTGACAAAGGAGACATGAAGGATAAAAATAGATAAATCTGCTTTTTATATGATGCACTATGAATAAACTATTTTTCTCACATCATGGAACTACTTTACAATTCTATAAAGACAAGGCAATTGGTGTTTTCAACCTCAGTGCTAAATATATTTCTGCAGTGTCATCCCTTGTCAGCAGGGACCAACCTGATTGGAAGATATTGCTCAATCAGTGAGCACCAGATACATAAATGAGCCTCACTGAGGATGTAAAACCTCATGCTTATATAGTCTTTGACCTCAATAAGTTTAACATCTAGTACTCTTTTTTTTTTTTTTTTTTTTTTTTTTTTGCGGTACGCGGGCCTCTCACTGTTGTGGCCTCTCCCGTTGCGGAGCACAGGCTCCAGACGCACAGGCTCAGCGGCCATGGCTCACGTGCCCAGCCGCTGTACAGCATGTGGGATCTTCCCGGACCGGGGCACGAACCCGTGTCCCCTGCATCGGCAGGCGGACTCTCAACCACTGCACCACCAGGGAAGCCCTAACATCTAGTACTCTTAATGAAAACAACAAACAATAAAAATTAATAATACCAGAAGGAAAGTGCAATAAAACAGTAGAAGAAGAATCATGAGGGAGTGTGTAATTCCTGCCAAGTCAATGCGACCAAAAGTAAGGAATGCAAATTCTGAGAAGGACAATATTTCAGTGGACTAGAATGATCCGAGACAGGAAGCAGGACCTGAGCTGGTTTTGGAGGTTGGAGAGAGGTGAGGGGACTCTGCTAAGTAAAAGTTATAGCATAGGCAGAACTGCACGTTAGGCAAGCCCAAGGTATGGTCAGCAAACCATAAAACTGCCCATCCATTTGGGTGAAGTGGGACGCTTATAAAGGGGAGTATGCTGCAACTGTGAGTTGGAGCCGTCTATGAAAGGCCTTGAATGCCACACTGAGGACTTAGTGCTTTATCCTCTAAAGTTAATTTCTGAGCAGAAGCTGATATAACAAAGTAACCATGTCTTTTTTAGTATCTTGGAATTGCTGTTGACTGAGTGGAATTAAATTTACATTCTTCCAGAAATAGAGGGGAGCAGACTGTTATCAGAAAGGATGATTAATTTAAAAACTAGTAACCAGTCTTCATTTAATCATCTATTAAGACCACCTTTCAGTATGTACATGGGCTTCTAAGTCCTACCCAGAAGTTAATTGTAAGTTTCAAATTTGCATTATTGACTAGAACAAATTATTCAAGATGAGTGCCTACCAAGAAGATTGAAAATCGGATCAGGCATCTGGGGATGAGAGGTGTCCTGCAGGTACACTTGAACAATAAACATGCAGAACACTCTCTTGGACCCACTGAGTATTCTTCACTGTCAAACACACTGACTAGATAGATGAAAAAAGATGCCAGGTTTTCTGTTCATGTTTCAGGCAGCATGATACATAGAACCAGCTTCAAGTGGCTAAAACTGGAAAAAAAAAAGGAAGGAAGGAAGGAAGAAAAAAGAAAGAGAGAGAAAAGGAAAGAAAGAAAGAAAGAAAAAGAAAGAAAGAGAAAGAAAGAAAGAAAAAGATACTATGGTAAAATTTTGAAAAACTGAGGTGAGGTGGGCAGTATATCATATTTCTTTCCCTACCATCCTAGCATGCTAGCTGACTTTTGCTGATTACCGTCACTCCAGGGTTTGCTTGAGGTCTGAACTATACCCATTTCATTTTTAATCTTGTGGTTACTACTCTCACAGCAGAGCTTCACAATTCCAAATCCTGACAGAACTGCTGAACTGAAAGAGTCAATGGCTTCATGTGGAGGACTAAATGGCAGTTGCAGACATAGATCTTGTTGCTATTTCAATTCTCACTCTGAAGTGTCAAGGGACTATTCTCATCTGTTCTTCACCAAAACACTGGCAGGAGAGACATCCTTAGGATAACTTGTTGATTTCTAAGCTGACTCCCTGGAGCAAAATTGGAGGTAGCGACGTTTGATGCTTTAGGAGGTCAGACTGGTGGTTATTAAACCAAGTGCAGAAGGCCTTCCAAGTTATTAAGTAGGAAGGAGGAGATATGACAGAGCATTGAGGAAGCAGGACATGATGAGTGGAGAAAGAGGTTTTAAACAATTATTCTTTCAAGAGGAAGGAAGCTTCAGAGAAATTTCCAGAGAACCCTGTCTGCACTATGAACTCTTCAGAATTACTGTCATTGCTGTAATAATAGCTACTTGTTTCTACATAATTTTCTTCACAAGGATCTCAAAGCACTTCACCCACTATAAAAGTGCAAGCAGTTTCTGATTTCCAAGTGAATGATACAAACCATAGTCATATATGATATTAGATAACATTTCATATAGGATATTTAAGTAACATTTAGTAAGCCATAAATCTGATTTAGAACAGAGATACCCAAAGCAGTGAGTAATCAGAATAGGTCTGTGGGAGAGAAGAGAGAACCGCTAATTCTAAAAGTTTTTACCTGTACTAGCTCACTGAATCCTCATAACAATCCTATAATCAGGGTGCTATTATTATTTCCATTTTACAGATGAGGAAACTGAGGCAAAGAAAGCCTAAATAACTTGACTTACATCACAGAACAGAGCCAGGATTTAAATGCAATCAGTCTGACTCCAGGGTCTAAGCTCTTAATTATATACTCTGCTACCTCTTGCATCATCTACATTTTTCATACTGGCTAAATAAGGCACAGAGAATGTATATGATTTTTTTTTCTTTTTTTTTGTGCAATCTCTTTTCCCTTTCAGTTGGACAGCTGAGCATGATGGCAAGGATGCTGATCAGGAGCCAGGAGACCTGGATCTAGCCCTGAAGCAATTGCTTGTCATTTTCTTTAAATAAGTCATTCAACCACTATTGAACTCAGTTTCTTCATCTGTAGAATGACAGCAGAATTGAACTAATGTTTTCCAATATGCCATTCAGAAGTCAATGATATCAGTGGTGAAAACTAGGTAGTAAGTCTGAGGCCAGTGACCTGGTGGTCTCAGATGGCACTGCCTTAATACTGCTTCAGTAACTGACCTGACTCCCTCCCTCATTCTAAGATTAATTATATCCACAGCACCCTCTGCAATCTCTCTCTTTTTTTCCCTCAGTAATTTCTTTGACATCATCTTTCTGAAGTCTTTCTGGTCAGACTTAAGAAATCCTGACTTTTTTCTCAAAGCCCTGATCTAAATCATCACTGCTATGGGGATCTCCCCTCCTTCTCAATCAGATTTATTGCTGTCTGGAACAGACTATTTTCTACAACCTGCCTAAACTTTCTATAATTCTCTTTTCAACCTAATTAACTGTTATAAAAAATTTCTTTCTAGACCCCCTTTTGATCATGTCTTTATGTCTGACTTAAAGCAATTTATTAGCTATTTCTTCATTCCTCTTTTTTCCTCTGCCTCTTAGAAAAGGGGAAACAGAAGCTTTTAAAGAGTCTGTGAGCTCTTAAGTACTTAAAAAGTAACATTTCCATATGACCTGAGTTACATGATTTAAGTAGCCAGCTCAAAAACTAATAAAATCTGGAGGATGGAGAGGTGGTGGTAAAATAACATTACAAAAAATCTTCAAGGACAAGGGACTAGGAGAGGAGGAAGCTTTAAAGCCTATGAGATATAAAGTTCGGAGGCTAGCAGTTGGCGGTACAATATTTATTAATTAAATTCACAAGTTCCAGAAAAGCCATGTTCTCCTTGTTGCTATAAACTCATTCTTGCTGCAGGTTTCAGCATCTTTCCATCACGGTAAAGCATTGACAAGAGGAGTTGCTAACTGAGTTTCTTATTGCTGACTCACAGAGGTTAGCTTCAGTAGTGATTAACTGATGAGAAGAACAAATCTGTATTCCCAAAAAGAGATGGGGAAAATCCTGTTTAAGGGTTAATGTTTCCTTTTAAATGCCTAACAACCATTCTGGAGAAACTCAAAGTGAACTAACAATGCTCACACCGGATTGGTACTGAATGACAGCTGTGCTAGGTTTATGAACTGCTTTCTGTGGTCATGGAAAAATAAATTTGATCCTCTTAGCTTGTAAAAGAAGCTGAATTATGATCCCTGTGAAGGGAAAATGAAAAGAACTTACTTATCTTTTATTCTATTTGGGGGTTGTTGTTGTTGATTTGATTTGGTTCCTATCACCCAAAGGTGGCTAATTCTCATGTCTTAAATTGAGACTGTTTGCACTTTCTGCTGACCCACCTCATTTTATACTTGAAGATGGTCCATTTTATACTTGAAGAGCAATGTTATTTTCCTGCTAGAGTGGTAGGTCTGACAAAATGACCAGCTGGTCCTGGCTTCCCTATCACTTCCTATATCCAAATGACCCTAGTTGTAGATTTTGAACTTAGGAGCTGACTTTTCATGCCTGCAGGCTTGAATGAGTGGTTTCTCTCCTTTACTGATGACAACATGTAAGAAAGTGGAAGCCTCTTAGGTGCCCCCCGAGGCTAGAGTCACCCTGTACTCCTGCCTCATTCCTATTCTAGAGAAATCTCTCATTTCAGCTCATAGAGTCCTGCAAGTTGAACAGAATTCCCTTCCATGGGAAATCTCAGACCAAATTGCTAATCACCTTTATTCGTGTTTTGTACAATTTCATAGAATAGTGACTGACAAATTGCAAAACAGTATATTTCTTAAATTTCCCTGAAGTCAGTCTGACGTTGGACTGACAGCTAGTTACAGGTAAATCACACTGCAGCTTTTCCATTGATAAACAGAAAGTAGAAGGAAATAAATGCCAGTTAAGTCTGCTAGAAAGAACACTGGCAAAAGATTTCAATATGCAGTAGTCCTGTAGAGTGAATTTTTTTTTTTATTTTGATAGGAAAGTCCATTATAACTTCATTATAACACTAGAAATCAAGATAGTGTTCCTAATTTATGCCTGAGAAATTGCTGAATATATCTACTTTTTCCAGTTTCAAGATGACTATTCCTGTATTCCTCAAACATAAATCAGCTGTCATTAAGGCACTCTTCACTAATTAATTAATTCAACAAATATTTATTGAGCATCTGTCTTGTACCAGGAAAACATAGTACTGGTTACTGAAGATAGAGCAGTGAATAAAACATGAATGATTCTGCCCTCAGTGTATTTTGATGGGCATCCCTTCTTGAGGTATTATTTTAGAAGACATGTTTCACATAGAATCCCTTTTAGACTCTAAGACATTAACCCAACTTAGAAAAGAACTTGGCTGTCTATCCAAAATATGCAATTGACTAAAGGTTTCTACTGACTGATCAGTGTCCATGGAAAGGTTGCTGTCATAAACAGAATGTAAATTAAGAACCAGCCTCAGCCATCAAGGAACTTAGTGAATATCTACGATATGCCCCTGTATAAATTTGCCTCTATTTATGTGGCAGTATTGCTAAAATTTCCTTTCAGTACATGTTATATTCCAGTATCCCAGTCTCTCCCTATATAGACCATTCCCCACCACTCATGGGGAGAACAGGTCAAGCTTCAAGAAACATGGTACCTCCTAGTCTAGAAAACCTAGTCCCAACTCTAACATTCGTGAAGCAACGCAAGAATAGAATGACAGAGAAACGGCAGCATCTTTTGGATGACAGTACCTCCCGAGCCAATCCACGTTCCTCCTCTGAAAACTCCTTATCATTAAACAAGTTTACAGATTCAGGATCAGATAGAAGAATGTATTAGTCTCCCAACTCCTGCTTTTCAAAATTTACCTCTTCTTACCAATGAGCAATGCTCCCATTTATCACATTGCTTTGTAATTTTGTACTTATGCATTTCTCTTCCTTAACAGAATATAAAAGTCTTTGAGAGCAAGGGCAATATCTTAACCATCTTTGAATCCTCAGTACCTATAACAGTTCCTGTCACAAACCAGCTATACAGGAAAAGAATGAGTGAGTGGGGATACCAGCTACCCCTTTGCAGAGAAAAGAATTCTACCACTGTAAGTAATTCCTTCTTTGGTCAGATGTTATGATCAGAACAACTTGGGAATACAGATTCACCCTAAATGTTGGAATAAAATTATGTCCCAAGGAAGCACTTTTGTTCATCCCAACTAGCTGCCAAACTTTGGCAAATAATTTGTTTTTCTGACCTGCTGTTTTATCACCTATGCATCAGGGGCTAAAATGCTAATGAAGAATCTGAAGAGTCTCATGAAAAGCATTGCTAAAAGCAGGTTTATATAAAGAAATGAAGAACCATTGCCTATGACCTATTTAGGTCAATTTCACACATAAAACAAAGCTGTTTAACGTATATAAAATAATGCAGTTAAAATTCTTTACTTTTCATTAATATGGAAAGAATATTTTTGATGCCCCTCTTCACACGTTCACTGAGACATATAGTCAACCAGGAAGTAGATTGGTGGCTTCAGCCATCTCTTGTCATTGAGGCCACATATTTGCTGCTCCTCTGTTAGAATTGGCGGCATAGTGTATACAAGCTCTCCATGTTCATTTGGGTTCCTAGAAAATGTCCTCCAAACACATCAATTTCTAACCTATCCTTTCAAACATTCAGTGTCCTCTTGCCTAGGAGAGAAAAGTAAACTGAGGCATGATGTGGTAAATCAGTCCCATTTATCACTGAGGAGAAGCCATTACCAATGGAGCATTGAATGTTGCACTTTTCCCCCCAGTCTTTCTTATGAAACAACTTTAAAACCACTGGTCAGTTACTCTGTGCCCTACATTCTCCAGCTGAGAATGAAGGTACCACTTGTTGACCATAAGAAAAAAGCAACTAACTTATTGAATGCCCATAGTATGCTGAGCTAGACCCTTGGCATACATTGTCTCATTTAATTTCCATGGCAACCTTAAAAGCATTTGGAATTCTTGTCTCTCTGACTGCAAAGCCCATGTTTTTCCCCACCACCTCATGAATTTTCCCATGAGTTGCACACAATCCGTTGAGATCCTCTAATAGAAAGTATGCTCCTGATATGTAGAACATAAGTCAGCAAAATCCAAAGAACTCAGTCCTGTGGGCTAAAAAGTCAGGTGAGATGTGGTGGTATGAGCTACCTGGAGAAACTAAATATCCAGACAAACTCATGGAGCACTGGATTAAGAGTCAGAAGGCTGCATACTTGGCCCATCTCTACCACTTCAGTTGTATCACCCTGACCAACTTACCTAACTTGAACTGAGCTTCAGTTTTCATATCTGTACAAAGAAAGCAATAGCTGCCATGCATACATCCTGTAGTTGTTATGTGACTCTGAGCTAATGCTTGTGAAGTATTGTTACCTCCACTTGGGAGAGAAGAATGAACTGTTGTTATCATGTTCCATTGTCTGCTGTTTGCTGTGCCAGATTTCCAGTGTTCTTATTGCAGGCCATATGCTTCTTTTCCTCTTTAAAATGTGGATTTTGCTTAAAGAAGTAACAGGTCCTGCCATCACACTATTTTTTAGCTTGAGCAGCATGATGATAAAATGGGAAAATGTGTCAACAGTCTTGGATTTTTCTATTTGTGGGAGGGTTTTTAAAATGCCTTTGAATTGCAGCTCTGCTTTGGCTTTGTGACTTTCAGGATAACTTTTGGAAATGAAGAAGCTCAGGTTATGCTTTAATGAAACACTGGTCCCCTCTTGCTTAATGCATTGGGTGTTAAGGCCCTTAAGGAGTTAAAAAGAAATGATATGCAAAATAACTTGCCCTTCTTTAGCTTAAGAAAAATAATTTTGCTCTGAGCTATTTAGTGAACCCTTATTGAAGCTGCGTCTGTTGGCTTCATTTTGTATTGAGTGTAATGGTTTTTGTCGGGGAGTGTTGGGTTCCTTAGTAAATATTGCATGTGTGTTTTTGTATGTGCACACAACATATAGGCAGAGAGGTGCAAACACAGACTCTTGCTTGCAGCCAGCTTTAGGTACAAGATTCCTACATGCATCACCTCATTGTCAAAACCTTTAGCTATATTCATATAAACCAATAAATATAAAATATATATAACAGAGCAAGTTATGTGAACTGCAAAATGTATGATCCTAGGCTGCATTCACAGAATGATTCCCCTCCAAAGTTGGAAAATGCTCCCAAAACAAGTCTCTATGCAGCAATGACCTCAAATTTTGGGAGAATTCCTGCAAATCTAGGCTTACAGGACAAGAGAGCTTGCTGGGAAAGATTTTTGAAATCCACACTGTCTTTTGAGCACCTACTATCTTCTACTTGTTATATTACTGTCCATTGTAGCTAGTAGTATTATATTTAATTTCTACACAACCTCCTAAATGGTGAACATAATTTTCCACACTTGACTCAGAGAGGATACTGTTTCATCAAGGTCCTACCAAGGTGCTAATTGCTGCCTCTCTCCACCTCCATGAACCAACTGATATATACGTTAGTGATGAAAATATCAGGATTTTTGTCAAAGCTTGATTGGGAGAAAATGGTTAGAACCAGCAGCCAGAATCAGACTAGTTCTACTCCTAGTCCTTCTCCAAGTCTAGACATGGAGAGCCACCAAAGGAGGAAGAACTATGGAGATAAGTATAGTCAGGCACAGCTAGAATACCTTAGGTCCTGCCCCTACTCCCCCACGCACCCCTCCCAAGGCGCAGAACATGCCTCAGAAGATTTGCAGCTTGGAGGAGAAGAAAATGCAACCTTGCTATGAGTAAGAAAAAGAAAAAGCCAAGTGGAGGACTGAGGTATGCTTGCTCACTGCCCACTTCCCATCTCACAGAGCACTTAAGCTGGGGGTTAGAAGTGCAAATAAAGGAAGGGGTGGAAGGGATGGTGGAAACTATCTTCCTAATACTAATCTTCCCAGAGAGTGAAGGTTCCTATTTTAAGGGACAAGGGAGGAATTAATGAGTCTGAGAGGCAGAGAATGGATCCTCCTTCCACACAGCGAATAAAAGACGGAACTTGAGTTTGAATTTAAGATCCCAAGTGCAATATTACCTTCCCTTCAGAATCAGTGGCTCCTTACTCTAGGACACTGGTTCTCAAACTGTGATCTTTGGACCAGCAACATCGGCATCACCCAAAAGTTTGTTAGAAATGCAATTCTCAGACCCCACGCCATCCTACTGTCTGAAACTCTAGGGATGGGGGAAGAGTTTTCTGTTTTCATCACCTCCAGGTGATTCTGATGCATGCTCAAGTTTGAGAACCAATATTCTAGAGATCTTTAGTAGCTCCTTCAAGTGTTCACATTGATCTTGAACTGGGTCTGATGAGGATGAGGCGTTTCCCCTCTTCTCTGCCTTACAAAGGCTGTGACTAGGTATTTGGAGAGAGAAGTGCTGTCCTGGGGCACTGGATAGAAGTCTCCACTCACTCTTCTGACCTAGTTATAAGGACGCTATTGTCCATCAGAATGAGTTTGAAGGATGAGGAAGACTAGTGTCCACAGAATGAAGACGGGGGTTGTGGGGGGGGGGACATAGGGCTCCTTTGTTATCTTTTTTCCCCTGCAACAATGACTCAATCTCTGGCTCCCAGAATCTTGCTCCCAAAACTTAACAAAGTATAAAAATCTCACCAAATGACAGGAGAGTCCCTTCTTTCTGCAGTCTGAGCCTGCAACCTCTGAAGGACACCAGAGAGGAAATGATACCCACTGTGCAAAGGATAAAGCAGTTCCCATTGCTTTTGCTTTGGGCTCCTCAATAAACTGCCACAGGTGCAAGAAGGGGCCTGACCCTTTCCCACTCATCCTGCAATTTTTTTGTTTTCTGCTCTGGATCAGAGCACCAAATGCCCTTGGGAAAAAGATCCTGATGGCTCACATCACCCTTCTTTTTTGCCCTCATCTTACATAGAATTATAGATTTGGGTTGCTAGGGCAGAACATACAAGTTAGCACTTTTTAGAAAATGACAAATGACTAGGCTCAGAGATAAACTACTTACCAAAGTCACAGTGTGAGCATTACAGCCAGGGCTCCTGACTCACAGTTCAGTGCTTTTACTGCATTGTGCTTTCTAGCCACTTCTGCCTCATCTTTTCCAAATTTTCTTTCCAGCACAGGCCCACACCCTGCTCAGGAAATCTCTCAGTCTGCTGTTCCCCTCAGAGGTCTCCAGCCTCAAATGGTAACCCAACATTTATAAAAGCATTTTAGGAACATTCCCATGATTCTGAGCTGCCAGGTAGAGCAGCCTGAAATGATTGGCTATATTGCTTATGTCTATTTGGGTTTTGCACATGACAGAAAAACCCAACTATAAGTGATTTAGGCAAAAATGGAGATGTTTGATTGCTCAAAGAATCTGAGTAAATGTTAAACAGTCAAACCATGGGAAGGGCAGAGAGGTTGCTGGAATTCAGGAACAACCCAGGGTTGAGTTGAGTTGAGTCAAGCACCACCAAGGCTCTTGTGTTGCCTCCTCCCTGTGCTTCTTTCTATACACTGACTTCATTTTCTCTTGTTAAAAAGTCATTTCCTCCCTCTATATATCAGAAACATGGACACCTAATTTGTACCCCTTGCACATCCACTATAGAAAAGGGACTGCCATTTTCTGTACCCCATGTTAAAAAATCTCAGGGAAAGGCTCTGATTGGTCCAGCTTGGGCCAGGTGCCAAGCTTACACCAATGAATTGAATGAATGCCAATCTCCACACCAATGGTGTGGAGCATCACGGAACAGTATGTCTTATGTGCTGGAGCCACAATTCAGTTTGGGGAAGAACCAAGTTTAAGGTTGACATAATAAGCCATATTATGTGTCCTATATACACAGACAATTTTTATCAGGTCATTTACCAAACACTTGTATTTGTTTAAAGGTTTTTTTTACAAGTTTTTCCCCAATATGATCTAATTTTTTAACTTCATGACAGCTCTGGAAAGGAAGATGATATTTTTTAAAGTAACCATTTTGTGGATATATAAACTGAGGCCTAAGAAATTTGATTGCCCTGGAAAACATCACCTACCTACTTAAGTTGATGGCAGAGCCAGCTCAAAGGATGAAGATTGAACAGATGTTCAGTTTTGCTCCTAATCCATGGATGACAAGCTAATGACCCCTAGGCTTAATACGATCCACAAATTTGTTTCATTTGGCCAATGCTGAGTTTGCAAACATCTTAAATCTGAATGCCTTAAGGCAGAGTATTGCTTCTCCAATTTGCCACAGAGCCTAACACTACATGTCTTCATATACCTGCTTCAGTCCATACATCTGTATTATCTTCCCAACACCTGTAGGCATTTGAGTTTGTTTCCACTGCTTACCAAAGTTGTGGCATTCTTGGTGGTTGTGTGATCCTGCCAGAATCAGATACAGCTAGAAGTTTCCTGGGTTATTTTGTCACAACTTTTCCTAGTCTTCTTAAGTTATGTCAGTATTTGGAGACAAGATTGGTTGCCTTAAATAGATCAACCAAGTTTCAGGGTTTTTTTCTTTTTTTAATCTGAATAGAGTTTTTTGTTCTTCCCACTGACCCTCCTGGCAGTCTGAGGAAGCCTTTGGATCCCTTTGCAGAGTGGTACTTTTTAATGTATAAAATAAAATACAAAGGATTTCATAGGAAACCAATTATATTAAAGTATAGTTATAAAAATATTTAAATTGTGGTTAGCAATATATAATCTTTTAAAAATTGAGCATTAAATAATAATATTTGGTCCAATAACTACCATAATTTCAAAGTGGTGCTGAGAATATGATATTCTGAGGTTTTTGCAACAGCGACAAAGTGATATGAAAACATCCTGAGATTTCTACTGGTGCCTCATCAGGGTTTGAGCTCTCTTCCCACCCCCCTCGGTGGCGGCGTGATGGGGTGAAGTCGATGGAGTGGAGGGAGGGGTGTGTCTTCATGTCATTCAGGCACCAGTGACAGCTAGGAGACCCTGAAACAGTTGGTCTTTGTTAGGTAACAATTTACCCTAAAACTTAGCGGCTTGAAACAACTATTTCTTACCGCTTACGGGTCTGTGGGTGACCTAGGCGGTTCTTTATTCAGCTGGTCGATTGGCTGGAGTCTTGTTGGTCCACGACATTCTCACTTCCGTGAGTGACAGTTGGTGCTGGCTCTTGGCTAGGGCAATAGGGGTGACTAGACCACATACCATTCAAAAACAGCACAAGAGGGCAAGCCACCAGGTGTAGGCACTTCTCAAGTCTGGTGAGGCCATATTTGCTATTGTCCCATTGGCCAAAGTAAGTCACATGGCCAAGTACAGAATCAGTGTGGGAGGGGCCACCCAAGATTATGGATACTGAGAGAGGAATTATTACAGCCATTTTTGTAAAAATATCTACCACAACCCCCCAATCTTGGGAGCGTAAGTCACAGAAAGCCCCTCCATCTGCCCGAGGCTGGCTCTAGGCTCTACCTGTCCATCCTGGGGCTGCATAACTTCCACTAAATTCCACAAAGCACGAAACCTGGGCAGGCGTTATTATAACCCTGCCACTGTCAGCCTTCCAATTCCTTCCTCAGCCAGATTTGGAGCCCTTGGGCTTAAGTTTTGGATATCCTTGGGTCAAGAGGGCACCTGGAACACCTTACTGCATCTCTCCAAGGCAACTAAGCAATCACAGACCCAGATGTCTGGTAAATTCAGGAGGAAGTCAAAGGGTAAATTTTCTGCTCTGAACTTTGAGGATGAGTAAGCCTTTCTGGGCTCAAACTGGAAAAAAAAATATCAGTTTCCTACTGTTTTGTGATGATGTTTCTTTATCTGAAATTTCACTTGAGCTTGTCTTGGTAAAAGCAGTTGTATTTGAAGTTTTTTCTCTGTCCTTCCAGAAGTCCCTCCTGTTTAAGAAAACCCTGATTTCACCTATAATTGCAAGATCTCCCCATAATGGTAGAAACAATCCTCAGCCAACCCTTTATCCAATGAGTGCTTTGGAAATGGGAACCCAAGGGATGAGACAGTGGAAAAAGCCCTGAAGCCTTTTCAGCTGCGCTGCTGCGTCACGGAAACAAACCAGGCACCTGCATTGGGGCCTCGCAGCAGACCCACTAGAGCCTTCGTCTTAGCTCTTCCATAGATTAGCAGAGAATGCCCGGCTCACCCAGGTATCTAGTCAGGCACTCTCAAAGAGCATTCTGAGACCTGGCTGTTCATTTTCTCAAATCACTTCAGATATCAGATGGCAGACTCCTAGCATCACACCCTAGGCAGAAGGGCTGTCCACTTGTTCAATCCTCTACCGGCTTCAGGTTACTGAACCCCCAAAGCAAAAAAACAAAAGAAACTAAAAATGTAAAGGCTTCTAAATTCTTTAATCAGAATGCTCTCTTAAGTTGGGTCCTCCCAGAAGCAGACCCTGAGAGAAGGATGTAGTGCACATACTTTATTTGGGAGATGATCCTAGGAAGTGGTGATCAGTGAGCAGGGAAGCTAGATGGGATGGGAAAGAAGCAAACACAGGGGGCATCAGAGTGTAGGGTACCACCTGCTGGGGTTCAGTCCTGCTAGGACCTCTCTCAGAGGGAGTGCACAATATGCCTGAATTACCCCACCTGAAGGGCAAGGAATTTAGGGTATTTATGTACCAACTCCCATCCTTCAGTGGCTAAGGGCTCTTCCCAGGAGTGTAAACTTGCACCCAGCCCTGTAAGAGGCTAAGCCTACTCCTGAGACTGGAGAAATCCCTAAGGCACCGAGTCATAGATGCTTGTCATAGAGGCTCTCAGAATATGCAGGAGAGGTGAGTACCAAGGTGATATAGGTGGAGCATCAAGAATGGCTGCTACGATTTTGCAGCTTGTCATCTCCAGACACCCCAAGCATCAAAAAAGCAGTCTCCAGCTTTGGCACATTGATATTTCAGCCCTTCATTTATTCAATATGTATTCACTGGGCTCCAACTGGGTACCATTTATTCAGCACCCGTCTACTAGGCATTAAGCTAAGGTTTTTGCATACATCATCTCATTTGATTCCCATGACAACCTACAAGGTATTATTTGTTTCATTTTACAGCTGAGAAAACTGAGATTCAGTGAGTAATTTAAGGTAAGTAAAATTACCTTAGTCCCTCAGCTTGAAAATGACAGAGCTAAGATTCTCATCCAGGTCCATTTTCAAGTCTAAGCTCCATTCACTGTAACCCCAGCCCAGTTCTCAAGTTGGCTCTAGTGAGTTAACTCCTGTCCCTTCAGTGTTGCAAACCCTCTCTAAGGATAGTGGACTGTCCCTCACATCCTCCAGGCTCCCCTTACCCTGGGCCCTGTGACCACTTTTTCCAAGCTCACTACATCCTTGAATCTCCAGACCCTTAAACACCTTCAACTCACACCCACCCATGATCTGTGCTCCTCCAACCAGTGTCTGTCAGGGGTTTTGGCAGGTCCTGCTACTTCTGGTTTCCTACTAAAGGAATCGGAGAATCATCTCTTTGTGGCATCTTGTGATTTTAAGGCTGATTTCACCCATGAGCCCCAAGCAAACAGGATCAAATGGTTTGTTTTTAAGCATCAGACAAAAATGTAAGTCCCACTTTACCGTTGTTGGTATTTTAAAAATAAAATGGCGTGGGGTGAGGAACAAGGAGGGAATAATTAATTCCAGCCTGCCAGCAGGGGAGTGGGAAGGAGTCTGCAGCTCCTGCGGTCCCAGGGAGGATACCACAGCAGTCAACACAGAACTTCAGCCTCCAGATGGCAAAAAAATATAAAGGGGAGCATGTGGGGTGCAAAGTGATGCTGCACAGCTCCATTTTAGAGCCATTATATCGGACTTCATGGGAACCCTGCTATTACTTTGAAAAACATTATCGATAGAGCATCAGTGCCAGTATGAACTCTGCTGCTCTGCTCAGTATTGGTGAGTGGCAGAAACTCTACACCTCTCATGGGACAAAAACAAATTAAAGTTGGACTTGAAAGAACCAAAACAAGGGGTCTTTGATGGAAAATGCCCTGGTACAGATCAGTGAGTGTAAGTTTCATGCCATGGGTCCAAAGAGGCCATTTACATGGTACAATCCAAAGTGCTTTAATGGAGAATGAAGGTTAGAGTGCCTTGGGTCATTCACACCTAGTTTTGAATCCCATCTTAGATCCCAGCTCTGGGGCCTTTTGAACCACTCAATGTGCCATGCCACCCCTGTGCCCCCAGGGGTGGGGTTACATTGTAGAATCATGGAATGTTGAGCTGTAAGAAATGTTGAGAAACGTTCAACTCAACCCCCTCACTCACAGGTAAGGACACTGTTGTGACTTTGTTATAACGCTTGCTAAGTGGAGCCTCCACACTACACTGCAATACCCGTGAGCCTTCCTTAAGCAGAGGAGTGGAGGGAGACAAGAGGGGTTAGAAGCCCTCTGACTTGGGGGAGGCAGCACTAGGAACCCACAGGGGCCTCTCTGGAACCCAGGTGTATTCCTTATCTATCGCTGTGAAACAATATTACCTCAAACGTAGTGGCTTAAAACATCTCACACATTCCATGGGTCAAGGGTCTGGGCACCATGTGGCCGGGCTCTCTGCTCAGGGTCTCAGAGCTGCCGTCCAGGGGCCGGCTGGGCCACATCCTCATCTGGAGCCTGAGGTCCTCTTCCAAGCTCATTTAGGTCGTTGACAGATTCAGTTCTTGTGTTGTAGGGCCGATTCCTGGCTCGCTGGTTGTCAGGAGCCATTCTCAGGTCCTTTTGCCACACGGCCCCCTTGCAGACCCTCTCACAGCATTGCAGGTTACTTCTTCGAGGCCAGCAGGAGAATTTCTTCAGGGAGGGCCAGCTCCCTGGTTTAAGGGCTTCTGCCTAATTAGGTCAGGCCCACCCCAGAAAATCTCCCTTTTGATGATCTTAAAATCAACTGATGGGGGACCTTAATTACACCTGCAGAATCCCTTTACCCTTTTCCATTGAACATAAGCTAGTCACAGAGTGACACCCTGTCCTATTCACAAATGCCCACACTCAATGAGAGGAGATTACACACAGAGCTATGTGGGAATCTTGACAGCTGTCTTAGAGTTCTGACCGCCCCCCACCCCGGGGTAAAGGCCAGTTCTGCTTCCTGCAGCCATTTTCCTACAGGCTCCTACCCTAGAGGACACCTGGATCCACATCGCAGTCAGCGGCCTCCCAAATGACCCTTTCTCAGCAGCCAGCTCTCACTCTGAACTGGATAATTTGGTTGTTTGCAGACCTGCCTGCCAGCCTGAGTTGGGGCCCACGTACACTTTTCTGACCTTGATTGCCTCAATCCACAATCATTGTTCCAGAAGAGGCAAGGCCCGCAGAGCCCTGGAAGAGCAGGCAGGGGCCTCTAGAGAAGTCGACTTGCAGAGTTTGCCATTAGCAACCCTGGAGACTGATGCAAATGACTTCATTCGCTCTGTGGAGCCAGCAATCACTGTGGGCACTGGGGGTCCTTGACATGAGCTATGGATACGCCTCTGTGAAGCAGCTGCTGGGGGTAATGGGGATGCCCTGCGGCCTGTCTGAGCTTCCATGGAGCTGAGCAAGAGACCTAGGGCAGCCCACCCTGCTCAAGAGAGGCCAGTGTGGACTGTAGGGCCCTCAGCATGCTCAGTCCTGCCAAAGCTGGGCTGCCCTGAGCCAGAAAGAGCAGTGAGGACTTGGCCAGAAAGACAGGAATTGGGACATAGCTCGAGGGGGCATGCTGGCAGAGGGGGTGCCATCGTGGGGCAAGGGTGGTCTCTTTGTGCTATGATTTATAGGCAGCCCGGCAAAGCCTCCTGGGCCTCCGAGGTCATCAGTGGGTTCAGATCCTCGTGTTGTGGCATTGCAGTACAAAGCACCGTCGACTCTCCCTCCCTCCCTCGCGTCACCACCATGTATTTACTGAGCATCTATTACATGCCTAGTGCTGCTCTAGGCACTGGGGAAACAGGGTGAACAAGTCAGGCAAGATCTCACGTGGAGATAACGTTTTAGTGGGTGGAGACAGACATCCAACAAACAAGCAGACAGACAAGAACCACATCAGATGGAACCGGGGCTAAACAGGAGATTAAAATAGGGTGAGGTGGAAATGTGAGACTAGGTGAGGGCGGGCCTCTCTGAGGGAATGGCAGTCAAGCTCCGGAGAAGGAGGCACCATCTTGGTGGGGGCTAGTATTTCAGGAAGGATGGTGTGTTTTCAAAAGCAAGTGGCCAAAGCTGTTGGAGAGGGTGGGGTGTGAAATGAGGCCGGGAGTTAGGAAGCACCAGATCAGCGAGGACCACAAAGCCTGGTGAGGGGTCTGGCTTTTGGTGGAGGAGCACTGGAAGCCTCTGGAGGGTTCTATGAAGGGAATTGACATGATGTGCCTTATCATTTTCCAACATCACCCTGGATTGGGGTGAAACGAGCGGAAACAGGGAGCCCAATAGGAGGTAGCTGTGGATGGAGAAATTGAGACCCAGTGAGAGGACATGACTTACTAGGGGCTCCCAGCTAGACAGGGATGGCCAGCTGGTGAGCATCCTCAGAGTGGGAGGCCACTGGAGGACCCTATCTGTTGTCCCCTCAGTCACTGCCTGGAACAGGATGCGGGCTGATGTAAGTCTGATTCCCTGGTTGTAGTGGAATTTGAGTGCAAGTGATTCAGTGAGAAAGGATTTTCAGCTCAGCCTGTAATAACACGAGGGGAGCAGGATGGGGCAAGGGAAAGAGCCCGGCAAGGATGCCATCTCTGCTGTGGACTAGCCTCAGCCCGATCCTCAGCTCTGGAGTGTGGGTTGCATCACAGTTCATTCTGCCTTGAGGCAAGGAGGTAGCTCTGTATCAGTCAGTCACTGGGCAGCCTGGAAACTGCCAGTCATCTCAGGGGAGGTGGGCCCTGTCAGTCAAGAGCAGGGCTCAGGAGAAATCACAGGTGTAACCTGTGAGCCACAGCAAGCTCAGCATCTGGGAAACTGGTACACCTGCCAGTAAAGAGTAACTGGGATCTGGGCAGGGCACCTCCAGCATCCATTATGGTAGCCATTACGCTTCTGGGTGAGGGAGGGAGATTGCTAGTCTGTGAAGCGCCCTGCTGCCAGAAAACACTAAACCCAAATGTAAAGAAATTAAATGAGCTAGCCTGGGAGGTCTGTTACAGGAGAAACCTCTCATTGCCCACAGGTCCTCTTCAAAAAAACCTTTAAATAGTCAGCTCCCACTAGGCACTTAACTGATATATGGCTGTTTCATTCACCCAGCTCCTCAGGAATAAATTCCTTGCATGCTAGAAGGTGTCAAAAACCAAACTCTGCCCGCTGAATAAAACAAAGCAGAAGGATGGGTTTATTGCAAGGCTTTTGACCTGCATGCAAACTGGGAAACTCAAGACTCTGGGAGCAATGAGTTCTGAGTTGCTCACAGACTAAGGGATTTTTATGGGATCATAGGGAAGTTATTTGTCTTCTTCAGCTGATTGGTTGCCCAGTGGTCTTCTTTCTCATTTGGATCAGGAGAGCTGAGTGAGGGGAACAAGGAAATCCAGAGCTGGCATGAACAGACCTGGAGTTTGAGGATTGGCTAGTGTCCTCTGCTGATTTCTGAGAAGAGCTGTAAATTCCTGTAAGGCTAGTTTACGTTTCCTTTATATGCCTGTATTGACCATCTACATTTTGTCCCTGACAATAGTGACTCCATTTAGTTTGGTTCTCCAAAGGTAGGTCTGAATACCCACTTAGCCAGCATAATAGGAGATTAGGATTAATCTAACCAGTACATTAGAGTGTCCCACCAAAGAGATAAGATTCTGTTTCTGAGGATAAATGTGAGAGTAAATTTGCAAGGAGTGCTGTTCCAGAAAGAACCACTGTACTGTGATCACAGAGAAGGAACCAGTAGCTCAGGGGTAGAGCCACCTTAAAGCAGCTGCGCCTTGTGACTTTACCTAAAGGAAACTGGCTTTACCACTCAACTCAGTAGCTCTTAAGAATGTAGATCAATGGTTTCCTAAACTTGTCTGCACATCAGAATCCCCATGGATCTTACAAAAATTCCAAAGCTCAGGCCATATCTTAGACCAATCAAATCACAATTTCTGAAGGCATTTTTAATTTAGGAATAAAAAATAAATAAACTTTTTATTTAGGAATAATTTTAGATTTGCAGAAAAGTTGCAAAGATAGTACACCTCCCACCCAATCTCCTCCATTGTTAACACCTTACATTTTCACATTTGTACGTTTGAACACATGGTACATTAATTTTCCATTAATGTTCCCTTCCTGGTCCAGGATCTAGTCCAGGTACCACATTGCATTTAGTTGTTATTTCTCCCTGTCTCCTATGATCTATGACAGTTTCTCCATCTTTCTTTGTTTTTTATGACCTTGACCGTCTCGAGGAGCAGTGCCCTGCACCCTGTAGAATGTCCCACAATCTGGGTTTGTGTGCTGTTGTTCTTACCATTAGACTCGAGTTATGGGTTTTTGGAAAATATGGCAGAAGTGAAGTGTCCTATTCATCACCTTATGTCAGGGGGGACAGCAAATCCATATTACATCACTGGTGATATTATACTACTTGCCCAAGGTAGTGCTTGCCAAGTCTTTCCCCTGTAGAGTTACTATTTTTCCCTTTCCATACTCTTATCTTTGGAAATGTGTCACTGAGTCTAGCCCACCCTCAAGGGGTATGTGTGTGTGTGTGTGTGTGTGTGTTTGTGGGTGGAGGTGGTACTCAAACCCCACCTATAGGCAAAAATCTGAGAGACACATTTTCATGGCCATCATAGTATCCCCATCTCTTTGCCTTAGTTCCCAGTCACTATCGTGCGAACTCCTCAAATGATCCAGAACTTGGAATGCTCCTCAAATCTCCTGGGATTGAATCAGCACTTCCTGGCTATGTTACCTTGGGCAGATTGTTTAGTCCCTTCTGAGCCTCCTTTTCCTCATCTGAGGAATGAGTATGAATAGAGTATCTATTTCTAAGACTTGCTGTAAAGATTACATTAGACAATGCCTATAAAGTTTTGACTACAGTGCCAGACACAGAGCAAATAGTCCATAAATGTTAGGTACCAACAGTAGTAATAACAGTAGGATAGTAACACGTTCCTTACTCCAGTCTTGTGCATCTGACATCTAGTGCCACAATAATTAACCTCAGTGACATAAAACAATAAGTTGGAACTTACATTTGAAAGGAACATATTAAACAACTCATTCCACTATGTTTATTTATTAAATGAACACTTATTTAGCACTTACTATATGCCAGGCACTGTTCTCATCATTTTCATAAATACTAACTCATTTAGTCTTCATAAAAAGCCTATGAGGTAGGAACTACTCAGCCCCATTTTACAGATAAGGAAACTGAGGCACAGTGAGGTTAAGCAGCTTGCCTAAAGGCACACAGCCAGAAAGCGGCAGAAGCAGGATCTGAACTGAAGAAATCCCATTTTGGAGTCCATGCTTGCAACCACTACACTACGCTAAATGGTACAAACAAAATTATAGAGTGTTGGGAGACTGTTTAAAATGGGGCATAGCCTGGTCAAGGGAGGGGAACCCCATCAGGGAAAGCATCTGTGAAATCTTGGGTAAATTTATACCAGGCAAGAAAAGGGTGTTGGGGGGTAGGTTAGAGGAAGGAGGTCAGGGATGTATGGAAAGGTTTGGCTCCCCCCAAAGCCATCCGACATTAAGTATCCTTTACACAGGAAGTCTCCTTCTCTCTTGCTTTCTTACCTTCTCCCTTGCTTTCTCAATTCTTGAATGTGCCCTTGGGAAAACTCAGTAGGTCTTTGATTTTAGGGAGAAAGGAGTGGGGAGGACGACGCTTTCAATAACTCAAACTGATGGTCAGTATAAAAGAATCTGGACCATTCAAAACAGATCCTTGTGCTTTGTCTTCCACACTTAAGAGAATCAATCTGTCCTTCATTTTTATGTCAGGAGTTTGGTAACGCAAAGGAAGTTTCTGGTTGTGAAGACTTAGATTAGCTATTAAATTATGTTTCAGGAGAATGAATATTAATTTAAATTTGGGAGTCAAAAATAAGTACTATTTTCTGGTCAGTGTGGGTTTCAAAGTATTGCCAGGTCCACGGCCTGGGTATGTCTCTAGATCCATATTCCTGCACCTGAACTCAGCTGCAAACTTCTTGGTGACAGGAATGCTATCTTATTCATCTTTCACACACTCACACTGACAATTCCAGCACAGCAGGTGCTTGATATGTGTTTTTAAATGAATTTATAATAAAGCAGACTCATGATGAAGTGCTGTGGCTTGCTTTTTTACCACTGCAGCCATATTTGAAACCTCAAGAGCACATGTAAATTATAAGCTATGTCATTTCCCTTGTCCTGTCTTGTCCCCATATAAAATCATCTTTCTGCTTCCAAAATTGGCAGGAAATAAAGTATGTTAATTCACATCATGACTGAAATTTTAAACACACCTTTACTGACATCTGAGACTTCAAAACTGTATGCCCTTCAGCCCAGGTAGCTAGTGTCCTCGAGTTTGGCATTATTTAGTGGAGCTAATTGGAATTCATCTTACGCTTGACTATGTTGACTCCACTTCTGTCTGAAGCCTGCTGGGAAAACTCAGAATTCCAGGGGTTTCACTGGGGCCCTGTTGACTCCAAGCTGATTCTGAGTGGTTGTATTTCAAAGATAGAGTCTCACATTGAATTTTCCTGGTTGAGAGCAAAAGAAAGTATGGTGGGTGTGTGTGTTCCATGCACATTTGTATGTGTTTGTGGGGTGGGGACAGAAAGTGGAAGGAAAGAGATGAAAGGGGCTGACCAATTTATTGAGAGGGGAGCAAAGTGTACTTGCAAGGTTCTCCTTATCAGTGAAGCCCAAGAAATGTTGACGTTTGGCTAAAACATAGACAAGAAAGGAAAGAGGCAAGCCACCTTGACAATGGCAGATGTGTGTAGGGGGATGGTGCTTTTGCTATCCACCATGCCCAGAATCTCCACCACTACCCCACCTGTCATCCACAGCACACACAGAACCCGAGTGAAAACAGTGTGCTTGCTGGGAAATCTCACTTTCCAGACAAGTCTCCTGAACTTCCTACCAAATCACCACCTTTTAAGCCATAAAGAATTTCATGGGCCCCTCGAAATCCATAAAGAATAGATGTGCTAAGAGTGGCCCTATAAAGGGAAAAGTAGGGATAAAAGCGGAGAATTAATCAGTACCCATCACTAATAGTCATTCTCAAGGAGCGCTTGCCAGCGTCCGGTACAACATCTCTGTTAGGGCTCACATGGTCAGTCAGACACAGTATTTTTTGAACATCTACTATATCCTAGGCACCGTCCTATCATCTGGCTGAGATCTAACATAAGCATTAATGGTGGGTGCTCCAACCTCAGATTTGAGGGAAGCTATTTAACCTTCCTATTCCTCAGTTTCTTCATGTATAAGGTAGAGAAATGATAATGAGGTTGTTGTGGAGATTATCACACACAAAGAGGTCAGACACTACCTGGCATGTGGTGAGTCAACTATGTGTCAACTGTGGTGCTTCCAGGCACTTAAGATGGCCAAATTCATCTTATTAAAATCCATATGTTGAGAATGGACTTGAGGATATGGGGAGGGGGAAGGGTAGGCTGTGACACAGCGAGAGAGAGGCATGGACATATATACTCTACCAAACGTAAGGTAGTTAGATAGTGGGAAGCAGCCACATAGCACAGGGAGATCAGCTCAGTGCTTTGTGACCGCCTGGAGGGGTGGGATAGGGAGGGTGGGAGGGAGACACAAGAGGTAGGGGATATGGGAACATATGTATATGTATAACTGATTCACTTTGTTATAAAGCAGAAACTAATAAAAAAACAGAAAATGTGATATAAACACAAGAAAAAAAAATCCATATGACCCAAAAGCTAGAACAGAATAGGCAATTTCTCAACAGGTAAGCAAGGAGCTTTCTTACTCCCTAAAGGATGGGTGAAGCTGCAGAGGACACCCTGGTCCTGCCCAGAATGCTGCACCTGAGGTCTCATTCATGAATGGCCATCAGCAGAGCAGTAAAGAGACAGATTGCTGGTAACATCTGGGTCCAGCCCTACAGTGATTTGTTTTCAGGCTCCTGAAAGAAATGAGATGCCAACACTTTATTTTCCCAACTCCATTCTTCCTGTCCTGGCCCATAACTTCAGTATTGCCTTTCAGACCAAGATAGATATTAAAGTGGAAATAAATTTCAGCTTCAATAGAGGAAAAGGCTAAGAATAGACTGGCTGGTTATTCCTGAGATGCCAAGTGAAAAATTTATATTAAGTCAGGCTTCTTTTTTTCCTCTTGGCCTATTTTCTTTTATTAAAGGACGTGAAGACAGCACCTTCCATTACGGATATGTCTTCCGAGCATGCTTTATTTCTGCTCTACTTGCTGCCTGCTGCTTACTTATCCTGATAGTCCCACTGTCTGTAAAACTCTTAACATAAAAGAGTAAAAAGAAATTTGACTGCTGGATAATGAGGGAAGAATAGGATGATGGCATAATAGCAAACTCTTGGCGTACACCCAGTGTATCAGTTAGCTTTTCCTGGGTAACAAGTAATCCCCCCCAACTTAGTGGCTTCAACAATATTCATTTATTTAGCTTATGATTCTAAGTCAGTAATTTGGACTGAGTTCAGCTGGGCAGTTTTTCTCATCTTGGTTAGGCTCAATCTGTGGTCAGTTGCTAGGTCAGCTGGGAGCTAGCTGATCTAGAGTGGCCTTAGCTGAGATGACTTATCTCTGTTCCAGATGGTCTGTCTTATGTTCCACCAGGTATAGAAATCACCTCAATCCAATCAATCATCTGGCGCCCAGGCCCATTGGTAATGAGGCCTAAGAGGTTTTTCTTCCTGATTGATTGCATAGGAATGATCAAACTCACACATGTATGTACAGAAGCCAATAAAAGATACGCTTGGCTCTAAGAATAAGGCATGAATGGAGGGAGACCCATGAGAACCCATATGATGATATTCCATAGCCAACCCAATAACTCATCCAACTCAGCTATTAACACTTTCCCTTCTTTAATGTACATCATTGTTATAGTGTTTCTTCTGGTTATAAAAACAATTCAGTAAGGCCAGACACTATAAAACTCTTAGAGGAAAACATAGAACACTCTATGGCATAAATCACAGCAAGATCCTTTTTGACCCACCTCCTAGAGAAATGGAAATAAAAACAAAAATAAACAAATGGGACCTAATGAAACTTAAAAGCTTTTACACAGCAAAGGAACAAGATGAAAAGACAATCCTCAGAATGGGAGAAAATATTTGCAAATGAAGCAACTGACAAAGGATGAATCTCCAAAATTTACAAGGAGCACATGCAGCTCAATATCAAAAAAACAAACAACCCAATCCAAAAATGGACAGAAGATCTAAATAGACATTTCCTCAAAGAAGATATACAGACTGCCAACAAACACATGAAAGAATGCTCAACATCATTAACAATTAGAGAAATGTAAATCAAAACTAAAATGAGGTATCACCTCACACCAGTCAGAATGGACATCCTCAAAAAATCTACACACAATAAATGCTGGAGAGGGTGTGGAGAAAAGGGAACCCTCTTGCACTGTTGGTGGGAATGTAAATTGATACATCCACTATGGAGAACAGTATGGAGGTTCTACCGTACCACCCAGCAATCTCACTACTGGGCATATACCCTTAGAAAACCATAATTCAAAAAGAGTCATGTACCACAGTGTTCATTGCAGCACTATTTACAATAGCCAGGACATGGAAGCAACCAAAGTGTCCATTGACAGATGAATGGATAAAGCAGATGTGGCACATATATACAATGGAGTATTACTCAGCCATAAAAAGAAATGAAATTGAGTTATTTGTAGTGAGGTGGATGGACCCAGAGTCTGTCTTACAGAGTGAAGTAAGTCAAAAAGAGAAAAACAAATACCATATGCTAACACATATATATGGAATCTAAAAAAAAAAATGGTTATGAAGAACCTAGGGACAGGACAAGAATAAAGATGCAGATGTAGAGAATAGACTTGAGGACAGGGGTGGGGGAAGGGTAAGCTGGGACGATGCGAGAGAGTGGCATGGACTAATATATACTACCAAATGTAAAATAGATAGCTAGTGGGAAGCAGCCACACAGCACAGGGAGATCAGCTCCATGCTTTGTGACCACCTAGAGGAGTGAGATAGGGAGGGTGGGAGGGAGACGCAAGAGGGAGGAGATATGGGGATATATGTATATGTATAGCTGATTCACTTTGTTATAAAGCAGAAACGAACACACCATTGTAAAGCAATTATACTCCAATAAAGATGTTTTAAAAAATTCATATAAATTGTAGAAAAAGTGTGAAGGAAAGTATAAAAAAGTAAGTCAACAGTGACATCATGGTCCAGAAGCAATAATTATAAATAATTATTATACTATATATATGGTATAACATTGGCTTTGCTTCTATCTATACTTAAATATGCAGTAATACCATTTGTTGAGTCCTATGTGTCAGCCCTTTTGCTAACTGCTTTACCTGTGTTACTTCATTTAATCCTTACAACAATAATCCATTTTAAAATGAGGACAATGAGGCACAGAGAGGCTAAACATCTTGCCTGAGATCACACAGCAAGTAGTAGAGCCAGCATTTGCAGCAGTGCAACCTCCTTAAACTAGTCTTGACCATGAGAATCTACTGTTGGTCTTCATATCCAGTGTTACTCGAACTTCAGTGTGCAGTGTGTATCAGAATCCCCTGGAGGACTTGTTAAAACACAGATTGCTGAGCCCCCGCTCCAGATATTATGATTCAGTTAGCCTGGGATGGGGCTTAAGAATTTGCATTTCTAGCAGACTCCAGGTGATGTTGATGCCACTGGTCCATGAACCACACTGGTCCACAAGCTCTGTTCACAGCAACATTGAGGTATGTTCTGTTAATGCTGCTTCACAGATGAAAGGATGGAAGTTCAGAGAGGTTCAGTGAATGGACACACAGTTGGCCAGTTCTATGTTATACCCCTTTTCCAGTTCACTCTCATTGAAAATAATAAGCAGGGGTAATTTTCACCTCATTTTATAGCCCATGCTTTTCTTCTGGTGACGTTATGGTGCTCAATGAGACAGTTCTGAACTCAGATGCAGGCTCTCTGATAACAGGCATTACAGTTAGACGTGGAGGTTGTAGTCATTCCTTCTTCATTCATTTATTCACTTATTCCTTTCCTTGGTGAGGGGCTCAGCTGGGAAGCCCTGGGATGGGTAGTGTTATGAGACCTGTCCCAGCAGCCTCTAAGTACTGATACTTAAGTGACTGTCCTCATCAAAAAAGATATGAAAGGAAAACATTGCACAAAGATGTTGCCTTTTGAAGATACAGAAAGGAGCCTGCTCCAAAGTCTTCTATGCTATTTTTAAACAACAAAGAGCCCAGTAATATTTCGCTGAGTTTCTTACAGGGAAAAAACAAAAACCTCCTCATGATTGCCAAGGCTTCATGATGTCCTGACTACATGGAGTACAGCTTTTGTAGCCATGTATGATCAGCTCATTGCTCTCTGGATGTCTGCCCTTGCTTCTCAAAGTGTGGTCCATGGACCAGCAGAACCGCTGTGCAGCTTGATAGAAATGAAACTTCAGAAGCCCCAGCCCAAACCTACTGCACTAGAATCCCCAGGGTTGAAGTCCAGGAATCGGTGTTTTAACAAACTCTCCTAGTGATTTTGATGCAGCTACATTTTTAGAAGCCCTGGTCTACTGAGAACCCTGCAGAATGGATTGATTTGCTTCCCAAGGAGGACAGCTGATCCTCTGGAGAGTTTTAAGTCAGCACCTCTAGTGACCATCAGGATCACCTGGAGAGCTTGGCAAAACATCAATTCTTGGGCTGCACCCTTAGAGGCTCCAATTCAGCTGGTTTAGGGTGGAGCTCATGAATCTATTCCCAGTGAGTTCCCTAGGGCTGCTGATGTGCTAGTGCTGGATCCCATTCCAACTTGCACTCCTTTAGCCAACATCCTTCTAAAACAAAAACAAAAAAAAAACTGACCTCAATTTTCAAGAACTTTTCAAGATTTCTGATTCTATAGTTACATTTTAAAATGATATTTTCTTAATTAGGGAACTCATTTTCTTCAGGAAACCAATTATTTTTAACTTATTTTTTAACCATAGTTCACAAAAACTGTTTTGAAATAGAGCTGGTTCTGGTGTCCAGGGAATTTCTGAAAGAGCTAGCTGAGTCTAAGTGAGAAGAAGGGTGTAAGCTATGTAAGGTATAGCTTCATGATTTCATGTTTGGGGGACTTTGATGGCCTTCCATCTGGTTCCATTAGAACCAGAGTCCCTGGTAAACAGCACTGGGGCTACATTTTCTGGGCTCATTAGCCAGGCCCCACAAAAGTGACACCCAATTGCCAAGAGTGGTCTCTGTGTCATTTGGAAAGGAAGCCTTAACATGTTCCCCTAATACTTCCCTCAACCTTCTATGATTCTGAGGTCAGATAGTGTGTGTGTGTGTTTGTGTGTGTGTGTGTGATTTCTTAAATTGCTCATTGGACTGTCCAATAAATACTCAAATTAATTGAGGACATATTGCCTTCAATGCTCAAAGGAAGATTGGTACCAAAAAACTGCAGGAAACAAGCAACATGTATGTGAGCGTCTACTCATGTTTGAGAGCACAGCATCAAGTCAAACAAAAACTGTTACAAAGAAGTGTGAGCTCCGGGACTTCCCTGGTGGTCCAGTGAGTGGTTAAGACTTCGCCTTCCAATGCAGGGGGTGCGGGTTCGATCCCGGGTCGGGGAGCTAGGATCCCACGTGCCTCGGGGCCAAAAAACCAAAAAACATAAAAAACAGAAGCAATATTGTAACAAATTCAATAACCCCCCCCCCAAAAAAAAATGGTCCACATCAAAAAAAAAGTGTGAGCTCTGATCCTTGTCCTCAAAAACAGTCACTTGATATTTTTTGTGTGCTAGCCCCTGGGACTAAAAGGGTAGCTTTTGAGGACCCGTAACAGGATAGTGGGAGATGTAGGTAACATAAAGAGACCAATGTAGCATGAAGTGAGAAATACTAGGACAGGACACCTAAGAGCACACAGGAGTCCAGAGGGGGCCTTGGCCAAGCCACCAGCCTCCTCCAGGAGATGCCACTTGTGCTAAATTCTGAAGGCTGGGTAGAAGCTGGCCAGATAAAGAAGGCAGAGCAGGGTTGAGAGGTGATATTATGGCAAATGAGATCACAGGGGTTTGGAGGATTACAGTAAAAGTAAGTAGGTAGGTAAGCATTTTCATCAGGTTTGCTCCTGAGGGAGCAATGATTAATAAGCATGAGATCTGATTCCTTGGAAAATGTTAAACCAACCTGCTGCTACCTCTGAAAAGGAACACATAAATCTATTTGAAGGGAGCCATGTTTGCACTTGTGATTAAAACAGGCCAACCTTTCCTGGGTGGCTTTTGTGTTTCCTTTTTGTTATTCATGAAATTGTTAATTTCACATCACATCCCCTTGAGGTTCTAGTGAACTGTGGGCCCTGAAAAGCCCTTTCGCCTGTATTACCTGCCTCCTAGAAAGTGAATTTATGGAAATTTTAGATATTTGTGCAGCTACAGGAAAAGAAATCTCAAACCTCGGGAAATGGAAAGAAGAGGAACCTGGAGAGATTCAAGGCACAAATTCTCTGTACACTTGTGTTTGCCGGGCACTCCGCCAGCACACACCAAATAAGAATGAGTGAGGATCATAAGCTTGCTTTCTGCCTTGGCTGACATGACCATTTAGAACCATCTAGAGTTCTACCATCCTTAGGTGGATAAGAAAATATGTGCCCTGATTTGCTCTCTGGAAGAGCCTGGGGATATAGGAATACATTGACACATTCTGAGACACACATATGCTAACTCAGTAGTGGCAAAGTGCAATGTCCAAAGAGTTAAAACATGACTCTCCTATCAATGTAGAGTGAGTATATGTCAAAAGTTCCTTTATGTCATTAGTGAGAGAACCAGTAGGCTGGGAAAGCTCATTCACAGAGCATTTGAGGAACAAAGATTTATATAAACAGTCAGGAAAGGAATGTTAGAATAAATTCGTTCAGTTAAGTATGAAACTGATTAATGTCTTATAGGGCAATAAAACTATAACACTTGGGGTTATCTTTTCTATCAAAGAGGAATCATTTGCATCTCTATTGGACAAAAGTCATCTGCTCAATTTTCTATAAAGTACTATTTCACTTGGTAGTCTGGTCTCTAATTAAGAGGAAATAGTAAAAACTTCTGGGGGTGATGGGTATATTTATTACCTTGATCATGGTGCTGGTTTCACAGGCAATGTACATATGACATTAAAGTGGATCAGATTGTACACTTTAAATATATGTATTTATTGTATATCAATTATGCCTCAATACAGCTGTTAAAAGAGAAAGAGAAAAAATAGAAAGCCAAACAAAGGCACATTCCCCTAGAAAATTAGATACTCATTGCATGAGCCAATTAGACAATTCCCCAGTGTGATATAAAAGGATGTGATCATCCTTTTGCTTTATTTCCAAGTTTTGGATAATTTTTCTTGACAGTAATTAGAGCAACTGATTCTAGAATAAAAGGGATTTAGGTTTTGGTCACCTGCTACTTGTGTGACCTTGGCCAAAATATTTAAACCTCCCTAAGTCTCAGGCTCTCCGTCTGAAAAAATGAAGATAAAAATAGCCTCCTATGTCATAGACATATAACTAAGATTAAAGAAAATAATCCATGTGGAACGCTTAGCAAAACACCTGGTACATATTATATTGAGGACCTAGTGAATGTTCACTGTTCTTAATTATTGTTTCTAAGGAAGAAAAGAGCTGAGGAATCTGAATAAGACAATAAGGTGGATGGAAAGACTACAGACCAAGAATGAGGTGCTAAGGATACTAAGAACTGTGTGATCTTGACCACACCACTTCCCTTTACCTTATCTCTCTTTCCTCAGCTATAAACTATGAGAAGAGCAGATGAGAGCCAGAGCAGGATCTAACTTTTAAAGTGGAGTTGACTTACAGGGCCTTGAGCCAAATTGTGGTGGAATCCTGGCTTCTTCTCATCCAGCATCTACTCATAAGCTCTCAGAGCTGTCGGTCCACCATGCTGTAGCCCAGTGGTCACGGGCAAAGACTCTGGACTCAGACTCTCTGACTTCAAATCTCAACTCTGCCACTTACCAGCTAGGGAACACTGGGCCATTCACTCAACCACTCTGTGCCTTGGTTCCCTATCTGTAAAATGGAGATAATAAAGGCACCCACCTCACAGAGTTGCTGGGACTATTACCCTGGATCTAAACAGGGCTTGGCAGATACTAAGTGCTCAGTGATCATTCCCTTATTATTAGGGCCTTTGAATGAATGGCTGGGAAGCCAAGGGTCCTGGACATTTAGCAGAACTGATGAGTGTTGTTGAACTTCTCAGAGTGATAAGGACTGAATACATAATTTGTATATGCAGAAGAATTCCCCTTTGGGGTGTCATTCAATAATAACTCCAAAGGTGTATTTGTGTTACTAACACAGGTTGTCTGACAGCTGCACATACAGTCTAATGACACAAAAAGCTCTGTGATCTACATGTCACGCATCCCCTGGGACTGGAGAAAAGGTGTTGTCAGTGCAAAGGTCCCATCCAGGCAGGTTTCAGGGTAACCTGGCTAGGCTTTCCCCCTGCTGACTGGCAGGGTTCCCTAAGCAGGAAGTGCCTTGTGTTCCCACAGAGCCCACAGATGTCTTACCACCTGCTTTTGGCAAGATGACTTCTCTCTGGTTCTGGGGTACCGCTCCACTCAGAGCTGGAAGAAGATGTGTCCCCAGAGGCTCATATAGCAGGCACTGTGGGTCCACCATAAGATCTCTTTGGATCCCTTCCACCAGCCTTTTGCCCAGAGTCTGCAGGTTTTGCTGCTACAGACAGCCTACGACTCCACCCATGCAAAGGATTGCCTGTGTGTAACCCCTTAAGGACTGCCTCCCCTGAATAGAGTTTCAGAAATACCTGGGGGTTCTCTGTGCCCCTGGCCTACTCAGTGGCTTTCACCCATAACTGACTGGTGTGGGAGTCCAAAAGCCCAGCTCCGTGGCCTTGACGTAGCACATACTCTAAGGTACGTCTTACACTCCAGGGCTCCCTGTGGGATGATCTTGTCTTGATTGCCTTCTTCCCTTTCCTCAGTCTACTTCCTCTATTCCCTCCCTGGTCTCTGCTGAGGCACTTCCCCCAGTAAACCAGGTTCTGGTACACAGATTCTTGGCGTAGGGCTGACTCCTAGGAGAAGACAGTCTAGGACCACCTCCTCTTCTTCTTACTCTTAACTCTAAAAGTGTCTCTCTGCCTAGAACTTGTGGAGCCCCAAAAGAGGAGGCTCCAACCTTGAAGTTCCCACAAAGCCAGGGCTTGCTTTGAGCAACTGGCCCCACCCTGAGCTACTTGTTTTGTAAGCACTCTGGGGGCAGGAGGAGAAGCAGGATAGGTAGGCTTGGGGCTCGCAGTGGGTGAAGAAAGCAGCATTCAGAATCCTCCAAGGAAGAACATTGTGTCCCCAAGGCAAGATGCCTTCCAGTCAGGCCTGTGTCACTGGACACTTTTTCTCATGCACTGGGCAGTCTCAGAGCCTCAGGAACTTCTCCCCAAACAGGTACAGCCTGCTCTGCGCCTCACTGACCTCAGGAAGGTTTGTTCAACTTCCTCCTTCAGCTCAGCCACAGCAGGGGGTCTGGGCTTCCAACTGCTTCTTCATTTTAAGTAAGAAGATTGCTGAGACTCAGTGGGACTCCTCGGCCCAGCCATCTGCCAGCTAAGGGTCCACCAACCTGCCAGGTTTCCAAAAGTTCGGTGGTCTCACATGGACTCTTTGGTGCTGGGAAGCACTTCTAAGTGATACTTGCTCCCCTGGCCACAAACAACACCTTTAATTCTTGTCCAACATCTTGCGTGTGCGTTTCAGAGGAGCAAATAACTCCTTGATCAAGACAGAGGCTGGGTGGGAGAGGGTGAATGAGTCAGGGTAACCTATTCTCAGTTTCTGGAATGGTTACATACAATTAACACACATACAACTTCCTCTGCCTTCTCAGGGTTATGGAAATCCACCAAGGTCAGCTGTTCCTCTTTGCAACCCACAGTCACCAGGGGTCTGTTCAACATCTGGAAATAAGAGATGCACAGTGAAGGTTTCTCAGACTCAGCAAAGCTAACGAAGAGTAATAAAGCTAGTGAAGCACAGCTCATTAAAAAACTGAGTAGGCGAGTCTACCTTTCCTGCGATTTAATAGAGGGATCTTGAGGAATAGAAGGGAGAGATGTGTGTTCTGCAGTCATCGAAAATGTTTCTGTTTTCTTGAGCATAATTAAAAATTCTGGCCTCCTTTTCTTTTGTGTGATGTGGCCTTGATAACTTCAGCCTTCATTTAATGACTGTAAATAGGGCTATTAAGCATAGAACAACAAGGCTATAATTATTACAGAAGTAATATTAAATATATGCAAACAAAAATATATGAAAATAGATCCCACTAAATTCAGAATTGGTAATAAGTCAGTCTGGGATATAGTGTAGAAAAATCTTTCTTCATAGATAATGCAAGGGTATAACCAATATTACAGAGG
The DNA here is from genome assembly GCF_025265405.1 of Mesoplodon densirostris. Classification (NCBI taxonomy): domain Eukaryota; kingdom Metazoa; phylum Chordata; class Mammalia; order Artiodactyla; family Ziphiidae; genus Mesoplodon; species Mesoplodon densirostris. The sequence goes on from NC_082676.1 coordinate 76,886,939, forward strand.
GAGAATATTTAAAGTAGAACAGATGGATTTAGGCAGGCTTCTTATTGGCGAAGCTACAAGCTGCTTGCAGACAGATTAAAGCCATCTTAGGGAGGATGAGCTCTGTGTTGCTTTTCAACACCTAAGAGTTCTCTGAGTGAGAGTTAAAATCAGAACTAGACATCTCTAAGAAATAGTGATGGTTAAAATCGAGACAAGAATACACTCAAAATAGCTTGTTAGTAGTTTAAACTGGCATGTGTATCTATGAGTCTATCAACCATTACAAAGCACAGTTAACTCACCTACATATTTTATTTTATGTAAATTAATGGAAAAAGAATGAATTATTCCACAAAGGATGTTGAAAAAGGGGGCTGTTTTGGAAAAAATATGAAATTAGAGTTTTAACTGTTTCTGAATACACTCTAACATAAATTTAAGCCAGATTAAAAAGTTAAATTAGGGCTTCCCTGGTGGTGCAGTGGTTGAGAGTCCGCCTGCCGATGCAGGGGACACGGGTTCGTGCCCCGGTCCGGGAAGATCCCACATGCTGCGGAACGGCTGTGCCCGTGAGCCATGGCCGCTGAGCCTGCGCGTCCGGAGCCTGTGCTCTGCAACGGGAGAGGCCACGACAGTGGGAGGCCCGCGTACCAAGTTAAATTAAAAATAACCATTGAGAAAGACTAAAAGAAAATAAATTTTTGACTGTTATTAGAATATGTAAATATTTTGTAAATAAAAAATTGAAGAACTCATCTGTTTAAAAGTATACACTGATGAGACTTTATAGGAAGCAATTTGGGTAATATGTCTTGAAGGTCTTTAAAACAATTTTTTTTTGACCTGTAAATCCACTCCCAGAAATCCATTAGAAGAAAATAATCCAGGAAGTAGATAAAGTTTTTGTATAAATATGTCCATAGCAGTCTAACTTATAATGGCAAAATAATAATAATAATAATAATAATAGAGAAAAGAAAAAGAAAATAGCATTAAATGTTCAGAAATAAACCCAATAAATTATAACATTTATATGCTGAAGCACAGTATAGTCTTTTAAAATGGTATTTGAGAAACATTTAATGATTAATTAAAATTTTCAAAATACAATTAAAGAAAAAACTGGATAATATATATATATCAGTATGACCCTAAATTAAAGATAAATTTATTTTAGACATACACAATATATATTGACTCTAAGTAGTTCACTGGTTCTCAGTCTTGCTGCAATTAGAATCACCCAAACAGCTTTAATGTATCCTGCTGCCTGGATCCATTCTCAGAGATTTTCACTGAATTACTCTGGGGTGTTGCCTGGGCACCTGGATTTTTTTAAAGCTCCCCAGGAGATTTTAATGTGCTCCCCCACCCACCCCAGATTTGAGAAACTTTTTTTTTTAATCCTCTTTACTAAGCACACTAGGAGAAAGCACTCAGCCTTCCAAAGCAAAAGAAACATCTGGTGGCTGCTACAAATTTCCTGGCATAGTGCCCAAGGCAAAACTCACATCTTTCTATTATTTCTATCATTAAGAAAAATTATCCAAAACTTGGAAATAAGGCAAAAGGGTGGATACAAGTCTAAGGGACCCACCCAAGGATTACTTGATTCTCTTTGTTTGACTTACTATTAACTTCTGATCAGGGTCCAGACCCTGTGAAGTTACCGGTTCATTAACTTGGAGATTTTTGTGTGCTAGAGATTTAAATGATTTCTGTCTAGTAGAAAAGTTACAGTTTTACTGCCCTGTAAGATATAAACCAGCTCTGTATCCAATTAGCAATCTCAATCCAGCATCGTTATATACGAATTATCTGTGAACCAGCTTTTTCATCTAATTGGTTCCCTCATTAATGAGTTAAATAAATTTTTGACACACGTTCACTCTATAATTTCATGAGAGTCATGTTTTTAACTTTTTGGAATTGTGTATTGAAACTGTCCATGATTAAACACAGATACAATGATAGAAGCGAACATTGGAAACACATTGAGTGGGGATTTATCCGGCCTGAACATCTTAGCACTTGGTCACAGGAAGCTTCCTTCCCTCCGATGGTCTCAGTACATGCAAAAAAAAAAAAAAAAAAAAAAAATTCCCAGGCCCTCCGCCCACAAGATTTAGTCCAAAGTGCCTTTTAAATCTACTCCATATTAATGTTAGTGAATGCCAAATTGAGTAATTGAAGAAATCAAATTTATACACTGGTTACTTACCATAAGCAACTGGAGATTTGAGTAAATTCTCATTTTACAAATCACATCATTTGGAGCCTTTCTGCCTTTAGCTGAGATTCCTGATGCTTCGGCCAGACTTTTTAATCTTTTGTTCACCCTCTCTCTGTCAAACACTTAATGATCTGGAAAATGCTAGAATGTAAGCTAGGAGCTTTGCTATTTAAAGAAACCCTGCAGTGAATTCATTTCTAGAGCAAGTAATTTTCTGCGAGTTTCTTAGCTTAACTGCCCAGTAGCTTGGTCCGCGATGGGTGTGTTTTGGAGCGGGATTGTTTTTGAAGGTGCTGGCTGCTTCAAGGAGAGACAGAACAGAACTGTTATCTAAGGCCAAGAAAAAAACAAAAACAAAAAACACATTATCTCCATCAGAGGTGAAACTTATAAAGCCCAGGGCGAATGCCTGTGTTGTTTGATATGAGATTGTCAATGAATTCAAGAAATAATCATTAGGTTGGCATTTTTGGTTCTTACCTCCATAAAGCAGACTTTGCAAATGAATCAGCCCCTTCCTGGGAGCTTGTTCACTTGGGAAATATGTTCCTGGTTTCTACCCACAAAGGATCCTTTAATACAGAGAGGCCGATGGTGTTGCCACTCAGCGAATCCCAGTCGCCATGGCTGCAAAGACCCCACTCTTGCAAAGGGCCTGGCCTTGCAGCATCAACATCATAAATCCACCATGACATCCTTTATAGAGCTGGAGACCTCAGGTTTGGAAAGGAATTTACATATCGCTTGATCCAGTGTCCCCTCTCTTGACTGAATCCATCGACCATAGGCCACCAGCTTTTTCCTGAATATTTCCAAGAACAGGAACTCACTTCATTCAAGGCGTCCAACTCAGACTTTGGACAGATGGCTCCAAGGTTCTTTACTGAGCCAAACTCTACTTTCCTGTAACTTCCCCCCAGTGCTGATGGTTTTGTTCCTTGGAGTCTGTTGCAAATTGTCTTCTCACAGTTTGGTAACTCTCAGTAATTATTTCATAGATAGCCACAGCTTCTACTAGTTAGAGTAGGTGATGCTTGTGGGTCTCTTCTCCCATGACTTTGAAACTAGATATTATGTTATAAGGAAAACAAGATTCAGGATGAAGTCTTCCCTGCATGCAAATATTTATTAGAAAGAAGACACAATCCTAGTTGGACAACCTGTTCTACCAGTACAATGTCCCAGCTTTCTGTTCTTTTTGACACTCCAGTTAAGAACCTTGCAGAAAAGGCTTAATTAGGGAAGCTGCAAAAATATTCTAGTAGGAGGATCCAGGTGACCTTATAGTCAGACCACATCAGTGATTCCCAAAGAGCGTTCCATGAACCATCAGCAAGTTGTCACCTGAGAATTTCTTAGAAATATAAATTATCAGACCCTGTTCCGGAATCACATACTGCATCAGCAAGCTGAGTTTTAGTAAGCTCTCCAGATGAGAATCAGTGGGCAAGACAATTCCCTAACCATAACAGAATCAAGGACCAAACTGCAGCCTTAAGCCAATGATGTAGGTCTGGACTGAGTGAGTACACACACACTCACACACACACACACACACACACACACACACACACACACCCCTCATATTAAGTGGGATGTTAGTGCCTACATTTCTAGCCAATTACCCTATTTTGAACACTCAGTTCACCAATTAAAAAGCATCCCTAACATCCATTATGTTAATTAGCAAACCTCCCAGTAGATCACAGATAAAGGACACTGAAACACTTGTAGTAGCTGTTTCAGGAAGGTGGGCCTCTGGGTTCACAACAACAGTCATCATGTCTCTTCCTTGTGGTAACCATTAAGTCTTGCTCTGCTTTCTTTTCTCCCAGCTAAACATCCTCATACCTTCCTTTGTAATATGTCAAAGCTCTTGACCACCTTGTACTCCTCCCAACTTCAAGTTAACCACAAAATAATGAGTATGAATTGTGGTAGATATCTCTTGTTCTGTGGGCTCCCTGATTCCAGGATAAAGGTACTTACACACACATACACACACTCACACACACCCCAAATATTCTACATCCATGCTCTGGTTTTGCTCAAACTCAGAACCTCTTTTTTCCAAGCTTCTGTTGCCTATCTCTGACCTCTCTACATGGTCAGACATGTGGAAATACAGACAAGAATGTGGGTGGGTGAGTAAATTCTCAAATATAACACACACACACCCTTGATGGCTCTCCAAGTGAGCTGAAGAGGAGGATGAAAAACATTTGTTCCTTAAGATTTTAATAGTCATGTGTCTATTTTAATGTCTATTAAAGAAAATATAAAACTTCTGATTTTAGAGACATTATTACTTAGAACAAGGCTAAGTTTGAAAGGTGAGTCCATTAAAATCAATTTTTAAAAAAGATCAAGTTAATAACCTGGTGTGCATTTTTGCTTAAATTGTGAAGGCACAGGAAGCCTGTGGTTTTGGATAAACTATTCACAAGGATAATAGGTCTGTGATATGGAGGACCTGGCCTTGGGTGTCTTCACCATGAGTACCTTTCCTAGGAAAACAGAGATCATGGTAACCAGTATCATTTGCCTGTTAAGCTATTCATCATGTCTCCAGGAGGAAGGCAAAATAACAGAAAATGCCAAAACTCAATTAGTTTAGCAATGCAAACACTACTGATTATTTGATAAACCGCATACAGCTCACATGCCTCCTTTCAACTGAGGAAAGAAAACATTCTATGCCAAGACCAGTACCCACCAAAAAGACCTAAGCCAGAAGAAACTAGAGTTGGGGTTTTGTTAGTGGAGGGATGATATCATGGCAGATATAAAGAGTGGTTGCCTCAAATCAACAGTGGGAAAAGAGCACAGGGCATATTGGCCTTAGTCATGCTATTGTTTATACGTTCTGAAAACAGTCAATGTGCACAGACAAGACAGGTTCCTCCCTCCTGAGTTTTCTGATATTTCCTGTTTCAGTGAGTGATACCTTAAGATGAACCCTAGCGCTTTTTTTTAAATTTTTTTTATTAGTTTCTGCTTTATAACAAAGTGAATCAGTTATACATATACTTCTGTTCCCATATCCCTTCCCTCTTGTGTCTCCCTCCCTCCCACCCTCCCTATCCCACCCCTCCAGGCAGTCACAAAGCACCGAGCTGATCTCCCTATGCTATGCAGCTGCTTCCCACTAGCTATCTACCTTACGTTTGGTACTGTATATTATGTCCATGCCTCTCTCTCGCTTTGTCACAGCTTACCCTTCCCCCTCCCCATATCCTCAAGTCCATTCTCAAGTAGGTCTGTGTCTTTATTCCTGTTTTACCCCTAGGTTCTTCATGACATATTTTTTTTCTTAAATTCCATATACATGTGTTAGCATACAGTATTTGCCTTTCTCTTTCTGACTTACTTCACTCTGTATGACAGACTCTAGGTCTATGAACCCTAGCTCTTGAGTTAAAAGAAGTGGGTTCCAGGTGATGATGCAGCCACCAACAAACTACTCCACCCTTGAGTTTCCCTTCCCTCTGTGAGGATGATGCTCCAATAACCCTCAAATCTAACCACTCTGATATTTTGGATGTGGAGTGTTCAAATCCAATGAAGTCCAGCCAGGACTTCCCATATTGTTTGGCAGGGCTGGGAACACAGGGAATTTTTGTTCTCCCCCAACCTTTCCTAATGCAGTGATTTGTTAATTCTTTCAGTACCTGATTCGCAATCATCTGTACCTGATAAAGTATAGCTCACAAGCCAATGGAAGCTGTCTTAGGTTGGGTTCTTGAGAAGCCAACACTTAGACAAGTATTTGTGTGCAAGTGTTTTATTAAGAAGGCGCTACCAGGAGAAACCAGAAAGGGAGAGGGAGGAAGAGGACAGCGAGGCGGAGAGGAAGCCAGGCAGTAGAGCAATGGCAGGCGAGGTCCTAGCTTTGGCATGACCTCGAGAGAACTTTTGGAGTGTCCACTGCATCTCATGGTGTGTCTCACCTTAAGGCAAAAAAAAAAAAAAAAAAAAAAAAAAAAAGCTGGGCTTCTGTACTCCTGGGCCAGCAGGTCACCAGCTATGGGTCTGCCCTGGAGAGACCCAGGGACTTGCAGCTCTCAGTGGATCAGGTGAAGCAGCATTAAGGCAGTTTTACAAAGAGGGTCACATGTATGAATCAGAGTAAAATATGCAGAAATTGGGGGATGACCACATGGAACCAAGTGAGGGAAATCCTGGGGATGCCAAGCAGAGCACCAACAGCATCTACAACTGAAAGCAAGTTAGCAGCAGCCAGAACATACAGCAGCTTCCTTCTGTTGATTGGTCATGGGGGCACAAAAAGAATTTGTTTCGATGAGAAGGAGGGTTTTTCTGCCTGGTCTTGGATTCTATATGTTCTTGCACTCCTGAGTGGAATCATTTTATTTAGGGCACTTTGTTTTTCATGTGGCCAAGTGTTAGTCTTACATGGATATCATTCTTCCCTCAGGAACCTAGCCAGGTACCTTGGGATACAAACATTTTCATCAGTTCTCTCTTAAGGCAAGATGGAGGAGGAGAACTGAAAGCAAAGGCTTCCAGCTCAAGCTTCTACAGCCACCCTTTAGAGGCAGCCATTCCCCTCCAGCTGCAAGCCAAATGTGGCTGCACTAACCCATAGCACTCAGTAAATATTGGTTAAATGGATGAACACGTTACTCTGGCTGGCTTTGACTATGATCAGGGTAAATGAGATGAGGTTCAGTTCTGCCTTTCCCTCTCTTCTGGTCAGTGAGTCCTCTGTGCTTGGCTCCCAAGTAAACAATCAGGAACTGCTGCGTAATACAAACCTCAGTGCTAAATAACCATTTGGCCACATTTGTAAAACAGACAAAGGAAGCCTTGGAATTTCTGAAAAGGGGAAATTTAGGCATAATCAGTGTTGCTTGTGGCTGGCTTCCCTGTTGCAATAAAGAAATGCCAAAGCTGGCTGCACTGAAATGCCAGGCCACCCCTGACCCAGGTCAGTAAAAAGCAAAAACGAAGGCAAAGCTGTCTGTCAGCCATGCTGTCATTAATCCCAGAATAGCCCAGGGAAGGGGCTCATTGGGGAAGCTGGACTTACCTTACGAAAAGAAACCAGATCAGGACTGTATCTGTTTATATATCCAGATGTACAAATATAGAGTCCTATTTAAGAATGGGGTGGGGTGCAATGGTTTAGAAAATAAATAAGCCAAGTTTGAAAAGAATTGGGCTCTAATGGTGGTCAGTGCCATCCCTCAGAAACACTAAGGGAGACAGTGACAATTCTGTGAGCTGGTTGAAATATTTGTCACTTGAGATCGTTCTTAAGCAAAATTCTTTTATAGGGAATGCATTCATGGTGTTTAACCCAGCACATACTATGCCATCAAATATTGAGGAGAACATGGTGGGGAGAAAACAAGGCTGCCGTCTCAGATCAAGATGGCCTCCTAAATGCTGGACAACCATGTACTTGTATTTCTAGATGGCCTTATCATAGGACCGTCAGCCCACTGGATACTTGCAAAGCCCTTTGGCCTTACGTGATGCTGCACATGGATTCTCCCATTCTGGGCACATAAGAAGGACCTGTGGTTTTGTCAAAAATGCAAATTCCAACCCCACCTTCATAGATCTCTTTTCATTGGTGGTGTGACTGGGAATCTGTATTTTAATAAGCAACTAAAAAGCTTTAGATACAAGGAGACCTCAGACCACACTACCAAGAAGCCCGAAGTCACTTGAGATTTATCTGTGAACCACATAATGGACATAAAGTGTATGTAAGATAGTAAATCAGTTCATTCATGAGTCACTTATTCTTTATATTTGAAAGATGCTCTTTTCATTCAACTAAGAAATTTATTAAAACCAGTAGTGAAAAGAGGACGTTGAATTTCATGCACAAGAATGTTCAAAGTAGAGTCACAGGGAGCCAAGTCCAGTCCACACTGTGAAGAACTTGCACAACCATGAACACAGCAGATTTAAGAAATGGCCATTTTTAACCATAAAGTGCCAACAGAACCTTGCTACCTCTTACCTGCTAAAATTATTCTTTGCTCAGGTCCTTAGTTTTAGCATTAAGACATGAACTTTAATTATCATCATTTTCAGAAGAAGAAGAAGAAGAATTTATCAGGACCATCCATAGAGTCTCCAGTATTCAAAATCCTCAATGTTTTCTCCCTTTTGAGCTCTAATGATCTTAAATAATAAGTCTTAGCCTTCACAGACTCTATTATTGGGGGAAGATGGAAAGTCTCCAGTGTGCTTTTTCTGATAAGCATCTCCCCTTTGCTTTCTGAATGAAATACTTAATCTCATGGAAATCAGCCAGTTTGTCCACCCTCCGAGTACAAGACTCTGTTGTGAGACATTTAGAACACATGACCCCATGGAGCTCTCAGCTTCATGGGAAGCAAATGCTGCTGGAAGTCTGCAGGTCGTGTAGAAGGGGCAGAGTGAAGTACCAGCATGCAGTGATGGGTGGAGGGACAGGCAGAGTCAGGCTCCTGAGGTGGGGCTCTCAGCCTCTTCCACTGCAGCTCTGTGATCTTGGTTGGTTATCAACTTCTACTTCATTCTCCTCGTTTAACATGGAGATAATGTGGTTTAGGGCAGCACTTCTCAAACTTCTGATACTCAGTGATCTTGTGCAGTAGATGACCTGATTCAGTAGGTCTGGGGTGGAGCCTAAGATTCTGCATCTCTAACAAGTTCCCAAGTGAAGCTAATTCTGCTGGTCTGAGGACCACACTTGGAATAGCAAAGGTTTGGGGGATCCTATATAAACCCTCAAGTTTTATATAAAGTCCCTGGTTTGATTCCTATCACATAGCAAGTTGTCAATAAATGACTATTACTATGCCTAATACACACACACACACACACACACACACACACACACACATGTGGCCGTATTGGGTCTTCTTTCCTGCACGTAGGCTTTCTCTAGTTGTGGCGAGCAGGGGCTACTCGTCGTTGCGGTGCATGGGCTTTTCCTTGTGGTGGCTTCTCTTGTTGCGGAGCATGGGTTCTAGGCGCACAGCCTCAGTAGTTGTGGTGCACGGGCTTAGTTGCTCCACAGTATGTGGGATCTTCCCGGACCAGGGATCGAACCCATGTCCCCTGTATTGGCAGGTGGATTCCTAACCACTGTGTCACCAGGGAAGTCCACACCTAATATTTTGACAAGTTATGTGACACAGAATGTTGGATAAGTGCAGCTGATTTATCTTAATTGAGAAAGGCTTCTTCAAACCTAGGCCTAATTCGTATAATTCACAATAAATAATGCTTCCGATGTGCTTGAGGAAACTTAGGGACTTGTCTCAGCAGTAGTAACTGTGCTCACCATTCCCTTAGAATGAGCACTTTGTGATTGATTCCACTGTGCAGCCAGGGTTGGGAACAATCTGCCTAATCGATTTTGATCAATGAGTAATTCTGAGCAATCTTTAAGAAGCCTGGGTCTTTAAAAAGTGGTACAAATGAACTTATTTACAAAGCAGAAATAGAGTCACAGATGTAGAAAAACTTATGGTTACCAGGGGGAAAAGGGGGTGGGGAGGGATAAATTGGGAGATTGGGATTGACGTATACATACTACCATATATAAAATAGATAACTAATAAGGACCGACTGTATAGCACAGGGAACTCTTCTCAGTACTCTGTAATGACCTATATGGGAAAAGAATCTTAAGAGTGGATATGTGTATATGTATAACTGATTCACTTTGCTGTACAGCAGAAACTAACACAACATTTTAAATCAGTTATACTCTAATAAAAATTTTAAAAAAAAAGAATGAGCACTTTGAGTCTTACAATTGCATTAACCTCAAGGAGAAATTGCACCAGTGAAAATAATAGCACTAGGCCCATCCTTGATCACATTCTTGTACCATCACAGTTGGGGAAAGAGACCTTCCTCCAAACACATCCAAGAGCTGGCTCCTTCTACAGGTGAGGATGAAAGCCCAAAGAAAACAGGTGGCTGCCCCTCTGTTAGATTCTGAGTCATGAACCAAATGAGAACTCCCACAGTTTATATGTGTGATACTGGTTTGGTGTTGTTGTTGCTGTTTGGGTTTGTTTTGTGAAGATGAAAGGGATAGGCTAAGACATACACTCCAGTCCCTTGAGTTTGACCAGAATTGTGTAATGTAAATAAAATAATGAAATGGGGTATACAGATACAATACTATTCTTTAATATTGATAAAAGTTACAGTCCACCATGAATGTGTAGCCATTGGGGGTCTATTAGTATGACAACCTAGCTGTAAAATAGAAAAACAAAAAATGGGCTGAAATATAAGATGAAGTCGATAAAACTATAGTTCCCATGGAGAATTTGAATACACAGAAATCAATAGATCAGGTTGAGTAAGGATTTCGGAGAGTTTAAATAACACACCTTCCTTTTCAGCTCGATTTGATGTAGGTAGGTAGCTAGACAGAGTCAAATATGGAATAGAATGTCTTTTCAAACACAGACATTCTCAGAAATTGGTCATACATTAAGGTGCAAAGGAAATCTCACCAGATTTTAAAAAGCAAAAATCATGTGGGTCCCCTTCACTGACCATAATGAAAATAAAATCAGAAATTACCAAAAAAAACCCTTCTTATTTAAATTTTAAAATCATATTTTCAAATAACTCCTGAGTTATAGAAGAAATTAAAACTGAAATCTAAAACTACTTAGAAATAAATAACAAAGACCATTCTATATGCCTAAACATGTAGGATAGGGCCACAGTAACACACAGAGGACAATTTAGAGCAGTAAGTAGTATACTGTACCAAAAATAAGAAAAAATGTGAAATGAATCTTTTGTCAATTTAAGAAGATAGAAAAGGAACAATATGATAACACATCTTAGGAAGAAAAGAGAAATAAAGTAAGAATAAATGCAAGGGAAAAAAAGAATTGGAAATTAACAACATAAGTAGGGATGATAAATAATATCAAATGTTGGGATATACTTGAGATGTACTTGTCAGGTTCCTTAAAAAATAAAAACAGTTATCATATGATCCAGCAATCCCACTCCTGGGCATATATCCAGAAAAGACACAAACTCTAATTCAAAAAGATACCTGCACCCCAACATTCATAGCAGCACTATTTATAATAGCCAAGACATGAAAGCAGCCTAAATGTCCATCATCAGATGAATGGATAAAGATGTGGTGTGTATACACACACACACACACACACACACACACACACACACAGTGGAATATTACTCAGCCATAAAAAAGAATGAAATAATGCCATTTGCAGTAACATGAATGGACCTAGAGATTATTATACTAAGTGAAATGTCAGGCAGAGAAAGACAAATATCCTATGATATCACTTATATGTGGGATCTTAAAAAAAATAATACAAATGAACTTATTTACAAAACAGAAATAGACTCACAGACATAGAAAACAAACTTATGGTTACCAAAGGGGAAGGGGGGTGAGGGATAAATTAGGAATTTGTGATTAACAGTTACACGCTACTATATATAAGGTAGATAAGCAACAAGGACCCACTGTGTAGTACAGGGAATTATATTCAATATCTTGTAATAACCTATAATGGAAAAGAATCTGAAAAAGAATATATGTATATATATATATATATATATATATATATATATATATATATATATATATGTTCTGAATCACTTTGCTATACACTTGAAACATTGTAAATAAACTATACTTCAATTAAAAAAAAGATGTACCTGTCAGAGCACTACATTATTTTCCGGTATATAAATGAAACTAAAAATAAAATCACTTCCAGTTTTTAATTAAAAGACAAAATATCCACACAACTTGCTTTGAGAATAAATATGCTTTGAAAATATGTTTTTGAAAATGACCCAAACTCATGATCTGAAATTTATCTGTGTGTCAGTAGAGAGTTACCTCTAAGCCTGTGTCCTGATCTACAAAGTAGGGATACTAACAGGTTGCATACCACATGTCATTTAAGGTTTACATTAGTTATTACGTGAAAACATTGAAAACAGTGCCCTACGAAGAGTAGCCCTCATTAAGTGTTAGTGTGATTGTATTAATAATTAAGGAGACTTGTCAGACTTGGTTTATAAAGTCCCTGTGTTCTTCTTTGGGCTTTTTGAACATAGTGAGTCTTTAATAAACTTCTGTTGAATTTGAAAGCATATCTCCACCAGAAAGCAGGCAGGGTCTACAGGAAGAGAGGTATCTATCCTACAGAAACCTTGTTCAAATGATTAGCGGTGTGGGGAGACACGAAGATGTAGGTTTCAGCTTTCTATGATAATTCAGCCAATGGGTGTTGATGTATATAGGTTTGTTCTTTTAATTAAAGTGTGAAACAGGGAGAGAAATAGATGTTAGCTCAGGGCGTACTCTGCTTACACTTTTTCCATGACATTCCTGCCCTATGGCACTTGAACTAACAGCCGATGTCCCCAGCATAATAGTCATCCATGTCTCTGTCAACCTCATATATCAAAGGCGCACACTTAAATACGCACACTCACCTTCTGTACCTGAGCCCTAACCCCATATGTGAGTCCAGATTCTACATGAGAAAGCAGTCTTAGGCTAATTCATGTAAATAAGTAAGCCCCTTGATGTGGGAGAAAGGGTTTTCTCTGGAGCCTGTCTGCTGTGTGTCCAATGTGGGTCTCAAATAGACTTGGATGCAGAATGAGAATGAGAGCTTTACAATTTACACCTGCCATCAAGGGATAACTGCAGACAACCCATTCTGTACCGCATACCTCGACAGCGACACATCCTCAGATGTCTCTGTCTCTGATGCAAACGGCCCGGTGCTGATGCTGAGTCTAGGAACCTTGGCCAGCTGGTCATGAAAATTAGGCATCTTTATGAGGGCTGTACGGTCATCCCAGATTAATCACATGGATTAAATCTGACTTGTAGTCCTAAAACTCTGTCCATCAAAGGCAAATTCACTTTTATATTGTACTCCATGCATCATTTCTTGTTTTAAAGTATGGTCCAGGAAACACAAACCCCATCACAGGAAACTCCAGGCAAAGGAAATTCTGCAAACAACTACAGACAGAAAAACACACCACACCCTGTATCTGTCTCTAGCAAATATACGGTGCCCTGTGGACAGGAAATGCTTTAAGAATTTCTGTTTAACTTTATGTAGCCCAGGGATCAGCAACTGTTCAGGACCAGAGGGTAAATATTTTCAGCTTTGAGGGCCACGTGGCCCTCAAAGAGCAACCGCTCAGCTCTCCCATTGTGACCTCAAAGGACCACGGATAATAAGGAAGTGAATGCGTGTGGGAGTGCTTCAATAAAGCTTTACTTATGGACCCTGACACTTGAATTTTATACACTTTTCACATGTACAAAATATTTTTTCTTCTTTTGAGTCTTTTTAACCATCTTCAAACGTAAAAGCCGTCTTTGCTCACAGCCAGTACAAAAACAGGCAATGATCTGGATTTGGCCATAATTCCCTGCAGCCCTTATTGAGCCCACTGTTTCCCCCAACCTAATAACTACAGGACCTTGCCCTACCTCACCTGGTGACACTTATTAACGTTCCAGGGGAGCATTCTATAGATAGTGCTACTCAAATTATGGTCTGTGGACCAACAACATCAGCATCGCCTTGGGGCTCATTGGAAATGCGGAATCTCGGACCCCATCTCAGACCAACTGACTCAGAATCTCTGAGAGTGAGACCTAGCAATTTGTTTCAACAAGATTTCTGGTGATTCTGAAGCCATTGAGGTTTTAGAAGCACTGCCATGGACCACACCTGGAAAACTACTGTCTTGGAAACATCGGATGCTACCTAGGGCTGTCAGAACAGTCCATTCATTCATTCAACAAGTCAATTCCCATGAATTGAACACCTACTAGGGGCCAGATACTTTGCTAAACACTGGTGATTTGAGCTAATTAATAGATACTGTTGGGCCCTTAATGGACTGGGAGATAGTCTTACATCAGAGCCCCAGGGAATAGATTTGAGTCGTTCTGCTTCTAATCTCCTCACTTAACAATCAGGCTTTGCTGGCTGGGGCCACACTACCAGCTCAGGCAACACACAGGATGGAGGTTATGTGCTAATGTAAGTGAAATGTTGCATGTCACCTAGATAATAAATGCCATTTCACTTTCAGCCACTGAAATTACTGTTAATCACCATCAGTATGCTTCTTCAAGTGCTGTCTCAGCATTCTAATATGCTTGGGTTTGGAGCTTGTAGGGGCAGTTTATCTAACACCAGCAATAAACATCCCAACAGAAGATTTCAAGGTGCATTCCATGCTTTTGCTCCCCCCATTCTTCTTAGGAGAGTGGACATTACTTTTTCAGCTTTGAAATGCCATGCATTTGAGGTTTGTCATATTCCTTGCTCTGCCCTTCCAATCACAGACATACCCCTACCCTTTAGAGCAGGACAAGGGGTGGGAGCTCCCCGGGGGAGCCGTGAAAGTGATGAAAACAAGGTGTCTACCCCATGACTTCACTGTCACTGCACCAACTGCCCATCAACCAGATCCTTATAGGTGAACATCAGCTTGAACATAGGGGGCCCTACAGCTGTTCTTCAGGTGATGAGAATAGCAAGTTTGAGAGGAGATTGCCAAGGAAACACATGAGACCTGTGTGTGTGCATGTGTGTGTGTGTGTGTGTGTAACAGAGAGAGAGAGAAAGGGCACATCCATCTGCAAACAGATGTAGAGAAGTGGGAAATAGCAACAGCACTACAGGTCTGAAAGCACAAAGACCTCTATCTTCTAACAAACTGGCCTATTAAAAAGAAAGGTCACTTGCTGGCTTAGACTGAAGGAAGAAGTTCTGCCAAGGAACCCAGCAGCAAAATATGAGGATGGAGAACAGGGTGAGAAGGTACTCTTGTTTGTCTCCACCTGGAACTCCTTTGAGAGGTGCTGCTTGGAGACTGGAGATTCAGGCACTCGGCTGGTTTCCCTGTTTTCAGGCTTCCATGGGTGATCAGCACTGCAGCAACATGCCTCTTGCCCAGCCATCAGTAAATGAAAGCTAATTAACAAACACCGGATTTGTTTCACTCTTAGCAAAGGGTACAGGCTTATCCTGAATGAGCAAGCTTTCTGAATATTAAGCTCCCACATCCTGACAAACAAGATTGATCAGAACTTTCTATAATATATGCCCCTCAACAAGCCAATGAGTCTGGTATTATTTACGCTGTTGAGAAAGCTGTGGCTCAGAGACAGCGATAAACTTGTCCAGAGTCACCCAGCAACTGAGTGCCAGAACCAGCAGTCCAACTAGGTCTTCCTGATATCAAAGCTATGACCCACAATCTACTCAGCATTTCTGGTCCACCATTTTATCCTGGAGGGCGGATCCCAGTCACTCAGAGGAATATAGGAATTTTGTTTCTGCTCATCTCAAGGTTTAGGAATGACTTGGTATAAATTCCTTCCAAATTCTGTTTCCTAGATCCCTAATTTCTAAAATGAAGACTTGTGTTTAAGTAAAATGCAAAGCATTTAAAACTTTACATCATATCATGAGTACATATTCTGGTGGCCAGAATGGAGGAGGTGGGTAGGGAAAGAAAGGGGCTGATTGGCTCTGGAAGGAACCTAGTCTGGTTATCTGTAATTTGCACCAAACAGGATTTCAAGAGAGCAGCCAGAAAAATGCACAGGTCACATTTCAGGACCAAGGACCCATTCTTTAGAAAAATTCCTATGCACACCCACATAAGCCCTCTTGGCAACCTCTGATAACAACTGAAAGAGATGAAAGATTTTCTGTCTTTTGCTTTTAAATGCCCCTAAATACAATGGAATACTACTCAACAGCAAGAAGGAATGCACTATTAGTACATGCTACAACGTGAAGGAATCTCAAAATGATTATGCTAAGTGAAAGAAGCCAGAAAAAAATAATCCATAGTGTATCTTTCCATTTATATAAAATTCTAGGAAATGCAAACTAATTTATAGTGGCAGAAAGCAGATAAGCAGCTGTCTTGGCACGGGGCTACAGTGAGATGGGATGGGTGGGTGGGTAGGATTATAAAAGGCATGAGGAAAATTCTGGGGGTGATGGATATGTTTATTTTCTTAATTGTGGTCATGGTTTCCTGGGAGGATGCATCTGTCAAAACTTCTCATTGTATACTTCAAAGATATGGGATTTATTGTATGCCAATTATACCTCAATAAAGCTGTTAAAAAATAAAATAGAAATAAATAAGTGGGAGGTTAAAGGTATTCTAACCTGGAACCACATCCTTCCCTACTGACATTTCAAACTTGAGTGGTGTGTGTCTTAAAAATTATTTCATAGGCAGACAGGTATCCATCTCCACTGTAAAGTAGGCAAATAGGTATTCATGGTGGCTTTTGGAGAAAGAGCATAATTCTGTGGACTCCTGTCTGGGTATGGCTTCCAGCTCAGAAGATGAGTCACGGAGACAGAGTATGGACCATTGAGACCTTCCCCCTAGCTGAGCACACCTGCCTGTACACATATAAGCTCTCACATGTTCAAATCTGCTTCTTTCCAGGTTCCGTGGCCAAACCCATCACTGACGCCCCAGCCCAGGCACCCCGCCAACCCCCACCCCTACCATGGCTGAAGACGCGGACATGCGCAATGAGCTGGAGGAGATGCAGCGAAGGGCTGACCAGCTGGCTGATGAGGTGAGGGATGGAGACCTGGGAAGGGAGCAAAAGATGGAGAGCTGCATAGTTTGTCTTATTCAGGTTGAGGTGGGAAAAGGGCTTCTTCTCATGTCTCAGAAAAAAAGAAGAAAAAACAGGAGGAGTATTACTTTGATTTCCTATATATCTAAGGGCTCTGCACACAGGAATGGGTTGGTTATAAAACTTGCATGCAGATCAGTGACTGAGCCCAAACTTCCAACTCCTAGAAATCTAGAGAAGTCAAGATCCTCTAAGAAAAGCACTGTCTTTGGGTGTCTTACAGCCAGTGTTGTGCCAGAGTTGGCTCAATTCTGAGAGCTGGTTGTTACATTGTCCAGAACTTTGCAAGGTGGTATTAAAATTGAATTATATAAACTGACAATTAAATAGATCATATTAAAATCAAAGGTAATAAATACTCAGATCTCATCACGTCCTAATGATTTTACTACTATCTATGCTTTCAAAGTTGTTGGCATGTATTGTATCTGTAGTGTGAGGATACCGTCTAGTGGTGTGTTACTGTGAACCTTCCCAAGTTCACCTTCAGTGACACCATGGTGTAGTTAGAAATCAGAGAGGGAAAAAGTATTTACACCACGAATCTGCAAACACTACAAATCAGGGCTTGAACTATTGTTTTGTTGATCCTCTAGACTTAAGAAAGTGGAAAAATATTAATGATGCAGATTAAACTTCAAAGTATGAACATCCGCAGCCATTACACTATAAGCAACACAAAAAAGAATTGAGAAAATCTTCCAGTATTTGAAAACAATGATTCTCTTCAGCAGAGAAGCCACTTGCATCATTGACAAATGAATAAAGTTCCAAAACATGTCTTCATTCTTTCAATTGCCTTTTATTCACTCAGGTAAATGAAAATATCAACCAGCGTTCATGACAGAGCTGCACTTGTTTTATGCGTGCTTAGCTGTGGACACAAGAGTTCAGCAAAAATCAACAAAAGCTTTCTGTGAAAATCAATTGGCTATACAGAATTTGCAATAAAGTGGTGCATATTTTATTATTATTTATAAATTTTATGGTAGTCATCCTTTATATCATTAAAATAATACACACACATAGACACACACACACATCTTTTTTCTGGAGAGCCCATTGTTAACATTTACCAGCATACCTCTGCTTACAGCCATTCTATTTCAAAAAGCAGCCTGATGACAGTGCTTCCAGGAAAGTGAACATGCTTCATGTTCCTGCAAACTCTTGTCCAAAATAAGTTTGTCATTGAAAAGCACAGCTTTTGAGAAATCACACTGGTTGCTGAATTCTAGTAATTTAAATGTAACTTAGAAAAAAGTGACCCCACTGTGTCCTCACACTACAGATACAATACATGCCAAGAGCCAGCGCTGAATTCATTTTTTCTTATCTAAGGATGAAGATAATTATTATAGCTGTCTCCTATAGACTAGTTATTTCAAACACGCTTGATTTTTTTTTCCACCCTAGGGCAACAACTTAATTTGCAGTGATAAGAACTTCCAATAGTGTTTCTAGGAGCTTTATAAGAAAATCGATGTTAGATTCATCTCAATTCATGACAAATGATATTTGCCTTTAAATTTCAATATTCCTGGTCCAGGGAGGCCAAATTAGTCCTCTGAGTATTCGAGATAATTTTTCATGCCTCCTGCACATGCAAAATTACCTTTTCAAGCTTTGTCTTTGATATCAAAATCAACTTCGTCTGGTTTTGATTTTATGACAATCAGCTTTAATGTAATTGCTTTAGGGAATCTTATTATGTAGAAAGCCCGATAGGAAAGAGATTGAAATTGTGGTTCAGTTACAAACTTCAAAGAACATGTGATAACAACCCTTTATGTTTCCCAAGTGAAGAAAGTTTTTCTGATATTCCAAGAACTCTGGATCCTGCACTCATAATATTTATGTTTTTTATCTTAGTCGCTGGAAAGCACCCGTCGTATGCTACAACTGGTTGAAGAGGTAAGCAGTGACTATATTTTAAGATGAACTAATCCCTTTGGCTGACATATTCTTTGCCTAGACCCTTTGCCTTTCCCTAGACCACCGTCCCATTGATTCCAGTGCGAATGTAGCTACCAGAAAGCCACATAATGAGAGAGATGCTATATTTAAGTTTCCAGGTAGCCATCAAAGTATTCAATCTCCCTCCAGCCCAGCCTATCTTCCTAGTCTGGGAAGCAGAGGAGGGTGGTATTTCCAAGTAAATAAATGCTCCCAAGAAATCACAAAAACAAATCAGAGCGATTTTTTAATATACGAAAGAATTACCTACATAAAATCCTCATTTGTACTGATTTTGATGCCTCTAAATTACATGTAATCTTGGCCTACTGTTTTAAATTTAGCCACATATATCACTTTAAAAAAGATGTACCCATAGAGGCATAATTTTCAGAAATTGTTACATATATAGTCAGGCACTAAAATTCATGAAATAATAGGAAAATCTTTTAATAAAGGGAAACATCAGGTCTAGTCATGTAAATATAGAAGCTCTTTTATATTCCTGACTCTGGATTTAACATCCATTTGCAAGGCACGGTTAATGAATCCGTGACTATTTTTAAATGGGTGAAATAGGGCAGACAGCAATAATGGAATCAAAAGGGCATTTGCAATAAACCTCATTTATTCCAATTTGGGAGAGCGGCAGTCAACCAGGAAGAATAAATGGATTAATTGAACTTGTCCGTTGGGAGAGATGAAGTGGAAAAAGAGTGGGATGAGCTATATTTATCTTAACTGAATAAAACAAGTCTAATCGTTTTTATTCAGTGAGATGCTGTTTTATCTACGCTTTGAAAATGCTTATCAATGTATAAATTCATGTGTGGTTATCATCTTTAGAGATCTTGGGGGTTTTCTAACAGAATGATCAAATGAGCCTACTTGCCTCATGCTACTGTAAATTGCTTTTGCAATGACATGAAAGGAGAAAAAGGTCAATTATATAAGGCTAAAAGCAAGGGCAGCCTCCTCTCACACTATGGAAGCCAACATTTTCCCGTACTTCTGCAGCTTCAGCTTCTCAGCTAAGAATGGAATATAGCTAAATGTGAATTGCCACGGGAGGGGGAGGAGAGGGCGGCAACCAAGAGCTCAGAGGATTCCTGGGAAGGGTAGGGGGTCCACTGAAGGAGATCTATTATCATGAAAAATGACAGTTTGAGCCTGCAGCGTAGCACAAATTGGCCCCCACAGGAGGTGGGCCAGCAAGAGGCCCTCGGCAGCACAGGAAAGCAACCTTCCCTCCCTTAATGAAGAGAAATGTTTTCTTTGTGCTGTCCTGGGAACACCACTCACGCAGAAGTACTTGAGGACCAAAAAGGAGGCAGATATTCTAAATCTACTAGTGTCAGTGAGGCTTTCAGAATCCACATGTTGCCCCTCATCTTGTCATGAGAACAAGTAAAAGGAACAAATCTGAGTAACATCCACACATGAGCTCTCACCGTGACAGGAAAGAAGGGAGCCCAGAAGTCAGCTGACATCATTATCTTGATTCGTGTTTATGACCTTCAACCATGGCCTCCAAGCTCATATTTCATTTTCATTTGTGTGTGTGCTCATGTGAAGGGAATTTCTAAACTACAAAATCTATCACCAGTTTGCCCACCTGTGCAATGTTGAAACTGCCTAGAACACGTAAAGTGATGGAGGAATGCATCCAACACATTTTTCCCAACTAGCCCCTCCCCCATCAGAGTCTTTGGGCCACAGAGACTTCTTTTTCTGTGTCTTCTTAAATTGCGGGCAATGTTGGCCAGTCTTGGAAAAGGAGTGTCTGCTCTAATTTATTCTGGAAAAAAAAAATCTCAAAAGCTCTATTAATTGAAGTAGGATTCTCAAATATTACATTTTTGTTTTTCCTAAAGTGTTTCTCGATCAAGCATGAAGTTGCATCTTAGAACAGGGGGTGAAACAGATGGATGCTGTCTCCTACCTCTAATAAATAAGAGGAGGCTATTAGACTTTCCATCCTTAGGAAATTATGAGCAAGGCATTATTAGACTAGATTGATTGCTCTTACATCCTCCTGGGTTATCTTATATTGATGGTCAAACATCCCTTATGTCTAGGGCATTGGCCAGTCACATGATATTCTGCTTTCAATCAAGAAGGAAATTCTCTTTAAAGAGAATCAGCATTAAATATTCATCAAGGGCAGAAATCATTTGGAAAATCTGAGCATTGAAATACCAGGGTCTTGCCCATGATCCCAAAGTCCATCAGTGCCATATAATTTGAATTGAGCTGAATGCTTATTGAAATTCAGTCTCAAAGACAGGAAAGGTTACTCAACTTGTGAAGTTTCCCTGAGGCAAACAATCACACTTTCAGTGGAATATATAGGACTTTGTGCCATCCCTCATGGACTTTACGGTGTAACAGAGTGGAAAGCATGGAAGCTTGGTTTTTAATAGAAGCCATCATCAGTGTATCAAGGACAATGTAAAGTTACACAGAGATCAGTAGATAAAGTTCAGAAAAGCTGAATACCATACACACATAAAAAGATTAGAAATCACATAGCACTTGGTTCCCAGCCTGGGGCTGGGAACTGGCTCTTTTTTTTAAATAAATTTATTTATTTATTTTTGGCTGTGTTGGGTCCTCGTTTCCGTGCGAGGGCTTTCTCTAGCTGCGGCGAGCGGGGGCCACTCTTCATCGCGGTGCGCGGGCCTCTCACTGTCGCGGCCTCTCCCGTTGCGGAGCACAGGCTCCAGACGCGCAGGCTCAGTAGTTGTGGCTCACGGGCCTAGTTGCTCCGCGGCATGTGGGATCTTCCCAGACCAGGGCTCGAACCCGTATCCCCTGCACTGGCAGGCAGACTCTCAACCACTGCGCCACCAGGGAAGCCCAGGAACTGGCTCTTTTGATGGATGCATTTCAGCAAATATTTATGGAATGCCTGACGCTGGAGGTGGAAGATCAATATTGATATCATGTAGAAAAACAGATATGAAAATAGCTCTCCAAATTCAAGGCCACACCTGCCTCAGGAGCATAGAGGAGGGGACAATGAATTCTAGAGGGAGAGTCAGGAATACTATTTGATTCCAGACAAAAAAGTTAACTCTGCTAATACTAACTGCAGGAAATGAGCTCTACACGTTAATGCGTTGGGCTATGGGACAAAGCCAGGAAAAGCCACACTGCCCTAGGGCAGGCTGATCCAAAAGCCCCACGCAGAGCTTTCATGCACTGGTGGTTACTGAGGACTCCCCAACATTTATGGGTGTTTCAGCATCTTTTCTTTTCATTCCAACTAATCTTTCAAAACGCTGGCCACAAGAAGAAAATAAGCATTCTAAAGCTATGTCTTTGTTATGCCAGACTTTGTACTAAAGGTGGAAAATTCAGGCTGAGCAGTTGTTTTCAGGTAGACAGTTGTAGGCATCTTTTGGAACTCTCTCAGTTAAGAGAGTGTCTGGACTGGCCTACTTTTAGCTCAGGTGTATTGGACTTCAGGAAAAGCATTTCAGGATGACAAAAGACTTTAAAATGTTCTATAAACATGGTCTTAGATCATCAGCAAGAAAGAAAATAAGAATAGAGAAATTAAAAGTAAAAAGAAAGAAATAAAAAAAACATCAGGGACTTCCCTGGTGGTCCAGTGGTTAAGAATCTGCCTTCCAATGAAGAGGACGCGGGTTCAATCGCTGGTTGGGGAACTAAGATGCCTCATGCCACGGGGCAACTAAGCCCACGTGCTGCAGCTACCGTGCCTACGCACTCTGGAGCCCACACACCACAACTAGAGAGCCTGAGTGTGGCAACTAGAGAGAAGCCCATGTGCCACAATGAAGAGCCCAAGCCCACGTGCTGCAACACAGATCCCACGCACCGCAACTAAGACCCAGTGCAGCAAAATAAGTAAATAAATAAATATTTTTTTTAAAAAAATCACTGACATCTCCAACTCCCCCTGTTCACAGTTAGACAAGTTTCCCAGGGATTTTGAACAGGAACCAGGAATTGAGCTAAGACAAAAATAGAACCACCTCCTCTCCCTCCTAGCTATTAAAACATAATACTCATTAAGGAATCAGAGAAAGTAATATTCTGCCTCCCCCAAGATATCGTCCCATCCCTGTCCTTCTCTCTTGCCCTCCTAGTTCCTCCAAAGGACGACCCAGTTGTTTTGATAAAAGTTGTCAGCAAAAAGTGGAGCCAAATATAAGTTCTACTATATATTGAGAACCTACTATATGCCAGTGACTGTGCTCAGAGTGTATTATCTAATTTAATCCCTGCAGTCACTTTTTCTACTGCTTTGCTCTCCATTTTACCAAGGAGGAAAGTGAAGTCCACAGTGGTTAAGGAACTTGCTTGAGACACACAGCCACAAAAGACGGAGATGAAATTCAAACTCAGATCTACCTGATTCCAGAATGTGAATTCTTACAGCATTTCCCTTACACCAGCAACTCCCACAATATTTAAAAAATTTTTGAGAATTCCACAAAAAGCAAAAGGATCCAAGAAAACAAACATAGCAGCTCATCCTAAACTGACAGATTCCACACAAATTAAATCCTTTATCTCAGTTTTTGAATCATGGCCTCCAGTGGTGTTGAACCTGTAGAAGCTTTTAGGTTCTGTATCTTATTTTGTCTTTATAAATCTTGGGAAGTGAGGGAGCTGTTTCTGTCCCCATCTGATAGCTGGGAAAGCTGAGACACAGAACAGATGACTCTAGAGCAATGGAACTGTAAAGATAAGTCTAGAATTCAGAATTACTGACTCCCAGATGCCAGCTCTGTTCACTTGACCAAACTGTTTATCATTCTGTGAAGCACAGTTTAGAAGCCAGGCATTTGTCTGGCCCTTACCTTAGTGCCTGGGGCAGAGTGGAAGCTCAATAACCATTTAGTGAATGAATGAATGAATGAACAAACTAATGAACAAGTGAGTGAATGAACCAACCTAGCAACTACCCAATCTTATTTAGCATCTCTATCCTTATCTTAAATATAGGAAAGCATCCTGAAAGTTCAAGTGACTCTTCCCCAATCTCAAGACTATTAACTGGCTGAGCTAAGAACATAATCCAGCATTCCTGGCTCTCTGACCTGTGCTCACTGCTTCTGTTCTCCCAAATTGGGGCAAACTCTTGGTGGTTCTGTGAATCATTCCAGCACTGAAACATTTAGCACCAAATTGAAAAAAAGAGGAAATTATACTTGCAGAGGAAATTGTACTTTATTTTATTTATTATATAAAATAAATGGGTAGAGCAGAAAGGGTCAACAGATGAGAGCTGAACTGACTAAACTGAAGTCACTCACCTGTTTCCCACCCTCTATCCCAAATAGAACAGAACAGAGATCTCATGCATGGCCTTGAGTTGGGTCCTTAGAGAAGAAGATGCTCTCTGAGATGACTCCATCCTCACTGGAACTTGCATTGTCTCATCCACATGCCTGAATGAGCCATCTGCTTTTTACAATTTCCTCTCATAAACAATGGTTAAAATTTGCAGAAAAGGGGCATAGAAATTGTTAAAATGCAGTCTCGTGTAGACAAATGTCCATTTATAACACATTGAAGAAGAAGATTTTGAAATGTCTTCTGGGGTCTAGAATCTTGCTGCTCAATGTATGACCCTGCACCAGCCAGCATCGCCAATCTTGTTCAAAATGAAAAATCTCAGGCTCTACCCCAGTCCTACTGAATCAGGATCTATATTTTAACAAGATGTTTTCTATGCAGGGGATTCATATGCACATTAAAGTTTGAGCAGTGGTCTAGAAACTTCTGGTGGTAGTCTGTAATGATGATATTTTAGTTTGCCCAGATATCCTGCTATAGGTGCATTTTGTGAAGGTATTTATTTTATTAACCCTGATGTAAGGCTAACTATAGGCACCATTCTAACATGTGCCACCTATTAATTCATTGAATTTGCATAAGAACTCAATGAGGTATGAACTATTATGATTGCTCTATTACAAATGAGCGAACTGAGGCACAGAGCAATTAGGACATTTGCCCGAGGTCCTGCAGCCAGGAAAGAAAATCACCAGCATTCCAAGGCAGAGTCTAGCTCCAGAATCTGTGCTGTCAATGACTCCTGAAGTTATCCTCAGCCTTCACTCTCCAAACTACATCCTGACATTGCAACTAAACCTTGTCAAAATGTGTTCAACCGCTAATTTGAAAAGATACATGCACCCCAGTGTTCATAGCAGCATTATTTACAATTGCTAAGGAATGGAAATGACCTAAGTGTCCATCAACAGATGAATGGATAAAGAAGCTGTAGTATATATATACAACGGAATACTATTCAGCCCATAAAAAAGAATGAAAATTCGCCATTTGCAGCAACATGGATGGACTTGGAGGGTATTATGTCAAATGAAATAAGTCAGACAGAGAAAGACAAATACTGTATGATATCTTATCTGTGGAATCTAAAACAACACAACAAACTAGTGACTAAAACAGAAAAGAAGCAGACTTACAGATATAGAGAACAAACCAGTTGTTACCAGTGGGGAGAGGGAAGGGGGAAGGGGCCATAGAGGTATAGGGGTAAAAAAGGGGTTCTTATGTGATTACATGAAATCATGTATGTGAAAGTTTTGAAAACTATAAAGCACTATAGAATTTAAAGAATCTTTCATTCAATTTTTTTTAAAAAAGAAAATTAGGCTTTTCTGTCTGGGAGAGTTAACTGTACACATTCTCTGAAATGGTGAGTTGATAAAAGCTCACAGAAATAATTTTCAGTGTCTTATTGTATTTTTTAAAAGCACTACTGGAATTAAATTGTTGAAATACTGTTAAAAAAACAAAACAAAACACTTTTGTTGACCTCCACTAACATCTCTCTCTCTTAGGTTAATGTAAGTCAGTTGAAAATAAATGGGGCCATGAGAGACGTATTTTAAAATTTATTCTAGGTACCACCATGAGTTTTCTTGAAAAAACAATTAATCCAAACTGTAAGCACTACCATTTAACACCTATTAATAATCACCCTATAAAACGGAAGGTCTTTACATAACTAGTTCCTGGAAATGATGATTATGAGCAATGCAAATATCTCTGCTCCTTTTTTCCCACCCACAAACTCCCACTCCCCTCCACCAAATAGTTCAGGGCTGTTTGGTTTATTTAGATCATAAGGGGTGAACAAAAAAACTGCAGTAAAATTTGTGGATGAATTATTTTCTCACACCATATTATTGTGCAGAATTTCAGATTTCATTAGAAAAAGCCCCTATTTCTCATCTGTCATTCCCTTTTCTAAATCTTGCAAAACTTCTCTCCATAAAGAAAGAAATGGAAGATTGAATTTCCTTTTGAGCTATGTTTCTCAACCTTTGTGAAGATGTCATCTTTTTTGATAAACCTAAAAATCTCATCACCACTCCCAAGATTCTTACACATCTTTTCAGTAGAGCACCACTCCCCAATTCACCTATGGAAACTTTCTGATCTATCGTGCCAGAGAAGATTTAGTCTTGAAGATTTTGAAAGATTTGCTTTCTGTGGTTGGTGTTACAAAAACTATAGGCATTTTTATTTTCCAGATATAAAATCATGCTATAATATTAAGTATGTGTATTTCAAGTCCATGCCAAGCCCCATTCCGAGCCCCACCCCATGGAGACTGAGCAACATCCCCCTCTTCTATCTGAGAATCACTGATGAAGCAAGTCCACAGGTGACCCACCTCTCTGAGTTCCTCCCCAGCCCCTAATACTCTTCGCCATATTTCCTCCCTCTTTTTCCTTTGGTCCTTCCTCATTTTCCATATCTAGGGCTAATTGTCCCCTTACTGATTTCTCTTTCTCTCTTTTCTCTCTCTAACTCTTTTTCCACTTTGCTACCATTATTGGAATGTAGAGTAAAGATGCTGGTATCAGGACTTTGGTTATGTTGGATGAACAAGGAGGTAAGTTCAGATTTCTTCAGTAAGAACAATTCCTCATCTGAATAAAGTCCATTAAAAATGATTTGTGCATCTACAGGTGGTCATTGATGTGTGTTATGCACATATATGTGTGTAAGAGTTCTACAGTTTTTATCTTGCTTTTTTTCTCCTTTTTCTTTTGAAAAGATTGGTAAATGTATGAAAATGTTGAGATCTTCACAGTTGAATAAATGGTACTATGCACCCTGTTATATGTGTTGGGGTAATAGAATTTTGAAGGCAGAAGTCATTTGTTTGAATTTTTAATGATAGGATTTTGGAGAGTTTGAGAATTCTCCTCCTCATCCCCAATCTTTCCCATAAATTTGATGTGATAATTCCTAAATAGAATGAGAGAATAGTATACCATATTGTCCATTTCTTTTGACCATCTTAATTCAGCATCTGGCAATATTGATTTCCAAGTCATTATGGGAATTCCTTGAATAACTGGAAGCTGTTTTTAACAGGAAATAAGCTGAGGGAAATCATTGGAAAATTGAACCACATAAAATATTTGAACTTTTTCTTTTAATTATTACGGAAATACTAGAAGCAGTGAACATCAGAGTGCCAACATTTTAGTATAGCATATTTAGTCTACAGTGGAACCTAGAAAGGTAATACCAAGATTTTTTTCTTTGATTTATACATACGGTCATACAGCAATGATTTATTTAATTCTAGCCACAAGTTAGTTATCTGATTCCATTCTGAATTCTTATCATAATAATCAGATTTAGCAGAATTTTTTCTCTTTATGTATATCTTACAAAGACATTAGAAGACTCTTAGCAATCACAAGAAATATTTTGTCAAAGATAAAAATATAGGGCCTCCCTGGTGGCGCAAGTGGTTGAGAGTCCGCCTGCCGATGCAGGGGATACGGGTTCGTGCCCCGGTCTGGGGGGGTCCCATATGCCGTGGAGCGGCTGGGCCCGTGGGCCATGGCCGCTGGGCCTGCGCGCCCGGAGCCTGTGCTCCGCAACGGGGGAGGCCACAGCAGTGAGAGGCCCGCATACCGCAAAAAAAAAAAAAAAAAAAAAAGATAAAAATATAAAATTTTTTACAACATGGAACACCATAAACAAACTCCAAGAATAAACCTCAAACTGGGGATGGGGGGGCAGGGTGGGAAACTACCTTACAGATAACAGACATAAGGCATTTCCCTAAAATACAGAGAGACCTTGCATTTTATCAAAGAAAAGGACAACATACAAGAAAAAATGGATGTAATATGTAAATCATCCGTTTACAAGTAGACAAATGAAACCATGCTTCACCCAACAACAGTAATGAGATGCCACTCTTTAGCAGATTGGCACAGCTTCTTTTAATTGATAATAATCAATGCTGTGAATATGTTGGGAAAACAGAAACCCTCAGTCTACAGATGGGCACTGATGATCAGTACAAAGTTTCAGAGTAATTTGATAATACCTCCAAATTTTGATGCGCACCCATCTTTGACCAAGATATTCCACTCATAGAATTATATGCTGCAGATATTCATTGACAACTCCATGAAGAAAAACATACATGCCTTACCTGTAATGGTATAAAACTGGAAACTAAATGTCTGTCAGTGGGGAGACTGACCAAATCAGTTATGATATGGCCAGGAAAGAAATTCTGCATAAAATGTTCTGCAACCTTTACAATATATGAGATCAATTTTTACTGACTTCTGAGGAGTTACAGCAGGAACAGGGAGGGACTGAAGGAAGGTGTATTATTTGGGGTCCTCTGGGAAGCAACTGCTAAGAATCAATTAGAAGTGTGTGAGACTTCTTAAGGAAATGTCTGTGATGGGTGAAGGGGAGAGGAAGCAGGAGTAAGCAGGGAGAGCCTTTGGACTGTGATGCGGGCTTGACACTTGTGAGAGGAGAGGGGGGCAGTAGGAGGATTGGGTAGGAAAAGTCTCATACTGTAGTGCTGCTCTGAGAAAGTCTCATCCAGACTGACAGGCAGCCCAGGAGCAAAGACAACCCAATGGAGCAGCCCTGTGACGAGCAGTGATGCCTCCGCTCTAGTAAATTGTGCTCAGCTGTTGGCTAGAAGCATCCCAGGGAGGGCATGGCTTCCATGTAAATGTGGTGGATCCCATAGGTGCAACAGCTGGAGGTGTCAGCTAACTACAGTGTCCCTCTTGAAGGGAGATCTGAGGGGTACACCCTCATGGCTGCTATTTAAAGACTTTTGTTTCTATATTATTTATTTGTATTGAACTTTTCCAATAAATATACACCAACTAATTTTTTTAAATCAGAAGAAAATTTAAAAAAAACAATTGAACATCAATCCCAACACTTCTCCCCCCATTTTTAAAATATAAATTGTCAAAATTAATACAAAAATAATGGAGCCTAGTGGAGTTGTATTTTGAAGGAATTACAATAGCTGTGGCAGTCTTCAGAGCTCTCCAGATGAATTTGCTATAAATCATAAGACTTGCTGGCTTGATGTGTATAACAATGTCCCAGACTTTGAAACTCAGGACACAGCAAATCATTGCTTTTTAAAAAAAATTATTTAATTAGGCAGCAGGTGCCCATAGAGAAGAGTGGTACCTCATTTCCAGAGCTAAATTGATACATATATACTCAGGTAATAAGGAGTTCTATCTTATTAACTCTTTTAGTTAATAATTTGCATGTGAAGGGAGTAGATAAGGAGCATTGCAATAGGAGAAAAAGTTTGAGAAAGGTTCAGGATAATACCATTTTCTCCCCTAATTATAAAGCATTGACATGAAAAATAATATATACAAATCTGAAGTCAAAAAGAAAGTGAATAAGATATTGAGTTTCAAATTTCATTGTACTTTGATGAAGAAAATCTACAGGCAAAATTTGCCAAAATCTCCCAAATAATACAAAAATATATTATTCTTAAACACAAATGATTCCCAGGAACATCTTTACATTATTCTCTGAGAAATGAAGTAAAATTGCAGATTGCCCCCACAAGATAGTTAATGTTCTCAGCTAAGACATTTCAAATGTGGCCACACAGCAGTAAATGCTAACTTCTTGGTTGAACATATTTCCTAGGATAACCTGGGTTTTACCAGATGCGTGGTGAATAATTGATACTGATGAGAAGCATGCAACTGTAAACCCTCAAAAGTGGGTAGCTTCTGCCTGGTCTTAAATGCTACATGTTCCATTTATACTGTAAGAAGAGATTAGAACTTTTGAAATGACTGATGAGTCAACAACTATCTTTACTGCCATTGTAAATGCATTTTGACACTGCATATGCTGTGTTTAGTTGTTTAGATCAGTAACTGCTTTAAAATTTCTCTCCAGTTATACTCTACTAATTTTGTCTTTGCCTGAACACCAAAAGTGTTGACTGCAACTGTACAGAAGTCTCAAGAAACAGCCATCCGCCTAAAGAGCCAATCCAGGTTGTCCTGCTAAATGGTTGTGCTAGGAAATTCCTTATGGGATTCTTGTTTTACACCCACGTGTCAGGAGACACCAAGGAGCACTGAGCATGACAGATGGCCCTGAAATGTCCTACGTCCTTGGACTTTTCTTGTCTCCAAGAGAAATCCCCATGAAAAACCCCTAGCCCTAATGTGGGATGATTTAACCTTTCACTTCCATATCTCTTGTTCCCTTTGTTGGTCTTTGCTGGGTTATATGTTTGTTTCGATGCTGAAAATGCTGCTCTTGGGACAATCCCATGGGAACGACTACAAACTAAACAGTGAAATCTTTCACCACTGCCTGGCAGAGTAAAGGCAAAGTAAACCCTCATCCACAGAGCCTGCCAACTTTCTTAAAGGGTTCATGGCACTACAGGGTAACATTTGTGAAAACATCCCTCTTGCTAAAGTCCACTCACCAATATCTCTTATGAATGACTAAAGCTGCATTGCCCAATATGGCAGCCCCTAGTCACATGGCTATTTAAATTTATTTAAATGAATTTCCATATGTTCATCAATTCTAAGGAAAATGAAAATCATGTAGGCAGCATCTTGTAATTGGTTACACTCATGAAGGCTTGCACATTGGGTCAATCAATAGCATTGACCTCTTGCTATTCTTCTACTGTTTCTTTTTTTTACTAGATTGAGGATTCTAATGGTCCCATGCTGCTTTACTTATGTAATATTAGTACAAAAGATGTCTAAACTTAGATCCCTGAGCATCCTGCCATTGGTGGATCCATTACAAATAACCAATCATCCAAATATCATAGCAAAAGAAAGAACAGGGCCTCCCTGGTGGCGCAGTGGTTGAGAGTCCGCCTGCCGATGCAGGGGATACGGGTTCGTGCCCCGGTCTGGGAGGATCCCATATGCCGCGGAGCGGCTGGGCCCGTGAGCCATGGCCGCTGGGCCTGCGCATCCGGAGCCTGTGCTCCGCAACGGGAGAGGCCACAACAGTGAGAGGCCCGCATACCGCAAAAAGAAAGAAAAAAAAAAGAAAGAACAATCTCTTGCCCCAACATATAGTGTGATGTACTGGAATACCTCCCCAATCCAAAATCTTATTCCCCTCCCAGTCTCCAAGAGTAAACAGAAAACAACCAGAAAGTAAGTTTAGGGAGGTAAGGAGCAGTCAACCCTAGACACTGCATTGCATCAGCTTCTCAGATGCTGCTGTCTACACCAGAATGGAATGAGGATATTGATTGCTTTTAAGCATTTCCTGAGAAAAATCTTCACAGAAATCATTTAAGTGCTGTGAAGTCCCAATACATCAAACATATCCACAAACGTAACTCAGTAACACTCTTAAAATTGGCATTATTGTGAGCACCTGCTATGTGCCATAGCACTGAACAAAACAGGCAAAAATCCCTGTTTTATAGCATTTACATTCAAAGAGGGAAGCAAAAAAAAAAAGAAAAAAATTAATATTATTGTCAGAATATCTGTGACAAAATGGTTCCACAATATTTTTTAATTTCTTTTTTAATATTTTTATTTATTTTTTAAATTTTTGTTTATTTTTTTACTTATGGCCATGCCATGCGGCATGCTGGATCTTAGTTCCCTGACCAGGAATCGAACCTGTGTCCCCTGCAGTGGAAGCGGTGGAGTCTTAACCACTGGACCCCCAGGGAAGTCCCACAATATTTTTTAAATTAAGGATTTGACTTATAATTGTGTATAAAGAAACATTCAACCAATATTGGAGCAATAAAATAGTTTTCTGAATCAACTTTTCTGAAAGAACTCCAGAATTCCTCTTTGCTATGATCTTTGCTGAACAAACTGGCAAACCATGGCCAAACCCTGCTCTCAGAAATAGGGATTTGAACCTGTTTGTTTGTTTTTATCTTTTAATTTGAATTCTCTGGTTAAGAAATTCAACATTTGTGGGCCAGTTCACTTTTATTTATGTTATTTTCTAATCCCTGGAGACACAGTGAGTGGGGATCCTGAAATGTCAGAAAGTTATCTTAGCTGAAAATATTAACTCAAGAGAAATTCCTTAGGAAAGGCAAACACCTGAATGTGTGTCCCCATGCCATAACCTGTGCATATGTCAGCTGTGATAGTTGAGTCCAACAAGTTTTCCCTCTGAACCCAGATGCTTCAATTTCATCTCAACCCAGCTCTCCAGGAAGCCATTAGCAATTCCTCGATTGGAATTTGGTGTCCCTATTCTGTCTGTACTTAACATAGTTCTTGTTTTGAGGATATTGGGCTCCTTTCTCCCCAACCAATCCCCTCATTTGATAGTTAATTTGATCTACAGACTAATTTATTGCATTCCTTAAAGGAAACTGGAATGAAGTCTTCAGAAAAGTACAGAATTCTCTGGATCGTAAAGAATTGTCATCCATTTGTTTTTTAGACCCTTTAGAGATTTTTCTTAAGCTATTACTGTACCTATATTTATTCAGCAAAAGTTTGCCAGCACTACACCCTTATTTCCTCTGGCTAGCCTATGCTGGATAAACATTTTGTTTTCCCCTGTCATTTGAAAAGCAGAGCAGAGATAGCAGATTCCTAATAAGCTGAATTCTATTCCTCAGCCCCACAAAAGAGAACATAATAGGCTTTTATTTTCCAAATGGATAGTCTCTCCAGTTTGGGCCACTAGTGAACCTAGCTTAGTTTTCTGGAATGACAATTTCTACTGGAATGACAATTTAATGTGAAATTGTTTTTAAGTGATTATGTATGCCCTTAGACTGGAAATGTATTTACCAGATTTATTCTAATCATGCCTTCCTTCCAAGAGGCGTAGACATGCATGCATGAAAATATAGATGAAAGGAGGAATAGAAATGTAATTAGCTTTTGTAAATAGACAGCCAAGACATCCCATTGCTGTCTTAATGGTCTTAAAAGCTGTTTTAAAAATCCCTTCATGGAACTTATAGTTTACTCAATTTGATGACACAACTTTTGAAAAATTAATCAAGTTGGTGTATGTTACCCTGGTGACCTAGAAGTATGATTCATTTTTATGGGTATTGATCTATGTCTTAGGTATACTAAGGTCAGCTTTCCTGGCAGTGATGACTTGGTACTGTTTAATGTTCCAATCCATCACCTTCCTCCAGAGACCCAGGCATTCATTTTTCCCATGCTCTGCCTGGGGTTGGGGTCTAGCATTTCCCATTGTGGAAAATGGGAAATCAGGGGCAGAGAAGTGAAATGCCTTCCAAAGCTTTCATTACAAGGAAGTCATAGGATAAAAGGAATTTAAATGTTCCACTGCCTATAACATTGCTGTGCTGATGTTGCTTTTCTTAGAGCTTGTGTTAATTGAGTATTCAAAACCAAGAGCTGTCCATGGCCTGCTTTTGACTAGAGAGCCACTGCTAGGGGGAAATAATATATGGTATCCATTGATAGTTATCACTGTAGTGTTATTTTTCCCAAAGAAGAAGGTGGATTATTTTCTACCCTTAGCTGGTTGAGGATGCTTAAAAACCAAAAGACTGAGTCATGTTAAAGTTGAAGCAGACACTTTCTCTAGTAGCATTACATCTGAATGCCTAAAACATAAACTAACATGCTGTTTTCTTTCTCTTGGGTTTCACTGGTGTCTGAGTAAGTGAATATGCTGTGCTGTTTTCCTGGACCCTCAGAATCTAACAGGCCTACCTACCCCATCCCATCATGTCTGCACTATAAACGATTTGAGCATCATTTTTGTTCATTTCCTTCCACCCCTGGCTGCATAGGGGAGCAACAGCCGACTCCAGCAATGCATCCTCTCAAACAATGCATTATAATAGCTCTCCTTCTTTTTCAAATTCCGTTTCACATAGACATTTCTCATGTTCTGTTGGAAACCCCCAAAAAATTCATTCCACACTGTCATCCCTTTGTCCTAACCAGAACAACTCGATCGTGTCGAAGAAGGCATGAACCATATCAACCAAGACATGAAGGAGGCTGAGAAAAATTTAAAAGATTTAGGGAAATGCTGTGGCCTTTTCATATGTCCTTGTAACAAGTAGGTACTGGGTACCAGCTCTAATCTGTGGCGTCCAGTTTTCTTTCTTTCTTTTTTTTTTTCTTTTTTAATGTCAAAGTGAATGTCTGAAGTTTTGTCTTTTTTTTCTTTGTCCTTTTTCATCTGCTTCATTCTGTGGGGATAAAATACTTGTGTTTAATCAGAACAACTGGAACGCATTGAGGAAGGGATGGACCAAATCAATAAGGACATGAAAGAAGCAGAAAAGAATTTGACGGATCTAGGAAAATTCTGCGGGCTTTGTGTGTGTCCCTGTAACAAGTAGGTGCTGCCTGCCTGCCTGAAGCTTTGGTTTCCCAAGGCCCATCTCCAAGCCTTGACAAGCTCATTCCTGCTGGGTGCAAAGGCAGGATGAGTATGTGGCATGCAGAACAGATCAATACCGTCTCCAATGCATTCATCTCATAGCATAGATGATATTAGTGGGAGTTACTGTTGATGCATTAAAAATCAGGCATACTACAGTGAAAACTTCACTGTCAGCAACTTTTATTGATGAACGTTTCAACATTTTCCAGAAAGTGTACCTCGAAACAGAGACTAATCTCAAGAAAGAGGTGCTTTAGAGAACATAAAATCCCATAAAAGAGGGATTTTATGTTCTCTAAATCCCAAAAGCCCAAATTGCAGATCTAGAAAAGACTGTGGGTAAGTTGGGAAGATAAGAAACACGTATCAGGGTTTGATTTTTCAGGAAAAAAATAACAGTTAATTTGGCCCAAACAAGCATTTCATAAGTTAGAGAGTATGACAGCGATTCACCCTTTCAACTGCCCACCAGTTGCCAAATCGTGTCAGTGGTTAGATCGTAGATGCCGCAGCTGCACCCAACGCAGAGGCAATGAGTCCTTCCACAAGAAGTGCTCAAGGCTTAGCCAAATTGGACCCATCCCTCTCCAATTCTTCCTCTTGGAAGACCTCCCTGTACACTGGCCGAAATGTTGAAATGTGTAGATTTTGCATGCACAACATCACAAAACATTCAACTATTAAGGTTCTGCAATGCTTTTTTGGAATGTAGCAGAAATGTGACATGTGGTTATAAAGGTTTGCAACAGAAGGAACCTGAAAATAAGGGTTCTGGAAGGTAGTCTCCTTTGACTAGCAGTGAAAAAAAAATGCATGAGCGGATTGTTCAACATGCATTTGGAAAATTAAACCCGTTACCCGATCCTGTTCACCCCTCCCACTTCCCTTTGAACAGAAGCCTTTTTCCTAAAAGCTCTCCTGATCCTAGCTTTTAGCATAGAAATTGATGTCATTTCTAGCTGATTATATGACCATTCACATCCTTTAAACTTTGAGGCTGATTTAAAATATCCCACTTCCTGTTTAGGAGGGGGAGGGGCTCAATTTACAAATACATTTAAACTTTTCTTTTTTCTTTTTTTTTTTTAAGAATGATCTACAGTAAAGCCTGATTAACTGGAATCTAGCTAACTGGAACCCTTGAGTATATTTATACTTCTGCTCCTTTCCACTTTTAGCAAGAAGAGACAAATGAACAAGGAGAGAACAAATCCCATCAAGGATTTTAAAGTGTTTCTCTTTAAGGTCAATCTAGGCAGTCTGCATTCTTTCACTCAGTCTCCATTCTGTATAACTTCTACATCCAATAGGACCAAACAGTAAGAGCTGAGCTGCAGAGGAAAGGCCATCAGACACATCAAGAGAAACCATAACCAAGGAATGATTTGATCATGTTCACTGCCCTAAGACTCTGAGGCAGGAAAGTAGCTCAAGAATCTAACAGATATTCAACCATCACCCTTGAAATAAAATGTACCTCCATGGCCCACTGCTAATTAAGAAAGTCCAATAATTCACCAAAATGACATGGCTAAGCATTCCAGTTAGTCAAGATTTAACTGTATATCCTTTTCAGTGGCCACTTGCCCCCAGGTGAGATGTCTACCTGCTTTGTGATGAATTTCACAGGTACATTTTCCCCATCCATCAACTGTGTGTGGAGAAAAGGTGGAGGCAGGCCCCCTTCCCTCCCTGGGATGGATTCTAATGTTCAGATGAAATGACGAACCCCTATGAATTCCACATACCAGTTGGCAGTAATTCCTTATTGCACAAGAGACCCTAACTGAGCTTCAAAGCTTGACTGAAGTGTTCCGTATTGTGTGTAAATAATGCTTTAAAAACCATGTGTCACAACGCAGTGGCTGGTGGTGCCCTGGACTCTCTGAGGGCTTCGCCCTGTCTCGGCATGTTTCGAAGGACTATGGTAGATGTCCGGCAGTTATGTGAGTCTATGTGCAGCCTTGTGGGTGCAGTGATTCGCCTTCGTTCAGAAACGCAAACTTTCCTACCCCCTTGACTCTGCCAAAGATGGTATACCAGACATTTTACATAGCAGAAAGCATCACAAGGTCCATATAACTTCTGTTACTGTGTGGAGGGAGGAGCTGGGGATTGGGAAAAAAAAAAACCAGACTCTAAGCTCCATTAAATTAGTTTTTGGATCCTATCCCACTATGTGGGCCCCTGGCTCTTTAGAGCAGTGAATTCTGACTGCTCTAAGGCTGTGGTATTATACACTAGATTGTGGGAGTTGCTGAAATTCCATTTGTACAATTTTCCAATTTGTCTCCAAGGTTTCTTTGTCCCTAATCTTCAAGTATTAGTATTAGAGCCAGTTTTAATAAATGGCTATGGTCCTCCACTAAAAGAAAAAAAAGGTTAAATTCTGGTGTCTTATAATAGAAAATGTAAAAATGGGGCCAAAGGAAGTTCTGTTCTTGGACTAAAAAGCATGTGGTTTCTACTATGCAAAGAACCTAAAAACATCTTTGATTGCTCAATTACAACACACCCACCAAAATATGCTGCACATGTTTCTATTGGGCACAACAGGTATGCCTGGATTTTAAGTTTTTCTCCAAGGCAGCTCAGTGAAATATGGCCTACGGAGACCACACCAGTTCCAGACCACTCTCCCCCACCACATCCCAGGACAGTTTGAAATAGGAGTCTGTAACCACTCCCATCCTGCCCCTCAGCCCAACAAAGAAGCTAATGAACTGCGTTTCAAATCCTCATGAAGGCTATTACTGTCCTGCTGGTGCCTTTTTTGAGAATGGTCAACTTCTGAAGTAGTTTGGCTTAAATGAGAATGCTTCACTTTCTACTCATGCCTGTAGCTGGTGCATGAAGAAGATGTAGACGGATTTCCCTTTCTGGTGCTAGATGGCTTGTTCTCTCTTCTGTTTTCCTGCATTCATTTCACTACGCTTCTTTTACTTTTTGTCTCTGTGGACAAAGGTTTGTACATCGATTCTGGATGTATGGTAACTGTTTGGAAGTACCGATATATTATCTAATTCAAATCACTCTAGAGGCAACTCACAGACCATCACGGTTGGCCAACCACCAATCCTTTATGTTCTCCATGCAGAGTGGGAATGCTTGTTTCCACACAGGCGTTGGGGGAAAACAATTAAGCAGGGAATCTTTGCATGATGGTGTGTAAAAACTTGGTCCAGTATGTTTTTCTTGATGACAGTGTGTTCCTGTGGTGTGATGTACGCACTCTACTTGGCAGTCTTGTTTTGTGTCTGTCTGCCAGTATGTTTTTTTCTGTGTGTTTTGTGTCTCAAAATATAACCGTGTCATTGAAATAGAACTGAATGTCCTCTAACTACCTTAATCCTTGTCTTAAATCCAACTAAACTACAAAACCAAACCAAAACAACAACAACCCATGGGCAAAGGTTGCCATCTTGACAACTGCAATTGACTTGATTGGAAATGAAATCCTGAGTAGCTGAGGCATGGTGGTGGCCAACTCTATGGGTCCAGATTATGATATATCGGTATTCTCTAATGCCTCAAATTAGAACTCATTTGCTTGGTTCAGTTCTTAGCTTGAAGAGGTAACCGTTGTTGTGAGCTTGATGCTCTGCCCCCTTTGCTTGTTACTCACCCTCTCTTTTGCATAGGCTTAAATCAAGCGACGCTTACAAAAAAGCCTGGGGCAATAATCAGGATGGAGTTGTGGCCAGCCAGCCTGCTCGTGTGGTGGACGAACGGGAGCAGATGGCCATCAGTGGTGGCTTCATCCGCAGGTGAGCCTTGTGCAGCCGGTGCTGTGTAAGTTATCTACTTTTGAGTGACGAACCACCCCAACCTGAGTGGTTCTTAAAATAACTAGGGAGTTCCTTGGCGGTCCAGTGGTTAGGACTCCTTGCTTTCAATCCCTGGTCGGGGAACTAAGATCCCGCAGGCTGCGTGTTGAGGCCAAAAAAAAAAAAAAAATCATTGTTCTACTTCTGAACCTGTACGTTGGCTGAGTAGGTCTTCCAAGAGCCTCTCCTGGGCTCACTCATTACATGCACCTCGGTGAGGGATGATCCAAGATGGCCCTCCTTGCTTGTCTGGTGGTTGGCTGGGGCTGTGGGTAAGGGGCATCCATTCTTTTCTATGTGGCCTCTCCAGCAGGAGAGCCAAGGTTTCTTGCATGGTGGTGGCATCAACCCAAGGGGCAGGCTCTGATGAGCAAGCACTTATCAAGCCTTTGCCCACATTACACTGGACAAAGCAAGTCACATGACCACATCCAGCATCAGTGTGGCAGTAAACAGGTGTCTCATTCCGTGAGTTTAATTGGACAGAACTTATGAAAGAGATTATTTACAGAGGTGTGGGCAGGGTCAATAATAAGGAATGGCAAAGCACTTATGAACTAGGAATAGCAGGAAGAATCCTGAAGGGACAGGAGAGAGCTGTCACCAGAACCCAACTGTAGTTATGGCTATGGGCAGGGGCTGTGGGTTGAGATGCAGCCACTGTCAAACCCAACAGGAAACTAGAAAGGGAAATAAATGCCCCAACTCCTCAGTCTCTTGTTCTCCAGTCTCTCACTGGCCATTGGACAAAGCCTACTGGAAGGCAGAGTAAGAGAACCTGGGTGATAAGGTTGTAGAAAGGTCAGCCTCTCTGGGCAGAGAGCAAAGAAGGCCAGAGAACAGACCTGGGGGTACAAATAGAGAATAATGAGCAGACCTGAGTTCTTATTAATCATTTCTTTTGAGATCTGGAAGCAAAAGCTAACTTAAATATCTATTAAAAAATCTCAAGTCACACAGATCTGCCAACTCAGAACTAAGCTCTCAAGAGATCAGAAAATGATAAGAAGAACAAATATCCCTGTTGTTAAAAAGAAAAGGAAAAAACTATAACTTTTTACAGGTTACTACACTAGGACTCAGCAGTGACTAGGGCTGCTGTTTGTACAGCCATCTGTACCCAGGCCTTTGTAGCTGAGACTGCCAACCAATAACCCAGATTCAAATGAGTCACTGCCATTTGTGTATAAAGGTCTAGATATCTACCTAGAAATAACAGATGACAATTCTATTCATGTTTCTATTTGCTCCAAGGGAAACCAGACCAGGGGTCCTCAGTCCTGGCTGGACATTAGAATAACCTGAGCAATTTTTAAAAAGTATCA
This sequence comes from Mesoplodon densirostris, assembly GCF_025265405.1. Taxonomy (NCBI): domain Eukaryota; kingdom Metazoa; phylum Chordata; class Mammalia; order Artiodactyla; family Ziphiidae; genus Mesoplodon; species Mesoplodon densirostris. Next base: position 76,926,677 of record NC_082676.1, read on the forward strand.
GTGCCTGGACTTAATCCACACCAATTGAATCAGAATTTCTAGAAATGAGATCCAGGTATCAGTAGTTCTTAAAGCTCCTCAGGTGATTCTAATGTGCAAATAGGGCTGGGAAGCCTGGAACCAGAAGTATGCCTTAGCTGCTGAAGATGATTTAAATAAGCTTCTTTTCTACAGAAGAAATCTAGGAAGTTCCCCTTTAATTTTATCTGGCCTGGACTGCTTTAAAAACCTTAGAGGGGCAGTCTGCATTGGGATTTACCATGGAGGATGGATTTTAACCTCTCTGAACATATTTTAGCCCATCACCATCTGTTGTAGAAAGATATTAGTTAGCCAGACATTCTGGAATAAGTACCTACCATTTATAGTAAAGAGTTTGTGCCTTCTTAACTTTCAAGCTGAGCTATGAAAAAAATGGGAAGGCACTTTGAGAGCCAACTCCTTCCTCCCCATTCAAACAGAAACAATAAACTTTTATCACAGTTTTCTTCCTTGAAATCACCCATTCACAATGCCACCAAAAACCCCATAGCATTGAAATCTGAGCAAGTAAAACTCATCTTGAACAAGTAACTCCCTTTGGAATTCTTGAGAGCAAACAGGATTAAGGGGAAGACTGTAATTCTCATTACTCTTCCCATTGATGTTGGTCCCAAATGGGGAAGAAGATGAGTGGAGAAATTCTCTCACTTAGTACAGTAGCTTTTATTTCATTCTAAATTTGAGTCTTGGAGATTTTGACTGACATTTCAGAAAGAAAAATACAGTTTCTAACTAGTTCCATTCTCTGACCTGGAATCCTCCCAACTAATCCTCCCAGCTGATTTTACCCTTAAAAAATGAAAATTGGCATAAACATATGAAGGGAGGAAATGATGTGTTGGTGAAAGCAAGAGAAGAAGATAAATTAATCTATTTAATATGCCTTCTTTAAAAATAGAAATGTGAGTGTTCAATAATGCACTTTAAAACATCATTTTCCAATGTACAAAAGCTAACATGTGTTCTTGTATAGAATAGAAATTTTAAAAGGATAGGATTGCTACCTAGAGGTCTACAGGTTTTCCCTAAACTTTGGGTCCTTGGTATTTGAGTTTTTTCCTATCTTCTAAAAACTTCTCTTTGGTGCCCAGGGTAACAAATGATGCCCGAGAAAATGAAATGGATGAAAACCTGGAGCAGGTGAGCGGCATCATTGGAAACCTCCGTCACATGGCCCTGGATATGGGCAATGAGATCGATACACAGAACCGCCAGATCGACAGGATCATGGAGAAGGTGAGCATGTGGCATTCAGCAAGTTTCCATTGCTTATCACTTCCTCTGAAATAACCACCGAGGAAGTGCAAAGGGCATAACAAGACCCTCAATCCATGACTTTGGATTCAGACATTGGTAGATAGACATTTTCCCCTTAATTTTCTAAAACAAAAATCCAGCAACAGGTAAGTAAATAACAGGGTAGAATTTAATCTAGCAGATATTCCTCAGAGGCACCTTTACTTCAGGCATTGTGCTAGGAATCAAAGGACATATGAAGATGAGAAAGACATCATCCCAACCGCCAAGAAACTCACAGCCTACAGAAGGCACTGAGCTTCAGAAAAAAATATAATTTGCCAAGAAAGCCACACATCAACTGCTAAATCAGGTTAGATGAGGAAAGATTTCAAGGGTCAGGGGATGGGAAAATCTCTAAAAAAAACGGTTGAAATTGAATTGAGTCTTAAAGGATGGTTAGGAGCTTGTCAAGTGGAGATGATGTAGGAACAGAATCAGGAAATTGGCAAAAGAATAGTTATTTTAAGTTAGCCAGATGATGAATATGAGCTTTGATTTTATAAGTGCCAGAGCTTTAATGACAGTTCAAAAAGTCCCAGATTCCATTTCCAGTTCAACAGTGCACATGTCCAGATCTCAAAGTAGGGAACATAATCTGATAAAGCTGCGTTCACATAAGGACACCAGGTGTCATGCTAAGACTGAGCCCCCTAGTGTCAACAAGAGACATAAGGAAGAGTGGAGACAGTAGAATGGAAAAGGGTCGGTTTGGGCTTGAGATTAGGAGGAAACAAACACTGGAAAGCTCATATAAAGATCTGGGGCACCCAAACCTGGTATTCTACACTATGCAAATCTGATTCAGTCGCTATGTCTTTGTATTCCACCCCCTCCCCAATAAGTAGACTCCTAAATATTGCTTATAATCTCTTAAAGGTGTCCAAATGCCAACAGGGAGAAATAGACACATTATGGGTTTAATGGTAATTGTGCATCTATAATCGATTCTACTTGGCTAATCTTATATTGTGTGAGTTTATTCCTTGGAAGATATTGAAGTTTTGAGCCTGAAACCCTGAGTTTCTTTTCAACAACTCATTCCACTTTGGTAGGGGGAAGAAGGATGGTTTTTGAGGTCTCTTGAATCATAAGGCTAAATACTCAGTTTCTTAGTACCTAAGCATTCTCCACTGACTTGAGAAAGCAATGAGTAGACATAAAGGGAATGCTTTGCCCTATTGTGTTCTGTGCACTTCATATTAAAAATATTTGATTGCATTACACTTTGGTTAATCAATATTAAGCTACACAGATGTCAATGTGAGTTGACAAAATACTTGCGCTCTGCCTACTTTACAAGTCATGACATGCTTATTATTGTTAAGAGCCTTTGATACGCTAAAGCTTTTAAAGCTTTTAAGGCAAATCAATAGATTTTCAGAACAATATTGAGAGTTTCATAAAGCACTGGAGCCAAACAGAAATAGACCTAACCATTACAGCCCAGAAAAATGAACTAAGAAATAATTGCTGAACTACCTTCCAACAGGAAAATGATTTTTAAAAAATGAAGAGTAATCATTTTCTATCAAAGGACCCAATTGACTCAGATGTAGGGAGATAATGTATCTCTAACTCACTTAGAGTCTTAGAAGGAGAAGTTCTACTAAAAAAGAGGGGTCAAATCTTTATTGATAGAGCTGGGCTTTAAGCAAGCTGTTTTCCTGGAAAGGCAAGTGACATCTTAATTCTGCCACTTTGTATTTCTAGTTCTCTTCTTTAGGAGAATATCTTTCATTATGGGCCAAGTTTGCTACAAGAGCAAAGACATGTGCAGCTATAAGGTTTAATCAAAAGTCAGACAAGTGGATAGGAAATAGTCATTAGAGTTTATATCATCCTTGAATGCTGAATTGCTTAAGAAGTAAGGTAAGGGTCTAGTTGCCATTGAGTAACTAGCCTTTTTTTCCCCTCAAAATAACAATGTGGATATGAGTGAGATAAAGCCCATTTCAACTCAGCATTGCTCCAAATGATACATGTTACATGAGCTACACAATTATTAGTAGACTTCTACCTTCTTGTGCAAGTTCTTACTTCTGATAAGAGGAAATGGTGTGCAAAGATCTCCTGCATATCTAAGATTAAATCACACTGTAGAACAAAAGATAATCTTCTGATGTTTCTCCCATATTCTCTCGTGACCCCAACAGCAGTCTTCACCCAACTTCATCAGTCATGATCCTTTCTCATCACTTCAGTTAGCAGTGAAGTTTTGGGAGTCCAAAACAACCCATTTTTCAATACATCCTTATGGACTGTCAAGAAATTACTTCGTCTATTTAAAAACCTTGTTTTCTGATTTAGGATATTTATATATAGACAATCTTCTAAGGTTAAAAAGCTATGATTCTCTTAGAAAACTATTAAAATGTGGCAAGTTTATATCAGATCTTTATGGGAACTGTTGCTAAGGAAACAACTTAGTGATGTTCAAACTTGGACTTAAAGTTGTCAGTGGAAGATGCTATGCACACATTGAAATACAGTGAAGTTGAAGCTTTAGCTTTGCTCACATTCTCTCATCAACAAGGAAGCACGGAATTTGAAAACTAAGATCTTGAGTACCACAAGGTTTTCCTGCTCACCAGCTTCATGACCTGGTTTCTCACCTGAAAGATAATAAGAGAACAGTGCAAATCTGGGGTCGAGGTCAGAACAGGCTGCCATGTGGGGTAGTGAGTATCCACTTCTGGAAGTCTGAGCTGTGGCCTAAAATCTACCTGTCATGGTCTGAAGTTGAGATTTCCAGAGTGTTCAGAAGGGTGAACTAAACAGCTCCTTCTACCTCTCTTACTGGCTTTTTTGGTAGGCATCCTGGGTTTCTCACAAGGGCAAATCATGTACCATATCTTGAGTATATTAGCAAGTTTAGGATTCTCTACATAGAAATATGAAAGTTGGAATGGGATATGTTGCATAAATAAAGTCCTAAAAAGCATATAAATAGAATAAACACAGACACATTCTCCAAATACCAGGAAGACATCTAAAATAAGATTATCTCAGGAGTTTTTTCTAAAAGCACTACTGTTATATAATATAATAAAGATATGGCACTTTTGTATTGTATGGGCTGGAATTTTGATATGCTTCAGAAATAATTCAGGTGGACATCACAGATGGTTGTTAAAGATAGGTCTGTTCCAGCTCCTCCCAGATCCTTTGAGGATATCCAAAGAGTAACCTCATGCTCTACTTCAAAATATCCTCTTGTACCATCATGTGAAGACTCACCAGTGCATTCTTAATGTAAGAAATCCTAGAATGTTTGCCTCCATAAATGCTATCCATTTTAAAATGGATGATTTTTCTCATTTGAACAGTTTTCAAAGTTAAGTCTGGAAAAATAGAATAATCCAATCTTCAGGAGCATTTCACACCGGTCTGAGCCTCTAATTTTCCTTTGTACCAAAGTGTCATTATTTCTGTAGCTGAAGAGGGAATACTTAAGGGCCAAGTAAAATTGGAGAGAATACCCATTTCCCAAATTAGGAACCTAAGGTCAAAAATATGAATCTATAGATCAAGGCAATCAAGGATAATTAGTGTTCTATCTTATCTGTTTTGAAGTCAACTCTTAATTATCCAAACAGCTGGTAGGGAGCCATTGCCAGATAATTCAGAGTTATGAATAATCTAGAATTTTTTTTTTTTTTTTTTTTTTTTTTTTTTTTGCTGTACGCGGGCCTCTCACTGCTGTGGCCTCTCCCGTTGCGGAGCACAGGCTCCGGACACACAGGCTCCGCGGCCATGGCTCGCGGGCCCAGCCACTCCGCGGCATGTGGGATCTTCCGGGATCGGGGCACGAACCCGTGTCCCCTGCATCGGCAGGCGGACTCTCAACCACTGCGCCACCAGGGAAGCCCTATTTTTTATTTTAACTTGGCAAATTTCTATTTGAATATTGATAAGTCTAGTGTCCTGGGAATTCACAATTAAACTGAATAAAGAAGACACAACTTGGTGGAGATTGGAAAGTACCAAGGACAGTCATAGATGCAAAATCAGTAACCGTTGAGTAAATACTGGTTGATATAAAAACAGTTCAGTTTCCCTACACTGCCTCTCAGCTTCCTTCCCCTCTTCCCAGGCTGGAGAGGGACAGATAACATTACCAATCATAATAGAGCAAAACAACAGCTTAAAAAGAACTTTCGTCTTCCCTTCTACTTGCTGACTCATACGTTTCTCAGTGGTGTCAGGAATAGTTTATTTTCTGGAGTTTAAAGGTATATCCAGGTAGCAGACCTGGGTTTCATTATGAATGCAGAGCAAAAGGTAACTCAAGCAGCGAAGTGGTCAGTTAAGGGACAAAATGATAGTAAATGTTCCCCTGCTAAAACAAGCCAGTTATAACTCATAAGAGTAAGTCTTCAGAAATGGGACTAAACAATTATTAAACATCCTTAAAAGCAAACCACGTTTTCACCCAATAACAATAATTACAAGATAAGATATGTTGAACCCTTAATCTTTGCAAAACGTTATTCTAAGCATATTATGTGTATAAACTCATTTCATCCTCATAGCAAACTTAAATAGTAAAACGACTAACATAGTGACTACCAGTGTGGACGCTGACTCCAGGGTGCTGGCCTTCTGACTCTGGTTTCCTCATTTATTAGTTCTGTGACATTAGACAAATTGCCTAAATCCCCTCTGCTTAGTTTCCTCACTTGGAAAAAGGAGTTAATAACAGGATATACCTCATAGTTGATGTCAGTCTTGATGTTGTCAAAGTTGAATGAGTGGAACTGTGCTCATGAGCAGTGTTCTTTATTATCCCCAGCTTATAAATGAGAAAGCTGAGGCCCTGAAACGTTAAGTAATTTTCCCAAAGTGACACTGCTAATAACTGTACAAATGGCAGGAATTCAACTCAATCCAACGGATGTGAATGCCTGCCATAGAAGTCACTGGGTGTCATTCCAGAAGAGAAAGATAAATGATATAACTCTGCTCTCCATAGTAGGGAAAAGAGTCATGAGAACTAAGATCAAGCTTCTGTGATCACGTCCAAGTCCAGCCATAAGCAATGGTTCTGGGAACACAAAAGAAGGCATGGTTCATTCTGATCAGGGAAGTCTCAAGATGCCTTCACCCAACAGAAGGAATTTGAAGTAGACCCAGAAGGATGAATGGAATGTGAATGGGTAAACTGAGTTCTGTTTTCTTTCCCCTTTCTCCAGGCTGATTCCAACAAAACCAGAATTGATGAGGCCAACCAACGTGCAACAAAGATGCTGGGGAGTGGTTAAATGTGCCCACTTGTGTCCTCTTCCAAATGCTGTCGGGCAAGATGGCACCTTCATGCTTTTCTCATGTTATTACCTAGTAGGTCTGCACACATGCACACATCAATCCACCCCCATTGTGAATGTTGTCTTGTGTCATCCATCAGCCCACAATACTATGTGTCTTTTGTTCTTTCTGGGTCTCTTTCGTTCCAAAGGCTGTATATAGTGGTCATTTGGTGGCTCTAACTCCCTACGTAAGATGTCTTGGGTTCCATTTTTTCCTTTTCTCTCCTCAGTGGCATTTGCTGAATGACAACAATTTAGGAATGCTCAATGTGCTGTTGATTCTTTCAATACACAGTATTGTTTTTGTAAAACTGTGACATTCCACAGAGCTACTGCCACTGTCATTTCTTTGGGTGTCAGGCTCTGAAACTCTCAAAATTTGCTGTCTTTGGTTCCTCACGGCTGTCATCTGTCTTTATGATTTCATGATTAGACAATGTGGAATTACATAACAGGCATTGCACTCAAAGTGATGTGATTTATGCATTTATGCATGAGAACTAAATAGATTTTTAGATTCCTACTTAAACAAAATATTTCCATGACAGTAGCATACTGATGAGAAAACACACACATAAAACAACAGCAACAACAGCAAAACAACAACAAAGCATGCTCAGTATTGAGACACTGTCAAGATTAAGTTATACCAGCAAAACTGCAATAGTGTCACTTTCTTTCTGTCAATATTTAGACTTATTAATCATAATCATCCTTTTTTTAAAAAAATTTTTTTAAAAGATGGGTTAAACACGCTCACCATTTAACCATTTCCAGCAAAATATATGTTTGGCTGAAACTATGTCAAATGGATGTAATATAGGGTTTGTTTGCTGCTTTTGAAGGCTCTGTTTTGGAGGAAGCAACCTTGCTGTGAAACAGTGTGGAGATGTAAATTTTATAAGGCTGACTCTTATTAATCACCATTTCCCCTGTGGTTTGTTATCAGTACAATTCTCTGTTGCTTAATCTAGAGCTATGCACACCAAATTGCTGAGATGTTTAGTAGCTAATAAAGAAACCTTTAAAAAATAATATAAATGAATGAAATATAGATAAACTGTGAGATAAATATCATTACAGCATGTAATATTAAATTCCCCCTTGTCTCCTCTGTCAGTTTGTGATGTGATTGACATTTTGTAGCTAGTTTAAAATTATTAAAAATTATAGACTCCAGATGTCTGTTTTAATTTCTTCACGGACCCCCATCTGAGTTTGCACTCACATGAGAGGAAGAAATCTGGCTACTATCCCATTGCTCCTAAGAAGTCACTTCTGTGTGCTGAGGACACTGCATGGAAAAAGCAAAGGTGTCCCTTCTAGACACAATCCAATGACAGCTGAAACTTGTCTTGACTTTTATAATCTGTTTCAGAAATGCTTGTGTGTAGATTCAGTGTTGTCTGTGGGGGAAATGTAGTTCAGCCAGAAGACATAGGAAAAAATTCCATGGGAAAAATATCTGTGGTACTCAGACTTGGCCATACATTGATTGAGGTATATCAGGTGTCAATCAACTCTCATTTTCCTTCCTCTCTCCAGTATCCCCACCAAACTTAGCCCTCCACAACCACCACCACTGCTGCCCCCACTTTATTTAGCAGCTTTATTGACGTGTCATAAAATTCACCCATTTAAAGTGTATAATCCAATAGTTTTTAGTATATTCACAGAGTTGTGCAATCTAATTTTAGACTATTTTTATCATCCCCCCAAAAAAGCCCATACCTATTAGTAATCACTCCCATTCTACTTCCCTCAGCCATAGACAACCACTCATTTAAGTTCTGTCTATAGACTTGCCTATTCTGAACATTTCCTATAAATGGAATTATACAATATGATGGTGATCCTTTGCGACTGGTTTCTTTTATTTAGCATCATGTTTTCAACGTTCATCCATGTTGTAGCATCTAACAGAGCTTCATTCCTTTTTATGGCCAAATGATATCCATTGTATGGAAAACACATTCTGTTTATCCATTCATCCACTGATGGCCATTTGCATTGCTTTCACTTTTGGGCTATGAATAGTTATGCTGCTATGAACGTTCGTGCTCAAGTTTTTGTGCAGACATAAGTTTTCATTGCTCTTGATATTACCACCTTCACCACCATCATTTCCTCTGCCACCAACACTTCTCCCACCATCACCTCCACAATCACCTATACCCTCCTACCTCCTCCATGACCACTGCTTCAACTACCACCACCTTGACCTTTCCACTGCCTCTGCCACCTCTCTAACCATCTTAACTAGCACCTCCATCTTTATCACTGCTACCTTCCCAGACACGACCATCTCCTTCATCACCACTGCCACCACCACAGTTGCCTCCACCTCCATCTCCTCCACCACCTTCACTAACACCACCATTATCTCTCTCACCTCTGCCACCTCCTCTCTCTCTCTCTCTCCTACCCCATAACAGCAATGCAGACAAATGTATCCTGATTGCTCTGGTTGGCTGCCAGATCATCTCACCAGTAACTCTGGAGGTTTGGTGAGACCAGCTAAGAAGTTAAAACAGTGATGACAAACTCATCATTCTCAGGAAATGTTTGCAGTTCTTTACCCTGTTCCCAAACCTCAGAACAGGTTCTAGAGATACCCAGGTGCTCAAGAAGTTATTCTAGGGACCAACTCTAGCAATACATTTATTCCTTAAAATTAAGGTAGTAGAGAGGATGCTCAAAGATGGAGAAGATGAATAAATATACCATGTATGTCGAATCTGCTAAGGGGTCGATGTATGGGCCGAGTTAGAAAATTATTTTCCAAACTCCATCTGTTCTCAGTGAGGTGAGTGAGTGTGGTTCCACATTGTTTGAGTAATTAAAATCCCACACTGGATACATGAAAAGTAAGACATGGGTATCCTGCTTTAGGGTCCATCACATAATTCATTCTGAAGAATATTTCCTTTGATAATTGAGCTTGTCTAGCCTCAGCTTTAATGCAGTCAGCTTCATTTGGCTAAAGGAAGACATATTCCCCAGGGATGAATCAGATCTGTGGAATGCACCAACTCAGGAAGTACAGTAGAAATATAATTACTGGAGCAAGGTGGAACACCATGAAGCCTAAGTCTTCTATCCCTCTCGTCTGTGAGCCTTCGACAGAACTCCAGAAAGTGAGAGGTGGTCCTGTGTCTTAGTGACAGAGTCCTTTCCTCTTGTCTGCCTCTCCATTTCTAGTTCCGGTTTTCCTTTTTCCACATCCTCCCCCAGCATCTGCTTCGACCACCTTGCCCCAATCTTTGTGTCACTGATTTGTCAGCACATTGATAAAGGCACTGGAAATTGAGAGAAAGGGAAGAAAAATCATACTTGTGGTCAGCTAGTACATTCCAAGTGCTGTGTGAAGTGCCTCATTTATGTTGACTTATTAAACACTCTTAAAAACTCTGCAAACTTGACATTATTAGCCCCATTTTGCAGAAGAAGAAATTAATAGATTATTTGAACCAGATTTCTCTTGTTCAAGCTAATAAGTGACAGAGGCATGATTCAAGCCAGATGTGTGTGTCTCCAAAGCTGTAGAGAAGCCTGGAAGATAAATCCAGGATTGTGCTTCTCTCAATTCAGCCAGTCAGGAAACTCTGAGAGACATTTGGCTTCACAAAGAACAGTAAAGACAAATGTGTTGGGCTTCTTAGTAGAAGGTCTTGGTAAACCCACCTTTCATTCATTCATTCATTCGTGAAATGATTATTGAGCCTCTATTCCAGGTCCTGTTCTGAGTATTGGGAGTGGGAGGGGCAGGGACAATTCCCTCGATTCATTGAACTTACACTCAAGCTGGGGGTTTTATCTATCCAGATAAACCAACAACTAAAATATGAAGTGTATCAGATGGTAACTTCCCCAGAAAAATATAAAGCAGTGAGGGGGATAAAGAGTGTAGGAGGTGGGAGAGAAGGTGTTATTTTAAAATAGAGTGATCCAGGAAGAAAAAGTGAAGTTCAATGTTGGGACTAACTAAAATGATATGTCCAGAGTGAACCCATTTGGGAAGCAGAGGTTGGGAGTGATAGAGGAAACGTACAAACTACCTGTATCTTTTCATTTCGTAGTACTGGCGTACCTCCTCTACCACTCAATCAATACTGGTTTTAAGTATTTCCTACATTGTCCAGAAGAAACTTGTGAAATCCTTGGGCCTATGAGCAAGAAGGCAAGTTCAAAGGATGCAACAAACAGTGTGCAAAGGATGAGTATTAAGTCAAATGTTATTCGAAGAGTAAAAAGTGTTGACTTCATGATCCAAGATTTGGGAATTCTTGCTCTAAGTGGTCATCATCCAATCATCAACTTATTAATTTACCTTCAAGTACATTAGTCATATACCTCAGGCTCTCCAACTAGGTTTTGGAGACTCAAATACATCTCCTAGAATATAGGAGAAACAAGGAAATTAAGAAAAACTAAACCATGAACAAGTCATTTAACTCTAGTACTCTCAGTTATTTCCAAAACAAGTTGCCAAAACATCCTAGGTATCTGGCTGTTCTAGAGCCTCACTCCCAGGCAGGGCGCCACCAGCTAATGTTCCCACCCACCACATAGTCCTTAGCTCCTCCTTTTTTAGTGCTATACAGTAGTCTCTTATTTGTTATCTATTTTATATATGGTAGTGTGTATATGTCAGTCCCAATCTCTCAATTTATCCCTCTGCCGCTTTCCCTGTTGGTAACCATAAGTTTGTTTTCTACATCTGTGACTCTATTTCTGTTTTGTAAATAAGTTGATTTATACCATTTTTTTAGATTCCACATATAAGCTATATCATATAATATTTGTCTTTCTCTGTCTGACTTGCTTCACTCAGTGTGACAATCTCTAGATCCATTTATGTTGCAGCAAATGCAGTATTATTTAGTTCTTTTTTATGGCTGAGTAATATTCCATTGTACATGTGTACCACATCTTCTTTATCCATTCATCATCTGTCGATGGACATTTAAGTTGCTTCCATTTCCTGACTATTGTAAATAGTGCTGCAATGAACATTGGGGTGCATATATCTTTTTGAATTATGGTTTTCTCTGGATATACGCCCAGGAGTAGAATTGTTGGATCATATGGTAGCTCTACTTTTATTTTTTTAAGGAACCTCCATAGTGGCTGTACCAGTTTACATTCTCACCAACAGTGTAGGAGGGTTCTTTTTTCTCCACACCCTCTCCAGAAGTGCTGAAGTTTTAAAGCCCCTGGAAGTGGTCCTCAACCAAGGATGGATGGGGCTGGGTGAGTGGTTTCCCCAGCTTCTTCGGCCCCAGGTTGGGATGGCTCTGAGGCATGTGTTCCCAATATATTGTCTCCCAGAGCTCATCAGTAGAACCAATCTCAACTTCCTCACATGACATCTTGCCTGGTAATTGTCACTTTCTTTATTGGCTGTCTTCTCTTCTCTGCCTCTTTGCCACCTTCCTACTTGTATTTCCTGAAATCCCTTCTCAAATAAACTATTTGTCCCCAAATCTTTGCCTCAGGGTCCCCTTCTGGGGAAGCCCTACCTAAGACAACACGTTTTTATGAGATTCATACCATCTTCTGATCATCTCCTCCAAAACACTGCCATAGAGAAATGCACTGCCTACCACCCACTTGCCAGCATTCTTTACTTGCCACTGTTCTTTGGATCCATCCTTCTTCAATAAAATGCCCCTTAATTCCTACTGCATGTGTCTAGAAACTGGCGTTCCTCAGTGGTGAGCAAGGAGCTGCATGCAAAGCAGTACCAATTATTGTCTGAACTCATGGCTCTGCGTTTGTGAAATCCGGCTTCTGCCCCTAATGTAGCACCCACCTTCCCCAAACAAGGGTTGGAGGGATGAAAACTTATAGTAAAAGACAATGTGCTCCCTCTCACAAAGTTATAAACTGAAGGGTAGCTTGGATGTGCTATGGAAAGAGAATTCAATCAGGAGTCTTAAGACTAGCCTGGGCCTTAGTCTGGATATATGTCTAAGCAAAACAGATATAATGATGCTTGCCCTACTTATTTCACAGGATGGTTGACACTATCAAGTGGGATCATGTTCATTAAAATGCCTTGTAAATTTTATGTGCCACAAGATGACAAATAAAGATAGGGAAATACACTTCTTATTGGGAAAGGCATAAAGTCGTATTACAAAGGACAGGGATGCAGAGAGAGGTGAACTATATGGCTATCTTGGCCATCAATCCACCACACCCACCAAGAGGCCTATGGAATTCTCCTTCTGTCCTCTGTGTCCTTATCGTCTCAAAGAAACAAAAGATCAGGGTAGATCCTCTGTGTGCCTTAGAGTAAGCACACCCGAATATTCTTCCCCTTTAGTCATATTCAAAAGAAAAACTGTAGGGCTCAGTAGGCAGAAGCCCAAGCGAGGATTTGAGAACCCGAGCAGAGTGATTGTAGGACTGGGCACTGCTGACAGGATGTGGCAGCCAGTCGATAAGACTGACCTTAATCCCAAAATAACGAAACTAATCCCTCCTATTCAAAGCAATGGGGTTTCAGCACCATCATTAACCCCTAAACACCAGAACTGGAAAGAAAACATTTTAAAATGTTCAAAATAGAACTGGATCCTCAAACAGCACCTGACAAATATCCTTATTCTAGAAACTTCTGTGGTTTTTTCCCTGCCATCTTTTATTTGTTGCTATTTTGTGGGAATTTACACAGAAATTTCTCAGGAGGAGGGCAAGAGCTTTCTTTAATTTTCCTTTCCTCCCAATCTTTTCTGCACAAAAATATACCATTCTCTTTGCTAAAAGGATAAAAAAGACTGATTACTCAGGGATGAAAAAGAAATTATGTGTGTCAGAGACAGCTTAAGTACACACAAGATGTATCCTGGTTGTCTGAGGAATGAGGGTGTGGGAGGTGACTACTGTCTTCCCAGGCACTGTCTTAACTTCTTTAAAGGAACCGAGACAACCACCAGTTTAGAAAGATGAGAAAATGCTAACGGTGTGTGTTTTTAAACTTTCAGAGGCTGTGGGGGGACAGAAAACCCTAGAGAGCTAAACCCATACCCTCATTTGTTATTAAAGGCAAAACCCCCAACTAGGACAAAGGGATTCTCTAAGGGGCTAGAGTTTTTATATGTCTGCACTGAAAATCCACTTTACCTTCCATACCTATGGATTTGACCATGACCATGGCCTACTGGAATTCCTGGCTTCCGAAATTTCATTTCTGTACCTTAAATATGAAGAGCCCACTCAGCTCTGAGAACAATGAACAATTAATTCTTCAGTCAAGATATCCTGACCAACTAGCTCAACATAATCTTATTCCAGAGCAGTGACTTGAAGCCAAGAAGAAACAAGGGAGTGCCTTGGAAATGCTGTCCCCAACCTCCAGGGACTGAATTAGGAGGCATTCCAGGTTGGTTCCTCAGAAAACAAAGCTGAGATAGATGCATAAGTCTAACTAGTTTATCTGGGAGTGTGATTTCACAGAGCAGGAAAGAGGGATAAGAGAGTGAAATAGCAAAGGAGGGGGAGCCATATGGAATTAGCCAAGCTACAGGCATCTGGGTGTTGATTCTCATGGGGCAGCTGAGAAGCCCTGTGAAATGCACATCAGGACCATCTTCCTGGGGCAAGCTGTGGAGATTTACCCATCAGCTTCCATCTGCCTTTAGGTAAGGATACCCACAGGGCAGGGCATCAACTCCCTTATACTTCTGGGTGAGGCACCTGAATGTCAAGGGGCTCTTTTCAAGGATGTCCTGCCCTAGAAGATCAAAGACCTCCAGGCAGAAGTGAGAGGTGGGGCTGAGGTGGGTACTGTCAGTTCATCCTTGTATGAGGCTGGTTGGAATCTGCATGAAACTGGTCACTACTGCTGTGGCTGGGATAAGAGACAGGGACAAGAGAGTTGGAAGGTATGTTTAAGAAGCATCTGATGTGCAATTCATACAGTTGTGCGGTTTGCATACTGCTCAACTCTAGAGGGTGCCATTCACAGCATAATAGCAGCTCCGTATTTTCCCTGCTTTATATATAAGGTCTCAAATGGATTTTGTTTGAAAGAGATTCCACTGCTAAAAAAGAAAATGTAAAAACAACATAAGATGAAACCTTTAAAAGCTTCTGTTTTAGAATAATTTGGAGGACGAACAGAAGGGACAAACTGAAGAATAGATGGAAAAAAATAAAAGTTCTATACATTAGTGATGGATCAAAGGTTTTGGATGTTAACAGAAAAGTAACAGGGAAGGCTTGTTTTTTGTTTTTGTTTTTTGAGTCCTGGAAACCCAAAGGCAAAAGGGCAGAAAGTTTAGCATTAGGAGGGAGATAAGGAAGAGGAACACCAAAGAAGATAGTGTTGAGCGATTCTGGCAAAATGACAACACAGAAGAGATTGAGGGAATGGGGGTGGGGGAGCAGAGAATGACATAACTAGTTAAAAGGAAATAAGAAAGAAATATAAAAGAGAACTTTTAGATAAAAATACTACCCGAAGGATTGGAGGATAAGGGCTGGTTATGGACTCAGTTCCTTGTTACTATTTCTCTTTCATCTTCTGGAAATAACCCCACCTGCAGTCGTTGGTCCTTCTCTCTACCTTTATTCTCACAGCGATCAAGGTGACCTTGATTATAAGCTTCTACACTGCAAAGCTTCTCTCATCCTCAGTCTCATCCAATATTGCTCCAAAGTTCAGAGAAAAAAATTCATCTCTGACTAAAAATTTTACACTTCCATTCTCTTGTGTTCTTACATATCTGTACATGTCCTTCAAACTCATCTAAACTTCTAGCTGTTTCTCCTACATTTTTTCAGAGTCCAACCTCCTCATGTCACCAAGAGACCTAGTCAACAACTTCCTCCACTCTTGTGCCAACATCTGTAACTTCCTGCCCTTCAACCATGGACTATAAACCCCAAACTCTGGATAAATGCAGCCCTCTGCCTGATCCCACTTGTATGAAATCCTTTGGAACACAGGGTAAAATCACGCAAATACCTGGATTGGTGTCAATAAAAACACATGGTCCCACTGGAACTCTAATGCCCAGCAGGTGACAGTGTAAATTGGTACAACCACTTTAGAAAACTATTTGGCGGTACATTTGGCCCTCCATATCTGGGATCCTGCATCTGCAGATTCAACCGACCACAGATCTATCAGTAAGGGACTTGACCATCCGCAGATTCTGGTATCCGAAGGGGTTCTTGGTACCCATCCCCCAGGGAAACAAAGGGATCACGGTATCTACAAAAGCTAAATATATGCATACACTATGATTCAGCAATTCCATTCCTAGGTATCTACCCATCAGATATGTACTTTCGTTCATCAAAGACATGTACTAGAATGTTCATAGCAGAAAGTATTCATTATAGCCTCAAAGTGGGATTTGCTCAAATGCCCATCAATAATAGAATGGAGAAATCTATTATGGTTGTTTACACATGGAATTCTTCCAGCAATGGGAATGCACAAACTACAACTACATGCTAAAGCAAGGTGCATAGACCTTACTAATTCAATGCAGAATGAGAGAAGTCAAATATAAAGAACACTTTGTTTGATTCCACATATATAAGGTTCAAAAACAGAATAAATCAATCCATAGGGTTAGAAGTTAAGATAGTTATTACCCTTAGAGTGAAGAGTTAGTAACTTAACCAGGACACAGAGAAGTTTCTGGGGCATTAATAATGTCCTGTTTCTTGACATCAATGCTGCTTACATGGGTGTATTCCGTTTGCAAAAATTCACTGAGCTGTAGAATATGATATGTGTGCACCTTTTTGGATGTATGCTATATACCTCAACAAGAAGTTTCACAAGAGTTATAAAAACAACAAAATAGAGTCCCCAGCTTCATCTGGCTCTCCCTTCAGCTGTAAGGGTCTTTCAAATATAAAGGAACCCCTTCTGAACCACCGTTTTCGTTTCCTCTCTCCTAGCATGATTTTACCTTGTATTTCACGAGAAAAACTGAAGTTGTCAGTTTCGAAGTTGTCAGAAGGAGCATAGCTATGAGCCCTGTGGAAGCTCCCTCCTGTCTGTCTTTATATTCTTTCATTAGCTCACTGCTTTTGCACTCTCATAATGCTGCTGCAGGGGACCAACCATGTCCAACTCATCCATCTCAACCTTTCAGCTTCTGCTCTCATCACTTCTTCATTCCCTAGATCTTTCTTAGTCTGCTTCCCAAAACAGGGAATCCAATTAGCTCCTCCCTTATTTTCACAAAAAGCAACATCATAGGTTGCTGACTCTTTGAAAGTTGGTTTGGATAGGCTGAGCTCCATCACATGCTCACTTTTGCTCCAATTAGCTACTGATGGAGAGTTAGGTCATGTGACACAAAACATGGCCACCTAAGCAGCAGGAGCTTTAGGGAAAGGGGGTGTAGTGAGTGAGTACCTATTGATATCTATATATTCACCTTAAATCTTTAGTCTAAAAGATTTCTTTTTTAATTTACATTCTCCCAAAACAGAGCCTGAGTTAGGGATTTGGATTCAGACAGTTTATTTGGGAGGTAATCCCAGTGTGCAGGAGTGAGGGATCTGGTAAGGAAGAAAAACCAATACAAGCATGTGTTGTCAAGATCACTGCTCTGGGCAATGGAGCTCAGTTCCATGGGAACCTCTGAAAACTTTACAGAATGCCTCTTAGAATTGTCCAGTATAACAGGAAAGGCAAGAGCATTCTTTTTTCTTTTCTTTTTTTCCAGCTTTATTGAGGTATAATTAACATGCAAAATTTTTTGTAAGTTTAAAGTGTACAAGGTGATATTTGATATGTGTTTATATTGCAAAATGATTACCACAATAAGGTTAATTAACACATCCATTACCTCACATAATTATAATTTTTTTGTTTAAGAACATTTTAGATTTACTTTCTTAGCAACTTTCAAATATATAATACAGTATTATTAACTATAGTCACCATGCTGGATATTAAATCCCCAGAATATATTCATTTTATAACTGTGAAGTTTGTGCCCTTTGACCAATTTCTCCCCATTACCCCTACCCACAGCTCCTGGCAACCAACATTCTATTCCCTGTTTCTATGAGTTCAGCTTTTCTTCAGATTTCACATATAAATGAAGTCACATAGTATTTGTCTTCCTCTGTTGGACTTATCTCACTTAACAGAATATCTTCAAGGTTTATTTGTGTTGTCACAAATGGCAGGATTTCCTCCTTCTTATGACTGAATAATATTCCATTGTATGTAAATACTATCAATACATTTACTTTATCCATTCATCTGCTGATGGACACTTAGGGTTGTTTCCATATCTTGGCTACTGTGAATAATGCAAGACAGAATCATTTATTCATTAGCTCACATCCACATGGGTGGAGGATTGTTGATTCCTCCACAGAGGTGTTAACTCCCCCATACTTCCAAGCTTTCATGTACAGGGCTGAGCAAGCTCTCACTGGTGCTCATGGCCTTGGAGGAGCCCTGGACAGAAGGGAAAACTCAAAGTTTTCAAGACACTGCCTGCTTGAAATGAGTCAAAGACTGCACAGGACTATCTACCCCTCCATGACTGAAATCAGAGCTGAGGTCTAGAGACCATGGATGGATCTTCCACCAAGGAATAGTTAACAGCCATTGTTTTCTCAATTTTCTTATTACTCTCTCACCCTTCATGACCTTTGATTCAGCCCTTGGTAAGGTCACCATGAAGTTCATCATAGTTTTTGGGCACAAAACAAAGAGAAAACTTTCCAATCCTCCATGCCCCAGCCTCTCTGGGATATTTGATACTGTTGACCTCCAACTTCAAAACTCCTTCCTTGTTTTATAAGAAACCTCTTGCCTCTGAATCTTCTCTTTCTCAGTCTCCTTTGGTTTCTCTTCCTCTGCCTATCTTTGAGGTGTTTGTGTTTCCCTGAAGTACTGAATTTGCTTTGCTTCTCACTCTGCATAAACCCAACCTTGCCTATATTAGCTTCAGCTACAGCCTCCATGCAGATGATGCCTAAAACTAGAACTCCAGGCTTCTTTTCTGATGCCCCAAATCACATTTCTGCCTGCCTACTAAACACCTCCTCCCAGCTCACCCACAGCCACTTCAAATTCATCATGACCCATACTGAATTGCTTACCGCCCCCGCTTCCAAACTTTTCTGCCTCAGGACTGAAGCCAGACACCACGCCCTCATTAAATCAGTTGCCAAGCCGTGTGTGCACCACCTCCTAGTATCTTCCTCCTCTGCCTCTTCTTTCCTATGGCCACATGTGGAAGAACACAGATTCAAGACTAGCCTCCCCAAGAATTGCCTGGGTCCACACCACTCCCAGAGCGAGCTTAAAAAGCCATCAATTTATTCATGTTATGCATTTTCAGTCCTTCAGTGGTTTGGTTACCATTAAGATAAAGAACAAACTCTTTAGCAGGACATATGAAGCTATTCATGATCCAGTGGCTGCCAATAATTAGCAACAATTTATTATTATTGCTCCTTAGGTTACTAAGAGGCTTGCAATTACCGGGAAAGTATGTGCTTCCTCAACCTCCACCTCAGTCTCCCAACCCACTCTAGCAAACACCTGCTTATCCTTAGAACTTCATTCAGGCATCAGCTGAAGTCTTCCACTGCCTTGACCACTCAGGTAGATTTAAGCACTACCTTCTCACTCTTCTCAGAGCACCCTATTAAATCTTCAAGTATAACATGCATCACATTGCATTGCAAAGTTTGCCTTTATGTTTGTTGTTTTCATGACACTGTAAACTTGTATCCATTACTATTGTTGTGTAACAAACAATCACACAAACTCAGTGACATACAACAATAAATATTAATGTCTCACATTTCTTCCGGGTTCAGCAGATCTGAGCTGGGTGTTTCTGCTGGTTTCTGCTGGGCTCACTCATGCATCTGTGGGTCTGATAGGGTTCTATCTGGGCTGAGCTTGGTTGGGCAGCTTAGCTGGGATAGCATTGCTCCATCTGTATCTCATCCTTGAAGCCAGGGATTTTGTTTCATTCATCATGGCCCTTGGTATTGAATTGCTGAATGGAAGACCACAATGAGATAACTAGTTAATATTGAATATATTAAACAGAAAGTACTAAATTGAAGCCAATGGCATCCCCTACTCTTCCCAAGTTCTTCCAGTTATCCATACCTAAAAGAACAGAATACCCTCTCACCTGTTCTCATAAGTATTATTTTTTCACTATTCCAATGATTATTAGGTAAGACTTCCATGTCTCTTGCAACCTCTCAGCAGAACATTCAAATACCAGGTGGTATTTTATCTACAGGGTAACAAGGATTTGTTTGCCTTCTCTGGAGCTATTTGAAGGAAAGCCACTCTGGTGGTTTAAAATATATATGTAAATTCTTTGATGCTCCCTCCAATAGGTGAAGGCTAATTCTCTTCCCATTAAGTGGACACTTGCTCTGGAAGCAGAAGCCAGCTGCCATGTCATAAGGGCACTCAAGCAACCTTATACATAGAGAGGTCTACATGACAAGGAACTGAGGCCTCCAGCCAATGGGCATCTGAAAAAGCCTGCTTGGAAGCAGATACTCCAGCTCCTTCTGAAGACTGCAGTAGTCCTGTTACCTACTGCAAGTTCATGTGCCTGATGCACCGTGAGGCCAAACAACAAAACATTGGAGTTTGGAGCAGAGAAATGTTTATTGCAGGAGAAATGGGTGGCTCATGCCCCTCAAAACACCGAACTCTCCAAAGGATTTCAGGAAAGCATTTTTAAAGGCCAGGTGAGGGACGGGCATCACAGGGTATGTGATCTGCTCATGCACAGTTCTCTGATTGTTGATGGTGTGGTAACAGAGCAGTTAACATTGTTAATCCTTAGGCACCAGAAGGTCTGGGGGTTATGTGCTCATGATCATCAGGTAGTTAATTTCTTCCATTTGGTGGTGGTTTTTAACATCTGAAAAACTCAAGAAATATGCATGAGATACTATTACATGGGTACTTCAGAGAGGAGCTACAGCAGAAGATATGAGGGTAGGGTCTGTCCCAGGAAGGCCCATAGGGTCCTGCTCTGTTGCAGTCCCAACCAACATTTTGACTGCAACTGCATGAGAGACCCTGAGCCAGAATATATCCTGATTTTCAGAAACTTTGTGAGGTAATAAACCCTTGTTGTTTTAAGCTGCTAAATTTGGGATAGTTTGTTATGCAGCAACAGATAACAAATTCAGCCACCTTGTGAATAAATTATTGAACCTTCTCCCAAAGAGAATGTAATGTAACATTACAATGGCATCTAAACAGCATAAAGGAGAGAAAATACAACAATGAAACCCTCTCCTTGGAAGCCCTTTACCTAATGTTTAAAAAAGAAAAAAAAAAGGACAAAATAACTATCTACCTTCCTTGGAGGCTAATAGAAAACAATCAAGTTTTAGGAGCAACTGTTAAGTCTGACTGCAAATGCTGTCCAGGAAGTCTGAGTATGACAGCGAATTTGTAGAAGAATTGAAAAAACTCTAACATTATTCCTTTGGCTGAAGCCCAATTCCTAATTTTCAAGTTCCACATTTAGCTGCTACCTCCTCAGAACAACTAGATTGCTAGAACACTAACGTGACCCCCAGTTTATTGAACTATCACTTGCTTTGTTCTCCCCAGCTTGGCCCTGAGACAGAAAACACTGCAGGCCAACTCCTGTTCTAGCCCAAAGGTGATAATGAGGGAAATCGTGAGACTCCTAAAAATAATGGGAAAAGGGAGCAGCGTTTGTGCCTGTGAGTCAGTTGTTTGGGAGGCAGGAGAGGTAAGTGGACCGAGGAGGATTATATAAAAAGAGCAAAGCAGAAAATAAACACAGGCTCTGCAGACACAAAGCTGAGGGGAACACCCCAGGCCAGAGGCCTCAGAGAGCATCCGAGCAGGCTGAGCTGGAGGTCTTGACAGGCAGGTGCTCAGGTGAGAACCTGCGTGTGGCTGACTCCACCAGGGGACCTGTCACCCACCCACGTACAGCAGGCTCTGGCCAATGATGTGAGGCCTTGCGGATCCCCGAATCTCCCCTTCGGCCACTGAACAGCAGCATCTACCCTCTCTTCATGCCAAGAAACATACACTCACCAAGATGCCACTTTGACTCAGCATTGTACCAAACCCAGGGAATACAAAAATTAATGAGGCCTCTGGGGATTCAGAACTTAACAGGGAGATTGACCTAGGAATGGTCATACAAAAGAATAGGACAAGAACAATAAGAGGGGATTGTTCAAGGAACTGTGGGAGATAGAGGAAATGTGTCTACTCAGAATGGGGCCTGGAGGAGAGGTCTAAGAGCCTACCTGGAGAGGTGGCATGTGAGCTGCCGAGATAGGAATCATTCTGATGGATTATGTGTTATGGGAGAGAGTGGCGGTGGGGGGCAGGTCATTCCATAAATAAGTAATATTACAGTTGTAATAGTTTTCTCAGGCTGCTCTAAAAAGTTACCACAACTGGGTGGCTTAAAACAACCGAATTTTATTCTCTCACTGTACTGGAGGTTACAAGTCTGAAATCAAGGTGTTGACAGAGCCATACTCCCTATGGAGGCTCTAGGGGACAGTATGTTCCAGCTTTTGGTGGCTGCTGGCATTCCTTGGCTTAGGGCCATATCAATCTTTGCCTCTGTCTTCACGGTGTCAAATTTCCCTCTGCCTCTGTCTTACAAAGTCACTTGTAATTTCATTTAAGGCCCACCTGAATAATCTAGATAATCTTTCCATGTCAGGATCCTTAACAATCATATCTGCAAAGACACTTTTCCTTATAAACTAAGACTAACAATTTCCAAGGATTAGTACTTAACATCTTTGAGTAACCATTATTGCCTGTAGTACAACAACCTAGTATCTGGACATGCAAAGACCCTGGTAAGTGGATATTTCTGCATTCCTTGAGCTTAAGAATGAATGAGAGATGAGAAAGGCAGACATCTGAGCATGAAGGGTCTTACAGACCAGAACAGGGAAGTTAGACTTGACTCTGAGGGTGATAGGGTACCCTTAAAGATTTTGAATGTGAGTGGTCTGACTTTCTTTACTGGGGATTCTCCAGACAGCAGTGTGGAGTAGGGTAGGAGAATGCTAGACTAAAGGCAGGCCATTAAATCCCACACTGGCTAAATTACAGATGTTTGGCCCTGGAGAGAGAGAGGTCCAGGGTTCTCCCTGTAGCCACCAGGTCAGGTTTCATTATCAATTAACATCACTGTGGGCTTTGAAACAGAGAAGTTAAGGCCCTGAAAGGATCTCACAAATACCCAGTGCCTGGAATATGTGGGCAATACATGCCTGTGAAATAAGACAAGAAAAGCATGTATTTACAAAGACTGTGGAAATTGGAGAAAGTCTAGTGGCCAGTGAGCCTCAGCGGAGGGGCTCCTGGGCCTGCAGTGTCCTACTGAAAGTGTTGATGGGAGGTGCCCCACCCAGGAGATGATGCCACACCACCCCAGGGCAATCCACCGCCAATGCCTGACTGACATTGGGGTATTAAGGGTGGACCCCTGACTCAAAGTGGGACAGCTCTTGGTGCCTTTCATGCTCCAGAGCTCCTCAGAGTGTCAGGCTGAGGCTATAAATGAGACGACATCTTTATTCCACTCCTGCCTGGCTTTGTCCTGCTCCCCTCACCCTGTCACAGTTTCCTCCTAAGTGCCCTCCCTAAATAAATCACTGGACAAGAATCCTCGTCTCAGGCTCTACCTAAGACAGCTTCCCTTTGTGGCGATGTGGATCTTAGGACAGTCTTAGCTAAGAGACAAGTCAACAAGCAGAAGTTCAAAACAGCTGTCAATGACTTCTGGGAGAATGCTAATTCTGCACTCACTAAAATGAGGGAAGAAAGTTTTGAAATTGATATTCAGTAAGTAGATGCCAAAAATTGGATGTCTGCACAAAGTAGAGTGTCTTTTCTTTTTTCCAGAACTGGTTTCTAATTAAAGACTATTCCTTTGGCACTTATCTCACTCTTTCTTGCACTGAAAATATATGTTTTTGCAACACGTTTTGATTTCACCAACTAAATTCTTAAGTCTTTGTGGTGAGGCCCCACATGGTAGGGTTTTCTTCCCCATAATGCCTGTCACCATAGTTGGCACTCAGTAGGGGCTTAATAAAGACTCAAAGTTCACATTCACCTGAGTTTGTGTGGGCTTTAGAGTTCACAGAGCACTTCACATACCCAAAGTGTGGTCCATGGACTGGTAGCATCAGCATTACCTGAAAACTTGTTAGAAATGCAGAATTTCAGCCCACAGCCCTGATCTGCTGAGTGAGAATCTCTGGGGTGAGGCCCAGCAATATGTGTTTTAACATGACCTCCTTGTGATTTTATGGGTACTAACATTTGGAAACCAGTGGCATATATCTCTCATTCAACTTGTTGGGATGGATTGATTGGAGAGAGGACTGTCAACAGAAAGCCACAAAGAAGTGCAACAGCAACAGGAACTGACCCCACCCCCAACAAACTTGCCTCCAACTGTGTTCATGCCCTGGGAGTGCTAGGCCAAGGCCCACACTTCCCCATTCCACTACTGGGATTCAGACCCCACGTCTAACACAGGCTGCTTCAGCAAATGATTTCCCTCAGCCTCTGTTTGTTCATCACTGAAATGGGAACAATCTTAGTACTAGCTCACACTGGCTAAATAAATTGTGGTACATCCATGGTATGCAGCCTGAGGAATGAGGTAGACTTATATCTGATGCTATAAAAAGATGTTCAACTTATATTTTTATGTAATTCAAGATTCTGAAGAGTAAATTTTGTGTGTGTGTGTGTCAGGTTAAAAACAAAGGACTCATTACGTAGATACGTACATTATACCCAAATGTATACATTGCATATGTGTGCTCCACATAGGCATTACATATGTGTGTGAAGTTAAAGATAAAATACTCATTAACATATACACACAAATAATTATTACATGTATATTGTATGTGTGTGTATGAGAGAGAGTCCTCCAGTTTTAACCTCTCATACACACATACACAGAGCACTGATTATAGGTGAGATGCTGGAAATATCAGTGAAAATAAGAAAATCAAATTCTTATCTATGAGAAATGTACATTCTAAGAAGAAGACAGCCAACAAAGAATCAAATATATAAATAGAATAATTATAGATTGTGATTAATGTTATGAAAGAAACCATATAAATGGTCTGATTGTGACTTAGGAGGGGCTTGTTTGATAAAGGACAGTGAGGATCTGCAGGCGGAGGTATGTTTAAGCAGAAACTGATGGAGGGCATGGTGATTCGAATTGTTGGGGAAAGGGCATTCCAGAGGGAGCATTACGGGCAAAGACTCTAAAACGGGAAGGGGCTTGGCTCATTTGAGGGTGAAAAATCAGAGATCAGTAGAATAGGAGTCTAGTAAGAGGATGGAAGAGCGTTTTATAAGTTCAGATGAGGAAGCACAGTATGCAAACCTTGAGAGTTGTGTTAACATATTGGATTTTGTTCTAAGAGCAAGGAGAATCCATCAAAGGGTTTACCCAGGGGACTAACACACTCTGATTTGTGTTTTTAAAACATCCCTTGGCTGCTGAGTGGGAACAGCCTCGTGGGGAAGGATGAGAGAAAGCAGGGCCCTATCTAAGAGGCCATTACAAAATCCAGGTAAAATATGGTACAGATGCTTTAAACTAGGGCAGCGACTGTGGAGGTGGAGAAAAGTGGGCAGACTCGAGAATTACGTTGGAGGTAAAACCAGACTTGGACAATGGATTGAAAGATAAAGGATTGGTACTAGAGTCCACTGGCCCTTGGTTGATCTAGACCGTCTTTATCTGGGACAAATGGGACAACTTAACTTTACTCTATACATCTCTCATTCTCCAGCAAGGTAGCCTGGGCACGCATTCATGGAGACAGCAGAGACACAAACCACAATGGAAAGGAAGAAGCTCTTTCTCAAGCCTCCGCTTGAGTCACAACTGCTAATATCCCATTGGCTAAGGCAGGTCACATGGATAAATCAGAATCAAAGGGCAGGGAAGCAAGCTCAGCCTCTAGAGGGAAGGAGCTATAAAGCCACAGGGCCAAGGGCAGGGACACAGGAAGGGCTGAAGAATAGGAAGGCAGAGATTTTCAAAGGACTGGCAGCTCTACATTAACAGCTGGAAACAGGAGACAACGGTGGTTAACATAGTCCTGAAATGTTGAAAATGACAAGTGCTTATCACTTAGGAAGTAAAGAATTAAAGTGAATAAGTAAATGCTAGACTGTGAAATGCCTTAGGACCCAAGAGTATGCTAAAATTCGGGATTCTCTGCTTTCTGGCCAGTTTTATTTTATCACAGTGAAGCAGAAATTGAGGGACAGCATGAGATAGCCTGGCAAATAATTTCATTCTCCTTGTTTCTTCTCAGTTATTATTTACCTGGTGCCTTCCCTGAGTGGGATTTTCTTGGGCCCCCCCATCCCCCAAAAGACTGTAGTAATTTCTCTAGAGGAAGCAGAATTTCTACCACTATCCCCAGGCAAACCATTCCAACAGTCAGGTGGGATGATGGTGGTGGTGGTGGTGTATTGTCACTGGGGTTTTTTTTTGGATTTTTTTTTTTTTACTTAGGACATAAATTGTGGGCCCTTAATGACATCAGTTGTAATTTTAACCTTATTGGGACAAGAAAGGATAAGTACCTCCCTAATTTCTAGAAACAAAAATAACAAGGAAATAAGACATTTAAGTAAACAAGAGCTTTTAACAGAAGGTCTGCCAATGTTGACTGCTTCTCTCCATCACTGTAGATCTGTAGTCTGTCTCTGGGAAAGGGCAGAAAGCCTTGGGGCACCTTGCTCAAGAACAGTAGATAAAAGTCACGGTCTGACTATCCCATCTGCTTCCTTGAAGAAGGAAATATTATAAAATAGTAATGTCAAAGCCCCAGGCAATGCAATCTCCCAAGCGGTCTCTGAGTTAACCAACATGTTAACCAACATAAGAGGATACTCTTACATGCAAACTTGCAGTCATGATGGGGTTGGGGCAGACAGCTGAATGCACTGACTATGTTCGCAAGCAGTGCAAATGAAAAGTTACCATCTGTTCAGTTGCTGAAAAATGATGATGCATAGCTGTGACTTTTTTAATGTTCCATCTGGGTATAACTGAATTGCCTCTTTAAAATAAAAAATATCCTTATTTAATATATATCCTTTCTTGTAATGGTCTCCATCCATCCTTCATTTTTTCTGTAGGACTTATTTCATGAGAAGTATGACATGAAATATTAAAAGTTAAGGACGGAGGTCTTTGGGGGATGGCTGTGGAATTTTTGTTTCTTTGGCTGACTTGTCCTTTATTTTCTTGTCATTTCAAAAACACTTTCCATATGCAAAATTTTCTCTCACCCGCCTGCAAAAAAATGCCCTTAACTGGATAACTGGATAGACCAGCAGAAGGAGACTATCAGTCTGTTATCTACACACAGGAGGAAAACAGGACATGAATTTGCCAAAATACCCAGTTACATACATTTCCAAACCAAGAAAAGCTGCAATTAATTTCCTTTCCTAAAAATCATGTTGGTTCTAAAGAACATTCTGAGAATAATAAGGGCAATTAGAAGTGCAACTTGAATTCACAGTGACTGACTCCTGAAACATTAAAAACATAAGAGGGAACAAAAGTATATGGAGGGGGTCTCTAACACGCCTCTCTCCAAGTACAATTATAGATTTGAAATCTGTTGTTACTTTACCATGGCAACCTTCACACTTAATTTCCCAAATATTGAACTTCTGTCATCCTATTCCTTTCAGGGTGCCCTTCAACTACTGCTTCCCCTGAACCCATGTCATGTCATTGCCTTTAATACCTAACAATCCTCCAAGCACATGCTATGAGCACACTTGCCCAGACCAAGAAAAAAGTAAAGACCAGGAAGAATTTGGCTATGCTCTCAGCAAAAGCACTTAGATGTGTTCTTTCTAGATGATGGACACCAACAATTGAATGTAACTCCAAACAATGCCAACTTCGAAAGCAGAAACTTGGCTTCTTGTTCTATTCGATTCCATTTAAATAAAGTTACTATCTACCATGTGCTGGGAACCTCAGGAAATATTAGATTAGAATAAACCATATTGTCTGATTTCAAGAAGTTTACAGTGTAGAGAGAGAATGAGATACAGATAAGGAGAAAGCAGTTCTCAATGTGTGATCCCCAGACCAGCAGCAGTAGCATCACCTGAGACTTTGTTAGAAATGCAGATTCTCAGACTCCACCCCAGACCCTCTGAATCAGGATCTCTGGGAGTCAGGCCCAGAAATCTATTTCCACAGTTCTTCCAGGTGATTATGATGCTCTCTAAATTTTGAGAATCACTGCTATAAAGCAATAGAGCACAAGCACCAAAGAGAGATACAAAGTGCTTTGAGTAAAGGGAAAATCACATTTATTTTGGAAGGAGGACTTCCAGGATTTACTGTATTTCCATAAAGTTTTGAAAGTTAGCTAAGATATTGAAATGTAGGGAGTGTAATAGGAAGAGGACATTCTGCATGAGTGAAGTGTGAACCAAAGGACAGAATTAAGATAGCAGAGGAAAATCAAAGAGTCTAGATTGATGAGCATGGAAGGAGATGGAGAAGAGGACCAGAAGATAGGTTGAGGTCTCAAACACCAGTCTGAGGAGTGTGTTGTCTAACACAGTGGGCAATGACAAGCCATTCAGGTTTTTCATTGGAGGAGTAACAAGATTAGAGCAGTGCTTTTGGAAGATTCATCACAGGGTTTCCACAGGATAACTTGGAGTAGGAAGATAATGCAAGAAGTGGGGAGGGCTTCCCTGGTGGTGCAGTGGTTGGGAGTCTGCCTGCCAATGCAGGGGACACGGGTTCGAGCCCTGGTCTGGGAAGATCCCACATGCCATGGAGCAACTGGGCCCGTGCACCACAACTGCTGAGCCTGCGCGTCTGGAGCTTGTGCTCCTCAACAAGAGAGGCCGCAATAGTGAGAGGCCCGTGCACCGCGATGAAGAGTGGCCCCCGCTCGCCGCAACTGGAGAAAGCCCACGCACAGAAACGAAGACCCAACACAGCCATGAATAAATGAATGAATGAATGAATGAATAAATAAATAATTTTTTTAAAAAAGAAGTGGGGAAACAACTGAGTTGATGATTGCAATGGTTTGGGTAAGTGATAAAAAAAGCTTCAACTTTTTAGGGTGTTTGCAGGGGAAATAGAAAAATGAGGAAATTAATTGGAGAAAATTTGAAGGACTAGATAAATAAGATTAGCAATTAATTCTACATTAGGAGGAAAAGAATGAAGAGAATAAAACCTTGATTTACAACTAAAATTAGTAGTCTCATAAACCAAAGAATAAAGTAATCAGGAGGAGGTGTTGGATTTGAAAGGGATTTGTTTTGAATGTACTTGATGTTCTGTGGTATGGTCATTATGAAGTTGCTAGTGTAGGCATTGAGTTTATAATAATAATATCTACAAAGTTTTGACTGCATAGGGCTCTGCCTCGCTAAGCACAAGAACCAGGCATATGACCTATATTATATCGTATCAACCTTACACTGACTTTATGAGAAGGTATTATTACACCCATTTTTACTACCTAAATTAGATTCTGTGGCATATAACAGAAAATCCAAATTAACAATGACTTAAACACATAGAGTTTATTCTAGCACGTAGAAGAAATCAGGAGATATGCAAGGCTAAACAAATATGGTGCCTCCAACAAAGTCATCAGGGGGCCAAGTTTCTTCTAATGTGCTCTTCATCATCCTCTACTAGGGAATTCCATCCTCAAGGGCATTTCATCATTCAAGATTGCTGCTTAAGCTCCAGCCATCAGGGAGGTGATGACTAAAAATATGAGAATGGATGCTTATCGAATATAAAGAATAGGAGTTTGGAAGAAAGAGCCTTTGGAGAATGACCACAAGGGAGGGCTGGGGGGATGCGCAGGAAGAGAGAAGCACCATGTCAGCAAAAGGCAAGAAAACACAAGGCTTCACTATGAAAGGAGAGGTAGGTAAGCAGTATCCAATGGTGCAGTCCATCAGGACAGAAAATTGCTTATTGGATTGGAGAAGGTGAAGTCCTGATGGCCTTCCAAAGAACAGCATCATTCAAGTGTTCTATGGCAGCCGATCTTAGAATTAAGGATATATTAGGTGGTGAAATAATGGAGCAATAATTTCTCTTCTGTGAAGTTTGGTGATTCAGGGAAAGAGCAAAATCATGATAGTGACTGAGTTGAACAGTGTTGAGGTAATGTTTTCATAGATTAGAAGACCTGAACATAATTTCCCTTTATGATGTCAGGTCTCTGGGAGACTAGATTTAAATTGCTTGAATGTGTGAGTTTAGACAACAGAGTACTTCTTCCATGATCAGCAGCTCCAATCCGATTCCTCGCAGGGAAAGTGAAGCAAGTGTTGGCTGATATTATATCATAATAAAGGGCTGATATTACATTTTGTAAAAGCTGTCTGATAATCTTAATTAACTCATTTTTGTTTTTCCCTCCAAAAGCTAGATGGAAACTCATCTAGCTCTGGCTTGGGTTCTTGAAGAAAAATTAAATTGCAAAAGTGAGGATGTTTCATTAGCCTTCTGCACTCCCCCAAGGTCAGCGAAGCCTCTCTGGGTGCTTTTGCAAGGCTGCAGAATCTGGAATGGCAAGGCTGTGGCTCCATTTCAGCAAAACTAAATATCATATTACAACACATTGTTTTTGCAGCTGACTGAGGCTTCGGTGTAGGGGATATTTCATTCTGCAATTGCAAATAAAGAGAGAAGTTGCTGGCAGGGCAATGTATAGTGTTTGCATCATTCCTTTATGAAGCCATTTTCTCCCCGCAAGGAGTGCATTCCCAGAAGACATTTTTTCCCCCAACAAATGTCTGGTGTTTCTGCAGTGCTCAGCATGCATGACTTGCTTTGAAGGCTGTTAAAAATTAAGACAGATAGTTGGACCAGTTCTTCTGGTACATTTCATTCCTTCCTCCCTAACTTTATCCCCCCCCCTCCCATATCCCGCCTCCCCCAAAACCCTTCTATTACAAAACTATGAAAGAATGGCAGAGACTAAAACCACAACATACTTTGCAATTCTAATCTTCTAACCTAAAGCTAGTGAGCCATAAAACCCTAGAAGCTAAAAGCTGCCTGAGGAGAATCCAAATCTTCTGGCTTTAAAATAGCTACATATATTTTACCATTTTAGCTATTTTGAGGTAGATTTTCTCACACATGCATGCTTGTTGAAATTAAATGTGTTTTTATCCTTTTGTCCTTCTGGAGAGAGAGCAGACGTGAGAGGGACACTTGTTTTCTATCTCTTACAGAATAAATTTGAATGCTCAGGGTAGGCATTAAGTTATCTGACTGTGCAATTTCTATCTAAATTGATTAGGTCTGGTACTGCTTTGGAAACTGGGTGCATGTAGAAAATGAACTTGTCTTATTTGAGCCTGCCTTTTAGTATATTGGTGTTATCACAGGTTTGTTGTAGTTTGTATCTCCCAGAAACAAACCCTAAGAAGAGGTTTTGAGGGAAAGTAGTTTATTTGGGAGGTGATTACAAGAAAAACTGGTAGGGGAATGGGAAAGTGAACAGGGAAGAGTAGATATTCAATAAAGGTTATCTTAATGAGAAGTCGCCACTGTGGGCAACTGGTGCTTGATCCTTCTGGGGACCTCTGGGATGCTCTGTGGAACATGCACAGAGATGTCACACCTGAGCAATGGGAAAGCTTGGGCATTCATCAACCAACTCCCATGTGTCGTTGGTGGACAATCCTGGTCAGAGATGTCAATTCTTTCCAACTTCAACTATAGATGTACTGTAATCTCAATCAAAATCCCAGCAACTATTTTGTAGATATAAACAAACTGATTCTAACATGTATATCAAAAAGGAAAAGACCTAGAATAACTAGCACAATACTGAAAAAGAATAACAGAGTTGGAGGACTTAAACTGCTCAATTTCAAGACTTACTATATAGCTACCATAATCAAAACAGCATGGTATCAGTAAAAAAAAATAGACACATAGATCAAAGAAATAGAATTAAGAGCCCAGAAATAGACCCACAAAATATAGCCAAATATCTAGCACACAAAGTCAAACTGATCTTTAACAAAGGCTCAAAGGCAATTCAATGGATAAAGAACAGTATTTTCAATAAGTGATATTGGAAACTAGATATAGACTTAACACTTTACAAAAATTAACTCAAAGTGAATCATAGACCTAAAGGTAAGGTGAAAAACTATAAAACATCTAGAAGAAAATGGGGAAAATCTCTATGGGTTGAGAAACTGAGTGTTTAGACGCAATACCAAAAGCACAATATATGAAAGGAAAAACTGATATGTTGGATCTTATTAAAATTTAAAATTTCTGTTCTATAAAAGACACTTAAGAAAATGAAAGACAGAATGGAAGAAAATAATTGCAAAATACATATCTGATAAAGAACTTATATCTGAAATACACAAAAAATTCTTAAAGCTCAATAATAAGAAAAAATCAAATTAAAAACAATAAAGATTGTCAAATTAGATAAAAACAGCAGGTAGAATATGATTTTGTAAATAACAATCATAATAAATACATTAAATTTTTTTTTCACAATAGCTAAGTCCTTTTTCAAAAGTGGGTTGTGAACTGTAAACATTTCCCTTCCTAGCTCTTGTTTTTTTAAGCTTGAGTAAAAGGGATTATACATATTTTTTGATGATGGCCATTCTGACTGGTGTGAGGTGATACCTCACTGAAGTTTTGATTTGCATTTCTCTAATGATTAGTGATGTTGAGCATCCTTTCAGGTGTTTGTTGGCAATCTGTATATCTTCTTTGGAGAAATGTCTATTTAGGTGGAGAGGGTGTGGAGAAAAGGGAACACTCTTGCACTGTTGGTGGGAATGTAAATTGATACAGCCACTATGTAGAACAGTACGGAGGTTCCTTAAAGAACTAAAAATAGAACTACCATACGACCCAGCAATCCCACTACTGGGCATATACCCTGAGAAAACCATAACTCAAAAAGATTCATGTACCACAATGTTCATTATTTACAAAAGCCAGGACATGGAAACAACCTAAGTGTCCATCCACAGATGAATGGATAAAGAAGATGTGGCACATATATACAATGGAATATTATTCAGCCATAAAAAGAAATGAAATTGAGTTATTTGTAGTGAGGTGGATGGACTTTGAGTCTGTCATACAGAGTGAAGTAAGTCAGAAAGAGAAAAACAAATACCGTATGCTAACGCATATATGTAGAATCTAAAAAAAAAAAAAAAAAAGGTTTCTGAAGAACCTAGGGGCAAGACAGGAATAAAGACGCAGACGTAGAGAATGGACTTGAGGGCACGGGGAGGCAGAAGGGTAAGCTGGGACGAAGTGAGAGAGGCATGGACATAGATACACTACCAAATGTAGAATAGATAGCTAGTGGGAAACAGCCACATAGCACCGGGAGATCAGCTCGGTGTTTTGTGACCACCTAGAGGGGTGGGATAGGGAGGGTGGGAGGGAGATGCAAGAGGGAGGGGATATGGGGATATATGTATACGTAAAGTTGATTCACTTTGTTATACAGCAGAAACTAACACACCATTGTAAAACAATTATACTCCAATAAAGATGTTAAAAAAAAAGGATTATACAATGGGAGAAGGAATTTCAGGAGAAAGAGTGACAGTCAGAGGCAGATAAAGGAAAATCCTTAAAGTAGAGCGGGGTGCACAGTGAGCTGGAGGACCCAGACCCCACGTTTCTCAGTACCCTTAGGTGGTAGCAAGACCTCAGAAGGAAGCTAAAACTAGCACTGAGCTTCCCATTGGAGCAAGGCTCTCTGTGCTCCTCTGGGCCCTGAAGCAGTACAGTTCCTGTTCTCCTGAACTGCTGAACCATAGACAATAATGAAGGCTGCCATGCTAGATTGAAGATCAGAGGCCTCCCTCTACTCTCCCAGTAGTACACAAATCTCCCAATTTTCTCTTTGACCTCAAGGAAGATCAGGAGCCTCAATACTTACCAGGATCTCCTGACAACCTTGTAGGATGAAGGTCAGAGATACACTTAATTTTATTTGAAGAAAATAAAGATACAACTGAGTTTATGTGTATGAAGTTATATGTGCTTGACACATATGAATGGGAAAACAACTGTAAGGGTACATATCAAAATGGTTATAGATGGTAAACTCTGGGTAAGGATTACAAATGATTCTTATTTTCTTTTTATTTAGCTGTGCTCTTTGATTTCCATACAATGAGAATGTGTTACATATGGTAAAATGGGGAAGGACTAGCTGAGTGGTGTGGTGTATAGGGCCTAGGTTTTAGACCCCACAGACCTGGGTTTGAATGACCAACTCTCCTACTTACTACCTGGGAGAATCTGAGAAAGTTATTTTCATTTCTAAGCTTCATGTCCTCATCTATAAATGCCAGTGATGTCAACCTTGTAGAGTTATCATAGAGATTAAAATTAATCTACATAGAGTGCAGAATAATTTCCCACATAATTACACACATAAATATTCATGATAATTGTACACTTTAGACTACTGAACTTTATACTATGTAAATTATATCTCAATACAGTTGTTAAAAAACACAAAAAAATACCTATAATACTTTTGCATGAATATTTAGACCAGCTATGGAAATAGCTAACCTAGATACCTTGAAGGATATTTATAAGGTTGGCATATGTCCATCATTTATATCTTTAAATTAAAGACAAAAAAAACATTGTTTTCTTGTTCTATAACGCCAACTCTGAAACTCTAAGAAGGTCTGTATTCTAACAACTCTTTCTTCTAAGAATGACTTAAAGAAATCAATTGGATGCGCTGGCTGTGTTCCTTAGACTGTTCAGAGGTCACTTAGTCCCTGAACACCTGACATTCTTCTACTGAAATGGAAAGAACAGTCCTTGTTGAGGGATGAATTATGGCCCTCCAATATTCATATGCTGAAATCTTAACCTTCTGTACCTCAAAATGTGACTATGTTTTTAAATGGGGTCTTTAAAGAGGGAATTAAGTTAAAATGAGGTCATTAGTGTAGGCCCTAATCCAATGTGACTGGTGTCCTTAAATGAAGAGGAGATTGGAATACAGATACACATGGAGGGAAGACCATGCAAAGACACAGGGAGAAGATAGCTACCCAAGGAGAGAGGCCTCAAAAGAAACCAACCCTGGCAACACCTTGATCTTGGACTTCCAGCCTCCAGAATTGTGAGAGAATAAATCTTTGTTGTTTATGCCATCCATTCTGGGGTACTCTGTTATGGCAGCACTAGAAAACTAATACAGTCCTTTTGCCTGCCTGAATTTTGAGAGTGTCAGGAGGAACCCAGTTAACATTCAGAAAAAGCTTAGGAATCCTTTTTTTATAAATGTTATCATTTTTATAAAAATCATTATCTTGTGTGGTGTACCTACTTAAAATTATGATGTGGCAGCTATTATATTCCAAGATATATAGCTAAGAGATTTAATCTTTAGGTTGAAAATAAAGTGTGGCATGAAGGAACATATCAAATTACAAGTTTTTGTGGTATCCCTCTTCATTCACTCAAAGGATATAGTATTTGCTTGGTTCATTTACCAGGACATTGTACTGAGAGGCATAGTAGAAGAAATAGTAGAGAAGGCATAGTGGAGAAAACTTGAAGAAGATGAGAAGATGAAATTATTTTTTATAAAAACAAAAAAAGAAATGATACGGAGATAAGCTAGCACAACTAAAGGCCTTTGGAACATAGGTGAGAGAGAAGAGATTCAGGAACAGCCATTAGGAGTGGAATTTTGGGGTGGGGGGAGAGGTGTATAAGAGGAGTTGTTAGGAAGGCTTGCTGGATTGAATGCAGGGTGGTGTCTCCTAATTCTTCCATGAAAAATTGTCATAAGACTTTCATATTATTTTCCAAAGCTTTTGATTCAGGGTTAAAAGATTCATGGTGCTTTTCCTGACA
The DNA here is from genome assembly GCF_025265405.1 of Mesoplodon densirostris. Classification (NCBI taxonomy): domain Eukaryota; kingdom Metazoa; phylum Chordata; class Mammalia; order Artiodactyla; family Ziphiidae; genus Mesoplodon; species Mesoplodon densirostris. The sequence continues at coordinate 76,962,306 of NC_082676.1, forward strand.
TTCCAAAATGCTGAAAGGTTGTGAAATCAAAACAGTGTAACTTAAAGGACAGCTCATCCCTGTAGTGTTTCTCTTAAAATTTTCCACAATGTGAAACACAAAGTAATGTGCTATAAAGACAGTGATTAAGCAAAAGGTATTTTAAAGTTTACTTTCCTTCCATTTGATTTCTCCAGCTGTCAAGTATCTGCTGCTCCATCCATTTGTTGTCTTATTTTGATTGTTTTTGGCAAACAGATGCAGGAGAACACTATCACCTTTTTTGTTGTATATAACCTTAGAGATACAAACATAATGTTAGTCAGGTTTTCTTTTGTAGGGAAAAATTATGAAGGACTGAAATACAGCTAAAAAATTCCTGATGTTTTCAATGGAAAACTAGGCATTGTCTAGCATACCCCTCCAAGTTATCTGATTCTATGGGGTCTTTACACCCTTCATTGTATTAATGTTTTCTACAAATCTGTAAGTTTTAGAGAACTGAAAGAGATACAAATGATTCTTGTCCACAAATATGCAAATGAATTTGGAGGAGGTTCAATTAATTTTCCTCCTCTCTGTGGAAGAAGCTATTTTGGCACAAGTTAAGCAAATCCAAATTCATTGCATCATTTCTGATAGCCTGCATATGTGTATTCTTTTTGGAGTCTCCTTTGAACTGGTTCCCTCATTAATTAATTAATTAAATAAAATCTTTGACATGTGTCCATTTTAAATATGTATGTGGGTTTATTTTTTCTAAAAAATTATCCTTTAATACTTTCATGAATTGACTGTCTTTAAGCTTCTAGGATCCCAGCTGAACCTTTTACCTGAGGTTCAACTGGACATAATAAAGTGAACTACTCTTTTGGAGTGAGGAATAGCAGGGGATGGCTGGGGAACAGCATAGCTGAACTGACCTCTCTATACCTCAGTCAAGAGTTTCAACTGTGTCCATCTCCAATGAACCCAGGAGAACTGAGTTATGATCTGCATGACATTTTCATCTCAGACATTCAGTTTGACTTTCAAGTCAAATCAAAGACTAGGAAAAAAAAACATGAATCCAAAATGAAACAGACTATTTTTCAGCTTGGCACTACACCATCTAGTGTAATGTGAAAAAAAATTCATTTCATTTTGCCACTGCCTGCTGATTGGCATGAACTCAGCTGTCCTTCAAAGCTTCAGCCTCTCCTGGAAGCAGGTACAGTCATTGCTGTGAGCCAAAGGGGGAACTGTAGGTGGAATTTTCAAATTCCCCTGAGGGTTGCTTTTTGGGAAAAATTATTAAATGAATGGTTTTAGCATACACTTGAAAGTTACTTTAATTCTGTTTCACTTTCAATGTATGGAAGTAAAGGTAACATTAGAGAAGTGTGCTGATTACTTCCAGTGGGTAAAATACCTGCAATCTTGAGATAAATGTTGCCAGAAAATAGAAACTGATGTGAGAGGTTTATCCTGTGCACATTATCAAATTATAATAGAACTTAAAACACATGCCTACGCTTTTGTAGGAGAGAAGAAATATCTTCTCCTTTTAGGCTCTCCACTGGGGATCCTGTAATGAAAGACAGATTAACAGGAGAAAAACAAACAGAAGTTTATCAACATGTATATCTCACATATACATGGGAGAAACTCACAGATGAGTAACTCAAAGAGGTGGCTAGAACTTGGGCCTAAATGCCATCTTCACTTAAAACAAAAGAAGAAGGGTGTGGGGTGGGGGGGTGGGGAGGTAAGTTATGGGAAGGTGACCAGGAAAAGTATGTAAAGAAGCATAAGGTTTGTTATGCAGATTTAAGACTGTTCCTTCTCTATTGATGAGTTTCTTGTGATTTAGAGTCATCCTTCTTTTCCTGGTACAGAGAGGAAGACACCTTCACAAATGGAAATTTCCTCTACAAATGGAAATTTCCCTTACAAAAAGACAACTTATACCCTGTTTTCAGAACTTCTCCTGTGTCTGCTGTTTCTCAAAATAGTCAATTTTAAATATTGACATTTATGCTAAAGAGGTATATTTTGGGGTCGCACATTCTGGTCTCCTACACTTTCTACTATCGCCAAACTTGAAGCCACATCCCAGCATTTAGATTAAATGGATGCTCCATCCAAGGCACCCGTGGCTTCTGTATCACATTCAGATAGTTTTTACTTATCTTTAGCTCTTAGTTCCATTATTTTAGAATCGCCAGTTGGTTTTGAAGTTGAGAACATTTTTTTCTTCCTCTCCCAGGTCATAAAATTGAAGGACAAGAACATGGTGTCTAATCTAGGTAAATATCTTAACAGAATGATTTCCAAAGTATAATTTTCAAAGTGTTTCATAGATTACAATTCTTATATAAAACCATAATGAGCAGAAATCTAAGTTTTATTAAACTCATTAATGAGGGAGACAGCAGGATGACAAAGTTGGTTCAGAAAAAAATACAGGGAGGACTTCCCTGGTGGCACAGTGGTTAGGCATCTGCCTGCCAATGCAGGGGACAGGTGTTCAGTCTCTGGTCTGGGAAGATCCCACATGCCGTGGAGCAACTAAGCCTGTGCACCACAACTACTGAGCATGCATGCCACAACTACTGAGCCTGCGTGCCACAACTACTGAAGCCTACGCATCTAGAGCCTGTGCTCTGCAACAAGAGAAGCCACCGCAATGAGAAACCTGCACACGGCAACAGAGTAGCCCCAGCTTGCCGCAACTAGAGAAAGCCCACACACAGCAACGAAGACCCAACACAGACAAAAATAAATAAATTTATAAATTTATATTAAATAAATAAATAAGGATCATTCCATTTCTGACTTTATAAAAAAAATACAGAGAACTAATGATTATATAATCAATGAAGAAAAGGAAGAATGCTGTGATAAATCACAAAGTTAGATGCAAAATTGGTCATTGTCCTACCAGAAATAAGACCAGAGTTTGGGACTAACTTTTCTACGTAAGAAAAATAATTCATGTTATTATCAGGCAAAAATAATTTTCATTGCACAAAAATTACTTGCCTAATATTGGGCAAAATCATTTATATCTTACCAGTTTCCAATAAAGGAACATCCAACTTTACAAAGTTGTGAGTTGTCTGGGCCTTAATCAACAGTAAATGGCAAATCAAACAAACTGGTATATCTTGTGACTTTAGGGCAGGGGTCAGCAGACTATAGTTGGGCTTAGCTGACCACTTGTTTCTTGTAAATAAAGTTTTGTTGGAACACTGCCACAGCCATTTGTTACATATTATACATGGCTGCTTTTGTTGCAGAGTTGAATAGAGACCAGGTGGTGAACACAGTCTAAAATATTTACTATCTGGCCCTTTACAGAAAACAAACAAAACTTGCCAACTTTGACCTAGGAACAGGACACTGTCTAAAAATAAAAACAAAGGTGACACAATCTTTTTTTTTTCTTCCAAGTTTTGGAGGATATTTTTTCTTTGCAACAATATTAATAAAAAAACATGAACATGAAATCAGAAACATCGCTTCAGGGGAAAGTCACATCAGAAGTGATTTAAATCCACGAATATACAATTGAAAATTATACATTTTGCAATAATTATACACTATTCATTTGTACAATGGATTCAGCTTAACAGCACCATAGATTCTCAGAATCTCCTTCAGAATCTATTGCACATGTTGAAAACAGAGAAATACCAAATTCTTTATTTCTAAGAGAAAGCTCATGACCCATTTAAATCCTTAGCATTCCAAATTACTCACTTCCCCTTGATTAGAAAAATCAACCCAGTAGAGGTGGGGCGGGGCGGGGCTGCCAGGTTCGGGCACCCTGGGGGCCGGTGTGTGGGCTGCCAGGAAGGGGGCGGAGCTGTCGGCTAGTTGAAAGGGAGAGGCAGTAGCCGGTGTGGACGTGTTTCTCAAAATACCATCATCTTCATGGAAGGCAAAGAGTCCAGCACCGTGTTCCTGTTGAAGCGCATCGTCGAGGGCATCCTCAAGCAGCTGCCAGACGAGCAGCGGCTGTACAAGGACCACCGGTTTCTGGACAATGGCAAGATATTGGGTGAGTGTGGCTTCACCAGCCAGACCCAGCCGCGGGTGGGGCTAGCCTTACAGGCAGGTGAAGCATTTGAGACCCTGCCCATCAAGCCCTTCTCCAGCCCACCGGAGCTGCCGGAAGTGATGAAGCCGCAGGACCCAGGAAGCATCGCTAATGAACAAGCTGAGCAGTGAGAGCTCCCCCTCAGGGCCTCCCACCACTCCCCCCACTCCACAAAAGAGATTGGGTGCCAAAAACAAAGAAAAAAGAAAGAAGAGAAAAATCAACCCAGATTTTGGTATTCAGCTCATCCATATTCTGGTATTTTCCTTCAGGAATTTGCTATGTATAGCAGGCATCAGGGGATCACACTTTCAAGAAGAAGTAGACTTCCCTGGTGGCACCAGTGGTTAAGAATCAGCCTACCAAGGCAGGGGACATGAGTTCAGTCCCTGGTCTGGGAAGATCCCACGTGCTTCGGAGCAACTAAGCCCATGCGCCACAACTACTGAAGCCCTTGTGCTTAGAGCCCGTGCTCCGCAACGAGAAGCCCAAACACTGCAACAAAGAGTAGCCCCCACTCGACGCAGCTAGAGAAACCCTGTGAGCAGCAACGAAGACCCAATGCAGACAAAAATAAATAATATTTTTTTAAATAGAGGAAAAAGTAGCCTGTAGCTTTTCCTTGATAACCTTATATACAAAAGTAGATAAATAAACTTACACAACCGATTATTGTTTGGAAATGACATGGGAGCAAGGCTTTTAAGATACCCATCTAGACTAATCCAGTCCATATTGTCACTTTAGAGGTCACACCGCCTACTGTCACTAGACCACAACCAGTGTGAATTACAGACCTTTCGGAGATTCTGTAGACTCCCTTTTCCCATATGCAAACAGGTGCAGGCAAAAAACCCAATTCAAATAAGTAAATATTGATAAAGTTTTTATCTAGGTTATACGCAGGGCTGAGTTTCAGCCAGCACTTACAGTCCGTTAAAATATTATAATATTTAAGTGCCAATTGGTAGTTAGCCATGGCTGTGAGCCCCTTAGGTAATCCTCAAGTTATCCCAGTCATCCCAGCCTCTCTTCCTTGAAGCCCCAGAATCACCCAACTACCAGAAAATTAACTCTGGTAGAGTAGAGAACCAAACTTCAGTTAAGAGGCCATGGTGATTGTTAAGTGTCCTCACTATGTTGTGTGCTAAATATTTTTCATTTTACCCCCTACATTACATTTCCCACTTTACCAAATTGTTCACAGTCCCTTTTCAATTAAGTTCCTCTAGGCATCCACTAGCACGTCACACAATCAATGCAAATCTCTTTAAAAACAGCAGGGACAAATTACAAAGAAAAACAGGAGGACCAAGCCTAAAATGGAAGCCAATCTTAATACTACATCCCAGCCTCTCTGAATGCGGAAAGATTGTGCAAACTATTCTAAGGGAGGGCTCTAGGCACAATCGAGACAAGACTGAGTATTGAAGAACTGCACAGCGTAGTCTAGTGGAAGTGACTAGGATATTTATTCACCCATTAGCAGTGGGGGCTCTGGTTGGGAAAACCTGTAGGGCAAGAACAAAGAAAATAGAAAAACAAGACAAGGGAGTTTTGGAAGAAAAAAAAAAACTCTGATTTTATACTTGTGCTCAATCCAATTTGTGTGCTCAGAAAAACTCATCCATTTTGATTTTAGCTTTCCTCAATTATTGATGCTATACTTCTATACACCGAAAATCAGGTGCTGCTCCTGTCCCACCTGCATCCCCCTACTCCTCTTAGTAGTTCAGTGCACCCTGGCCCAACTTTCAACAGCCAGCCTCTGCCTTTCTTTCCTTCAGGGTTTTCACTCTCTTCCAGAGCCCCCTCTGCCAGTCAGTGTATAAATGTCCCAGTTCCTTTGATACTCAGGTAGGTAAAGTTCCTTTGACCCTGATGTATCCTACACTAGTTTACAGAATTTCCCCAGCAGAATCAAGCTCCAGTCATCCATAACGGAAGTTGGCTCAGTGAGACACATGTCACTGGTTCCTTTTTCCTCCCCTGTCTCACTTAGAAAATCCCCAACCTGTGTTCACTTCACCTCCTAAATAATCTTGAAACCTTCCCAATTTACACTCAAATTAGTTCCCAAATTACTCTCAAATCTTTGTCTCAGGACCTGTTTTTTAGGAGAACCCAAAATAAAACATAAGTGCTCAAGAATATTCATTCATTCATCGAACATTTTTGAGTATTTCTTTTTTTTAATAAAATAATTTACAATTTAATAATCATGTCAGGTATAGAAAGCAGTATTGGGAAAACATAACTGATGATTATTTTCATAATTATATGCTTTTTATTCTTAAATTCATGTCTGTTCAATTAAGTGGCAACAAACTAAAATATGAAATACTAACACTCTTTAAGCCTACTACAAGATTTTTACAAAAGTTGTCACATGAAACATTTGTAAAGAAAATAGGGAATAAAGAATCTTTATTCTTGCTTAAGAAGCTACTCATAATTGAATACATAAACTGAAATAAATGTTTACCGAGATATTTTTGTATATTCTTGACTATTGAAACTTCAAGAATATCTATATAATACCTGCAAAAATTTCAAAGTGCTTAAAAAGGTTTTCACTACAGTGATAAAGGCACTCTTTAATTTAGAATATCTATAGTTGACCATTGAGACATAATCTTTAATTTATCATGTTTGATAATGTCAGAAAATGAACAGTTTAAACTATGCAACATAAAAACTTTAGTTGAATGAGATCCTAGCAGAGTTCCAACATAGTCTTTGAAATGATCCAAGTCTGTGAAGTTTTACAAAAGGTCAACCTCAAAACATTTTACTCACATGTCTTAAAACCACAGATATTTAGTATCATTCACTATGATATAAATATAATATTAAACACTTTAATTCTTTGATGTTGTAAGAATGTTTTATCAGGAAAAAAAAAAAGAAAGAAAACTGTTCATCATACCCTGTCAAAGGTGCCCGATTTTGTAACCCAACTTTTTTTTGGAAGTTTATATAAACAACATATACACAGGAATTACAGCTAAATGGCACTAGGTAATTTTGACCTTATACTTTTTTTTAATCTGTCTTTTCCAAGTTATCCACAATAAGCATATATAAGTTATAATACTAATCATTAGATATTAATTTCTTAAAAATAGGCCTTCTCTTTGCTTCAGTTTCAGTGATGCAGGAAATTCTGAGGTTGTTTCAGCAGGAAGACCATTAAGAAGAAAGCAAGTATGGAAGCAAAATTTTGTGATTATCTACATAAAATAACTATGCCAGGTAAGTAACTAATGCCAATCTGTGTTTTCTAGAACCCCAAACCTTCTCAAATTATGATACAAATATGTGTTTATTTTGATTAGTTGTATATCTAACTTTAATAGTAGATACTGTTTAAAAGAAAATACTTAGAAATGTATAGATCTACATACAAATATTGGTTCTATAGCTTACTATTTGTGTGGTATTTGCAAAGTTAATTAATTTTTCTAAGCCTTAGTTTTTTGCTCTATGGAGACATAATAGATACCTTTAAATGTTGTAATAGGGATTAAATGAGGAATTTTTAAACATGTGATAGAAATGGAAATAAAGATATAGTGAAGTAGATAAAGCCTGGGACACAGTACCATTCAGTAAATTTTAGATGTAATTATGAAGCTGCTGTTTGTGTTCTTTTTTGGGTGATAATTTAGAGGGCTTCCAAAATGTTTTAAACCCCATAAATATTTATGTAAATAGTTCTAGAATAATGTTAAGTCTATTCCTGTAGATATAAAAATGTTACCCTGAAAAACTAGCAAAATACAAACCCAGCATTCTCCTGCACTTAGATTTCTTTCATTTTTCTCCTTAAAAATACATTTGGGGGAATTCCTTGGTGGCCCAGTGGTTAGGAATCCACACTTTCACTGCTCAGGGCACGGGTTCAATTCCTGGTCGGGGAACTAAGATGTCGTAAGCTGTGTGTCACGGCAAAAAAAAAAAAAAAAAAAAAGCATTTGGATGCAAGCTAATGCTGTGCTTATGGTACAGTCGAGTTGTATGTTCCTCTACTACTATGCATTTCATATTTTACATTTTAAAATGAGAATAATTAATAATGCAAAGCTGTTTGGGATTTTGAAGAAACTGGTTTATTAAAGGATTTTCAAGTATTTCTACCTTTTGGAATTTACTGAAGTTTTTTTGTGTCTTAATTTTTTTTAATGTGGTCAATTTTCATGAGTATTTAACGGGCTGTTGAAAAAAATACATGTGCTCTATTTTCAGGATATGGTTTGATACATACCAAATACATAAATAACTATTTTATTTAGACCATCCATATCCTTTCATATTTTTTGTCCACTCAAACTATGATAAACTATCAGTTGATTTGAAGTCTTCTACAACAACATGCTTCTATTTTTCTTTTTATCATCTATAATTTTTGCTCTATGATTGTTGTTGCTATGTTATTTGATACATATATATTTATAAATGATGTATTTTTTGCATTCTTCAAAACTACAAAGTACTGCATTTGGGGCTGAGTCACACTTTTCTGATGTTATGATCATAAGTCCCCATTTTTTTATTGATAAAATGTGCCCTTTTTTGGTAGATTTTGCCCATCCTTCTATTTTAAGCATCCTGAATCACTTTGTTTGGTGTGTCCCTTATATATGACATATTGATAGAATTTGCATTTGTTTTATTATCCAGTCTAATCTAAAATTCTTATTTTAATATGTAGGTTAAACCCATTTATATTTACTGAGATGGCATATGTTTGCTCTTGGTTCTGTCATTCTGTTTCATATTTTCTGTTTTTATATATTTTAAAGACTTTCTGGTGATTACCCTTATTAATGCATTTAGCCAGTGCATAATAGTCCTCTGCTATGAGAAATAATAAAAATAGTGTTTTCTCTTTCTTCTGCATCCCTTTCTCTCCTCTACCACTCAACTTAAATCAATAATATTATGTTTCTTACTCTTATTTGTACTATTAAAAATGTGTATGTCTATTGCTTGATTAGTCAACTTTTAATGATGTCATTTAAATCAGAGTTGCTATAGATGAGACAATCAGCACATCTATTCTAACTACTAGCTTCACTCCAATTTTTGTACTTTGTAACATATCTATATTCACTGACCATAGTCACTTCACATTAGCCCATCACGTTCAGCAAGTGTATTTTTTTTCTTAACATCTTTATTGGAGTATAATTGCTTCACACTGGTGTGTTAGTTTCTGCTTTATAACAAAGTGAATCAGTTATACATATACATATGTTCCCATATCTCTTCCCTTTTGCATCTCCATCCCTCCCACCCTCCCTATCCCACCCCTCTAGGTGGTAACAAAGCACCGAGCTGGTCTCGCTGTGCTATGTGGCTGCTTTCCACTAGCTATCAATTTTACATTTGGTAGTATATATAAGTCCATGTCACTCTCTCACTTTGTCCCAGCTTACCCTTCCCCCTCCCTGTGTCCTCAAGTCCTTTCTCTATGTCTGCGTCTTTATTCCTGTCCTGCCCCTAGGTTCTTCAGAACCTTTCTTTTGTTTTTTTTTTAGGTTCCATATGTTAGCATACAGTATTTGTTTTTCTCTTTCTGACTTACTTCACTCTGTATGACAGACTCTAGGTCCATCCACCTCACTACAAATAACTCAATTTCGTTTCTTTTTATAGCTGAGTAATATTGCATTGTATATATGTGCCACATCTTCTTTATCCATTCATCTGTCGATGGACACTTAGGTTGCTTCCATGTCCTGGCTACTGTACATAGAGCTGCTGCAATGAACATTTTGGTACATGACTCTTTGTGAATTATGGTTTTCTCAGGGCATATACCCAGTAGTGGGATCAGCAAGTGTATTCCTAAAAGTGCTTTCTGAGATCTGTTTTTCTCTGGGTCTTTAGTTTACTAATCTCTTGCTTTTTTCCTTCCCTTTCTTCTTTCAGCTGTTGCTCATCTCTGCTGCTTTATTTATTTCACAGTCTGTGGATCATATTTGTCTCCTACTTTCACAGAAGATGGAATCTATGGGGGAGTGGGGGTGCTTTTTTTACTCTCCTTGAAAATATTATATAGTTTCAGGAATTGAAGAAGAAAGAGGCTTACTTATAAAGATTTGCTCATACTGGAAGTCCCTGGGTTGGTGTTGTTTTGTTGTTGCTGTAGTTTTGTTTTCTGAACATGTGACCCTTACCCATCCAAGTTTAGGATTAAGCCTTGAAGAAACACAAAAGGAATGACTCTAATCATAGGAATTGTAGGTGTTTTAACAAAACAATGAAGGAATCATTGGTGAGGTAACCTTTTAGAGCACCTCTCAAGGTGCAGAAGTAGATGGCTCACTATCCTGCCTATATAATTATCTGGGCCAACTGAACCATTCCTCATTTGGTAATAACCATTTTCCTTTCAGTTCAGTTTTACAAGTCTAATTTCACAGAATTACAGATCATTAGCAATAAGAGTGATGCTAAAGTTTATGTTCCCAAAGAAATTTCAGCTGTCGATATTTTTTTCTTGGAAAAGAAATGTATTTTGCTTATTCTTAATTACTCAAAGGCTTTTAGAAATTTGAACATAATGATAACTCTCAAGGTAAAGATGACAGGAACATTTCCATTTGGATTACTTCGGGAAGGTTAATAAGACTGGAAAGAATTGTTTGTCTATAAAGTTAAGGAACTGAGAAGAAGACAACCTATTGGTTAGATCACAGTTACTCACTGCTTAATTCTTCCACCTTCCTGAAATATTTGCCCAACTCCTATGAAATTTTAACACATGTCTGATGGCAATTCACTTGTAAGAAAATTCAATCCACTGTCTACTACAGGCCAGAGAGTCTGACTTTCAGCATAGTTTTAGTGATTACCTTTGCCAAATGCTGTGGAATACTCCAAAAGGAAAGGCTTTGCACGTCTTGATATTCCACTGAGCATCATGAGAACCTGAGGCGTAAGGAAGAGAGTAGTTTGGTGCAGTAGAACAAACATAAGCTTTTGGAGCCAGCAGCCCACATACTCAGATCTCAGCACCACCACTTACTGCCCATCTATAAAACTAAAAAATCTATACCTACCTAACCAACTGGTATGAAGACTACCTAAGGTCATGTACATAAAGCACACAGGACCTAGTAGGTAACCGATAAAAGTCAGTGGCCTTTCCTCATGCTTCCTTCCTCTAATTATTCCTTTTTTTGCCTTGAACTTAAAGTAGGGAACTTTTTTTGCTGGGAGCAGATAATTCTTTGCCTAGTGGAGTATATGTGGTCCTCCTCTAGTGATCTGCAATGGAATGGAATTTTTGCTCATGAATATTATTTGGCCCACTAGTGAGCTACCCAATTACAGCATTTCTCACATTGATTTACAGTTGCTTTTTGCACATATCTTTTCCCGCTGGATTTCAAAATATTCAAAAGCTACATTTTCTTCAAATCTAAATATATACCTTATTAGTTATCTATTGCTGCACAAAAATATTGCTCCAAAATTTAGCAGCCTAAAACAGCAAACACTTATTTTCTCAGTGTTTCTCCAGAAGTAGCTTAGCTGGGTGATTCTGGCTCAGGTTCTCCCATAAGATTGCAGTCAAACTGTTTGCTAGGGCTACAGTCATCACTTTTTATATTTTTAGCTTTGTTCAGTATCATGTTAAACAGATTCTCTTTCTTTCTTTTTCTTTTTGAGTTTAGATTCTGTATGAGACAGAAATTCCAGCATCAATTTACTTTTTAAAAAAACCCTCAAATTACCCCTAAAGACAGTCTGTATCCTCTTCAAAGAATTTAATACAGTTAAAGGCCTGGATAAAGCTGGTGACAATTGTTGGCTTGGCATCAGAAGACAGGCTGTATGAAAAATGATGTAGCTTTAAACACAAGAATTATATTCAACTCAGCTACACACACACACACACACACACACACACACACGGAATTCAGGGGCTTAGGAAGCTGAGGGAAAAGATTCCCATTTCACACTGACTGTGGGTCTACCCTCGATCAATGAAATGGCAAGTGCTAATTGGAAAGGGTGTGTGTGTTTGCCAAGTTGAATTCATAGAAGTTAAATACATTTATGTTCAATACTGAATGTTGAAATGTAAAGAAATTTTCTGATTCATCTGTAAGCACTGAATTATTAGTTTTCTAGGATTTGATATCTTATTTTATGTGTTTTCTTTCCAGTATTTTAGAGCTTTGCTCTGCTTCCTCTTCAATTGTTCTAGTATTAAAGTACGTGGAAACCAAAGTGCTTTCCCCAGAATATGAGGAACTACTGGTATGTTTTATTCCAATCATATAGACAATAATTTAGCCCAAAATTATATGTTTGTTTTACATTTATTTTGATTGAAATCATTAACTTAAATTTAACTTAATTTTTAAATTAATTTAATTAAATTTATATAGTATGAAAGGCAATAGTATATCACAATCACAAGTATAAAATCCAAATAGACACACAAAGGCTTTTGAACTAAGCCTATCCCTTGGTATTGGTTTGTTATGCTCATTGCTCTAGTAGTTGGCTGGTCCTCCTTGGCAGATAATCAATGGCACCTGTCAAAAGTTTAAGAAACATTATATTTTTAAAAGCATTGTAAAAAAACAAATTTGAGAAAAATTTTCTTGCTTTTTTTCCCCCCAAACTGGAATACTGTTTCTTTATAGAAGAAACCCTTGTCCTTGTTCACAGGAGGTCAACATTCCACTGCTGCTGAGTGGACAAACCCAGTCTATCCCATCAGCTGAATAGAAATCTAGAGGTCATAAAATCCTGAATGTCTTTCTTTTATTATCATTGTTAAAAAATAATATCTCGGGCTTCCCTGGTGGCGCAGTGGTTGAGAGTCCCCCTGCCGATGCAGGAGACACGGGTTCGTGCTCCAGTCTGGGAAGATCCCACATACCTCGGAGCAGCTGGGCCTGTGAGCCATGGCCGCTGAGCCTGCGTGTCCGGAGCCTGCACGTCCGGAGCCTGTGCTCCGCAACAGGAGAGGCCACAACAGTGAAAGGCCCACGTACCGCAAAATAATAATAATAATAATAATATCTCCTATCTGAAAATCTAGAGCTTGCATTCTCCGTGGAAAGCAAGTCCTTCCCAAGTTGTTGTGTAATCTCTATTCGTTGAGTGATGTCTTTACCACTAGCTGTGTTTAATAATTGGTTCTGATATGTAGGTATGGACACAAACACATCTTGGTTAAGGGTAAAGGAGTTTTAAATAAATTAGCTCCTCTGATCAGAAAGAATATTGCTAAAATGTAAGTGCCATGACTGCAGTGGTCTCCATCTATTTTGCTTACTGAAGCTTTCCTAGAAAAATGCCTGGTGCATAGTACATGCTCAACAAATATTTGTTGAATGATTTTATGGTTGAAACCATCTTTTAGGTTCCATTAACTTTTGTCACATGTTTTATTTTATTTTAATCCCTCTATATTAGTTTCCTAGGGCTGCCATACCAAATTACCACAAACTTAGTGGCTTGAAACAAAAGAAATGTGTTCTCTCACAGCTCTGGAGGCCGGAAGTCTGAAATCAAGCTGTTGACAGGGTCACACTCCCTCCAGAGGATCTAGAGGTGAATCCCTTTCTTGCCTCTTTCAGTTTCTGGTGGCTCCAAGTCTTCCTTGGTTTGTGGCTGCATAACTCCAATCTCTTCCTCCAAATTCACATGGCCTTCCCCTCTGCTGCTTCTTCTCCTTCCTCTAGGGACGTTTGTCATCAGATTTAGGGTCTACCCTATTAATCCAGGATGATCTCATCTTGTGATCCTTCATTTAATTACTACAAAGACCCCTTTTCCAAATAAGGTCACATTTACAGGTGCCCAGGGGTGAGAATGTGGACATATGTTTTCGGTGGGCCAACTCAACCCACTACAACCTCTGGTCATCAATTTTAAAATTCTGTTCATTCTGTACACATTTTGTTAAGTGTCTAATATGTGTCAGACACCAAATGAAGTGAGGATGCAAACATCAGTATGATATAGCCACTGGCCTTCTTCAGCCAGATAATAACTTTTCAAAGATTTTTATTCTAAATCCCTCAGATTTAGAATAAAATAAAATTGAAATTTATTTAAAATAGAACACAATTTAAACTCACATAAAATAATGTCTTATCTACTCTGAAATCCTTTCATGTTAATTTTTCCATGAGTTCTAATGAGCACGCTTCATGGCTATTAATTTTTCAATTGCCATACCATTCATCATGTCAGATGTTATTAGTTGAGGGTAATCCCTTTCAAAAAATTCCATGATGTGAGACACTTTTAATTAGTTTCAACATACTTTGTTTCAGCACAAATCAGAGTTTGTGCAGGAGCATTAAATTCAGTGAGAGCCCATTTACCTCTGTGCCTTTGTGTCATTAAAATATCATCAGGGCTTCCCTGGTGGTGCAGTGGTTGAGAGTCCACCTGCCGATGCAGGGGACACGGGTTCGTGCCCCGGTCCAGGAAGATCCCACATGCCGTGGAGCGGCTGGGCCCGTGAGCCATGGCCGCTGAGCCTGCGCGTCCGGAGCCTATGCTCCGCAGCGGGAGAGGCCACAACAGTGAGAGGCCCACGTACCACAAAAAAAAAAAAAAAAAAAAAAAAAAAAAATCAATATTTCTCTGGCTGAAGTTAACAGTATTTTGTCTTCAGCTAGTTTCTTTGGAAAGCAGAGCCTGAAAAAATGTAGATAGTATATTTGTAAAATAATCTCATGGAACAGGAATATGGGTTAGGGAGAGGACATCAGGGCAGGAAATAGAAACAAAATAGGAATACGTTGTAAAGTAAGACACCACTATGTGGCAACCAACTGATGTTTGACCCTGTAAGACTTTTGAAGAGTCTTAAAAAACATATCACTGGGACAAAACAGGGAAGCACTTACCCATCTATTGGCTTCCATTCCTCATTGGTTAAGAGTCCACACCCCTTCTCATTTGGGTGCACGGGTATAATTGCTGAGCTGTTCCCAAAGGTATTTGCATAAAAGGGGAGTGGCCAGTCTGAATGAGATACATTACCCTCAAAGCTGGGCAAGGCATGACCTGAACTAGTCACTGTGGCAATAGCTAGAATAAGAGGTGGAGCCCAAAGGATTTGCAGATGAGCAAAAGAGGTGTCCAGCATTCTTTTATTTCCCCACTGCCAACTGGGTTTTCCTCATCTTATGAGACTGTAACCTTGGAAGCAGTATGATGTTACATCATTGGACTTTGACATCAAGAAACCAGGCCTCTGGTCTTGGAGAAGTCACTGTCTGCATGCATTAACCTCCTAATTTGCATAAGAGGATAACCATAGCCACACTTACCTCATGGGTTTACTGTGAAGATGAGATGAGATAATACATAGAAATTGCTTAGCCCAGTACATGTACGTTCTGACACTTTCTGATACCAGCTGGGTGTCCAATAATTCAATTCAATTCTGACACAAATTACCTGGAGTTAGCACAGACCTCACAGGTTAATGGCTCAGTCCCATGAGACTGCCCCCCCCCTTCAGATGCTAGCTGCAAGTCCCAGGGGTCCCCATGCCACCCACACTTATGCTGGCGAGCTACAAATTCAGGGCTTCTTATACCTGCTCAAGTTTGATAATTCACTAAAACAACTCACAGAACTCAGCAAAACACTATACTTAGAATTATTTTATTAGAAAGTATACAAATGAATAGCTAGATGAAGAGACACATAGGATGCAAGGTCTGGCAGGGTCCTGCGCACAGGAGCTTCTATTCCCATGGAGTGGGTCTACCACACTGCCAGCACGTCATGTTCACAAACTACAAAGCTCCCCGAGCCTCGTTGATTTTTTTAATTGAGGTTTTATTGCATAGGCATGCTTGATTAAATAATTAGGCACATGATTAAACTCCATCTTCAGCTGCTCTCCCCTCCTCAGTGGTTGGGAGATGGGGCTGAAAGTCAACCTTCCAATCAGGTGGTTGATTTTTCTGGTCACAAGCCCCCCTCTTGAAGTTATTTAAGGACTCCATCTTAAGTCACCTCATTAGCATAAACTCAAGTATGGTGGAAAGGGGCTCAAATGAATAGCAAAAGATAATCCTGAGGAAATTCCAATGGTTTTTGGATCTCTGTGCCAGGAACTAGGGACAAAAATCAAATGTATTTTTTAAAATTATACTACAGCATGATACATAGGTAGCTTTCAGTGAACATGGACGATAATTATTCTTAACTTGTGGAAGCTCTGCCAGATACCACCGTCATCACCACCACCCCCATGACAACTTTGCTTTGTTAACTTTTCAATTAAAAATTAAATCTTAAATTCTATATACGTATAAATTTTATACACACACACAGAGTGAAAGAGTTGGAAATGGTTAAAGTACCAGCTCAATTTTATTTCCTTTGACAAAATACAGGAAGCATATGTTTAAAACAAAAATACAAGCAATAATTCCTAAAAGACCCCCTAAATGAAGGCGTTAGGTGGAGTAAGGTGGTATTACCTAGAGTATAATCAACACCTGTTTTCAAGGTTAAACTAGACAGGGAGGGACTTCCCTGGTGGTCCAGTGGGTAAGACTGTGCTCCCAATGCAGGGGGCCTGGGTTCGTTCCCTGGTTGGGGAACTAGATCCCCCACTCATGCCACAACTAAGAAGCCCGCGTGCCGCAACGAAGATCCCGAGTGCCGCAACTGAGACCCAGTGCAGCCAAAATAAATAAATAAATAAATATTTTTAAAAAATTCTAGACAGGGAGAAGTGAGATTAACATGAAACTGAAGAGTATGAAAAATAAATATGTGCTAAAGAGAGCAAGCAACGTTATATTGCAAAGCAGTTCTTGAGCAAATTAATAAATGTATTCTACAAACAATAGATGTCAGAGACAATTTATAACAATTAAGGAAGTGTTTATAGTGTTTATTTAAACCTTCCGAGGAAGACGAGAGGACCTTGAAGGGCAGGAGCAAAAATGTGGAAACAAGAAAGACAAAATGTAGTCCTAATTATTGTCTGGATAACTAGCTCACCCTTGCTAATGGTTTAGGTTTCAAATGAGCAACACAAATCTAACAATAGCAATGTCAGGTTTATGAAGGGTCTCATGTTTATCCATGGCCTTTTCACTATGAGGAGCCTGTGGGGATCTGTTGGGAAGTTTATTGTAGCAAAGGAGGGAAAGATATTGAGGTCAGTTGTAAAAATGGCATGTCTGAAAACTATGAAAGGGAAATGTTCAGGTCACCAAGACTTTGTGAAGAAACTAATAGCACGAGGAGGAGAAAAGTGCGAATTATTTACATTCTTGAAATCATGTCAGTGATTTGAGCAAAGAACCCAGGTGGAATGTGACCCAGTAGGACAGGGAATCCCACAGAGCCTGAACACATACTCATTTCGGGTTGCCTTGGTGAGGACCTGCCTTCGCCCAGCTGCTAATGAGAACAACACATACCCAAATGAAGTATATAGCAATTAGAGGTGGAGCTAGCAGTGGCCTCTAGGTCCACCTTGGGATTTAGGTTGCAAAGGATGAAGTCGAGAGGGAAACACTCTTAAGTTATTTATAAAGGGGTTAAATTGAACCTATTTGTGTGAGACCTTCTGGGCACAAGTGGTATTTCTTTCCCTGGCCTTGGTCATTGTCAGTCTATAATAAATCAAGTAACGACATATCCACATGGTCTTGACTATTTTCCAACTGGCATTGCTACATGGAAGGAACCTTAAGCTGAAAAATGACGGGCTTATTCTTCTCTCCTGAGAAGGCTGGCTTAGGATATGTGATATTGTGATTTATAGTAAGAAATGTACATTTGGTCTTCTTTTCCCTTTCCTGGCACAGAGCTCCTACAAGGCTTGGAATTTCTTAAGTGTGGAGAGCCATATGGTGTCTTTTGTGATGCTAATGAGGTGAATTTCAGAAAGCTCTTAGGTCACCTAAGAATGGGGGCTCCTTGCCTGTTGGAGGGTCAGAACTTTCATTTCCCCCCACCTCCACCCTCCACCCACCACTCCGGACCTTGTAGGAGGGGAAAGGGGATGGAAATTGAGTTTAATCGCCTATGGCCCAGAATTTAATCTACCATGCATATGTAATGAAACCTGCATTAAAAAAAGAAAAGGAAAGGAAGGAAGGAGTTTCAGAGAGCTTCTAGGTTGGTGAACAAGTAGAGATTTGGGGAGAATGACATGCTCAGAGAGCATGGACACCTCGTGCCCCTCCCCACACACTTGCCCTATGAATCTCTTCATCTGACTGTTGATTTGCATTTAAAATCATTTGTAATAAATCAGTAATTCAGTGAGTAAACTGTTTGCCTGAGTTCTGTGATCCACTCTAGCAAATTAATCAAACCCAAGAATTGGGTTGTGGGATGCTCTAATTTATAGGCAGTTGGTCAGAGTCATGGGCGACAGCCTGGACTATGATTGGTATCTGAAGTGGAGGTTAGTCTTGGGGACTGAGCCTTTAACCTGTGGAATCTGACACTATCTCCAAGTAAACAGTGTCAGAATTGAGTTGAATTATAGGACACCCAGCTTGGTGGCATGGGGGAAAAACTTACATGTTGGAACTGGGTGAAGAATTGTAGGCTCACAGTAACTGGAGCAACATGTGCCCCTTGTTCTCACTCAAGAAGATATAGTCTGCCCACAGAGGGTCCTAGGAAGAGCAAAGAAGTCAAGAGTAATGGCTATTATTTCATTTGAGCTTCACAACCCCAAGAGAAGAATAGGTCTTTATTATTCCTATTCTACAATGAGGAAATTGAGCTCCAGAAAGATTAAACAATTTTAATAGTAATATCTCCTCTAGAAACTAAAGCACACAGGTGCTCTGACTATAAGAATCAACTCTGTGAGCTTTCTATGAGTTAATATTTTTCTGTCTAGTCCATGAATAGTTTCCACGATATGCTTGCTGACTCTATTTTCTGTATTTAGTATGTTTAGAACTTGAACAATGAGGCCCAAATCATCTCTCAGGAAGCTCAATATACTTTTTGCTCCCTCTAGTCAATGTTTCATTTTGCTTTGTTCAATAAATAATTCATTTCTCATTTCTAACTTAATAAAACATAACTCTTCTTCCCAAACAATGGGAAGCCTGAATCAATAATTTTTATGGGCAGAGATTCTGTAAAGGGATACAGAGAATGAAATTGCTATGTGGGGAATTTTATAACATTCTGGGAATCTGAAAAAACAAAAGCCAATACAAGGTGTATTGCCATAAATCATATAGTCTACTAATAATTTAAATGGAAGATTTTCACTGGAGTCTTATCTCTACAGCTTCTAATCATAAGTTTTTGGGTAGGACACTGGACCTTACTTTCATCTTCAATAAAATGAGGATAATAATACTTATCCTGGGGCTTCCCTGGTGGTGCAGTGGTTAAGAATCCGCCTTCCAATGCAGGTGACATGGGTTCAAGCCCTGGTCCGGGAAGATCCCACATGCTGTGGAGCAACTAAGCACGTGCACCACAACTGATCCTGCACTCTAGAGTCCGTGTGCTACAACTACTGAAGCCCACGTGCCTAGAGCCTGTGCTCCACAACAAGAGAAGTCACCACAATGAGAAGCCTGCGCACCACAACGAAGAGTAACCCTAGCTTGTCACAACTAGAGAAAGCCTGCATGCAGCAATGAAGACATCACACAGCCAAAAATAAAAATAAATAAAATAAATAAATTTAAAAAATAATACTTATCCTTTGGGATAGTGATAAAATTATGCCAAATATGACATCACAATCCCCACTGAGTTACCATTATCATAACCAGAGTCCCGGAGAAGAACGGGAGAAAGTGGCAATGTACTTATTTTAAGAAATAATGGCTGAGAAATTCCAAGATCGGGGGAGAAATTTGGACATCCAAGTTCATGAAGCACAAAGTTCCCCTCTAAAATTTCAACCCAAAAGATCTTTTCCAAGACATATTATGATAAAACTGTCCAAAATCAAAGACAAAGAGAGAATTTCAAAAGTAGCGAGAGAAAAAAAATCATCATATACGAGAGAACCATTGTAAGTCTATCAGCAGATTTCTCAGCAGGAAACAGTTGGGTGATATATTCAAAATGCTAAAAGAAAAAAACTGCTAACCAAGAACACTTTCCCTGACAAAGGTGTCCTTCAGAAATGGAGAAGTGGTAAAGACTTTCCCAAACAAACAAAAGCTGAGGAAGTTCATCACTACTAGACCTGCCTTTAAGAAATGCTGAAAGGAACTTTTCAAGCTGAAATAAAGGGATGCTAATTGGTAACGTGAAAACATATGAAAATATAAAACACACTTATAAAGATAAGTATATAGTCAAATCCAGAAAACTCTAATACTGTATTATGGCTGTGTGCTAAGGACTTAACTCTAGTATAAAGCCTAAAGGACAAAAGTATTAAGTGTAGCTACAAAATTTGTCAGTGAATACACAATATAAAAAGAGGTAAATTGTGACATCCAAAACAAAATGTGTGTGTGGAGGGAGTGGTAAATAAAAGGGTAGAATTTTTGTATGCAATTGAAGTTAAGGTGTTATTAGAGTAAAATAGGCTGTTAAATCTATAAGATGCTTTTTATAAGTCTTATTGCGACCACAAAGCAAAAACCTACAGTAGATACACAAAAGATAAAGAGAAGGGAATCAAAAAATACCACTATGGAAAATCATCAATTCACAAAGGAAGACATCAAAGGAAGAAAGGAACAAGAAAAGTACAAAAGAGCCAGAAAACAATTCAGAAAAATCATAAGTCCTTACCTATTAATTATTTTAAATGTAAAAGGATTAAATTCTCCAATCAGAAGGCATAGAGTGGCTGAATGGATTAAAAAAACAATGCTCAAATATATGCTGCTTACAAGAGACTCTCTTCAGCTTTAAGGACACACATAAGTTCAAGGTGGAGGGATTGAAAGAGATTTTCCAAGCAAATGGGAACAAAAAAAGGGAACAGAGGTAGCTATACTCATATCAAACAAAATAGACTCAAAAACAGTAACAAGAAACAAAGAAGGCTGTTATATGATGATAAAAGGGTCATTTCGTCAAGAGGATACAACAACTGTAAGTATGTTGGGTTGGCCAAAAATTTCGTTCAGGTTTTTCGTAAGATGTTACAGAAAAGCCCGAATGAACTTTTTGGCCAACCCAATATATGCACCCAACATCAGAGGACCTAAATATATTACACAAATAGTAACAGATCTGAAGGGAGAAATAGACAACAACCCATAATATTAGAGGTCTTCAATAGCCCACTTTCAACAATGGATAGATTATTCAGACAGAAAATCAGTAAGGAAACACTGGACTTGAACTGTACTTTAGACCATATGAACCTAACAGATACACACAGAACATTTCATCCAATAGCAGCAGAATACACATTCATCTCAAGTACACATGGAACATTCTCCAGGGCAGATCATGTCACAAAACAAGTCTTAGAAAATTTAAGAAGAGTGAAATCATACCAAGGATCTCTTCTGATCAAAATGGTGTAACACTAGAAATAATAACAGGAGAGCAACTGAAAAATTCACAAATATGTGGAAATTATACAACACACTCCTAAACAAACAATAGGTCAAAGAAGAAATCAAAGAGAAATAAAAAAATATCTTGAAACAAATGAAAATGGAAACACAACATACCCAAACTTATGGGATGCAGTAAATGTAGTTCTAAGAGAGAAGTTTATGAATAATCATCTGGAAAATAATGAAATCTGACCCCTATCTTACACCACTCACTCCAGCTCCAAATGGATTAAAGACTTAAATTTAAAACCTGAAACTGTAAAACTATTAGAAGAAAACATATGGGAAAAACTCCTTGACATTGGTTTTGCAATGATATTTTAGATATGACACCAAAAGCACAAGCAATAAAAATAGAAATAAACAAGTGTGACTACATGAAACTAACAGCTGCTTTACAGCAAAAGAAAGAACAAACAACATAAAAAGGCAATCTAAGGAATATTTGCAAATTATCTATCTGATAAGGGGCTAATATTCAAAATATATAAGGAACTCATACAACTCGATAGCAAAAAACATAAATAAATAAGTTAAATAATACAATTTAATCCAGTTCAGAGGATGTGAATAGACATGTTTCATACAGACAGACTCTAGACTGGAGTCACCAGGGGCTGGGGGATGGGGAAAATGGGGAGATGTTGGACAAAGAGTACAAACTTCTAGTTTTAAGGTGAATAAATACTGGGGATCTAATGTACAGCATAGTGACTACAGTTAACAATAGTATGTTATATATTTGAAAGTTGCTAAGGGACTAAATCTTAAATATTCTTATCCCCCCCCCCACAAGATAAGTATATTAACTTATGGAGGTGTTAACTAACCTTATTGTGGTAATCATTTCACAATATATACGTTTATGAAATCATCACCTTGTACATCTTAAACTTATACAATGTATATGTCAATTAAATCTCCATAAAATAGGTACTGCTATTTTGACCTTAGATTACCTCAGTCTGTAATTAATTTAGAAAGAGTAAGGAACAGTGGTCTTGAGGTCCTATGCATTGACTCAAGGTAAAAAGATTATTTGGGGAAAACACTAAGACAACTTCATGATAACCTAACTGTATATTCATACTACAAAAATAATCCTGTTGGTTTATAGGTTCAAAATCCAGCCACTTTTTTGCTATAGTGCATAAAGCTCTATACTTTGCTCGGTGTTATTTCTTGCTACCTCTGAAATCTATTGCAACATTTTAATTATCTTCAGTGTTGTTGGTTCTGCCTAATTATTCTCTAGAGGCAAACCAAAAAATGCAGACATGAAAATAAAGCTTGGTATCTCAGTGAAAACAGGTTGGTGGTGGGTAGTGAAAATTCCTGAGAAGTAAGTAGGTGGCATTTCTGCATAGCCTATATGCAGAATAAAAATGTCTACAGCCATAAACTTTTCTGTATTGACACCTTTGATTATAACAGTTCTAATAATAGCTTCATAAAGTTTTACACAAATAGCAATTAATAGATTTTTATATTTCAGTTTCTGCTGATGCCTTAGTCAAGATTTTAAGAGAGCCCCCTCACCAAAATTTCTAATTTGAATTCATTAAATACATTCTACATTTTCTATGAAAAGTCCATCAAATAGTACATTCAATTGCCAGGATTTAAAAATTCAAGTTAGGGCTTCCCTGGTGGCGCAGTGGTTACAAATCTGCCTGCCAATGCCGGGGACACGGGTTCGAGCCCTGGTCTGGGAAGATCCCAAATGCCGCAGAGCAACTAAGTCCGTGTGCCACAACTACTGAGCCTGTGCTCTAAAGCCCGTGACCCACAGCTACTGAGCCCATATGCCACAACTACTGAAGCTTGCGTGCCTAGAGTCTGTGCTTTGCAACAAGAGAAGCCACTGCAATGAGAAGTCCAACAAGAGAAGCCACTGCAATGAGAAGTCCACACACCACAACGAAGAGTAGCCCCCACTTGCCACAACTAGAGAAAGCCCACACACAGCAACAAAGACCCAATGCAGCCATAAATAAATAAATAAAAGAACTAAAAACATTAAAAAAAACCTCAAGCTTAAAAAAATACCAAAACCAAAAAACCAAAAAAACCTCAAGCCAAAAGCCATTTTTAAAATAAGGGTTAATAAGGTCTTTTTGTTTATTTATTCTTTATTCTCTAATCACGTAATACTGAACCCACAATGCAGATGCAATGCAAAGAAGGATGCTCAGGTTTTTTTTATTATTAATCTCAGGATTGCTTCTATAACGGCAAAAGTGGAAAATAGAGTAAATAAAAGTTTCTGTCCCCTGCTACTTTTAGAATTCTATTTTGTAGAAAGCATGTGTTTTAGTAAAGTATAGGAAAGTGGTTGCTTTTTCTTCCTTGTGACAAATGAAATTGAATAAATACGTACTTTTTTCCATAATACCTTTTGTGCTCAAAAGTTAAGCAGGCTTCTAGAGGGACAAAATGATACTGCTAAATAAAATGCAATTCTTGAAAGAGCATCTGTATTATATTTCTTAGTTCAAAGCCATCCAATGCTTGTCAGATCAATTCTGCAACCTCATTCATAGATACTTAGGCATTTAGAGAATTTCCACTTTAAACATTCTCACACTTTTCAAAAATTTTCAGCACCTTAGCAGAAACTCAGAGGCTGTTGAGCATGCTAAGGATGGACTTAATATAGACTGATGCTGATGCCCACATGATGTCCTGGGCCTCAGAGAATCTTTGAGAAGATAGTAGTTTATTAGAGCTACCAAACCAGGGGCAGGAAGGCAGTAATTTGGGGAAAAGATATTCTTGCAGGCTTTAAAAGAACAGTCATTTCTTCCCTCTGATGCTACCATACTCAGAGGTAATAAAGATTCATCTTTGCCAGTTTAACCACCAACCCTTAGTCATTAAAGATATGAAAGTATGAGCTCTGTCCAAGACAAAAACCAAACAAGTAAGGAAATTCATTTTATTTCAATCCCCAAACCATAAAACTCCTAGAAGAAAATAAAGGAGGTAAGATCCTTGACAGTGGTCTCGGTAATGAATTTTTTGGATTTGACACCAAAAGCAAAGATAACAACAAAGCAGAAATAAAATGGGACTACATCAAACTAAAAAGCTTCTGCACAAGCAAAGGAAACCATCAACAAAATGAAAAGGCAACTTACAGAACAGAAGAAAATATTTGTAAATCAGATTCTAATAAGGAATTGACATCCAAAATATATAAAGAACTCATACAACTCAATAGCAAAACAAAACAAAAAAATCTGATAAAAAAATAGGCAGAGGATCTTTTATATATATATATATATATATATATATATATATATATATATATACTTGAAAGTTGCTGAGAGAATGAGAGTAGATCTTAAATGATCGCCACAAAAATGAAACTGTAAGTGATGTGATGCAGGTGTTAGTAACACCTTGATGGTAATCATTTTACAATATAAAAGTGTACAAACATTGTAAATCAACTATACTTCAATAAAAAAGTAAAATTAAAATCAAACAAAATTAATCTATGGTCTTAGAAGTTTGGATGCTGGCACCTCTTGAGGTGGGGACCATAGGATGGGCTTCTGTAGTGCTTGCTGGTCATGTTCTATTTGGTCTGAGCACTGGCTACAAAGCATGTAAGCTTTGTGATAAGTCATCTATCTGCTCACTTATGATTTGTGCAATTTTCTATATCTACACTATATATTGATAAAATTTACCTTACAAAAAACCCCGAGACTGTCCGAAAAGTGACTTACACTTCTGAAGTGCTTGATTATTCTATTCAGTAAAGTATTTGAGAAAAAGAAATTATTTGCTTTTGAATTTTTAATCTATCTTTGATCTGACACAGCTTAGATCCATTCTTTAAAAGATGTTACCAAAAGAAAACTCTTCAGAAATGTGTTTAGAAAAAAAAGCAGCATATGTTTCTTAAAGGAGAGCTAGAGCTTCCCAATTTCTATCTTCTTTTCACTAACCTGTTATGTTCCTTGAGCAAAAACCAGTTAAATAACCAAAGACCCAAGGGCCAAGAAAAACAGTCAAGGAGCAAAGAGGACCTGACGATTTGGGATGCAAAATCAAAAGACCTGAAAAGAGACCCTGAGATTTCTCAAAAGCTATAAGAACAATGGATCTGTCCTGAACCGCCCACCGTTAACCACATTGATGTAGATGAATTTGAAAAGGAAGAAATAAAAGCTGTAAACTGCCTGGGGGGATGAATCATCATTGAAAATAATTAGCCCACATACAAGATGCCATTTCTAGGTGCTCACAAGGCTTTTTAATATTCCCCTCATTCCATCTCTCCCTAAAACCCATCTCCCAATCCAAATAAGTCTCTTTTTTATTGCAAGTTCTCCTGGCTGGGGATCTGAACCTGGCCCCTGAGGAACCAGACAATTTTCATTCCAAATCCAGCTTGTTTGTGGGAAGAAATCTGTTAGATGAGCTTTTCCAGTGTACATCACTGTTGTTGTTCATTTGTTTCCCTTCAGCTTTCTCAATTAAGTTCGCTCTTTTTAAGTTTTTTTATAGCAACTTGCAATCTACAATCTTTTATTCATAGTGCCCAAATAGAGAAAGCTCTGAAAACTAAGTTTCTTTTAAATTTAATGACAAAACCAGAACTCACATAAAACTGTTTATAATGTCTATTTATCTCTTACTGTGAATTTTTATGTTTCATTGCAGAGATTTAAATGTGTTTGTTACAGGAAGCTGCTTTAGACCTCCCTGGAGATGTAATACAGTATGCCATATATGCACCGCATTACCTTTCTACACTCCAAAAATTTTCAGTTCCAAAGCATACCTGGGATTGTGGAGCTGTAAACAAGAAGTCCTCTCCAAGAGTAGAAATGAACTTGTTCAGTTACTAGAGGGATTGAGGTTAAATTTAAACAATAGTCTTATGGCCAGAAGAGTTGTTAAAAATGGATATTTTCTCCCAAAAGACTATATTAAGTTGAGAGATCAGAACCAATATTTAACTTGGAATTCAAACTTAAATGTTAATTCTGGACTGACTACAGGACTCTGGCCCTTACATTTCAGATCTTTTTTCTACTGAAAAGATAAGGAAGTGGATATGGGATGCAACTCAACACATTTGGAAGGAGTCACACGATTAGGAAGAAGGGAGAATAACATATGATTATTACAGCAAACTTTTGATGTGCCCGTTTTAATATGTCTGAAGCAGGGGATAAAAACTCAGTTCTGCAAATGCATTTAGTGAATTTCCCAATTGAGAGGGTTTTTTAGTGTGATGGTCTTGGTAGAGCCTACTTGCCTCCCACTTAAAAGGCTCCTCTGTGTGATAATAAAGAGATTATGAGACTTCCCAAAGTGAGAAACCTCTGTGTTTCATTTGCTTGAACTTCCAAAACATGAAGCTTAGCTGCACAGGCCATGTTGCATAGAGGAGGTACAGTAATTCAACCAAACTTTATTTAAAAAAAAATTTTTTTTCCATCAAACTTTAGATGGCTGGTTCTCTACTTGGGGCAGCTTTTAGAAAAAGGTTAATGCCTGCATCTCACCCCCGGAGATTCAGATTTGCCTGGAGGGCTCCTTGGATATCAGAATTTTTAAAGCTACTGGGTGATTTGACTACAAGCCAGAGCTGGGAATCCTGCTTAAAAGAAGCCTCTTCACAAATTGGAAGACCTTTATATACCATCTCCCAAGACATTTTGGGGGTATGCCTTTATAATGACTTTGATAAAGCTATTTTAAGGGACACTGTATAAGTTAGTTATCACTGTGTAACAAAACCAGGGCTAAGGACTAGACAGGAGGTAAGAGGGTTTTTGAGGTGGTTATGCTAATTAAGGATTGAAAAGGAACACTGTGGATAGAACAAAAGGATAGAATGATATTGACATATGCTCACCATTGGTTGAAATAATCCCCACATTTCACTGATAAGGAAAGTCTTGAATCCAGTCTAGTTGTCAGTCTGGGCACATGGACCACTCAAAGTCACTGGGTTTTCATCAGCATCAACTGGTTAGAGACATGATGAAACACAACTTTCAGTTTTGGTATATTTTATTTTATTTTTAAATTTTAATTTATTTATTTTTGGCTGCGTTGGGTCTTTGTTGCTGTGCTCAGGCTTTCTCTAGCTGCGGCGAGCAGGGGCTTCTTTTGTTGCAGAGCATGGGCCTAGGTGCGCGGGTTTCGTTTGTTGTGACATGTGGGCTCAGCAGTTGTGGCTCACGGGCTCTAGAGCGTAGGCTCAGTAGTTGTGGTGCACAGGCTTAGTTGCTCCACGGCATGTGGGATCTTCCCGGACCAGGGCTCAAACCCATGTCCCCTGCATTGGCAGGCAGATTCTTAGCTACTGTGCCACCAGGGAAGTCCTGTTTTGGTATATTTTAAAACTAAAACTCTAAAAGAGTGTGGCTCAGGCTTTAATGTGCACACAAATCACTTCAGCATCTTGTTGAGATGCAGATTCTAATTCCCTAGGTCTGAGATGAGTCTGAGATACCGGCAGTGGCCAGGAGATTGGTTTTCAAGGCCAGAGTATTTCAAACTTCATTGTGCATTGGAATCATATGGAGGGCTTGTTAAACGCAGCCCCACCCTCAGATCCTGATTTTGTAAGTCTAGTGTGGACCTGAAATCCTGCACATTCCTCCCAGGTGATGCTGCTGATGCAGGGCCACACTTTACGTTTAAAAAATCAGTGAAATAAAACAGACATGTTATTCTTTTGAATTTGTTGTTAACATCTGCATATTTTCAAATTGAAGTAATCATCTAGATATACTGTTGAATAAAAATCTCCCTGTGAGCTTTATGTGCTAAATTTCTATCACTCGGTTGGAATTTGTATTTATTGCTGAAAGAATAAAATGCTATTATAATTAACCATTGTGGTGTTAATTTTATGTAAAATATTAATGATTAAAAACTTTCCAATAGTTAAATCATTAAAGAAAAAAATCAGCTTAATAGGAATATTAAGCAAGAATGCCTCTGTTAGATAACTTAGGAAGAACACATTATCCTTCTTAAGCCAACAAATGTTTGTACAATTTTAGATAAGAATGGAAAGCAGAATAATAGAGACTATATATAAATCATATTTGTAGTCTTTGCATAATTATTAGGTTATTATCATTCATGGCATTAAACAAAATACCCTTCAAAACCTATATTTATTTTTATTTTGCTATTTAATTCCATTTAGGCTTCAAGTTTTTAAAGAAAACAACCTGCCATAGAACTTCATCGTAAGTTGACAATATTTGGCTTCAGCCTATTATTTATTTTAACACTAGGTCATTTGGCATTCAGCCAAATTGAGGGTTTGGTACACTTCCAACATGAATCTTAGGAGATGAATCAAGGGAGCTCCCAAGATCCTGGATCAGACACTGTCCAGAGGGCTTCTATTCCTGATGAACTGGATCATCTCACATCTCCCCACCCAGCTCCCCTTGCTGAGAATCTTGTGGAAAGTCAAAGCCAGTCCATTGATCTCCCTTCTTTCAAAGATTAGGTGAGGTTAGGGTTGCAAGATTATATTCAGGATGCCCAGTTAAATTTGAATTTCTGATAAATTATTTTTTAGTGGAAGATGTCCAATGCAATGTTTGAGACATTCTTGTATTGTTTTTTGCTATGTCTCACATCATTAGGTAAGGTCCCAGCTGCAAGAAACTTGTCCTAAGAGAGTGTCTCTGAAACTCATTATTTCTTCCCTTTTAACATCAAATGGGAGCCATCTAGAGGTGAATGATAGTTTCCTTAAATTTATGTGGTATGGCATAAAAGTAATCTGGGAAAGGCTCCATTTTCTAGTGGAAATGTTACTAGCCATTAAAACATTACTTTAAATCTCAGGAAACCTTAGTTCCAATCCCCGTCTCACTATGGATGGGGTGTGAGGTTCTGAGCTAATCATTTATCTTATTTCATAGCTCTACGATACAAATGCTTGTAAAATACACCAGTAAAAAATGACATCAGGAAAGAAAAAAATGCTGCCAATTAAACTACGATGCAATGTGAAAACACCACTGATTATAAGACACATCTTTGTTTCAGGAATATTAAAATGTGGGGGAAAATGAGTATCTTCGAATTGATAAAATATGATATTTTGACTTACCTCATTTATATAATAAGAATAATTATCATTTTTCCTACTGAATAAACATAAAGATCAGACTGAGAAGTTAATAATCAGCTCTTGTTTCTCAATCTAGTTTTGAACTGCGCAGCAGGGAACTTTAGCTTCCAAGGTATTGATAGAATGTCTTCCAATAACTGCTCCTTTCAAAATAGCATAAAAGGAGGTTTAAATTTCTTATAGTCTTTTTAGGACAAATACTGTATAATTCCACTCATATGAATTATCTAAAATAGTCAAAATCATAGAAACAGAAAGTAAAAAGGTGAGCTGGTAGAGGGAGGGAGGTGGGGTAATTACTATTTGGTGGGTATAGACTTACAAATGTTTAAGACGGTAAATTTAATGTGTATGTTTTAGTACAATGAAAAAATTTGTATAGTCTTTTTTAAAAGGTTCTTTCCTGTGTAGGTCAAAACTAAGTCAGTTTTTGATCCCCTAGGTGAAGAATTATCTTTATGGTTATAACGCATCAGAATCCAATGTTGTTTAAACAGAAAGTATCTGGATCCATGAGTCTGTATCACCTATGCACTCATCCATCCTTTGATCCATTCATCCATCCATCCATCCATTCATCCATCCACTCATCTAATAATCCACCTGACATTTATTTAATTTCTGTTCTATGCCAGGTACTGGGATAACCTATGAAGGAAACAGATATGGAAAATATCCTTGTGTTCAAGGAAAGGCCTGAAAATGTACTGCAATGCCCTACTTATTAAGAGATACTCATACTTTTTGCATCTCAAATCTCTGGAAAATAGTTCATGTCTTCTTTCACATGGAATTCTCATCCTTTCTCCTTACTGCCTATTTAAATCCCACCCATTTCTTCAAAGGCATCTCAAATCCTCCTATTCTATGAAGTCTTTCCTGGCTATTACAAATCTCAGCTTTTCTCAGACTCCTAAGTTGATTAAAGTACTTAACTTGGTTACTAATTGGGCATTGCATGAGTAAAATATATAGTGTGTTAGATAGTTATATGAGCTAAGAAGAAAAATCAAGTGGGAAGGGGGGATATGAATATCTGGGGAGGAGTTGGGCTGAAATATTGAATAAAATGGCCAGTGAAAATCTTAAACAAAAGCAGAATTCGGAGTAGTGACCTGAATGAAGTGAGGGGTGAGCCATGTGGCTATTTGGGAGAATATCACTCCAAGCAAAGAGAATAATTAGTGCAACAGCCCTGAGGTGGGAGTGTGCCTAGTATGTTGGAGGAACAAGAAGGAGACCATTGTGGTTGCAATGAAGTCGACAAGGGGGTGAGATTGGGAAATGAAGTCAGAGAGGACATGGAACCAGGTTATGCAGGGCCTGTAGGTTTTGCTAAGAACTTTGGCTTTTACTCTGTCTGGGATAGGGTGCCATTGGAGGGCATGAGATGAGAAGTGACATGATCTAACTTATTTATTTTTTCTTAACTTTTTTGGGGGGCGGTATGCGGGCCTCTCGCTGCTCTGGCCTCTCCCGTTGTGGAGCACAGGCTCCGGACGCTCAGGCTCAGCGGCCATGGCTCACGGGCCCAGCTGCTCTGCGGCATGTGGGATCTTACCGGACCCGGGCACGAACCCGTGTCCCCTGCATCGGCAGGCGGACTCTCAACCACTGTGCCAACAGGGAAGCCCTCCTAACTTATTTTTAACAGAATCTCTTTACCCTCTGAGTTGAGAATAGAATGTGAAGGTGGGAGGGGAAGGGTGGGTGCAAGGAGACCAATTATGAGGCTATTGTAATAATTTAACCAAGAAATAATTATGGTAGGACCCAGTGGTGGCAGCGAGGTAGAGAAAAGTAGTTGAATTTGGAATATAGCTAGAAAGAGCTGTTAGGATTTGCTGATGGATCAGATGTGGGATGTGAAAGAAAGAGAATAAAGGATCACACTTGGGCAACTAGAAGGATGAAGCTTCCATTAACTGAGATTGGGAAGAGTGTGGGAGGTGCAGGATTTGGGGACAATATTGTGAACTCAGTTTTGTACATGTTAAATTTGAGAAGAGGATTAGACATGTAAATGGAGATGTTGGCTGGGAAATTGAATGTAGAAACCTGAGGTTCAGAGGAGACATCCAGTTTGGAGTATATACATGGTATTTAAAGTCATGCTACTGGATGAAAACAACTAAGGAGAGAATGTAAGTAGAAAAGAGAAAAGATCCAAGGGCTGAGCTCTGGAGATGTTGCTGTAATTATCTCCATCAGAGCAGAAGACTCTGACCTATCAGAAAGGAGTGCTGCCCAAGCCTTCATGATCCTTAAACCTTAAGACAGTATAGGAAATCCTCTGGAGTGGAAATTACAAAGGTTCACTGGGTATCTTTGGCATTAAGGAGAAAATGGAAAAGAGTGAACTTTGGAGATAAAAATAGAGAGCTCTGTGAGCATTCTGTGATACCTGTAAGCTATCTATCTACCTATAAGCTATATGTGGAGTAGGCACCACATATATTAAATTCCCCTTTAAGATAAGTGAGAATAAGACAAATATAAAAAACAATTTGGTAACTGAAGAATCAGTGTCACAAAGTGTGGCTGTCTGACACCAATTCTGTGACACCAACTGGGTGTCCAACAATTAAAGTCTGATACTAACTACCCAGCATTAGTGCTGACCCCACAGACTAGTCCTCTACAAGACTGACCCCGCTTCAGACACTAGCCACAAGTGGGGTCCCTCGGACATCTGCACTTCTGAACAGTTGGTTAAAAATTCAGGAGTCCCATGAACCTCTCAGGTTTTATAATTTGCTAGAATAATTTGCAGAACTCAGGAAAGTACTATACTTAATAATCACAGTTTTCTATGAAGAGTACAGATCTGACAAATGGAGAGAGGCATAGGGCAAGCTTGGAAGATAAGGCAGAACTTATTGCCGTCTCCTCATGGAATTCAGGAATGTCACCCTCCCAGCACATCAATGTACTCACTCACCAACTGGGAAGCTCCAGTGAGCCTCTGTTCAATAGTTAACTTTATGTGTCAACTTGACTGGGCCACTAGCTGCCTAGAAATTTGGATAAACATTATTTCTGGGTGTGTGTGTGTGTGTGAGGTGTTTCTGAATGAGATTAACATTTGAATCAGGAGACTGAGTAAAGCAGATTACCCTGCACCAGTGGGGTGGGCCTCACCTAATCCGTTGAAGGCCTGAAAAAGCCTGCGTAAGAAAGAATTCCTTTTCTCTGCCTGACTGTGTTTGAGCTGAAGCATTGGTCTTCTCCTTCCCTTGGACTAGGGTTTGGACTGGAACTATATTATTGACTCTCCTGGGTCCCCAGCTTGCCAACTGCAGATCTTGGACTTCTCAGCCTCCATAATAATGTGAGCCAATTCCTCACAGAAAAATCTATGTATATATAGAAACAGGAGATCTCTCTCTATGTCTCTCTCTCTGTCTCTCTCCCTCTCTCACTCTCAGTTGACCCTTGAACAACATGGGTTTGAGCTGCACAGTCCACTTATATGTGGATTTTTTCAGTAAATACTACAATACTACACGATCTGCAGTTGGTTGAATCTGCAGATACAAAACGGTGGATATGATGGATTGACTATAAGTTATATACAGATTTTCTACTACACAGTGGGTCAGCACCCCTAACTCCCACGTTGTTCAGGGTCAACTGTATATCCTATTAGTTCTGGAGGACCCAGACTAATACGCTCAGTGTCCAGAGTTTTTGTGGTTTCATTACTTGAGCATGATTAAATTATTGGCATGTGATTGAACTCAATCTCCAGCCCCTTCTCCTTCCAGGAGGTTAGGCTGGTGCAAGGTTCCAACTTTCAAATCATATGGTTGGTCTTTCTGGTGACCAGCCTCCATCCTAAAGCTAACTAGGGTCTCACTAAAAGTCACCTCATTGGCATAACAAAGACATTCTTATTCTAGAAAATTTGAAGGGTTTTTGAGGCTCTGTGTGAGGAACTGGGGACAAAGATGAGATATATTCTCCATTATACCACAGTGTGGACCACTGTATTTTCCAAAATGGCTGCAATATTATCTCCCATCTCACATGCTCTTCTTACTCTCCTCCCAATGGGACATGAAAACTATTTTCCCTCCCTGTGAGGGAAACACATGTGAGGGAGACATGTGAGTAAGGAAGAGTTCAAGAGGACTCTGGCCCCAGCTGCCATCTGCCTGCAACTGCATGAGAGACTCCTGACTGAGAACTATGTAGCTGAGCCCAGTGAATCCCCAAACCACAAGAGATAATAATAACAGTAACAAATGACTGTTGCTGTTTTACACCACAAGTATGTGGTGGTTGGTTTTGCAGCAATAGGTAATTGATACACAGAGATTTCCCATGAATGAAATTTTGCTGCCTGATATCAGCAATTCGCTACATTTTTTAATCTTGGGACTGAAACCTAGATAAATGTATGCAACAAAATGAACATGTCAAAGGAGAATTGCAGGCCTGGACTCCATTTCTAATGGAGCTCTCTCATTAGCTCCCTGCAGGACCTTGGACAAGCCCCGATATGTCTTTGGCCTCTGATTTTTCATCTGTTAAAACATGGGGCTGATGTGGACAACTAGAGGGTACTGTCCAGCCAAGTTTTTTGGTCTCTCTTTTCTCATATACTAAACTTCCATGGTTATATTCCACTTCCACAATAGATAACAATGAGAGATTTGTTCATTTTGACATTTTATACTGCAGTTATAGGAAGAAAAAGGTCTCAGCCCACAGGGTGATTAATCATTATACATTTTGATAAGAAAGAACAAATTCTCAGCAATTAAATTCCAAGCTAAGATTTAAGCAAATTGTTTAAAATATTCTAAACTGATCAGGAAGCACCTTTCACTCAGAAAGCATGTTGTCAATCCTTTTTTAAATGTTCTGCTTTGGACAATTACCTGTCACTAATGATTTCCCCTCTACCTTTCTGAAGCTGAGGATGATTTAAATCAAGCTCTGTAATTTCTAAGTCTAAGCTTTCAAAGTTACGAAGCTAAATAAATTTCTGTACTTTTGGCTTTTTATACTCCTCTATATGTAATTTGACCCCTACACACCTTACACAAAAATCAGTTCCAAATGGATTGTAGATCTAAGTATGAAAAGTAAATTAATAAAGCTCTAAAAAAACCATAGAACATCTTCATGACTTTGGGTAGGCAAATTAAAAAATAATAATAATAACAGAATACAAAATACCATAATGGAAAGAAGTGATTAAATTGGACTATATTAAAACCACAAACTTCTGTTCATCAAAAGCCACCAAAAAGGGAATTAAAACACAACCCACAGAAAGAACATTTGCAATACATATATCCAACAAAAGACTTTTATCCAGAATATGTAAAGAACTCCTACAAATCAACAAGAAAAAAAATGGCAATGTGATAGAAATAGGCAAAAGACTTGAACAGATATCTTATCAAAAGAGAATATCTAAAGGGCCAATACACATTTGAAAAGGTGCTCAATTTTATTATTCATTAGTGAAATGCAAATTAAAACCACACACAAATTAAAATCCACCAGAATAACTAATTAAAGGCAGAAAATATCAAATGTTGGGTAGGATGTGGAATAACTGGATCTTTCATGTGGTTAGTTGTGAGTCGCCCTGGCTTTATCTGCTAATGCTGACTATGAGCATACATGTTTCAGCAGTTCCACTCCTAGTTATATACCCCAAAGAAATTCATACATATGTTCACCAAATGACATGTACAAGAATGTTCTTAGCAGCATTATTCATAATAGCCAAAACCTGGAAACAACTCAAATGTCCATCAACAGAAGAATGGATAATAAATAAGTTGTGATCTATTTAGACAACACAATACAAAAATAGCAACAAAAATGAAATATCTATAAATTCACAAAACAACATGGATGAACCTCACAAACGCAATGGTGGGTGAAAGAGGATAGGCATGAATACTGCTTACTGACAGTATGCTGTCCATTGAAGCAAATTTAGAGATAATCACTAAGGTATTTACCTATTACCCATGAAGGGAATCAGGACATGCCAACCCAAAATATGCCGCTAAGGCATATTGATTATTTTGAGCTAAAGGCATTTGAGAAACAGGTGCAGGAAGGGCTCTCTGAATTCTCTTTCTACTTAAACACACTTCATAACATTTCCCACGAGAAAGGTTCCCTCTCTGTACCAGGAAGAGAAGAACATTCTTATCACTGGAGACAGATTTGATGCCAAAATGGATCTGTATAAGACAACCCTACTAAAATAACCCTTATCTCCCATTAGTTTCCCCCATATATTTCCTTGCTCTCCATCCTGGGATACTCAGGCAAATCACTTATCCTCTATGATTCAGTTTTCTTATCCATATTATTATTTGGTGGCGGGGGAGCATGGAACGCGGCCTGTGGGATCTCAGTTCCCTTACCGGTGATTGAACCCTGAGCCACGGCAGTGAAAGCCCGGAATTCTAACCATTAGGCCACCAGGGACCTCCCCCCCATATATTTCCTAGTCCCTTTCCCATAATTTACTACCCCAGCCCAACCCCCTTTGTCTTGTTACTTCTCCAAAAATTTATCATTTCTTTGTTTTAAAAAAGTATTTAAGCTCTTGGTCCTAATTGCTTCTTTGTGTCTTCATTTTTCTTCTGAAGATTCCTGTGTGCACATAAAATTATTAAATAAAATTTGTATGCTTTTCTCCTATGAAAAAAAGTATGATCCCGGGGGCTTCCCTGGTGGCACAGTGGTTAAGGATCCGCCTGCCAATGCAAGGGACACGGTGTTCATGCCCTGGCCTGGGAAGATCCCACATGCCGCGGAGCAACTAAGCCCGTGCACCACAACTACTGAGCCTGAGCTCTAGAACCCACAAGCCACAACTACTGAAGCCTGCACGCCTAGAGCCCATGCTCTGCAACAAGAGAAGCCAAGACAATGAGAAGCCTGTGCACCGCTATGAAGAGTAGCCCCTGCTCACCGCAACTAGAGAAAGCCCACGCACAGCAATGAAGACCCAACACAGCCAAAAATAAATAAATAATAAAATGAATAAATTTATTTAAAAAAAAAGTATGATCCCGTTTATGTAAAGTACAAAAAACAGGTGAAACTCGTCTATGTGTTAGAAGTCAGGATAGTGGTTTCTCTTAGGAGCACGTAGTGACTGAAGGGGACGTAAAGGAGAAGTGTCCTGTTTCTTGATCTGGGTGCTGGTGACATATGGATGTTCAGCTTGCAAATGTTCATCAGTTGTATATTTATGTGCACGTTTCTCTATGTATGTTGCAGTTCAATAAAGAATAAAACAAAACAACAAAAACACTCTCCAATCTTTTACAAAACTGCACCTCAGAATGTAATTAGAGTTATTCTATCTGATGGCTGTGTTCTTAAAAATAATAGAGCTAACTGGATTATTTATTTTAAGTGCTCAAGTGGAAGCAGTTCTCCTAAAGAAGGCTGAGGTGAATCCTTTGGTAACATGAATAATTATGGTTGGTGGCATTTCAGAGTTCAGATGTTCTCCAAGTGAGACTTTTCTAAAATCCCTTTTCACATTCAATTCTCCAATCAATAGGTGCAAAAATAAAATTAAATTTTGTTCTCTTGGGAACCTAATCATATTAAGACCTTTTGAAGATTTCTCCATCATGACTCCACTTTTTAATGTTTATTTCCACCTGCATTGGGCCAGTATGGCTAGAAATATTCTTTTAAACTTCATAAATTATAAAAGCACTTAGACGAGAAGTTTAAATGTATGCTCTGTAAGTATTTTCACGTCAAATATATTATCAGAAATGTGGGAGAATTAACATGGCATTCAGTAATTTAAAAGAAAAAAAGGTTTGAAATTGTTAGGACTTATATAAACTGTTACTGCTCTTCTTGTGACAGCAAAAATATATATATATATGGTATATATTTATGGTATAAATATATATATTAGGTATATACCATATATATATATGGTATAT